>NC_067229.1:35565000-37012500 GCF_019924925.1 Ctenopharyngodon idella | reverse complement strand
GGTGCATAGATCGTCTCTTCTTCTGCTCTTTTTTCCTGTTGTGAACTCAAAAGTTTTGTGAGGGAATGCAAAATCATTGAAATAATTTTTCTCCCCTCTGTCTCATATTTTTTCAATCACCATGTCTCTTTAGGGGCATTTACGATGCAATTACGATGGGAACTGGAGATTTCAAGGATGAAAAATCACCATAAATCTATCATAAAAGCAATCCAAATGACATCTGTGTGATATATGAACGTTTTCTGAAGCCATAGGATAACTTTGTGTGATAAACAAACCAGAATGTTGCTTCTCAAAACTGCTGACTATGTAAAATTCCACTGCTGTCAGATTTTTAATCCACATGATTAACCTGTTTAATGTGAAAATGTTTTGCTACAAGCACAGCAAACCAATAAAAGCTGATATTTATTTACTGTGATTAAGTGTTTATATTTACACCCCTGGGTTTGGTGTTGAACATATGCATGTTTGTGAGTTTAGCATGAATCAAAGGAATACTCAAACATGCCTTGAAGGGCCATATTTTCAACCCTGTTGCCAGTGAGAGCGTGTAGCAGCCTTAACGCAGGTGCCCATCTCACCCTCTGTTTATTTTGAGAAGCCTCCTAAGCTCTGAGCTCTTCAGTGCGGTGTGAACGGCCCCGGGCTCTTTTCCTCACACTGCTGCACACATAAACACATCCAGCAGAATTTTCTCTGATCATCTCCTGACAGACAACATCAGCTTCGGTTGCCGAGGAGCCGCACTGTACGTGGATCGCACCAAGAGTGGGTGGGACATATTCCAGCAGAGAAGTTAAACAAGATTTCTGTATTGATTTCTGTCACACTGAACATTTTTTACAGTGTGTTAAAGTTCCTGATGCCCATTTCTCTCCATTCCCAAATGGTTTGTTTAACAGCTGCCGGGTGTGGACGATGAAAATGTTAGGAAATGTGTGTGTCCATGTGCGTTGGTCTGCAGTAAACCCAAGTGTTGTTTACTCAGCTGCGCATAATAGCACCAAATTAATAAAAAAACACATTATATTGACCCACGTTCTGTTTTCTGTTATGCTCTGTGCACGTTTGTGATGACGTAAAATGAACGCAAATGCACCAGGGTTTGATAAAATCAAGTTGAGTGTGAAACCAGACCAACGCTGCAGGGGACACCGGGAACAATCGCGCTCGGAATCGGACCGCAGCAAATGTGTGCAGTGTAAAAACGCCCTTAGATGTCTGTAGTCCATGTTGCCTTCATATTCCAGTCGAACCGCACCAGATTTTGTTTAGAAGCATGAAAAGATGGGGCTCGGTCTGCTTGTTTGATGCGCACCAGGATTCGGATGGCAGCATTCACACTTATTCAAATTAGCCGCATTAACAGAGCAATCGCACCAGAGTTCATTTAAATCAAACCAAACCTGCACAAGTGTGAACACACCCTGAGAGTGAGAAAAGCATGTTTTATAGGAGTTTAATATCTAAAACTCCACAGGGCTAAAACTGCCCATAGTTGAATAAACACTTGTACGGATATTGAGCGAGAGAGTGAGACTGAAACAATATCACACTGAAATGAACATTTGTGTTCTTGGCAAACAGAAATGAAATGAAAACCCTATTGTTGTTGTTTTCTACTCTGAAAGCCAAATAGCACTCTCTTTGTCTCTGTCTGTCTCTCACACTCTCCCTGTCTCTCTCTGTTTCAGCGTGATACATTAGCATGACATGAAGTAACTGTAAATTTTTATAGCCAAATCAGTACCAGGTGAGACAGTAATCATACTAAAATACAAAATATGTGTGCAAAATAGTAATTTAAATAATAATTGAATAAAGTAAGAAAATGATCAAGTAAGAGCAGCAGTAAAATAGCAAACATCTGTTGCCTGTCAGGTGGTCTGTCTGTATGTCTGTCTTGCTCGCTCTTTCTCGCTCTGTCTCTCTCTTTCCTGTACATTCCTGGAATTCCTCCTAGCTTGGCTTGGATTTAGGCTTTGCAGTGTGTGTGTGTGTGTGTGTGTGTGTGTGTGTTGCAGAGGGTGTGCGTAATCTGTCAGAATAATTGATTTAGTTTATTAACAGTCCTGAGAGAGGGAAAGTGTGTCATGTAATGAAGAATGAGATCGCTTGTGTCTGGCATTAATGATATTTTTCTCATCTGTAGTATTTCATTAGTGATGCTAATTGAAAAGGAACCCATTTACTGGGATTCAGAACTGAAGCTTGTTTGTGTATGTGTGCATGGTTGTGTGAATATAAAGTATATTACATATCTTTTAAAAAGTTGTAGACTGACTTAAAATTGCTTACATTGGTAGTCAAATATGTGGACTTTCAAACTGTGTTCAAACATTTCTATCTGGAGTTTTTTGTCTGAATGCTGATGCCATGTTACTATCTACATTTTATTTCTGTTCACAATTGAAAATTAGGATCTGTTTTATACAGTAAATTGTGTTTTTCAGGGTCTTAAAGACAATTGTCATTAAAAACACTGAATTATTTTAGTGTTATACAATGATATACAATGTTATAATTTTTCCATTCATGTTTAGGTCAGTCTTTTTTAGTCACTGTTAGATTATGTTGTGCTGCTGTGTGGCAGATAGTATGAAGATGTCATTTATTTTAAATGAATTAACTTGAAGTGTATTGCAATTCACTGTGTCATTAAATCATAAGGAAGGTGGGAATGTATTTTGAATGACTCACTCCAACAATAATTAACAATATATCTGCACAATGACTGTTCAGAGTTGTGATTTTAACACCAACCAACCAATTGGTTTCTGTACATTAAAAGGCAGTTCCCTGTAGAAAACTCTCAGACACTTTTCAATTCAATCTCTTTGTTCAGTGTTGAGAGACAGTTGCTATAAAGATGTCAAGTGCAGAGAGAACAGGGAGGAACAGCAAAGCATTAACGCTGACCCTGCAAAGAGAGACAAAGTGCTCAGGGAAAAGACAAAGTGAAGAGATCAGAGCCATTAATATAGGGCAGAACACATTGCCAGTATAGTGTTTCTGAATGTTTCTATGTATGTACCATACCGTCTTTATATGAGAATGTGAAAAATAATTTTATGTGATTATATAATCAGGGCTGTCAATTTAGCCAAATTTTTAGTTTCATTTTCATTTTTCTACCATACGTTTTACACTGTAATTAAATAAAATCAGTTCATTTTTCAAGTGTTCTCCATCTGTCTGCTCTGGTTACATGAGGAAGGCTTCCATTACCCCCCTTTATCATTGTGCGGAGAGTTTGTCTCCTCTAATGACACCTCCTGCCATCTTGTCCCCTTCCTACCTAATTATCCTCTATTTTACTTAACAGCCGGAGAAAGAGGAGGGTGGCCGCAGAGAAACGGGGGTCGGTCTGGGATATGAGGATCAGGGCTTGGATAATCATTGTTCTAATTGCTTGTGTTGCATATAAAGGCCTTTAAAAAAAATCTAATTTAGAAAACAACTCAATTAGCATATTCAGATGTGAATCAAAACGATTGGCTTGTAGACAGCTGGTGTAGGGAGTCGTGCATCAGACTGTTTTAAAAACTGATTAAGTCAATTAACGTTGATTTTATTCCTGTAATGTTGGCAATTATAGTTTTTTTTCAGACTGTTATGCCTAGTCTCACTGCAGCGCTGAGGCTTTTTAGATGTGTTGCTTCTAGTTCCGTGGCAACAATGTGAATGGGCATTGTTAGGGAATTGCTAGGTGGTTGCTTACTGGCTTAAGTTAAAATGAGTCCTCTCCCAAGTCTATTTTGGCTCCTAGATATCCCTCAGGCCCCTCCATTGATGTCAGTCTATGGGAGTTCAATAACTAACGTAAACGTATAATGATGCGGTGCACCATATTTGGTCACGTCCTCAAGAAAGGGGTTAATTTGTGCAGCATTTATGGCCATTAGCTGCTCAGCCGTGGCCCTGATTTCCCAGGCACTCTTTCTTTACTGCAGGTCTGAAAGGCACCCCTACATATGATATCTTAAATGACTCTATAATGGATCTAATGAGAAGAAATGCGATCTAGTCTGTTCACTCCGGTCTGATCTCATGATGTAAAGCGATGCAGGTGCTGTGTAATCATTTTATCAGGTGCCCGCACAGAACCTCTGAAAAGATAAAATAATGGTGTCTGTGAGAGAGAGAGTGTTTTTACTCTCACATATTAAGATGGGATTTGAACCCAGGTCCCCTAACAAGCTCAACAATGACTGTTTCACTAGACTAACACATCCTACTCTAATATACTACTGGAAACTGAAGAAATACTTACCTAAAGGTTCAAAACGGGTTTTTCACAGCAGTGCCATAGAAGATTAATTTTTGGCTTCCCAAAGAACAGTGAACAAACAGTTCTTTAAAAAAAACAAATTTTTTCATAGTGTAAATTCATAGTGAATGTCTTTAAAAATCTAAAGAAAAAAGATCTTTCTTTTTTTTTTTTTTTTTCTTTTTTTTTTTACTATAAAGAACCTTTTGTGGAATGGAAAATTTCCATGGAAGTTAAAGGGTTAGGTCATCCAAAAATGAAATTCGGTATGGTACGACTTGGTACGGCTCACTCTTTGGTGCTTTTTCACTGCACGATACAGCTCGGTACGGCACGGTATGGCTCGCTTAAATATTACCACCTCAGTTCAGATTCCAAGCGTGCCATACTAATATTAAATGTGACGTGTAAACACTGCAGATCACTGATTGGTCAGAGAGAATCGTCACTACCAGCGTCTTTGGATTTGAAACACGAGACACCAAACCCGCTAGATTTAAATAGTCAGTAACAGCCACCGCAGTATCATTTGTTCGCGCAACTTTATTTAAACGACTTGCTTTAAACGACCGTTGCACACAACTTGAAAAAAAGAAATGGCTGTATCATGGTCCGTAGACGAGGTGCAGACTTGTTGGTAGCCAGAGAGCGGGTCCACGGCAGTAGAGGCGGCGCAACTATATGATCAGTCTATAATCCCACCCACTTTGAAGTGGTACTAAACTGCAGTGGAAAAGCAAACCGAAAGTAAAGCGAGTTGAGCCGAGTCACACCACGCGCTGGAAAAGCATCATTATGCTCGCATAAACTTTGTAAGCTGAATTTTCAGCATAATTACTCCAGTCTCCAGTGTCACATGATCTTTCAGATATCATTCTAATTTGCTGATTTGCTGCTCAAGAAACAATTATTCTTATTATTGTCAATGTTGAAAACAGCTGTGCTGCTTAATATATTTGTCTAAACATTTTTCAAGATTCTTGATGAACAGAAAGTTCAAAAGAGCGTTTATTTAAAATATAAATCTTTTTGTTACATTATAAATGATTTTACTGTCACTTTTGCTGAAAAAGTATTAAAAAATACTGACTCCAAGCTTTTGCATGGTAGTGTATGAAGAAAAAGGAGAATAAGGTTTAAGAACCACTAGCCCAGACCACCAAGAGAGTCAGAACTGCAATTTGTGCCCTTCTCTCACAAAAATAAGTATACAAACACCCCTGTGTGTGTATGTGTGAGAGAGAGTGGGAAAAAATATAACACTTCAACTTTGAAGTATCCATACTTCTGCTTAACTGGCTTGTAATTGATTCCCGGTGGCATGGTAGCAGTTTCCAGTCTGTCATTCAGTTTGTTTGACAGCTAGCAAAGGACAACGTAGCCTACAGCATACTTTCTCCTTTTTCTGCTCATATCTCGCTAGTTATTTTTAGAGCACTCCTTCATAAATATCTGAGGCTGTGTTTTGTGCGCACCAAATTTTTTAGGTATTATTTTCTGTGTCCAAAACCAAAGACAGCTGTTTGAAGTCAATCAGCATTAAGTGTTTATTGCTCTTAGAAGATTTAAACCTATTTTGATGTGTTACTACTGTACGTCTGTCTCATGCATTGCTCATATATCGCATCAGTTCAGGCTTAAATATCAACTTGCATAGAACAGGTGATCCTTACAAGAACTCTTGTTTTGATTGGTGTCAGTCGCTGTTTTAATGACTCATAATGGCAGTTTCACACTTAGCCAAACATGCGGGCCTGCGTTTCTAATGGAAGAGCAGACAGATGGTCTATTACAGCCATCTAAAGGAGCAACTTCAACAGAAGAAGGCCACTCTCCACTAGACAGGAGCCAATTAGCCGCTTGCAGATTACTTCACTGTGAAGTTCATCTAGTGCTGTTAAGAGCCATAATTGCTCTGGTGGACGGGAGAGAGAGAGAAACAGAGAGAGAGATGAAGAAGGTTGTCTGGAAACGTATTAATCAGACAGCACTCTTCGGGGAGCGAGAGAAAGGTTAGATGGGTTTGTTTTTGTCACAGAAGGCTGACTTTACGGCATAACAACTGCTTGTTTCTGTCGTACGTGCTTCACAACCGTCTCTCAGCCATGCCGTGTAAACACAACATGCTGTTTGTTTACGTACACATGATGTGTGGAAGAGAAGTGTGATTATAGATAGTACCTGAATGTTAATTGTTGAACTAAAACCTAATCAGACAATAACTAGCACACTTTAATTAGCCAAATAATAACCCTTTTACATGATTGACTGTGTGTGTGTGTATGTGTGTTTATGCCACTCACAACCTCTCTAAACCTCTCATTAGCCGTTATTGATTTGTCAGTGGCTGCAGATGTGGGTTTGACACCTTTCCAAACGCTCCAGCTGGCTGTCTATCTTACTGGATTCCAGCAGAGGCATGGATCTGAGCAGTCTGAAAAAAAAGAAAAGAAAAAAAAACCCTGCAACGTCATTATTTTTTAATTTTAGATGGTGTGAGATCACACACACAAGATTTAAGAAGGACAGTCCTTTTTTTTTTTTGCAGCTGATAATTAAAACACATCTGAATTGTGTTCTGATAGTGCAGTTCGCTCTGTTCTGAAATCTATGTGAGCTGCCTTTGCAGTTTCAGATATATCATGATGACCACATTCTACTTTCTAAAAGTCAGCATTGCATTATATGTATTTTGCCCAGTAAAAACAATGATGATTTAAAAATACAGTACTGTGCAAAAGTCTTAGGCCACCATTTGATGTTGGTTTAGCAATGGTATACTGACCTTATATAATTACTTCTCATTCTCTTTATTAGAATATAACCAGAAAATACAGAAAATTTGTATGCAGTATTTAAAAAAAAAAAAAAAAGAACAAGAAAAAAACGGCTTCTATAGGCTAAAGTAGCAAGTATTTAGTGACCTCCCCTTACACTTGGAATGGAATGGAAAAGGACTGGAAGGCCAAGAAAACTTTCAAAATATGATGAGAAGTTTATCAGATTTTTGCTTAAAGTAGCCATTTTGTTCTGATTTTTTTATTTTATTTTATTTTTTATTTTTTTTATACATTTTGTATACATACTTCCTGTATTTTATGTTTGTATCGTAATAAAGTCCAAAAAAATAATAAAAAATATTAATTTAAATGCATTAAAATGATTTTATATATATATAAAATCATTTAATAAGGGGGGGGGGGGGTAATAATGCTATTTTATGCATTCTGACTTGTTTACACAGTTAAAGAGTTGGATTCTCATGCTAAATATGGCCAAAGTTTCAAAAAACGAGCTGGACGTAGGACAGAGTATTTCTCTGCTAAAAAATACTCTTCAGATTTCTCACAGGTCTCGGACAGTTTTTTTTCGAGCATGGTCCTTTATTACGTAATAAAGGGCGAAATTCCTTGTATGGGCACTTCTCCCGGAAGGTGGTTGTGAGGGAAAGATAACCTTGCTTCCCAAAGAACCCAGCGTTAAGTGGAGCGATTTGTGCTCACGCATTACATTGATGCGCTCTTGATATTTGTTATTAAAATAACCACAGAAACCGCCTTATATTAACTTTCAAAATAAGGATAAAGTTGTGTCTTTTAGTTGCAATCAATTTTTTATTATTTAAAATGAATGGAGAATATCTCGTGTTTTCCGCGGCTGCTCGAGCCCTCAGGATCTGTGCTTATGGTTTTATAAACAAGGCCCCATTTGACGCTGGATTTACAGGTTGTTTGAAACTGAAAGATGGAGCGGTCACAGCGGTAAAAGATGGAGCGGTCACAGCGCTTTTCCACCATCGGGCCGAACGGTTCTTAGAATGGTAAGGAACGGTTCCAGTTGTGTTTCCACTGGAGCCTGGTATGGCACGGCATGATTACAAACCGTTCTCGGCCCGGAATTCTCGGCACGGTTGTCTAATCGTGCTGGTAGAATGCGTGAACTGACGTCGCCACACAGGATTGGTCACTTGTCTGTTGCCTGACTACCAGTTTCTCTGTAGCTGGCTAAGTGCTCTATTTGAGCGTCGTAAACACAAATTAATAATAAAATTAAAAGAAATATCTGATCATCCTCCATAACGCGGTTGTTATTTACATCTAATATCATCAGTAAACCATTGCGTTACCAAGGCAACAACTGACGCTTTTGTATTACATTCAAAAGAGCGGCCGTTATCAGCCCCACAATGGAAAATGAAACCGTAACCGTACCAGCTGGCCCGATTCGGCACGGAATGGAAGGGTTACGCAATGAGAACCGTTCTGCCCGATGGTGGAAAAGCGGCTAAAGTCAAAGGGATTTTTTTCACCTGCTTTATTGTCTGTCAGACAACAATTGTTTTGTTTGCTTCTGTAGTAAAGTAATATCTCACATCTCTTCACCAAGCCACATGATTTGAGGTTTCATTCATGTCCGTGGTATGGTACATTATGTGTGAGTTACACACTCAGAAAAGACAAAAAAAGAGTGTCTGAGGGTAAAACTACTAGAGACAGATGTTGGAAAAATAAGTCCCATTTTCTATTCACTTTGATATGCAGTTTTGGACCAGACTGTTCTCTGTCTGTCAGTATGTTTAATGCAGTAGAGCCAAAGCTTTCACTTTGTATTTATCTAATCTCTTTGTGTTGAGCTGCTCTACATGTTTTGATTCATTTGTTTGGACCACTTTGCTCAAAACAGTTATTTTATTTATTTATTTATTTTTTGAAGAATTTGGCTCATGACGTACGTATTTACCACAGTCATGGCAGGATTTTACAGAGTCTGTGTGCAGTCAGTGAGATTTTCAGAATGAATCTCTCAAATCTCGTTAGCTCACTTGAGGTAAGATGACAGAATATTTACTGAGCGTGTTTGTGTTAAATCTGCCGTCTCTTACTGGTGTGGTATTCTCTCGATTCAGGTCTAATTAGTGTAGAGGGAGAGTGAGAGGCTTCACGTTACATTGTTAGTTTAAAGCCCCTCAGGACTGCACTGGAGCAGGTGGCCTGTCACGGCCCTCGGGAAGCTTGGGGTTTGTGTGTGTCTGAAGTGGTTTATGTATGTATAGTGGAAATGGAATGAAATGCAAGTCATAGAATCATCAGTCCATTAGCATGCAGCTGTTTTGAAATCGCTCAATTGGAACTGTAGGAACAGTTGGACTGAGAGGAGATTTGATCCAGCTGTCTGTAAGGAGCAGGCCTTGCAGTCAGGGTGGCTGCATGTCTTGATAGAAACAAGTTACAAGCTTTTGCCGTCACATTGACAGTTTGATGGCAGAGTCACAGTTTAGAACATGCAGTTTGGTAAATACACCCATATGTAATGTCTGAACTTGTGCAGTGCATCTTTAGCAGAATTGTTACCAATTAGACATTGTGTATATTACTTTTTAATTTTAGAGTTATTTGACAGGAAGTTAAAATACCACAGTTCATGACATTACCAAAATGTATTTTTGCATAAATTAATAAATTTCAGTTTTATAATAATTTAATACAATATAAATAAGTAAATTATAATTAAGAATAAAATATTTATTATTATTATATATTTTTAATTGTCCTACTTAAATATTTTTGGAAGTTTTTACTTTGGAACAATATGTACACTACCAGTCACTAATTTGGACCTTCTGATTTTCTTCTTCTTTTTCACATTGTAGAATAATAGTAAAATCTTTTTTTTTTTATAGAAATTTATAGCATTCAAGAATTTAAAACTCAACCTTTAGTTCAGAAAGATTTTTAAGTGTGTCTAAACTTTAAATTAGTATTGTATAGCATTTTATTGAGCCAGATCTTTTTTTTTCTCTTTTTTTTTTTCCCTTTATCTGAAAATGACAATATTGCCAGAGCAGGTGGAGCACATGTGTAAAAGAAAGAATTAAAAGAGCAGTTAATGGAACAGAACTGTGCAAAAAGTAGACAAATTAGAGAAGGATACAGTGTAAGATAATATGGACTATGAGATCTCTCGCACTGTGGCTGTTGCTGGCTAGACTTCATCAGCAAAATTTAATGATCTGCTTTCTCTACCTTGTTGCTAGGCAACATTGCCTGTTCGACACAAGGTGCTCAAGCCATGGAATCCCGCTAGCGGACTGGCATGAGGTCACCAAAAAGGTGTACAGGCATATATTTGTGTTGTCGTGTGTGTCATGTGTTTTTCCATTATATATATTTCTTTCTTTTTTTCTGTTTCTCATATGAGTTTTTGAATAAAATGTACAACAAAAAGGCAAGTTTTACATGTTAGCACACTGAGGTAATATTAGCACTAGTAACTGCTCTTTTGTAGGGCCTGCAGTTTTTTAGATATTATTGTATAAACACAAACACAGGAGAATAGAACTGCAGCAGTTAGAATCCAAAAAAACAAAAACAGTATGTGTTAAAAAGAGTGCGAAAGATAGAGGGGGAATTCATTATGAATGAATTGCTCCCGCTAATAGTGCCGTTTATTCTACACTGTGGATCCAGTTAATATGCTCTTCTGTATCATTTGTTTATATGACCAATAGAAAATGTAATCAGAGTCTCAGACACGGATGTGTGTTTTTTACTGAAAATAATGACTTATTTGGCACAGTACTAGTGCATATAACATCTGGATTGCGGGTAGTTAGTAAATAAGTCTCTGTGCTGAAATCTACATGCAAAAGAGACACAAATATCATGTAGCCCCTGAAGTTCTAAGTGATGACAGTTAGCATTTATTGCGTTGAGGGTTGTGAATCATCTGAGGTGAGCACAGGATTTTGGACATCTTATGTACATTCACACCTGCCTCTTAGCAATATCCGCATTTCCACCGAAATTACCCGGAGCAATTTGTCCCAGGAAGCTTTTTCCCCCAGAACTTTTGCTGTCTGCATTTCCATTGCGGTCTAATGTACCATTAAGATTAGGCAAATTAGTCTGGTGACGCAGGACTGCGTGCAACTTTCCAGTTCCCGCTGGATTTCATCCTCCGCATATAAGCTTAATATAGCCTAAACCTTGTTGTCGGTCAATCTGTCATATTTTTTAAACTCCGTTGTTGATTCGAATAGCAAACAACTCTTACTGCATGCGCTGCAACAGACTTTTAAAAATGGTGGTTGAAATAAAATGCTGTGTCAACCAATCAAAATGCTGCATGAACTCAACCAATCAGCATGTTCAGCGCCCAAGTCCCACCCCCGAAAGTTTCTGAACTTTGAAGAAGTACTACCTCATTAGCAGGGACTTTCTGAGGGGGAAATTTTTACCCGGAACTTCAGTACCAGTACCGCCCCAAAGTCCCTAGTTCCTGCGGTGGAAACGCGGCCTATCTTTCCATCCACAGTTGCGAATTTAACCTGACATTTAAACCTGAAAAAAAACAAACAAACAAAACCATTTGTGAATAAAGCACCGTTTCCATGCTATGTGTTCAAGAGAGCAAAATTGTCACTTCATGGAAAACTGGTGCAAAATATCTGTAATAAAAATGTAAGTTGCTGCATTCGGGAAAGCCACTGTGGCTCTTTTTTCTGCAGACGAAACACAATAAACAGTCATGTTATCTTGCATTCGGAGGCAGATTCCTGGTGTTTGGGAATTCGGTTGTGTGAGACTGTTATGGGAGGTAATTATATCCAACTATTTTGTTGACAGACTTTGGCTCAGACATTTTAGAAGGACCAAACCAACATTTGAGATGCTGTTCAAAGAAATTGCTCTGCTGGTTAGTCCAATTATCCAATCACATCCTCTGTTGAGGCTAATTCGTGTGAGATTTTTTTTTTTTTTTTGTACATTGAGGGATTTATTCTGTAAATGTGTTTCCTTCATAGTTATGAGCATGTCTTCTTATCGGATTATCTTATTGGATAGTTTTCCACCTCAATTAAGCGCATACATTTTTTATGCACATCTTGGTATTTCCATCCAGCGTTTATTTATACAATATTTGAAGGTTTGCATGAAAATAGGTGGATGGAAACATAGTTTGTGATGCCAAAAACATCAGGTTTTGAAACATTTCCAAATGTCAACATCCAGACAACACTGAGACTTCTCTGGAGAAGAAGAGAAAACCAGTGAGAGTAAACAATGATCATAGCATGAACCAGTGATGGAGAGTATCGAACACTTTGGGCTTCCTTTTTTTTTTAGTCTAAGCTATTAATTTGACATCAGCATAAAAATCACACAATCTTAAAAAGGCCTGCAGGATCTAGTGTGTTTAGTGGAGTGTTTGAATGTGTAATGAACCTCAGCAATCCTGAGGCGTTAGTGTGGATTACTGCCTATGAGTCACTGCTGCTAGAGAGAAAGAGAGAGAAAGCCGTAGGTTAAAAGGGTAAACTGATAGAGAGTGTGTAATAAGTGGGGAGCAGAGCTCTTCTTTAGAAGCTTTTGTAACACTTGTGTGTGTGTGTGTGTGTGTGTGTGTGTGTGTGTGTGTGTGTGTGTGTGTGTGTGTGAGTGTGTGAGTGTGTGTGTGTGTTCACGGGTGTATTAGCCTGTGGGTGAAGAATCAGGTCATGTGTCACAGTGAATGGACGAGCCCTCAGTGAGCACATTGTTCATACTGCAGCCTTACTCAGCACTAGAATACACCACTAACATGCTGTCTACAACACACACTCTGTTCACTAACAATACAGAGTCTGCTACATTGCTATAGTATAAACCTATTGTTCAATGTATACTGTCACTTTATACCACAGCCCACTTACCCTACTTCATAGACTACAATACATTACAAATGACTGCACCACACACTACTAAGGCAGAAAAGATTACATACTATTATATTATTATATTATACTATTATAATATAATATGTATATTATATATATAATATACATATTATATATACTGTTATATATACAAAAAAGAAACTAATACTTTTATTCAGGAAGTATCCATTAAAATAATCAAAATGGACAGTAAAGACCTTTATAATGTTGAAAAATTTTTCAAAATAAATGCTGTTCTTTTGAACATTTTATAAAACTGAAAGAATACTGAAAAGGGAGATCTAGGTGTTTTAACAAAATATTGTGTGCCAGAGCACCAGATCAGCATATTAGAATAAATTTTGAAGGGTCATGCGACTGGAGGAATGACTGCTGAAAATTCATATTTGCCATCACAGTAATATTACAGTTTTTACTGTATTTTTTGATCAAATAAAATACAGCCATAGTGAGCATAAGAGACGTTAAAAAATCGTACCCACCCCAAGCTTCTGAATGGCAGTGTAGTCTAGTGTATCTGAAGCCGTGAACCTATATATTGAAACATATCATGGCTGTGTGAAAGCACACAGCGTGGCTTTATTGCTGTTATAATGCATTTGGTGTCATAATGGACTGTGATAGTGTGGACTTTCTTTTGACCTATTTAACTAAATGTAACTTAACATAACCGTTTTATCTGAAGCTTTGTGATTAAAGGCAGTAAAACACTGGAATAGGCCTCATGTGAACTCACTGCAGTGCCTAGCATAGGTTGGGGATCAAACATGTGAATAATTATTCATATCATTTTGTACTCATCAGTTATAAAGCTATTACATTTTTAATAATTACCCCCAGAGCCCTTTTTGAGTTTTCCCTTATTTTTCATTCTGATGTTGAAAAACTGGATGGAGCCAGCTGTTGGAAAAGTGTTTTATCCCGTGGAATTAAATGACTATTATAATCATGTTAATTGCCTGGGCTAAATCCAGACGTTGCTCTCGGACCAATTGATTCTTTTGTTCGTGTGAATTTAATTAAAAGACTTTGCCCTCTCATAACATAAAAGGCAACTATCATGAAGCAACCTGTTGTGCGGCCTTTGATGTGCTCTTGAGTTGCTCTTTGATGCTTCTTATCTTGCGGTGTGATCGTATTGCTTAGAACCACAGTAGAGCACTTTGCTAATCATTTAGTACACTAAACAACCACGATCAACAAACTCCAGTCTACATGTTGTTTAGTTTTAGAATCATCTGCTACAGTATTACTGATTCATAATAACACTGAGACATTTTCAAACTGTTCTTTTCTGTTCTATAGAAGAAAGTCATACATGTTTGCAACAACATGAGTGTGAGTAAATGACAGAATTTTAATTTTTGGGTGTACTATCCCCTTAAGTCTTAAAGGGATAGTTCACCCAAAAATGAAAATTCTGTTATCATTTACTCCCCTTCAGAGTAAATTAAGAATGTTTGTAACCAAGCAGGTCTCGCCCCCCATTGACTACCATAGTAGGAAAAAATATAGTATAGTAGTCAATGGGGGGTGAGACCTGCTTGGTCACAAACATTCTTCCGAAAATATCTTCCTTTGTGTACAGCAGAACAAAGAAATTTATGCAGGTTTTGAACAACTTGAAGGGGAGTAAATGATGACAGAATTTTCATTTTTTTGGGTGAACTTTCCCTTTTAAAGTGCCCCTATTATGCTTTTTCAGATATTACCTTTCGTATAATGTGTGATATAGCTGTTTGTGAATGTAAAAAATCTGCAAAGTTTCAAAGACCAAAGTGCATGATAAATGGAGTTATTGTCTGCCAAATATAGAAGCTGAATGAAACGAGTCGTCAGTATTTCCAGTCTTATTTCCTGCACGAACCTTCGTAGGTTTGTAACAAATTTGAATAATGCCAGCCTATTTTCTTCATTGGCTACCTGCGAACAATGTCTAATTTGACCCCCTCTCAAACACCGTAGTTGTAGCTGAAGCCTGGAAGAGTTTGGTTTGTGTTGTCGACATGTTGAGAAGACGGCATTTTCTGCACTGTGAATGCAAATCCACTTTGCATGCACTTGTAAAGGATGAGGACTCAGGCTCGAATTGATACGGTAAAACCAATGCCATCGTTACTGTTAATATTACTGTGTATTTCGCTTCCACCGTGCACTGTAAGTGGTAGACCATTCAGAACACACTGGGCCATCTGCCCAATCAGAGCAGAGAATCCTTGATCTAACTATTTAAGACACTGTGAGAAAAGAGGTGATGCTGCAAAGTACATTATCTCACAAAAGTGAGTACACCCCTCACCTTTTTGTAAATATTTTAATATATATTTTTATGTGACAACACTGAAGAAATGACACTTTGCTACAATGTAAAGTAGTAAGTGTACAGCTTGTATAACAGTGTAAATTTGCTGTCCCCTCAAAATAACTCAACACACAGCCATTAATGTCTAAACCGCTGGCCACAAAAGTGAGTACACCCCTAAGTGAAAATGTCCAAATTGGGCCCAAAGTGTCAATATTTTGTGTGGCCACCATTATTTTCCAGCACTGCCTTAACCCTCTTGGGCATGGAGTTCACCAGAGCTTCACAGGTTGCCACTGGAGTCCTCTTCCACTCCTCCATGACGACATCACGGAGCTGGTGGATGTTAGAGACCTTGTGCTCCTCCACCTTCCGTTTGAGGATGCCCAACAGATGCTCAATAGGGTTTAGGTACCCTCAGCTTCTTTAGCAAGGCAGTGGTCGTCTTGGAGGTGTGTTTGGGGTCGTTATCATGTTGGAATACTACCCTGCAGCCCAGTCACCGAAGGGAGGGGATCATGCTCTGCTTCAGTATGTCACAGTACATGTTGGCATTCATGGTTCCCTCAATGAACTGTAGCTCCCCAGTGCCGGCAGCACTCATGCAGCCCCAGACCATGACACTCCCACCACCACGCTTGATTGTAGGCAAGACACACTTGTCTTTGTACTCCTTACCTGGTTGCCACCACACATGCTTGACACCATCTGAACTAAATAATCTTGGTCTCATCAGACCACAAGACAGTAATCCACATCCTTAGTCTGCTTGTCTTCAGCAAACTGTTTGCGGGCTTTCTTGTGCATCATCTTTAGAAGAGGCTTCCTTCTGGGACGACAGCCATGCAGACCAATTTGATGCAGTGTGCGGCATATGGTCTGAGCACTGACAGGCTGACCCCCCACCCCTTCACCCTCTGCAGCAATGCTGGCAGCACTCATACGTCTATTTCCCAAACACAACCTCTGGATATGACGCTCAACTTCTTTGGTCGACCATGGCGAGGCCTGTTCTGAGTGGAACCTGTCCTGTTAAACCACTGTATGGTCTTGGCCACCGTGCTGCAGCTCAGTTTCAGGGTCTTGGCAATCTTCTTGTAGCCTACGGCATCTTTATGTAGAGCAACAATTCTTTTTTTCAGATCCTCAGAGAGTTCTTTGCCATGAGGTGCCATGTTGAACTTCCATTGACCAGTATGAGAGAGTGAGAGCGATAACACCAAATTTAACACACCTGCTCCCCATTCACACCTGAGACCTTGTAACACTAACGAGTCACATGACACCGGGGAGAGAAAATGGCTAATTGGGCCCAATTTGGACATTTTCACATAGGGGTGTACTCACTTTTGTGGCCAGCGGTTTAGATATAATGGCTGTGTGTTGAGTTATTTTGAGGGGACAGAAAATTTACACTGTTATACAAGCTGTACACTCACTACTTTACATTAAGTGTCATTTCTTCAGTGTTGTCACATGAAAAGATATAATAAAATATTTACAAAATTGTGTGGGGTGTACTCACTTCTGTGAGATACTGTATATTATGAGAATCAGGCGTTTTTTTGGCCTTGGATACATGTAAACCTATTGTAGGAGACCTCAAAACTAAATTAGGAGCCTTTAAAATAGCCAAATTGGGGCATTTTAAGTTAAGATCACAGATGTTAAGGATCACAGAGGGTTACTAAACAGATATGATAGCATTCTGGGTTAGGATGTTTCTGTAATACGGCCCCTGAAAGAAAAAAAAGAAGCTATTTCTAAAATATTCTAGAATGTGAAGAAAATACTGTTCAGCCCAGATCTCTGCTATTACAGGAACGGCTTTGTTACAGTGAATCTGTACAAACTGCCCAAGCGTGAATGACCTACTTCCCCCCCACGGACACAGACTGCTTCATTCGTTCATTCGTTTATGCGTTCCCTCGCTTCCCCCCGCCGCTCCCTCCATCTGTCAGCGATTGAGCTCCATTACTTGGGAGGAAGGAGGCAGAGGGCTTCAAAGCACAAGCCCCTCTCCCTTCCTGTCATGCTGATTGATTTCAGAACAAGATGTTTGCCTTTCATGCCGTCCATGCATGACCTCTTCGGTCCGTATGGGGTCTTTATTTCCTTTTCCCTCTAAGGATTCACACTCTTAGATAGGCCTGGCCTTTAATTAGATACATCTTTAAACCGGCTCTTATCGCTCTTCGAATTGCTTGTTGAGTTGAGCTAATGAAATATTCTCTTTGATGAGTGCCGGATGGTGGAGGGTGGTTGACCTTTGTTGTAATAGAGTTGATGTCTTTTAACCTGATGGCTTCTTCCCACCCTGCTGTTACTAAAGCAACAAGTCACTAGAGCCCATGATAAAATCAATGTAATGCACAGCCTTGAGTGGCTTAAAGGGTTGGTTCAACCAAAAATGAAATTTCTGTCATTAAGTACTCACCCTCATGTCGTTCCAAACCCGTAAGACCTTTGTTCAACTTCAGAACACAAATTAAGATATTTTTGATGAAATACAAGAGGTTTGTTTATCCCCCATAGAAAGCAATGTAATTACCGTCATTCAAGGTCCAGAAAAGTAGTAAATACATCATTAAAATAGTCCATGTGACTACAGTGGTTCAACCTTAATGTTATGAAGTGACGAGAATACTTTTTGTGTGCGAATACAAAACAAAAATAATGACTTTAATCAACAAATTTGTCTCTCTCCTGTCATTCTCCTACACTGTTTACGTTCAGCACTTTAATGTGCTACGTTAGAATGCTGGCTCAGTATTGGCCAGCTCAGAAATCATTCTAATATGCTGATTTGGTGCTCAAGAAATTTCTTATTTCTTTTTTTTATCATTACTTTATATTATTATGTTGAAAGTAGTTGTTCTGCTTCTTATTTTTGTGGACACCATGATACATTTTTCAGGATTCCTTGATTCCTATCTTATTTTCCAGTGTACATGTATAAACATCATTAAAACTTAAATTTAAGCAAATTTGATTTAAATAATAAATGTTCTTTTCAGAGAATGTCTTTTCTTTCTTATTTTAAGAGTAAATCTAACAGAATTTAAGGTTAAAACAAGTTTCCTGATGGAGTAAAAAATACACTTAAATGTGCAGTATGATGTTTTGCAAAAAAAAAAAGCGAAGATGACGAACGAACGACAAGGAAGCACAAAAAATGAACATACAGTACACAAGAGTACATACAGTGTTAGATGCCAGCAGCACACCAGCTCCAGACATGACACTCAAAACCAATGTTACTCACATATGGAGCAGAAACAAAGCAACCTCTGCGTCCGTTTTCAGGCCCTTCCACTTAGGTCTCTCAAGCACTGGAAAGCTTTTTTAATATACAAAGTTCTTGCCTGATCATAGCCATTATTTTTTTACAGTGATATCCCTCTGAGCTTTTCTCTTTTGTAATGTCTCACACTGTAAAACCCGATAAGTTCAGAGTACTCAAAATTATTGTAGACACAACAATTACCTCAAAAAATTTAAGTAAAGCAACTCAAATCTTTTAAGTAAAGAATAATTATAAATAACAATTAAGTCAAACTGAATTTTTTAAATTTTAGTTTTATTTAATGTTTAAGTCCACTGTACTTAAAACTATTGTTTACCATACGTAATGTTTCATATTTTTCAATTATTTTCGTGCAGTGGTTGTAAAACCCAATAAGTTCAGAATATTCAAAACATTTAAGTTAACAATTCAAAGATTGTTTTATACTACCCAAATTCAATAATTACAATTTAATTGAAATATTGAATAAACTAACACCTAATCTTTACGGTTAAGTGTTAGTTAGCAACAGCGCATCAGCATGCACTAATGTAACCATTAAAGAGACTATCATTATTTACTTGCATGAACTGTTAATCAACATGCAGTGTATATATAGCCTTGATGTTTCACAGCCCATGCTCGACCTAACCACAGGCACTACTCTTCACTACGATGGTAACCCTATAAAACTTCACATTACATTATTCTGTTTTTCAACAGAACATTAAACAATAACACATCTTCCCCTGTATTAATCTTGTGCAAAAACACACAAAATAACATTTATTCCCCCTTACAGACTGTGACACAAAGCATGCTGGGAACTTGAAATCTGCAGCAACTCGGTTTAATGTTGAATGGACTCTTCTGATAACGCTGGTTACGTCGGTAACATCGGCATCGATGTGACATGGATGATGTCACTTTATATCGCTCAGTAAACTTAAAAATAATAATTTAAGTATAAGGATTGAGCTACACAAAAATGTTGAGCTACACAAAAATAAAACTAAGCTCCTTGTTCAGAAAATGTAATTGTTTTAAGTTGCATCAATGATTTAACAGACTTTAATTGCAGCATACTTAATCTTTATATGTTAGTAGTACTATCTGGGTTTACAGTACAGTCTTCTTTCTTTGTAAAGTCTTTCTTCAAATCTCCCTCTTGCACAGCTCACTCTCCCTCCTCTTTCATCATGAGTTGACAGCCCCCTACTGCTGATGGGTTACAAGTTTGTTGTGGTGCTCGGTCAGATTCACTTTCAACAGCGTTTTTCAAAAATCGCTTACTGCACCTTTAATTCAAGAGTCTTGTTCCTAAGTCTTATTCCTGTATTGCACAATTTACACCAGAATATTAATTTATTTTTCTGAAGAACAAAACAAAAACTTGATAAAGCATGTTTTTGCAGTGTAGAGACTCAGTGGGAAGACAGATGAACGTATGTAGTGACATTACTCACTCATGTGGAGGTCACAGGTCCCTTCTTGCAGCGTGTCAAAGCAACCATTTATGTAGTGTACTTTCCTCTTAGTGCTTTTTTTGTTTTGTTTTTTTGCTAAAGAAGTAATATCTTCCCTCAGGGCCACAGATAAGACTAATAAAACAGAGGCCATGGACAGAATCTCTCTCTCCATCTCACAAAAGCCTGTGTAGTTACGCTTGGCGGGGGAACTGATCCCTGGAGTGGCTCTGCTGTAGAACAGGGGTGTAATCACGGAATAGGATCGAAGTGCAGGTCTCCCATGCTGTTCTCTTTCTGTCTCTCTCATTTACTGCGGGGTAAAGGGAGTAGGAGTTTTCCTGGTTGCCTCGTCAGCATCCCCTGCATCTGTAGGATAGTGTGCACATCCCTCGTATGTGTCACTAATGAATCAGGAGGAGGTTTTAGCAGCACAGTGCAGAGGAAAACGTACGCTAGATTATTATCACGGTTTGAGAAACAGCACGTTATTGAACAGATAGTCTGTCACATACTGTTTTGTGTTGTCTTTGGCAGTCTTAGCCTGTTAGTAGTTCATTATATAAATTATGTTCTGTATGATAATGATGATTAAATATATATATATATATATATATATATATATATATATATACATTAATTACCTCTGTTAACGTTATTTATGTATTCATTACAATAACCTAATAGAATATTGTTTGTCCATAATGCATTAACTAATGACAACATATACTGGTAACCAGGGCCGGTCCAAGCCTTTATGGGGCCTAGTGTTGTCAAAAGTACCGACTTCGATACCAAGTTGGTACTGAAATTTTAAAAATGTGATGCTTTTGAGTGGATTTGTAAACACCTCTGATTTGCCATTGAGTTCACGCGTTCATCAGATTTGTCTGTGATTGGCTACAATGATCAACGCACTGGAGCATTTGAAAGCACACAAAAGTGTTTGAATTTGAAAGTGTTTTGAAAGCAGGAGCATTTGAAAGCAGGTGACTACCAGCGGACCGGTCCTTTCAGGTGCCTGCTTTCAAACGCTCCTGTGTGTATCTGTGTAAGTGGCTGGTGAAGAGCATCATTGATGTCTATTTACAACATGTTTTTGAAGCGTTGATCATTGTAGCCAATCACAGACATATCTGATGAGCGTGTGAACACAATGGCCAAACAGAGGTGTTTACGAATCCGCTCAACAGCGCTCAAAGCGTCACATTTTTAAAATTTCAGTACCAAAATAACTGGCAAGGTTTTAAAGCACATGCAAATAATGAACTTTTGTGATTGCATATAAGCATATTTCCTGTGAGTGTAACTGTACTGCTGCGTTAACACGTGATGCGAATGTACGTCGAGTTGTACAATATTGGGACGGATAGAGGCACCCAAACTGCAACTGATAGTGTGTGTGCTGTAAAAATCAAGCTGTCATTTCGTGTGCTCTTGGGGTGCCCCTTGTGGCCACGAGGGCCCTAAGTAGCCGCTTAGTTCACTTATGCCTTGGGCCGGCTCTGCTGGTAACAACAACTTTGGTAACACTTTACAATAAGGTCTCATTTTTTAAAGGGATAGTTCACCCAAAAAATGAAAATTATCCCATGATTTACTCACCCTTAAGCCATCCTAGGTGTATATCCTAGGTGTATATCTTCTTTCAGACGAACACAATCAGAGATATATTTAAAAATATCCTTAGTCCTCCAAGGTTTAAAATGGTTGTGAATGGGTGGCAGCATTTTATATCCAAAAATAATGCATCCATCCATTTAAAAAAGTGATCCTTATGAGTCCAATTGGTTAATAAAGGCCTTCTGAAGCAAAGCGATGCATTTTTGTAAGAAAAATATCCATATTTAGTTTTATTTTTGCATTCAAAAAAGTTGGATTCGGAATCCACTTGGCTCATAAATCTGAGAAGGCACGTCTGTGCATTTGGATGTCTATCTGTCTGTTGTCTGAATGTGTCTTTCTTTCTGTTCAGACATCATTACATTTTCGTGGTGAAGCAGATAAAAGATAAAACCTGTGTAGACTGTAAAAACCTACTTTGCACTTGAAAGCTGCTGCCTTTGAGTGATGGTGTGTGTGTGAGAGAGTACGGAAGTGTTTTTAAGTCCCCACAGCAAAAGAAGAACTTCTAGAAAGCAAGGCAGCAAAGTGAACTCTAGGGAGCTTGTGTGTTATGTGTATTTGTGGGTAGATGCAGGGCTGTTCTTGTATCTAGAGTTTACCTCGCTAAATCTCCTGGGAAATGGCGAAAAAGTATACAAACAAAACAACAAAATGAAAACAGTTTTTCTTTGAAATTGAAGGCACTCTTTGTCTTAACATAAAGCAGAATAAAAAAAAAAGGTTTTCTCTTTATTTTAAGCTTTTTTTGCTATCGTTCTGAATGTTAGAATGATAAACACGTTATTAGCACGTGCTATACGATAAGAATGCAGATAGATAAAGAGACGAAAGTTTGAACTAAAATGCACTGAAAGAAAAAGATTTCTAGAATAGAGAACAGAGATTATTACCAAAAAAGTAGGTCTTGATGTTTTTCCAAGGATAGACTAGACAAATATAGATGAGCAAACCCAATCAAATATATCATCATATGTTTTCCCAGAGTGAACTTCTAGTGTTTCCTCTGCCAGCTTTAGAGCATCACATGTTGTTATACCTAATTCACACTGAAATATGCACATTAGAGCCAGATGTGCTTGCAGATGGATTAATGAAGTTTGCCATGTTGTCAAAAGATCATTGTAGTTCCCGCAGAAGAAAAGCTCACAAAATTAGGCCCATTCGTTGAATTATGTGTCCCAGACCCTATCTTGGCTCTAGTTCAGCACATACTCGAGCGCTAGTGATCATGGAAGTGATTGCTGTGGAAAAGCCATTCAGGTTCACGCTCAGTATACTTGACAAACTCAGTTTCCACATCCTCAATAATCTCTTGCACTTTTCTGTCATTCCAGCCAGTTTCCAGACCGCCTTAGATTCCACCATTCTCTAAAGTCTCCCTTCATACAGCATTGCTTATTGTATGCTCTTATGGCTCTTTTGATTAAAATCTGATGTATTTTGAAAAAAAATAAAAGAAGGATAATCTAAATTATTAACTTAAATACTTAAGGGATGGATACTGCTGTTCAGAATATACTGTCTACTGCATACTATTTTTTAAAAATCAATTTAAACTGTATGCCATTATAATGGTTTCAAGTAGGGCTGCACGATGTATCGTTTTAGCATAGATATCGCGATAGTCACATCGCAGGATGTGCGATGTAAAGTATAAGGATCTTGGTTGATCAGTGATCCGTACGGACCAGGCCCCACAGTTCGAAACACGTGATTCGTGGATTAATTAGAAAGTTTATCCATCATAGAGTGAAAGTTGATCATTTGCACATGTTTTAGGTCCTGTCAGTTTAAACATTCAAGTGATTTTAAACCATTCAAGTGCTTGAAGATGCGAAAGAGAACTTAATTCGGACCTTGCACGCTGTTTTCTGTGCGCACATAGAGCCGAGTTCTGTTCTCTTTCATGTCTATTTGTGCTTGAAAGGACACATACACACAAAATTATGTCAAAATGCCAGTCTCGTCAATTATCCTTGTAAACGCAGTCTCTTATGTCTTAAGTGAACATAAACAACTAAAACAGATGCTTATTAGTGCATTTAGATTTGTGCATTTGGTCTTAAAGTAACAGCAGCCTAATAAACCTGCTGCTGTTTGTCTCATTAATTTTAATCAAACAACAAAATACAAATCACTTTTTTGTAGCTTTAACAAAGATTAATTATATTTAATTTATAAGGTGAAGACTGCAGTGTTAATTTACTTTTGATTATTCAATTTCTTTTCCTGAATGCTGTTAGACTTACCTGAAAAACATAAAGCACTGTTTATTTCATTTTTATCTTTTTGTAATATTTTTTAAACTATATGTTAAAATAATATTTTCTAATTATTGTTAATTTTGTCATATTTCTAATGCAATTTTTGTGTGATATCTTAACCTATGGAAGTTTGAGTCATTCATCACATTAAAAGTGGTCAAGTGCATTGTGGGATACACACTGTAAGTTTTGTCAAATCATCTGTTCATTTGAGTTTCCAATACCCAAATTCTACTTCCTTCCTTTCAAAGATAACAAGTATGTCTGAACACAGTCTTAGTCTCTTCTAGATGTCGTTTAAGAAGAGCTTCTCCTCTCAAGCAGCGGAAATGAATCAAGCCCAGCTTGATTTTTTTTTTGAGTCTGAATGATTCTGATCGCTGAATAGAGAGATATGGAATGAATAGAGGTTGTCCCTCAGCACAAATACCCAGAGTGCTCTATCAGAGCTGAAGAGTTGATGGCTGGTTATCAGCCTGTTGTATCTTGCAGTCCTGACATGCTCCGTCTGCTCAGCCGAGAGTTCTTTTGATGTCTCTGACTTCAAGTACATGAACAAGGCTATTAAACATGTAATGTCTCTGAAGCATGTAATCTGATTTAGTACATAAGTTTAACATGATGGATCAGCCCCGCAGGCGGATGAGGGCTGATGTATCTGCTCACAAACACACACACACACACACACACACACACACACACACACACACACACACACACACACACACACACACAGACACACACTTGCACAGTAGAAGGTTTCTACAGTACATGCAGTTTGCATCAGATACATAAAAACTAGGGCTGTCAAAAGATAATTTTTAAAATCGCGATTAATCATGCACCCTTAATCACGATTAATCGCACACTTATCATGAAATTAAGCATACACCATTTATCTTGTTTAACACATCCATTTTGCCATCATTGCCTATATCCAGCAAAGTAAACCATCAGATTGAAGTGTGATTTTCACAAAACTGTATTTTTCAGCTTTTTTCAAGATAAATTTAGATGTCTTTCCAAAAAAGGACACCAAATAACCAAATTATATGATTTCATATAATTCATACATTTATGTACACCAAAGCACACGTAAAAAAAATCACAGCAAAACAAACAAACAAACGTTTCAGAATTCACAGTGTATAGTATGTGCAACAGCAAAAGAGATTGTTTACATTTTAGACAAGTCAAGTTGCGATACTGAACAGGACCACATGAAATGCCAAAAAAACCTAAACCAACTGCCTTGACCTGCGTATATACTAAAGTACACAGCAACATACACAGGACAAATCAAAACATTATCCTGAATGTGTGTGAAAACAACGTGAATGTACTGCAATGTGTCTGTGCATAAATACAATGTGCGATCAGTGCGTCAAGAGCGCACATACATGATTTGTTTCCCCATCAATATAACGGACTCACGCGTGCTTAATGTATGACTCCTGTACGTCACCGCAGTCGTCTTTACTTTGATTGCAATCCTCATCCATCAAAACTTTCATAGCAAGAAGCTGGTTTACTTTATCCAGCTGAGAAAAATAGTTTTCATATCATCTGGCCATACAGCGGTGGGATGTTTCGACGCTCCGTTCAGAGAGGAACAGCGTGTTGCAGGAGGGTTCGCGTTCTTCAGATACAGTGACAGAATATGACAAGGAGTTTGTGTTTTAAAGCGAAACTGGAATGAGTAATTCAATCTGCCATCTCTGATATAATCAGCATGTACTTTAAGATCATCTAACTGCATGACGTAAATTACGTTATGACACAATTTCACATGCTTCCGTAATTTTTTTTTGCGTTAAATGCATCAAATTATTTTAACGCATTAAGGATTTTGAATTAATCGCATCCGTTAATGTGTTAACGTTGACAGCCCTAATAAAAACACATTGCTTTACATTTGAGAAACGGTGGATTTAATCACCTGGAGTCTTGGAGTATAAACTTTGTATATAAGCAATATTTGCTAATTTTACTGAACTGGGCTTTGCAGACATCTGCTGATAAAACTGAAGGCTTTTTAAGCGAAGAAACTTTGGTGAGAGCCATTACTCATTTTATCACACACTAACATTATTTTACACACACACACACACACACAGAGCTTAAAATGAAGAGCGTTAAAGGAGCTGTCATTTTAGAAAAAAAGCGAAGCTCTTGAAAATGAAATAAAGAAGACAGTCTTCTACATCTCTGAAGTAAGATATGAAAACTTTGGCCCTGTGGAGAGGCATGTGATCATTATTTTTACATTAAAAACAGCACTCTGCTGCCCATTGTTTTTTAACTGGTCTGCTCCCTCTTGTAATTTTTTGGACAAAGATTGTAATGCATTTTTTATTTTGCCATTGCGATTTCTATTAGAATAGTTTTGCAATCTCTCCTTATGACATATGAAAGCGTTAAGGCAGAGTTTTAAACTACAGTAGCAAAAATTACACTGTTAGCTTCAGTGTATCGATTCAAAGCTCAGATTCAGTGATTAATTTGGTTCATCACTCAGAATTGTTCACGGAATGTTTAGTAAGAAAATGTATACACTAAGATAAATATATATACACTACTGTTCAGAAGTTTGCAAATCAGTAAAAATGTTTTTGAAAAGTCCCTTATGCTCACCAAGGCTGCATTTATTCAATCAAAAATACAATAAAACAGCAATTTTGTGAATTATCGTTATACACTGTAAAAAATAAAATCGGAAAATGTACTGGTAATTTTCTGCCAGGACATTATCCAGTAATTTTACTGAAATTTCTGTTAACCCTAAAACACAACGTAATTCAAAATACAGGTAAAACACCTGTAAAAAAAAAAAAAAAAAAAAAAAGGAAATTCCTTCATATTTATACAGTATATTTGCTCTACTTTTACATAATTTATTTAAAATAACTTTCTATTTGAATATGTTTTAAAATGTAATTTATTGCTGTGATGGCAAAGTTGAATTTTCAGCATCATTACTCCAGTCTTCAGTGTCACATAATCCTTCAGAAATCATTCTAATATGCTGATTTGGTGAAAAGCTATACATATTTATATGTTTGGTTTTGTTTTCATTGTGCATTGAATGTTCTAAATCTAAGCCCTGTTCACACTGATATCGCTACAAGTTGCCAAGTCACTGTGCTGTTTCTAGTAGGCGTTCCTACTCTGAACTGTATCGAACGTCTCATTTTTCCTTCCTGTCTTCTTTAGTGTATCTCTCCGTAGCTGGAGTATAATAATGTAATTGATTCGTTCTGTAAGCAGAGATATGTTGCGATACACAGCTCCCCTGCTTTGTCATATTGAATATTGATCTTCCTGTCTAGAGTCCTCAGTGGATGAGAAAGTTCTGTGTCAGACCGAGGCACTGCGCCTCTGCTTCCTTTGCTGAATTTCAGACTCCTTTTATCAGAACGCTTGTTTTTCTGTGGGGTAAAGATTATTTTATTTAGCAGCTTGGCAGAACAATGTTTGCTGGAGGTAGACAAGCAAACGCCTACTGCAGTGTGTACTGCTTATGTTGTGTAATGTCTTTTAGCACAAACAATATATCCAGTCTATAGCAGGAATGGTCTTCATGCTGTTTATTATTGGTTCTGAAAGACATGAAACAGCATTTGCATCTCATTTACATCACACTCATTTCCATAATGTTACATATTTTAGAGTGAAACAGAACATACGCATTTTTAAATGTTTTTTGAAAGAAGTTTTTTATGCTCACCAAGGCATTTATTTGATCAAAAATACAGTAAAAACAGTAATATTGTGAAATATTATTTATATGGAAAATAACTGTTTTCTATTTGAATATTTATGCTGAATTTTCAGCAAGCATTACTTCTTGAGTGTCACATGACCCTTCAGAAATCATTCTAATATGCTGATTTGCTGCTCAAGAAACATTTCAAGAAAAGGTTGTGCTGCTTAATTTTTTTGGAAACCACTTTTTTCCCCCAGAATTCTTTGATAAATAGAAATTCAAAAGAACAGCATTTATTTGAAATAGAAATCTTTTGTTACATTATTAATATCTTTACTGTCGCTTTTGATCAATGTAATGTGTCCTTGCTGAATAAAAAAAAAAGAAAAAAAAAAGAAGTTTTTTTTAAATTCTTACTTTGATATAGTAAGACATAGTAAGAAATACTGTCCAGCAAGGCTGGATTTTATTTACTGAGATTTGATTGGATTGTAAAGTACTATTACAATTGAACAAATTTTTGTTTTCACCCACCAGCCTTAGTTAAAAGTACATTTTACCCAAAAATGAAAATTATCCCATGATTTACTCAACCTCAAACCATCCTTGGTGTATATGACTATCTTCTTTCATATGAACACAATAAGAGTTATATTAAAGAATATCCTGACTCTTCCAAGCTTTATAATGGTAGTGAATGGCGCTGCTGAAGTCCAAAAAATTGCATCCATCCATCATAACAGTAATCCACACGATTCCAGGGGGTTAACAAAGGCCTTGTGAAGTGAAGCGATGGGTTTTTGTAAGAAAAATATCCATATTTTCTTAAATCTCTAGCTTCCAGCAGACGACCTACTCAAATTGAGTAACAGTGGAAGAGTAACTCCTGACCCGAACCATGACGCAATGACGAATGCGGAAGCGCAGAGGATAGAGCAAAACAAAACATCGGTCACTAGAACTCTAAAATGAGAAATTTTAAAGAGAAATGTCGGAGGATTTCGATATAAGAGAAGAGGAGCTTGAGTTTGTTGCCCAGCCCTATTTGTTTGAACCACGACATACTGCAAGTCGTCTTGCGCAGTATGTGTACGGTCTTCTGCCGGAAGCTAGTTATTTTAGTTTATAAAGTTTTAAATATAAATATTTTTCTTACAAAAAACCATCGTTTTGCTTCAGAAGGCCTTTATCAACCTCATGGAATCGTGTTGATTACTTTTATGATGGATGGATGCACTTTTTTGGACTTCAAAATCAGCCATTCACTATCATTATAAAGCTTGGAAGAGTAACTCTGATTGTGTTCGCCTGAAAGAAGATAGTCATATACACCTATGATGGCTTGAGGGTGAGTAAATCATGGGATAATTTTCATTTTTGGGTGAACTGTCCCTTAAAGTCAGTAATCAGAAAAGCCATTTTAGATTCTTAAAAAGTGTGTGCACCATAAGATGCATTATAAAAAGGAAAAAGATTCAATTTTGATTGCATGTTGCTTTTAATGGGTCAAAAATGTTTAATTCAAAAATTTTATACTCATATCTCATATTTTTCTGGCAGAAGGACGTGACCCTGAAGCCCCATGAGCGGAGGCAGAACCAGGCAGGACCGCTGCGCAAGAAGAAGCCCGGCCGAGTGCCGAACGGACTGAGCTTGGACCTACACAAGGACCGACTCAACCACAACAACCACCAGCACCACCACTCAGACCAGGAGAACAACCCTCGGCTGGCCCATACACACAGCAAGAAGAAGAAACACCTGCAGAAGAAACACCGACCTGTGAGTCTAACTTTATCTCACTATGTGTCCAGAAATCATGAATGTTATCTTTTCAAACAGGAACTGGGAGCATTGATGTATTTGATCAATTTTGTTGCTAGGCCTTTAGTTTATAGGCTTGAAAGGATTGATCTATTGATTTCCCACAAGTGCATGAGCTTCAGCATTTGGTTGGAGTAAAATTGGTGTCAGACGGAGTTGCATAATGGTTTTATCATGATAAGAAACCAGTCTAGTTGATGTCATTGTTACCCATTATTCTGGTGCAGTGTTTACATACTATTATAGTTTTTAAGTAATATTTTGAATTGACTTTTATTTTTATATTTTCAGTTTTCATTTTAATAGTCATCTAATAGTCAAAGATAATAACCCTCTTCTGGATGAGCTTCTGTCTGTGTTCCTTTTGCACCTAATTACAGTTTAGCTCAATAAGGCACTGCTTTGTTTCGGTGTTTTTTATGAATATCTTTACATAATTAAATCATGATTAGATTGTGTACTGAGATGATGCAAACCTACAGTCATGTTAATTTCTCAAAGCCGTGTATAATGTCAGTCTGTCTTCACTGAGAATGACTGAACAACGGAAGAGGTGCGCCAATCTGACTCCATTAAGGCGGAGCTCATTTGAATCAAGTAATTGTCGATGATCATTAGCCGTCTCTGTAGCAGCGTAAGAGTTATTACTGATCTAATCGGAGGAGGTAATTAATATGACACCAGGTTTTACAGGCAGGCTGGTGGTTTGTTGGATCTTCCAGACATTACACAATGACAAAAGTGTGGACTGATTTACAAAAGTGCCAAAGCGGAGAGAGAGAGAGCGAGAGAGAATAATAGAGATTGTGTCCTCTAAGATTAGATGTGTAAAGACACTGCTGATTAACTCTGTCATTAAGGATGAACGAGAAGCGGACGGGCTCCAGCTTTTTTGGACTTGTTTTATGGTGCTAATTAAATTAGTCACTCTTGTTATTGTTGCTGCGAGGTGTTGCTCTCTTGCTCTTTGTGTTTGTGTGTGTTTGTGACATCCTCTTGTTTTTACTAATGAGTATTTATGGCATGTTTACACAGAGGAATTGCCACTACAGAGCAAGCAATCAGATGGCCACACACGCTACATTGAACACACACACACTCATGTATGCTTAAAGGAACAGTTCACCCAATGATTTTTGAAGTTGACAACCTATGTTTCCTCACACAGTGCCACAGTATGACTTCAGGAGACTCATATGGACAAGTTTTTGGAAACCTTTATGGTGCATTTGAATTCTTTTTGAAGCTTTCCCATTCATTGTTATTGGATGTGGCTAGTACGTTCTTTAAAATGCTCAGTCATATATGGGTTTGGAACCTATGGAAGCATGTTTCTGCCACTTAATAAAAAATAAAAAAGGTAATTGCGACTTTTTATCTCACAATTCTGACATTTTTCTCACAATTGCAAGTTTACATCTCAGAAATTGTGAGATATAAACTTGCAATTACAAGTTATAATATCAGAATTGCAAGATATAAACTCACAAATGTGAGAAGTCAGAATTGCGAGTTATAAATAAACATTTGTGCGTTATAAACTCACAATTGCGAGATGTAAACTCGTAATGGTGAATTATAAAGTCCAATTCTGAGGGAAAAATGACTGACTTTTTCTCAGAATTTTCTCATAATTGTGAGTTTATTTCACAATTTAGATTTTGGACTTAAAAATTCACAATTCTGACTTTATAACTCGCAATTACATGTTACAAAGTCAGAATTGCAAGATATTAACTCACAATTATGAGAATTCTTATGAGATATAAAGAATTCTTGTGTGATATAAACTCTCACTTTTGAGTTTTAAAGTCAGAATTGTGAGTTATAAAGTCAGAATTGGGTGATATAGTCGCAACTGCGTGTTATGAAGTCTGACTTTTTTCTCAGAATTGCGAGTTTATATCTCAATTCTGACTTCATAACATGCAATTGTGACTTTATAACTCACAATTCTGACTTTAAAACTCGCAGTTGAATTGTGTGATATAAACTCACAATTCAAAGAAAAAAGTCAGAATTGCAAGTTTTTTATCTCTCAATTCTGACTTTATAACTCGCAATTGTGAGTTTATATCACACAATTCTGAGATAAAAAGTCGCAATTTTATATAGTATATATATATATATATATATATATATTTTTTTTTTTTTCAGTGGCGGAATAAAGCTTCCATAGGAATCATATGAGGGTGAGTAAATGATGACAGAATTTCTTTTTTGGTGGGTGAAATATACCTTTAAACACATTTTCATAAGCATGCACACACTTTCCCCATAGATAGAAGCTGTAGACAGGGAGGGTACAGGTACCATTTGTCCTTGTTAGAAAGAAAGAGAAAGAGAGAGAGAGAGAGCACAGCTCTCTCGTTCATCATGTGTATTCTGCCCATGGCTGAATTAAGAGCAGACAAATCCATCTCTCATGGAGCAGGCTGAGGGAAGTGATGGCTAGGACACTTTAAGCTTTTATCAAACACCGAGGCAATGGCCATAAACTTGAGTTACGCTGGATGGCGGGGAATTAAATTCCTTTTCTTCACTGTTTCATCCTCTTTCTCCCTCACCCTTTTTTTCTGCCCATATTGTGCTGCACAGGTGTGAGTTTGACTTCTAGGGCATGTGTCAAACATACACGTTTCATGGCTACATTCAGCTTGATTCTAGCAAACAATTGATGATGAATATGTAAACAATGGATGAATACGTACTCTGTTAAACAATATGGTTTGTTAACCACAGTTTCATAATTGGTTTATGCATGTATGTACACTACCGTTCAAATGTTTGAGATTTCTTCATGTTTTGAACTTGTCTTATGCTCATTGAGGCTGCATTTAATTGATTGAACATACAGTAAAAACAGTAATGTTAAAATAATTACAATTTGAAATAACAGTTTTCTGTTTAAATATATATTTTTTCCCCCCCTGTGATGGCAAAGCTGAATTTTCAGCATCATTACTCCAGTCTTCAGTGTCACATGATCCTTCAGAAATCATTCTAATATGCTGATTGGGTGCTCAAGAAACATTTATTATTAATATTATTATCAGTTGTTCTGCTTAATATTTTAGTGGAAAGAAACCTGTGTGTTTTATTTTGATTTCTAGTTTAAAATCTGATTTCTCTTAGGTTTTTTTTTTTCTAGGCCAGATGAGCCCATCTTGCATTTTTTTTCGCTTGTCTGTGTGATTGTGCGAATGAGAGAGCCTGTTCACAGTTGTGTGTGTGTGTGTGTGTGTGTGCGCATGCGTTTGTGTGTGTCTGTCTGTATGTGGGTTTGAAGTTCCAGCAGATGGGTCTCAATGTTTCCTGGTGAGTTGACTCAGTTGACAGCTCTGACTCACCTTTATATTGCTGTCACACAAAATATTGTTCACAGTCTTGGCTTCAGAACCCTTGGCTGCCCTCTCTTGAGCCCTGAACAGCTGTCCACTACAGTGCCTGTGTGAAGAGCACTGATTTAGAAAAACGGGGAATCTGGCGGGCGACCCTGGGGAAGGTTGATAGGATCCAGAGGAGCACTCATATCACATACGGCCAGGAAAACAGGATTATCCATCCATCCGTTTTCCAAACTGCTTGTTCTATGTCAGGTCATGTGGATGCTGGAGTTTATCCTAGTGTCTGTCTGTCTGTCTGTCTGTCTGTCTGTCTATCTATCTGTCTGTCTATCTATCTATCTATCTAATCATGAGGTTACAAGGTGGGCCTTACACCCTACACATGTGGTAAAAGGCTCACCAGCATGGGGCAAAAGGCACACATTGATACAAATATATCTAGGCACTCTCCTCTGTTTGCAGTAAATCCCAGATTCACAAACAGCAGCCATATATAAACATAAACCCAGCGGCAGACTCAGACGCCTGACGTATTACCTCCTCCTGATAAGACCCTGCAGTCAGGGAAAAGAAAACACTCAGCGGTACTCTCTACATCCACCTCTTTGTCAAGCTCCTTTAGGCATGTATGACAGAGATATATGAACATGCGTCTCTCGTAACACAGTGGTAATTAGAGGCTGCAGGAATGTGACTTGTTTAGAAATATTCATTATGAGAGCTGTCACAATTATGTATGGTTACGGTACGGTTTAAAGGGCCTGTCTCTAATTTGTAGTCTTGATTTGATAATGAATTTATCCTCTGTTGTGCTGTTATTGACTTCTCTGACACATTCTAAAAATATTGACATAATATATTGATATAGGTAGCTGATAAACGACAGGAAATGATTTGAGCGGGGCAATATATTGCAGCAATTTTAATGCAATATTATTTGACCATTACTTATTTGGTCACACTTTCCTAAAGAGTGTTATTAGATTTGTGGCAGTCCATCTCTGTTTCACTTGTGTCTCTGATTTAAACTTCATTAGCGAAATTAATAGCATTTATTAACATTCAATAGCATTTGGGGTTTGTTCAGACTGTCTGTTTCAATGAACCAGTTTGATACCATGCTCAGACGAGGTTAGCATGGTTGTCATCTGCCTGGGAGGTTGTGTGTGTGTGTGTGTGTGTGTGTGTGTGTGTGTGTGTGTGTGTGCGCGTGTGCGTGTGTGTGCAAGACTGTTTATGAGTCAGTGTATGTGTGTGAATGTGAAGAGTTGTTTTTGTGTCAGAATATGTGTGTGTGTGTGTGACAGCAGTGGCATGCTGAGAGGCCCATCTGGCCAGACACAAACACACATTCTTTGGCCTTGCCGCTGGGAGCTGTGTTCAGTTGTTTGTGTGAGAAATGTACACAGTGTGACACTGCCGAAGAGGACACAGGGCCGATGTTGTCCTGATCAGTATGTCCTCTTATTTACACACAGCCCTGAAGGCTGAAGTATGTGTGAGTGGCCAGTGCCTTGATCAGAGTGAATGTCTGCAGGAGCCTTGTATACATGGTCCAAGATTAACTCGGACTAGAAGACTCGGGAGGTGAACTAATCGTTTCTGTTTCCTTGAGGTGAATGGCTATTAAAGTTAAACCCCATTTAAGTGCTGATCAAATCGGCATTATCCAGCATTATTAGCTAGATTTGCTAGTAGACGATAGCATAATACTCACCCTCAAAGTTGTCGGTGTAACTTGAAATGTTTATTGCCCTCCTCCATTTTACTGGACGGTGTGACAGCTGACAGCCTCACAATGCAATGGACATATTTACAGTAATCCGGGGAAGTTTTTGTAAGCAGCGACACTAAAAAGTCATCTTCTCCTCAGTCATTTTGACAGCTCTAGGTAAGGAACAATGGCTTACGGCGCAGCACCGAATGTAAATATGTGCCCTAAGGAAAAACGTGGAAGTGACCTCCAAAAAAATGCAAAGCCGGGAAAAAAAATGCAATTCGCAATTGAACCGTGGATGTCGTACCGAACGGTTCAATATTATATTGAGAATTGTAGCATCCCTAGTAGACATGAAACTATGTTGCATTATTATATTATATTATTTTATATTATATTATATTATATACATTTTATTATATTAGTGCTGTCAATCGATAAAAAAAAACTAATTGTGATTTATTGCATTAAAATTTGTAATATATTTTTACATTTTTATCCGTATTTCTACATTAAATCTCCAAATTAATGTAGAAACAACATCAAGACTGTTTATTTTAATTATTTTATTACATTACAGTATAATTGAAAGCCATACTTTTTAACATTTAAAAGGGCTTAAAAATATCTAACTTTTAATTTAAGTGAACTTAAAGGGTTAGTTCACCCAAAAATGAAGATTCTGTCATTAATTACTCACCTTCATGTCGTCCCACACCCGTAAGACCTTCGTTCGTCTTCAGAACACAAATTAAGATATTTTTGATCAAATCCGATGGCTCAGTGAGGCCTGCATTGCCAGCAATAACACTCCCTTTTTCAATGCCCAGAAAGCTACTAAAAACATATTTAAAACAGTTCATGTGACTATAGATGTTCAACCTTAATGTTATAAAGCGACGAGAATACTTTTTGTGTGCCAAAAATAACAAAATAGTGACTTTATTCAACAATATAGTGAAGGGCGATCTCAGAACACTGATTCATGAGGCGTCGATTCTTTATGAATCTTTTGTTTCGAATCAGTGGTTCAGAGCGCCAAAGTCACGTGATTTTAGTAAACGCGGCATCGTTACGTCATAAGTCTTTTGAAATTTAAGTGGTTCACGTGACTTTGGTAGTTTGACTCACGCTCCGAACCGCTGATTCGAAACAAAAGATTCATAAAGCATCCAAGCTTCATGAATCAGTGTTCTGAGATCGCCCTTCACTAGATATTGTTGAAAAAGTCGTTATTTTGTTTTGTTTTCGTGCACAAAATGTATTCTTGTCACTTTATAATATTAATGTTGAACCACCGTAGTCACACTGACCATTTAATCAATGTCTTTTAATACCCTTCTGGACCTCAAAAGATAGGGTGTCATTGCTGCTTGTGTGGGGATTAGATACCCTCGGATTTCATGTAAAATATCTTAATTTGTGTTATGAGGACAAACGAAGGTCTTACGGGTTTGGGACAACATGAGGGTGAGTAAATAATGGCAGAAATTTAATTTTTGGGTGAACTAACCCTTTAATACAATCTTTACATAAACGCATTTTAATAAACACATTTTGCCTATATTATGAGTTGTTTATAGAAATATAGTGATGTTTCTGTCTGTCAGTATGAGCTATTTGAATGAGAGCTGTTAGTTGATTCCACATTTGGTATCAATATATATATATATATATATATATATATAATATATATATATATATATATTTTTTTTTTTAACTATGCATCGTCAGTATCACAGGTACTTTCACTTATTCGGTACTTACAGCTAGGTATCTTAATCATTGAGACAAGCACGTTAGCCAGACTGAGCTTGAAACAAGTGAACGTCCGGTGGGTCTTGCACATTGCGTCCATCGACCTCCCAAAGAGCAGCACATTGAGGTGAGTGCTGGCGATCACAGCATAGGCCTACATACAGACTATCCTCGGTCGACCGCTCTCTCTCGCTGCGCAGAGCTGATGAGCTGAACCCAGATAGTGTGATCATTTACTGTAACGCTAGCCAAAGGATGTGTGGAGACATTAACATACCTACTGTGCTAATCTGGTGGTCCCTCACATTACTATCGGCATATTTGGGGATCCTTGGCATCTAAATATTTTTTCCTAGGCCCATTTGAATTTAAGCAGCACCTATTAGTCACTTAAAACTCCTTACTTTCTCTCTCTCTCTTTCTCTCTCAGTTTTCTTTATTTTTGGAAAAGAAATTTGCCCTAATGTTGTCTTTGTGACAGTTACTCATACGCACAGCCAGTGATAATGGTGCTAATGTAATGGTTATGCTACTTCCTGTCAGCCCCTAGCGTTTCCTTTTCCATTTGAGTCTTAATGCTGTTTGACAAGACTAGGCCATGATGTCCCCCATCACAGTGCGGTTCTAATTTCTCCCCCTTGCTCATCTCTCTCTCTCTCTCTCTCTCTCTCTCCCTGTATGGAAGGGATGGAATTAGCTCTTTTTCCACTTGCCATGTATTACAACTTCTCGGCTTGACAGGATTGGGTGAAGCGTTAACCTCGCAGACAAGCTTGTTAAGCATTGTTGCGGTGGTGACTGGGCTAAAGACAGGATAATAGACACCCCGCCTGCCGCCTGTCCGTCAAGTTGAGGGTGGGCAGTCTATCTGTTGAAATTATGCGAGTGCAGTTTACGTGTTTGGATTGTAATACCTCGGACAGTTGCTGTCAGTCGGACCACTTGTGTAGCCAGTATTAATTGCACCTCACTACAGCACTTAAAGAGCAGCATTGCTAAAACTGCATGCCAATCAAACCAACCCACTTAGCTGACATCAAAAACTAATGGCCCTTCAGAAAGAGCTGCATACTCTCTCTCTCTCTCTCTCTCTCTTTCTCTCTCTCTCTCTCTCTCTCTCTCTCTCTCTCTCTCTCTCTCTCTCTCTCTTCCTGTCTCTCTCTCTCAAACAACACACACACACACACACACACACACACTTTCTTCTTAAGAAGAACAATGTAAGATCCTTAATCACCATCTTGCTGAGTCACAGACAGAGTAAATGACACTTAACCATTGTAGAGACTTTTAGGCTCTGTTTACACCCGGTATTAAGGTGTTTTTTGGTCAATCAGATCACAAGTAGACAAGGGAGACCCATACCTGTTTACACCTGGTATTTTTAGTCTGTCTCTTTTTTGCACTTTCAACCACTTTTGTCCTGATTTCTTCAAAGGGAGGGTCTATGGGTGGGTAAAATATATGGGTTTTTTTCAGAAAAAAAAAAAAAAGGGGTTGTGAATACACAAATACATTTTTTGAATTACGTCATCTTTAGCCAATCAGATGAGTCATCCAACCAGTCATACTACAGCTATGTTCACCTCTATGACTTATACCTCCAGTTTCACAGACAAGGCTTAAACTAGTCCCAGACTAAAATGCATGTTTGAGCAGTTTTAACTGGAAGCAACTTGCACTGATATATCTTAAAATATGTTAGTGCTATTGTTTTATCTCAAGATGCACACCAGTAATGTGTTTTTCTAAGGCATGTTTATAAAAGCTACTTAAATATCCTAATTGAACGAAGGCCTTATCTTGGCTTAGTCTAAGCCCTGTCTGTGAAACCAGGCCTTAGTATCATAGTGTCTTTTCTGCAGAGTGCATTTTATGTAAAAGAGTCATGTGACGTTCAAATGTAATAATTATTCAGGAACTGAGTTAAATACAGTACTCATGACATAACTGTTCATTTGTGACCAGCCAGTTTGTGGTCAAAATCTCATCTTAGCAGGCTCAGGCTGGTTTAGATATTTGATTAGCCATGGTTGACTTGGTTGACCATCATGGTCAAGATGTTTAGGCCTTGTAAACTGCCTTTGACCAGTAACTAAGCATCTACTGTGTTCCCGAAAAACAACTTGACCACCTAAAATGTTCCTTTTTCCAGAAGGGTTGAGACAAGTCTGGATCATAAGAAGATATGTAGCTAGTTATGGCTTTAACTGTTTAGATGTAGATGTAGATTCGTAGATGTTGGTTTCCATAGTGTTAAATAAGGTCTATAAACACCTCAAGCTTTGTTTGTTTGCATGTCTTACCTTTCTTCTGATCAATTCTTGCATTCTTCTCATATTTTTGGATGCGTTGCTAACCAAACATTTTTCCATGATTATATTGTATAAGACTTTTTTCTGTTTTTTATTGCTTGCATTCTTAAAAACTTCAGTGGAGATTTGAGTCAGTGGAGAAGCTGGTAGTTCTCGGAGTTTTGTGTTTGTTTTTCCAGTGGTCTGGCCAAGGTTTCCAGAACGAGGGTCTTGATCATCTCATAGAGATGGAATTCAGCTCTCCATGGATCAACTGTTACATCTGGACTGAGGCTGAAGACTGGTGTTTCAGAATCCAACTTCACATTTATGTAGGCTCCTTGTGGAAACCTAGACCATGCTTAACACCCTATAGTGATATTATCAAAAGGTCCTTCCCTCATAGTTCACCTAAAATTGTAAATTACCGTTATCTCATCAAACCTGACAGTATATTTCATAGGTCTTTTAACTCATTTAGGGATGTTTTATGGAAAGCAATCAACCTTATCACAGTTTTCTTTACTGTTAAAACCACAGTCAAGAAAATGGAAAATAATTTTTAAAGACAGTTCTGCCTGTCCTCTTCAGTCACTACTCATTCTCCATGATAACATAATTTCCCCCTCTCCTCTCCAGAGTATAACTTCCAGATCAAACTGATTTGACTGTAATTCCTCTGTATAACCTCTATATTCATAGTTGAATTGCTTTTGAAGCATAAAATTGACTGGAACAATAGGAGAATAATGTGATCACATTCAAGTAATGTGTGTATAGTAGCTCACAGATAATTGCTTGTAGTGCAATTCCTTCCTTCCTCATTAGTAGCTGGTTATCACGACTTGTTGGACATGAGGGATGCAACATACTTCATGGCAAACAGGCCATTTCTTTGCATTATTGCATATCTTTTTCCCAGTTCTTCGATCGTTCAATCTTTAATCCACAATGCCTAATCAATAAACTTGATTATTCGATATTGTAAACGATAGTGATTTGTTTGTTTCAAGACAGTTGCTTTAATATGGATTTACTCTGGGTTCATTGCTAATATGCAGCTGTATGGCATCAGCCTTGAGTTTGATATTGTTATTGGATGTAACACTGTATTTGTGTCTGGGTGTTTATATTAGATAATAGAAGAAGATAGAGTAAATTAAATCTCTCTCTTAGTGTCCATCAAACACCACAGAGTGCTTTTGATAGTAGTTTCTTCCTGCAGAGGGATTTTACAGCATATTATGGCCCTGTCCCATATGGCACCCTAAACACTTGTGGTCTTCCTACGAGTCTGCACTTTTGTGGCGTAACATCACTTTGAATGTCAGGAAGAAGTCTGCTGTGAAGCTCGCTTCAGTGTGGGCTCGCGAGCAGCCTTCTGAAACCTAAAATGACAAATGGGACACCCTATTATGGACTTAGCAGACATGCGCATGTGGCAGCCATTGTAAGTCCACAAGACCGAGAGTCCATATGAACCATTTGGGATAGGGCCTATCTTTAGATTCCAGAGTGGAGGAATCTCTCACAATATTTGTAATGTGATATGGCATAGAAACCAGGATTTTCCCGTAATCCTGTGGGTATATTCAATAAGGATATCATGGTCTAAATAAGCAAGCATGTTACAAGAAGTTACTGCATGACATGACACTCATTTAGAAGATATTTTTTGATTAATGAACAGTTTTGAGGAGGAATACTGTGGACCAATGAAATTTCATGACGAACAAGGCTACCAAGCGATTAGGTTTTGAAGTGTTCTGTCTGCTTAGTATATGATGTAACATTCTGGATGAAACTTAAACTAAAACACCAAGCTTAACAAAAATCAGCAGAGACTTTGGAACTGCGATTGAATTTTCTCAAGAGTATTACTTTTTATCTTTGAAACTAAGGGAGTGCTAGAAATCATAGGAAGTAAATTGCGTCACCCTTAGGCTTTTACCTGTGAAAGCACCAGGAGGTATTCAGCTCCAGGTGGACCTGTAAAGATGCTATTGATCAGGTAACCGTGCAGGGGTTCTTTAAGGCAATGGGAAAGTGAGAGCAGAGAGAGGAGATGGAGAAGCATGCTGGGTAAGTTCCGAATGATAAAGGAAGGAGGAGGTAGTGGAAAGAGAGAAGTGCACAGAGCTTTTATGGTAAGAACAGATGGGGTGATATTTCATGTCCACTACGCATAGCACACAGAGAAACATAAATTCCAGCCTGCATTGAATACAGAGCCTCCTGCAGGGAAGCCGTTCAGAGGTTCAGGCCCTTTCTGTGCTTGTTTTGAATAGCTCCCGGGAGAGATTCTATTCTAGCGATGATCAAGGAACTGCTCTCAACACTGAAATCCTGACTTCTCGTATGATAAGGGCAACTGGACTATGACAAGAAAAACTGGTTTCCACTCAGCGGTGAAGAGCAACTTTAGCTGAGTATTTTCTGGATGAATAAACAAGCAATTTCTCACTATGGCCTAGATAAGTGCAGCTGAATTTGGAGGTACTAAAGACACTATACATGAATAGGTGGCTAAAGAAACTATGAGTGGAGGTTGAAATACAATCTGTTAGTGAAGGTTTCTTTGTGAGAGGTATAGAGTGAATGAATGATCTGAGTGTGTTCTGATATAGCTCAACAAATTGGCCATAAAGTGAATTAAATTTAATAAATAAAATCTAATTATGGCCACATGACCACCAGTGAGCCACAGTCCACATCTCTCTGTCTGCCCGTGTCTGTTCTTTGTTCAGCTGGGATGGGTTATAAATCTAGTAAAGTTACTCAACAAGCAGCCCAATTGATGATTGATGATGGTAATAATAATAATAATAATAATAATAATATATCACTGTAAATACTGTATCATTACATCTGAATTTGAGTATTACAACAATGGCAGCACTTTATTTTACAGTCCTGTTTTGCATGTACATATAATTATTGTAGTAATAAGACACTAACTGGGTAATAACTAGGTACTAACCCTAAACCTAACCTTAACCCATGTTGTGACCTTACATGTTTTCGTCAGTAAGTACACTGTAAGTACATTGAAAGTGCATTTACTGTAAAATAAAGTGTAACAACAACAACAATAAATAACAACAACATGAACAATAAAAATAAGGTTACGCTTTATTTTAAGTTGACGTAGTTACATTGTAACTACTCAAATAAGTACTGATTAATATTAATTAACTACATGTACTTACTATAGAGTTAGGGTTAGGGTTAGGGTTTGGTTTAAGGGTTAGTTACTTGTAGTTGTGCATAATTTACTGTTATTAGAATAACAGTTATTCTGAATAAGCAAGCATGTTACAAGAAATTATAATTATATACAATTTATATTTATACAAGAAATATAATTATAACACATAACTGCCAAGTCCAGAAAAAGGTTGGCGGTGGTGAACGGAACAGCAAACCGTTCATCTTACTGCTGCTAAAAGCCGACTGCCTTGAGAGCTCGCGCTGACATGCGCTTGTCACCGTCCCTCCTCCACATCGCTGCAGCGCTTCCTTAGCATTCGTGTCAAGTGAGTAAACTATGTGTCAGAAGTGTGACGGAGACACAGATATCATCAATGATGTTAAAGGGTTAGTTCACCCAAAAATGAAAATAATGTCATTTATTACTCACCCTCATGTCGTTCTACAGCCGTAAGACCTTCGTTCATCTTCAGAACACAAATTAAGATATTGTTGATGAAATTCAATGGCTCAGTGAGGCCTCCATAAACAGCAATGCCATTCAAACTCTCAAGGTCCATTAAGGTACTAAAAACATATTTAAAACAGTTCATGTGAGTTCATTGGTTCTATCTTAATATTATAAAGAATACTTTTTGTGTGCCAAAAAACAAAACAAAATAAAGACTTTTCAACAATATCTATATGGGCCGATTTCAAAATACTGCTTCAGAGCTTTACGAATCGAATCAGTGAATCGGAGCGCCAAAGTCACGTGATTTCAGCAGTTTAGCCGTTTGATAGGAGATCCGATCACTAATTCGAAACAAAAGATTCGTAAAGCCCAGAAGCTGTTTTGAAATCAACCCATATAGATATTGTTGAAAAATCGTTATTTTGTTTTCACATAGCGTATTTCATGAATTAATCGGCCTGCCGATTAAAAGCTATAATCTGCTTTTATATATATAAAGGCACAGTAGATGCAAATACTTGTAAATATGTATTTTAAGAGTCCAAAGGCCGTAACTTGTGTCTGTGGGAGCAGGCTGTTGAAGATGGCTTGAGGAGAGCATGTGTAAATCTCACTCTGTACACTTGCTGCCTATAGCCACCCTCAGGCAGTCTGAGAGCTTTTGGCCACTCGCAATCGATTCTGATTTATTTCTGTTTATTTTTTTCTTGCTGGCCTGTAACTCTCTTAAACGTGTTTACAATACTGTTTCACTCTCAACTGTCTCTGGGATGTGTAGGGATTGTTCTGTTTTACTGCCAAAATTACTCTTAAACTGAGAATACAAAGAATACAGCAGGTGGTATATAAGAAATGTGCCTGTAAACACAAGGGCAGACACACACTTGTGCATGCATGGACACACACACACACACACGCACGCACGCTAGACTGGAGAGCCAGACATAGAGGTGTGAATATCTTCATTATCTTGAGTGTTCTGTTGACAGAAAGGACAGAAACATCTCCAAACAGATGTTTAGTACTTCCACTTTGACCTCCTGCTGAACTGAATTAGAGGATCGGGTTTATTGTGCTGACAAATGTGTGTGCTAAAACAGAAAGGTGATGCTTTGGCACCCTCTGGTGTCCTGAGTGAAGAATGTGTTCAGCAGTTTTGTTTAGGATTTTAGAAAAGGATCTATCTATCTATCTATCTGTCTATCTATCTGTCTGTCTGTCTGTCTGTCTGTCTGTCTACCGATCTATTGTCTGTCTCGTCTGTCTGTCTGTCTATCGTCCGTCTGTCTGTGTGTCTTTCTTTTTGTTGTCTGTGTCTCTATCTATTGTCTGTCTGTCTATCTGTCTGTCTATCGTCTGTCTGTCTATTTGTCGCCTGTCTGTCTGTCTATCTATCGTCTGTCTGTCTATCTACCTAGTCTCTCTGTCTGTCTCTCTGTCTGTCTGTCATCATTCATTTGTCCTTTTTTTCTTTCTTTGTCTGTTTGTTACTTCATTCATTCCTTGCTTTTTTCCACTTCTTTGTTGTCCTTCCTTCTCTCGCTCTATTCTTATTTTCCTTCATTCCATTCCCTTTTCTGCCTTCTCTCCATCAGTCTTCTTAGTCTTTGAAGGTAAGGTGCGACTGTAGTCTCTCTCTGTAACGATTGCCTTCCTTTAAATAAGTTCTCTCAATTAGTCAGCTCTCAGCTACAGACTGCTATTGCTGCTGGTGTTCACAGAGAGAACAGCAGCTAACTTATATAGTTAAAAAACAAACAAATATTTTGCCCCTCTATTGTTGACTTTTAAAAATTTTGTTTTGTATTTTGTTTGTAAAAATTGGTATTAGTGAGCTCTACAAATGGGTTGACTACTGTCATATATCCACTGATGCTTGGTTGAGTGCAGAGAGCAGTCTATATCTGTGTCTTATTCTTCCCCGAGAGACAGACTCTTCCCTGCAGCTAAACAATGCACATGTCAGAAGTGCCTCAAAAAGACAGGCAGCCTGACAGCAGGGAGTAGTGTGTGTGTATGTGTGGTTTAGTGAGGGTGTTTATACTGGAGCGACTGGGCAAGTATCATATAGACACAAGAGCTCTGTAGCACTTTTCTTTCTCTTCATCTCTTTCAACCTTTTTTAGCACCTCTCTCCCCCACACGGCCTGCGGCATCCCTCCCTGCTCCATCCCCCTTCCTCCATCTTCCTATCGCTCTCCCTGATGCATTCACCCTGTCGATGCAGCACATGTAGTTCACAGGTCCGCATCGATCGCTCTGTGATAGAGGCCAGGCCTGCTCAGGCTGTTTTTCAGTGATTGCAATTGCTAAGGTCTCGTGTAATGACATGCACTCTGTCTCTCGGAAGGATGGAGTTTTTAATGCAGCATCCGAAGATGGTTTCTTCCTCCAAAATGAATTTGTGTTAAAGGAAGTAATTTCGATGAATTATTTAGCAGTATGATTGATTGCTTGATTGATGTGTTATTAGTTTTTTTTGTGTTGTCTGCTACTATTGCACACGCACACACACACACACACACACACACACACACACACACACACATACACACACACACAATTTTAAATATTAAACTTGCATAACTTAAGACTTACGGACAAAAACAGTCTAACATTCCCTTAGACAGCATTGGAGGAGGGACCCAAGCCATGTTTAGAGACCATATTATTATAGAGATTTTAGAGTGGGCTTTTTTGGGGCAAATTCCAATTGGAAGTGAGCATCTCTATGCCCTACTCCTTCTGAAAGGCAGAGCCCTTGATGTGGGGAGCAGGCACTCGTGTGTCATAATGAAGACATTTGAAAATAAGACCACATAATTTCCTTATTCGCTTCACGTGGAATTTCACCACCACAACGCTGGGCAGCCACAACAGGAATATCTTATCATTGCTGTTAATATGATACAAATAAATGTACATTTAAAATGAAGTTTTAAAAAATGTTTTAAATGTATGTGTGTGTGTGTGTTAGATTTGATAAAATCTAAAACTTAAGAGGTTAAGTTTGTTACAACAGTGGTTTATAAATTTGAGCCTATATGCAGCCATTGAGTACTACAGCCATATAGTGGCTATTGAATTTTTGCTATTTTGCTATTTTCATACCATCATATGTCACCAGATGTCACCAGATTTTTAGGTTTTGGCTGTCCGAGTTATTAAAAGAGTTATTAAATATAACATAAAAATAAACATATTTTCCATAAAAATATGGTACATTTAGAGGTAAATAAATTCAAAAATACCCCAAAAATCACAAAAAAAAAAAAATGCATAAATTGATAGTATTTATTTTATCGAAGATAGTGATATGACATTTATTTTTAAAAAAATGGGGATCACACCTGAGACCTTCGTGCCCAAATTTGTCCACGAAGGACCAGTTAAGGGCTGCTATACGAAGGACGCTAGAGGGTTAAAATGAATCGCAAGGACTTGCCACCCTGGGTCACATGACCATGAACGAGTAAATTACTTGCTTAAAGTGACCATCGCATGTTCTCTTTGCTAACGGACTTGTGGAAGGGCCCTACGTGAAGGGATTCGGTTGTTCACTTTCGTTTGGAACGCCCCTACAAATGGCGTCCCCTTCCCGAAATGCCCTTCAAGGGTGCAAAAACGCCTTTTGGAATTCGCCCTTGAACGCGTAGTATGACACAACAGCGTTCGGCACAGATCCTCAGCAAAGACTGCAATAACCAGACAAGTCCTCTACACAGACCCCTATGACCAGCTTAGTCTCCATACTGGTGTGATGAATCCAGTCTTCAAGCAGAAGAAAACTGGATGAAATATTTTGAATGCTGCCAATCCACAATCTGACTTCTGACTTGTTATGCATCCTGAATCATAATCACACTGTGTTCTTTTGTTGGCCAGAGGAGAACTGGTCCCCTGACTGAGCCTGGTTTCTCCCAAGGTTATTCATAATACTTTTACATTTTTACATTTTACATTTGTGTGCAATATTGATGTATATTTTGTGTTTTTGCAAATGTATTGGAGATTTACAATTACATGATTCTGAATTAGTTTCACTGGATGAAGTACAATGTGCAGTTTAAAATTGTAGTTCATAATACAGTATGTTCAACATTAAGTTCTTAAAACGGACCTCTTCCTGGTGCAGCGCTTTCCTGCAGAATCTATAAATATTGTCTTAGGTTTGGCCACTCTGCACAGTAAGGCTCTTTTTCTCCCCTCAGCTAGTTTTGGACAGCAGACATATTACTTTGCGCTTAGCCCTGGCAAACAAATCCCATAATATGTGGGCAGACCAGAATTGTGGCCCGGGTCAATGCGCTGTAAGAGCTGTGTGGTTTTGGACTAAGGTTGACTGAAGTTTTCTTTGCCTTTTGTCTCTTTTGACTCTCTAAGGGGGTTGTTATTATTGCTCATGTGCTTCTTGGTCTTTGGGCTCTACTGACAGACAGTTCACTCTGTGAATTGGTTACTTTACATGTAATTTACTTGGCTGCTCGGACTCTGGATCTGATCCCGAACTGTTGGCCATAGCCGCACAGCTGGCTTTACAAGTGGCCAGCTCTTTTAGCTCAAATTGTTTAGACTGAACTGACAAACTGCCTTGTTGTGTTGTGGTGAACAGGTTTTTATATTTGTTTTATCACTATTTTCATCTTTTCAAGTTGATGTAGCCTTGTTCCTCAAAATTAATTCTAGTTTAACTGTTTTATATAAATTAAAAATATCACAGAACAATATTTTAATATGAGATTGGTAATTGCATGTGGAATATGTTGATGTAGATTGCTGTTATCATGCAGTTATTTGCATCATTGTTGTAAATGCCAAGGGAAATATTTGCTTACATGTTAATTTATCAAAACTACTTTTTAAATCCATTTTGTATACATACTGTAAACACATATATATTTGTTTTTTGTGTGTTTGTGTCCCATAGGAACTATTGAGTTGGAGTTTGTTTGTGAGGTTTTCGAGACCTGTGGCAAACACGCAACCCTCTTACCTCTTCTGGTTCAGGTCCTCTCCACTTTACACTCTGTTCCATTGTGCTTCTCGTCATCTGCCAGCAATTACACTCGTTTATCTCCCTTTCCTCTCTTTCATCTGATCCCTCGCTTGCTAAAGACTCACCAGCTGGGCTGTAGCAGAGGGCGGGAGGTGTGCGTGCGAAGCCCGGGCCGTGGAGCCCCGTTTCGTGTTAGGACAAATGAAGAGCACAATCTGTGGAGAGGGTTTGGCAGTGGCCCCTACGTCTGAAAGTCATTGGATGGTGGAATTGTTCCCTCATCTCTGTCTCTCTAGGGCGGTCTTATCTCCATCCAAGTCTCCCGCTGCCTGGAGAGCAGAAATGAGCTCCACACGCGGACCTGTCACTGCTCATAAAGCCCACAGTACATTAAACTCGTTGTGCGTCTCTAACGACTGGTAACAGCCGTCAAACGTTTGCCTAACCTCTCTGAGAGCTGTACTTAACATATCCCTACGGATGATGGGACAGAGTCTCCCAAATCTGCACATCTTGTTCTTCAGTGTCTTTTTAAAGGCCTTGTTGTGAATTAGATCTCCCTTACACTGGTGTGCCATAATATTTTGTCATTCTCAAAGTAAAAAGATTCTAACTACATCTGAAAGGTTATTTTGTATTGATGTTTTGTGGGCCGACGCAGATGGTAACCTTGGATTAAAGGGGACATTTCTGATATGTTTTTTTTTTATGTGACTTTTATCATTACTTTTATCTTTGACACATCAAAACTAGCGATGGACTGAAATTAATTTTTTACTGAAACACTTTAGCCGAAAACCGGAACTGAAAATAAATAAAAAAACAATTTCTTTAATAATCAACACTCAAATAAAAAAAACTAAAAAAAAACTGAGTTGAATTCCACATGAGGCAGTTTATATATCGACTTTTTAATGATATATTAATTTGTTGTTGAAATATAAACATTTAAACGGTGGCTGTAATAACTTGTTTTCATGACATTAAATAATGAAGTCAACATGTTAAATACAAATATTTAATATAGTTCATACATTTAGAAAATTGCTCCTAACTAAAGCATTTATGAACATTGAATGGCTTTCCTGAGGTAAATGTAGTGTTACGTGACATATTGTTTACAAGCTGTTTTTTTGCCATCTTTCCATGGTTTTAATTTAATTTAGCGATTACACAAGATATGATGCATTGCAGTAATTTGTACTTGTTCTTTTAGCATACCTTCTGATGCTCAGTTTACTACAACGAGTGGTAAAGAGGGAAAGATGATCAGGAAGAGCTGCTGCTTTAAGACGGCTACATTAACAAGCATCAAAACATTTTTATTTGAAATTTATTGTTTGAATTTTGTTATAAAATTGACATAATTTGAAAGCTGAGACTTTTTTTCATATCAAAATTAACAAAGCACAATGGTTATTGGAAGTTTTATTCATGTATCAACTAATACAGCATAGACTAAAAAATATTGGTTCATCAAAATGAACATAGATTAAAATTTTTGAAATTAAACATCACTGTTTTGGTCAGTGATTTCGACCCTTGACAATTCATCTTTAGGTTTCATCCGAAACCGAAAATTAATTTTCAGCAGAATATTTTCGGTTGCCGAAATTTCAGTGCATCGTTAATCAGAATCCATGCGAATGTTAGTGTTTCAAATGCAAATTGTACATCATTAGTGCTTTATAAGTATTAAACTTTGGCATGTAAATGATCTCCCTGCTACGGACATGAATAGAAAAAATGTCATAGGTTTTTATTAAAGTAACGACCTGAGTCACATCTAATGACCAACTGGCAACTTTCTTCTTGCTTTGTCTTCTCTCTTTGTCTTTTCTCTCACTCTTTTCCTCTCTTTCATTTATATAATGTAAGTTCTCTTTCATTTGAAACATAAAATCTTAAATGATGGAATGACGCACTGAAAATATTTGTGGAAGTGGAGAGCTTTCTCTGTCTGTGGTTCTCTCTCAGCGTCTGGCATCTGGTTAAGTGGATAATTTGCAAGATTTAGAAGGGCTGGAGGGGTGTAGCTCAGGAGTGCCAGGGGAGCTGCGGTGGGATGGCCTGTCATTCTGTTAGCATGCCCAGGGCAGGGCCTTGGGGTCAGGCAGGCTGTCTCTCACAGGCACCCAGAGCTGTAGACTACTGGAGCTGTGGCAGTAAGCTCACAGCTGAGGATGTTGCTTCTTTCTGGTCCGCCAAGCCTGAGGCGCTTACCCTCAAGCACAAAAGATACTCTGTACTGTATGTGTGTATTGCTGTGCGGATGTACATGTGTCCATGTGTCTCTGGAAGAGTGTAAACATTTTGCTTTCCTCTACATGTTGCTATCTTAAAAGGAGAACTCGTGTCACTGTTTGTGTTTGCACACTTGAGACCGTTTATCCTAATCATGCTATCAAGTATTTGAATTCTACAGTATTATCATTTTCAAATGAACTAGCACGACCCATTGCTGTAAAAAAAAAAAAAAATGAGTGACGCAGTTTTGAGTTAGTGCACATTATGAGTGTTTTTTTCCACCTTAGTCAAAGTTTGCACTAAAAATAACATAAATATAGTTTTTAGGAACACTTTTACTTTTAGCACTTTAGGTGCGCTAAAGCTGTTTTATTCTACACACCCTACCAATCAAATGTTTGGGGTCGGTAAGATTTTTTTAATGTTTTTGAAAGAAATCTCTTATGCTCACCAAGTTTGCATTTATTTGATCAAAAATATAGTAAAAATATTACCAAAAGCCATTACTCCAGTGTCACATGATCCTTCAGAAATCATTCTTATATGACAATGTTTTTGTGCAGAAGAAACATTTCCCATTATTATCAATGTTGAAAATGATTGTGTTGCTTAGTATTTTTTGTGGAAACCGTCCTACACTTTTTTCAGGATTCTTTGATTTTAAATAGATTATATTTGTAACAATATAAAAGTCTTTACTGTCACTTTTGATCAATTTAATTCATCCTTGCTGAATAATATTGATTTCTTAAAAAGAAAAATCTTACTGACCCCAGACGTTTGAATGGTAGTTTAGAGCAGATTACCGCATGAGAACCATTATTTTGAGATCACTTGTCAAGCCAAATACTACTGCTAGTTAATATACAGTTTTAAATAGTGTGTTCATACAATGGCATTGTTAAACGGAAACCTTTTATGATGCAATATCCGCGCCAATAGGTGTCAGTATAAAGTCCAAAACCACTGCCGCATCGGCCAGCCAAACAACTAAACATTTATTAGTGTACCAATAATACTTAATAATATTATGTAAATGATCTCTGTTATGATTAACTAGCCTCTGTGCAGGAGCGTAGTTATGTCATAGCGGTTCCAGGTGGCACTTGCACTTGGATTTTGCAGCCATATAGTACATTAAACTCTTTTATTTCAAAAAAGCAAGAAAAGGCCATAATATGAATTTTCAAAGTTATTGTGGTAATTTTAAAGCATAAGCTTGTTGCAGTTCCTCACAGCCACTGATTTCAGGCTTGCATTAGGTCATTTTGTATATTTTATGCTTTTTAACAGGACAACAATAGCTGTTGACAGGACAAAAGACAATAATATAATAAAAATGTTAACAAGGTGAGTGCTTCCAGAGTCTTGGTAGACAGGCACATCTTGTGTAATTATTTTGTCCTCGCTGTGTTTATTTCTTTCTCGTTCTCTGCTTTAGTCTCAGATGCCTGTGTGTCTCTTTCTAATGGGCACCAGAACATCTCTCTAATCTTATTTATTTACTGTTTTTCTCTGTCTTTTCGTGTTTTGTCCATGGGGTGCACAGTGAAGTGGAGCGTGTGTGTGTTTGTGTGTGTTGATGTGAGCATGCAGATGCCCTGTCACTAAGTATTACCATGGCGATGGGTCTCAGTGCACAACATGATATGGATCAACAGTTAAAACAGCCCTGGGGCTCATGGGTGTCCTAAATCTGCTATTAATTTCTCCCTGTTTGTCGCTACATCTTCAGATGATGACCCTAGACTACCTTTCTTATTTTCGGCGAAATAGACAGGACAAAAAACACAGTCCACACTGACAAACCATTTTATTTTAATTTTAGTTTAGTTTAGGGTTAGCGTTTAAATCTGGTTTAAGAAATTGATTTAGCGAGTAGGACTGTTGAGTAGTGTTGTTAAAAATACCGACTTCGATACCAAGTCGGTACTGAAATTTAAAAAATGTGACGTGGATTCGTAAACACCTCTGATTGGCCATTGTGTTCACGCACTCGACATATATGTCTGTGATTGGCTACAATGATCAATGCACAGGAGCACATGAAAGCACACGGAAGTGTTTGAATTTGAAAGCCGGAGCGTTTGAAAGCAGGCGTCTGTCAGCTGACCGGTCCGCTGATAGATGCCTGCTTTCAAACGCTCCTGTGTGTATCTGTGTAATCACTCGGTGAAGAGCATCAATGACATCTATTTACAACATGTTTTTGAAGCGTTGATCATTGCAGCCAATCACAGACATATTTGATTAGCACTTGAATACAATGGCCAATCAGAGGTGTTTACGAATCTGCTCAACAGCGCACAAAGCATCACATTTTTAAAATTTCAGTACCAACTTGGTACCGAAGTCGGTACTTTTGACAACACTACTGTTGAGGTTTTTGTCTGTATTTGTGTGTGTATTTCCTTTCGTTATCCATTCATAAGTTGATTTCACTGAAAATTGTGCCTTTTTGACACTTCAGAACATTATAATAGTTTTAAATAAATGTCAGTCATGTTTGATTCGCTTTTTTATTTGAAGCAGTAGTGGATTTGGCAGCATGTGTGAGATTGATATGATTATCTGCCAAATTTAGTTTGTTCTGTTTATTCTGTTTGGCATGTGTTTAGGTTCAAATGTGCTGTTGGAAAAACATAATTATTACATTTTGTGTAATTGTGTGTGTATGTGTTGCTTAGTTTAGATATGAGAGTTTCTTTACAGTTAAACATAATGTGTGAACTGTATGTTTTTATAAAATATTTCAGTGAATGCTGCTCACATTTTAGTAATGAAAATCACACATAAACAGAAAAGATTGGATTATTTGTTTTGTAGTTCATGTAATTAGGTTTTTTTTTTTTTTGTGTGTGTGTGTGGTTTTGGTTGTTTCAGGATAGACGTGCTGTATATATAATTAAATGAAGTCATTTGATAAATAGATATGGATGATGTGATGTAACATTTTTCCAACAAATGGCACAGTTGCTGAGTCACGTTGCTGGTGTGGTTAATTCTTGTGACCCTGATTTGTTTTGTTTATCTTTATGTTTGATGTGAAGTGGATTGGAGTATATCAGGAGAGTAGATCTGCCAGATGTGTTCAAATTAGTCTAATTTTTTTTTTTTTTTTTTGATTTTTTGCAATACAAGTTTAATTTACTATGTTGGCACTAACATCTCTATTCCCTTTCACCCAGAGCATTTATAAAAGCTAAGCTACAAAAATAGATCATTTAGAAATAGTGGTATTGATGTTGCAATCATGAGCATATTGACATATACATCCACATTTACATATCAAAACTATTTAGTATTCAGCAATTTTGTGATGGTGGCATTTTACATGCAAAGAGGTTAGCCAATCATAACAGAGGTCATTTACATACAGAAATGTGGATACAACACGTAGCAGCTCCACACCAGCACAGTGACTCAACATCTGTGCCTTTTACTGGAAATTGTTACATTACATCATTCACATTTATTTAGCGAATGACTTCATTTAAATGTATACAAGTTTGAGCAAAACCTGATGATCATCTTGTCTAGTGTGATTTGAGAATGCTACAAAAAGCATCTTGTGCTTCATTGGAAAAAAAGAAATCTGACACTTAAAAGTGTCATAAATTTTCCTATTTGATTAATGACATATATAGTACAGAATCTGAAATATTTCTTATTCATTTTGTTTTTTTGTTGTTGTTTTGATTTTAATTTTTTACTAATCTGTGTATTTTCAGGTTTAAATAAGCTTTGAATACCAGATTTTCATTGTAGTCTCAAGACATTTGGACCCCACTAAACATTATAGGTAGACAAGTAGCATTACTGAATGCTTATAGTGATACATCTATGGAAATTGTCGACTGAGAGAAGACACAGAGAGAGACAGATGGGTGGAAGATGCCAGAAGATAAAAGGTGGATGAGTGTGATATTGCTATGAATGATATGGCTGGCTTAGAAAAAAAAAAAAGCCCAAACACAGATTGAAAGAAAGTACAGTAGCGGAATATGGCAGTAAAGTAACCGAATGAATCATTCAGAGACTTTTGGTCTTATATTTTTTTAGCGGATTGTCAAGCTGTCATAAAACCTTAAAGGACAGAAAACAGATTGTGGGAAGCATAAAGCAGGGAATGAAGAGACTGAAGAGAGATAGGCTGGATATCCTCTGGCTCTCTGGCATGTGCCATCGCCGATGAACACAGCTGAAACGTATTTGAAGAGCTGGGCTGACATCCTGCCAAGAGAATGAGAGAGAGAGGCACAAGCAGAAAGCAAAGCGAGAGAGGGAGAGAGAGCGAGGCAGAGAGCGGGACAGAAAGAAGCACAAGCAGACTGAGGGATTGAGCTCTGGTGAAGCAGACCGACCGCATTCAGATCTCCATCCTCTGGCATTTTGCACTGATACCGGACCTCTCGCCCCGTCTGACCTGTACCGCTGCCCTCAGGCACACTACACGCTCCGGGCCAAAAGCCGACACCATGATTAAATCCAGCTGGTTCTATGTCAAGTTCAAATATAACGAGAAGGTGAGTCAGTACAGTGTCTGTTGCCCTTTTATATTTTTTCGATTTTTCCTCCTTCAGTCTTCGGTCTGGTGTTTAACTGGGTTCACAGCCCTCTGTCTTCCCGAGACATGCTGGTCCTGTAATCCTAAGCCTGTCATTGATCTGTTGATAACAGTGATGGTGGTATATTGATAGCTGAGTGTGTGTGTGTATGTGTGTGATGGTCTGAAATCCCTCTCATGCATTTTGTAATAATCATGCCTGCGTTTTGAAGTATTGAATATTTAACTGAGCTTGTCTCTGCCACCAAGGGCCAAGGTTTAAATTTATATTTAAGCACATGTTTTCCACTTTTAAGAGCTGCCCTTATGCACCTCATGTTCTCGGTAATATGAAAGAGCTTGTTTGACATCACTATTGCTGTTATTTGTGGTATTAACAGAAATCTGCTGAGACTGAGCCAGATGGTAACATTCATGCAGATGTGATTTGTCTGTGTATATATGTGTATGTGAGCGTGTGTCTCAATGAGGTCATGCCCCTGTCCTGTCCTGTCCTGTCAGCTGTGTTAAACTTTAATGGAGGCTGATATTCTATTCTTCAGAGAGGGAGAGAAAGTGATAGATGGTGTTACTGTGAAAAATAAGATGTGGACCTGGTTTGCATGTTTTGTCAGTTACTTAAATGGTCAATGTGATAAAAGAAAACATCCGTCCATCTGTCATTCTGTTGTTGGATTGTAGCTCATAAAATCTCTTAGATTGCAAAACCTTATCAAAGGTCACATGTCCATATGATCAGCACTGTGAAATATGAACTTGATCCAGTTACCCACAGACCTGATGCATTACCCTGGACTGAAGGTCAAACAGGAATGATGGTACCTAATGGTTAAGGAGCTCAGTTGTCTACACAAAGGTTACAGGGGCAATCTAGAAGCTGGTGAACTGGGACAGGAATCACTCACCTTCCTGATTGTTCTAGGGGGAATATTTCTGTACTTTATTTTCTGTAAAATTTCAAGAATATGTACTCAATTAAATACCTCAGTTCAGTGAGTGAGTGAGTGAGTGAGAAATGTGATAGTGATCTTAGCCGATTAACAGAATTATTTTTAGTTCTAGATAATACACATTTCCTGTTTTCAAATATTTGTATGTAAATTTTGAATATTGACTTTTGTTAGTCTCTAATTTGATAAAAAGTAAAAGTTGGATCTTGCAAAAGTAGCATTGCATTATCAACCACCTTGCGCTCTAAATATCTGCATTCAAAAACAACAACAAAAAATAGTCAAACTTTATTTAGAGCACATTTAACACAAGGAAAGTTGTGCTTTACAATAATATAATGGAGTTTCTGTCCAGAGGTGTGGTAATTTGTATTAAATAATTGAAGGATAAATAATTCTTCATTTGGAGTTTTTCAATTGATGGATTTAAAACTAAAAAAACATTTATAACATTATTTATAAACTAACTTTTAACATAAATGTGAATAATTAGGGGCTTTCGCACCAGAGGAACGTTTTCATGGTTCCTATTGGCAGAAGTACCCACTTTTTGGCACGTTCGCACCGCAGGAACTGGGAGAGAATTTAGTTTTAGGAATGCCTTTTGGGGGGACTAAATTAACTCCTACTTACAGGCCTGGTTTCACAGACAGGGCTTAGACTAAGCCCGGATTAGGCCTTAGTTCAATTAGGGCATTTAATTAGCTTTTATAAACGTGCCCTAGAAAAAAAAAAACATTACTGGTGTGCATCAACAAAACAATGGCACTGACAAATTTTAAGATATGTTAGTGCAAGTTGCTTTCAGTTAAAATGGCTACAATATGCATTTTAGTCTAGGACTAGCTTAAGCCTTTTCTGTGAAACCATGGGATAGAGTCTAACCCAGCACAATAGGACATACCAGTGTCGTAAGTGTACGTTGATTGACCGAACGCATGCCATATGAAACACCAGTACCCACCATTTTTAAAAAGCTGTGTAAACACACAGTTTACATATACTTACTCCACAAGCATGGAAAACAGTGATAAGAAATAAATAAGTCTAGACATTTCAAGTTTCCTATAGATGTATTTCTCATGTCTGAGAGGCAAGTAGTTTCGGTTAATTTTTGTGATCGCGCCGGCGCCACCATGTCATGCAGTAAACACGCCATACTTTAGCTTCCACACTCTGCACAAACACTTGGATATGTGGCTAATAATAGTGCACATCTATGTACGTTAACATTAGAGCGACCAAGTTACTTGCATGTTTCAAATGATAAGCCATATTTGAGGTCGATGAATGATAGGTGAACGTTTGGATTTCCTGCCCGACATACTATAATTACCACAAGGGCCCACCGTTAACGATCTGTCCCTCAAGGACTGCGTGACTTTGAGGGGTTTTTTTGTCTGCGACTAACCGACTAATAAAATTTTGTTCGACTAAGCCTCTTCTCTTCGACTAACGTTTAGTCGACCATTAGGAGGCAGCCCTAAAGATAAAGAAAGCAATTGTTAACAGCATTTACCTGTCACTTACCTTGTGTTCTTTTCTCAGCCTCGATGCAAGTTATCATTGAAAATTTAGTCTCTTAGGGTGCGTTCACACTTGTCATGTTTGGTTCGATTAAAACAAACCCTGGTGCAATTGCTCTGTTAGTGCGGTTCATTTGAGCATGTGTGAACGCTACCATCCAAACCCTGGTGCGCACCAAACAAGCGGACCGAGACCGCTGAAAAGAACTCTGGTGCAGTTCGAATGATATATGAACGTAACATGGACCAAAGACATGTAAACGAACCAAGAACAGGAAGATGAGACCCTAAAAAGGACAGAATCCTCATGCATATCGTTTTTTTCTCGTCATAGTCGCAAGTTTGCCCATCACAGGCATCAGACGTGCGTCTACACGCAGCAGATCGTTTGTGTGTGTGATGGATGGATTCCCGCCGCTGTTTTGACTCCTTTACACATTTTATAAGCTCTTCACGAGTTCCCAGCTGGCCAAAATACCATCATATGCAAACTACACACACAACAAGCGCATTTACCTCAGTACACAGCATTGTTTTGGATGTTCGGTAAGTTCTGTGTCAAAATAGGCAATACGTCATACAATCCGACCAATCAGGTTGTGAATGTATCCCTATGCCTTTAGGTTTGGTATCTTGGTTCGGTGATAAAATTGCCAATCTGAATGCTAATCGGACCAGGACTAAATGTTTTATTTTTTATTTTTTGGTCCGGACCAAATGAACCAAACGAACTGAACTACAAGTGTGAATGCACCCTTAGATCTCTTTTTTTTTTGCTCTTTCAGTCGCATAACTTATACACCTACATTCCATCTCCGTTATCACAAAACCCACAACAAACATTTAAATGACGTCGCTGTCGGCCGGCTTACATCGCTTCAGAGTTCCTACTGGTGGTGAGAATGCAACCAGGAAAATGGCCCTTGAGGAAAATTTAGTTCTCAGAGGACTGCACTGGTGGCTAGTTCCTATAACTAAGTTCCTATAACAAGACATTGCAAAAGCCCCTTTTGCAAATCATGGGAGCTGTAATCAAAGTGAATAGGTGTGAATATTAAGGGGTGGATGTATCTGTCTGACGTGACAGTAAATTGTGAAAAGTGCAACCTGTGAGCATGTCTGTGAGAAATACTGTATGCTGTCTGTTTCATTTAACAGTGTCAGCCACATATTGCCCTGTTCAAGACACTGTTATTCACAAAGGCCGTCCATTTTATGTGAAGCCTGTATTTCTCTCTCTCTTTCTCCAGCTCTTGTCTTTCTGTGCTCCTCTCATTCTAATGCCCAAGTGTGCTTATATGACATGTGAACTGCTATAATTTAACACGGCACCTAACAGTGCTCATAACTCAGTGTGTGTGAGTGCTAGACAGACAGGGAGAGAGAAGGTTTGAAATGAAAGAGAGATGGGGTTCATACTCTGGACAGGAGAGCGGATGAGAGAAGGGAACCATGACAACCGCCTGACTGCTCTGCTCCCTGGTGTGTGAAAGTAGAGATTGAGAGAACACTTTTGATTCAGGCCATGAAACAAGCGCAAGAGGGTGAAGAGTAAAATATTCACTTCACAGCTGATTAACAGAGCAATAGATGAGGACTGAGAGAGATGAACTGAGAAATGTGGGTAGTAGACCAGTGAATGACTAATTGAGCTTTGAACAAGTTAGAGATGTGCAGGTTTCGTGTCTCAAAGTAGGCTGATACTGTGCTTTCAGGTGTTGAAACATCTCTGGAATTTGTCTTGTTTTTTGGATTTGTCAAAATTGTCTACATACTGTTGAAATCTAAAAATATAAAGTGCCTGTTTTACTAGGGGTTAGGAGTGGGTGATATGACCAAAATCCAGTGTTGGGGGTAACGCATTACAAGTAACGTGAGTTACGTAATTAGATTTCTTTTTTCAGTTAACTAGTTAAGTAATGAAGGTTACTTTTTCACATTTATTGACCGACAGCTCTTCTTTCCCCATGTTGAGAAAAATAGGGTAAGTGCAGTGGTGTTGTGTGCGCTGTGTGAACATGATGGTTATTGTAGTTCTAGACTAAATGTGAACATGCATTTACTCATCTCACTTGCACAAAAACATTCAGTATTCCTCAAAATGAATAAAAACCATGAAATGCAATCTCAGAATTTTATGCAAGCCTGTGATAATTAAATATATTCAATTACACAAATATTCTTTATGTATTTAATCTCATTAACCAATGTCTTTGCTGCTGACCTTCAATGGTCCAATTCTACCATACTAATAAGCAAAAATGTATACTAGATTTAGAAATAATAGTGTTGAACTTCCATTTCCTGTATCCTATTCTTCTTTAATCCAGAATGGCAACACAGCTGAAAGGTTTGTTTGAGCGTAAATATGCATTTCCTTCAGCATGAGGCTTATTCATTTCACTTTTGGTGTGAAAGGTCCTTAACATTTGCCACAAATAGAACTTTTTTGTTGTTATTAAAAAAACAAACAAGCAAGCCCAGCCTAGGTGAGAAAAAGTAATGCAAAAGTAATGTAATGCATTAATGCATTACTTTTCATAAAAAGTAACTAAGTAACGCAATTGGTTACTTTTTTACAGAGTAACGCAATATTGTAATGCATTACAAGTTACTTTTAACTTTCCCCAACACTGCCAAAATCTTATTTCGCGGTATGAGAAAATTTATTTAATGATAACGATATATATCTCGATATAGCTATTTTTATTTTATTTTTCTTATTAAAAATAAGAACAAAGAAGCAAATTACAAATAGTAGCACAAATACAATAGAGAAAATATACAAATTAAATAAACTTTGTTTTTCAGCTACAGTAAATTTATTTAACATGTAGTAAGAAATACTACAGAAATTGAATAATCAAGAGTATAACTAAAACACTGAATAGTTTTCACTGTATGAATCAAATATGAACAGATTCGTATTAAAGATACAAAAGTGATTCAGTCAAGAGCAGTGAGTGATTTTCTCTGTTTTGTTGTTTGAATAACATTATTGAGACAGCAGTTTAAGACGGAATGTATGGAACCAATTTACTGACACACATCCGGTTTTCACCCAACTGTTTACGTTAATTTAAGATATAACTGACTATGTTTACGTGAATACACCGCACGACGGGCATTTTGACATTATTGTGCATCTATCTGACCATTCCAGCTGAATAAGACGCGAGTTCTTTTTCACAGCTTTTTGCGCTCAACATCAAGCACATCCCACTCTTTGTTTTCTCATTTTTGCATGTTTCTTTATCACTCTTATGTGTAAATAACTTAGTATGTAGTACTGTGCTACGCAGATATATTTGCATATCGCAAAATAAACGATAAAGTAAAATATCTAAAGATAGACACTTTATACCATTGTCACGATATTTACCGTCATACCGCCCAGCCCTACTAGGGGTGCAGTTGACATTTACAAATCACTGTATTGACATCTCTCCGAGGTTGAAACACTGCTTGAGCGATTACATGAGACATGATACATTTCAGTAAGTTGTACTGTTTCTTTCAACAGCCCTTCTGATGATCATTCTTGTTTATTTCTTGCTATAACTAGTAGTAAAGAGGGAAAAGTTGATCGGTTCAGATGCGCTGTGAATGGGTGAACTTCATTACCCTTTCACCACTGTCTAGATCAAAGTGGTTTGACTGACGGCAGGCGTCCAAGTGTTGTTCTAAAAGCAGAGTATCTCAGAGCCGCAGGTTCAGCCCTGTTGACCAGAAGGCCACTGATTTACCCCTCTTCTGACATGTGTGGGCTAAAGACAGGCTCCCTTATGCAAAAGAGAGGACTGGAACAATCCACTCTCCTTTAAACAAGTATAAAAACAAACAGGGAAAATAAGATATTGTGAATTTCTCATGGGTTGTGCCCTGCACTATGTTTTGGTTTAATTGCATCAGAATGCTTCTGTTGTTTTAGTTGCGGGCTGGAAAATGGTGAATTGTAAATGGCTCTCACAGAGAAGCATGCAGAGATAATTTTAGTGATTATGGGCTGCTTTTATTCCACCCCAGCTCTATGAACAGTTCATTGCTCTGCTGTTGATGGAAGCCATGTTAGGCTGGTTCAATCAAGATGGGTGGTCTGCTTCTAATGGTCATGATTTCTGTCCGGGTGGTAGCCTGTATTTGTAGGCCACACCCTGTCAATACATAATTCTTATAGCTCCAAAAGGGAAAGAAAAACAAAACAAAACATTATCTTCATTGATTAATAAAACTGACAAATTAAATAATTAATTTCTTCAAAAAATGATCAATTTAGATTGATAAAAATGCATCAGATCTGTAGAGTCCATATTAAATAATTTATTCTTAGAGTCTGAAGTGGTACAAAGTGGTTTACAGGCTTCCTAACCCTTTTTTGACTGAGGCTAAACATAGGCTTTGAGGCCCAAACAATGTCATTGTGACTAATTCATCGGCCCTGTTTGGGGTATTGCAGTGGATAGATGACAAATCCCCAACACTACTGCTGTTTCAGAGCTTTTAATCACAGAAATGCAACTTTCAGTGTGAAAAGGCTGATGCAAAAAGCTTCTAAGAAGGTAGTCTCAGACGTCACACCCACGGTCTGTTGGCTGAACGTCTGATGCATATGGCACACTTAACTTGAAACACTTCAGGATTTTTGAAGTCATCAAATGTGATGTAAGGCTAATGTACCTGTACTTGTCGAATTCACTCACTGCATTTCCACAGAAAAATGTTACAAAAACAAATGCTCTGATTTTATGTCACATACTGTAAACAGTTCCATGTTTATAGTACCTTTAGTTGCCACTGTTAAACTGAGGTATCTTACTCCTTTTCATAATGAAACAAAACGTCTTGATTCAGATGTGTAGCGAATAACAAACAAAAAACAAATTACTAAAAATAATTAATTATAATGGAAGCTTTGAATTTATAAACACACTTTTGTGGCATATAGTGAAAAACATTACTGATTTGTTTGGTGATTATTGATTCTGAAGCTTATCAAAATCATTCTCGCAATTGACAAAACCTAATCTTTAGCTCTTTCTCACATTGGTCCCAGGCCATCTTTATTGCTGAGCTCTTTGTTCTAGCAGTAATGTTCTTTTGGTTGAAGATAACATTCTGTAACTCTTTAGGAAAGTTAGTGTCAGATGAAGAGATGAAGGGAAAGTTGAACAGAGAGAGAGAGAGAGAGAGTGAGAGAGAGTTTGTATCAAAGAGAAGCAGCCATCTGTGTTAGTGAGCAGCAAACAGCTGGTCGAGGGGATGCAAGATGTCTGTACCAAGACTGACAAGATTGGGGATGACAGGAAACAGATTTCCTCCCGCTTTTTCCCACTCTCTGAGCATGGCAAGTGGGCCGCCCGTGTGCTGTGATGCCTCCCCAGCCTCCAGATGCTTCTGTCCTCCTGCGTGTGTCTCAAAAATATGACACACTTTCACCCGCACATCCACAGAAACTCACACTCATTTACATTATCATCATTTCATGTTTTCAGAATTTTTGTCTGTTTTATACATTGTGTAGTTATTTTCATTTTCTTTTCAATGCTTTTCATTTTCCACTTTCTACAAGTTTGCCTGGTTTAAGAAATAATAGACATTATTTTCAGATTTCAGATTATTTCAGATTTCATGTCTGAAAAGGGTCACACTGACCTAGAATCGTGATCTAGCCTGCTACAAATCAGTTTCATTTGAGAGAATTCATTTGGATAGTTCATTTCAGTTTCAGATTTTCTTCAGCCAAATTTATATTTTTCATGAAATATTTTGCTAATTTTGTTGTTTATACAGTTGTTAGGTTTTTTTTGTGTAAATTTAATTGTTTTAGTTAGATTTTCTTTGGTTAGTCCAACATTTTACTCACCTCACTTACTTACTCCCCAAAAAGTTCATAAAGTTGAGTGATTAACAAACACTTTTCACCCAATTATATCTAATAGAGTCTAAAAGCAGTTTTGCAATAGTGAGAGATTGTAGCGTACTCTTTTTTAAAAAAAAATTTTATGGAGTTCAATTTTGACCAATTCATTCAAAAGAACTTGTTCAAAAAATTCTTCATCTAACAGACATCATTAACTGGTGTAAAAGCTTGGTTAGTAGTATTATAAAGAGTGCACTCTTAATCTTAGCCATTTTAACATGTCTTTTTGACTGTGTTTCAGAACCTCGTTAGGCTGCCTTCCTAGAAAGCATTTTTGGACATCATAGGCCCAAAAATGTTGCTTGGCTTGTGAAACAGCCTGAGACCAGCACAGAATCTTCTCCCTCAGGGAGCACCACTTCCTTTTTCCCCTTCATTTCTTTTTTTCCCCCTCTTCTCTTGCTCTCGACGTGATGAGAGGAAGATGCCTAGCAGCTGCTGAGGCAATGAAAGGTCACCCTGTCATCGCGGCAACACGATAGCGAATGGGAGAAGCTGTCATTTCTCTGGCATTTTGATTGACAGGCTGCCTGGGTGACTTAAACTCTGTGGAGAAAAGGCCTGACAAGGCAGAGCTGTCACTTTATTGGGTGCACAGAGCCTGTGCTGTGTGTGTGGATAAATGAGAATAGAGGAAACCGTGTAAGAGGAAAATGAAATTAGATGGACGGAAGAGAATATAGATTATGTATGTGCACTGAAAAAAATGGTGTAGGTTTTGCTTTGAAACAATTTTCAGTCAGAAATTGCTAGTACATTTCACAAACAGTTACAAAGAAACGGCAAGTAACACATTGAATGAAATGTGAAATTTTAAAGTAGAAAGACTGAAATAGTATTAGTATTTTCTCAGAAAATGTACTCCAATGTTGTGTTAACCTAAACTTTTCATTTGCCAAATTTGAAAACCATTTCAGAATAAAAAAAGAAGGTGTCTGGTATATTGCGTCTCCCTACTTTAGGAACTTTCCCTCTAGGAGTGTTGGGTGACACTCCTAATAAATGTTAGTATCCAACATACTTTGGGTTCATTTTAAGCAAGCAATACAGTAATTTTTAAACAATAGTTGAGTTAAATAAAACTACCCAGCATTTAACCCAATTGCTGGGTTTGTCCATTTCCAACTTGGGTTGTTTTTCATTTTAATTTTCTAGAGTATAGCCTTATAATAATAATAATTTAATACATTAATTGCAAAAAATCACTGTTTATCACTGATATCACTGAAAATTGTATCATACTATCTCTACTCTTCAAACAGAATTATGGTAAAAATGGAACACTATGGCAACAGCTTTTTTACCTGTACACTTCGGGTGGTTGCACGGGCGGAAGTGACAGAACGGCAGTTTCTTTCAATTTTTCCCCTCCATTTGGCCTAAAACACTGTGTTCATGGTCATCCAGTTTGAAATGTTGACTACAAACCCAGAGGATTTTCAGATTTTCCGTTGCAGCGTTCTCTCCGTATTTTCAATTCTTTGCAGCCTTTAGTCACTGCCTACAACACACTGGATCCTTCACTGGAAACCGAGAGTAACTCACTCCCGCTAAACATTTATTCTTTGAATTCGACATCATTATGACTAAAAGTTTCCTAAGAAGTATTTCCTACTAAAGCAAGGTGGTGTTTGACTCTGGTAAGCAAATCCATAGCAGATTGGTGGGAGTGGCCTTGGACGGCAACATACCCAGTGCATTATGGGTGTTTGCCCCTATTTGGCAAAGGGGAAGATAGCAACCTTTTTCTCTGTTTTCTCTTGTTAGGTATCACCAATTTCAAACATTTTTTCTCCTTTCTACTATGTAGACAGCCAAGTTGTATTGAAAGCTCATTTTGCCAGTGAAGAACCCCTTTAACTTGTTTAGAAATTGTTTATCAAATCAACTTGTGAATCAACAGTTTGAGAAGCACTAGACCACACTGACGTCTCTATTGACCCGCTCATACATGCAACCACTTAACAGACAACATAAACTCTCTTTATGTGTATGTGCACTTGGAAAAAACTAAAGGGTGTCAGTCTTCGTAGTGTACATGTTTTATTAATCATGGGAGCTGAAAGACCCTCAGTCTCCCTGTGATCATTAATGCATGCACCAGATAACATATTTACATGTTCTCATGAATTATTCATGTCCAGAGAGGAAGAGTAAGAAGAGTCTGGTTGAGAAGGACCCTCTGCCCACAGGCTCTTGTACTGTGTGTGTGTGTGTATGTGTGTGTGAATACAGTACCTGCTGTAACGTTGTGCATGGCTTAGTCTTAAGAATAGTGCAGGCCGATTTCATGTTTTAGTAGGAGCTGTTTTTCCCTAATATAATTATCCATATTATTTTCACACCTAGCAGAGCATTTACTGATTAATAAGGATAAATGTACACAGTTAGCCTCAAAGGATCTGCTTTATTTTTCAACTAATACCTGCACCCTGTCCTGTTTTTCTCTCTGTATTAAGTTTGCTCTGCAATTTATCTGATTTTTCAGATCTGGAAATGAGACTGCTCATGCATCTCATTTGCCTTCCCTGATGAACTTTTCAGGATTAGTACAGCTGAATTAATTCAAGTTTGATTCACTGATAGATGATATCTTATGGGATTTATGACTTTTTGGAAAATCAGCCTCATCATAGTGTTTTTTTTAATGTTTCTATCCCATCTTTAAAGCTGAAGTTAGATATAGCTTAAATAATACCTGTGCTCTCTTTATTTGCTCTCTTTAAGTTTGTCTACAGGATCAGAGTTTTCTTCAGTTTGCCAGCAGTGTGCAGTCATTTCTGTGTGATTTGCTGTAATAATGAGGTTCTAACTGCACAGATCCCCTGAATACTGGCACAGACCCCCACTCCCAAAATGAGCAATTAGGATTGCTTTGGTTACAATTTAAATTAATTTGGTATCTATGTTCTCGGCATGACCCAAGGAATCTATTAAGATGAGTCTCATTACAATAGGACCATACTGAGTTTCGTAATGGTACACCAATGCATTCATAAAATACAGCATTTTTATGATAATACTGTATTGTAGTTAATGGCAATTTCGTATTTTGTTCAATTATAGCGCCACCAAAAGGCACAATCCCACCAATTTCAAATCAAATTTGGCGAAAATATCTTGTTTCGTTTTGGAGTTATAGACATTTATATATATGAGATCATAAAAAATTACCCATGGACGACTTTGTTTTGATTTTTTTGCCACTTCCTATCAAAATTTTGACATTTGGGCTGTGACACGTAGTTAACCACCTTAGGTTCCGTGTTTCCTACGCTGGTTTCATCTCGATCAGACTAATGGTTTCAAAGATATTCACAATCATTTTTTTAAGCGCTAAATCACCACGCCGCACAAACCGTAAGTCAAAACCTAGCATGTTTGGTATCGGCAAGGATTCAGGAGTCTAAGGATATGACTCCCGTGAAAATAAGTCAACCAGATCAAAAGTTAAAAGCATATGGATAAAAAAATTCTCCACTAGGTGGCGCTGGTCCGAAACTTCTCAGGCTCTTTCAGGGCATTGTGCTGATGACCCATACCGAGTTTAGAAACGATACGCTAATGCGTTCATAAAATACAGCATTTTAGCACAAAATTCAAAATGGCCGACCGTCAAAATGGCCAATATGGGAAACTTGGATATCATTCGACTCAGCATGATGCCCTGAATCTAACGAGATGTGATTTTTGGACAAACCCATCAGAAGTTATAAGCAAAAATATCCATTTTTCGTATCTCCGGACCAGTAGGTGGCACTGTGCCGAAACGCTGCATGTTGCCTCAGGTCATGTTTGTGATAACATGTACCAAGTTTGGTCTGAATACGATAAAGCGTGGCAGAGAAACAGCATTATGTCTATTTTCGCAAGCACTTCGTAAAATTTGTTTGCGAGTTTTTCAAAAACGGTTTGAGAAATCAACTTGAATTCCATAACTTTTTGTTGGCATGGTCTGAAGATGATCTGGTTCAATTTTCGTGAAAATCAGAGTAACGGCCTAGGAGGAGTTCGAAAAAGTAGGTTTTTTTTTAGAAAATTCAAAATGGCAGAAAAATTTTCATGACGGAAAATGACGTCATAGGGTGCAATCGATTCGAAAGAATTTTGTTTCTAACCCTTATGGTTCAAAAGTTATTAACATAAGCATGAGTGCAACTTTGGACAGCTGGTGGCGCTAGAGGGATTGAGTTAGAGACTCAAAATTTGCTATGGACACAGTTCAGACTGTCCTCTAACTGTGTGCCAAATTTCACAACTTTTTAGCATACGGTTCTATGGGCTGCCATAGACTACCAGAGTGGAATAATAATAATAATAATAAAAAAAAGAAAAAAAAAAAAGAACGGCAACAGATACAATAGGTGCCTACGCACCTTCGGTGCTTGGCCCCTAATAATTTGCACGGTTTGATGTGATCCGAGATAAGCGATCCTTAGTTGGTCAGAACAAAAATGGCAGACATGTTACTTACTTGTTCAGATGACATTTTCCGGTGAAAATTCTTATTTTAGTCATACTTCTGAAGTACAGTATCCACACCGGTGCAGTGACTGACAGCAAACATTAGATTCATCCGCGCTGAGGAGCCGTGCCAAGGCACAACGCATGTAAAGATAATAATTCCGCAAACAACTTCAATTGCACGTTTCAAACAGAGATGGCGACAAAGAGGCAAAATTACAGACAGCAGCTTTAAAAAAATTTTTTTTCATTCCTTTTGATGACACTAGCGACGTGTAGATTTGAAGCCATTTGAAGCTAAATGCAGACGTTTGGTTGCAAGCCATTAAACGGGCGGACTGGACTGATGAAACCTGCGATGATTAGTCTACTATTAAAGTATGAATTGGATGTAAGCAATAAGTCTACATAATATTCACATGCAGTACATCAAGGGCATAATGTATTAGCCCTACAGTTACAGCATTAAATATTTAAACTTATAACATTTTTATCTCCCAATTCTGACTTTTTTCTCGCAATTGCAAGTTCATATCTTCCAATTTGGACTTTATAACTCGCAACTCTCACAATTCTGAAGAAAGAAATCGTAATTGCGGTATGTAAATTCCCTATTCTGAGGGGGAAAAAAGACAATAACAAGTCTATATCTTGCAATTCTGATTTTTCTTCTCAGAATTGTGAGATTTAAACTCTGAATTGGGAGAAAAAAACTTGTTATTCTGTCTTTTTTCTCGCCATTTCAAGTTCAACACTTTTTTTTTTTAATTACCTTTTTTATTTTTTTATTCTGTGGCTTCCATAGACTGCTATTGCAGAACTGTAATTTCTGCCACCAGAAAGGCTCCGCCCACAAAACGTGTAGTATAATTTTATAAATTACATACTTTTAGTGCATATAGCATACACTAACGTTCAAAAGTTTGGAGCTGGTAAGATTTTTTTTAATGTGCTTGAAAGATGTCTCTTAGGCTCACCAGAGCTGCATTTCTTTGATCAAAAATACAGTAACATAGTAATACTGTGAAATATTACTATGAAATTTTTAACAAGTTTTTCTATTTGAATATATTTTAAAATGTAATTTATTTCTGTGATGGCAAAGATGAATTTTCACATGATCCTTCAGAAATTGAAGGGAAAAACATAATATAAAAAAATAAAAAATAAAATAAATAAATAAATTTAATTCATTCATTAAACTTAATTAACCAAAAATTTTTATTGGTAGTGTATATAAACCTGGATGCAACTCCTTCACATTTGTATGTGAGAAAAGAATATGTTGGTGTGTGAGTAGCTGTCTGTGTGGTCATTGAAATAAAGCTTTGAAGTTTTGGACACTAAGAAACCTGGAGAGCTGATCTGCATTTCTGTAGAGCAGATGACCGAGCGTCTGTCTGTGATATAGCCAACTTATGCTGTGTGTGGTGCTGTACAGTTGTCTGTATGTACATCGCATCCGTTCTGCATTTGTGTTTGTTTTGAAGTGTAACGGTGTGTGCGAGCTCCCCGTCTGTTTGTCTCTCTCTTATAACACGCTCCAGCAACACAGGGCAAAACAAAGGAAATGCTTTGCATGATGCCGGGCCTTGATTGGCGCTCTCAGTGTAAGCGGACCCCTCCCCCTGGGGAATTATCTGCCAAAGCGTCCACGCTGCTCTGGTTTTAATAATAATTATCTAAAATCGCACCAATTAGCCTGCAGCTATACAAGGAACTGGGGAGAGGAAGGGGAGAGGGAGAAAGGGAAGCAGAGAATAAGGACTGTAAGGTTGCTCTTCTTATCTTTATGTTCATTTAATATCACTAATGAACCTAGAATGGATCTTTTTGTGGTTTAAATGTCTTTGATTTGTAATATCTCTGCACACCTTATAAATCGCTGAGCATTAAGGTCAAACGTTTCTGTTCTGACAGAACGGGCATTTTTATTCTGAAGAATCTAGTTTTATTACTCCTCCATGCTAGTTATATATTCTTTTAATCAGATATGTTTGTGTGATTTTAGTGGTGTATGTTGGTTTTAAGACATGTCTATATTAAAAGTGCTGTATTGCATTCTCTGTCTCTTATTCTTTTTTTTTCTTTTTCTTTTTTTTTTTTCCTTTTTTCCCCCCAGCCTCTTGTCACCTTATCATTAATACCTTTAAGGCTCAACAATAAGGATTGCTTGAGGCCAATGTGAGACTTTGGGTCAGCTTACAGGACTGAGTCTTGCCTTATCAGACTAGTGTTGTGTTGTCATTCTATCTTATGTGTGTTGGTCATGTAGTTTTAAAGGGTTAGTTCACCCAAAAATGAAAATTCTGTCATTAATTATTCACCCTCATGTCGTTCCACACCCGTAAGACTTTCGTTAATCTTCAAAACACAAATTAAGATATTTTTGATAAAATCCGATGGCTCGATGAGGCCTCCATTGACAGCAAGATAATTAACACTTTCAAATGCCCAGAAAGCTACTAAAGACATTTAAAACAGTTCATGTGACTACAGTGGTTCAACCTTAATGTTATGAAGCTACGAGAATACTCTTTTTGCACCAAAAAAATAAATAAATAAAAAATAATGACTTTATTCAACAATGTCTAGTGATGTATCAAACTGCCAAAGTCACGTGAACCATTAAAATTTCGAAATGTTTCGAAACACTTATGACGTAACAAAGACTTGTTTACTGAAATCACGTGACTTTTTCGGCAGTTTGATACACGCTCCGAACCACTGATTCGAAACAAAAGATTCATAAAGCTTCGAAGCTTCATGAAGCAGTATTTTGAAATCACCCATCACTAGATATTGTTGAATAAAGTTATTTTGTTTTTTTGGCGCACAAAAAGTACTCTCGTCGCTTCATAACATTAAGGTTGAACCACTGTCTTACGGGTGTGGAACGACATGAGGGTGAGTAATTTTATCATCTATAATAAATCTATCATCTATCATCTTAGGTGTTGTATTTATTGTTGTAAATCAGTTGTTTTTATTAGTGCTATATAGATTTGATTTTACATATATTTCATTATATTTTTCAAATAATTAATGTAATTATAATTTAAATATTATATAATATTTTTATTTATTTATTGTTCATTGCAAATAAAAATGTTGGCAGGGCAAGTAAAAGTCTGAACTACCTCAGCAGCAGAATAAAATCCTTATAGTTGAGTCTTAACCTTACATTTTGACCCCGGTTTGAATGTTATCTTGTATGACAACATTTTGTATGCAGTGTCACACCTTGTGTGTACCTCTTGTCCTTCCGCTCTGTCTCTCTGTCTGCCTCACAGACACATTTATATCTATGCATGCTCTAAGAGAATAGAAATAACTCATGAGACCGTCTTGGCTGTTTTCTTTTTTTTTTCTTTCTGTTTATATTTTATAGTCCTCCCTGTGCGTGTTTCTGTTTCTGTGTTCTATTCCACCCTGCCTCATCTTCCTCTGCCTCACCCTGATCTGATCAGTGATCATGTAGCACCACCTGCAGGTCAGCAGAGAGGTAACACCCTCTTCACAGGTACATGATGTCCACGTACACAGACTACAGACGCATGCGATTATTTTGCTGTCTGTTATGGAGGCAAGTTTGAGGGGATCAACAGAATCGATTCTATAATGCTCTGTGTGTTCATGGCATCAATATTAAATCACAATGTGAGCTTGTAAAGTAGAACATTATTATTGTGCACACTATTATATGCACACCAACTCAGTGTATCCCTGTTCAGATTTTTTTTCTCATAAGAAAGTTAAATGTCACCCACCTCTCAAAGCTCGCATGCACCTTAGAGTTTGTACCTCATATTTCCTTCAATTGCTTTTTTTTTTTTTATTTTTTTTTTTATAAATCCCCCTTTGTGGCTCTAGGCTTTAAAATAAATCCTGTGTGTCCTGCATTTGCATTCTGCATGCTTCTGCATTATTCATACAACAATTGGCTTTCATTTTCTTCTAGTGCAAGCCCAGGGCAGAGGCTGTGGTGTGTATTCCTCACATGTGTGTTGAATGCTTCTTCTTCTTTTTTGTTTTTTTCTTAAAATATTGAGGAAATCAAGTTCATATTTTACTCTCTATTCATCTCTAATAGTCATTTAAATATATTGCAAATGCAATTTTAATATGATATGGTTCAGGTTTCAAGAAGGTTTCATTGGTTAACATTAGTTAACTACTTTAGTTAACATGAACTAAGAATGAACAATACTTCTACTACAGCATTTAGTAATCTTCGTTAGTTAATTTCAACATTTACTAATACATTATTATAAACATACAGTGTATTGTATTTGTTAACATTAGATAATGCACTGTGAACTAACATGAACAAACAATGAACAGCTGGATTTTTATTAACTAATGTTGACAAAGATTAATAAATACTGTAACAAATGTATTGCTCATTGTTAGTTCATGTTAGTTAATACATTAACTGATGTTAAAAAATGAATCTTTTTTTTGTGGAGTAATACCACGATATGAAATAATGTTTTATATAAAGTGTGATTTAGAATTAATATAGATGTGAAATCCAAATGGACCCTCTTTAAATTATTTAAAATATGTCCCTAATGTTGCATGATTTGTTAGTCTTCATAATTCATAATCTTACATTAAAAAGAAACTTTATCTAGAATGGATATTTTTCACCCCTGAAATAATTATTGATGTAATGAAATAACTGCTGACGTAAGCAAAACTACATGGGAGGAAACAAATACAATTGTAGCCTAATATATCCCATTTATTATTATTATTATTATTAATAAAAAAAAATCTTATTTTATATTTATATAATGCATACAAATATAAAATATGCACTATTTGACTTCATATTTTTTTGTTGTTGTGTGTGTATACTGTATATATATATATATATATATATATATATATATATATATATATATATATATATATATATATATCAAAAGTTCAGATGCAGAAGCCACTAAACACCACCTCCGTCAAAATTGAGATAATGATATTGAGCAAATGCTCTCCGCACATAGTATACGCTCATCAAATAGTTTCACTTTAAATCCACTAAATCCCAGCATCAGCCCATTCAGAAATACCGGTTCATTGACAGAAACCCCTAAACGCCACTTCCCTTTGTCAGCAAAAGCCTCTAAGTCCACAGAAGAACCAATCGGAAGAGGTGAATCGAATCATATGATTTCAAGATGAATAACAATGTTTATACGAGCCGCTTTCAATTGCTAAGCTGCAAGTTTTTATTATGTTTTGTCCATCAATACAGTGACAATGACAGGATTTCACGAGTAGCAAGTAAACACAACAGTGTTCCTTTTGCTGCTGTAAAACTGACAGAAACTGTCTTGTTGTCCAAAGAGGTGGACTTTGAGGTTTTTGCAAAAAAATAAACACATGTACTTAGCTGGTTTTGCAGTGAAAGACTACAAATTTGTTTAATACCAATGAAAATAAGGCATTTCAATAACTGACTAACAACCTTTTCATTGCCATTAAAGTGAAATTACTGAACTTAAACATAGGAGCCTGGTAAAAAAAAAAAAAAAAAATGCTCATTTAAAAGAACAAATGTCAGGTGGACTTAGAGGCCCTTGTTTAATTTTGTAAATAGTGTCATAATGCAGTAAATCCTAAAGAGTTATTGTGAGGAGCTGTAAATAGTTTTTAGCACAGCCAACTGCAGCTTATCACAGACACCTCTTTAAGTGTGCAGAGACGGTATGATAAGAGATTCAGGCCTCTGAATACAAGCAGCAAACATCTTAAACGCATAACTCTTAACCATACGCACACCCACACACAGTATATCCTCTTCCCTGATGTTTACAGAGCATGTCATGCTGATATCAGTCACTTGCAGGGCAGTCAATCTTATCAGCCTCGGCCAAGGTCCAGAGACATGCATGATGTGTTTGTTTTCACCCCTCATTAAATGTAACAAAGCTTAATTAAGCCTCACTTATCTCTCAGGCATGCATTCACAGATGTGCCATTGATGGAGGCGGGAAACGTGTGCTTATTTTTCAACTCCGATATCTACCTGACTGCCTCTATGGAGGATGTTTGTACAAGACTCATCCTGGAATAACATTGCCGAAGAGGTCAAACAAACTGTTATTTAACTGACAAAAGGAAAGTGTCATCATGCCACATTCAAATTCTGTGTTTGAGTTCTTTTTGTTTGCAAAGTGTCATGTTGATATAACAAGGAAAGACTTTTGAATGCTCTTTTGACAAAGTCGAGTTATCTGGGCATCTCAAATGACAGCAAAACCCAATTTTCTCATGCAGACTCACAAAACCGTTTTGATTGGTGCGTTTCCCATCTTTGTATTCCTTCACCAAATTGCCGCTTGCAGGGTTGCAAAACTCATTTGCTGTGTTTACGGAGAGGAAATGTGCTTGCGTCCTGCTCCGTCCCTCTGCAGGGCAGCGAACGCTTAGTGAACATACCGCAGAGACAAATGATTTGCCATTGGCCGTGATTTCCTAGATAGCGCAGTGGGGGGAGCCAGGAAGTGGGGCGGCAGGAGGGGAAGTTGCGCCCAGGCAGGGGAATAGACGGCCTGCTGGGAAGGAGATGGCTTTCTCTGACACAATCCGCCGGGAAGCCGCGGGGTCTTGAAATTGGGGGGAAAAAAACGGGAGGAGGCATTGCCTGCTCTGAATTTGTTCTGTCTGTTTCGTCCTTTCTCACTTACATCCCTCCCGCCATCTCTTTACTTTCCGTGGTGAGGGGTGGTTCTGAATGACAAGGCAAAGCTTCCTCCCCTCAAGGAAAAAAAAAAGAATTATTTGTGTGTGAGAGAGAGAGAGAGAGAGAGAGCGTTTGGATATGCATATGAATTTGTGAATAGCTTATGAAAACAGTGTTAGTCTGGAGTATTGCTCACAGCCTTGAGTTTTTTTGCTCCTAGGGTATGTTTGTGTGTGTGAGTGTGTGTATTTTTTATGCTGCTGTGTGTGTGGGATGTGTTTGAGCCTGTCTCGTATTGTTTTACAGGCAAGGTTATTGAGTCAGTGATAAGACTGTGAGTCTCAGAGGCCGGTTAGTCAGTCTGACCTTGCAGTGTGAGCTAAGGATATGCAGACTGGCAGGCTAGGGGTCAGTGCATCCCACAATCCCTTGGTAGCCTGTCTTTGGATTTAGAAAAAGCAAGAGGAGTTCATTCTACTCTCACTCTTCTGGAGCTCAGAATGTGAAACATGCATGACACACACACACACACACACACACACAAAATCCAGCTGCCTAAAAATGTCTGCAAAGAATAAAAGATTAATAATATCATTGCTTTTGTATGTTTTTTTATTTGTTTGTTTTTGTTTTGTTTTTTGTTTTGACAATCATGTCTCGCTCTCTCTCTCTGTGTGTATATATATATATATATATATATATATATATATATACAGTCAAACCAAAATTTATTCAGACACTTGAACATTTCATTCATTAATACAGTTTATTCACTATAGTTTAAAAAATGGTAATAAAATATGACAGGATCTCAGAGTTAAACTGTCAGAAAAAAAAGTTAATCTTAATTATGTCAGATAACACTTAAGCAAAACATGGTCAGGTCAAAGTGTCTGAATAATTTTTGGTTCCAAATTTTTATCAATTTCTCCTTTTAGTCCACTGTATGGAGAATTTTTGGGGATAATATGTCACAGTTTACTTTATTTTGCTATCCTCAGTTACATAAATGAACTATAGTCCTGCACCCACTTGTAAAAATATATAAAAAATGTCTGAATAATTTTTGGTTTGACTGTGTGTGTGTATATATATATATATTTTAATTTAATACATTTAAAAATGTCATTTATTCCTGTGTTGGTAAAGCTGAATCTTCAGCATCATTAAAATAATTAAAATTAATTAAAATAATACTTTTATGCATCAAGGATGTATTAAATTGATCAAAAGTGACAGTGAAGATTTCTATTTAATAAATGCTTTAATACATTTAATAAATAAATGTAATAAATGCAAATAAATGATGTTCATTGAACTTTTCATTCATCAAAGGATCCTGAAAAAGGTATCACCATTTCCACAAAAATGTTAAGCAACACAACTGTTTTCAACATTGATAATAGTGAAAAGAAATATTTCTTCAGAAGTGAATCAGCATATTAGAATGATTTCTGAAGGATCATGTGACACTGAAGACTGGAGTAATGATGCTGAAAATTCAGCTTTGCCATCACAGGAATAAAATATTTTATAATATATTCAAAAAGAAAACAGTTCTTTGAATTTATATATATATAGTAAAAGACGATATTTTTTATTATTATTGCAGATTTTTTTTTAATTCTCTTTCTGTGTGTGTGTGAGAGAGAGAGAGAGAGAGAGAGAAGAGAAAGAAAGAGAGAGAAAGAAATCAATTTTAACATTATTATTATTATAGTACAGTCATTTTGTGGAGAGGGAACAGTAAATGGTGAGAATAAGTGGGTGGAATGCGACTGACATTCCCATTCATCTTGGCCCCATGATCTGCAATTAATGGTCAGACCTAGATTTGACATCCCTCTGTGCAATAAATACAGAATGTTCAGCCTCTAGATGGGTGGATCTCCATGTTCAGACAAAGAAGAATTAGTGTGCAGTGTGGGTGGAGCAGAATTTGCTGTAGGTGGAGCTCTTGTGTCGGAGTTCGATGTCAGAATGTTTTCCACCTGCTGGTAGAGGACAGGACAGCTGCCTTTGTGTGAGTGTGAGTGTGTGTGAGTGTGTTAAATTGTGCGCTTCTCAGAGACGGCAGGTGAGAAATGAGCGTATAGGAGCTTTTTTTAGTCCAGGGATGCATTTAGAGTGTGTAACCTCAATTAAAGCACTAGTAGCACGTTATAAGATTAATTAAATTGCATTTAGGTGTAGTTGACTTTATATTTAATGGTAAACTGATTAACTGCCCTAATTTAGATGTATTTTCCTATACAGTCTTGTTGTACATGCATCGTTTCTGTTGCATATTATATAGAAATCATCCTGCACATCCACAAATTACTTCAGACGCGGTTCATCATAATATGACAGTGCAGCATACTCTCCGTCAAGCACGAGAGCAAGCGTTTCTCCTCGCAATATCTCTGGTTTGGCTTTCAATTCCTTTCTCCTTTCCACTGCTCTCTCTCTCTCCCTCCCTCTCTCCCTCCCTCCTGCAGTCTACCGCAGGCCCTCCATCTCTGTGGTCTGTCAGCATGCTTTTTCATTTGGCTTGTTGCTACAGGGGGCTCGGCGCTGGCAGATTACAACTCGCCAGCCAGTCATTTTCGATTTATCTGAGCTCTCCGCGCTCCCACCTCCCTCCCCCGCGCCTCGCTCTCGCCCCGGTCGGCATCAATCCGCACGCACACACATACAGCCATTTGTCAGACCCTCCTTCCATTTCTCTCCTCCTCCACCTCCTCCCTCCCATCCTCCCTTTTTCGATTGGGCACGAAAATTTAGCTCGCAAGCTCAGAGACAAAAAAGAAATATTGTGTCAGGGGAAGCATTTAAGTTGGAGGAGGCAGCCAGGGTTGTGTTATTACTTAGGGCTCTGTCACCACCGATGACCCCAGAGAGTGGAGAGTATCGATCGCTTGTCACTCAAAGCATTCAGCAGATTGCATTGACAAAGCTTGTCGAGGCCTTTAATAGCAAGGTTAGCAGCCTTGGCGGAGGCCCAGGAGAAAAGTCTAACTGAGCCCCATTACATGGTGGCTTTTAACCAGTCCCCCGGCCCACAGAGTGGATTGATAACAGTAAGGAAGTAATTTTAGTCTCATAATTGCCTTCCTCTGGTTGACATTTGTGGCCCTAAGAGCCTGTAAAGAAAAAAAGAAAAGCCCATCATGGCCAGACAGAGACGATGAAGGTTGCCGTAGTCTGGCGACAAAGCAACAGAAGCGCTTGGCTGGAAAATTAGCGAGATTGTCGAAGTGTATCCTGACAGAGGTAGACTATAGGTTTGTACAATTTACGTTTTTAAAATCAACTATTAAATGACTAGTCCACTAATTGCTAGATATTATGAAAAGATACTTTATATTAGGCTGGTTTCGGGTTCACTTGACCCTGGTTGGGCATGTTTATTATGGGGTGTTTATATAAGACCAATTATATTATATAATATGTACACTACCGTTCAAAAGTTGGGGGTAAATCTTTTTTTAATGTTTTAAAATATGTCTCATGCTCACAAAGGCTGTATTTATTTGAACAAAAATACAGTAAGACAGTAATATTGTGAAATATTACAATTTAAAATAACTGTTTCTATCCTAATGTATTTTAAAATTTAATTTATAATGTTCAGCATCATTACTCCAGTCTTCAGTGTCACATGATCCTTCAGAAATCATTCTAATATCCTGATTTGGTGCTCAAGAAACATTTCTTATTGTTATCAATGTTGAAAACAGTTTTCTGGCTAATATTTTTGTGGAAATTGTGGTGCTTTTTTTCAGGATTTTTTTTTTTTTTTTTTTTTTTTGAAAGAATAGAAGGTTCAAAAGAACTGCATGGAAATCATTTGTATAATATATTTTGTGTCACGTTTAATCAATTTAATGTATTCTTGTTGAATAAAAGCATTAATAAAAAAAAAAAGAACTTTTAAATGAGACTGTGTGTGTAACTGAAATAAATGTGTGTGTGTATATATATATATATATATATATATATATATATATATATATATAAAAAGTCAACTTATTTTAATTCAGCTAGTTGCCAAGGAAACATTTCTCATTTTTGTTTAGTTTAAGGTAGTTTAAGGTTAGTCTAAAATAACTCTAAATAAACTAAAACTAAAAAAAAAAAAAAAACCCTAAATCTTAACCCTCTGGGGTCTGAGGATTTTTGGGGCCCTGGAGAAGTTTTGACATGCCCTGACATTTGTGCTTTTTTCAGTTGCTTATAAACATATTAATGGCAAAGGTGTCATTACACTGTATTTAGCACAAACTAGGCTACCATAATATATGAGCAACATGTATGTACATGTTTGTATTTTTGAGAGAATTACCTTTATGCATGGTTATTGACAAAACAGTATAGAAAAAACTATATAGACATGTTTACAAAAAACCTAATAAAACATGACAAAAACACTTAAAATTACTAAAACTTTAAAATTAAAATCTAAACAGAAAATCAAATCAAATATATAAAATATGTGTGTGTCAAAAAAAAAAAAGAGAGAAATGAATCAACTACTCGACTATCGTGACCCATGCCTATATTGGGCGCATGGAGTGGACTGAGGAAACATGAGACTGTAAAAAGCATATGACTGTGATTTATGCTCTGAAGGAAGTCCATTACTTGCTAAAGGAAGTGCAGACCTAAACACAAACAGAGAGATGGCGTGCATGGCTGAGAAGGTCAAGCAGCCTTACGCCGCTTAAAAAGATAGGCGATGTTTAAGATAAACTTGTGCCAGAGGCTGAACAAATAAAAAATTGTTATCTTTCAATCTGGTTATAATTTCACAATTGACACGAAATAGCAGCATCAGTATGAAGCAAGAAGAAATTGGGCCAAGGCAAGAACTTCTCCTGGGAATACTGTAATTTGTGGCTGACACAGGTGGGACGGTTTGTCCCCAGCCCTGGTTTTTGTCTCCCATGTGATGTAGGTGGTGACAGGTCTATGAGAGCAGGAAGCTATTTTAAACACACTGTAAATCGTATACTCTGAAACTCACACTGATCACCTGTGTCCTGCATTCCCAGAATGGCCCACCCAGAGCCTTGGCGTCATGAAGAGAGTAATAACTTATAACCTTATCTTTACGGGCAACTCTGAAAAATGAAGACCAACACCTGAATAAACTAATGCTGTGTATGACGCTTGGAGAATTTTTCATCAAAACAGATCAGGGCCTCATGCATAACTTACATTTATACATGTTTTCCCATAATAAAGTCTGCACAAACCACAGAATCTGCACGCAAAGATTTATAAATAGTATCATGATATGACGTTGTTTTTAAATCTAATCTTTTGTTTAAACAATGGAAGAATGATGGGAAAGGAAATCACATGACATTAGTGTTTGTTTTCATAACCTTTCATCAAAATGTATTAACATTTGATGCTGCTTAAACTTTGGTTGTGTAATTAAGGTCACATGGTTTGGCCACTTTGATGATTCAGTTGGATCTTTGACTTGAAAAGCTATAACATGACAAGTTAAATGCGATGCAAATGAGGCTAATATCATCCTTACACCCAGAGAAAAATAGCTGGCGTTTGTTTTGCCCTATCATAGCAGCGTCTCACATAGCTTCCGCTATCAGTATGAATATGTTTTCATATCGGTTGTTAATGTACTTAACCTGTGCTTTTACACATCACACACCTACATTTACTATCAGACCAGTTACAGTACTCTTGTCTTGTTTCATGGCACTGTGATTGTATATGAGAATGTTATTGTGGAAGGTCTCTCTCTTCTTTAGCCCTCTTCTTTGGCTTCCTTTTTGCATGATAGAGCTTTAGTTGGCATCTGCAGATGGCACGGCGGATTGTGTTTACCGGCAGTGGTTTCTGGAAGATTAGAGATTTTTACACGTTTGCATGGGCTGTAAGGTGACACTCCGGTCCTGACCTGTTTACATCCACAGCGCCTTGAGTGTAAGAAAGGCGCAATACAAATAAAATGTATTATTATTATTATTATTATTCCTGGGCCCATTTAGTAATGTCATTGACACAATCATGCCGATGAGTGATGCAGTGTTGTCTGAGGGCCCGAAGATCACGGGCATCCAATAAAGGTCTTCAGCCTTGTCCCTTAGGCACAGAGATTTCTCCAGTTTCTCTGCATCTTTTAATGATGTTATGCACTGTAGATGATGAGATTTGCAAAGCCTTTGCAATTTGACATTGAGGAACTTTTTTTTTTAAAGTATTCCACAATCTTTTTACGCACTCTTTCACAGATTGGAAAGCCTCTGCCCATCTTTACTTCTGAGAGACTCTGCCTCTCTAAGACATCCCTTTTATAGCTAATCATGTTACAGACCTAATATCAATTAACTTAATGAATTGCTAGATGTTCTCCCAGCTGTATCTTTATTCAAATTTAAAAAAACGTCCCAACATTCCCAGAATTTGGGTTGTACTTATCTTCATCCAGAGATGGTGCGAAGAACGCGACGGCAGCGTAGGCAAGCCCAGTTACAGCGGCATTGCTGTGTTCGCCACGGCACCGAATAATATCCATTACGTCCATAGAAATGTTTTGAATTTTTTTGACGTATATGGATTAAAAATTTGTCCAGTAACATACCTACTGTATGTGAGTTCATCGTTTGTGCAATGCATTGGGGGTATGTGAAGAATGGCGGTTAAAATAACCACACTTCTTCGCGGATAATTAGAATAATGAAAATTGCATGTAAACCGGAGTGAAGAGTTTTGCTCGTGTCATGTAAACATCTTACTGCTATTAAGTCCTTACTCTGATTATTGTGAAAAATCGCATTATTGGTACACATGTAAACGTAATGATGGAATGATGGAAGGAAACAGTATTCAAATTCAGCTCCCAATCACAATGTAGGATACTTTAATGCAACATGTGTAATAAATCGCCATTTTGTTTCAAGCTGTGTCACGTTCTGTTTGTTGTCTGTGTGATAATGGAGTGGAAACACTTAAAGTCTCGGTTAGCCATTTCCGCTGTTTTGTTTAGCATGCTAATGTTCAGTTAGAGTGAAGAGTGAAGAGTTTTGCTCGTGTCATGTAAACATCTTACTGCGATTAAGTCCTTACTCTGATTATTGTGAAAAATCGCATTATTGGTACACATATAAACGTAGTGATGGAATGATGGAAGGAAATAGTATTCAAATTCAGCTCCCGATCACAATGTCAGCAGTAGGATACTTTGATGCAGCATGACTTGTGTAATAAATCGCCATTTTGTTTCAAGATGTGTCACGTTCTCTTTGTTGTCTGTGTGATAATGGAGTGGAAACCCTTAAAGTCTTGGTTAGCCATTTCCACTGTTTTGTTTAGCATGCTAATGTTCAGTTAGAGATTTTTTTGCATGGGCTGTAAGGTGACACTCCGGTCCTGACCTGTTTACATCCACAGATGTAAATAGGCCATAAAAATGTAAAAAATAAACCAACCAACAAATAAACAGCATTCCACACCATTGCCGCGCATTCTCCCTGTCACTTTCATCACAGACAGGAGGACAAAAAATAAAAGTGGTCTCTACCACACTAGATACCCCTGTTTATCATATTACCGCCACACATGAGCCGCGCGCATGGCTTGACCCGGTGTTAAGTGTCCGCGCTAAATTTCATTGCTTCCATCTACTGGAAGGCTTGCCAATATACTGGCAGTGAATTCCTAGAGGAAAATAAATGGCAATAAAAAAGAGAAATGAGAGCCCCTGCAAGCTGAGAAGAGAGGGGATTTTTTTTTCGTTCTCTTTTATTGAGGCTGGCTGGTGTTGGGGGATGTGACTTGGCACCGTGAGCGAGGCTTAGTGAGATGGCGAGCTCTGAAAGCCGATAGCCGAGTAACAACTACGGCGGGATCGCGGAGGCCTGGGAATGTAATTAATTGCACACAAATTTCTTTGATGAAATGTTATGTAGTGATAAGCACTTGGCCCGCTACCTTAAATTCTCTGGCTTCTCTGTGACAGCCTGCCCTCTACGCATCTGCTGCATTCTGGGAAATATCTGCTTAACTTCCAAAACCTCGTTCACTTGCTTCATATCAACCAAGTTGTATTTATCTCTTGAGTGTCATTCTGTTAGGGATGGGTCAAGATAGTCATCTAGTTGTCCACCACCTGACTAGATTTATTTATTTATTTATTTGTTTATTATTTTTAATTAATTAATTAATTTATTCTTAATTTTCTTTTTTTTTTCTTATTTTTTATTTAAATTATATTATTATTATTACATTAAATTATTTTTTCTCATTTTATCTTTATATTGAAATTTTACTATTTATTTATTTTATATTCATTTTTTTGTTTTATCTATGTATTTGTCTTATTTATTTTATATAGTTTTGATGTTTATGTTGGTGCTTTAAAGGTTCAGTGTGTAAATTTTAGCGCCATCTAGCGGTGAGGTTGCGAATTGCAACCAATGGCTCAGTCCACCACTCACCCCTCTGTTTCGAAGCACATAGAGAAGCTACGGTGGCCGACACAGGACAAAGATGTCGTCATCTTAGGCCTCGTTTACACTAGTGCGTTTTTGTTTTAAAATACATAAGTTTTGCTACGGTTATGCCTGTCGTTTACACTACGCCGGCGTTTTCAAACCTCGAAAACGGAGACTTTCGAAAATGCTGCAGAGCCCGTTTTAGTTCGAAAACGCCGGGGTTGCATTTCAGTGTGAACGTACCGAAACGGAGACTTTTAAAAACACTAAAACATAGTTATGTACATTATTTTGCATTTCTGTCAATAAATCCTCCTAAATATTACACACTGGATCTTTATTTAGCATGCTGAAAGTATTGTGTGTTATAATTGCTGGACAGTTTGCATAGTAAAAACGTATCTTACTGTATGTAAACACTTCCCAATAAATGGTACAATCGGGGTCAGGTAAACCGAATGCTTGGCTAGTCGTGTCTGTCTTGTATATGTGTGGTGTTCACAGCCTGACTACCTCATCTTTTATTGTCATTCTGTGCACCATAACTAGCTGTTCAGATATGATCTAAGAGAATTGAAGTCTCCGGTCGCTCGTAATATCTCACTTCCCTCCTCTGCTCTTCAGTTCATTATTAAATCTGGGAATTGTCCCCATATATCAGTATGCAGGAACAGCACATTATAGAGCCATTTGTAGGAGTGGAAGTGGAGTAGTGCTGAGCACAAGCAGAGGATGGATGTTAAAAGCATATTGATTTGTCTATAATGTCATTGTACATCACTAAGTTTTATATCCATATAAATGCGTCCTCAGGTTTGTCCTCGAGGCAGCAGCTGAAGTGAGTAAACGTGGCTCTTTGTGTGAGTTATGAGGTTTAAACTGCACTCTGTACTGTTTTTACTCCCTGTCCACCTCTACCTCTCTTTTGTCTTTTCCTTTTTTTTCCCCTTCCTTCAAGGTTCATTTACCCTCAGGCCTCTGTTGAGAGACGCAGCCTCTCTTTTGCTTCCTAAAAGCGTCGCATTCTCACACAGGTGGAATAAAAGGCAGGTTAAAGCTAATGGTAATCGTCAGTTAAGATCCCTTATGCCATCATGACAGCAGCTCCTGACAAGGTCACCGAAGGTCGTCGCATGTCACTTGAGCTTAGCAACCACAAAGAGGGGGGCCCGCAGCGTTTCCATGGCAATCGCACCTTGGGGAACAAGAGACGCTGATGAAAGCTGCAATATTCCTGCAAAATTGTTTCTGCTGACATTTAGGATGTGATGTCACCTACAGAATTGAGGCTTTGGGGGAATGTAGATGTCGATTGGCGCGCTGACGGAGAAAGGCGGCGAATATAACTCAGAGTCTTTGCGAGGACAGGGTCATCTAGTTTAAGCGTGACAATGTGCGAGCGGAAGCACGCTGCAGTACGTACTCAGGCGTAATGTTAGCCTAAATAAACAGCCACGCAGGCCTTTTAGCCTGACCCGAGCTCTGATCCCTGTTGACAGGCTGCTACTTTAGATCGGATGCGATACAGGCAGCTTGTCTTCGGCGGTTAAGAGCCCTGGCCCTCAGAGCTGGGGAGGTCATAGCGGGGCCGATCGGGTTGGCGGGGTGACACAGTGGCTGTCCAAGCAATGACGGAACATTTGCAGCCATGCCGCACCAGCTATGATGGCCCCTGCATCCTTCTGTCAAGCGCTGTTGTCGTTGGGGTAAGCTCACTCAGGTTAACTGCTCACAGCGGTATCCAACTACTGCCGGCTGCCAGAAAACCAGAACGCTCAGATGGAGGTCCAGGGAGCTCATGCAGGGCCTTTTAATTCACTAATTGGGAACAGAGTCAAGACCTCTGTGTTTTCTGACCTATATACACATGTATTATGCAGCAATATGTCATGAGAGTAGGGAATTGTGATTGTTCTGATTAAAAATAGCGATTTTAAATGTGATCAAAGTAATAAACAAAATAATTAATAAAATAAAAAATATTTTAATATCCCCATTTATTTTTTAAATATATTAATAATAATAGTAATAATAATAATCATTATATTTGACAGTACAACTAAAGTTGCAATATTAGTATTTTTGGCTGTCTTAATTTTTTCATTTTCAAACATTTAAACCATCAAGCTTTTATTGTGGCAGAACATTTCTGGGAGATTACAAGTTTGGGAAGAATATTGGCACATTGCGTTCCCAAATGCATATGCGACCCAAACTCAAAGCAGATGCAATGATGAATTTGTGTGGAGAAGCATTTACTGCAAACCCCTTCTGCTCTGAGACACTGAAATGCTGGATCATGAGCTGCTCACGTGTAAAAGAACACAGGGCCTTGCTTCACTCTGAAACATGCAGCGCATGTATTTATTTAATTACATTACAGCTTTTGCAATTTGAGAATCGCACTCAGTCATATTAACTTTACTTTTCATTTATTACTAACAATATTAACAGTAGTATTCAGCTACAGAAATGCAATCATTAAAGGGATCCTTGATTATGATTTCACTTTTTTAACTTTAGTTAGTGTGTAATGTTGCTGTTAGAGCATAAACAACATCTGCAATGTTCTGATGCTCAAAGTTCAATGCAAAGGGAGATATTTTCTTTTACAGAAATTGCTTTTTAGGGACTACAACAAACAGCTGGTTGGTGGTTGGTTGGTGACATCGCAAACTCCAAAATTTACGTAAACCCTGCCCCCAGGATAGGTCTGGGCGATATGGCAAAAAAAATTAAATCTCGATTTTTTCAGAACGATTGACCGATTCACGAAAATGGAACTGTTTAACTAGTCAACTTAAAAACTTAACTACAATATGATTTAAGTAACATTCTCTTTATTAACAATCTGGTTAAAAAGAGTTCCATTCAAAGTGCACCACACATGAAGTGATCAACATGGTGTAAATGTTTGTAGAAATACGCCTGAAATATGAAGACTGTTGTACAAACTTATCTTAAACATCCTATATACTCAGAAATAATATAAAATAAGAAAATGCTAAATATTTCTTAGCCAAAAAGTAATAGCAATAAATAACACCAGTAATAGGCTATTATTAACAGCAAATGCTTTGTAAAAACAGAAAAAAACAGCAGCTTTCAGCCTGTCACCATCATCCAAACATAAAATATCAAACAGGTTTACAAGTTTTGCATTCCATTGCGCTATTTGTCCTATTGTTTTTATGTTTGGCGGACATGTTTAGGTGTTGCACTTGTGTCTCGCGTCTTTTGCAGCGACTCACCCATGAAACAGCATTCTAAAAACACGGCGGTCAAGTTAAAAAAAAAGTTAAACTCACGTTTAATAACTTTTTTTCTCATTCCACTGCCTGCGTCTCATTTTTATAACGCAGTAACGCATTTCTGAATGAACTGCCGCTTAAGAATAGTGATGTGTTCTACGTTCATAGAGCGTCACATGAGAGCGGTTAATCAGACGCGCTGGCACCATCATGAGGTCGGATCATTTTCTTCTCCTAATACGGTTATCATTGCTGTATTGTCAACATGTCTAATTGTAACGCTTGCTAACATTTTTATTCAAAATCGCGATTTCTCGATTTAAAAAATAATAAAATCGAGGCAAAACATTCAATTCGAATTAATCAAAAAAATCAGAAGAATCGTCCAGCCCTACCCCAGGAATACGCAACAAATGGGGTGAGGCCATGTTGGGCTGCTTAAGAGAAGAATAAGAGTTATTATAGTAGAATGTTGTTACCATGCCATCATTTTACGCCAGATTTCTTCACAAACGAGGGTCAATTTAAAGCTGGATTTGCACAAAAGATTAACTTGACTGCACATGCTAGTCTATGAGTTGAATCAAGTCCACTGCAACTACTTAAATTTATCCACTAACCATTCAGAAACGTCCAGTTGCATTCTAAAAGTTGTAACTTCTTCCTGAGTCTCTCCATCAGTGTCCAAATCCGGTTTGAACGATGTAAGGCTGAACACCGTTACTGACAATCGTTATTTTGGCTGCATGAGATTCTCCAGCTTTGTTGTCATTGAACAACCGAAGCGCGAGCTGTTAAAGCTCCGCCCTCTTCTGGAAGGGGGCTGGGTGCAGCAGCTTATTTGCATTTAAAGGGACACACACAAAAATGGTGTGTTTTTGCTCACACCCAAATAGGATCAAATTTGACAAGCTATAATAAATTATCTGTGGGGTATTTTGAGCTGAAACTTCACAGACACATTCTGGGGACACCAGATACTTGTATTACATCTTGTAAAAGGGGCATTATAGATCCCCTTTAAATAAAATGTATTAATGATGATTTCACAATACATTCCCAATCCAATCAAGCCATTCAATATTAGATATTTAATTCGTTTGAAACATTCTTCAGAATATCTACTTTTGTGTTCCACAGAAGAAAGTAAATCATATAGGTTTGGAATGACATGAGGGTAAGTAAGTGATGACAGAATTTTCATTTTTGGGTAAACTATCCCTTTAACTTGTCAGCCAATCAGGGAGACCGGCATGATTATGGTGGGCACAGTGTTAAGCATTGTCTCCAGAATATAAGCCAACGTTGACTCATATAGGCCAGACCCTCCTCACCTCCACATGTAACAGTATAATTTTCTCTCTACGGGCCGCCGTCTGCTCCAGTGTTAAAACAGGCATTATATTGCACTGAAAAGACAGCAGAGAGGGAGATATTTAAAGTGTAGTCATTGGAAACTGAGGGATTTGACTCTGCAGCAGGAAATAGACAATTTATTATAAGCAGCCTAGCACACTAGTGGATTATCTATAAAACTTTCATGGCTGTCCCTCAGTGGCAGGCAGCCATAAAACTTCCCGAATGAGGGACTTGTTAATTTACTTGTTAAAGCAAATTAAAAATTTATAAGCGCTTTTAGGTAAATGAGATCCTCTTTCATTGGCGCTCTAGTGGGATTCTCACTCTCTCTTTTGGCTCCTTGGAGGACAGGTTAGCTGTGCTGAAACGCCACAGAAGAACAATAAAAGCTGGTAAATTGTTCCAGGTTTTATTACTGTCGAGCTGCACAGCTGCTGTAGTGCGTAACTAAGGAAGAACAGAAGCCGATAGCAACAGAATCCCATGGGCTTCCACTGGAAGCGAAGGGTCAGCCGAGCTGTTCAAAGCAGGTTTTTAGATGAAAAGAGTATTGGGGTTTGCGAACGGCGCCGTTTAAAAGGCCAATGTGGCGGAGTCGGTCTTTTTGTTTGACTGCATCAGGGTTGTGGGCCGAGCCTGTGGGAATAGTTCAATAGACTTGTAAAATTTTATCATAACACCGGCAAGCACTTTTCAGCAAGTGGGCAAAGGAAATAATTGACTACATGTGCTAACGATAATCTTGTAAAAGCTTCAAAAGCCATTTTAAGAGTCTAGTCAGAGCGTTTCAAAGGATGCTTATCCCATACTTGAGCTTTGTTTCTACCTCTAAGGAACCGTCAGTGAATTTCTACCAAAACTGTACTGTTTTGTTCTTCCAATGGGCTCTCGAATATGTATAGCAAAACACACCGTCTTATACCATCACGCTGTTGATAACTTTGAATGTATGCTCGCTCATCTAAGCTCTCGCCTTGAACTGCACTGCTCTCCTCTTTACAAGTGCTCCCATCTCACTATAAACTAATATGGCTTTTACAAGGAAGCTCTTAATGTATGTCAGTATTATTTCAGATTAAGGCACCATTCTCCAGGAGTGCCATTGAAATCCACCGCTCCCACTTTCACATTTAAAGGGCCATTAAAACTGTCTGTTATATGGAAACTCAAAGCTATTGTGTGCTATGTCTTTGAGACAGTCCCTATAAAATACATTTAGGCTTATGGACTGTTGTAACGGTGCTTGTAATGGATGCATAGTTTCGATGCGGGCGCCAAGGCGAAATCGCAGTAAATTCAAAATAAAAAGTCTTGTTGTATTGCCGAAGTTGTTCACAAAAAGCTGGTGTGAATTAATGTGACTTTCTATCAGTATAATGCAGTCAAGAGCTGTTAGGCTTGGCCTCCATATGCCCCGTTAGAAACAAACTACCTTCATGGAGGTTTTCTCGCAGACGAACTTGCTAAGTGCATTGTGATTACAGCGCTATAAAACTGTGCTATCTATAAAACGACCATTGAAGGCTGACTTTCTTTTTGCATGCGATCGCAAGAGCCGGGTTAACGTGCACAGGTCTCTTTGACCTTTTTATGAGGAAGGCAAAATGAGAAGCTCTTTCCATTACTGCCTCACATCAAAGCCTTGGCAGCATAAATTAATCTTTAATAGCGTGGAGGCTTTTGTGCCAGGGAATCATGCTGACTGCTTATTGAAAACAGTTGTTAATTCTATACTTCAGTAAACTCAGACAGGGGGGAGGGAGAAATCAGCCCTAACAGGGAACAGATTGAGGCAAAACAAGAACTTACTGTGTTGAAATTAATGGCAGATGCACTTACTGGTAGTTTAAATGTTTCATTAGATGCTAATGTCTTACTGTGTTTTTAATTGTTGAGGAATTAGTTGCTGGAATATGAAAACCATCTGTTTGTTATCTTCCTGGAGGGGGAATCTTTACCCAGGCTCTGCTCTCAGGGTTGTTAAAGGAGTTTATCCTTATGGTGCAACCTGGTGGAACTGTCAGTCTTCATTAACGTCATTATGATTGCACAAGTAAGACTGTGAAAACCCACAGACGCTCATATGCACACATACACACTCATAAACAACATTTTTATGTACACACTCACAGGCGTGTACATATGGGAGATGCTTGCTTTCCAAAGAACGATCATTTTTACAAGAAACTGCATTAAGTTTGTTATGACAGTTAATCTACCGAGCAGCAGTAGGTAATGATCATATGCCAAAACCGAGCTGAGTAGTGCCAGAAAGAGCATAGGAACAATAAAAACGAACACAATAGATATCATACTTTATGTGTCTAGACTTCAGACTAATTTTAGAGTTAGTGAGATGCCCTATTAAACCTTAAAAGTGGAGTAATGAACAATGTGTGGACATAAAGGTTTATAGACAGGACTGCTCCAGCTTTCTGATTTATCGACTGTGGGTGGAAACCCGATTTGCACTGAACTTTTTGATGATGGTAATTTATCGTGGCTACCAGCATTACACTTTTTTTGTTTAACACCTCAATTAATCAAATCTCTTAAAAAAATTACTCTGAGAACTCATAAGAAATGAACCGCATGCCTTCAGGAAAAAGTATTCATTTTTCAAAGACTATTTAAGAGGCATTAAGTGGAATTGGGTGGGGAAACCTAATGACAAATCTCTACATCGCCTTTCAGTTCTCATAATTCTGGTAAATTATGTACCTGCTTAACTGGTTTAAGGTAGTTGTACTATCTGGGTTCGATATCTTTGTTAATATTTGATTATAAACAGAACTAAAGTACAAAGTAAATATGCACCATCTTTTTATATAGATATTTACGTTATTTAAATGGAGAATAACACAACTGCTTCCTCATAGTAATTTATTTAGTGGTGTTTTTTTTCCCTCAGAACCCTTAACCCTCAGTATGAAACTTCTTGTAACATGTCCTGCCCTTTGCTGTGGAAATGACTGAGTGACCTGCATAAAAATGTCTACACATACATGTTGAACATTTCTGCAGGCTGATAGAGCCATATAATGAATGGCGTTACTATAGAAGCACAGGATTTTTACTGTCAGTATCTGTTAGGAATTGCTTGTCATCTGAACTAGGCAATACTGTTTATTTAAATTTGTATCTGGAGCTCTAAACCAGTGTAAGCCCTCTGTCCAGAGTCACTTCTTCTTGAAAAGTTATAACAGCTGTTTTCAAGTTTTTGTTGACCAAAATGCTGGTAGTTGGATAAAAGACAAATAAACAAGTACAAAAATACTCACTGTAAAACATTTTTAATAAGTATAATAAAAACAAGTAGGCTTAAACAAAATGTTAGGATGCATTTATTTTGTCTTTATTTTTTAAATACTGCATATTATCTCCCTTTCCCTTTCTCTTTTTTAAGTTTCCCTTGTGCTTAAATGAGCAGTTGAGAAGTTAATAGGAACATCTCACAGTGTGTCTTTTTCAGGGTTTGTTGAAAGTCCACTGAGTGAGTCAAAGGATGATTATCGGCTGAATTTTATAAGTCCGACTGGCTTTATTATAGCTGTACTTGGCCTCTGTCTGCTATCCTCAGACTGATGTTTTCTCTAAGCATTTGGTGATGTGAAAGAGGTTTGGCCAGTGCCATTGTAGATCAGATGTGGGATTGAGTCGATTTAGGACATCTAAGGCCCTGTTTACACCTTGTATTAAGATGTGTTTTGGTCGATCGAATCACAGGTGGATGACACTTAATACAGGTGTAAATGAGGTCTAAAACGTTTTGAGCTTGTCCACTTTCGACCACTTCTAGAGGTAGTCGAAAACTCATTCGACCAGATTTCTTTCATAGTGTAGACGCTCATGTGGTTGATTGTGTGCGAACAGTCACTAAAGACTGTCTACTTTCCGCCTATACTGACTTAACGAGTAAACGATATGGGAAGTGCGTTAGCCAGAAGGTAACTTTGTTGGCTGGAGACCCAAGTTTGTTTGGAAGACGAAAAACTTACCAAGCACAATGTTCTCTCACCATTCCTGATTTCTAACACACACCCATAGACCCTCCCTTCGAAGAAATCAGGGCAGAAGTGGTTGAAAGTCGACAAAAGAGGATAAAATACCAGGTGTAAACAGGTATGTGTCTCCCTCGCCTACTTGTGATCCGATCGACCGAAACGCATCTTAATACCAGGTATAAACAGGGCTTAAATGAAGACCCAACAGTATTTGCCCTTGACTAGGTGATACACCCCTCCTGAGGAAAAAGTTTAGATGAAGTTTATAAGGTGCATATGAGAAAAACAGTTATTTAGTACAAGGCTTCACATTCTGTACAACACACATACATAAAAATGCACCTAGTTGACCTGTCTATCCTCAACTTCAGACTTTACAGTTCCTTGTCCTCCTTTTTGTTACTGCCAACTCTCACTCAGTCTCTTTCTCTCTCTCTTATCATGGTGGCCTGCTGGTAGAGGCAAGCGTCTCTGCCTGGAGTCACTGAGCTCTCCCTCTGAGAGAGATCCTTTCACATAGCTAATGGCTACAGAAAGGGAACAGTTTCATTTTAATTATGTGCTTTACTCAAGGGCCCTCTTCCCCGCAGTCCCTTATCCCGCCTGTGCGCCTTTAACAACCCACAGCCTGCACCAGTGAAAAGAGATATTCTCCAACCCTCATCTTCTTCCCTCCCCCGTCCCGCTGCCTTTGTCAAGAACTATCGCAAAGAATCTGTTTTTATTCTCCTTCGTGATGTGGAAGTATGAAAGAGCGAGTGAGACAGAGAAAGAGGGAATGTCTGGGAAGGAAAGATAGGAAAATAAATGAGCGGCCGATCTATCTCTCCATCTTGGTAAACAACCCCCCAGTGCGCCGTGGCCTACTCTGCTTTTTCCATTAAGTGACACTGCAGTCATTTACAGCTCATCTTGACTCATAAAACTTGGTTTTTATGTGCTGAGAGATGAAGGCGGCGGGTTTTGGCAGGGCGAGGGGTACGGAAACAGCCCGTCTGAATGGCGAAGCTTCAGAAGACGTAAATTGCAGACCTTGACGACAGTTGCCGGGTCCCAGGAGTATGCCATTGTTCTCCAGACTTTACTGGGGCTCAGATGTTTTTGGATTTCATGTCCTCCTCCCGTTTTCCCCCTCGTCCTCCTCTTCTGTGCTCTGCTCTTGTTCTTTATGATTTCTAGTCTGCTGAAGGACACCTGCTGTGAATTTCTAGTTCTTGCATGGGGAGAGTGGCTTACTGAATGGCAAGCTGCTTTTGATGTAGTTTGGTGGGTTTTCATTTCTCTTTCTCACAGATTTGATATGAAGTCAGGCTTCTCCAAATAAAGTCATGTAGATGTCAGTGGTCAGAGCCAAACAGGATGATGATGTCACAGAAAAGACATTTCCTTTTGATGCATTTCTTTCTTTCTTTCTTTCTTTCTTGCAACAAAACAAAAGGAAAGTGGCAGCCCCTCACGGACGACTGTCACATAAACTAAAACAAAACAACAACATAAAGTTCAGGCCTGGTCCTCTCTCATCTTGCACTGTCGTCACTCCTCATTTTATCCTTCCAGAGCTCCTCCCTGGGACCTGAGACCGGTGTGGTGCGCAGGTGACACTCATTAACACTCGCTCCATCTGCCTCGCTCTGTTCCCGTGGCTCTTAGCCCCGCCCTGCTTGATGCAGTATTCATAGATAAAGCGGTGAAATTACATGAAATGATAGTGACAGAATCTAGAGATGTCCTGATCCAAATTAGCATCTCCCAAATGATCACTCGTCCTAATGGCTATGTTCATACAACAGAAAAATACTGTATGGTTGTCAGTTTGTCTGCTGATTTGCACAGTAAAATCAGTAAGTTTTCAGTCAGTTTTATTTTTTATTTAATTTTTTTTTTTTAAAGAAGTCAATACTTTTTCAGCAAGGACACATTCAGTTGATTAAAAGTGACAGTTTATAATGTTACAAAAGATTTCGATTTAAAAAATTCTGTTCTTTTGAACTTTCTATTCAGGAATCCTGAAAGAAATGTATCACGATTTCCACAAAAATATTAAGCAATTGATAATAATAATTATTGTTTATTGAGTACCAAATCAGCATATTAGAATGATTTCTGAAAGATCATGTGACACTGAAGACTGGAGTATTGACTTCAGAAAATTCAGCTTTGCATCACAGGATTAAATTACATTTTGAAATATATTAAAATAGAAAAGAGGTCTTTTAAATTGTAATAATATTTCACAATATTTCTGTTTTTACTGTATTTTTGATCAAATAAATGCAGTCTTGGTGATCATAAGAGACTTTTAAACAGCATTGTACATCCAATAGCTGCCTTTTTCCAGAGCTGCTTCCATGTTTTCTTTTTTCTTTTTTTGGTCTGCGCTCTATTCAAATTTAATCTATTTAGTTACATAGTTCAAATATGTTATTGTATTCAAATAATGTGATCCAGAGGGCATCAGTATTGTTTCTTCTGTAGCCTACTCTATAGAAACAGTGTGTTTAACTTACTTTAGTGCCTTTTTTTCTTCTTGCTGTGTCTTATTGTTCCTTTTTGTTTTCTTTGTGTTTTCCAGTTAAAGCCAGGCCAGAACAACTGCAAAGACAGTGACAGTGAGAGCGTCAGTGGAGAATCCAAACCCTCCATCCGGAGCAGCTCCAGAGACAGACTGACAGACGTGAGTGACCAATCAAATCTGTGCATCACTCACCACACCAACAAGAAACAACACTCAGTGTTTCATGGATTTTGTTTTTATTATGTTTTCGATGACTGTAAAAGTCATGGTAGATAATGATAATTTCTATATATACATTTTTCTAGTTATGCTCTGCTTTAAAATATCAGCTAAATATTGCTTCAGTAGAGTAAAGTTTTTCTTGCAGGCCATTCTTTTGAATCCTTCTTTTCAGTGAGTCCATCTGTGTGGGAACTCACAAATAGTATGCAAAATGTATCAGAACTGGCATTTAGTATAGAATTTTACCATTACTATTGATTTTAGATGCTGCATGAAAGTTTGTGCAACTAGAAAAAAAGTTTAATATCCGAGTAAGGTAGGTCTGTTCCCCTACAATAACTGTCTTGACACATTATCATTATCAATCATTTGGTGGCTTTTCTTATCTGCCTCGTTCTTATGAACATCAAGGTTCAATATTTAAACAGTATTTTACAATTCTCTTATCCACTCCATTGGTCTAAACTGACAAGGCCCTGTGCCAACAGGAACAATAGGAGTGTTTTAAGAGCCGAGCTGTTCTTGAGCTCAGTGTGTGTGCTTGTGTTGTCAGGGTGTGAGGTAGAGTAGCGCGGAGGCTGTCTGCACCCTCAGGCCTGCAGGCTCTGGTATGTGTTTGTGCTCGGGTGGTGATAAGAACATCCTGTTTACTCAGCTGGCAGCTTCAGTGGAGACTCAGGCTGAAGCGCGACTGTGCTTATATACCGTAGAAGTGAAGACGACAGGAAGTAACACAGTGAAAAATGTACCAGTGACCATGCTTGGACATCAGTGATGTACCTTAAAAACACAAAACACATATATAAAGTACTGGTACTCCAAATGTACTATTTCAATATGACATGTTTGAAGTTAGAAATTATTTTTGTGTATCCAGTCATATTCAGTCTATTCAGTAAATATATATATTAGTATTAGTAAATTAGTAAATATATATATGCATTTGGCCTGGCCCAAAAAAAGTCGGTGTTTGGATTTTAATAGGCAAATACCTTAGAGTCTATGGATGGATCATTATTACTATGATTATTATGTTTCTACCATGTTATATGTTTGCCAGTGGTTCTTTGACCCTAAAAGATGGAGTGTGTAGCTTTATTCCAGGATGACAATGTCAAGATTCATCAGGCTCAAATTGTGAAAGAATGTTTGGGAGGGAGCTTGTATTGACAATGCAAGAGGTGAGCACTCTGTAAAGTCTCCTCCAGCACATCGATTTACACTGAAGTTAAGGTCAGGACTCAGAGGTGCCAATTCATGTGTGACAATGATTTTAACTCTGATGAATATTGGCATATTTATACTTGTAATAAATATTGGCCATTTTGTGGTTATTGGCCATTAAATAAAAAATAAAAAAAATTATGAGCTTATCAGCATCGGCCAGAATCGGTTCATCCCTTAGATTGCACTTAAAGTTATGTTATCCTCGTATATGGGTCTTATACACAGGCTCGTGTGGAAACTCAGGCAGTTTGGCATAGGCCCTCTTCAAACCTCAAGCCTTGGCTCCCGCAGTGGAGATGTGAGTCTGTGAGTGTGTGCCGGCACTATCAGATATCGGGCATAATTAGAGCTGTCAGCTGGAGGGCGAGGCAAGTCGTCGGAACAGACACGGCAGAACGAGTTGAGCACGACCGCTCCTGCGTGTAGCTATAGGATGCTTGGCCAGGCATGAAATGAAATAAGTAATTTGATGTTGACATCAGAAATTGAAATGATACCTGCAGCCCCTCGTCAGGGAAGAGAGAGACCGAAGAGATAAAGCGCGAGAGGGGGGCGAGGAGAAGGAAAGTGAGATAGGAAAAGAAGAAATGCAAGTAGAAATAGGGGAAATAGATAGAGTTAGAGATGAAACATGAGATAGAGTTTGATTATTGGACAGGTAAAAACAACCCGCAAAGATAGTTTGATTATTGGACCGGTAAAAACAACCCGCAAACATATGCAGAAGGTGTTGTGTATGATGGGTTTTAACTTGAGTCTAAAAGGGATAGTTAAAAAAAAAAAGAGAGTTCATCTACTCAGTTTACATCCTTCCAAACCTGCAAGCTGTTATTCTACAGTAGAACTCAAAAGTTTTGTTTTGGTGGAACACAAAAGAATTTGTTTTTGAAAGAAGTCTAGATGCAGGCTAGCCATGAGCTCCAGTAGAGATGAAGATTAGAAAATAATGATAGAATCCCTTTAAGACTCAAGTTTACGGCAAGATAAATAGATAAATATATACATTATATAATTAGTATTTATTTATTTATTTATTTATTTGTGTGTAAACTTTCATGAAGTCAATTAGACATAATCATGAATTATTTTATGATATATTTTATTATCTTAATTATAACTTTAAAGGAACACTCCACTTTTTTTGAAAATAGGCTCATTTATCAACTCCCCTAGAGTTAAACAGTTGAGTTTTACCGTTTTCGAATCCATTCAGCCGATCTCCGGGTCTGGCGGTACCACTTTTAGCATAGCTTAGCATAGTTCATTGAATCTGATTAGACCGTTAGCATCTCGCTCAAAAATGACCAAAGAGTTTCGATATTTTTCATATTTAAAACTTGACTCTTCTGTAGTTACATTGTGTACTAAGACCGATGGAAAATGAAAAGTTGCGATTTTCTAGGCCGATAGGATATCATTGCGCCTGCTGCACCCATGGTACGGCAGCAAAGTTCCTTGATTATTACGCCGGAATGAGAGTATAGTTCCTAGCCATATCGGCCTAGAAAATCGCAACTTTTCATTTTCCATTGGTCTTAGTACACGATGAGTCTACAGAAGAGTCAAGTTTTAAATAGGAAAAATATCGAAATTCGTTGGTAATTTTTGAGCGAGATGCTGACGGTCTAATCAGATTCAATGAACTATGCTAAGCTATGCTAAAAGTGGTACCGCCAGACCCGGAGATCGGATTCGAAAACGGTAAAACTCAACTGTTTAACTCTAGGGGAGTTGGAAAATGAGCTTATTTTCAAAAAAAGTGGAGTGCTCCTTTAATATTAGCCAAAGAATAAGGTGAACACCTCTGCAGGCTGTGAGGGATTGAAGTATAGTCTTTTCAGCCTCATTAATGATTTTTCTGACAAAAACATTTCATGACAAAACATTGAAAAAATGTCTTTACTCAAACTTTAAGTAGACAAAAAGTCCAGAAAACCTGGGTGGTGATAATTACATTATACTTTAAACCTATACTTTCCAGCCCAATTTTCATTCACATCAAATTATTGTGCTGTCTACTCAAAGTTCATTGACAAGTTGTCTGTCACTGAATGTTTTGAAACCCTTGAGTATTCTAAACAGGAGGTGCTGAAAGGTGCTGGAGATTTTTTGCTTGAGCAGTTTCTCAGGGTCACACTCAAAGTAGAGCATCCTAGTCCTGAGGGGATGGTGGAAGCAGCTTATTCACAGTCACACCATAAAAAAGCCACTTCATACCAGCGTAGAGGGACTAGATAACAGAGACGAAGAGCAGGGCCTGAATTTTCGGCATGGGTTTGCAGGGATTGTGCCTAATTTTACTCATTTCCACTTGTAATGTGGGAAATTCTTGCAAACATTTATTTTAAATAGCGTGTAGTTTGTCTGCACTACTAGTGAGCTGCACGCTGCAATACAAGACTTTCGCTCACGTTTAGAATCAATGCAGGCGTCTGTATTATCAGAGATGTAGTTTTGGTGTTATACTCAGTACAAGGTATGATCTACTGGTGCAAAATTACACCAGCCACCAGGATTACAACAGCCTTAAATAATGTAGAGTTGTGTCGTGAAGAGCTTAAAGCCAGAGTGTTTTTATCAACAAATTAAAATTACACAGGCAGACACTGACAGAAGAAGATACTTTTTATTTGACAGGTAATCACCTGGTTGCACAACATATATCTTAAGAGTGTAAAATATTAAAATAGTGAACCAAACAATGCAGAGGAATGAATTTAGCTGGATTTAGACAGTCTAGCCGCTTTTCCACCGTCTGGCCAAGCAGTTCTCATTGCGTAACTGTTCCATTCCATGCCGATCCGAGCCAGTTGGTACGGTTACGGTTTAATTTTCCACTTTGGGACTGATAACAGAGCTCTTTGGAATGTAATACAAAAAATTCAGTCATTGCATTGGTAACGCAATGTTTACTGATGATATGAGATGTAAATAATGACCACTTTATGGAGGATGATCAGATATTTCTTTTAATTTTATTATTAATTTGTTTTTACGTCACTCAAATAGAGTGCTTAGCCAGGTACAGAGAATCCGGTAGGCAAGCAACAAACAAGTGACCAATCCTGTGTGGCGACATCTCTTCACGGATTCTACCAGCATGATTCAGCATGATTAGACAACCATGTCGAGAATTCTGGGCCAAGAACAGTTTGTAATTGTGCCATGCCGTACCAGGCTTGAGTGGAAACACAACTGAAACCGTTCCTTACCATTCTAAGAATCGTTCAGCCCAACAGTGGAAAAGCGGCTTCTGTCTGGCCAGTTTAATTTTTAAAGCCTGTTAAACTCACTTCAAATTTTAAAATCCAACTTCCTTGTGCCCTATTGTACAACAAGAATGACTCTATGCCAAATTGTATGTCTTCCTAACAATATTAATATGATTTAGCACATAATTTCATCAGTTGTAAAAGCACAAATACATTGAATGAGCAAACATTTTGATGAGATAATTAAAAAAAATTAAAATATGTAAAATATGACCCGCCTCAAAATAGACAATTCTCCCATAAGAGTCACCCCCATTTTCTGTAATGAAATGCAGGCCCTGGAGAGGCAAGAAGAGAATATAAAAGTGTTCATATAAAAAAAGTGACATATAAAATTGTTCATTGTTTGTATATATTTATGATTGCATATGCACACCATTTTCCTAAAAGTGAAACAGAAGCGGAGGGAAAGCTTGAGTTGGGGTTATGAGGAGTAATTCTAACCCTCGTTATAGACTGTTTGGCAGTGTTCTAATGATGTCTCCTCTCTTACTCCTATCCACTGCACTGATGAAAAAAACGAGAGAGAGAGCCTGGTGTTGATCTTCGCTTGACAGAGAGGAAGCTGGGGTCAAAAGAGGTCATATAGGACATCTTGCTCTCTTTCCCCCCTTCTTTTCCTCTTTTTTTCTCACCCTCTCTCTTCCCTCTCCCTCTCTCCCCCTGCCCCCATACGCTGCCAGCTCATTAAGCTACAAATGGTGCATCAGCCTTGTTCTCGCCAGCGGTAACCCCAAACCTTGGATAAATTGGCAGGCTTGCTGTATTTGCTCCGAAGCCCCGGGTCCCCTTTCAGCAGCGTTTGAAGCCAGCATGGCGGCACGGTTTCCCCAGGCAGGGTGGCTGGAGGCCAGGGCAAAGGGAAGAGGAGAGAAGGGGATGTGTGGTAGAGACGGGGCGAATCAAACACACATGTGTTTAGTCTCTGCGGCAGGAGTGAAATGCCATCATTATCCGGCTGCCTATCAAATAAATTGGCAATTACAGGGCGCCGGATTCCAGTAAACAGCACATTAATGCTTTTCTTTTGGTGTGTGTGTGTGTGTTTGCCGAGAGGAATGGGGGACGGACGTACGTGCCCCCTGAGCATTTGGTGCCTTTGCCTACCCGTCACCATCTTGCTGATGAGAGACAAAGCAGGAGACGATAATGAGGTCAGTCCAAGCCGTGAACAAAACCCAACTAAAAGGCTTAAATATGACAGTTAATTTAACATCATCATCACTGCAGTGTCCCTCCTATAGGGGAACCATCCTAAATGGCTCTTTAACTCTCCTTACAGCCTGCTAATCTGACACAGAGAGGCACAGACAGACAGTGTAAGAGACCAAAGGACTCAGAGAAACTGATGACATTACCTGCTCTTTGGTCGCCATAGAGACTGTACTTTGGGATTTCTGGGTAACATGTTTTATTGCTCATTCATCATTCAGTGCGGTCTTAACGGAGGCAGAGCAATGAAATATTTACATTGAGGGTCAGGTGGCAGTTTGGCCTGTTTAGTGGTCTGTCATGTGTGGGGGTCGGGTGTGTACTGTAAAGAGACTTGCTCTCGACACACACCCACACATGCCTGATCGGGATCTGCATGACCAATGCTGTCGGCAGTGTATCAGAGTGGATGAGTTAAATCTGCAGATTTTTAGAGTGAAGAATTCTGATTTAGAATTTACATTTGAATGTATATACAGAATTCCGATTCATTATGTCACCAGTTCTATTCAGAATTGATGAAACAAAACTAAATTTGAGGTTGAAGGAACAGAATTCAGATTTATAATTCAGTTTGAGTACAGAATTCAGATTAATCATCACAGCAGTGCTATTCAGAATAGATGAGTCAAACCTGATTTTGAGGGTGAATGAACAGAATCAGAATTCAGATTCCGAATTCAGTTAGGATACAGAATTCAGATATAAATTCCGATTCATAATCTCAGCAGTGCTATTCAGAATAGATGAGTCAAACCCTGTTTTAAAGGTTAATTAACAGAATCAGGATTCAGTTTGAATACAGAATTCAGATATAAATTCTGATTCATAATCTCACCAGTGCTATCATAGATGAGACCATCCAAAAATTCATTTAGAATTTACATTTAGAATGTATATACAGAATTCAGATTCAATATGTCAACAGTTCAATTCAGAATAGATGAAACAAACCTAATTTTGAGGTTGAAGGAACAGAATTCAGATTTATAATTCAGTTCGGGTACAGAATTCAGATTAATCATCACAGCAGTGCTATTCAGAATAGATGAGTCAAACCTGATTTTGAGGTTGAATAAACAGAATCAGAATTTAGATTCAGAATTCAAGCTTTGAATTCAAGGTAGTTAATTGCATTGTTAACATGAATCCTCAGCACTGTGAAATAGCATTGGACTATCCATGTGAATATAAGGATAATACTCACTATAAAATAGAGCTGCACCATTAATAGTCAATAGATTGCGATCTCGATTCACAGACCCACGTGATCTTATTTCTAAATGACAACAATTCGGCTATGTCTATGAAAAGTTTGACAAGTACAATCACAGCTGAACATTCAAATCTACGTTGGTGATTTAACATTGTGTCTAGATTAAATTACGTTATTTTGTTTAGTTGTCTATTCAGAATCATAGGAGAATCATGATCTCTATTTTAAACATACAAAAAAAGATGATTCTCAAAAACAAAGTGATTCTCAATTTCTCCAGAATTGTGCAACTCTACTATAAACACATTGCAGCTAGTTTAGTTATGTATGCGTTTCCAGTACTTCATCTAAGTGTTCTCTAAATGCAACGTTATGAAAAATCATTCTTTCTCTTGGTCCCCTGAGTGTTCGCTTTGGAACTCTCTTTTTGAGTGGTTTGCAAGGATTTGTAGCCCTCTTGCCGTTTTGCAGTGAACATATTTGAATCCAGCGTCGTGGTTAGTGGCTGTAGATTATTAGTTCTGCCTGTGCTGGGGGATTCTTTCGCTATGTGGTAAAACAATCTCCACCCTGTAATTATGGCCGCTGGAGCAGATTTATGTCATATAATATAGATGTTGTTCTTAATGATTACTGTTATTATTTGATTTTGCCGGGACGTGGAAAGAGTCCACAGCATTTTGCGGAGAGGTCATGTTTCTGCTGAAGATTTTGACCTGCGGATATTGCTCTCTGGTGGCTGAAGTCAAAACAGATTACATTAGAGTCAAACTTTCCGCTCTCTGTTTGTCACGGATCCTCAAACCTCGCTGCTAATTTTGATTATTCCTCTACACAGTCGTTATAATGAGGTCAGGGGCCCTTACATGCTGAGAAATGCCGACCAATTTGCTCCAACATGGAAGTTGTAATTGCTCGCATCAATTATCTAGTAGTTCTTTTGCCGTCTCCATTCGTCATTCCCGTTCTCTCTCTCTTCTTCTCCCACTCAGTCGCTCGTTCTCTAATTTGAAATGTTCCTTATTAGAGACATGCATTTAGATATGGCAGTTGCACCGCACCTATAATTAGCTGATTATCATGGCAGGAGTTAAAGTGTTTGAACAGGAGTTTAGAATGTGTGTCTGTGTGTGTGGCAGAAAAACGCATTTATTTGTGCATTTGTGCTAGTGTGCCAGCATTTGAGGAGGTTGTTTTTGCCTTTCTGGATAACAGTGTGTTTATAACTGTCAGTTCGTTGTGTGAGTGTGGAAAGGAATATGGAGTGTGTCTGAAGAACAGTAGTGGTTATGATTGCTTTATAGCTTAACAGCACTGCTCTAAATCAGCTGTCAGTCACTCTGACCTGAAACACGGCTGGTGACAGCACCTCAATAAACCTGCCATTCCTCCCTCTCTGCTTTGCTGTTATGCCTAAACTGGCCAGCGCTACACTCACACACACACTCACACACACACACACACACACACACACACACACACACACACACACACACACACACACACACACACACACACACTTATTTATATGGATAGCACTCTTCCTTTAGATGCCACAGCAGGGGGTATATGTTAGGGGTGTAATGGTACATGTATTCGTCCCGAACCATCACGGTACAGATGACGAATACAGTCGGTCACAGGCAATTCACACTATAATCCAGAAGGGGGTGTGCGCAGCAATGCAACTCTGTTTGTTAACTGCCACAAAAGGAAGCACAGAATAAAAAGAACAATGCATAGATCTGTTTACGTGTAATCTCTCAGCCAGTGTTTCCATCATGGAAAGCTAATATCTCATGTAGCATTACAATCACCTCAGGCAAGTCATTTAGTGTCCACAGCATGTTAGTTCACTGGAGAAATGAACTCTAGAGCAGAGCATTTCAATAAATATATGCACTATATTAGCTTATATATTCATTATATTTACTTGTTAGTAATGTCTTAATTATTTAATATATGTTTAAATAAATTTGTCATGAAAACAAGTTATGACAATAACTGTGTAAATGATCATATTTCAAAAATGAATTGGAGTATAAAAGTAATTGTAAAATAATTTTATAATTGGATTTAGAAGTTAATGCAAAACTTGCCTTATGTGCAATTTACTTTTTTTTTTTTTTTTTTTTTTTGAGTGTTGATTATTATATCTAAAAAATAAATAGCAACTGAATTTAATAGTTTGGTCTTTGTTGTTAATTGTATCCTTTAATATTATAGTAATGTGCAAGAAAGGGCTCCTTGTATATAGTTTACAGCATTAGCTGAGATAGATTTTTTATTTTTTTATTTTTTTATCCTTAGGAACTGTTAATTATAATTGAATGTATTTAAAGAGAGAGAGACAATTTGTTCAATAAATTGCTGTTTAATAAAAAAAAAGAAAAAGAAAAAAGAAGCAATTGTATATTTAGTTTTCTGACCCCTGCTGTACAGAACCTGTACCGAACCGTGACTTCATTACCGAGGTACATACCGAACCATCATGTTTGTGAAGTGTTACACCCACAATTTTGAATATATATATATATATAAAGATTGTTAAAGTTTTAGTCACCCTGATCTGGTTGCTCAAGGACTATTTTAAGAACTAGATATATGTATATTAACTTTTTCACTCTTTTGTCCCTCGAAACGATCTGTTTTGTGAAAAGCGCTATTAAATAAAATTGACTTGACTTTTTATTGTTAATTTAATTTAAGCATTTCAAAGGTTCAGATGTGAGTAAAAATTTACTTGAATTGAATGAAAAATGCTGAAGAAAACATCTCTTTAGAGTCTCATGGCTGCTAAGACATTTTTATTGTCTTAAATCTTCCTCAGTTCATTCACTGTTGGCAGGTGTGGACTGAGTTGACCCTGAGAGTGTTTTTGTGTGAATGTGGCAACAGATTTTGACACACAGTGACAGGGTGGTCTGCTTTCATCACAGCCTGTCTGTATGGGGCTGTCATTATCTAACAGCTAACTGTCCATCATGGGCGATGGGAGAGAGACAATACAAATGAACATATCTACACATGTAGCCAGCACTTACCCGTCAAGTCGGGAATCATATTAAGGCTCTAAAGCATCAGGTGCAATTTTTCTAACCTCTAGAGAGTCAAGTCAACCATGGCTTGTGTAAAAATAGTAGTATGAATTCCATGTGCTACATTTTTTTCCCCCTATCGTTGTAGATTTTCACTTTATTTTATTAGATTTTTTTTTACATTTATTCATATAATTTATATTGTACAATTTTAAATATATTTTCATTTATTTTTAGATTAATTTGGATTGGTTTTTGGCTGGACTGTAGAACATTAAGCATGAAATGACTAATGAACACAGTCTTTAAACTTACGTGATCTCCATTGCTCAGTGTGTTGGAGCATGTGCATTTTCAGTCTGTTTTACAGAAGTCGGATTGTTATTTTCTTCTCTTATGTCAAATTTTGTGTGTCTGATTAAATTTGTTTGATCTGGTTTACAGCATGTCTGAACCAGAGCCAGTTACCAGCTCAGTACCCTTAAATCCAGTCCAGTTTAACAACATCCAGTCATTCACCAGCTAACCTTGTTCCATTTTTCTCCAAATTCCTCCTCTTTTCACCCACAGACAGTGAGAGGAAGGGAGTGAGAGAGGGGCAGACAAAAAGTGCTGGCAGAGACTGGGTTGTCTCTTTCTCTTTGTCTTCTTTTCAGATCAGAGTGCATATTGTAATGCCATTTAAATGCCCCTCGTTTCCTCATTTATTTATTTATTTTTCCAGATAAAGACGGATAGCTTGAAGGAATCTCTCTCTTGCTGTCGTTCTCTCTCTGTTTCCCTTTAGTGTTAAGGTCAGTTCATCATAGTGAGTTGAATAAGTGAAGCCTGAGGGAATCTTAACAAAGGTCTTGTTCTGATTGGATAATGACAGCACGGGGCCCAAGGAGCAAGAGAAATCGCTAGTTGCCATAGCAATAAGAGACCAATGTGGGTACCATATTCTGAATGTGCGAGAATGCGGCAGAGAAAGAGAGGGTAAAAGAAAAGATTTTTGACTCTGAGGCTGTATAGAAATCATGTCTGTGTCTTCACTGTACGACATGCAGTACACACAGCGTACGGGTGAAATGTTTCAACACCCCTTACCCTCTGTGGAGCAAGCGTCACTTGAGGAAAGTTGTCAAATACATTGCTTTTACAGAAAATAACTTGACTCTGAGCTAAAATAAATGCAACCTTGCCCACCAGGATACAGGCATCAGTCACTTTCATAAACACCAGCACAAGCTCACATCTCCCGGGCCTACAAATCACCCTGACCTGGAACCTCTGTGTGTGTGTGTTCAACTGAGCTGCCATGACCCTATTCCCCAAGCCTATGTTGTAAATATACCAGACTTCTTTCTCTTCCTGCCATTTTTTTCTCCCCGCTTGTTTGGCTTCCTCAGAGTCGACTTGTGTTTTCAGTCCTTAATGATCCTTCCTTATGATGGATAGAGACAGCCTTGTCCAGGCCAAGTAGCACTGCCGTATCTTCAGCAAACCCAGGTGCTGACGGAAAGGCTGTGTGAGGTTCTCCAGGGATAAGAGAAAGTGGGAGGAGAAGTTGGAAAGGTCTCGTATTGAGAGGTTGTACGCCTGGTTACTCTCCATTTCTCCTCGCAAAGCATGGCTGAAACTGTTCAGCACTGCAAATCAAATCTCTCACCGTTGTGCTGGATTCGCTACATTGACTTGTGGCTGCCATAGAATACGGGGAATGATTTTAGTTAAGTGGTGTTGTTTGGTTCATTGTGACGTCCTGATAAATTGTATTAATAAAAAGTTTTTAGTTAGTAAAAGTAAAAAGTACATTTTAAATAAACATTTATGTAGTTCAAACAGTGGTACTAGCAATACCAAGGTCATGGGTTTGATTCCCATGGAAATGGTTTTATTTATATGTAGTTTTATGTACAGTTGCTGCCTTAATTTTTTTAACTATAATCATATTGCCTGTACAAGTCATTTTAAATAATTTTAAAAAAAAATCTTGTCTAGTTGAATCTTGTATAACTTTCAAAAAATTCAGTTGAAATTGCTCTAATTATTTTGAAAGACATATGTGTAACGAGCTTGGCTGTAGCAATGACTCGACGAAGGAATATACAGGAACACGCTGTAATGGAAATCTTCACAGGAAATATGCAAACATGAAACCAAACATCAATGCACACACGTAGACCAACAGTGACTAGAAGGAAACTAAGGGTATTTAAACACTGGGACTAATGGGATAATTAACGAGACAACAGGTGGGATGAATGAACTAATCAGAACACAGAAAAAACTAGGTCACAGGGGAAACACAAAGGAACAAAATAACCAAACATGTAACAGATCGCCCCCTCCCAGGAAGGCACGTCTTCACTAAACAAAGAAATAGTCCATGGAGGCGGAGTGGGAGGTGGGAGGAGCCAGTAGGGAGCAGGAGGAGCCAGATGACATGCCAGAGGCCAGCCAGGACGAGGCCCCAGGGCGGAGTCGAAGGCGGGAGGAGCCATGGTGTAGCCGACTTGATGGAAACAGACACCCTGGGGATGACCGACTGAGATGCAGCACCAAAGAAGCCTGGTGGAGCTGATGCGCCCATGCGGCGCTGATGGTCCTGGAGACCAAGGTGAAGCCGCGGTGACGAGCAATTGGAAATCCAGAGGATAAAGGCTGAGCCAGTGGGACCGAGGATGAAGGCGGAACCAGAAGGAGCCGAAGGTGCAGGCAGGTCGACGGCTGACCAAGGTGAAGCTGAAGGGATGAGGGAGCCCGGAGAAGCCGTATGGCCGATGGTGTCTAGAGGAGCCGAGGGAGGAGCCAAGGCGGAGTCAAAGCATCAGATGACCGAGGTGGAGCAATGGGCCCAGAGGCTAGAATGGAACCAGAGGATCCTCTGTGCTGGGTGGAGATGATGGCCTGAAGGCACTGGGCAGGTCTTCAATGCCAATGGGAGCTGCAGAGGGGCTGAAGGGCATCAGCAGAGGCAGGGCTGAAGACCTGGCTGATTGAAGACGTGGGAGAGGGAGGCTGGCCGGCTATTCTGGAAACACAGGGAGTGCTGGAGAAACAGGAAACACTGGAGCTACAGGGCGCCCTGGAAATTCAGGGGACGCCAAAAAAAAGTCATTAAGATCTGCCTCAAAAATGTCCTTTAGTTCCTCAAAATAATTAACACAGTCCATCTTTATCTCATCCACAGTGGTGGGGCTGTGGGTGGGGCTTTCCTTCAAGCCCTTGAGCTCCACAGGCACTCTGTGTGGGCTGATGTGGTCATCTTCCAGGCCAGTGATGAACGGAGAGTCATTGTTCACCAGCACCCACTCCACAAATGCAGCAAAATCCTCTCTGGGGCCGTCCGCTGGTAGGCGTGCCTTCGATCGCTTGCACAGGCTGGTGAGGTAGAAAACACAGATCGAGAGATCAGGGTAGTGCTTAAGGCAGGTCAGATGTAAAAAGTTCTGGGTGTGGATCTCCAGCAGATGGTCTCCCTGCTCCAAGCCGAGAAGCTGGACTGGACCAATGGGGAAAACAAAAATTTAAAAAGAAAGGAAAAACGCCACAAAAAACTTTGTAGGTTGGTCTTGGTTGTAGCAATGACTCGCACAAAGAAGGAATATACAGGAACACACTTTAATGGAAATCTTCACAGGAAACATATAGAAAGCAACCAAACGTCAATGCACACATGTAGACCGACAGTGACTAGAAGGAAACTAAGGGTATTTAAACACTGGGACTAATGGGATAATTAATGAGACAGCAAGTGGGATGAATGAACTAATCAGAACACAACTAGGTCACGGGAAACACAAAGGAACTCAAAATGACCAAACATATAACAATATGTTGCCATGACTTATTGATTGTATCATGTTTACAGTATACATTTTATCAGTACATGTTTAGCAATTTGTGAAATTCAGCTGTTTGGTCATAGTGGTGTTTATATTGACTATTTTCAACAGCTTCAAACTTGGCCCATCCAAACAGATTTTATAGCAGAACTATCTATTTGCAATTTTGATTTGAAGGATCATTTGTGTTTTTATATGAAGCCAGCATGCTGGCATTAGCCAGATTTTGTTTCATAATGTTGCATTAATAAAGAACACAAAGTTGAGCCTTCAAATACAACCTTCCCCGTTTTACAGCTCTGTAGGCCAATCGTGTATTGCAGTCTGAATGGCCATTATCTCCATGCCCGGCCTTCCTGCTGTTTCGTCCCCCATAGGATTTTAATGTGTGAATGTGTCTGCTGGGCTGCAGTGAGAAGGTATATCGCTGGAGTCCGAACCATTAGACTGTATTCAAAGGGGCTTTTAACACACTGCAGGCGTCACAGTGGCATTGTGCTCACTGACGTTGAGTTAATGGACTGTGCTGTGTTTTTCAGTTATTCACTATCTGGTCAGACCGAGATCAGAGAGCATGTCTGTTGAGAATAAAATCAAACATTTCTTCATTACTTCATTCAAAGCACAGAGCTATATGATCAAAGGAAATGAGTAAATAATGAAAATATCTTATTTCTGTTAGAGTTGGTTGTATAAAGGATTTGTGATTTATAACAAATAGCTAAGTTTTATTGCCTTTATGATTTAGTGTAACAACCACAAGTTTTCCTCCTCGTATGCAAAAGAAGAAAAAAAAGCATGAGATGGAATGAAAAAGTGAAGTATTTACTTGGTTTTGATTTTCTTCCAGCAGCCGTTTAAATGGCATGTCAGGCCACGCAGGTGGTTGGGGAAACATAAATTCTTGCTGGGTGTTCTGGATCCAGCCAAGGTTCCAGAACTATCTGTCACGGTTCTGTTGAGATTTATGCTTGAGTGGAAGGGGCTGAGTACACACAGGGTGTTAAAGAGTCCTGTAAAGAACAAGCCATTAAAACATCCACCTCAAACCACCGTTGTAGCACAACCCTGCCCAGAGCTGAAGTCATGGGATCCGCAAGTGTAAGACCACTAGTGAATATGCTTCTATTGTGCATTTTTGTCATTTGCAATATTTTATTGAACATTATAGCATAACAATTTGAGTGAAAAATTCAACACTTTTGATTAATGACTTAATGAAATGGGGCGTAATCTTAAATATTTCTTTCTTCGTTTATTTTTTTTGTTTTACGTCATAGCATTTCTTAGTTTATTTTATTTTTTACTTCACCTTTCTGTTTATTTCCAGGTTTAAATTGAATTTTGAATCCCATATTTTATCTGTGACCTCAGACTTTTGGACCACACCGTGTTGTGGTTCTCAACCAGAAGGCCTCAGCAAACTTCAGATATGCAAGATAACTTAAAATGATTTAAATTAAGTTATATTCAAAATAATCTAACTTAAAATTCTAAAAAGCACATAAATCAGAGCTATTAGCGGAATTTTTCTTTTTTCCCCCTTCGACTAATGGTTTATTAAAGAACATGAAACTTTTGGAATCACAAAAATAATTGTTTTTAATTAATTTAGTATGTTGACACTCCCACTTTCTGTTAATAGTTTGAAACAAGCTTCATCATATTTACAGCAAAACATATTGAAAGATGTAATAGCATATATGAGAGCCCTTTGAATATTGTGTTTGGTAATGGTTGAGAACAACCAGAGATTGACAGGAAGTGATGTGGAGAAGTGTCAGGAGCAAGATTGAGGATTGTTGTGAGCTGGATTCAAGCTTGTGTTAACTGTTTGCGCTGCACAGCTCTACGTGTCTGATCACGTGTGTTCACCACTATAAAAAAGCCCTTTATCTGGTTGTTTTGCAGTGCTGGCCATTGTGTCATTCAGGCTTAACATTGCACAGGGTTGAGCTAATATTGTGCTTTGCATCAGCTCTGAGTGACGCTCGAAATACCTCTCTGACAGGCGCTGTTGTGCACGGCTGTCTGTCCACATCAGGGCTGTTTATATGTTTGGCAGAGGGCATGTTCGGTCTCCGTCAAGGCCTCGCTGCGGTTGAGGGGATTACAGAGAGATCCTCCGTATGTCGCATCACTTCTATATCAGAAGCCACTGCAATTTCCTCCAAAACCGCAAGGCAAAAAGCCTGAGAACAGAGTAAATAAATGTGAAGGTATATAAATATATAAAGAGGAACACAACCCCCTGGAATCATAGTTTCAGAAAGATTATTCCAGAGACATTATTTCCCCCTAGTCATGGACTTAACTCAAATTTAGAGGGAGAATGAAATTGCTGGCAGTGAAAAAAGGCAGACAGAAAAGGTGGGAGTTCATGAGGAGAGAAATAACATTTTCATTTGTTTCGGGCCCTGTGGGAGAGATAGGCCGTGCCAGTAAATAGATGCCGTTATGAGAAATGATTTTCTTTTCCCTGATGGGGGATGTGGTTTTAAGGCACACTTATCCATCTGCAATCTAGATGTCAAACCCCAGGAATCCAGAATAGCAAGCAACACAGCGGTGTGGTCGTAATGATACACGAATCGAACCCCACCACCTCACCCCAATCGTTTCTCGTCCATCTCTCAGCCTCCCGCCAGCACGCTGCTCTTTCTCTCAGACTCGAGGTTTGTTCTTTGATGTCCGTTTCTTCTTTCCAGCTCAATCATGACATGTTTAAATTGGCCAGTCGAATTACCTTCTGGCCCCGCTGGTACTGTTGAGTTGAGTGTTCGAGAGGGAAGGAGAAAAAAAAAAAGTTTATAGTTTTATAGATATTTTTATCCCCGGAATATTCTTGCTGCTGCAGTTATGAAGAATTTCTTCACTTCCCAGAACCGAGTGCACTGCGGGTCTCCACGATTTTGCTTATTATTGTCCATTATACTGCTGGAAATGAAAAAACGCCACAAGAATGTTCACTCTAAGTGAGAGTTTATGTTTTTAGAAATGACACGTTACAGTAAGTGTCTTTGGGCTTAAAAGCTTTTTTTTCACAAGGAATGCAAGCTTAAGAGGAAATTTGTATTTTTTGTGAGAGATATTTCTTTGACGAGCCGCAGACTTTCTCGACACTTTATCAAACCCATGACGGCATTCTGCAAAACTCCCTCCGTTCTAGTTAGTCTGATCAAAAACAGCACTATGCACCAAACTCTGAGTCATCAAAGGATTTGTGAAGCTTTCATCTTCAGGGCATAGCTTATTGCTTTTCACCTGATACACTGCTTCATCTCACTTCTCTCAAAACATGCAGAGCAGTCAAAGTTATACGTTGCATTACAGTTGTTCGGTTGTTCTATTGTTCTGTTGTTGCTATATATTCCACAAAACCTGTTTTTCAGTACAACGGTATATGAGAATTGTTTTATGATATATTTTATTCAGATCCTAGAAATATCTTCCTTTGTGTTTTGCGGAAGAAAGAAAGTCGTACAGGTTTAGAATGACTTGGGTGAGAAAATGATGACAGAATTTTCATTTTTGGATGAACTATACCTTTAACTAAAATGAACATTAGTGTAAAGTGTTAAAAGGGACATATTATGCCCCTTTTACAAAATGTAATATAAGTCTCTGGTGTCCCCAGAGTGTGTCTGTGAAGTTTCAGCTCAAAGTACCCCACAGATCATTTATTATACCTTGTCAAATTTGCCCTTATTTGGGTGTGAGCAAAAATACGCCATTTTTGTGTGTGTCCCTTTAAATGCTAATGAGCTGCTGCTCCTGGCCCGCTTTCCAGAAGAGGGCGGAGCTTTAACAGCTCACGCATCGGTTGCTCAACAACAACAAAGCTGAAGAATCTGACGCAGCAAAAATGACGATTGTCAGTAAAGGTGTTCAGCCTTACATTGTTCAAACCGGACTACATCAGAACAATAATCAAAACACATATGGATCGAGTCCATCAACACCCCTCAAAACTTCACAGTCCTATTGGTCATCCAGGGTCGACATTTCATTCAGTAACATTAGGCAGTTTTGATTTATATGCTGTTGAATGTTGATGATCGCATTGCATATGAGATCGCTTGTTTCTGTCTTCTTCGCATGTGCTTTGATCAGCAGGTTCAGTACTCTTTCTGAAGATGTGTCATAGCGCCCCCTAGCGTATAACAGTGAAAACACGGAAACCCCGGCAAATTCCGCGTTTGGCGGGAAAAGAGATAATTAGTGTTAAATATCGGATTTAGGATATCAGCATAATGCCCAACCGCTAGTAATGTGTACTTGTGTTAAAGGTGATAAATATTGTGTGCAAATCAGTAAACCATTGTGATACTGAGTTCATCAAGCCGTCCTTGGCTCGTTTGTTCGAAAAACTAACAACATTACCACCATGCCTCCAAGAATAATTACTTAGGAACTCAGAGTTTGTGGTTGTTTGGCAGTGTCATTCGGCCTTTAAATATTTATGTAGTACCGTTTCCTGCAGACAGCCACTATAATCAGCATCACAGTTCAATAGATCATGCATTTGCAATTATGGTCCTGGCACAGGTTCTTGTCTGGAGTGGTTGGGTACACTTGTTCCCTTGCTTCAATGGCTTGGAGGCCTGGCTCAAACAGGAGGAAGAGAGGTGGACAGTGGCCCAGATGGTGATGAGCTGGCTTGGGGGTGGGATTGGACAGGATTAACCCCCTGTAGTTGTGGCTGTGGCCTAGCTACTTAGGCAGGTCAGGGATAGTGGAATTAGCCTTGGCCTAGCCATGGAGTTCTATCTGATTTCAGGCCTCATCCAATTACAGCCTTATCTCCTCAACAAATGAGATCAATGCTGCAGACGCATGAAGACCTTCTGCCTGGGGGACGAATTGTGATAATCGTCCATAATACAGCTCAGGTACAAGGGCAGACAGGTGCCTGCAGAACAAGCTCGGCATGCTTGAACCCAAGAGAGAGTCTGGACCGACATTGACTACACCTTGTCATTAGAGAGGCAAAGGAATTAATATTGATTAGCACTGAGGTTATGCTTCACCTTATGCTCTTTCTGCTGGTATGCTTGTAGAATTATTGAACTTTATTGTCTCAAGTGCAGCTTCAAGAGCCACAGGATACTAGGCATAATTGCGATTTTTGTCTCTTATCTGCATTGAAATTTAGGCTGCTTTTAAGTGATTTTAAAGGATGCCGCAGTGGGAACCATAATTGCTTTTTATACTTTCTGTGCATTGAGACAGACTTGAGATTAACCCTCTGTGCCTAATGCAGTTCACAGTTAATTTTCTTGTCAATTAGGGAGGAAAAACAAATGTTTGACATTTCTAGACGTAATTAGGAAAATAATTAACCTTTGCAACTGCCTGTTAAAAACGGACTGTTTTGCGAATTTCTTTTCTGTACTCCAAATGTGTGATGAGACTAGAATGAAGGGGGTGTATTGAACGCAGTATATCTCATCATGTGAAATTGCTTTCTTCTGTGCTTGTTTAATTACCATTGCTTTGCTCTCAACGTGATTTTTGCAGTATCTATAACCAGCTCTGAACATTTTAGGGTCTTGAATGTCATGCATAATTGCAAGGGCTCTACCGTTGATCTTGCCTATAGAGCGGTGAGTAGCAATTTCATGACAAAATTGTCCGCGAATCAGTTTTATTGAAAGATTTAGTAGCAATTATACCGCCATTGTGAGGCGGATTCATTTAAATGCTTTGAAATGGGCCGTGGTGTATTTGAGACTACAAAAATATGATGGTCTCTAATATGTAGTCAATGGCCAGTCCCAAACTCTGACTCTAATGCCACCGGTCTGTCTCACAACCATCTGGAATGGGGCGAGCTGTCTGCTCTATGGCTGACCAGGGAGCCATCTTCCTGGATTTATGTCTGCCCATTTCTACCCACCGCAGCATCCAGGATGCTATTAGCCATCCGAGAGCTATATAGGGGTTTTAAAAGAGAGTCCTTCAACAACCGTGCCTATCGCTTTCTGTCTCTCAGGCTTGGTTTAATAAAAACCTCTTTGGATGCCTCAAGGCAGCATGGCGTCGCAGGGTGTTTTGGCACCAGAAGGAACCTTTGTCCAAAACAGCCTGAATGAGGACGGTTGGGCTCGTCATGCATGAGTAAGTCTGGGAGATGTGTCTGCTCCTTTCTGGCTCAGTCATGTGATTGAGGGCATGAAGACGAGATTTGGACAGTGAGGTAGGGTGAGCACGGCATGGCATGGCCCGGCCTCCAAAGCTCAAGGCTAGATTAGCTTCCAGGGGGCACAGCAGCAGTTAGTTTGGGAAAATATCACAGCCCATTAGCTAGAGCAGCGAAATGGAGTCAACTTCAGGGACTCTATTAGCCTTTCTTCGCTTACGCAGACGCCATCCCTCAGCTCTGCGCTGCTATTCTGGAAGGACTGAGCGCACAGTTATAATTGGACTGGGGAAATCAAGCAAGTTTCAGTGGTCCTGGTGGGGCTTTCAGACAGAAAATGAGAACACGGTCTTTTGTATGCTCTTTTTTTTCTTGCCTACTTCTAGTTTGCACCCTTGTTAGCATCACCTGGTTTGTTAACACTAAAGCGTTCGACTGTGTTTGGACTATGTTTTTGAAGTATTTCCTTTTTGTTTTGGGCTTTGTTTTCTTTATTTTCACTCCTGCTTTGAATTAAATTCACATTATTAGCAAATCCTACAAGCATGCAGGAGTATAAATGCCGTGCAGCCTTTCTAAAGTATGAGTATTCTCCCTGCACTGATTAAACCACAGCGTGCTTCTCGTTAATAAACACGCAAGTCTCCCAGAAAGGCATGCTCATGCGCTCTTCAAGAGGATTTAAAGATGTCTCCCGGCCTATTTGTTGTCATCATCACAGAGCATGCTTTTCCACTCATCCTTTTTTGTTGTTGTTGTTGTTGTTGTTATAGCAAAAGTTATCCTTATATATTCTCTCCTTTTTCTCCTTTCTTTGTCTTTCCTGTAAATGTCCTTGATGTAGAGCTTTGTGACTTCAGTATTGACATTTTCTGGTTTTATAAAATGGTGGCTGGGACATAAGACAGGCCTCACTGCTTCAGGTAATTGATGTGCAATTTTTAGCCCTTCCAAAGGGCATTTTCATCATTCCCTTTGTAGAGCAGGGACATTCGAGTCAGTATACCAAAACTGTTTAACACGCTTCTCCTAAAATGAAGGTCATCAATCCTGTGTCATTCACTTAAAGACCAGCACATTTTTTTCATACTCTTTTCAGCTTTACTCTAACACAATAAACAGTTTGTAACTCATCCTTAGTTGGTAAATTGCGTTGACATTGTGACACAAACAGCTCATTATTATTATTGTGACAGTACCATTTAAAATAAATATGAAAACAGTATATTTTTGTCATAAATTGAATAGATTTTAAATGGTCACTCCAAACCAAAATTATTTGTTTTGTTTTGTTTTGTTTTGTTTTGTTTTGTTTTGTTTTGTTTTATTTTATTTTATTTTATTTTATTTTATTTTATTTTATTTTATTTTTATGCAGTCTTTTGTTTTGTGTTTTGAGGTCTATCAAATACATCTCTCTGATCAAAGGTTGTAAAGGTCTGATTGTCATTGGTTTGAAATTATTATTAGCAATAGGAATGGAATAAAAAAAAGTGATGAGAGTTGGTGGTGCACATAAATATTTAGTTGCAAACTGTGGTTCATGAAATAAACGCTGGTATTCCTTTAAGGCTTGATTTGATGGACATTTGACCAAGCGAGTGAAGTGGAAATGCTGTGTTCTCAAATTTGGCTCTGAGGTAGGTCTATTGCATATCTCTCAGTCCCAGAGTCCCCGGTGTCTATGGGTATGACAGCCCATGGCCTCAAAGCTGTGACATTTCAGAGACCCTGGGGAGCCCATCACAGAGAATGTTATCAGGCCCTTAAAGAGACACCTCCCAGTCTTTTTCACTAACACCACTCAAACTCTGGCTTTCTCTCTTCCCTCACTTCATCCCTCCGCCCCGGTGCTCTGACCTGACCGCAGGGCTGGTGAAAGGCTTTTTGTGAGCTCTTCCTGTAAGGCACAGAAACTAGAGTGGGGGGGCGAAACCAGACCTCAGATTAGACGCAAGGGCCGCTTGTACGCTACGGCTGTTCTCCCAAGGTGTCATATGTCAGTCCTGATGGTCGCTAACATGCACACATACAGTCACGCATGTTCTTAGTTTCCTCTTATGGTCACACACACACAAACATGTTGCCCTCTGGAACCCATCATCCTTCAGCCCGGCTCTAGATTTATCCTCTCCCTAAACCCGCTCTGACAGGTTTGTTATCTGTTCACCCGGTCGACAGACCCATGAGAGTCGGAACGCCGAGAGTTAGGAGGCAGAGAAAAGCAGGGCAAGTAAATGTCAAGTGAACCGCCAAGGATGGATATTATAGCTTCTGGGTTCCAGAGAGAGTATCGTCTGTCTTTCCCCCATCTCTTTTACAGTCAGCTCAACTCTCTCTCTCTTCCATATTCTTTGTGTCTCTCTATCTCTGTCGGTCTCTTGCCGGACTGTAGTCTATTGATTTTTAGGCAGAGTTATGTGGAGGTCTGAATTAGATAGTTCCCACAGAGCGGTGTAATACAGCCCCCCCAACCCCGCACCCCCTGTCGTGAATCGAATCGAAACGAGCAGTGATTACCGAACTCCCTGTTTTGTAGAAGATCAGCACTATTTAAACAGCAGGGGTGTGTGTGAGGGTGTCTGTGTGTGGATTCAAGTCTGGATTAATGTTCACAAACCCAGAGTCCATCAGCTGCCTTTTTTGAATGGATGCCAAAAAAAACTGTGCAAGAAAATAACCATTTTTTTCAACAATAATATAATGAATTTAATAATGATGAGCACAATTCAGTCTAAGCACATGCATCAAAATTAGAGCAGTTGGCCATACATTGGGGAAAAAAAGGGAAGGTAACGTCTCGTTATGGTCATTATTGAATTTATGAAAGTTATAATGTAGCTTGGAATATAGCACTCAAGCCATAAAAACTACTTTATACTTTTCAGAGCTTATCAGGGTTGTGCATCATTTTGAAATGGCTTTAAAATTCCAATTCAATTGCTAAAACTTTGAAGGCAAATTTTGAATGATGATCATTGTTGACCTGGTTGGTGTTTCATGGGATTCAAAGCCTGTTAACTCATTTTGTGCAGCTATAATTGCTTGACTGGGGTTGACTGGTGCTCAAATCCAGTCACACCTTGGCTTGCCTTGCACTTAGGTGTGAATTAGACAATAATAGGTACAGCAGGGAGCCAGGTAGGTTTTTTGGGATTTCTGCCAATGTTTTGCTCGAGCCTCAGGAGGTTTAATGCACTGTGGAGAAAGAAGCTGTGTGCATATTGTTTGTGTGACAGGGTGCTTGATTGGATTACAAGCAGTTAAGTAAATTGATTGGATTGGAAGCTGAGCCCATTTATCCCTCCGGATTGAATTGCAGGTTAGGAGGCTCAATCCCAATTTACTGTGCACCAGGTGAGGTCTCCAGTGTCCCGCGCAAATATGCAACCAGTAGAAGCAATTAAAGGCTTTGCTCTGAGCCTGTAGATAAATCTGGTTCATTTACAGTGTCTGTTGGAGAACAGCCTTCTGCCCACCCCCTTCTCATCATTCTCCCCCTCCGGTGTGTCAGCAAGGCCTTTTCGTGATTTACAGTCAAATCGCAGGCCCTTTTACCACCTGTCAGACATCCGTCGCCCCTAGATAATTCAGACACCCCATCTCTGCAATGTCAGCGGGTCATTGTGATGGAGAGCTTCACATAGACGCTCGTCATGCTATTATTTATGTTGCCAATTAGAGCGAGAGTGCAGGGCCTGTTCTCGGCCTGCCATGGATTATAAGCAGTTAGAGCCGTACAATTTAATTATTATTCACTGAAAAGGTCACTCTGTTCTGCCTGTTTGAAAGCGAGAGGTTTTCAAAGACGAATTAATTCAAAACGCCCCGTTCACGTAAATGGTGTTCAGCACATTTATTAAGGAGATAGTCGTATTGTACAATATGATGTTTTAGACAAAATACTATACAATTGCAACATTAGATGTACAGGTGCTGGTCATATAATTAGAATATCATCAAAAAGTTCATTTTTTTATTATAAATTATTTTTAAAAATGAAACTTTCATATATTTTAGATTCCCTACATGTAAAGTAAAACATTTCAAAAGTTTTTTTTTTTTAATTTTGATGATTAGAGCGTACAGCTCATGAAAGTCCAAAATCCAGTATTTCAAAATATTAGAATATTTCCTAAGATCAATCAAAAAATGGATTTGCAAAACAGAAAAGTTCAAGTTCTTTAAAGTATGTTCTTTTGTGCACTCAATACTTGATCGGCAGGACATATTACAGCAAATGACTTGCTCCTAGCACAAATTACAGCATCAGTGAAGTGTGGCATGGAAGTGATCAGCCTGTGGCACTGCTGAGGCACTATTGAGCCTTCAGATCATCTGTATATTGTTGGATCGACTGTTTCTCATCTTTCTCTTGAAAATATCCCATAGATTCAGGTCAGGCATATTGGCTGGCCAATAAAGCACAGTAATATCATGCTCAGCAAACCACTTGGAAGTGGTTTTTGCACTGTGGGCAGGTGCTAAAGTCCTGCTGGAAAAGGAAATCAGCATCTCCATAAAGCTTGTCAGCAGATGGAAGCATAAAGTGCTCCAAAATCTCCTGGAAGATGGCTGCATTGACTTTGCACTTGATAAAACACAATGGACCAACACCAGCAGACGTCACGGCCCCCCCAAATCATTATTGACTTCAGAAACTTCACACTAGACTTCAAGCAGCTTGGATTCTGTGCCTCTCCAGTCTTCCTTCATACTCTGGGACCATGATTTCAACATGAAATGCAAAATTTACTTTTATCTGAAAAGAGGACTTTCAACCACTGTTCACTGTCCAGTTCTTTTTCTCCTTAGCCCAGGTAAGATGCTTCTGACGTTGTCTCTGGTTCAGAAGTGGCTTGGTAGTCCTTTTCCTGAAGATGTCTGAGTGTGGTGACTCTTGATGCGCTGACTCCGGCTTCATTCTACTCATTGTGAAGCTCTCCCAAGTGTTTGAATTGGCTTTACTTGACAGTATTCTCAAGCTTGCGGTCATCCCTGTTGCTTGTGCACCTTTGCCTACCCAATTTCTTCCTTCCAGTCAACTTTGCATTTAATATGCTTTGATATACACTCTGTAAACAGCCACCCCATTCAGTAATGACCTTCTGTGACTTACTCTCTTTGTGGAGGGTGTCAATGATTGTCTCCTGGACCATTGCCAAGTCAGCAGTCTTCCCCATTAGTGTGGTTTCAAAGAACAAAAGATACCCGGAATTTATACTGTAGGGATGGTCATTTAATGAAACTCAAATGTAAATATTCTAATATTTTGAGATACTGGATTTTGGACTTTCATGAGCTGTACGCTCTAATCAACAAATTAAAAAAAAAAAAAAACTTTTGAAATGTTTTACTTTACATGTAGGGAATCTAGAATATATGAAAGTTTCATTTTTTAAAATAATTTACAATAAAAAAATGAACTTTTTCACGATATTCTAATTATATGACCAGCACCTGTATATTGGTAATAAGCCGTAAGATGAAAGTAATAAATAGCTTGTCATATCGGCTTAAGAGTTTAATATTGGTACATCCCTCAGAACAATAGATATACTGTTCAGAATTAGGCAAACTATTTGAATGCAATATATAATGAAATTGCGTTCATTCATTTATTAAGTGTAGCTGTGAATTGTATGCATAACTTTTTTTCTTTAAATTTTCTTTAAAATGTCTTTTTCTCTGGGCACAATGTTCTCATGGGAAATGGAAGTCTTTTTTATGTTATCATGACACACATAGCAATTTTATCTACTCGCAGGGAGACAGCCGTTATGTATGAAAGCATTAAAGAATATTTGCCTGCCGTTAAATTTATGAGATGGAAAATTCTGTCCTTCTCTTCTCTGTCCACACCAGGCCCCTCGGGGAGTCATTCTTTGGTGATCTTCTCTCCATAGACTCGCCCCATAATCCGTGAAATAGTGCCTCTACAAGCCCTCCGCTGAGGATGGAGAACATTCTCGCCCTGCACAAATCATATACATTATTTTCGCATTTAGGGCCCCTTTCTTCGCTTAGATATGTATTTCTGAAAAATACCCTTTTTATCTCTGCCAATTTGAATTCTCCAGCCGCCACACATAAATCTGGAACCATTTTCTTTTGCACCTCATTTTCTTTCTGCCACCAAGCCATCGCATATCACAGCTATTCAGTAAAATGTCCCTTCGTCAATGAAGGATTTTTCATGGATATGTACTAATATTTCCAGTTCTTGTTCCACTTGTGTGATCCTGTTTACTAAGTATTTTCTCTCAAGATCTGTTAATACAGGTCACTTGTAGACTTCACTTGTTTATTTTTGTACAGTTGTGGTGTTAACCAAAGGGTCACGGTTTCGGTAGATAGTTCAGTCATGAAACTCTAGATGGTGCAGGCTGATGGGTCCTTAACGGAAGCTGATGATAATTACAGCATTAACTACTTTGCACAAGCTGATTTGTTCATGTCACTTGAGCCAATGAGCTTGTTGCTCACACTTTTAAATGGCTGGTTACGTTCACTATAGCAGTTTGCAGCGTGCCTCTAAAACCCTCCACCTTCCCCAGCTCCACCTGTATAGATCTGCTATGGGTTATTGATATATGCTATTTGTGCCGTGGCAGTGTATCAGAGTATGAATTGGCAGTAGCAAGTTCCTGTACTTGCTCTACAGCAGCATCATAGAAGATCTATTCCGCCAAGACCAAATACATTAACATTGTCATATACATTACGAAGCTAACAATCTTCTGAGAGTTGTCATGATTGAAATATATATATATAACTTTTTCCCCAACCATTGCCTGATTTCTTTTGGATGAAGAAATACTAAATGATTTCTTCCATCTGTTTTCTAAGTTGACACATTTTAGTTTAGTGATTGACAAGATTATAATAATGCATTGTTAATTATCAGGAACATTTAAAGCTATCATGCAGAAATCTGTATGGGAACATAATCACCAGCACAAATTACGGTGCACCTACGATGATGCCTAATTAGGTTTTTTTTTTTTTTTTTTACCTGGATTTTATTTTAGGGTGCTCATGAATGGGTAACAGTCACTCCCTTGCCTATTTCTATCATTCTCCATCTGGAACTGTACAGTACTAGCTGTACAATGCCGAAGGGAATAATATGCTGTCTGGAAAATGCTAATCCTCCATCTCTGAGGAAGCCCTCAGAAGACAGCTCACAAGTAGACAGACATCACCTGTTTTGATTTATTAAATTCAATAATGGTTACAGGCCTCAAGAGAGTCGGAGGAACAGTTTAGGGACAGTTTAGTTACTGTAGCAACTGCCATCTGATAAGTGGTCCCAAAGATGTTTCAATGCACACTGTTACGATTCATCATCTAGCATAGCTCGTTTCTAAAATAACACTTTTGTTCTGTTGTGTTCTGTATTTTGACATGCAATTTAGGGGAGTTATATAAATGTAGATGTAATGTTTAACTTAATGGAAGGAAGGAACTACACTGAAAGGCAAATTTATCTGCTAACTGAACTGGCTAAAACTGGTTTTAGAAGCTTTTGGAGATGGAAAAAATTGTGTAATCTTTTCACTGAAGCAGAGGTGAGTCAAACAGTAAAATATATTGGATACTCAAAGCTTGTGAGCAAGCTGTCTTCCCATGTCGAAAGAACCCTGGAGACCTTTCTGAAACTTGGTGACTGAATCATAGTGGTTAGTGGAAGGAGACGTTTGCTACTTGCATATGCTAACTCAATTTGTGGCTAGACGAGAATATTTCTCACTTGGATGATTCTAGGCATGAGGCCACTTTTAGGGTGCAGTGGGAGTTTATTTTTCATATAAACAATGATACTGGCTCTGTTCCAAAACCTAGTCAGCTGCTTTGTCGCCTGTAACTTTGTAAGACAGCATCCTACCTCATAAGTAACCTCATAGTTCACTCATACTTTGCACAAATAACAAATTTGACTTTAGCATATTGCTAAGGGAGAGACTCAAAACTACACAACAGATTTGATTGAATTGTTGATTTGGCTCAGTTTGATGTTAGCATGTTGCTAAGCTAACAAAATATATAGCACACACATTTTGGGTGAAATAGTGCATTTTTAATTAGATGAGCTTATTTTCAATTGATACTTTTTCAGTGCTGAATAAAGGGCCATTTACACCAAGTATGATAATAAAGTTGTAATAATTGTTCTAATTCTGTGAGAATATTGTTCACACTACAACTTTAATGACACAGTAACAATATTGTTGGAATCACTTTCAGAACAATTATTTCTAGCTGATGAACAATAAAAACAACCAATCAGAATCCACAGAACTTCAAAGAGCTCAAGGAATGAAAACAGCAGATGATATACTGCAGCGCACACTTAATAAACAGAACATTATCATCCGTTGGCGTTTTTAAAATTATCATTCTTGGTGTGAACAGGCTAAAGTTATAGAAATTGACAATTCACTTGATGCTTGATAATTTACCTCCATTTTGGATGATTTTCATTGGGCTCACAATACATGCTTGTATTAATACATTTTAGCCAGAACAATGTATCTTACAAGGCAACCTCATATTTTCTGTCCATGGATTGACAAGAGCACCTAAAAGTGCTCTCTAGGTAGGTAGCTCGCAAGGGTTGATAAGAGTCACTGTTTCTTTTTTCTGCCACTAAAACATATCAGTGGTCATTTATAACGGCTTGTGTTTCAAGCATACTTTTATATAATTTACTGAGGCAGAGAGAGAGAGAGGTGAGAAGAAAAAAGGTATCATTTTTCAATCTTCCCTCTCACTCACAGTGTCTAATTTGTTGCATGCTCCATTGGACATCAATGTGGAAAGATGATCATCCCTGGAGACACATTACTAAGAACAGTTACCAGAGGAGGTGGGTAAGAGGGTGGGGCGGAGATATAGAAGAGTTCATGTTAAGCTATGTAGTTATCCTGGTTTTGACCTGAAGAGCCTAAGCCTTTATATATATATATATATATATATATATATATATATATATATATATATATAGTAATATAAAGTATTCTCGAATCTGATTGGCTGAGAGCCTTTTGTCACAGAATGTAGTTTTAATGTGTATATACATTAATGTAATGTAGTTTTTTAGACCAGAATGTAATTGTTTATGTCCAATATGCAATTTATATATAAAAATAGCAGCTATTTGAAAATTTGTTTAGACGTTTTCGAGAGATGTGAGCTCCAGGCCATCAGCAGCCGTTCAGCACTCTTGTACTGTTAGGCGCTAATATATATTATTTGGCCTATTTTATTATTATTAATACTATTATTATTATTATTATTTTACAAATTAAGGGTTCTGGTTTTATTTATTTATTTATTTATTTTAATTTTTAAAATTGATAGATTCAAACCACAACATACATTTTAAATGTAATAATTTAAAAACTTATAGTTCATAACCTAAATTCGGATTGAATAAGCTTTGGTCTGGAAGTTTTCATAATGGTGACTCTTTAGTTGTTTGAAAAAGCCTTTACAGTGGCCACACTCATCAGTGACTTCAAACCAGCAGTTCTGAAAAGTACAAACCAAACTTGGGGATGTGGGTGATGATGTGTAGAGACGTTTCAAAATTTCATTCTCAAGTCTGAGTTTTGTGCTCCTGCTGCTGTTTTGGATTTAACAAATTATGTTTTAATCCATGTGCACTGACAATTCAATTTGTTGATCGTTCCCCCTCCTTTCTCTCTTTGCTATTAAAAAAAAAAGAAAAAAAGTCATGTTGAATGTGTTAATTCGACAAGATGAATCCTATATTCAGCCCAGTGGAGTGAATAATGAAAATTAGGCGATAAAACTTTCAGCAGAATTACTTTGCTGAAATTGCTGAACAGATGTGTCATTTTAATGAAAATCCACAGTTAGACTCCTCTCCCCTCCCCGCTGGCGGATGAAATTATTATCCCCGTGGCGGATCCTTCATTTGCTGGTAAATATGTATGCAGCCGTTCCCATTTAAAAGGGGAAGTCGGGTGACGGAGGGTGGAGTGTAGGGGTGTAGTAGTCAACTTGTCACATTCAGTGAGTTGATCTCTCCCCAGCTCACACTAACAGCCTTCTGTAGCAATTCACAAAACTGCATTGTTGTCACAAATCCCAGAGAGGACTTATTAAAATGCAATAATCTCCTATTTAAACAGAAACAATAACCATTAGAATTCCCTTGGATCTAAAAGGGGAGCGCAACACTCCATCTGCCATGAATGATTAGAGCTTTGACGAGGGAATTTAATTTACAACACTCAAAGAGTAAAAATCAGAGCAGATCTGTCCTCTGAGGTTTCCGCCATCTTTCTCATTTCCTATTCATCCTCTTTTATATAACAAGTCACTCATCTGCTTATTTTATTTGCTTGTTTATAGTATTAAAGCTTTGCTATTCACCATAATAACGGTTTCAAATGCAGTTCTGTGTGACCCTCTACAAGATATTTGACCGTATATGTCATATTTATTCATAAGAGGGTGGTGAAACATGTCAAATCCAGCTTGTCAGTCAGACATTTCCATGCACTGTTTGCCATGTAGCTGCCAGTCTCAATGACCAAGTCCATTCCTCAAATGAGTCCTGAATGAAGGCATTAGCATAGATTGTTATTCGTATACATTACCTTGAGGCTCATTGCAGTTGCACACAGGGCCAAAACAGACTGTGAAGTGCTCAAAACACTATTTGTAGGATAAAACTGTACAGATAATAGTGTGTAAAATGTAGAAAATGCAAGAAAAAAAAAAAAAAAAAACTCCATATAACAATCCTATTAATTATAAAAAATATTTAAATGGTTGAATTATTTGCTGTCTTTGTCTACAGTATTAAATGAAGAAAAAGTATAGGCGCATACAGTGTATCTTTCTGTTCCCTGTGCAATTTCTTTTGCCAGTGATTGTGATTGTTTCTATTGAGTGTATTTGTTTTTGTGTATAAAAGATATACAGCCAACATTTCCTCCATTAAAGCCTATTAGGTCTGGCTTTGGTGTTTGGATCTCATAAAAATAACGACAGCTTTCTGCTGTGCTCTTAGCAAAACATGCAGGTTTCTAATCAGGCCCCAGCAGAGAGTGAGAGCAGGAGAAAACCTGGTGTCATTGAAATGAACTGCTAGTAAGAGGTTGACCTGCATTTCAAGGGAAAAAAAGTCTAACATGAAAAAAGTCTAACATAAGAAGGGTCTGAAATGTTAATTTTAAAAGGCACATTGAAGACAGCTATCTAAACGCTATCTAAAGTCTGTCAGTGAAGCAACATTTCTTGCTGCACCTTCAGGTTGGGAACAAGAACCAGAGAGTGAAGGAAAAGGAAGCTGAATGAGGAAGTTTTTAATGATGTTTGCTGAGTTGAAGGAAACCTGAACTTGCCTCTCATGACCTTTCCAGGGTTAATGAGAGCCGTAGTTTAGTGTGAGTGTGCAGGATTCAATGCACTATTTTGCCATTTTATAAAACTTCAAGGGCTCTAGGCAGGCAGCTTATTTTGAGCCAACCATTTTCTCCATTTGCTTCACAATAAAAAAGTGCACTGATATCAATTATTAACAGATATGATGACCAATCAAAGTTAGCCCAGTGGGGCAAAAAAGCATCATATTTATGATATTTCAAAATTGACTTGTATATTTATTATACAATTATTATATATATATATATATATATATATATATATATATACAGTTGTGCTCAAAAGTTTACATACCCCTTGCAGAATCTGCAAAATGTTAATTATTTTAACAAAATAAGAGGGATCATGCAAAATGTGTTATTTTTTACTTAGTACTTAGCAGTGACTGTGTGATTTTGAGATCCATCTTTTCACACTGAGGACGACTGAGGGACTCAAACACAACTATTAAAAAAGGTTCAAACATTCACTGATGCTCTAGAAGAAAACATGATGCATTAAGAACCAGGGGGTGAAAGCTTAAACAAGATGAAGACATCCAAATTTGTCTTATTTTGTTTAAATATCTAATTTCTTCATTTAGTACTGCCCATCGGAAGCTACAGAAGATACTCACATGTTTCCCGGAAGACAAATTAAGTAAAATTTATCTTGATCTTCAAATTCAAAAAGTTTTCACCCCCCGGGTCTTAATGCATCGCGTTTCCTTCTGGAGCATCAGTGAATGTTTGAACCTTTTTTAATAGTTGTGTTTGAGTCCCTCAATTGTCCTCAGTGTGAAAAGACGGATCTCAAAATCATTCAGTCACTGCTGTAAAGGGTTCAAATATGCAAAAGATGCTGGAAAACGGAAGAATTTGCAGGATCTGGAGGATTTTTCTGAAGAACGTTGGTTAGTTTAACTGTTCAGGACAAACAAGAGACTCATGAACAACCATCACAAAACATAAAAACAGTCTTAGATCATCCAGGTAACCACACACAGTATTAAGAATCAAGGGTATGTAAATTTTTGAACTGGTCATTTTTATAAATTTAGCTATTTTTTGACTATATGTAAACATCTCTTATGCAAAATATCTTATTTGTTAAAATAATTAACATTTTGCAGATTCTGCAAGGGGTATGTAAACTTTTGAGCACAACTGTGTGTATATATATATATATATATATATATATATATATATATATATATATATATATATATATATATTAGGGTTGTAACGATACACTGTTATATCGAGATATCGCAATATTAAAATGCAGCAATTATATATTGTTGATGTAAACGTAGTAGTGTAATGTAGTTAGTGAAGTTAGTTTTTTCCAAGGCTCAACTTACTGGATTTATAAGGTATAATTCACCCAAAAATATAAATTATGTCATCATACTCACCCTAAGATTCAAGATTGTAGATAATCCAAAGATAATCCAATTCAAAGTCTTTTGAAGAGACCCGATGGCTTTATATGATGAACAGATTTACAACGACACGCGTACTGTAGTAAACACGGTTGTTCAAATACTTGTGTAAAGTGCAAAAACAACATGAGAGTGAGTAAAAGCATGGACCGTGAACATCATTTAAATTAACATATCACATTTAGTTTTAGTAATATGATTATTCAAAGCGTTTTAGATGGTTTATTCTTATATGTATAGTGCATTAATAGCGGGGAAGGCAGGACATAGCGAGCACCGGGAGAGTCTGTGTGTGCACGGCTTGGCTAATATATGTGTGTGTTTGTGTGTGTGTGTGTGTGTGTGTGTGTGTGTGTGTGTGTATGTATATATATATGTGTGTGTGTATATATATGTGTGTGTATATATATATATATATATATATATATATATATATATAGTTCTGTCAAACGATTAATCATGATTAATCGAATACAAAATAAAAGTTTGAGTTTGCCTAATATATGTGGGTGTACTGTGTGTAATTATTATGTATATATAAATACAAACACATTCATGTATATATTTGAGAAATATTTACAAGTATATTTATTTATATTTTTAAATAATTTATATAATATAAAAATAGATATTTTGTACATAACATATTTCTCTTAAATATATACATTAATTTGTGTGTATTTATCTATACATATTAATTACACACAGTACTCACACATATATTATGCAAACTCAAACTTTTATTTTGTATACAATGAATCGTGATTAATCGTTCGACAGCCTTAATATGTATATAACCCCCAGTAGTTATAGATTGATAGGTTACTGTCTCTATCCTCTCAGTTCTGTGCTCTTTTTGAACAGGCCCTCCTCCTCTTAATCCTATTGACGTAAGTGTGTTGTGTTCATGATCCAATGCTAAACCACATAACCAGGGGCAGAGGGAGTCTTCATCACATTTTACTCCTCTCAGCATTTTCCCTGAGTCTTTGAAGTCGCTGGATCTTCATGATGCTTTTCTCATATGTGGATCATGAGCACACAGGTGCGGGGCTTAATGGAGGCCCCTGGTAGTAGACTCGCATCTCAGGGTGAATGGCATCAAGCCGTGAAGGCCCAGCGGTGCTTCATCAAACACCTCCCTGCAAAACAGGGGCAGCCATTCCGCTTCCATGGCTAAAGTGAACCAGGTGTAATGCTAAATATATATTAAAAAGTGGCTTACGCTGCAAAGCAACTCCGACTCCCCAGGGTTGACGCTCTACCTGCTACTGATCTAACCACCCTGAACCATCTATTTAGAATGGAGAGAGAGAGTAAGCGCATAGCTTGTAAAGCACAAGCCTCTGGTTAGAGCAGCACCGTTGAGACTAGCTGTAATGAGCTGAGAGGTTAAGGAAGAGGGGAAACAGTCCCCCAAGGTGTCATCCAGTTATGGATGGGCAAGAAGATCTGGCGGGTCTCTAGGGGCCTGGTTAGGGCAAAGCTGTGAGCATTGCATGCTTTATATTCCCCCTGAACATAGAAAATGATGCTGTGGCATTTTGAAACAGGCTTAATTTGCAGGGAGAGGAGGTAGACGGGATGGATATGGAGAATCAGGGCTGATGGTCCTCAAATGCTGATAATGTAGTTTCTTTTATTTTGAATTTTTGTTTCTGTTTTTTAAGGCTGTATTAGACAAATGTTTCCTGCTATAATCTAAATCAGCAGTTTTCTGTATTAACAGTACTGAATTAATACTATATGATGTCACTTGCAGCCATTCTTAATTTAGAAAATTACATAGATGTGGTCTTTGACAGCTGCTTCAAATTAAGCCTATTTATACCATCTCAGAAAATGAGGAAGTTTGGTGAGAGACAATGTGGTGCATGACACATCTAACCCTGTATTTGATGCATCTTCACCTTCTTTTCTTTCTGTCATTGTAGTTATTAACAGTTGGATTTGTAAACGGTCTGTTTTCAAATCATTTCTTACTGCCGTCATTTCCTTTTCAGTTATCTGGAAAATAACATTTCAAGTTCTTTTTGACAAGCCACAGATCTGAGCTTGAATTTAGCACTATGTCAGAAAACCATACGTCATTATTAGTGGATAACTCACTCTCTGCTGCACATCATCACACTGTCCTTTATCTGTTCCTTTCACTCTCTGTTCATTTGGCGATGATGAGATTTGGCAAGGTTGAGATGGGGTGTCAGCTACAATTTATCGGCCAATTGTGGGCCCATGGCCCTACGCAGCATTAGAGTATCTAAATTAGAGATGGGCCCTGATGGCCCACTGATCGTCAACCAACAAGCTACTAGTCATTTTGTGAGGTTAGCTTGTCAAGATGTTTTTGTGAAAGTGAGATGATGTCTTGAGTAGACACCTCTAAGAAACAAAATATGATTATTATAAAATATGTTTTCTGATATATGTTTTCTTATCTTTTCTTTTAAATGAGCATTTTTTACCAGCTCCTATTTTTAGGTTCAGTATTTTCAGTTTAATGGCATTGAAAAGGTTGTTAGTCAGTTATTGAAATGCCTTATTTTCAAAAATGTCACTTTAGTCAACTCATTAGTATTTAACAAATTTGACTGCAAAACCAGCTAAGTCCATGTTTTTTTGGGTTTTTTTTTTTTTTTTTTTTGCAAAAACCTCTTTGGACAACAAGACATAGTAAATTGTCAGTTTCACAGCAGCAAAAGGAACACTGTTGTGTTTACTTGCTACTCGCAAAATCCTGTCATTGCCAATGTAACGATGGATAAAACATGATGATAACTTGCAGCTCGGCAATTGAAAGCAGCTCATACACACACCGTCGTTCATCTTGAAATCATATGATTCGATTTGCGTCTTCCAGTTGGTTCTTCTGTGGACTTAAAGGCTTTTGCTGACAAAGGGAAGTGGCGTTTAGCGGTTTCTGCAAATTTCAGAATGGGCTGCCGCTGGGATTTAGCGGATTTGAAGAAAATATGAAAAATGTATAGTATACTATGTGTGGAGAGTGTTCGCTCAATATCTCATTTTTGATGGAGGTGGCGTTTAGCAGCTTTTGCATCTGAACTATATATAATGATTATTATAATATATCAACTTTATATTAATATTTTATGTTGTTTTTCTCTATGGTTTTGAGTTATTGTTGGAGATTAAATGGTTCCACTTAAGAGAAAAAAATGAGTTTGGGCATCTTCAGTAGACCATGCTGTCGAATGTGCAGTCCATGTATTGACAAACAGTGTAAGGTATACGAAGTGACAGGAAACAGCCTATTTCTAGAACAGGCAGACCTTTAACAGGAAGGAGGGATATTTGTGGAGGTGGAGGGAGAATGTGTGCGACAAAACAACAAAAAAAGGAAATATTTCTTGTAATCACTGACTGTTTATATCTGTTTCCACCCCATTTGTTCAGCTACAGTACAGACTGTTTTGAATGCATTAATTAGTGCTAATAATATATCAGTTTTGTTTGTGTTATAATTCATCAAGATCTGCGTACTTGCTTCCCATGCTGTTCACATCGCATTAATAATTTGAGTTAAACACAACACACAGATGTGCTTACCTTTAGCTTGACAGTGGCCTGTGTTGTCCTCTCTAATCTTCTCATAGGTGAAAGCGTCTGCGTCCAGTCTGAGAAGCCCTGCTCCTTTGATTAGCTTAATTAATTACTACATAGAGAGTGACACACTTAGGGCCTATTAGATTGGCACAGTAAAATGAGAGAGACAATTAGCAGTTGACTCTATGCCAAGATAATGTGGGTGGAAGTACTGCAAAAACAGTTTTACTACCGTATATTTAGTCTCCCTACTGCTCAAGGTTGTAACCAGTTCATAAAAGAAAATTTCCTGTGAATTTGGTGGGACATTTAATTGAAACTCACTGTTTTTGTTTGCTACAGATTAGTTTGTGCATACAGTGGTCTTAAAAAAAATATTGGATGCTTAAGTCACTTTAAAGTACTACATTTACTGAATTAAATAATTCTGTAAATGCTAATATTAAAAAAAAAAAAAAAATCATGCCATATGGCATTTTCAAGCAAATGAGCTAAAGTTAATTTTAAGTGGATGTATACATGTATGTTTTGCCTGAAATAATCTTTCTTTAAAATAAATGCCACTTTGTTTGATATTATGTTATGCAATTCAAAGAAATTTGTAGTGTGGCTAATGTTTCCAAATATCTTTTGGGGCCATCTTTTCCCTCAGTGCATGTCATCTTTCTTGTTTTAACACTGACAACATTCATGCCATTAGCCAGATTCATAAATCAGTGCTGTTCACCTTGGGTTCATAATATATATGCTTTACCACATGTTCTAAATAGACAGGGGAACTGTAGTATACCAGCCCATCTGTATGAAAATATGATTAGCTGTTTGCTAATGCACCATTATCAAGTCAGAGTCAAATTGTATACACCATGCATCAGTCATTGCTGGAACGCAGCATTAATTTATTTATTTAGGTCTATTTTTTTTTCTTTCTTTCTTTTTCTAAAAATACAATTCCGACTTTCTGAAAGTGGCAGGCCATTTTCCCTAAAATAAGTACAGAAAATGTGATTCAATTTGGGCCTAGCCATTAGTGTTAGTAATGCAGGAAATGCTATTAAATTACTGGCAGCCAAATTTCTGTTGTTGCTTCTTCCTACATTCAAATGCGAAACTTTATTTTATGTTTTTCCATTCTTGAGATTGAGTTATTTCCCCTAAAACAATCACACACTGCACTGTAAGGCCTTCAGAGTCAGCATAGAATGAAAACATGTCCTGCTGATCAAAACCAAATGGGGACCGAAAATAAACATCAGCATGCTGTCAAAACCGTAAAGGAAGTGGCATAGACATAGACAGGGACTGTGAGTCGGGATGGTGACCCGAATTCTCCTGCTGCCAAGAGAATGAAGGAGATAAGTGCTAGTGACAAGATTGAATGATGTTCCACCATGGTGCCGTGAGCTTCTCCAGCACTAAATCAACATCGTTGTCAAACACATCCCTTGACGACCTAACCCCCTGTGAACCCCAATAATACACCAAATGGGAGCTCTAATTCTTCATTAACTGGAAGGAGGGAGAAGGGAGAGCTGCTAATGTCATTTTCTCCTGGCTGCCTGTTTTAAAGATTCCAATAACCAGTCGTTTACAGTTGAGTAGGCAGGAATTGCTTTTTCTCTGTCTCACTTTCTCTCTTCCATCTCCTTCACCCCCTCCATTTTTCTTTTTTCCCCCCTTTCAATCCTTATAATTAGTGACATGCAGGCAGTGAAAGCTAGTGGCGCTTAAAGCCAAACTTATTGCCTTGGTTATCTTTAATGACTTCAAAATATATTGGCTCGTTAATAAGCGCAGGGGTTATCAATTCCTCTAATTAGCCAGGGTGCTCCCATAAGAGAGTCTGCATTAAAGAGACCCGAAGATGAACTGAGGCGTTTGACGCTGGTGGATAAGGGCAGCAGGGGCGCAGCGGGCCACGGGGCGTTTGTGGGGGTGTTTGTTTTTCAAGGAGCTTTTCTTTTGCTTGTTCATGAAGATTAACTAACAACCTTGGTTTTGCTTTTCACTCCCTCTCTCTGGGTCGCAAATGGCTGTATGTGTGTTATGGTGGTTGGTTAGGTTCGAAATAGTAATAGGATGTTAGCTCTGCCGAGTTCCTATCACAGAGACCTGATGGGCGTCCCTCTGACAGACCACATGCACACACATAGCCCATTTGGCACACTTTGATGTGCTCAGCGAGGCACCAGGAAGCAAATAGGGTTGATCTGAAATGGATGGCCTCCTTTCCTCTGTGAACCCTTTACTATGGAAAAATGGTCCTTAGGGGCTGCAAAGAACTAAAGTTCTTCACACTTGTTCCTGGTCATATTGTGTACAATTCATCAGTGTTATACAATATATATATATGCATATACATGCATATTTTTCTAATCTTTCCTCAAAATCGAGTAACTTATTACACCTCTGAAACAACTTTAATTTTTGGTCTGATGCCACTAAGGTCATATGGGCTTTTGATTGATGCTAACTAGTAACTAAATAGAAACTTAAGCAATGTTTTAAATTACTTTTGGCCTTTTTAGTGTTTCAGTGCAGTAATTTAATATCGAAAAGCAGTTATGTCATTTAGGATGAACAAAATATCAGTACCATATCAGTTATCTACCATTATTAGAGATTTTTAAATTTATCAGTATCTGGTGATATTGGATATTTCATTGTGCATACTCACTTCCTCTATTTTTATATTAGATTACATTTGCCGACATTAAATGCAAGTTAAAATCTTTTAAAACACTAGTAATTTAATAACAAATATGAAAATTAATATACTTTTTTTTTGTATTATACATAATGTTGTGATCAATTGGTTCTTTAGTCAATTGATTTTAGTTGTGGTGTTTAATTTATTTAGACAAAATAACATTTTAACATCGGCCAATATCTTAGTTATCAGTCATAATATGAAAACAATCGGCTAATTGGTATCGGCAATATTTTGATATCGGTGCATCTCTAGATGTAATAAATTTTTCGCCAGTAATAGCAAATATATATATATATATATATATATATATATATATAAAAGAAGCATTTTTGAGACATGTCGCTGTCCTGTTCAAAATACTTCTTTAAAAGTAGGTGCCAATAGTGTTAACAGTAGTAGTCGTTTCTCCTGTTCAATTGACTGCAGTCACATTCAGGCTTGGCTCCGTTTTGATGTGAAACGCCCACTTTTCTTGACCCAATCAAGACCTAAGTAAAATCAAGTCCCATCCTGCTTTTTTGGATATTGAATATACAGTTTGAATATACAGAAATATGATGCATTAGAGAAGTAAAATGGGTTGCAAATGTTTTGTTTATCTATGACTGACTAAACCAATGTCTAAGATTGTTCATAGTAGAAATAATTCAAACTGTTTAAGGTGTAGTATTCTTGTATAGAAAGCATTTTTGTTGTTTTCCGTGATGTCTGTTAGATGCTACATGCTGGCATGTGTATGCTTGAGTGTGCATGAATGTGCATTAGTTTGACCGTGTGTGTCTGACATTAGAGAACGACGAAGCTAGAAAAAAACGCCTGCTGATTTATTTTTGCTGGGGCTTTCAGAGCCAGCATGTGCCACCCGCAAATTTATTGCCAAACGTCACTTTCACATGATGGGTTTGTAACAAATATCCGCTGCATATTGTTAAATTAATCTTCCATTTAAAATTAATGGAGTTAGACTCCCCGGGTTCAATGTAATTTGGTGTTCACGGGCAGAGAGACACGCGCGCTGCATTCAGGATGAGGCAGGGCCAAACAGTCTAATCTTCCATCACCTTGAACCTGCATAGAGAGGACGGCGTTTTATCCTGCAGCTACTAATGAGATCCTGCTCCCCTCCAGAGAGAGAGAGAGAGAGAGAGAGGAGGGGCTTTTGCAGTGGAAAAATTGGTATGGCAAAAAAAAAAAGTGCAGAAGTTGTCAGGTAGACAGAGTAATGCTGAGAGAGAAAAGAGTTTGTCAGAGCTGTCATTTTTGCCGAGCAAGTGTCCTGATGTGACTGCTGTGTTTGTGAAAACAAGCAAAAGTCTGTTGAGATGAACTGTCATTATTTTGAATCCCCCCTGACCCCTGGCCTGGAATAAACCGAATTCTGTTAGAGCACCTCATTGCTAGCGTGCACTTTAGTACTGCAGAAATGTAACGTCATTATACCGTTTCACTTGCGCTTATTTAGCACTTTTCAAGCTAGTAGAGCCGAGGTAGGAAACATTTTGTTTTTTTGTTTTGTATTTTTAATGTGGTAGGAAAAGCCAGAGACATACATTTGTACAGTTTGTTTATTTGTTTGTTTTGTTTTGTTAATTTTTACATTTTAGGGAAAATATGTGCATACAAACATACAAGTTTAAGGGGTTTTTTTTTTAATAAATGAAGAAATTAATACTTTTATTCAGCAAGGAAGCATTAAATGGATCAAACGTAAAGACATTTATAATGTTAAACCAGATGCCTTCTATTCATCAAAGAATCCAGAAAGAAAATATCAGGGTTTCCATAACATTTGAAGCAGCATAACTGTTTTCAACATAGATGATAATAAGAAATGTTTACTGAACAGCTAATCAGCATATTAGAATAATTTCTGAAGGAAATTACACTGAATGTGACACTGAAGTCTGGAGTAATGGCTGCTGAAAATTAATTTTGCATCACGGATAAATTACATTTTAAAGTATATTTACATAGAAAATAGTTATTTAAATTTAAATTAAATTATATTATAATATTTTATATTACTGTAATATGAATTTCATATTACAGTTATATTTTAATATTACTGTTTTTGTTGTATTTTGATCAAATAAATGCAGCTTTAGTGAGCACAAGAGAGTTCTTTTGAAATTTTACCGACCCCAAACTTTTGAACGGTAGATTTGATTGATTGGTTGATTGATTGATTGATTGATTGATTGAAAGTGACATGTGAAGACCAAGTATGGTAACCCATACTCGGAAATTGTCCTCTGCTTTTAACCCATCCAAGTTAGTTCACACACATTAGGAGTAGCGAGTTGTGAACACACACACATTACAAACCGTGGACACATACACCCGGAGCAGTGGGCAGCCATTTTGCTGTGGCACCCAGGTAGTGAGTGGGGGTTAGGTGCTTTCCTCAAGGGCAACTCAGTCATTGCCTGCTGGTATTGAGAATCAAACCCATATTTGTTTATTTATTTATATTTATTTACGTGAGTGAAGTGTTGTATGACTTTGCAGAGAGTTCCAAATAAACACATTCTGACATGTAATACTGAATATGAGTATATAAGGAGCAGTGAACACTTCATTTTGAAAACGTAGCATGCTAGCTACCTTGTCAGTATTTTTGGCAGTACATATGGGTATCGTTCAAGCATGCATGGATTCCAGAAAAAAAAAAAAAAAAATGTTGGCAGATATCTAAACTGAAAGAAACAGACCATATGTATTCCACACACTCTCGGACAATCTCAGTAAAAATAATAAAAAAAAATCTCAGTACAAATTGCTGTATATTTTTAACCGTAAGCTCATCAGTTAGCACAGTTATGTTTACATGAGACACTGTAGGCCCATAAGCACAGCATGTACACTGAGCTGTGAGTAAAATAATGAGATGGAGTGTTGTGTAATATCCTAATTTAGTTTAACATCAAATCATAACAAATGTTCATAACTTCTGCTGCATGTAATTGTTGCATTTGATTACGAAAAAGAGTCAGGAGTTACGAGTACACACAAACATCTTTTAACTCTTAGTTTTGAAATGTGTTGTTTTCATAGCCTTTTCAGTTTGGCAGTTGTGTTTGGCCAGGGTTTAAAAATGTATGTATTCATTGTCTTTGATTTGATATTGGCCACTAGGGGCGTTTTCAGTGTGTTCGGTCATGAAATTTGAATTTCTCAACCTGACAACGGCCACACTGTGGTTCATTTTGCCTACACACCTCAGAAGTAACATATTTATTGTGTTTTTGAGTGGATTTCTTCCCCGCCAGCAGATGCGTAGGGTTCGGCTTGTGCCATGTACTGTTCTCAAAAGACACTCTTAAATGTGTTTGCTTGTATGTGTTTGAATGGAGCTGAGCTAGCATTTAAAGCTTTCTCTGTCTTTTTCCAGCATCTTTTGTTGTGCATGTACACACTTGGATCAGGATCTCATTCTCTAGGCCAAGTGTGTGGATTAGGAGTACTGTAAGGCTGTGCATTGTGGGCATCTTAACCTACATGCAGGATTTCTGCAGTATAGGCAAAATCAAACCCTGACAAATAAGAGAGCTCAGCGCTGTATGACAGGGTGCAAAGCTCTCGGGCCACAGCTCTACAGAGTTTAGCTTCAACCCTAATTCAACACACCCTAATTCAACTCTTTCAGGCTTATTTGAAAACTACAGGTATGTGTGTTGGAACTAAACTCTGCAGGGCTGTGGCTCTCCAGGAATTGAGTTTTGCACCCCTACTGTATGATTTCTAGAGCTGATATAGGGCACTTTGTTCAGCAGAGTGATGTAAGCTTCATTATGATTCCATCATCCATGATTTCTAGGAATAACATGATGCAATTCATATCATGTATTACACAATACAAGCTTCAAATTGCATCATTCATTGTTTTGCCTAAAAAGCAAGTACTGTCCAAACCCAGCATATCTTGAAAACTAGAGCCAGTCAACGATTTTAAGCATCATTTTCGTTCTCAGTGACCCAGAATTAGTAACGTTTGACTACATTTATTTCAGAAGCATTTTGGCTGTATACCAGTGTTATCAACAGGCTTCAAAATATGTGAAACTTATTTATCAATATTACATATTGTGTAATAGTATTGCGTTTTCACCAGCACTGGCATAGACCGCCTAAGGAAGGAAAATTTGTCATGTTAGACAAGGACGCCCGTACCACATGAGGAACAGGAAGGCAATGATTGGGTGAAATGATGACATAATGTCTACTCTCCGTGGGATGGCCCCATTCTTGTGATGTCGGACAATGGTACCCACAGTCTGTCACTCAGCTGTAACCATGGAGACCAGATAATGAGAACAGGAATTTTTCCCAGGTGTCAAAAGTAAGGATATGTTACCAGGCAAGTGTCGGTGTATATGTGCTTCAGGGTGTGTGTGTGTGTGTGTGTGTGTGTGTGTAGGAGCCAGGAACCAGAGGCTAGCTCGGACTTTGATGTTCTTCAAAGTGGCATGATCACGCTGGGCAGACTTCATCCCCTGGGTGAAAGAGGCAACTTCATAGGCAACATCTAACAGACTTGTACATCTCTCCTATTTATTAGTTAATTATCACTTTGAGGGTTTTTTTTCTTCTTCTTAAAGTTTTGCTTCAGATAAATAGATCATGTGAAGCCGGATGGATAAAAAGTATACCTTATTACAATATTGCAGGAAAGAGGAGACAAACCACACCATGATGATAGAATAATAGATCTAATCTGAAATAGTATGTACACTACTGTTCCAATTTTTTTAATAGAAATGAATACTTTTATTCCGGACAGATGCATTAAATTGATCAAAAGTGACAGTAAAGAGTTTTACGTTGTTACAAAAAAAGTATATATTTCAAATAAATGTCGTTTTTTAAAAACTAACTATTCATCATAGAATCCTGAAAAAAATGTATCGTGGTTTCCACAAAAATATTGAGCAGCACAACTATTTGAAACATTTATAATAATATGAAATGTTTTTATTAGCACTAAATCATTATATCATTATTGACCATAATGTTAAGAATATTTTGAAGAAACTTTAATGGAGAGTGTTAGCTGTTCATGAGAGACAAAAACACGTTCTTATAATCAGCCGTATGTTTCTATCACAACTGCTGGCCAAAAAGCTTAGAAAGATGCTGACCTGTACGTTTTGCCAATCCACATATTGCCAACTACCAAGTTGACGGTACTACAATCTGTATATATCACTTGTAGCCAATTTTATTTGACGTCTTATATGCATGAAATTGTGATAGAAAGCATCAGTTATACATATTTTGCCATGTTTGGTTAACTGTGCGATGTACTGGCCTTCATCTGAGATTTTAGGCAATGTTTCCCTCTCTGAAAAGGTTTAGGCTTCTGTCTGTATGAGGCACTGATGTAAGAAGTTCTGCCAAAGACAGAAACCCTCTTTAATTCCCCCCATCTGGCCAGATCTCAACACAGACTAAGTTTCCCCAGGTCCAGCCCTGTGAAGAGCTGGGCAGCAGAGACTTTTGTGTGTGCCAAGACTCGGTGGCATTGATCCCCTCATAGTCTCTGGGTCTCCTCAAGGGGGAGTTTTAAACGGCAGATTGGCAACACATTACCCGTTTCAAATGGAAAGCCTTGGAGAGGTTGCCAAGTTTGGGACTTGAATAGTTGCAAAGCAACGAAAAGTTGGTTTCAGGGAATAAATGTGAAGGCCAGGGAAACTGTTGCCACATGCAGTGCACATTCAGAACTCTACTGTTGCTTTATTGGTTGCTTTATAGATACAATTTTATGCTGTTCTTTCACATACATACTAAATCAGGTTAGAGTATGCAAAATAAAATAAGCAGAAAGAGAAATTAGAAATCAAATGCTCTCTTATCAGTGTTTTAAACCATGCTGCATGAATCGATTGTAAACAGTGCTGACAGTAATGGTGATTAGATGTAGTTCAGTCGCAGTTGATGCTTCACGTCTTCCTACCTGGTCTCCATCTTTTTCTGGGTAAGATAGAGAGGCTGTCATGCTTTCAGCTAGCTGGGGGCTCTGTTTATGAGTTTCAGCTGAGCTATAAAACGTCTACCCCACTCTCCTGAGACATGACAGAATCTTTCCACTTGGAGCTCGCGCCAAGCTGAGCTCTACGCCGCCGGCAGCCGCCACGGCATCTGTGCAGAGAGAGTGAGCGGGTAAACTTGTCAACAGGGGGTTGACACTGCATAATGATCTCTGCTGGAGAGATGGGGCGGCTGAGAGAGATTGTCTTAAATGTCTGGATCGTCAGCACACATATTGAGCAACAAGGAGGGATGTGACACAAATAGCAAGTGAGTTTTGCTTAATTCCCATTAATTTCCTTTTACTCAGTTCTCCCTTACTTTTCTCCTATGAAGTCTTGAATCACTGTTCACACCACAAAGTACTAGATTTCATTTCAGTTAGACAGAATGCAGACTTCACAATTCAGAAAAACAGACCATTACATTTCAGACAATGTTTACTCTCTTAGGGATCTCAGATCTCATTTCCGGTGGTTTGGAGGTTCAAGCGAATTGCATTTTGCAAATTGCATCGCCCTTAAATGTTTTTTTTTCAGTATCCCACGTAATTGGAGACTTAGTGGATAAAGAAACCTGATAAAACTTCCAAGAGCCATTAAAAAAAGTTGAGGGAGATAGAGAAGAAAAATATCATGGAAGTCAAGCTGTAGGGGATCTCCCCATAGAGGAAGTGCAGATTGCATTGCATAGTGTGAACAACCGCTTCTCGACTTACCCTCAGATCAAAGAAAGATGAGAACATCATTGAAACATTTATGAGTTGTGACCGATCTGGTCAGAGGAAAACATCCCGAGTCTGTAACACACAAACAGGACCAGAGGGCTCGTCTCATGGGCGGTGGGAGAGCCGTCCAAGGACAGGCACTCTGTGAATGCGCTTGTACAGCTGACCGGGACGCACTTTTCCGAATTTTCAGCTGTATTTTTCTTTGAAACTCATGCTTGAGTTATGTGAAAAACAGAAGAGAGGGAAAATCCCCACGGGGTGACAAATAGCACCTGCTTTCCATTTGGTCTGCAGCAGCCAATGGCTCTCTTTCCTCTTTTATTCTCCTCTTATGAGACTTCCTCTCCAGGCCGTGACCTGAAAGATTCCCTTCTCCCCTACCCTAGAGCCTTAAACACCCGGCCTTTTCGCTGCATGGCTGGTTGTGTAAGCCCCTGAGGGCAGTAATGGACACAGTGTTAATTGCCTGTTGAAGGACAGAAGAAGCTCTTCACAGGCTGATTGGACTCTCCCCTGAGAGTACAGCTGCCCCTTCGGTGACTTTCTTCTGTGGAACACAAAAGAAGATATTTTGAAAAATGTTTCCATTGTTTTAATCCATACAACGAAGGTCAGTGGGGTCCAAAACAACATTAAGCCATACTGACTTTCATTGTATGGGCATACAGAATTTCACTTACTATCACTTTAATGCACAGGGTTTTATTTATGCAGCATATTTGGAGTCTCTTTTCCATTCTCTTTTGCAGTGTATATCCAGCAGACTAGGCCACAATCTCTTCATGCAATGTGTTTCATCTTGAGCGATCCCAGTTCAGTGCTTAAAGGCTCAGAGCCCCCTTGTTAGGGTTCAGATAAACACTATTTCTCCCCATAGCCCTGATGTCAAGCTAATCTAGACAGATCTCCCACCAAGGGCAGAGGGAGCAGGGAGAGATTTATCCATGGCCGCGTTATGGATTGTTGCTAGATGTTTTATTCAGCGGGATTGAGTCAGGCCAGCTCCTCTATGCCAGCCCGCTCTCTCTTAAGGGCCGTTGAGCAGCACTCGTCTGGGCTCTACCTTTTGCACGGATACCTCTGGAGTGCTGTTTTCCACACATGCACGGCTAGCTGAAGGCATGGTAAAGACATCATGGCAGAGAGTGTGTTATTTTTGTGTGGAACAAGGGACTGTTTTGGTGCCATGGTTTTACTGTGGATTCTTTGTTTTCTTCCTTCCTTGTTTTGAAATCTTGCCGTTTTTAACTTTTCAGGTTCGTTTGTAATTAATTGCATTTTTCTTTACTTTGCTGGTCTTTTTTATATATCATTTTATATAGGCAATGTAGAGAGAAACAGGAAATGTTGCTGAGAAGTGGATGGAACGGAATCAGGAAATGAAGCGAGTTGGACTCAAACCTGTATTTCTTATTTAAGCACCATTAACTGCTAAGCCATGGGTCCAGCATTCTTAATGACTCTTTTGTAAACTTTATTTTCAAAATGTTATGTTAAGGCTGGAATACTATACACATGCAGATTTTAAAACACTAGGCATCATACATTTGCAGACTTTGTAGATGGTTACAGAGGAAAACTGGGAATCATACACTAAATGACTGAGGAACACACACTAACAGACTTTCAGGTAGTTCTGAACAAACTCAAGCAGAAACATGCTCAGACGCATGACAAATAAAAGCAAAATGTTCTAAGATTGGCTCAAAATATCAAATATGTTTGATGGAATATTCCTTTGGGTAAAATCATAGTCTGAATCTAAAAAAAATAAATAAATAAAAGAGTCTCTGCGCATCATACACTATGCAGTGTTTTTGTGAAATCTGTCAATGTCAAATCTGCAAACTGGCTATGACTTACGTCAGCTAGTGTCAACACATCCAGACTTTAAATCAGGGCAAAAATATGAGCAAAAGTCATATAGTGTTATATTTATAGCTAATATTGTTAAGAAACTGGATAGATATTATGAGCATTACCCAACAACGTTAGCAAATCAGTTGTCAGTCAGTATTTCGAGTTCTCCCTCTCCTCTTAATTATCAGTCTTGTTCCAGTGTTTCATAGCGGTTGTGTCTAATGAGTAGAGATGACTGAGCATTTCCCTCATGTCAATTACCTGAGTTAAGCTCCGTCTCGCTGGCTTTGGTCTGTCATCTCTCTTTTCCTGTCTTTTTCTCTCTCATCATGCAAACGGGCAGCAAAACAGCCAACTAATGATGTGCTGAAGCCAATCAGTACCTCTTAATGTTTTTCAAATCCATTTTGCTTAACTGGACATGATAAATTGTCTCTCTTACACACACCACTAATTCAGCAAGATTGAACTTTCGATTCAATTAGCTGCAGTCTGCAGGGAGCATTGAGGACTGGGGGGTGTTGAAAGCCAGGCGTCTCTCAGCTGCACACTGCTCAAACGCTGGGTCATAATTGCATTAAAAAGCCACTAAAAATGTCCTCTTTAAAGTGTCCTTTTAAAAAGGACTGAATTTTAAACTGGGAAACGATATCATTAAAAGGAAACTCCATGGGAATGAAGTCTTAGATGTTATAAGCACAGGCCATGTGCTCTGAATTCATGGTGCGGTTTGATTAATGACTGGTTATCATATTAATATATTCCCTGGCTGAGTCTGGAGTGAATTGAAGACTTATGAATATAAAACACTCCTAGATGGTGTTAGCAGTTTGTGAGATCATCAGAGGTGCTCGCTAGCACAGTCCCCTATTAAATTTAAATACAGACACATTATTTTAGAGGCCTTATGGTAAGGTGCTTGAGGTTAGAACAATACTCTCAGTAAATCAGGAAGGCGGCAGCAGCAGCAATGCACAGATCTCATGGCCAGTCACAGGAGAGATGCAAGAGAGACAACTTGGCTGCTTTCAGCATTACAGATGAGGTCAAAGACTTTTCATACAGCTTCTCTAAGGAACTGTTAAGTTTGATGTAGATTTGCAGACATTATTGGGCTCTTGGTTTGAGGCCTGAATCAGCACAGTTCAATGAGGCAGTCCTTCAATCTCTTTCCCATTAACTTTAATGCACAATTCCACAGTGTGAGATGTGATACTGTATGTGCTAAATTAAAGAGACCATTTAGCTTCTTTTCTGCTGGTTTTCTTTTCCGAACACTTTGGATCCAAAAAAAGCCCTAAATAGAGTGGCTATGGGACAGACATAGCCAAGGCCATGTTTCCAAAGAAAAGCTAGACCACATCACCCCCCAATTCACATATGTGGAAAATTCAGGGGTCATGTGCTCTAGCTTTTCTTTGGAAATGAGGCATTTTACAGCCTGAAACAAGGCTTTTATTAGCTCTCCATGCCTTGTATTGTTCCACGCCTTCGTTTCAGAGAATAACCAAAAACAATAGTACAGTATAACTCACTTTTATGACAGATATACTACACATGGTACTACACTTTGACTTTGACAACTTGCAGTATAACATTCTAATGTGTGTTGTATCTAAATTACTTGAAATGCATTTAAATTAGGGATGCACATAATATTTCGGTATCATATCAGCTGATGTTAGAGGTTTTTAATTGATTGATATTGGTCAATATTTGGATATATTAACTAATTTATTAATATTACTAATTAAATTAATATTTAATTGTGCATGCTCATTTCCTCTTATTTTTACATAAAAACACCAATAAATGAATATCACTGTTAAATATCCTCTTTAGCAAATCTCAAAATTAATATCCATTTTTCAAACTATAATATAATGTTGTGATGCCTAAATTCACTTGTAGCATTTAAAATTATTGATTGTAGTTTTTGTTTTATGTTTGTATAGATATACAGTATGTGTGTGTGTGTATGTGTGTGTATATATATATATATATATATATATATATATATATATATAGAGAGAGTTGTAGAATTTTATTATCAGCCATTTATTATCAGCCAAATCATAAAAATGATAATCTGCCATCAGTATCAGCCAGAATTCAATATCAGCGCATCTCTAATTTAAATGTATATTATACACTTTTGATGTCAATTGTTGTTTTACATTTGTTTACAGATAGAGCCCATCTGTTGAGAATTGATGAATACAGTATGATGCTTCAGCATCTGAATTCGTCCTTTAGCGTTGGCTTCCCTCAGAGCCATGTCAATAATGAGACACCGATCAAGACGCAGAGCTGAGAGAGAGACAAGAGATGTCATTTATTGTTCACCAACTGCATCCCTCATAGCTTTTCTTCCTCCCTCTGTGTCTCTGAGCCATATGAGGCAAATTGCCTCGTTGACTGACAGTCAGTTGACAGTGCATGTGTGAGGGGGGGAGGTGAAGGGGCTGAATCTTCTAGTTGCTCTTACATACCCCTCTAACTTCCCATCTTTTTTTTTTCTTTCCCCAAGTGTCAAGGCCTTCCATCTCGACAGCTGTAATGGCAGTAAGAAAGCTAATAGCAGGTGGTATTGGATGTGCAGCTTTACAGACCTACGCAATGCATTACCTTTCCTTTCACGCCTCCTCCTGAAGGGCCTTCTTTTGTACTCAACCGCACATTCTGCCGCAGGGGGGGCCTGGAAAAGGGGCCCATTTTCTTCAATTTGTCTAAAAGCCACTGGCTTACGTGACAATTTAAAGGCTTTAAGCTATTAGTTTCTTTAACCTACTGATGACTGAAGGAGACCTGTGATCTGCCCATCATTTCCAGACAATAGACTGAAAAGGAAAGAACAAAGTGTAGAGGAAAGAATCCAGGGAATGGGAGGGCGAGCAAAACTGAACAGTAAATGAAGCTCTCACAGTGGGTGAGCTCACACTCAGATGTCAGGCAGATTAAGAGAAATTGTGGGTAAGGTATAAGGCCAGCAGGGTTACAGTATGAGGCTTTGTCCAAACTAGCACAGCTTTGCATTACTTCACATAAATTTGAATAACTTTAATGTTGACCATAAATACTACTCCACAAGTGCCAGGTAGGGCTGGGGAAAATTATAGTATATCTTGATATTTTTCAGCCTTTTGTCAGTATTAAATATATATCACAATTTTTTTGTATTTTTTTTGAAATGGCATTTTTTTTTTTTTTTGCAGTAAGAGGAACCATTTCAATCAGTCTTTTTAAACACATAAAGTGATAAAAGGGTTAGTTCACCCAAAAATTAAATACTGAGCCGGCGTTCTGACGTAGAACCTGACAGGGGAGAGACAAATTTGTTGAATAAAGTCATTATTTTTGTTTTGTTTTTGTGCACAAAGAGTATTCTCGTCGCTTCATGTTGAACCACTGTAGTCACGTTGAATATTTTAACTTTTCTGGACCTTCAATGATGGTTATTTCATTGCTTTCTATGGAGGATAAAAAAAAACTCTTGGATTTCATCAAAAATAACTTATTTTTTGTTCCGAAAATGAACAGAAGTCTTTCAGGTTTGGAACGACATGAGGGTGAGTGATTAATGACAGAAATTTCATTTTTGGGTGAACTAACCCTTTAAGGCAATATTTACCTATTTAATTTAACATTAATATTAACCTACATACTCAATAATTGATCAAAAGCGGTAGTATAGAACTTTGACATTGTTACAAAAAAAAATGTATCACAGTTTCCACGAAAACTGTTTTCAACATTGATAATAATAAGAAATGTTACTTGAGCACCAAAATCAGTATATTAGAATGATTTCCAAAGGATCATGTGACACTGAAGACTGGAGTAATGGCTGGTGAAAATGCCAAAATGTTTTTAAATAGAAAAGAGTTGATTTAAATTGTAACAATATTTCACAGTATTTTTTTTATCAAATAAATGCCTTGGTGAGCCTAAGAGACTTCTTTAAAAACATAAATCTTACTGGCCTCAAACCTTTGAACAATAGTGTATATGGATTTTTTTTACCTACATTTTTTTAATCGTTTAATTAAAATATGGAATTTATTCATTGAAATGGACAGTTTGAAGTGAATTACAGAAGTTAATAGTACTCTGATGCCATTTTTGCCTCGTTTTAATGTAGATTATATTTATAGATTCACATTGTTTTTGACACTCTCATACTTAAAAATCATCACAAACATGTGGATATTCAATATATCAACCAGTCGGACTGTTATTTTTATCACAAGGAAGGTCATGCTCTCTTCTTAAGCAAACTAGAAAAGAACTAGTGAAACTTACAATTCGGCACATGATAAAACTAACAGAAAAATCTCATACTTAAACTGAGAGACCAGAATATCCAGTAAACAAACACCCTAGTAACCACATATCAATGTGCAGTGAACCACTCTCAGCACCCTAGCATTGAGGCGACGTTTTTTGGCACGAGATATCGTAGTAATAATAAATAAATAAATAAATACAGTGATTGATTTATCCTGAAGACTGTCTTGATTAAACTATCATGAAGCTGAGTCTGTCTTGTGGCTGCTCTTTTTCTGGCAGGACACCCTGATTGATGTCAAGTGTGGGAATGTAGTGTCTGTGGTTTCTGTGTTGAATTTGGTAAAGCTCAGCTCTATTATTTGCAACTCACAGCACGCTAAACTTCAAAACCACTAATCTCAACCATCTGCTAACTCCCAAATGAAAACCTGCTTTTTAGAACGGATCCCAATTACTCACTATTTCATGCCTTATTGGGTCTTAATGTTATCATCCTGCTAAGTTTTGTTTCATTTTGTTTGTTTCCATTTCCATTTGTTTTTGTGACCACTAGTACAGTTTATCAGATGTGGTACTCAAAGCAGTTGAAACAAACAGTCCAGAAATGATGTGACATCATTATGGAAGACAAATCTGAAGGTGTACATGTGATCCTAATCTCCTGTTCATTGTCTTTTATGGCAATGCATCTTATTACTTGAACACACCAAAGGCCTTTTGCGTGATTAATGAGTATCTAAATTCATCATTCACTCTCCTACCTTCCATAGAGACAAAGATGAAGTCAGTCTTGTCATGAGAGATTATATGTGTCAGTTAACCCTATGTTATCCAACCCAAACAATAACTGACACAAATTGTTTTGCCTTTGAGAACAATCCCCCGATTAATCTTTGTGGGTCTAGAAGTGCCGAGTTCTTGCTCCTCACGTTGCTTTAATTATCTCACAGAAACAACCACTCTCTCTGATGCACGACGGCAACAAGATGCACACAATGCTGGTGCACTGATCCGTAAGAACCCATTATGTCTGCATTAAAATGAACATGAGATGGAGAGCTCTGAGCAACACAGTGAGGTGTTGTCAGCGAATGCTGATCTATGTCGTGAGTTGTTTCCATGTTTGTGAAAAACACGTATCCACAGTTGATATCACATTGATGCTTTTCTCTTTTTTTGGCCTTTTTGTCACTATTTACTAGGGGGGTAACGGTTCGCATGCAAACCCGCATCTCAGACAGCGTGCATATATTGAGTTCTCTTTTAAGTCTTGCGCTTGAATGGACAATGTCAACGTGTCAACATGCCTGTCTTGTTGAGTATCCTAGCAGACATAGTCAGTTGAATGTACAGTATCAGTGTACTGGATCCTTGCATTGTCTTAAAGTGACAGCAGCCTAATATTCCTGCTGTCTGTGTTTTTAATGTTAATCAAATAACAAAAGACAAAGAAATCACTCACTGCTCTTGATTGAATAGCTTTTGTAACTATAGTAAGGATTAATATTTCATTTACACAGTCAAATATGCGGTTATTTTACATTTGATTAATTTATTCAATTTCTGTATCTGAAAACTAATGTTAAACCTACCTGAAAAGCACTGTTCATTTTATTTGTATCTTTGCTCCATTGTATTTATTTGTGCTGTTGCTTGTAGTTAGATTATTTGTTATTATTTTCTTTATCTTTATTTGACAGTATAGTACTTTTTTCCCTGAACATGGCACATACCGAACCGTACTGAAACCGTGACTCTAAAACCGTGATACAAACCGAACCTTGAGTAATTTGAACCATTACACCCCTACTGTTTACTAATTTTTTTTTTTAGTTGACAGATGACATAAATATGTGGAAAGTGTAAAATATAATTTTTATTTAAAATAAAAAAAAAATGTTATGGCAATCAAAAGTTTAAAATATACAATTACAGTTATTATTTATTTAATTTTATACATGTATTTTTTATTTTTATGTCATTATTTTATTTTTTATTATTTATTTAGTTAAAGCTTTAACACTTTCTGTACCTTTCCACATATGGAGCTCCAGATAGCTCATAGCTAATTATTAGGCATGCTTTTCTCTTTTTTATCCTTTTTGTCACTTTTTACTGACTTTTTAGCTGAGAAATGACAGGAAATTATTGAGAAAATGTGAGAAATATGGATGCGTTAAATTGTAAAAAAAAAAAAAAAAAAAAAAAAATAGGGCAGTCAAAAGGTTATATTTTTATACATTTATTTTTTATGTTAAATAAAAAAATATTTTTATTTTTTATGTATTTATGATAGTTTTTTTAGGTAAAGCTGTAACACTTTCTGTATCTTTCTAATATAGTATGAATTAACACATTTTTGTGTTGTGCATGGCCTGGTCATACAGTATGTTGTAGGGAAAATGCTGTGTTTATGTTTCCTCGGTCTTGTGTTTGGTCTGACATTCTCTTATTTGTGCGTATTCTCTGATTCCAGTCCAGACGGGAAACCGTTAACTCATCCAGACAGCTCTTTGGTTGCACTTTCGATGTCACTGTTCATTGGCGGCCCTGCATTTTTCATGCGGTAATTAAAATTTGTAGGTCAGGTCTCCCATGACACCTCTCTGTGCTAATATGAGGGAGTGGAGCGGTCACGCTCGTTAATGCAGCTCTCTCACTCGCTGCTGACTTAAAGGATGAAAGGTGACATTTTCCCCCATTTTGTAAATTAATGCAATTGATCTGCCTAACAAGAACAAAGTTAGGCTTCCAAATACCACATGATGAAGAGATTAAGCCCTTAAATGGCTTTCCAAAGGCAATCTTTATTGCAAGGCCCTGGGCGAGGGTCATTGATCTTTCTGTTAGAATTTCTAATAGACTATTGACATGAATTTATAAAATGTTGCTACACTGTTGTATAGATCCAGTGGAAATGCCTTTCCCACAAGTGTGTTGAAGCCATGCTGGTAGAAAAGACCATCTGATGCTGTTTATACATGTTAGTTTTGTTGTTAAGAGTGGGACACTGGTACTGGATGCGTTCCATATGTAGAGACGTATAGACTTTCATAGCAGCTGTTTGGATTATGTAAAGACTTGCGCATTAGACACATATGGAGTTTCAGAAAGCTCCGATTGTTAGGCATTACAAAGTTTATTTAGGAACAAACCTCTTGTAAAACCACCACAGTAATCTATGGCCATTTTTACTGGAGTTGCTTTCATCCCCAGATCGGTTAGAACTTCTTCAATGTGTGTCAGCTTGATTCTCTCCCCCATCCCTTTCCTTGGTGCTTTGAAGCCCCGCCAAGGCCTCGTACTTTCATTAGCCCTCATTTCCAAGGTTTTCATGTGCGAATCATAAGACTGTTTCTGATTCGCAGAGAGTGATCTCACACACCAAATCCCAATTAATTGGCCCTAATGCCACATTAACTGTTGTCAAAATGTTTTTTCTGATGTCACCCTAATTCAATCTGCTGTTCCTAGAGTCGGCGATTGCAGCCAGAAAGGCCTGTTTTCAATTTTCCGCCGCTGTCTCTTTCACCCCGACAGAAATGTACACACGCTCACACATACGAGCTCTCCCTCTAAACACTGGTAATTATAAGTCTTCAGAGAGAGGCATGGGGATACAATTTGTCAGGGTCTAACTACCCATTCCATTCAGTGGGGTTAACATTCTGTTTGTGTTACAGTATATTCAGACTTTAATTAAAAGAGCATTACATCCCCCATCTGCCAATCTCCAGTAATCTTCTTTAATTGCTGTAATTAAACTATATTTACATGTTCAGAATACTTGTAATTTAGCAAATTGCACTCTCCCCCACGCTCTTTTCCCCTCTCTCTCCTACACACACCGTGCGTTTAATCAGTGGGACAGCAGAACCAGTGTGTCTGCTGATTGGGTTGTTTTGATTTTAGACATGGGGCTCTTTTGACAGAATAAGTGGACCTCTGCTAGGGTCTTCAGTGAGGTTAGGAAAACATGTCCGCAGAGGGGGATTGTGGGTATTGTCATCGAATTTTGATTGCTGTCGCGGGTCTAATTGCGGGCCACGTGAGCTGGGGGAGAGAGGTTTGATGTATGTGCGTGCTCTCCAATTAAAGATCATTTCACATTCATTTTTAGACTCGTTATTTGCAGAGAATGTGACGTGTGGTATGAAATTCATAATGTCATATAAAGAACAGCACCTCATGCAAATTACCTCTGCTAATTTAAAGTGATGCCATTTACATAATTCATTAGCATTAGACAAACAAATAAAACATCAACTGCTCGGTATAAAAGAGCAGTACTCTCAGAGAGAAATGCAATCACATAAACTGTAATATTCTCTAATATTTAAAGTAATGATTTGGTTTTTAGTCAAGTGCTTAATTAGCATCAGTGATTAGCATTAAGCATTTGTTTTTAGCTCTAGTTTTAGAAACGCAGAATATCTTGGTGTTAAATGGTGTCTAAATAACTATAAATAATGGTGTAAAGCTTTTTTGAGCTGCAGTTTGGCTTAAGGGAGGATGTGTGCGTCACTAAATAATGTCCTAAGAAAGGCCCCAAATCCTCATTAGCTGAAGAGTGGTTCCTGCTAATTAGTTTCCATTCAGTGTAATTAGCATGGATGAGGCTAATCATCTGATGTGAAACCAATCTAACGCTTGGGATACAACGTCCTTGGCCTCTCTTTCATGCACAGTTTGGAAAAAACGATTTTTGTAGGTGCAGGGAGTTTTAGTTCATGCACATTTTCTTTTCACACACACTTTTACCATTTAAAAAGTATGTATGTTTGTGTGTTTATGTTTTTATATATATATATATATACAGTCAAACCAAAAATTATTCAGACATTTTTGATATTTTTGATATATTTTTACTAGTAGGTGTAGGACACTATAGTTCACTATAGTTATAGTGAGGATAGCAAAATAAAGTAAACTGTCACATATTATACCCAAAAATTATTCATACAGTTGACTATCAGTAAAATTGCTAAAAATTTGGAAACAAAAATGATTCAGACACTTTGACCTGACCATGTTTTGCTTATCTGACATAATTAAGATTATTTATTTCTGACATAGAAATTTAACTCTGAGATCTTGTCATATTTTATTACCATTTTTTTAAACTACAGTGAATATACTGTATTAATGAATGAAATGTTCAAGGTGTCTGAATACATTTTGGTTTGACTGTGTATATATATATATATATATATATATATATATAATATATATTTCATCTGCATAAAGTGTCTTTCTTCACCTTTTTTATGTTTTTTTTTTTTTCCTGTAACTCTTTCTTTTTGCTTTTATTCTGGCTGCTTTCTCCTCCTGTGGTTTATTTCAAGGCAAAGTGTTTCTCTGCATCAGGATTTGATAGAGGCCTCTTTTTATTTCACAGGGGATCATTTCTTGGCTACATGAATGCCAAGCTTTTAGATGGAAGGATAAATTATAGGAGAAGAATGATATTGCCATGTGATTGTTGTCTGATGTGGGAAGAATTATTGTATTTTTTTCTGTCCTAACCTCCAAAATATTTCTTTGCATGATCAGAACAAACGTGAATGTGACAACTTGTGCTACAGTGAACACAACCAAAAAACAGAATAAATGGGGATGAAAGTAATGATTAAATTTTTTTTGTTTTGTTTTTTTACATTGCCTCTGAAGAAAATGTCTTGTGGGAGTCTTGTGGGTGGTTGCCATAGCTTAGAAAAGTAATAGAACACCTCTCCTCAACAAACCGCATGATTTTAGGCATCGCTCTCGTCTGTAGCGCAAACGGTGCTGGACGAGTTTCATTATATTTCATTCCGGCTCTTTTAGATTTTCAGCTTACAAGCTCAAAACGGTAGTCTCATGACTTATCCCCCCACACCCACATAATAATTTGGTTGCCTGCCCTCCATGCAGTTAAAGACATAGTTTCAGACATAATTTTAAACTGAATTTGAGAAAATGAAAACAGCGCTCTGACCAGCAGAATAATCATATCTCCACATGTGTTTGCCAGCAGGAGATGTTCTGAGGATAAGAGCCTCTTATTTGATTTTTCCTCTGCTCGTGGCTCCAGCGGCTCCACAATCTATGCCTTTATTGATTTTGAATCCTGCAAACGATCCCTTAAATCCTAAATGTGTATCCAATCTCCACAAATGTCTTCGGAGCTAATCTTTTGGACAGAGACAAAAGACCCTGTGTTTTCTGTGCTCTCCTACTAAGATCACCGACTTGACTGTCTTCGCTTTAGTAAGTGCTGAGGGCAGTGCAGTTTTGGCAGGCTCCTCTGCGCTGCGGATTGCGCAGTTGATCTTAAGCAGAACCATGTTTATCTTCGCGCTCTCTGTTATTGTGGCCGTGTTTATCTGAGAAATGAGTGGAGTTGGCCGGTCTCCTGCTGAATTACACACATTCACAGTCACCGCAGCAAATCAATCAAGAGAGCCTGCTATTTTGACAACTCCTCAGTCTCTTTCTGTTTTATCTTAGTTTTAAACGGTGAAAAGGAGAAAAACATTCTGCCTTGTGTTCCTCCATCTTTTGGAGACGGTCTCCGCCTGCGAAGCGCAGCGTTTGACGTGAACTTTTGCCATATGCCTGTAGTTCTGCCAAAAAAATTAAGTATGGCTCTCTTCCCGAGCCAAGTATCTAGCCATCTGCTGAAGCTTTTACCCAGCAATGCCAAGGGACTCCATCAAACCCAAACTGTGAGGAGAGAGAGAGAGAATAAGACAGAGACTGAGAGAAAATGAGAGACAGCCTCCCATATTTCTGCAGTTAGGGAAATCTCCGTCGTCAGGCTGATTTACTGTGGGCTAATATCCAGAGAGCTTGCCATGATTGCTGGGTAATTTTGGTTGACTTCATTGCCTTATGTCTGGGCCAAGTCCTAAACTCGTTTCAGAGCCATATTCAACAGAGCCGTAGATTCCTGGAAATTTTTTTTAGCTTTTTTCAACAATTTGGCTTGTCATTTGTGGATTGATTCCTTTGAGATATTGTTTTTGTTTGACTGATGTAAGAAATGGGAGCTTTTGAAACATGGCAGCCTCTCCCAGAATTAAGGAAAATCTGGATACTCTAGGGACAGAGTGGGAAATCACCTCAATCCCATACTTAAAAAAAGGCAAGGTTTGGATTTGAAAGTTCGGTTAGTGACTTGGAAAGATAAGGCAATCTATCACTGCATGTATGTGTATGTCTGTTTCTGAACATCCTTAAAATGGTGCAAGGGGCTCTTTACAACCCCTCATTATACAAAAGCTGTCATTTAGAAGTAGTTTGTCATTTTTTTCCCCTAAACTGTGGTGCTAAATGCAAGAATGAGAATGAAAGAGAGACTTTTTGTGTGGTTTTACATGAGAAAGATCATCGTTATGCAGTCTGCAGTCTGCCATTACTGGGCCCATTACACACTATGACAGCATCACATTTATTCTTTTCTACCTGCTTCTTAAAAAGGCGTAATAAATAACCTCAGCCTCCACTGCCTCGCCATAAAAGAAAAAGGTCGTTACTGATCTGCTGCCATTTGTCAAAATTACTTCGTAATCTCGGGTCGCAGGGAGAATTTTCACTCGGTTAATTGTAGATAGAACTAATGAACATAAATTTACATTAAAAATCACTTTGTTATCCACCATTGCTTATGACCTCCTCCTGACAGGTCAGACCACTTTTATTTTAACCAATACAACTTTGATAATCTCAGTGAACAAGTCTAGGTAACACTTTATTTTAGGGTCTTTTAACTACTTGCTTATTAGCATGCATATTAATAGAATATTGGCTATTTATTAGTACTTATTAAGCACATATTAATGCCTTATTCTGCATGACCTTATTCTACATTCTTAATCCTACCCAATACCTAAACTTAACAGCTACCTTACTAACTATTAATAAGCAGTAAATTAGGAGTTTATTGAGGGAAAAGTCGTGGTTAATAGTTTATATGTGTTCCCTATACTGAAGTGTTACCCAAGTCTGAATTAAAAAGTGTCTCATCAAGGTTTTTATATTTTTATTTTGTATATTTACAGTCAAAACAATAATATTCTGAAACATTATTATAATTTAAAATAACTGTTTTCTATTTGAATATAAAATGTTATTTATTCCTTTGATGGCAAAGCTGAATTTTCAGCCTTCAGTGTCACATGATCCTTCTAAGATGCTTTTAAGATGCCTCTAAGATCCTTCAGATCATTCTAAAGATGCTAATTTGGTGCTCAAAAAACATTATTATTATTATGACACTTGAAAACAGTGCTGCTAATATTTTTATGGAAACTGTGTTGCATTTCTTTCTTTCTTTTTTTTTTTTTTAAAAAAAGCATTTTTAATAGAAATCTTTTGTAACTTTGTTTTTATTATCACTTTATCAACTGATCAACTTGCTGAATAAAAGTAAAATTTTTCACAAATGCTGATGCCAAAATAAACTTGTAAAAATAAATGTAAATATATAATAACTTGATAAGAGGCTTTTATTAGCAGAGTAGTCAAGCAGTTAATCAGAGACAAGAGCAAGGATCAACATGACAAGTTTGAGCCCTTTGACCTCTAAAACAAACAGTGATTTTTAGCCAGACTAAAGAGGAGATCCCTCAGGGCTTGAGCGTGGATTCCAGCATATTGTTTCTGTCACGGAGGTTCAAAGGTTGGCCGTTTTTTAGCCATCTCATTTACTCTCGTTCTCTCCTTCCCCAGCTGAAACCAATAGCTGGCCTGTGAGCTGATATATGACACTAATACGACTATTTGAGTGGGCCGAGGCAGCAGAAAAGAGTGATTGTTGGGAGGTTTAGCCGGCATGTCGGATCCATGACACATAGGTACCGTGCTGTCTGGCCCCTGAGAGCGCTCTAATTGCTTTACATTGGTACAAAGGTTTCTTGTAATCGAGCCTCTCTGCCTCCATTTGTCTTGCTCTCAGCCTGGTGCTGAAGGCTTTAATTGGTCTTGGTGGGCCTTTTTCTTGCAGTCAGCTCTCTAGGTCTGCAGTAGAAGATGGTGCCGTAGGGAGCGCAGGAGGGTGGGGGGGGTTGTAACGAAAGAGGAAGTCAATACTTCTTTTAGCTTTAACACTTTAATTAATGCTCTTCCTGACAAGGAGCTTTCTCCCTCTCTCTTTCTTTCGGTATAGAAATCTCATTTCTTTCATTCTCCAGCAATCTCTTCCCTCATCACCCTCGCTGTCTCCCTAGCCTCATAAATATGGACTCCTGGGACGAACACAAAGCATCAAGACAGCCGAACGGCAGGAGAAAACCACCTACACCGCCTCTAGCGAGCAATCGACAAGTGCACCGCTGAGAGGATGGTGCCTATTAAGTTTTATGTCTTTTAGGGGCTTGTGTTTGTGTTTTTACCGGAGGGCTTGTGTGTGAATGTAAGACGGCGCGAAATAGAGAGAGAGCATTTGGTTCTTACATTTAGATGGAGCAGAGAACCGGAGTCTTACCATGACCTTCCCAATTTTTTCTCTCACACTTTATTATAAGTTTAGCATGTGGTAGCTCATCTGTCAGCCATTTGGACTAGAACGCGGATTACTAACAGAGGAATCACTCATCACAGCGTTTGTTTAATGATTTGCCGTCTGCAGTTACTTTTACATTTCCAGCCAAAGAAATCTCATGATGAATGTTGCCAGCTGTGAGATTTATGCCCAAGATTCATCTTTCATCCGATATGCTCAAAAAACACCCCAAAAATAAGCAAAAAAAAAAAAAATAGGTGTGGGCTGACAGGCTCGGATAATTATGCTGCTGGGATGCTGACAGTTGGAAGCACGATAAGGTGATGTGATAAGACGGCGTGGCTTGTTGTTAGTGCGTGTGGTGGTTTATTTAAAGCTGCAGTAATTTCTGCGTTTAGCTGCTTCACAGAGGTGTGCTTCCTGAGATTTTAAAAACAGCACAGTCTCTTCCCTTTCACACATACCTTCCTCATGTCTATGTGTCAGAGACTGTATAAGGTGGTTGAGTCATAATACTCAATCTTTGTTTACATGCACTACTTTTCGCCAACCTGAATGAATCCAATCCTATTTAATATTCTGAAAATTTTGTTTATATCAACCTTAAACATTTTTTGTTTACATGTACATTTATGTATTCCAAACAAAACCCCAGTCACCGTGTTCAGAACTGAAAAAAATGGCCTATAGAGGGCGCAACAGGATAAGAAATCTTTGAAGTCCACTTTTACGCTTTGTTTCCAACAGTTAAAATGACAAATAAATGCATACTCTAAGAGTGCTCCATATATATTTAATTGTATCATCTGGATGCTCAATATTGATTGGGGGAATGCACGTTTTAAATAGCTTATTGTACAGCTTATTGTTCCATTCTAAACTAATGCGCTGCTGCATTGTAACACACACACACGCACACACAGTATAGCTTGCACATCATGTGCAGATCGCGCACAAACGGAAACATTCAATAATGCAGAAAAGTATTGTCAACACTGTTCTATGATTTATCAATAAAATAGCTTAGAAACTGAAAAGTTCTAGCATATATTTTTTTATTAACTAAAACCCACAGCTTCACCATTAGTAGAGAGACGCTGTCAGGTAGAATTAATTCAAGCATGCAATCACTCTCTCACTAATGCATTCATATAAATGTAATCTTTCTGTGCTATTTTATCTGTATCTGATTTAGAATGAGCAGAACGAGTGAAAAATATAACTGATAAAACTGAAAGAACTGATAAAAAATAAGCCATAGCTGTGCAGTGTGTACAAAGCAACCTACGTTCGAGTCTCAGCTCAAGGTTCAGGCTTATTTGTTCATTAATGACGTCATCGGGAACTAGTCGCCTCCACTTTAATCACATAAATGTTGACTTTAAAAATTCTGAAGTTATTCAACTCCTATTTAATGTTTGTTTGTTTTTTTTCTCCACCCATTTAAATCCGATTCGGTTCAAGCTCAATCGGATCGATTGGGGTATAGAGCCATCAACCTGATTACTAATGGATTATTTAGGTGCATGAAAACTGCTTATAAAGAGCCATACATTTTTTTTTTTTTTTTATATTGTTTTAATTAATATTAGCAACCAGAAAAATACCGCTTTTTAGTGAAAAACAATAGCAAAATTTGTGATCCATTTATCAGATTTTATTTCTGATTTGAATCATTCAAGTGCATAGGAGCTGTATTTGTGTGCCTATTGCCTACATAGCAAATAGCTGCAGGGGGTGGTACCAAGATGGCCACAGAACGAACTTGACTTTGTATACGTGCAGATATAGATCTTAAGTAAACTGCTCCATTAGCCACACTGCATATTTTAAGTCTACCCCTCCACTGTTATTTCCTGAAGTATTGACGCCGTATGCATGAGTATGACCCCTTACTTAGCAAGATTGTTGTGTTTTCATTTATTCAGATATCAAAAATCCATCTGAATTGTTTTTTAAAGACACATACCAAGAGCTTTAGCTTAATGGCTAGCGCCCATGCTTTAAGCTATTTAAACAATTTACCACTTTGAGAAACCATAAAGAAAGTACATAGCAATAGGAATTGTTGAGCAAGGGTGTAGTTGCAATGATGTTGCAATGAATCAATACTGATGGTGATTATTTTTTTATTTATATATTTTACACTGCATGTAAGGATGACCAACATTACAATGCTTATAATAACATTTATAATATTTATTTTTTTTTTTTTAGTTTTTTATTTCACTCTGAAGCACCAATCTAGAATCTAGAATCAAAAAGAAGGTTGTTTATGAGGCCAAAGAACTGATTTGTTTTGTGCTAACATTTTGCTTGAGTGTTTAATAATGCTTGAGTTTTATAATATGACATGTCTTTGTGGGTTAATTTTATTAGTGTAAAATCTGTTTTTATAGAGTGAGCAAAGGGCATATTGGGGGCATGGGCTGGTGATTTGTGGGCAATTATATTTTAAGGGTGTCTGTTTCCTACTTGCCCCTCTCTGCATGTCCCTGCTCTGTCTCTGTGATGTGACTGATGGTGCCTCAGGGCTGCCAGTACTTAAATAGGCGCTCAGAGGGTCCAGCTGCTCTCTGCCACGCTCCACTTCTCCCCAGATGGCTCCAAGACGTTCCAGCGACCCTCCAGAGGGCCACAGCCTGAGGAGGCAGCTTTGGAGTGGGCTCACTCTCTCCCTCTGCCTCACAAACAACCACCCTCCTCCCCTGGGCCTCCAGCCCGAAACGGTGACTCAAGGGGCTCTCAGCGAAGCCACAGAACAACCCCTTTACACACGCCATGTAGACACTCTTGGGAGAGATCGCCTGCCTGCTCTGTATCACTCGCCAGTGGACCGATGGGACTCGGCAGATGGCTGTCAGGCTGGAGCGTGGGCCACCGCCAGCGTTCACCATGCTCTCCTGAGAATGGAGGGATTTAAGACGGGCAGAAGAATGAGTCTCTGACTTGCTTGAGACTCTGCAGAAGTGTTTGAAACATAACGCCAACTGTTTTACAAAGAGAAAATGGATTGAATCTTAAATTTCAGCACGTTTATGCTGTTTCTGACAGTGTGTGTTATGTACAGGACATTTTTAGTGCGACAAAAATTAGTTTAGCTCTTGAAAAATCTATCACAAATGGCTTACATAAAGGCAAAGTGGGATTGCCTGAGTGAAAATTGAAATATTGTGTAATTTATGAGTGTAAAGGGACAGAATTTTAATCATAAAGTTGACTGGTTGAAATCTTAAGACTATATTTGTCTGTCGCTCCCCTTCTCTTTCTCAATCCTTCACACAAATGCTTTCAAAAACCTGTTCGTTTGTCATTCTAGCCCCCTTCAATATGTGCTCAAGTGGAGAGATCTCTTTTAAGGGTGTTTCTTCAGGCACTTTTGGCCCTGTGAAATATATATATATACTAAAACTTTTACTTTTCATACTTTTAATAGTTTATTTGATTTGTTCCTTTTTTCCTGAAAGCAATGGAAATTCCCACCACAGTGTCAGTTCCATTACATCTCATTCTGTGGTGGAAATGACATGTTTAAAAAATTCATATATGAATTTTAAATAATGAGTTCATATTATATATATATATATATATATATATATATATATCATGTTATGCATTTTAAATCTATTTAAAATACACAATTAAATAATATTATCACCAGTGTTGGGGGTAACGCATTATAAGCAACTCGAATTACGTAATCAGATTACTTTTTTTCAAGTAACTAGTAAAGTAACACATTACTTTTAAATTTACAACAAAATATCTGTTACTTTTTCCCATTTATTGACTGACAACTATCCTTTCCCCATGTTGAGAGAAAGTGTCGAGCTGTTGTGTGATATTTATTATAGTTCTAGACTAAATGTGAGCAGGCATTTACTCATCTCACTTGCACAAAAAAAATATTCAGTATTCTTCAAAATGAATAAAACCAGTGAAATGTAAAATTAGAATACTACTCAACCTCTAATAATTAAATATATTAAATAATATAAATATATTTTATGCATTTAATCTTACTTTATTGACCAGTGTACTTGCTGCTGACCTTCGATGATTCAGTTAAACCATAAGCAAAATTGACTTTAGATTTTTTGTTTTCATTGGTGAAGTAAGTGTTAAACTTTCTTCTCTTGCACCCTATTCTTCTGCAATCCAGAACAGAAGCACAGCTAAAAGATTTGTTTGAGCTATGCCCTCTACTGTACACGCATGTATTTGCATTTCCTTCAGCCTTCAGCCTTCCTTCGCCAATTTTGGCGTGAAAGGTCCTTTACATTTGCCCAAAAATAGAACCTTTTTGTTATTAAAAAACAAGCAAGCCCAGCTCAGGTGAGAAAAAGTAACGCAAAAGTAATGTACGTAACACATTGCTTTTCTTAAAAAGTAACTAAGTAACGCAATTAGTTACTTTTTATGGGAGTAATGCAGTATTGCAACACATTACTTTTCAAAGTAACTTTCCCCAACACTGATTATCACACAATTTGACTAAATTACATCTTGATTGGAAATTATCTGCACACAAGTGAAACTTAAAATCAAGTCGTCATGAAACGGTAAATTGTGATCTTTTCATCCCTATTGTGGTGTATATCCAAGAGAAACAACTACTTGAAAAAGAAGAAATGTAAGGCAATCCCATGTGTGGCAAGTGACAGGTTGTTAATGTTTTTAATAAAAGAAATATAGGTAACACTTTACAACAAGGTTCATTAGTTAACATTAGTTAACTACATTAGTTAAACATGAACTAATAATGAACTGCACTTATACAGCATTTATTAATCTTTGTTAATGTTAATTTCAATGTTTGTTAACATTAGTTAATGCACTGTGAACTAACATGAACAATGAACAACTGTATTTTTATTAACTAACGTTAATGAAAATTAGTAAATACAGTAAAAAATGTATTGCTCATGGTTAGTTCATGTTAGTTAATACATTAACTAATGTTTAACTTATGAACCTTATTGCAAAGTGTTACAGAAATATAAAAATAAAAATAATTTAAAAAAATAAATAAAATAAAACTTTGTTAGAAGCTAAATTGTTTGGTGTGGTGGAAATGACTAGAACATTATACATTTTGAAAAATGTATATTAATCATTTTTTTACACAGCTATTAAAATGGTTTATTTTATTTGTTGCTTTAAACATAATTCATATCAGAATCAAATTTTGTATTTTTAGACAAACATAAAAGTGGATTTATAGTGCTCAAAGTTAAAGAAACACCCTTAAACGAACAACAGTACCACACTTGGGGGTCTTTGGCAGGCAGTGATGGTGAAAAGCAGCACGTCCGAAGGTTAAGGGGCAGGGGAGCAGCTGTAGCTCACTCACACCCCCTCTGACCTGATCCTCAGCAGGTGGGAGTGACCCTGCCCTGGTCCTGTTACTGTTATCCTGGACCTGACAGGACACATACATCACAGCACCGGGCCCCTAATGCGAAACACATTCCGCCAGGGCCTGATCAAAGAGCGTCTGCTCCGACAACAAAGTGCCCCCTAATTCCATGTTTGGACCACATAATTGAAGAGTAATTATGGCTGACAAAACACTTCAGGTTTTTTTTTGCCCCTCCTTGTCTCATTTTCTATTTTCTCCCTCTCTCTCTGAGAGAAAAGCCAGATCAGGCTTGTCATAAAGCGTTACAGGGGACCATGTGCTGAATTTGCAGGATGGAAATAGAGGTCAAGCTTTAATGGAAAAGAGCAAGCGCGCACACACGTGCACACATTCACGCACGGCTTTACCCGGTGGCCTGGAATAACACAGCTAAACCACATGAGGAGTTGTAACACGATCCTATGACCCTCTCCAACAGACAGGGCTACTGTTTCTCTGAAGAGCCGTAACTGTAACTTCTTCACTAACTGCTCTAACTGCTGACCATGAAGACCATGAAGGCCATGACACGCAAATTCCTCCCCAAAGCAAAGCGGCCCTTAGCTCGAGAAGAATTCGACTAATAAATGAGGTGTTGACAGACAAGATTTTGCTTGGCTTTTGCACCAAAAAGAAGCAGGATTTGGTTTTAGTGTTTGCTGCTCTGTCAGTTCACCATGTTAAGCTACTAGCACTGTAGACCCAGAGACTGAAGGCAACTTCCTGTTGGGCAGATCGATATGATAACAAGAGCCCTGGGGTTAGTCTAGAGATATGAGCATTTCATCTTTACTGCAGTTTTACTCAACAAGGGCTGACTGGCTAACATCCACCAGCAAATCTTTGATTCACTTTGGGATTATTAGCGTGATGTTTACATCTTTAGTTAGAACTTTGAAGCCAAACAAAGTAGTCCAAAGGGAGGTGAGCATTGTCGAACACACTAATCGCAAACAGGTGTTGCATGCGGCGAAAGTTTGCTTTTGTAGCTTTTGGATCATGTTCCAGTGCGAGCGTGCGGCGTTAGCTTGAGATAATGCCGATGGCCAATTTCTAGACAGGAAACGACACAGGAACAGGGCTTTGATTGTGTTTGTTTCCCTCGTCCTGCTCTGTAGTTTTAATGGGCTGAGCAGAGAGACTGATGTTGGCAGGGGCTTCGCTGTACCGCTCTCATCTCTCCATCTCTTAATTAGGCTTATCTGCTCAGCACTGGTGCCAGGCGGAAGCTCGCTCTTTTTTGAAGTGCAATAGGCCGGGTCTTTCAGCTGCTGTTTTGAGGTCACATGACGGCACAGGGCCGAGCAGGGGGGCAAAACCCCTCTTCTAATTGTAGAGATTACGATCAGAGGGGTCGGACTCATATGGAGTTTCTAGAATCCAAAGCCATTTTTAGAATACTAAGGCTACGTCTATAATCCGGAGACATTTGAAAACTGAGTTTTCATTTAAAAACACTTTCCATCCACACTAGCTTTTTCAAGTGTTTTCCAAAAGTGTTTTGCTCATTCACACTGCAACATCTGAAAACGCTTAAATCCCTTTACTGCGCATGCGTAAAACATACTAAAAGCTCACGAGATGAAGCAGAGAGAGCAGATATAACAAAGTTCTCATGCTATTCTTCTGGCACAATCATTTTATTAGCATATTATCACTCACTGTTGCATCCAGGTCTCACTCAAACTTGCATGCTTTAAAACGCAGCTGTTTTCATCATGTTTTGCCGTGCAGGACAGCAAATGTGAGTAAATTCTCTGTCATCTTTGCAGAAATGTAATACGAAGATTCTATAAAGGAGCATTTATCTTGTGCAACACTGTTACAGTAAATAGCAGGCACAAAAATGCAGGCTCGGCATAACTATAGATATCTATGAGTACAATATGCATCACATTTATCCACTTTGGAGAGTGTTTTCAAAAAGCTCAGTTTTCCTTGACAAAAATGCTGTCTCAGTGTGGACGGAAGGTCAAAACGGGGGAGAAAAAGATGCATTTTCAAATGGAAAAGTATTAGTGTGGACATGGTCTCAGTGCGTTTAGAATGTCTAGAACATAGAATGTAGTAGAATTTATGATGTGTTCAGTTTGTAACAAAATTGTATTTTTCCAAAGATCCTCCAGAGGGCCGCAGCCCATTTTTTGCAATTGTTGTAATAAAAATGTAGAAATCTGTAGGGATGCATGATATATTGGTACAGGAATGGTTATCAAACAATAGTTTATTGTTTAGTTTATTATTTAAAGTTTAGTTTATTATTTATTTTTATTTTAATATACTTTTATCAGTATCGACCAGTATCGTATATATTTAATTGTGTATGCTTGTTTCCCCCATTTTTTACATTTAGATTACTTTTGCTTTCATCTAAAGATAGATTTTCAAGTAAAATGATAGTTCAGCCAAAAAGGAAAATTCAGTCATCATTTACTCACACTCATGTCATTCCAAACCTGTTTGACTTTCTTTCTTCTGTGGAACACAAAAGAAGATATTTTGAAGAATGTTGGTAACCAAAACTGTTTGATTTCCATTGTATGGACAAAAAAATAAAACAATTCTTGTAATATCTTAATTTATGTTTATGTCCATAGAAATATGTCAAAAAAAACGCTAATTTTCCTTCCCTTTTTCTGCAAAATCTTGAGCTTGTTGCTTAAAGTTTTGCCATTGAAATAAAATAGAAACGATAGAGGAGAATGGGGGAAAAAAAAGAAAATACGCATTGATGTCTTTTTGGCTGCCACTTACTAGAAATAATTTTGTTCACCCTCTTATCTGCACATCAGACAGACACCTTTTCTGTTTTTATTTTGTTTTTCAGAGAGGAGTATATGTGTGAGATCACTTCTCAGGGGTGCGATTGCAATCTGCACTGCCGCCACCTTTGGTAAAAATCCACACTTCTGGGGTGTGCGTGCATGTCAGATGGCTCTGCTTCACACCCATTGCCTAGTGCTCCCCTCCGCCACTTAGCATGCTAATTAATCCCAATGACAGCCATTCGTGTCACTCACCCCTTGCTCCCATGGCGACGCTGCCACAGCAACACTCCCACAGGGCCCATCCTGCTTTAGATGGTCTGCTTTTTTAAGAAGCCCCAGTGCACACTAGGATTACAATCCGAATCTCAATCTCGGCTCTTGCCGCCAGAGTTTATGGGGTTGCGGGAAAAGAGGTGGGGGAATATAATTATTTAAAAAAAAACAAAAAAAACAGATATAAACAAGTGTGCGCAAAAACGTGTGTGAGAGAGAGAAATAGTGTGTTTATTAGGCCTCCTGGGATGGGAGGGAGGTGAAGACTGTAAATAATTAGCACTGGAGTGCTAGAGTTTTCCCGTTTGATCTCTCCGATGGAAAAGCAAATGTAATTTAGCACGCTGTGAGTAATTTAACAGTTAGCATGAGTTCCTTTTAATTTCATTTTGCTCAGCATCACTCTCTCAAATTAAATATTTTTGTTGTTTACAAAGCAGATCTTTGGCAGCTCGGCAGGGCCGCCAAGTTATGAGCGAGACTTTTCTGTTGGTGTTTATTCATCTAGGCTTGTTTGCGTGTTGAAGTGTTTATGTTGATTGTATGAGAACAATTGGATCAAGCATGTCTGGGAAAATTAATCCATAACTAATGATAATGGCACTAGAACTAAAGCTGTTCGGCACTTGGAAAATACAAATATTAGAGTTTTGCTCCATCCAGCACATCTGTGCTGTGTTTATTGGCAGCGCAAATTGTTTGTTTGTACATATTTAAATTGAGATTTATTTTCAAATTTAAAAGCTTGACATAAATCCAATATTATGGCCTTTCCACAGTATAATTAATGTTATGTTATTTTTAAAAAATATATATATTTTTTTTAATATTTTATAATCTTTAATCGTTTTTTATTTAAAATATTGCATTGAGGAATCCTTTTTTAGTGAACACACATACAGCCACAATAACCCAGGCTTCATGGGGTTTATGTCAGCTTGTCAGGGGATTGTCAGTTAATTGCTGGAGGTGCCTGTGGCTAGCAGAGGCCTCTGTTCACCACCACTGTCTGTGTATGTCTGTGTGTTTCGACAAGCATCCCCTGGAACAGGAGTGTTATCAAAGTGAGAGTTCGCCACTGGCGCTATGTGAGACTGTCTTATCACCTCTGTCCGTGTGCGTGGGTGGGTGTGTCTCTTCCAGCTGAGGGGCTCATTGGTCTGGCCTGTAGTTAATGATTTTGTTCAACAGTTACTGCACTGTTGTTTTTTTCAGCAGCGTCCTGAATTGTATGTAATCGCCTTTATAAATAAGCAACTTGTTAAACAATTCAGATTTTGATCCGGTACTTTTAAATGATTTGGCTAAAGTGATTCATAAAATATGTAAATCACTCGACACTGGAATTTGTAGGTAAATATACAAATGTGCATACACATAATATTAAAATGTGCAAAGCATAAAATAAATTGCTTGTCAGAGAATATACATACATACATATAGATAGATAGATAGATAGATAGATAGATAGAAGACAGCTTTCATATTGGGAGATATTTGCATGTATCAGGGAGCCGCTATCAAAATGCGGGTTATTGAATTTGTGTTTGAATGTGTGCTCGAGTTTTACTTTCACTTTCGCGATCGCACGTACTCTGTGAATAGGGAGCGGCGGTTCTAAATGAGCATTTTACAAGATTTTACATTTGTCAGACGCTTAGGCTCTGTTGTGCAACGAATCCTCCGCCATGGTCTTGTCAGTCATCTCGTCACTTACCCTCGTCACGTGATCAGTGAACTCTGATTCCTGCTGCACTACATACGATGAGCTCGTGTTGGATGGGCTGGATGGAATTGAAGCGACCGTTATCCAACTGAATTAAATGGTTTTTATTTCTATAAAAAGCAAAACGACAGTGGAGGTGTAATGTATATGTAGCATATTCTATCCTAATTTCACCCTCACACTCCATCATGGCAATATCACTAGACAGCTTTTCACCTCCATGAGAAATCTTGTCACATTTAATCTCGCGAGATCTCGTTGCACAAGATCTTGTCACACCCCTAATAGATACTGTAGATAGATATTAGATACATACATACATACATATAATGTATGTATGTAACCAGTTATGGTATGTGTGTGTCTTCCCAAACAACTATGAATGGTGGAATGGAGCTCTGTTAATGATAGGTGGTGAGTGTGCAGCAGCATTTCAGATGGATTGTAGTAAGACCAAGGATGATGGAAGTGTGCTGCAGAATGAATATTAATGGTGGGCGTCTGGGCCAGAGCTAATGATGAGGAAAATTCCCTAATAAAAACTTGATGTGATGGGCAACGACCCGCAGGGTCACCAGAGAGACCTAGAGTTAATAGTGTGCCGTCAGGTGTGGGGAGCAAAGTGATTAGAGCCACACATCCGTTCCTGCTGTAGAAAGAGAGAAAGTGGGGTAGACACAGGGAAATGGAGAAAAAGAGAGATACTACAGTTTGATAGAAAATTAGAGCGCATGATGAAGAGTAAATGAAGGAAAGCTAGAATATAGATTTATGTATGGGCACGAATCGAACTGGTCTGTCAATGCGACTTACTCAATGATAAAATAAATAGTTAGTGTTTGACCTCTGGGCTTCTGCATTGTCCAGTTGCCCTATATATGTCTTTGTGCTGTCGGGATATTCAGTTATATCATAATTGCATACATTCATCCACACTTTTTCCACCTCACTGCTCTATTTTCCAGAGGGTACAAGGAGAAGCATAACAAAGATGGCAGCTGGCATCAGAGCAAATGTCAGCTGTGCATGCAGTAATTAAAATGCAAACAAAGTGGACTGTTCCCCAGGGAGGAGCCATAATGGTACAAACAATGCAATCTGATGTATTTAATTGTCTGAAAATCTTTCTATTAATCTTTGATTAAGCTAGCAACTGTTTGCTGCCTAACCTTCTTCAGCACTGAATGCCTGTGGGAGTGAACTACACACTCACTCTGCTTGTTTGTTTGTTTATTAGGAGGGAAGAAGAGTGTCTTGCATCTTGAAATAGACCTTAGTCAGAAAGGACGTCATATTTAATTTGACATAAACAGCGGTGAGGGACAGAAGCACAGTTTATTCATTATTGTGCTGTTGTCTACCTGGGTGTTGATTGCTTAGCTGACTAAACATTAGTTATATCTTTCTTTACAGTGGGCAAAAAAATTCCAGAAAACATTGGATGAATCAGTCGTGAATTAAATTAAAAGATTCATGAGCGATATACATTGAAATTTGTCATTGTGGTTCATGGTTAAAACCCTTTGCAAAGAGTTTTTGTCATTGACAGTCAAACTAAATATGTTGTTGCTCTAAAGTCTACAGTACTAATGCAGACATTCAGACAAAAGTGTATAGATATGTACACTGCCGTTCAAAAGTATGGGATCGGTACGATTTTTAATGTTTTTAAATGAAGTCTCTTATGCTCAACAAGGCTGCATTTATTTGATTAAAAAACAGTAACATTGTAAAATATTATTACAATTTAAAATAACTGTTTTCTATGTGAATATATTGTAAAATTTAATTTATTCCTGTGATGGCAAAGCTGAATTTTCAGCATCATTACTCTAGTCTTCAGTGTCACATGATCCTTCAGAAATCATCCTAATATGCTGATTTGCTGCTCATGAAACATTTCTTATTATTATCAATCTCGAAAACATTTGTGTACATTCAGGATTCTTTGATGAATAGAAAGTTTTCAGCATTTATCTGAAACAGAAAGCTTTATACAGTACCATTCAAAAGTTTGCAGTCAGTAAGAATTTTTTATTTTTGAAAAGAAATTAAAGAAATACTTTTATTCATCAAGGATGCATTAAATTGACCAAAAGAATGACAGTAAAGACATTTATAATGTTACAAAAGATTCTATTTTAAATAAATGCTGTTCTTTTTGAACTTTCTATTCATCAAAGAATCCTGAAAAAAATGTACACAACTGTTTTCAACATTGAAAATAATCAGAAATGTTTCTTCAGCAGCAAATCAGCATATTAGATGAATTTCTGAAGGATCATGTGACACTGAAGACTGGAGTAATGATGCTAAAAAAATTAGCTTTGCCAACACATGAATAAATGACATTTTAAAATATGTTCAAGTAGACAACAGTTATTTTAAATTGTAATAATATTTCACAATATTACTGTTTTTATTACTGTTTTTTTTTTTTTTATTTTTTTTTTAAATCAAATAAATGTAGCCTTGGTGAGCATAAAAGACTTCTTTTAAAAACATTCAAAATCCTACCGATCCCAAACTTTTGAATGGCGGTGTACATATAAACACATGCTACTGTACAAAAGTTTAGGGTACTGTAAGTAAGATTTTTTTTTTTTTTTTTTTTTTTTTGGAAAGAAGTTAAAACTTTTATAGAGCAAGGATGCATTCAATTGATCAAAAGTGACAGTAGAGACTTTTATAATGTTACAAAAAATTAGATTTCAATTAAATGCTGTACTTTCTATTGTAATCCTGAAAAAAAATGTATCATGGTTTCCACAAAAATATTGAGCAGCACAACTGTTTTCCAGATTGATAAGAAGAAATGTCTCTTGAGTACTGAATCAGCATATTAGAATGATTTCCAAAGGATCATGTGACACTGAAGACTGGAGTAATGGCTGCTGAAAATTCAGCTTTTCTATCACAGGAATAAATTACATTTTACTGATTTGTACATATGATTTCATCTTCCCACTCTTTTTTCCTTTCACAAACACACACATTGCGTTTACCCTGCCCTCCCACTCTCACTTGTGGCTGGCAGGCTGGGTGACAATGCCACCCTTGGTTGATCAGCTAAGCGCGTTGCCCTGTGGCACCATCTGTCTGTGCCAAGCTCCACCTTGGGGCGCCATCTCACATCTGTCAGCCCGAGCAGCTTAGCTGACAAGTTATTTTAAAGGTAGACATACCCTCCAGATACGTAGACACATTTACATACATGCATACAGGCATAACACGCACACATCTTGTACCCGCTAACCCTTTTCTGTTTCCTGGCACGGCATCACACAGAGTGTGTGTGTGGCTGATATACGTCTAAGAATGGCTCTCAATACTTGAGATTCAGCTTCTTATTTACTCTTTTCCTTATACACCAGTTTTTCCCATCACTGAGTCATTGGATGTTCTCCACACAGGTGGTATTTTAAAACTACTGCAATAGCAATACTGCAGTTTTCTAAGACAGCATCCAAACTGTCAGGGAACCTCATAAGTTACCAAATTGGAGCACACTACATAGGCAGCAATTCTGCATCACAAAGATAACAACTCAGAGTTGATTTTAATAGATTTTGATGTTTGCATGAGATGCTGCTTTGTGTTAGGAACGCACATATTATTTAAGTGTTGCTTTATGTTGGCAGCTCACTAGGTTTTGAGCAAAGCTTCAGTATTTGTGCTCTCTTCAGTCTTTTAGTTTATATTCACTGCTCAGGGTCTGGAGAAAGTGTCGTATCGAGGAGAAAATTGCCTGCAGATGTTGGCAAGGTGCTTGAGGGAGAGGGTGGGACGGTACGATCAGGCTGGAGGTTATTAGGCCAGGCAGCAGATGACTGCTTCCTGACAGCCATGAGAGAGAGCTGCCGTAGGACAGACCACAATCCACTGGTGAAGGAGATGTTTTCCCTGTATCTAGGCCCTCCTGGCTGTCACGCTTCCCTCCTCATTTGTTCCTCTGCTCCTTCATCCTGGCGTACTTTAGAATGACAGCTGGACGTCACACAGATGCTGTGTGAATTAGTCCCTGAATGTCATCAGGTCTGGATCCTGGCGCTCTTAATGGTCTAACCCAGTCAAAGGTGTCGAGATACATTTCCTTCTCCTCGCTTCTGCGGCTGACAGCAGTGCTGCTGTGTTTTTTCTGGTAAGTGAGGTTAGATTTCACTGGAGTTTAATGTTAAAGGCTTGTGGAGAACACAGAGACAGGGTCATGGGGTAGATGATTAGTAGTCATGTAATTCATGTCACCCACCCAAGTCTGCCGTTTATGCAGGTTTAGCTTTAGTTGGACATTTGAGCTTAAAATTACATAAGCATTGAATACATAAATAGTGTAGTGCAGCATTGGCATCTCCAATGTTGTGTTAGCTAGATTAATGTTTTAATGGTTGTCGTCTGTCTTTTTTTTTTCTTTCTTTCTTTTTTTTTTTTCTTTTTTTAGGAGCTTTGATTTATCTTTGATGTCTGCTTGCAGTCAGTTTAATCAGGGTTTCCTAAACTTTCACAAAGTGTGGCCCAAAAAAGCCTTGACTAAGGAAATACATTTTCTAAAAGCTTGATGTGACCCTGAATTTGTTGATACACAATGCACTCATACAAGTTCAAGAAATATATTTTAAAATTTCAAAAATTAAAATTTTTTAGCTTGTTCTTTCTGGATGATATCACTCTGCAAATATATATATATATATTTAAAATAAAATGATAAATAATTATATTTTTCAACATATTTGCAGTTTCATTTATTTTAACTAAGGAAATAAATTTTATAAAAGCTTGATGTGACCCTGGATTTATTGATACGCAATGCACTCGTACAAGTTCTTTAAGAAATATATTTTAAAATTTCAAAAAATATTTTTTTTTTAAGCTCGTTCTTTTTGGATTATATCACTCTGCAAAAAGTATATATGTATAAATAAAAAAAAGTTTATATTTTTTTCAACATATTTGCAGTTTCATTTATTTTAACTAAGATAATGCATTTTATAAAAGCTTAATGTGACCCTGGATTTATTGATACACAATGCACTCATACAAGTTCATAAGTTAAAGTTAGTAAGTTAAATGGTTCATGTCGCATGTTAAACTATAGTGTTCAAACTCCTGTGGCCCAACATTCCTGCCTATTTGCCGTAAGCTTATAATTTCACATTCAGATGAGTATGTGAACTCATATTAAATGCAAGTTTGTCATAAGAGTACTTCTGGAGAAGAAGATCCTTTCCTTCTTATTGGTTTAACCTCGAAAATGTGATAATATCATGAATAAGTTAAATATATGAATAAGTTTAATATTAAATTTTGAAAGAATCTGCCCAGTATCTTGAGAGCCACGCTTGACTCATCACTACCTGTTACAATGTCACCTTGGTACTCATGGGTCGTCAGTAGCCGGCTCAGTGTGGCATAACTCATTCTGTACAGTAGACTTGGAAAAGCGGTGATTTCAGTCTCACAGCACAAAGCTTCCGGTGAAATTTCTCATCTCTCTGTGGCCCAATACTCAAAGCCTCACTCTCAGCAGACAGTACAAGGCACGCCGCCATTTTCTCCTCAGAGCGTCTGACTCTTAGCTCAGTGCTGGCTGCGCCTGTTTTTGCTTCCTCTCTCTCTTCATCCTTCCTCTTCTATCCATCTCATCACACACACACACACTCTCCTACTGCAGAGCAGAGAGTGGGAGCTCCAGGCCTTGATTTGCCAACACATTTCCAATGATTAAAACGTAATTAGCGCTAGCGAGCGCCTCCTCCCTGGCTAATTTCACTGCACGCTGTGACAGGCAGGCGGCCGGCGGCGGCGCGGCCCCAGTGGCAGATGGAGAAGCAGGCAGCAGGAGGGGAAAAACCATTTTGCCGCGCCATGGTTTGCATCAGAAAACCATCAGGACGCGCAGCTTTTTCTGTGGGAGGTAAGAGGACAGGGAGAGAGAGAATGAGGGGGGAGGAGGGAGGTGGGGCACATAGCTCTCCGTGGCAGCGCATCAAATTGGCACTGTCAGAGCTGACCCTGGCAATGGTTGCCATTCTTCAAGCTGTCCCCCACCGCCACCCACCACAGCCCGCAGGCAGAGCGAGAGAGCGACAGGCAGAGTGAAAATAGCTGAGGAAAGAGGAGGAGGGATGGAGGGAGAGAGAGCGTACCAACCTATCTTCAACCTTCCGGACCCCCACTGCCTCTGTAATCAAGCTCAGATCAGTCTCAATTAATTTCAGCGTTCGTTGACAGTGCCAATTACAACACAATGGCAAATAGACCATGAAATGGAACGTCGAACACTTTGCGTCCTAACTTGACATTTGACTGCGGTTTTACATCAATGACTGCTAAATAAGAACAGATCTCTTTATGTGCTGTTTTTAAACATAGTTTTGAAGCATATTTTCGGAGTGTTTGCTGTGCTTGGCTCGTAGCGGTGCTGAATTTAAACCACACATTTTTCATTGTGCTGGCCCTTCACCAGAGTGTGTCATGCAGTTTGATGTGGGCGCTGAGGTTTTCATTTCGAGAAGTCTGGTTAAGCTTGGAGCTTCGGACAATGGCAAAAACGTGGTTAAATGAGCTCAGAATACGATTGCTTTCGCTCCTTTATTGTACTGCACTTACGAGGCCTTTGGGATTTGACTTGAAATAGGAATGAAATGAAATGTATTTAGCTTGAAGATGTTTTCATGTCAATGCTCTGTTTTTGTCATTGTGGAAATTCGTCATTGTGTGTGGATGTGCTTGTGTTAAGAAAAGCTTTATTTAAATTTTAGTGGAAAACCAGCCAATCAGGGACTTTGATTCCAGTCCAGACTTTCAAGAAACCATGAAATTGTTTAAAGAGTGCTGCGCAGACATTTCTTGTTGTAACAAGAAGTTGATGACATATCAAAGAGCTTGTCCCTTGTTATAGCCAAGGAGCAAACCACAAAACATTGAAGGAACTTTCAAAATGCCACTTCCTTCCAACTGATATTTGGGAAAGGAAATAACGAGTGAGTGTTAGCACGAGTACAAGTGCATAATGAGCCATGATTTCTTACTTTTCCTGCTTCACTGTTATTGTAAAATATGTCAAATCTTTTTTGATTTTATGAGGCTTTTCAGGATGTGTTTAGCCGCCATGCTGCAGTGCTGCAGTATAGACTGCATGAACACAGCAGGGGTAGACAGGATCTGTTACACTATTGGTCTAATTCGCAGGCCTAATCAGCTCTTCTTCCTTCGCTGTATCTGAGGAGTGTATGTCTAACTAAAGCAGATGGCTCTGCTGTTCCATTGAGGCCATTGGCTGTTTTAATAAGCTTAACATGCTATATTGATCTGCAGCCAAGATCAATTGGCGAAGTGTTTGGCTTTTTGAAATTAACACCACACCAGAAAAAAAGCAAGAAAATGCTGAGATGGATTCCCAAGATAATCCATGCAATATGACTGTAATACCAAGTACTTTAGAGGAATTAAATGTGTTGGACTGACCATCATTATGCCAATCTCTTCACATTTACTCTTGTCAGCATCCTTTACTGTTGTTTTCTTAACTTCAATATGTTCAAATGGTTGTTTGTATCTTCAGTCAACAATAAATACAGCTCTGTTATATTAATATAATATACAGTTGTGCTCAAAATTATTCATACCTTTGGTAAATATGACCAAAGAAGGCTGTGAAAATAAATCTGAATCGTTAATCCTTTTCATCTTTTATTTTAAAAATGTACAAAAATCTAACCTTTCAATTGAGAATAAGAATTTTAAATGGGGGGGAAATTTCATTATGAAATAAATGTTTTTCTCTAATACACATTGCTCACAATTAATCATACCCTTTTATTCAATACTTTTTGCAACCTCCTTTTGCCAAGATAACAGTTCTAAGTCTTCTCCTATAATGCCTGATAAGTTTGGAGAACACATGAGAAGAGATTACAGACCATTCCTCCATACAGTATTACTCCAGATTCACAGATCCAAGTTGGTGCTTCTCGTCTTCAGTTCACTCCACTCATTTTCTATTCAGTTCACTTCACTCATTACCCATTTTTGTTTTGATTGTGATGTTTGTATTTGGATCATTGTCCTGTTGTAAGATCCAACCTTGGCCTATTATATGATTTCTAGCAGGGACAGTCAGGTTTTGATTTTTTATCTGTTGGTATTTGTTAGAATCCTTGATGCCATGTATCCGAACAAGATGTCCAAGATCTCCGGCAGAAAAATAGGCCCACAACATTAAAGACTGTAACTGTGGGTATGGGGTACTTTTTATCCCTTTGTGCACCAAACCCATCTTGAGTGTTTGCTGCCAAAAAGCTAATTTTTTTGTTTCATTTGACCATAGAATTTTTTTACAGCCTTCTTTGGTCATATTTACCAAGGGTATGAATAATTTTGAGCACAACTGTATATTGTTGACTGAAGCAATTATAATATAAAATGAATATGCTATTACATTATATTATAATATATTACTACTAAATTCCTACTCTCCTTCTAGAGTTTTCAGGTCTTCAGATCAATGACTTTTAAAGGTCCCTTTCTATAATTTTAAATCGAAAGGAGATTATGCTTTTTCCGTGGTAGGTCCCAAACTCTGGAATAGTCTCCCATTCAACGTGAGGTCAGCTCCATCAATTGCCACTTTTAAGTCTTATTTAAAAACTTAATTATTTTATTTATCTTTTGAATAAGTTGTGTTTACTACTGTATGTTGTATGTAATATTAAATGTTGGTTTTAATGTAATTGTTGTAAAGCACTTTGGGGCAACGTCTGTTGTTTGAAAATGTGCTATATAAATAGAGTTGCTTGCTTGCTTGTTATCACTATAATACAAGATTAATTTTATATTATAATTGCTCCAGTCAATGGTATATTTTTCCACTTTTATTAGAAATCGGGTAGGAAATGATAAGAGAAAAGCAAGGAATAAGAAAGTGATACTGCGCTCAAACCTGCATTTCCCACGTGAGCACCACAGCTCAATATGTACTAAGCAATATACTTTGAATCACGACATTCAACAGATCTTACTTTATTTGTTTTGTTTTTTTTTTGTTTGTTTGGTTTTTTTTTTTTGGGGTTTTTTTTTTGTGAAATGTTCAGCTTCTCGCTGTTAAGGACAAACAAGTTGCCTGCCCTTTCCTGTCAGATCTCATCTTACTTTCTCCGTTACTTTAACTTTCCCACTATTTCCACCCTCATCCCCCTTTTCTCAATCTCTTCTCTCAGCACCAGTACGGAAATTTGCATACGTCTATTCTTGGAAAGAAGGAGCAAGAGAGAGAGAAAGAATAATGACAGCAATTTCTTCCCTTTCTCCACTCGCTGGCTTGCGAGAGAGTGTCGTTTAACGGCACCTGTGTTAGCGACAGGCACGCGGATGAGAAGCGAAAGAGAGCAGTTGATTAAATCATCAAGTCGTGGCGCAGAAAGTCAATTCTGCTCACCGTCTACAATGATATCCTTTTATCCTGACGTAATGAGCTATGGCACTTTTGCATTGGGTAATGCGATGAGTTCTATTAGCGCGTTCCATTTGCTTCACAAGCAAGGGCGAGTCATTTCGTTCCTCTCATATCTCAGCAATCAAAGCGGTAGGCTGGGCACGGGGAGCACTGACACGCCGATGGAGATGCCGGCGGTGTTTTTTATGGATCACAACACACTGGAAAAAATACATTTTGCTCATTATTTTAACTCTTCAGGAACTTTGCCTGTGCCAAATGAAGGGGAGCCCCAGGCCTTTAGGAAGGCTTCATATGTTAAATCGACCATTGTGGCTGAGTACATAGAAGGGCAGGAAGTGTGGGTTATATTTCAAAAGCCTCAAAATATTATACTGATTGTGTTTCAGAGCATTTTTACAGTATTATCATACTGGCACACACAGGAGCAGTAGGTTATTAACATCTGTGTGTGTGTTTATTGGTTATGTATAATACATGAGCCCCGTATGTCTCGATTCCCATTGGACTGGGGCTGTAAATTGGATGCTGCTCAGCAGGCCCTGTATCAGGTCAGACGGGAGAGACTTGTGCCAGAAAATATCCTCCCCTCTCTCACTCTGTCCCTTCCTCTCACTTTCTTTCCCTAGCTCTCAGTCCTTGCAGGAATACCACTCCCAGAACTGTCAATCATTCAGGGCTGCCACAAGGTTTATGCTCTGCTGGGTGTAATTGGCCCAGAAGACCTTAAGCCCCGCCCCTAGCAGGCCTTCATTAGGGAGTCCAGGCTCAAACCCTGAACACATCTCTCCCAGCCAAGTCATCTGTGTGCTGCTAGCTAATTAGCAGATAAAGAATTAAGTGGACCTTGAAATTGAAATTGGACAGAAAGGCTTAAATTCAGCATTTTAATATCATTCTGTTTATTAACTATCTTTGCTTTATTTTGCATAGAGACCCCACTGCCCTCTGTTGTTTTGTTTTGTTTTGTCTTGCATTTGTTTTTGTTGTTTTATTTTTTTCTCTCTCTCTCTTTTCATTCAGAGTAATGTTTAAAATATTAAATTCTTAAATACACACTGGAAAATAGTTTTTATTTTCTGTTTGAAGTAGGATCACTGCAGTGCATACATGGCCATAAAAAACGACTACAGGAAAGTTTTTGGAGTGACAACTGTGGTTCTTTTTAGTGAATCAAAAACATAGTGTGACCAGTGTAGCCTGATTCAGAAAACAAATGACTCTTATGATGAACTTTTTTTAGTGAATCAAAAACATACAGCGCAACTAGTGATGTTATTTACTTTTTAAAATTATTTACTTTTATGGACCGGTTCTTTTTAGTGAATCAGAAACATACAACTTGATCAGTGTAGCCCGATTCCGAAAATAAACAACTCTGATGAACTGGTACTTTTTTAGTGAATAAGTATCATATGCTGAATTCAGAATCGCATACTAGCTTACTACTCTTACTATTTTAACATATCTTTCTATGGCAGAATGCAAGTATGGGGCTCCAAATTCAGCAGCTCAGTGCGATCGGTGTAGTCTGATTCATGAACAAAAACTATGAGCCAGTTCTTTTAATGAATAGTTGAAAAGAAGTTCAATCAATCTGAAACAATGCCCTTGAATAATTTACAGCATTAGCAGAAAATGCTATAAATATACCCAAATGATTCAGAATCTAATTGAATCAGGAAATGTGCAGTACCCAACTCTAAACATCAATGCCAAAAATTAAATCATTTTAATATTAGCTATTTTTGACCAAGCAATCAGTTTGTTGAATTTCAGGAAGGTGAATTTGGTAAACAATCAAACGCTGTGTACAGAACAAGCTTAAGCACTCAGCAGTGGTGTGACAGTTGTATTTAGCTGCAGTGTGTCTGTGGCCTATGAGACGTGAAGATAGTTGGACTCGTTCTCTAGTTGGTGTCTGCCCTGCTGGTGGTAATAGGCAGATGAAATGAGGCTTGGCCACTGAGTGAGATAAGAACAGCCTTTTCCTGCTTAGACTTTTATTACTCTGCTGATGAGCTGTGCAGTGCGAGACTGCCAAAATCAGATTTCCACTTCATAATGGCTTTATATTTAAAAGCAAAAAAAAAAAAAAAAAAAAAAAAAAAGTGTTTCAGCTCTGTCGCGTCTAGTAGATTCTGCACTGTTCTAATGCCACCTTTATCTTTGTCTTACAGTGTGACAGCGAGAGTGACCAAGAAGACAAGGTAAGACCATACCTGATTATTTTTATTAATACAAAGCTTACAACACCCGCACTGTCTTGAAATCTCTGTATTTTATATTTATGTATTTTTAACGTTAAATTTAGGAATTCTTAATGTTGAAATGTTTTTTGTTATAATACTGTTTCTTATCCCAACATATTATGCAAAGACAACTACAATGCCCTGTTATAACAGTGATTACATACTCTTTTCTAGTAGTCGTTCCTGTGTTTCAGGTGGCAGATCACTGTCTGCTTTCCCATTGGTAGTTGTTGTGTCGTATCGCTACTAATTTGCATAAATTGTTTGTTGTGTTGCCTCTGGTCGCTGTTACTTTTCTAAGCCAGAATTCACCAAATCTTTCTTGAAAATGAATTATATCTGGTCGCTTTGGTCACTCAGTGTGAATGTCCTTTAGTTTTGTATGGTAGATTAATTTCTAAATACTGTTATGCTATTGTCTAATGGTGGGACTTCCATTTTGTCCATCTAATGGCAAATGAGTGGAGTATTCTGAAAATTTATTTTTGCAGTTCTGATTTGTTACACTAGCAGTATAAATATAACATTTTATCTTTAAAGGGGACCTATTATGCCCCTTTTTCACATATGTAATATAAGTCTCTGGTGTCCCCAGAATGCTTCTGTGAAGTTTCACCTCAAAATACCCCACAGATCATTTATTATAGCTTGTCAAATTTGCCCCTGTTTAGGTGTGAGCAAAAACACGCCATTTTTGTGTGTCCCTTTAAATGCAAATGAGCTGCTGCTCCCGGCCTGCTTTCCAAAAGAGGGCAGAGTTTTAACAACTCACGCTTCGGTTGCTCAACAACAACAAAGCCGGAGAATATCACGCAGCCAAAATGACGATTGTCAGTAACGGTGTTCAGCCTTACATTACAGACTCAGGAAGAAGTTACAACTTTTAGAATGCAACTGGATGTTTCTGAATGGTTAGTGGTTAAATTTATTTAAATGCTGTTGAGTTGATTGAACTCTTTTGTGCAAATCCAGCGTTGAATTGCCCCTTATTTGTGAAGCAGTCCGGCGTAAAATGATGGCATGGCAACAACATTCTACTACAACAACTCTTTCTCTTCTCTAAAGCAGCCCAACATGGCCTCACACCCTTTGTTGCGTGTACACCGTAGTCACTTACAAAAACAAAATGGCGATGCCGTGGGTGGAAACGTGCAGATTACGGGGCAATCTGAGTGGCTCGTTATTTCACGTGCTTGCAGAGAAAGGCTTACGAAACAAAGTTTTACGAAACAAAGTTTTTCAAAACAAAGATTTTCATGACATGTCCCCTTTAAGAGTAAGTTTACATTATTAATAATACAGTTTTTTTTATTTATTTAATGTTTATGTATTTTTTCATTCATTCATTTAAATCTCCCACTGGTATAATATTCAGATTTAAAAATGTAAATAAAAAACTCGGTCATTTTAATTAATATACTGAATTGTGATTTTTACAAATTGCAAGAACTTCAGGAAATGCAAATGCTAGTTAGTAGCAGCTGTAGTTTTGGCGGCAGTATTGGTATTATTAATACCGTCTTACATCATATAGCACTTCTAAAATCATCTTTATTCGTTTTTAATCAAACTTGAATCAATGAGAATCCAATATTAGACTCTACTTAAAAGTGTGTTTCTATTTAATTAGAATTACCATCTTGTTAATGACTGTGAGAAGGCCTTAATTAACTCTGCATTAATTATGAATGACTAAATGGTGTGCGAAATTTGAAAAGAACCATTACGAGCTTCACAAGTTACATTTTACACATATTAACGTGTAACAATTCCTGCAGATGTATTTGATATAATCCACAAGACACCGTATGATGATAATGATTTTAATTTGATATATTGGTCATATTTATAGTGTAATTGAAACAAAATTAAGCTATTATTTAAATGCATGAATTTAATGGAACACTAGGCTCTAGGCTAACTTTGATGCAAACTAGGCAAGCTACAAAAAGCTTTACAAGACACATCGCACCACTTATTTACTGTCTACTGAACATCAGCATGATTACATGAAAATGTTGTTTTGTTCACTCTTTTTGAATGTTCCTCATTTGTTGTTTTAAACCAGTGGTGGTTTGATGACGACGAGTCGAATTAGCCATGTCAGTCAAAGCCCTTTTGTTGTGGCATTGCAGAGATTGTGCGGTGTAAGACATTAATCGCTGTTTTGCTCGCTGCGTTCCTGCTTCTCATTATTCCTCTAATGATTTTCACAATGTCATGTCATTCTCTCTGCCTTTGATTAATTATGTGTCAAAACAATGGAAGGGTTTATTAGGTAAACAAAGAAACAAGAGCGCTCTCTTTCAAACGCACACATATTCGCAAACACTTCAGAGGAATCTCTTTCTGTCAATAGCTCTTAAAATGTGTTTACAAAACCGTGAGCATGTTGAGCTGCATTAGCAATAAGCGACAGATCAGTGATATTTTCACATGCTTTACTCTCTGGGAATGAATTCAGTAGCTCTTTCTCTTGCAATAGCAGTTATAGTACAGTATATATTCCAGCAGCTGTAGGGGAGGACAACTTGTCACATTAATGGGTCAGTTCTATTCATCTACAGACAAACTGTCTCTTTTTATTCTCCTTTGGCCCAAATCAGGAAATGAAAAAAGACACTCTGGAGAAATCACTTTTTGACTGCAAGAATGATAGGATCATTCTCTCTTTTTCCCTTGAATGACATGCATGTCCACTCTTTTTAACTTGGCTATAAAAATGCCCCACAGGAAGTGTCATAATTGCATTTTCTGTGGCATCACCAACACCAATTTAATCAAACCTCCAAGTAATGCATCATTATTACTGAATAAAAAGTATATATTTACTGTAATATAAAAAAAAAATTGAAATAATTTTTATAAATTCAAGAATTATTTTATAAATTTATAAATTATATATATATATATTTACAGTGTGTGTGTGTGTGTATGTATATATATATATATATATATATATATATATATATATAATACAGTATTTAAAAGCAAAAATGAAAGTTATATAACTTTACAATATTAATTGTTTATAACCTAAATATAGTTGATAAATATTTTAACTATAGCTTTAAATGGTGGCTTAACTTTAACTGTTTATTAATATTAATACTGTTTAATGAATCTGCATTATATTTATTAAATAGTACAAACAAATTTATACATTAAATGTATTATAATAAAATATTTAATAGCAGTGTCATTTGCATGTATTATAATATTTTATATTATTATTTATAAAAGTTATTTATGAAATATTTTAACTAGATTCTAGTTAAAAGCTTACTGTGAAAATTATGTCAGCAATGATCTATTTCTTTCACTTATGTAGTTTACTTAGTAATAATGATGCATTACATGCAGGTTTGATTAATTAGTGTAATTGATGTAATGTTTTTTTTTATTAAATTTAATTATAAAATAATTATGTTTCTTTTTAAAAGTGTATTTTTAATGTTAATGGGAAGCCATATGTGTGTGTGGACGTGTTGCATAAAGTGTGAGAGTGTTTAATGGCCTTTTGACATGGCGTTTGTGTTAGCTGGAGCAGAACGAGAGATTTATTAAATGGTACAGTCTGTACACTGTTCATCATGCGGGCCTGGCCTATTCCAACTGGAACCCGGCCCTAGTCCTGCTGTCTGCCCTCTCTGGCTCGCTCTCCTCTCGCTCTCCCTCTCCTGCTGCTGGATGAATTGGCAGCATGCAGACCTAACAGGGTCCAGAATGCTCTGAATGCATTTGGCTGGCCCTGGCAACTGTGGCTGGCCTCCACCTTCCAGGCTTTTGGCTCCGCTTGGGTCCCTGGTTGCCCCTGTTACTTTCGTTCTCTCTCTCTTTCTCTCTGTGTGCCAGGGACCTTGTTCTCACCTCTCCCCACAACCTGCTCACCCACCAAACCCCAGGCCCCCGCCCCCTGCCCTGATTTGTGTGCAGAAGAAGTGTCTGTTATTAGAGAGAGCAGGTAGGGCCCTGTCTTCTCATTACTAGCCGCACAAGGGGGATTATTATGTCTTCTGTGGCTGGCAGAGAGAGAGAGAGAGAGAGATTCCACCATCTGACGGGCTGTTTGATGTTTCACTGCTGCCCGGATCCAATAACGTCCCCTTTTCATGGCGCAGTTAACACTAACAGGTCTGCGCCATCTGAGAGTGTTTAAAGACCGTTGAGGCTCAAGTGAATCTGTGCTGACTTTAGCCAGCAACAAATCAGCACATGTGCTCAGGCTTAGTGCCTCTCTACCCTCAGAATCCCTCTTTATGTCTGAGCTGTGGTGCAGTGGCTTGCACATGTGCTCTTGACATATAAGCCATCGAAGGTCGCAGGTTTGAGCCTGACATGCTTCACATCATTGTTTACTCCTATATTCCTGTCTCAGTTTACTGATCTGTACATCTAAAGAAAGAAAAACCACAAGTAAAACTATATTTTTACACTTCAGAACTCAACATTAAGGCTTTTTTCCGGCAGTCCCAGTAAGGAACAATCATAAAGGAATATTCAATTTTTTTGTTTTTAGCTTATTTACTATTTATTTTTTATATTTACTAATGATAAAATTAATCTCTTTTTTTTTTTTCTTAACATTTTTAATCACATAAGATATAGATGCATAGATATATTTTTATATTTTACAAAAAGAAAATTGACCAAAAAAATTATTTCGTTAAAAAATGAAAATGGAAATAGTACAGCTATAAATTAACTATTTATAGTTATTTATATATAGTTTATTTATACAGCTATAAATAAACACACTTGTACTGGAAAATGATGACACACGATGCAAAACATTACTGATTATATCACAGAAGCCCAAAGTTTAAGCTTGCAAGGCATATAATGGATGTACAAGATCAATGAATGTAAGATTTTCACTGACAATAATCCTTATTATTAAGTCCTGTGGTTTTCATTAGGGGTGTAAATCGAACGGTTCATCACAATACGATACAATATCGATTCTTATAGCCAGCGATATGATATTTGCTGATACCTCAAAAAATTCTGCAATACATTTACGATACGATTCGATTCAGGGGTATATATCGATATTATGATGATATGTGCTGATTTTACACAACCAGTTACATTTTTATTAACCCACAAATTCAAGCAAAATCTCTCCTCGACCGTCATACGCCCCCTAATGCTGATTGGTTACACGTTTGTTGTTGGTGTCGGACCGACTAACTTCCAAACAGTGCTGTTGAAGACATACATACCCCACCTTTAAACCAGAATGCACACCTTGAAGAAAATGGATAGATTGACATTGTGTGAAAATGTAGAGAGTGTGAAAACAAACATGCCTCTTAAATATATAAATATAGCCTACAGGTATTGTTTTTTTACATGGTGCATCAGTACATTGTATCATTAGACAAATACTCGATGTATCGATCTATATCGATGTATTGTTATACCCCTAGTTCTCATCATATGTGATGCATCATCTCATTATGAACATTATTAAACTTGCTGTCTTTAACTACGAACAATGCTTTTAAACCACATCATAATAAGCAGCATAAGCATTAATATCCTAAAGCTTTGTGTTTAGTGCCAAAGAAAAACATTAAATACACTCCTGAAACCATAGAGAGCACAAAGCGTGCTGAAAAATGGTTTTATGTGTACTAATCAATTATCAGCCCATTACCTTTAAGAGGTAGCTGGAGATGACAAATCGCACAAGCATGGACAGATTAATCTTAAGTACCTTTAAAGCGTCCCACCTTTGGCTCCAAATGAACATCCTCTTGCGTTTTAATGCACTTGATGAGGCCTTAAAAGGGAAAATAAGAGGACCTTTATCACTGAACTCTTTTAACACCCCTCGCTCTTTTCATGGGCCCTTTATTCCTTCTTGCATATTTTCCCCCTATCTGTGTGTGGCCAAGGGCAAAGGACACCATTTGAAAGCAGTTGCAGATTTATTAGCGTCTCTGCATCAGAGAAAGTGCTATAATTTCACTCGCTCATCTCTCATTTGAGACCTTCACTAAAGTGTTGAAAATGTTGAAAATCAGAATTGCCCGTATAGTAACTGATTACATGTAATCTGGATTACGTAATCAGATGTCAAAAATTAATTGAAATGTTTTATTTTGAAGAGATTTAAAGATTATCCTATTCAAATCAATGTGATAAATAAGTTAAGTCAAAAGTAATGTAAAAGTAATTAAAAAGTAGTCTAATTATATTACCTAAAATGTGTAATGTAATAGATTGTTACTAACTACAAATTTCCTGATGTAATTTGTATTCAGTAATGGACTACAATTTGTAAGTAATCTACCCAGCACTGCCCATATGTATAGTATGTATCCTGGCTTCCTTTTCTCTGCCTTTTTCCACTTTATCCGCCTCTTCTCTGTTCGTCTTCTGACGATGTTTGCCCTGAGGCGGTTGCGGGAGGAGGAGGAGAGGCACATTAGTTTCTCCATCACTCAACCGGAGCACTGGAACATAAAACGTTTTTTTTTTTATCTCCTCGCCACACTTCCGCACGGTGAAACGGGGCGGGTAATAAAGCTTCGCGAGCGAGTTGTCAGCGGTAAAAGATTATGTGTTTTGCCCTCCCTGCATCTGAAAAAAGGAGGGAGGACGGAGAGGGGAGCGAGCAGAGGGGTGTTTACAGGCTTGAGTGGGCGCTCGTGAGGCCGGGAAAGAGGCTGATTGCTGTAGAGTGGCCTGTCAGCCCGTGATTTGTCATGTACTTCATCATCTCCGTCACTCCGCGGAGCGTTGTCATAGCTAACGTATCGCCCCGCATTTGTATCGGGCCGTGTAGGAAATTTGTATTTACTTTGGGGTTGGGGGCGAGGGGAGTGAGGAAACGGCGGGGGGAGTGGTGTAATTTGTTCCTCGTGGATAATGTGACCCTGAGTGGAGCCGGATCATGGGTTAGTTGAAGTGATATTTTCCGGTAATGGTAGTCGTACATCACGGCTGTCAGACAGAGTTAGGAGGCATGCACGTAACAGCTCCATTTCAGCCACTGCAAGCATCTGGGATTATTTTCCATAACCAAGTATGACATGACCGCTCTGCGGAGTGCATTAAATTTTTACTGGCTTTTCTTCCTTCGCTCCTTCTATCCCTCCCTCTCTTTGCTTCCCAGTCGGGTCAGCGGCGGTTCCCCTGAGCCGACCGGGGGGCTCCGGTCTGGCAGGGTGATTGATGCTCGGGAGACCCGGCGTCCCTCACCAAGACCGGCACGCTGCTGCAGTGCTGACACGTCTCCTTTAAAGCTGCTCGGCTACGGTCCCGCCGCGGCACCCCCCTCTTTCTTTTATTTCTAATGACGTGTTTATTTCTTTAATTTCTTTCTTATGGTTGCCGGCTATTTTGATCCTTGTTATTTCCAGGCAAGGTCAGTGTTGTAAATGCCAGACCTGTGGGAGACAGATCACGTGTCTGTGGAAGGCTAATCGCCGGGATCCTGGGGGCGGGTGGGCAGGCAGTGCTCATTATAGGGGCCTACCGCCAAAATTATGTGACGACCTTACAGCCCCTCAGACTTGCCAAGACAGCAGAAGGATTTAGAGGAGAGAGAGAGCAGGGTGATGCATGCTGCTTGATGGATGGGCAGGTCAGCAGGCTATGCAGTCACACACCACCCCCTCACCCCTGGCCGTCCCTCTCATTCCTGTCTGCCGCAGCGGTGCATTGTGGGAGAAAATCTGTAGCTCACTCATTGTGCTGGTGGAGCACTGCTGGTTGATTGACACCAATTAAACGGAACCTCTTTGTGTTTGAGAACAGCATTATATGGGGACTGTCAGCTAGTGATTTACTAATGGGAATTTATTGCTGCAAATGTATATATTGTTATATTTATTCTCTCTATGTTATATTTTAATTTATTAAAAAAATACGCACATACAGTACATGACAATTTTTAAATATACATGTATGATTACTATGTACATTGCAGTATATTATGTGTGTGTTATATTTATTTATTTGTATGCTTATTATTATTAGGGGCCAAGCCCCAAAGGGGCTGTAGCCCCTATTGTAATTGTCAGTTTTATTATTATGTTTCCCCACTGGGAGTCTATGGCAGCCCTATGAACCATAAGTAGAAAAATTATGAAATTTGGCATACTTGTAGTGATGGTAATGTCTAGTAATCTGACCAATTTTGGAGTCTCTGGGACCAACTCTATAGCGTCACCACCAGTTCAAAAATGTACTATTCTAAAGGTTATAACTTTTGAACCATTTGGTCTAGAAAAATGAAACTTAGTACATCTGATCCATCTCTTCACATTGATGCTATTCAATATCTTACATTAAGTCTCCGTCCTTTACAGTAGTGGCCATTTTGAAAAGTACAGTATTCAGTTTTTTCGCTACTCCTCATTCAAATTTTGTCCAATTTTGTCCAAACATGATTTTTGGACTGAGCCGCACAGAAATGACTGAACAGATTTTTTTTATTCATCTTTGTTCAAAAGTTATGTTAACACGGTCGACCCGAAATTGGTTCAGAGGCTGTATCTCGGCCAAACTTTGAGCAATCGAAACGAAAATTGGTACGCTTCATTGGAACCATGATCTGAGGGTCCATGCCAAATTTGGGAACAGCGCCACCTACAGGTCATGAGATCTGAAAAATGGCTATTTTGGCCAAGTTTGTCAGAAAATCATAATCTTGGTGTCTGTGGATTCCTTGGGTAATGCCGAATCCGAGGATACCAATTTTGTCAATATCGAATGAACCAAGTGTCCGCCATTTAGAATTTTGTCATAAATTGCAATATCTTTTAAACAATTTGAAACATCTTCACAAAAATTGGTTCGTATCATCATCAGAATGTCCTGAATGTACCTGAGAAGTTTGATCACAGCGCCACCTAGTGTTCCAGAGATAGAAGAAATTTTGCAAAAACGCTTATAACTTTTGAAAACATTGTCCAAAATGTGTACGTCATTTTATTCCCCGGGTAATGCAGATTCTGACGATGTGTCATTTATCATTTTCCTTAAATGTACCTGTCCGCCATTATAAAGTAAATGGAAAGTTTTTCGCTACTCCTCCTACAAACTGAACGGATTTTTGATATTCACTACCATTCTCGAGATATTTGTCTCTGAATGTGACCTTGCCTGTGTTTGTTGTCTTATGCTTGTTAGCTTAGCATGCTAATTGGTTATTTTGTACAAATTGCTTCTGTTCCAGATATTGAGTGTTTCTGAGAATGATCTAAACTAAAATGAATAAATATAACGTGGTGCATTTTTATAAAAATTCTTCATTGTGAGTTCATTCTCACATGAACTACTGAACTTCGACAGGTGTGTGACAGTGTCTGGCTAGTGGCGCAAAGAGTTGAGTGACAGACACCTGATCCAGAGACTGTGGGTTTGAATCCCGTGTGGGGAAACTTTATAAAATTGTTTGTAATGTTGTCATTTCAATTCCTTTATTATTCCAATAAGTATTGTACTAGTCTCTCTTTTTCTAATTAGAAATAAATCTATTTTTGTTAATTCTGTGTTCATTTTCATCTTAGCTTCTGGTCATTTTGTTCATTCTTACCTCTACTTCTGAACCAGCTGTTTTTCATGTACATTCAATTTCTGCTGTTTTTGCTCTTCCTGCTCCGCATTGCGCTACAACTCAGACATTTGAGTGCTTGAAATGCTTGCTGTGCTGTTCTGCTTGTTGTGTTTCTCTGATTGCTGTGCTGCTATGCTTGCTGTGCTGCTCTGCTTGCTGTGCTGCTCTGCTTGCGGTGCCTTCGGGGCTTGGCCACGCATTGCAGCTATATTTACTATTGTTGTTGTTGATGATAATGTTTTTTACCAATGTAGACAAAACTATATACCCGGGTTATTATAGTTAACTAAGGGCCAGATTTACTAAACAGGGCAAATCAGCGTGAGAGCGCAATTCCAAAAAAGCGCCAATGGGAGTGGAAAGTTCTGCACGTGATCTACTGACAACGCGCAAACTAAAGAACACAGACATAACATTTTTTATTGGGTGGTTAATAAGGCCATGTGTCCACCAAAGTGTTTTTTGCCCGAGGCTAGCGTATTTTTTCAATTGTTTTCAGTGGGAGCGCCACGTTTTTAAAACGGCAGGAGCGTAACGAGGCGTTGAGCGTCTAATTCACGTTGAAGCGCTGAGCGCTCGGCATTTTTTACCGGTCAACGAGAGTTGAAGAATGTTCAACTTTGGGTAAAACGCAGTGCTCATCACTGTCAGTTTTTAGTCAGCCATCCAATCACAGTTGAGGAGGGGCAGGACATATACAACACCGACCAATCTAATTTTAAAAATATGACGCTTTGATCGCTGTTGAGTGGATTCGTAAACAACTCTGATTGGCCATTGTGTTCACAGCTCATCGGATATGTTTATGATTGGCTTCAATGATCAATGCTGTAAAAACGTTGTAAATAGTCATCAATGATGCTCTTCACCGAGCGCTTACACAGATACACACAGAAGCATTTGAAAGCAGGCGTCTATCGCGGACCAGTCCACTGATAGACGCCTGCTTTCAAACACTCCCCCTCGCGCTTTTAAAATGCTTTCAAATTCAAACACTTCCGTGTGCTTTCAAACGCTGCTGCGTGTTGATCATTGTAGCCAATCACAGACATATCCGATGAGCGCGTCAACACAATGGCCAATCAGAGGTGTCTACGAATCTGCTCAACAGTGCTCAAAGCGTCACATTTTTTAAATTTCAGTACTGATAGGTACCGAAGTTGGTACTTTTGACAACTCTACAACTCTCAAGGTTTTTTTTTTTTAGCGCTAATTTTTCTCTGGCCCTGAAACTATTTAAAAAAATTACTTGAAATGAAATAAACATTAACTGAAATAAAATTAAAACTTATTTAAAATATTAACATTTTAAATAACTAAAACTTAAATAAACATTTTATATATATATATATATATAGACATATATGAAATCAAACCATAAATGATAAAAATGACAAAAACACAATAAAATTACTAAAACATTAAATAAAATTCATATGAAAAAATATAATTGATATTGATATTACTATACGTGAAAATTCTGTATCACAGCATTCCTAAAAATATTTTTATATGCCACATAGCAATTAGCATTATATCACCAAACATTATTCTTTATAGACAACTCTACGGTTTGTTTGTGTAATTATAGTGGAAATGGTGACTTGCAGCTATTGTTTGTGCTGAGCATAAGCAGAGAAGCATCCAAGTGCCCTAAGGCAGTCAGTAATGACCCCCACCGACCCTTACTTGCTAACACAATCACACTCTCTCCTCCATCTCCCCCAGCAGGCAGAGCCTCATTCTGTCATGCTGTATATCTAGGCGCTAACGCTTGCCTCTAACATGTGGACAACGATCAACTTGTTAGTGTGGATTCAGCATCTTCCTTTTCCCCTAGGCCATGATGAGCCTTGCTGATGCCTCCAGATTCCTTACACACACACACACGCAAGAGAGCCCCTGACGGTTCCTTAGTCCCTGAGGAGAACTCAATGTGGTGGGAGGTTGAGTGGTTGGGGTTTGTTTCCAGGGCCGAGACTAACACTGTATGCTCTTGCCATTAGGGACAAAACCTTGCAGCAGAGGCCCTACGAACAAAATACTTTTGGCCCTGCACACTCCTGTCTGACCTCTTATGGATCAGGATGGACAGTAACCCTGCTATGACAGCGCAGGTGGTGTGGTGCATTATAGACCATTTCTATTTTGCTTTATCCTTGTCTCAGAGACTTTTATACGTCTATTCAGGCACTTGGAGAAGGAAAAAGGGTCAAGATCATTCTTGGTTAGTTGTGTAGCAATCCACTCAGTGAAAAGGCATGAATTGCCTTTTTTCTCTGAGCAAACACTATTATTTCCAGCACAGCATAGAGAGGCTGGATGGAATGAAAGAAAGGTTAACCTGGAGAAATAGTTCAGTGACTTCTTGGTTTTAAGTTTCATGTTGACTTTCAACCCAAGGCATAAGATATTTTACACTTTCCATTATCAGACCTTCCCGGGAGCCCTCGACCTCAGCATTCATTTGCACAAGCCAATAAAAGGTAATAATGTACCTGTGTGAATCGGACAAGGTTGCCAAGTCCTTGAAATTGAATTGAAGGGAAACATCCCTTGTGAATTATGATACAGTGGCAAGGCTTTAGATGAAAATGATTCGAACAGTGTAGCTATCTACAAACAACATCAAAGTAAGGTATTCAAACTTTAGAAGGCAGATTGATTATTTTAGGGTTATAAATGTTTTTGGGGGGCTATTATATTATATTAAAAAATAGGGCTGTCAATCGATTAAAATTTTTAATCTAAATAATTACGTGTGGCGATTAAAGGTGCAATGTGTAAATTTGAGGAGGATCTATTGACAGAAATGCAATATAATATACAATATACATAACATAATAATGTATACACACATAATGTTTTCAGTGGTGTATAAAGACCTTGCATAATGAACCGTTACGTTTTTATTACCTTAGAATGAGCCATTTCTATCTGCATACACCTCAGGTCTCCTTACATGTTAAGTCGCCATTTTGTGCCGGCATGTTTCTACAGTAGCCCTAAACGGACAAACTGCTCTACAGTGTGTTTGCTTAACTGGCTACTGTCTGCTTTCTCAGACGACATCTTTGTCCTGTGTCGGCCACCATAGCTTCTCTATATTGCAATTCGCAACCTCACCGCTAGATGTCGCTAAAATTTACACACTGCACCTTTAATTAATCTAAATAATCACACATTAAATTTGGCAAATTTGAAATTACTCCTAAAAGATCATTTAAAACCATTATTGTGTAAAGCATCAAATAGACATTACAAAAAGTAGCTTCAGCAAGAAATATTTCGAAATGATTCGACATAGAATTTATTACACATTATTTTTTTGGACCATGAGGGTGAGTGTTTGTTTGTTTCTTTAAATGCTTTAACTTTTAAATGCTAATATATCACAGTTTCCAAAAAAAAAAAAATATATATATATATATATATATGTATTAAGCAGCACAACTGTTTTTAACATTGATAATAATAATTATAATAATAAATGTTTGAGCAGCAAATCAGCATATTAGAATAATTTCTGAAGGATCATGTGACACTGAAGACTGGAGTAATGCTAATGAAAATTCAGCTTTGCCATCACAGGAATATCTTTCATTTGAAAATATATTAAAATAGAAAACAGTTATTTTGATTTGTAATATTAATTCACAATTTGACTGTTTTCTGTATTTTAATCAAATAAATGCAGCCTTGGTGAGCATAAGAGACTTTGTTTAAAAACGTTATAAAATCCTAATTATTCTAAACTTTTGACCACTACTGTCTATTATATGCACATACTGTGTGTAATGTATGTATATGTATATATTCTACATAATTTCCCACCTAACTACTTGCATAGTCTGGTGATGGATGTACGTGTGACATGTGAGCCTGTACCTGTAAAGTGTTCTAGAATATTCCATTCCATATGAGAGTGGTAGATGTGTGACACTTCTCACCTGGCCTGAGATGTGCTTATCTGCACTCATGAATATGAATGAGCGCAGGTTGACTGTTATCTAGTTTAAATAATTAATGCGTTCAGACCTTGTGTTCAGATCCACATCTCCTAACAGACTTTTTACTCAAACATGGAACGGTAGAACATGGAAAGTCTCAGGCATTGTTATGTAGCATTTTGTTATTTCACTCTATCTGTCAATCTCTTTGTTCTTCACCCTTCGTTCTGCCTCTGATTTGGCGTCTTCCGCAGGCTGAGTGCTGTTCCCTGACAGTCCAAGGTTAAACTGTGGCCGTATGCATGGTGGATGTCTGTCAAGGCATTCACACCTACACACAGATCCTACGAAGTGACTCATATACAAACACATGCAATCACATTGTTCTTGTCCATTGGCATTTTAATTTTGTAGAGCTCTCTGCAGCTTTTGTATTTATTTTATCTTTTATAGGCCTCTTATAAAGCTTTATTTTATTTTATTTTATTTTATTTTATTTTATTTTATTTTATTTTATTTTATTTTATTTTATTTTATTTTATTTTATTTTATTTTATTTTATTTTATTTTATTTTATTTTATTTTATTTTATTTTATTTTATTTTATTTTATTTTATTTTATTTGGCTTTGAGTTAGTTAAGGTTTCCTGGAAGATACTGTATTTTACACAGTTAATTACCAAGGTTATTGTCATTACCTAAAACTATTAAAAACCGTTTGGTTAATTCAAAAAGAAGAAATAAATAAAATATGAATATTAGTTGAAAACTAATAAATAAATTAAACCTAAATAGCATTATTTAAAAAAAAAAAAAAAAAAAAAATCTAATAAAATGACAAAAACACATAATGACAATACTACATTACTATTTTTTTTAACATTTAGATTTTTTTTTTTTTTTTTTTTTTTGATGATGATGATGATTTTAAAATTAAAATAAAAAACTAAAATAAAAACTAAAATGACACTGGTATGTACTCAGAAATAAATTTTAAACATTTCAGAGAGTAGATTGATAGCGTATAATATCTGTTTGTCAGTAGAAACTTGATTTTAGTGTTGTCCTCGCAGTAATGTTTCCCCAGAGCATTTTCAGTATCTACGGATTTAAAGAAAATAACGCTAATGACAAGTGTGCCGGCGTATACGCTGAGCACACCGGACGTGCAGACTCATGTGTAGACACATCTTTAGTCTCCCGTCCCAAGTGCTCACTAACACGCTTGTTACAGCAGAATAATTGGAGGGTGTTCAGCTTTGCAAAAACAGGTCAGGTCAGGAAAATCGTGTCCGCCTGTGTCCTGATTAACCCCAGGAGGATGATCGACAAAAGAGCTCGGCCTGTTGTGCGTGAGGCTCCAATTATGTGTACAAGACATCGGCGGCCTGAGGGAAATTAAATGGAATCCCCCAGCTGGATGTGCAACCGAGGCCTCATGGGAGACATTTCAGCTCTTATTAAAACAGCCCCATTGTCTAGGCTTAAGGGTCCGGAGTGTCAAGCTGCAAATATGTAAATATAATGCCCATAAGGACTTTGGCTTACATCCGTGTGTGTATGTGTGTGTTCATCCACACCCTACGCCATTTGTGACAGCCAGTATTGACTGGGAATAATGAGGCTGCCCTGTTGATGTCCTGCATTGTGACTGAAGCTCATTTCTGTGTGGACGTCTTGACAGCAGCGTGATGCAATGGTTGTGGTATTCTCTTCACTGTCTTTCTGCTGTTATCAGGCCCTATTTAAACACCTCAGCAATGGTCCCTCGGGCTCTGAGAGCAGGACAGCCATTGATTGCGTCCAGTCTCTCTAAGTGAGGTTGTAAACAGCTCCGACTCAGGACAGATCACCGACACTAAGTGGCCCTCTGGAGAGAAATGAAGATTAATGATCCTCAGAGGATGGTTAGTTTGTTTTGTTTTTGTTTTTTTTAGTTAGAAACTAATGATTCACTCTAGGTTATTTAAACCAAATGTCACATTAGCGTACACACACTTAATTTAAAGGCTAATGTAAATATAATGTCTAACATATAGCACTGCTTTGAGGTAGCTTAAGATAACGGAGCTAATCAGACATTAAAATCAATTGGGAACCAATAAGGAATTAAAACTGATGAAAGTAACACAAGATACACTCTCAGAAAGAAAAGGTACTCGGGCGATACTCTTTCAAAAGATACACCTTTGTACCTTTTGAAAGAGTACCACCCCAGTGACAGCATATTGGTACCTCAAAGGTACATATTGGTACCAAACAAAATTATTCCATGCAATGAAAGTGAATGGGGGTCCAATGTTGTTTTAGACCCCATTGACTTTTTTAGTATGGCCAAAAATAGAAAGGTAAGGAAGAATGTTGGACAAATTTGGAACAACATCAAGGTGAGAAATTTATCAATTTAGATTTTTGGGGTGAACTAAAACCAGCCGTGTTTCGGCTGGTTTTAAGGAAGGGTGTGGTGGTGGGGTTGGGTGGTTTAAGAACGTTCCTCCCATAAGCACACAAACATATTAGTCCCATTTCTTTTAATTATTCAGTGCTGTGGTCCTTCAAAATGCATTTTGCTGCCTTTCAATCTGTCCTTCCTCTGAAGCTTCAGGCTTTTAAAAGCCTCAGGCAGTTTGTAAAGGTCTGTAAGCTGAAGAAACTGTTCTCTACGCATCTTCATATTCTTGCGAACGTAAATCATGAGAAAACATCCTCTCTGCATAGCCGAGACCCCTACTGAGACATATGACAACAAACGTTTGAAGATAAAGGCGTTTACTGTGACAGACGAAAGCTGAGCTTCGTGTGCATGTGTTTATCTGTAACAAGGTAATTAGTACCCAGAATTCTGTGTTTCGTTTCACACATTTACTTTTTAACCACTTCTAATTAGACTGTTCACATTAACGTTTGTGGGCAAATCTGAGATTTGTTGGGGTAGTTTTTGTGATTTTATTTTTGAAATCTTTTAAATGCAGCTGAATGGTAAAAAGCTGATACATGTAAATGTAAACGTTGCAGATTCTGTGCCATTTCCATTTTCCATATGATATGTTTTAAATTAATCAAAGATAGTAATGAATCCAACACTCTGCTTTGGTTCGAAATCAAATGAAGCAAGAAAACGTAAAACACAATTGACTATGCAAATTAATGGCATCTATTCACTGTAGCACAGCACCAGAAGAGATAACTGTAAAATATGGATGTCTGACCATCATTTGCTTGAGTATAGAGCGATTTTATCACCAATTTACCTTTCAGTGTTCATCAAACACGATACAGACTTGGCACATGTGGCTGCACACACGTTATTACGCACACACTCACACTATTACGTGCACAGCGGGCTAAATAACAAAGCCTGCAATGTGCCCTTTGGTGGGTAGATAGCTCATTTCTAAAGAGAGACCTTCCATCTGTGCTGATGGCAGCCGAGGGAACCGTTATGATCATGATGGAAATCTCAGCTGCCATTATGGGACGGCAGCACAGGGTGCACTGCACACGCACTAATGGACTCATTTGTAATTGGGGGAGAGGGAGATGATGTGTGTTTGCATGTGGGTGTGTGTGACATATAAGACCGAATGGATCAGGAAGAAGGTATAGATGTAATTTTGACGTCAAACAACATGTTTGTTTTTGTTGCTTTCAATAATCTGTTAAGCTTTATACCCTGAAATTATTTTTACATATATATAGAAAATGCATATATATAACGTGTCTGTGTAACGGTACACAGAAGTCACGTTTCAATAAGTACCTGGTTTTGGGGTCACGGTTCAATATGAGTTCACTTTTTTACATGTCCGATTTGGCATTCCAGATTGACCAATGCTGCGCGGTAAAATGCAAAGGCTGTTTTCAAATAATTATTGGTTTGATTAACGTTGTTGTGCGTAGCCTACGCTGTCATTTTCTTTGCGCGTGAGAGTTCATTTACACGCGGTGACAATGGCGGATGCACAAAGTTCAATATTACGCTTTTTCACGAAATCACAGAAAGATGAGCAAGAAGGAGAAATAGAGACTGCTTCACCTTTCTACAAGGAAACAGCGAGTGAAGCGGCACTTGAGGCTTCCCATTTCCAGGACACGCATATTTCATCAGTGGACTTGTAGTAGTGAGACTTCCACAAGTCACGACATAAATCGGCACAATGCCAAATGATTTTGTCTCATTTGTCACATCATTCAAAACTGTAACGGGTATGTTTTTATTTGTGTACACTCTACAGTCACAATAAAAACAAAACATTGTGCTTTTGTAAAATAAAGAAAACAAACAGGATTTCTGCTGTCCCAATTTCCTTTCCATGAAGCTTGTGGAGCACGTCACAAAAATTAATCGAAACTCAGTGTATAGGCTACTAGCAAGCTCTTGTGTGCCATCTGAACTTTTGTTTTGGGTTGGTACATAGACCGCCTCTTCTTCTTCTGCTCTTTTTTCTGTTGTGGCAGTTAGCAAACAGCGTTACATTACCGCACACGCCCCCTTCTGGATTGGAGTGTGGATCACTATCCTGATTCGAACTCTGCTTGAGATTGCATGGTTGGCAAATAATAATTTATCTGGCATGGTAGCTCAGAAATCTGGCATTTTCTTGAACTGCCTGGTAAAACAAACTGGAGAGCAAATGAAAACAGGCGTGAGGCTACATGAAACAAGTGTGAGACCACAATAAACGAGAGAGGGAGACTAAGACAAGAAAATTTGGTCAATTAGACATAATTAGATATATGAAATAAACCACCGGAGCTCGCTGCTGGTTTCCCACATGTTAAAGAAACCCAAACTGTGTAAGAAAATAGGATCAATGAGATAATGTGGAAACACTCGGCTGTGGGGTGCAAGCATGTGGAGTTTGTGAGAGGGGAGAGCAATGTGTGGTCTGGTTTTTAAAGAGTTCAATAAAAAAGCCAGCTAAAGCCAGATCATTTAGCATTAATGTGGTGCATAGCCCCTTTTGTGTATGTGTCTTTGCGTGTGTGTGTGTATATGTGTGTGTGTGGGTGTGTGTGTGTGTGTCTGTGAATGTCGCATTGCTGCGTCAAAGTAGTAGCTTAAGGCATTTGTAGGCGGATAAGTGAGTTTGGGTACAACATGGGAGAAAGAGAGTTAGCGGGAGACAGGAAGCAAACACTGATACTAATCACTGAGCTTCAGGGCGACAACTGTCCCAAACCCAAAACTAATTCACACAATTAACTCTTTTAAAACACTTATCTATCTTGCCAGTACTGAAATTTTTCACATATACAAACACCATCTCAAAGAACCACAGCAGGGGTCTGGAACATGATAAAACCACATTATCCATGATTTTTCTATTTAACCTGCTATAGATTAAATTACACTTAACAGATAATCAGTGACAAAACTTCTGGTTTCTTCAGGCCCTCCTGAAAAGTGCTGTTTTATACTGAAACTGAAATGACTTGAATTTCCCAATTTCTCCCATGTTCGACAAATATACCAGCATGTCAAGTCATCTTCATTTATATAACGCTTTTTACCATACAGATTGATTCAAAGCAGCTTCGCAGTGATAATAGGAAAATTAATGGACAGAGATTGTTTTGGCTTTACAGCAGCTCTAGGAAAAAAGTTATTATCAAGCTAAATTTTTTGATTGAATCACTTCCATTGTAAAAATCATTAATTATAAAAGTGTTCTTGCCGCTTATTTACGTGTTTAGTCTATAGGTATGCATGTTTGAATGTGTATGTGCGCAGATGCTTAGTCTTTCTTTACAAAGTGACATTGCCAAATTACTTGTCTGGTCCTCATAACACAGAATTATTAGTCGCTTCCATGGATCCATGCAAACTGAAATCATTTTGATAACATTATATCTATACATAGGGAAAGGAAAGGGAAGTAGGCCTTGGCAGGGGATAGTTTAGTTGACACTTCAGAGCTGCGTTGTCATCGTGTCTAGGTGCAGGTCCTTCATCTCATCTGGATACGGCCTGAATCTGGCAGACCAAGGTAAACCTTGGGATGAACAGAGAGAGACTAATATTAACATAGATGCCATTCTTCTTATGATGTAGCGAGTACATCAGGTGTTATGGGAAGTGTTCTCGGTTCCGGCTGACCTAATTTATGCAGCCTAACAATTTATATGATTTGAATTATAGAAGTAGATAATGTGTTATGTGTATGCCAGGTTAAAGAGATGTATGTGTGTGTCTGCTTCCCGATCAATGATAGGAAGACAGTTCCAAAGTTTAGGTGCTAAAAAGGAAAATGATCTACCACTAGCAGTCAATTTTGATATTCTAGGTATTATCAACTGACCAGAATTTTGAGATCGCAATAGACGTGAAGGACTATAATGTGTTAAGAGCTCGCTCAAGTACTGGGGAGCTAAACCATTTAGTGCTTTGTAAGTAATTAGCAAGATTTTAAAATTTATACAATGTTTAATAGGGAGCCAATGCAGTGTTGACAGAACCGGGCTAATATGGTTATACTTCCTGGTTCTACTAAGAACTCTAGCTGCTTCGTTTTGGACCGGCTGGAGTTTGTTTATTAGTCTTGCAGGGCAACCACCCAGTAGAGCATTACAATAATCTAGTCTTGAGGTCATGAACACATGAATTGACTGTTCCACATTTGTCATTGTGAGCATATGTCGTAATTTAGATATATTTTTAAGATGGAAGAATATGGTTTAAAGCTGCTAGAAACGTGGCTTTCAAATGAAAGAATGGTATCAAAGAGCACACCCAGGGTCCTAACTGATGACGAAGACTTAGTGTTAGACAGTATTCTAGGTTAGGTACGTGCAGAGGTTTGTATGAGTGACAAATGTACAGTAGTGGCCAAAAAGCGATGTCCAGAGTGGATATTTGTTTTTAATGACCCTATAAGTTTGATTAAACCATAAAAACACTAAACTTGGTTAAGGTATTTATCTGACAAAAAATGTTGGCAAAAAAGACAAACTTATTTTACTATGCAAAAAAAAAAAGCATAGAGAGGGAAATAGAGAACCATTAATTAAGATTCAATTTATAGAATTTAGTTGGAATTTTATTGAATAAAAATATCATATCAATCAGATCAATGTAATATTTTTCCCCAGAAATGTGTGTTTAGCTGGCAGATGCATATAGAGAATTTTTGTTTGCTTGTATCTCTAAATGGAGATTCTATATGATAATATGTTCATGTTGAGAGCCTTGCGTAGCGTGTGCTTTCATCACATTGATTCTTAAGATATTGAAGTATAACTGAGGGGTGTGGGTACTGATATGGTAATAGTGTGAGTTATTATATATTCTGTTGTATTTGCTTGGCTAGTGACATTATATGTATTATTCATGAAGTTATCTTAACATCTTCTTGCTCTCTCAGTCTGTCTCATTCTCGGATTTGTATCCTCATTTCAGGTCAACTTGTGCTTTCAAACACATTTGATAGGAGGCCATAAGTAAATGTGTAATTTATAGCAGACATCAGTCACCGAGGCATTGAGGGATGATCCAGCATGATCAATACGCTGTATTATTTAGCAGTAAACGGTGATGGACGCCATGCAGTAATTGGTAACCAAATGCCAGTTGACTCCTGTCTGCTTGCACGAGTAGTTATTAGTTATTCTATAACAGCTGCTGCTGTAGTGAAGTCACGTGTGTGTGTTTGTGTGTGCGTACCACAGTAATGCCCTAAAGCCTTGGTAATGAGTTCACTAGAGTGAAATACGCAAAATCAATTATAGCTACAGTGTGTGATGAGTGTATTTATATTTTAATCATATCTTAAATCATCTAATTGAATCTAATATGCAGAATTAAACAATTTCATCATGGTACATACTAAGACATTTAGCTCATGTAGTAGTGTTCCCCAGGGCAAAATAAATAAACAGACTAGTAAATGACGAAAGCCTTCTAAAAAAAAAATTGCCCATGCTGCTCATTTTAAAACATACATTTCAGTTTGGTGGATGCAACACATCCAAACAATATGGACAATTTTGTGTCATCCAATCATGACAGCAGTTTAATTAATAAACAAATCAATAATGTTTTTGTTGTATTTATTTTAATAACATTATAAGGTAATTAATATATATATATATATATATATATATATATATATATACACACACACACACACATTAGATACATACAGCAGTTTTAATATATAGTAGATAGATATATTAAGTCATTTGTTTGTGAATCAGACTGTATTATTGCAGCACCCAATCTTTTTAATCTCTTTCCATTCAATTCACACATCACTCGGGTAATACAATTTCTTTTGTTGTGACACCATATATTCAACAGGATTCACAGAGAACATTTAAGATATGCCCTGGAGTTTATCCGGTAAAATTTTTTATTTGGATTTGATATTAATTCTCGTTGATGTCACATAGACGGCAAAAAACCCCGCCAAAACACTGTTGCCACGCTGCAGCCTTTCCCTGTCATCCACCGTGAGACCGCCTCTCCATTTCCTGTCCCCTCGTTTCCCTTTCTGGTTTTTATCTGCTATTTCATTTTTCCACTTTGTCTTTCTCTACCTGTATCTCTTGTGTTTTCTCTGTCTCTCTCCCTCTCTCCGGGGATGGTGTGATGAGTGGGATGAGTGCAAGCATATGTGTGGAGTGTATGATGGGTTGTTGACGGGCAGGTCTTATCTCCTCTGCTCCGCACCAGTAGTCCTCTGATTACAGCTGACAGCTTGAATCCTCGATAAAAGAGCCGACATTAAAGAATACAGCGGCGAGGAGCAGTCCCTCTCTCTCTCCCTCCCTCGTACGCATGTCAATGCTGTCGGGGGAGGAAGTGACATCAGAAGATTCACTGACAGTCTCAGGCCCGTCAAGTAAGACTAAGGGAGTTTTGTGGCAGGCTTCCCTTAGGCAAGCTGTGATACCGTATTTCTCCCCGCACATCAAGCCATCGACGCACTTTCTTTTGCATACCTCTTTTTTTCTTTCTCTATCACAAGAAATTAACAGCATCCTCCTGTACTGCGCACTGACAGCGTTTTTCACCTTGTCAGAGAGCGATATCGTTTGAGATTCCATCTGTGATTGTCGTTTGAGAGTGGGGGAAGGTCTGGTGATTTCCATGCAGAGGTCTTATCAGAGGAGTTTGATGGAGCTTTGGTCCAGATGACATCCCAGTGCAGAGCTCAGAAGGTCTGAAGACAAACTCAAGCATCTTATCATTGAGATTGAGAGGAGAGACATACAGCATTTCAGCCTGTCAAAGCTGTAGTAACAGTTAGCACACATGCTCCAACATTCGAAACAGTTCTTAGAATTGCACATTTTCATCTCCATATTGTGGAGGAAATATGAGTGATGGGTACATTAATTTGTTTATTTTATGAACTTGTGCAATTTCAAGAATTTATGGGATTAAACATTTTATATTAGGGATACACCAATATTAAAATTCTGTTTGATATAATAAGCTGATAATTATTTCAATTTTTTCAAATCTGTTGTTTTAAGTGATTTTAGGCATCACAGCATCATAATGTGCAGTATGAAGTGTAGTACAAATAGATCATTTTCAGATTTGCTAAAGATTATTTAGCCTTTTTTTTTTTTTTTTTTTTTTTTTAATTTTATAGATTTGACAACAACGAAAACCCAAACAAAAATAGGGATAATGAGTTTACCTGTATAAATATCAAATATTGGCCAATTTACACTACCATTTAAAAGTTTGGGGTCGATAAGATTTTTTTTATTATTATTATTTTTATGTTTTTGAAAGAAGTTTCTTATGCTCACTAAGGCTGCATTTATTTGATCAAAAATATACTATTGTGGGATAGTATTACAATTTAAAATTGTTTTCTTTTCAGAAATATGCTGATTTTGGTGTTCAAGAAACATTTCTTGTTTCTATCAATGTTGAGTATAATTGTGCTGCTTAATATTTTTGTGGAAACCATGATACAATTTTTATTTGATGAATAGAAAGAACAGCATTTATTTGAAATATAAATCTTTTGTAACATTAAACATGTCTTTTCTGTCACTTTTGACCAACTGAATGCATTCTTTGCTGAATCAAAGTATTAATTTCTTTAAAAAAATCTTACTGACCCTAAACTTTTGAACACTAGCGTATATGCAATATTGAATATAACAGTAAATTAATATAGGCAGATAACTGATGCTGTGCTGATGTATTGGTCATGTATTGTGTTTGTGTTTATTTGACAGTATATAAGTGTGAGTATGTGGGTGTCTGTATGTGTTAAACTACATTGTCTGTTCTCCACTTATTGTGCCTAAATCTTATATCCAGTGAGATAATTCTCCAAGTCACTAGCAATGCTACACACACACATACACACACACACACTCATCTCTCCACAGCCAACTCCCATCTCACCCGTCTGGCCCAGACTCAACTCATTTGGCCTGAGCCAGGGAATTTCAGCAAAGCGTTCTTTTCATTCTGCTCTCATTTATTTTAACTGATATACTCTGATTAAGAGCTTTGTGTCTGTCTCTCTCTCTCTATCCTCAGAGCGTCAGGGAGTTAGGAAGGGAGGGAAGCAGGGAAGGAATCTGCTGCCAAAATATGTGAATAATTAGGGCGAAGGCAGTGGGCTGGTGCCAGGCCGAGGGGAGGCATTTGCCCGGCTTATTAGATCCACTAAAGCACAGCTGTAAATCAGTGTCAGGTCCAAACCCAGCAGCGCTTCAGAAACTTCCTGAGCCAGGACGTGTCAGTTAGCCTGGCTGAATACGGCTAAGAAATTCAATTATAGCTGGGCGGCTCGATTTGAACTTCATTTAGCACTGTCATCCATTTGTTGTAGTTGTTATAGTTTTTTTCGCTTTTCTGATGAGATTAAAATCACAAATTTGTCTGTGAAACATGAATTTTCCTAATCTATTCATATCCGAATAAATATAAAGAATTACTTCCAAGGATTTGTTAACGTTTTTTTCTGCAAAACTCTTAAAAATAAAGGTTCTAGTATCTATGGTTCAAAAACTTTTAACATCCATGGAATATTTCCATTCCACAAAAGCTTCTTTGTAATGGCAAAGTGTTCTTTAGATGTTCTTCACACTAAGAAAAACCTGGTTCTTTTAAGAACTGTTCACTGAAAGGTTCTTTGGGGCACCAAAAACAGCTCTTGTATGGCATCACTGTGAAAACACCCTTTTAGAACAGTCATCCTTTAAAAAAAAAAAACATTTCTTCTGTTTCAGCGTCAGGGAGTTAAGATTGCATTAGCACTACAGCTAGATGGGGTTTGTTTCCATTGTTGGAAATGTGATTTAAAACAGTGGAAAGCTGATTACTTCAGCGTCTGAGAGTTGGCGGTGTTGATTTAGTGTTCGTCTGATGAAGGCCAGTAAAGACGGGCTTCCTCTGCCAGAGTGTTTAGAGAGTGACACATCATCATTACTGAACCGTTTATGGCCCTTCGGATCACAGTCCAGAGAGCTGCTCTATTGTTCTATGCAGAATTACAGAGCGAGAGAGAAGAACAAATGAAAAAGAAAATGAGCTGGACAGAGTGCAGGGGATTGAGGCCGAGTGAGAGACTCAGTGGACGATTGGCATACGTGAATTCAGCGGAGTCTGCCCTCCGTGCCTGAGGAAGTCCAATCAGCTTCTCTATTCAGCTCATTGACAGGCTGCAAGAGGGTGAAATCAGAACACATTGTTCCTGAGCTGAAGATAATAAGGACCTCAGCACTGGCGACAATCTCTTCTTTATGCCCCTCATCATGACAGACTCACAGTTGAGCTCTGAAACGCAAAGACCTTTTAGACACGCATCTCCTTGGGGGCTGTGACTCTGAGATGGATCATGTCTTACATTTTTAGCGTTTTATTCCCACGTTTAATGCAGTGGGCATCAATAGCATGAAGGTCGGGAAGCACTAGAGGTTGCTTGAATTTCTGAAGATTTTTTCTATTGCTGTAATATTTTATGTAGGGCTGGTGTTGCCTACTACCTTGTGGAATTCTGCAAAATCAGTTTCAGTCTCTTTTGTGCAGTTCACTTCACTACAGTTAACTTCACCTTCTGTCCAGTATGACACTTCCTAGTGGCTCTGATGACATTGAGAAACACTAGATTCAGAACTTAGCCTTGTTCAATAATTGAACTGTAGTAAATTGTGTGAATTTGTGCATAAATAAAATGTCATGAACTTTAAGTTAACCTTTAGATTAGTCTCGCGTAGCCAGACCTGGACTCTATCGCATCTTTCATTGTCCAAGGACCACCCAATAGGACGTTTGACTGATATGTAACGCAGCCAATCAGCCAATCACAGTTCGTTTTGTTCCACGTCACGTTTATGGGCGTGAAAATGTAAAGTCGATGTCCCTACAATAACAGGCCGGTGTACATCTAATAAATTATTCATTCAAGAGCGTTGTGCAACTTTACTGCAACAATGGAGCCATGAACTTCACAAACTTTTGAAAATCCAGCATTTAGTTGATCCTGGTAAGCGCTCATTCTCACAGTTGTAAACACGACAGCGTTCTTATTACATGAGGGGTTTTGGCGTCACGGCATTTGTTTCCAGGTGGAGCAGTAAAGAACGCGACACACACGTCTCACCGGGCATCCAGTAGAATTCAACCAACCAGATGATGATTTAGAAAATCCTGAAGTGTTTCCAGTTAAATGTGCCATATGCATCATTTTTTCCCCCTGCATATCATGTAAGTAGAGGTGTGAATCTTTAGGCACCTCATGATCCGAGTCTGATTCTGGGAATGACGGGGTTTTTTGTTGCACTCAAAAACACAAAAGCTAAACATCTCACAAGAACTGTGCCGATATGGGTCAGGCAAACATGAAATGATCAAATAAGACCAATCCAACTAGTCGATTTGGAAAATATGTAGTTTTGCACAAGACTTTCTTACATTCCTTTAATCTTTCTTCCCGTCATCTTCCATTTTCTTTCCTCCCTTTTTCTTTCTCTAGCATTTTTCACTTCTTCTACTTAAATGCAGTGGCATAGTCAGCCAAAGATGGATGGGTATGATACGCCTGTGCCAAATAGTGAGGAAGGTGTGTGTGTGTGTGTGTGATGAGGTGCTTTCGCAGGGCTGAGCTGCAGGCGCAGGAGGGGAAGATGTATGAGCCTCAGGGTTCTGGGCAGTGGAAAACAGTGCTCTAAACTAATGATCCACAGCCTGATCGTTAGAGCCCTTACAGCAGCTCGCAGCAGCACGAGGTGGCGTCCCTGGGAAATCAATTCTGGAGACGAGTCCTGGAGGAGACCCAGAGAGAGAATAGCTGGCGGAGGGGGGAGAGAGACGACGGCGAACGAGGGGAGGATGGGTGGGCAGTGGTGAAGAAGAAGAATGCTCTTTTGATCATAAGAGCCTGCAGGCGGAATGAATCTAGGTCCCCTAGAAAGCGGTTCCAATGATACGCTTGTTCCGGCTCTGTGCCCTCACGTCTCTCACAGCCAGCCCCAGCCGAGCGCAGAACACTTTGGAGGGTGTTCTGGGCTTGATTAATCTCCCCTAGCTGCAGTGCCATCAATCCTAATACCGCAGTGATGAAATGGTCGGGCGTCGGGGGGAGGGGAGTTTCATAAGTCACTTTCGTAACATAGCATGATAAAAAAAGGCATCGATCTGGGCGTACGGAATGATGACGGATGCCGTCGCTTTGGAAAAGACGAAGAGGGCGAGAGATGATGCTGTATTTGAAGGCTTTTAAAGCTGAACGAGTTTGAAATGAGATCTGGATACGAATCTGTCATATGCCAGAGATGAATATTTTTTTTGTGGTTGACAGTGAGTTCAGATTTTAATCCATTGCTCTTTATTAAGCCTCACAATCAAGCACAGGAACACACACCAGCAGTTGTACACAATCTCTGAATCTTAAATTAGTGGTTCTCAAATGGTTTTGATTTGCTGGTTCCCAGATTTTTCACTGGACGTCAGTTCTGGACTCAATCAAACTAGGAAGGCCCAACAATATGCAAAATTATGAGCCTGAATAGGAACATTGACTGAAACATGAATTTCCAGCCATACACATAACACTGGGACAAATATTATTTTATTTTAAAGTATTTATTAAACTAGTTTGGGGTCAGTAACAAAAAGGTTTCTATTTCAAGTAAATGCTATTCTTTTGAATAGCATTTCTTTATTTCTTTTGCTATTCTTCCATTCTTTTGCTATTCATCAAAGCATCCTGGAAAAAATGCATCACAGTTGTTTTTAACATTAATAATAATAAATGTTTCTTGAGCACCAAATTAATATATTAGAATGATTTCTGAAGGGTCATGTGACACTGAAGACTGGAGTAATGGCTGCTGAAAATTCAGCTTTACCATCACAGAAAGAAATTACAAGTTAAAATATATTAAAACAGAAAATTTTTAGATTCTTATACCCAAATCCTGATCTTAGCCATCACACAACTGATTTGAAACCAATAGTTACCGAAACCTCCCCCCTCCTCGTTCATTTCTCATTATACAGGCAGTCCGGCAGGCCGAGGCTATCAGACTGAAAGCTGCTATCTCTGTGGCCCAGCTGTGGGCTCTATCTCACTATCGCTTTGGGCTGAACCCAGCCAGAGACAACCAGGAGATTCACATAGCACTCAGGAAATTAGTCCACTATCTAGATAGGCAGCCATATTGTCTTGCCAGGACTGTGTGTGTGTGTGTGTGTGTGTGTGTGTGTGTGTCTGTATCAAAGCTTCCCATCTTGAAACTAAATTGTAATTTAAAAACAAATTTATATAATTGAGTCAGAAACATGGTGATAAACAGCAGCGTTTAAGTATTTCACTGAAAAATAATATGAAAAAAACTGAAACTAAAAAAATAAAATAGCTTCTGTGCAGTGAATCAGTTTTTATTTAGTTCATGTAAGAGCGAGGATATTCTATAGTAGTGTCGCTACTTTTACTTACAGTAGTAACTCACCAACTCTGTAAGTTGTTGCTATTATTGTACAATTTAAATACAATTGCTGCTGTTTTGATTTTGATTATGAATGGCTAAATAGTTCTGGAATAAATCAGCCTGTACAAATGTGTATCACTGATCGAATTTACAAAAACATTATTTTCTGTGCCGTGGTCTCCACAGCAGTTGATTATACCACGCAAAGAGCCGTGTTGGAGGAAAGCAGTATCATTGTCCTGCTAATAAGCCTGTGACTATGTTCAGATCTGCTCTCCATCTCTCTAGAGACCCACGGCAAGCCTTAAATTAGCACAATAACACTGAAACACGCAAACAAACAAAAGGCTTGCAGCACAGAGCTTTCAAAAAAATAAAAAATAAGGCTTGAGGTTCTGGAGCATGTTGTGTGTTGCATGGATAATTTGTAGGTTAATTTGAGAGGAAGCTTATTTATCTGGGTTAATCTGTGGTGTGGTTTATTGTAGAACAGCAAACATGAGAATACCAACAAAGAACAGGCTGTTTTCTGGCAGCGAGAGATTTGTGTGTTTAGTTTCTCTCAGCACTTCGGGGAATTGTTAAAAGCTTTAGTTCACAAACACACACGAGCGGAAGTTATTTTTAGGAGAAATGAAATCTAAATGGAAAACTACCTTGTGTTTCGCACTGCAGTGGTAAGAACACTCCAGTCATTGGAACCTTTTTCCTATTACTTATTTCCAAAAAAACGTTGATTCTTTCTAAGAATTTCAGGTAATTTCTCTTTACATGATTATGTTGCCCATTAGCTCCTTTTACTTAATAAACAAAAGCATTTTCTTCAAAATAGATGTTTGACATACACATACACTGAGCTTGGGTTATCGTCGTTCTAAACATCGTTTCATTCTTACCTTTATTGTCCGAAATGTCCATTCAGTATAAACTCGATTGTACAGTCGGCAATACAGAATGCGCAGTGCTAGAGCTATGTAAACAGGTCACGTGCTGCCTTTATCCAATCACTGAGACTGACACCGCAAATATGCAAATAAGAACGTTAACCCAGGGTTTAGGAATGTACAATGTGAAACTTCAGCTTATGAATGCCCAGGATTAATTGTTAACCCCAGGTAAATTGTGAGCAGTGAAAAACGTGAAGCAAGATAACCCAGCATTCCGTTTACCCAGGGTTTAGAACGACCCAGGGTTAACTATTTAAAGTGTGAAAAGCCCTAATGAGGTTAACATAGTATGATGTCACATCATGCCCATGACATCACATGTTATCTATACAGTGTCACTCACTTGCAGGCCTATTCACATCAAGAAAAATTATGTTAGCATCCACACCAGCGCATGATGATTTAATATATGCACGCTTCAGTTTTGTCGTCTGCTGCTTTAAATGATTGAGCTCTTTAAAGTTGTGTTCTAATTGGCTGTCAATGTTTTGATTGTTCATCTGCTGGAAAAATTTGTTCTGAAATTGATTCCAACGATATCGACATTCTGTGTCATTGTTATAGCTGTGGTGTAGACATCTCTATTCTCAAAATATTAGAATGAAAACTTTATAGCTATAGTTATCGTTATAGTTATTGTCTTTAGAGTGAACGGCTCGTAAGGCATCTTAAATATGTAACCTATCAGTAATCTGTGCTAATGCAGCAGTATCTATGTTTTAGACCTGTTTAATTGTCTTTGATGACAGTACTTTCCTCCCTCCGGTCCCATTTCCTACTTTGTCTGGTTCCGTCACCCCCAGAGGTGCTTTTGTTAAAAGCTGTCGGTTGTTAGCAACAATCAGAAGCCGTCTGACTTTCTCTCTCTCTCCCTCTCTCTCTGTCTCCGAACAGCCGGTTTGATTTCATCTGCATCCCATCGTTTATTATTCCATCCCAGCACTGGGCCAAACTCCTCGGAGAGACCGCGGCCTGATCAAACGCTCTCTCCCAGGAGCCGATAGCACGGCGCTTCTTTTCCCGCTCTCCCCCGTTATATCTAAATCCTCCATACAAATCGCTGTATTTCTGCTCTCCCAGTGGGGCCTATTACTGCCTGTGGGGCATTAAAGATCATTAATAGTTCTGTCAGAATGAAAGAGGGAGAACGAGAGGAGAGAGCGATAGAGGGAGAGGTGGAGGAGAGTTGCTTAGCTGCTCATAAATGGGAAATTAATACATCTGCCTCATTAATGCTGCCTGGTTTTTGATGTTTGTTAGCTGGCAACTTTAATGATGTAGGTCTGAGCCAACAGGGTGCTTGACTAAATTTGATTCCTCCAATTAAGTAGTCAGAGTTCTTTTCTTTCGGGAGGAAAAAAGAGAGAGAGGCGCGGAGGGTGAAGAAAGAAAATTGGACTCCCCCAACCTTCAATCTTTATTTCTCTCTTGCTCTTTTTAGCACCTCCGAGACGTTTTTTTTTTTTTTTCCTGTCGCAGCCTGATTGCAGCACCACGTTCATCAACCTTGGTCTTCAGGAAGTTGTTTACCGTTGGCAAATCAAGGGGAAATATTTTAATCAGCGTCTGCCTCTGTCTTAATCACTAACATTAGCAAGCCATGTATGTTAATTGCCGTGTAGAGGAAGGTGATCGTCGTCGGTCTCGAGTGCAAATGATGGAATCTAACACCCTGACATGAGCAAACGAGCTGGAGGCGTCAGCCGGAAGAATGAGGCATGTAAATAGCAGGAGGCTTTGTTTCCAATGTCATTTTTTTCAGAGCTTGTAATATGTGTTGTGTAGAGAAACAAAAACCTTTAAAAAAAAAAAAAAAAAAAAGCACATTTTACGTAGCAAGTAGTCAGTGGGTTTTTCTTCATAGCTGAAGTGAAGCTAAGGCCTGAAAAACTGTCATCATTTACTCACCCTTATGTCATTCCAAACCTGTATGACTTTATTTCTTCGGTGTAACACAAAAGAAGATATTTTGAACATTGTTTCAACTGTTTTTGTCCATACAGTGAAAGTCGATGGGGTCCAAACCAACACTGGACTCTAATAACTATCAATAATTGAACTACAAACACTTTGTTTTGTGTTCCACAAAAAAAAGGAAGTCGTCCAAACTTTTTTTTGTATTTTATTTGTCCATTTTAGATGTCTTTGTTAGGTCTTGTTGCACTGTGTGATCCTGTACATAATAGCGGCTAAACATTATTGGTTTGGCCTGCAGACGGCCAATCTGCAGGGCCTTCACTTTAACTTCCAGTACGTGTGGAGCTGCAGACAGGCATTATGGGAGAAAGCTGAAACAGAATTCTAAATCAGCTTAGCCTGCTAGCCCTCAAAAGGATTATTCATCTTCAAAAGAGTTTGATTCATGCCTGCAAGGCCCACCGCTTCATCTTTCACCTCCACTTTCCTTTCTCTCTCCCTTTCTTTCTGTCTCTCTCTTATTTAAAATGGCCCCCTGACAAGCTGAATGAAGGAGAATGAGTGAGCAGATGCATTGTTAATGTACTGGTCATGTTGAGATTTGAGGCAGTGCCGTCTTCCGTTTACAAGTGTTACCTACGACATGGGAGGAATTGTCTTGGACACAGGAAGTGTTGGCTTTGTGTGTGTGTATAAATATACTGTGTGTGTATATATATATATATATATATATATATATATATATATCAAAAAAAAGTCGCTGTTTGGATCATTATTACAGTGATTATTATTTTTCTAGCATGTTATATGTTTGGCATATTTTAACCCTAACAGATGGAGTGTGTAGCTTTTCATTTCTTAAACAACCATGTCGGAAGAAGTATCATGGCCATATTCCAGGATGACAATGCCAAATGGAGTTTAGTATGCCAGTCAAACAAGGTTGTCATCTTACGGATACATTTCTTGTAGTTATTGTCAATACACCAGGCTTAACACCACATCCAGTGGTCTTGGATATCAGCTGTGCATGTCATTGTGTTACTTGTGTCTCAGCTGGTAGACTGGTAGAATGAAGAAAGAGATTGAGCAAGACGAGACAGAGATGACAGACAGGAGGAGAGGAAACCGTACTAGTGGAGGCCTTTCTGAACATGGGTCCTCGGCTGGGCATTAATAATGCATCTCTGCAATTGTCACTGCTGTTAAGGGGCTTGTTGGAAAGAAAGCACAGTTGCATGAAAGGACCTGGTTGTTCTGGCCCGACATAACATGATGCTTGCCCTGAACATCATAGTGAACATGGAGGGCACACTGTTGCATTCAGAAATTCAGGTATGGAGCAAGATTAAGGATTTTCATCAAGTTGCACCACCATAAAAAAAAAAAAAACACCATAAATATTTATATTTATACACCACCTTTTAAATGTAGTGTTTTTTTTGGGGGGGGGGGGTTTATGAACTAATGCTTTTGTTCAGCAAGGATGCAATAAATTGATCAAAAGTGATAGTAAAGACAATTATAATGTTACAAAAAAAATTCTATTTCAAAAAAATGCTGTTCTTTTGAACTTTCTATTCATCAGACAATCCAGAAAAACGAAATACATCATGGTTTTCACAAAAAAATTTAAGCAGCACAACTGTTTTCAACATTGATAAAAATAAGAAATGTTTTTAAAATTTAAAAGTATTTAAAGTGTACTTTTTTCTATTTGGAATTTTCAGTGTGAACAAGCTATTTATACTACAAAATGTCATAGAATAGTGCATAAGTACGCAAATTGGGACACACCTTATGTCTAATGAAAGAGGATTTAGCGAGCTATCGCACTGTGCTGCATTTCCGGCTGCCACAGAGTAATCTACAGCGCTATTACAGGCAAATGATTAGCCACAAACACCCAATTAGAGTGTAAATGTTTTAAAGGGGTGACAGGTTGATCAGTGATAATGTTGGCTGTGTGGCTGAACTAGCAGAAATAAATCACAGTGCACTTACTGGGACAGCCCATGTGAAATGTTTTAGTTATGCTAATGAGAATTGCCATAATTCAAAGTGAGCAAACTCCTAGCTGAGCTTGCATTTAATTTAGACGCACACACACTTAGAGGAGGAGAAACATCAAATGAGTTGCCTGGTATTCTCTGTATTGCGTTATTTTTGTTTTTCAGATGTATTGCAGGCCTTAAGTGATGTTTTCATTTGCCCCAAACCGTGTTTTATAAGTTTTCCATTTGATTTCATTTTTTTTTTTTTTTTCGGTCTATGTTTCTGGCTTAATTTCTGAGGTAGAATCAGCATATGTATAAAAAGCTCACCAGAAAGACGTTTTTATTTGTTTACCAGTTGAGAAGCTGTTGGCAACTGTTGGCGACTCTTCATCCTTCCTAAAGCTCCTGTCACCTTTGTCTGGTTCCTCTTCTTCTCTTTGTTGTTCCCTGTTCTCTCTTGCTCGCTCTCCCAAACAGCACTCGCCGCCATCTGGCAGGACCTGTTGGCTTGTTTGTTTTTCAGAGCAAACAGCAAATCACTCCCTTCCTCTTTCTGCCTTTTACCATATGCCGCAGCCTGTGTATTAGAGGATGTCATGTTTATTAATGAAGCTTATCAAAGGCACTCACACACACTCAAACCTGCTGGATGGGCTTCAACAAAGATGCTTCATGGGAAGCTGTCTTAACCGTTGTCTCGATATAATTAGCCACTTTTATCGACTCACATGACAAGAGTAGATTTCTTTATTGCCGTATTTCCTATAACAATATAAACATGACATTTTTGTGCATTTAAATGATTTTGGTTCACTTGTCTCCACTTGAACCACTGCACTAGCATATTAGACAGCTTCAAGGCTAATAGACATGGACTAAAAGCCACAAAACCTCCATTTTGGTTTCATGCGGTCTCTCACCTGAATACACATACCATAAAGAATTAAAGCAACCTTTCTCGGGCCAGTTAAGAGGATAGAAATGCAGAGAGAAGGTAGTGAGTGAAAGAGAGATCAGCTGAGAGAGAGAGACCTCAGGGTGTGCTGGGAGGTAGGTAGACCTGGAGGAGCCCGGAGGGCCATTACCATAGCGTTAATGCTAATCAGTGGCTGAGCAAGCTAAATAATGCATCAGCCACAGATGGCAGGCACTGGGCAGGACTGTGCTCGAGCTCGACTGCTCTCAGGGCTCACTGGCCTTTGGAGAAAATTAGGCTGGAATCATTGTAGTCAGATCTGCTTAGCATAAAGTGATCCTTGATCAGCATTCCTATTTGAATTTATCAGTAAGTCAGTGCTAGTCAGTTTAGAGGTGTAAACTAGGATGGCGGTGATTGCATTGGCCAGGAGGTCTGACATTTCCATTGGGGCTCTAGTGGACGTTCCACTCTTGGTAGCACATGTGTAAAGATGTTAACATGGAGGTTTAATCCCATTCTCATGTCACATAGCTTTGGCTAGTGTAAAGGCTTCATGGGTCAGTTCGAAGGTCAATTGCTCAGTTCTATAGTAAAGGTTGCATTAAGTTTGAGCTATTTTTTAGCCTTCCTTATTCAACCTACGGAACGAACGCGACGCCAGTTCCGTTTTTTCCGTAAGTTGAATAGGGAAGGCGTAGGACATTTAGCGTAAGCTTTTTGAAGAATACGGAATCACGTTCTTGTGGAAGCACTTGTGATGTGATCATTTGTGCCTATAAAGCATATACATTTAGATTTTTTTTTAGAAAATAACCGATCGTTTCGCTAGATAAGACCCTTATTCCTCGTCTGGTATCGTTTAAAGCCCTTTGAAGCTGCACTGAAACTGTAATTTTGACCTTCAACCGTTTGGAGACCATTGAAGTCCACTATAAGGAGAATAATCCTGGAATGTTTTCATTAAAAACCTTAATTTCTTTTCAACTGAAGAAAGAAGGACATGGACATCTTGGTTGACATGGGGGTGAGTAAATTATCAGGAAATTTTTATTTGAAAGTGAACTATTTCTTTAATAGGCAAATACCCCTGGTGAATCTTGACATTGTCATACTGGAATATGGCCATGATGTGTCTTTAGCTGAGCTTTGCAAATGTAAACAAGAAATATCTCCTTACATTTCAAATGTGTCACCATGCAAAAAGCTGCTTTACGAAGAGACAATTCTTGGAAGTACAGAATAGTAAATACATTGCAGAGTTATTAACTAAAACTAAAACAACTAACTGGCAACAAACTGAAATACACTGCCCAGGGGAAAAAAAGTTGCTGTTTGTCTTCCTACATGGTTGTTTAAGAAATGAAAAGCTACATCTTTAAGGGTTAAAAGAACTGTTGCCAAACATATAACATGCTAGAAACATAATAATCACTGTAATAATGATCCATTCATAGATTCTTAAGTATTTGCCTATTAAAATGCAAACAGCAACTTTTTTTTTTGGCTGGGCAGTGTATTTCAGTTTGTTGCCAGTTAGTTGTTTTAGTTTTAGTTAATAACTCTGCGATGTATTTACTATTCTGTACTTCCAAGAATTGTCTCTTTGTAATGCAGCTTTTTGCATGGTGACACATTTGAAATGTAAGGAGATATTTCTTGTTTACATTTGCAAAGCTCAGCTAAGCTTTAGATGCTCGTCAGTAGTATCATTATGAAGCAAATGGGATTTCTGCTGAGAAATGTTGCCGCTCAACGCTGCTTTCATCTCACTTTTGTTTCTGAGACGTCACAGGCTAATCCTAATCTATGAGATTAACACATTTTGAGCTCTTGAAAATGACAGAAGTGCATATTTGCGCATGTGTTCGTATGTATGCATCACCTACTGATTTTCTGCATGAATTATGTGCTCTATCAGGATTAATGGACTATAATGCAGTTAGCTGAGGAAGTGTATCATTGCCATGGTGTATGTGTCAACAATATTATAATGACAGTTAAATCCTCTGCAGCGCTGGCTCTCTCACAGTTGTGTATTTCTTAATATATCATGATCAACTGCTGATCAAACTGAATGTTTATTGCTTTCAGCTCATAAATCTTTAGCTAAATGAGATCAGAATCTCATTACATGAATGTTTCTAAAACAGCATTTGCAAAGGATTGTGGTTACTCTCTGAGCTTACATGATCAACTTTAATCTGAGCACATGTCATATTTTAGTCAAAATTGGATTTTTGTAACATTTAGTCCATGTCTCTCTGCTAGTGTACACATAAAAGTTGAACCAAAATGAGAATGCGCTATTAAAATTGACAGTCTTTCTCATCTTTTATTTGACCAATCAGATATTTTGCAGTCTACTACTTTTTCCAGAGTGTATAGAATTAAATATGGCACCTTTTTTTTACTAAGGCTTTTTTTCTGAGAAAAAAAAAACGCAACCATATCCGGAGAATCTGAGGGAGTTTGTTTATATACAAAGCACCAACATTTGTAAGCCTGACAGATATGAAATAGTTGAGCTGGAGGTTACCCTGGCCTTCTCTCCTCCATGTCAGTGTTTGAGTGGTAGACTCTGTGGTTCACTTTAAGCCTGGCAGGACGGGTCCAGTCTGTTTGTAGGCCCCGACACCTGCATGCATGATTTAACATGCACTGTAACTGCCAGCAGCGGTGCCTGTCAGGAGCTTCACCCCATCCACCCTCACGGCTCGGTTTAAAACTCTCCGTGCCCGTGTTCAGCTTTCTCAAGGCCACCTCCAAGGCTCAGCATGATGATTCACTACGCGGCGGAAGGTGTAGCCGGGAGCAAAGTTTACCCACAACATAAAAAACATGATCTGCTACAGTGGAGGAAACCCAGGAGGGGAAAGTTGGAGGAGCGTTGTAGCTGAAGGGCTTTTTCTGAACACATTTCACCAGGGCAGAGAGTTTGCTGGCAGGATTTCTGCAAGAAACACCTCCACAGGCTTTCTTGTTGCTTCTGTTATTCTAGCTAGCAGTGGTTCTCAGTACCTGCAAAACATGACAGAACTGTTTACCACTGATGAGTTTTTGATTTTTACTAGCACTTTTAATGATGAGTTGAAAACATGCAGTATTGTTGTAGCCTGAAGATATATGAATGCAAGCACTTTTAGCATTGTTGTATTCTGAAATGTTTCCCTATGATATTAGGAAAGTGGCCAATCCTGTTACAATAATGATAATTATTTTCGTGTTATGGCTAATAACCAATATATATTAAATATATTAATATTAAAATGTGATATGAAGTTCTGTCATTAGAACCTTGTGTCATTCCAAACCTGTATGACATTCTTCTGCGGAACTCAAAAGGTATTTTAAGAATGTTGGTATAGTTTTGGTGACCAGTGACTTCCATTGTATGGACAAAAAACACTGAGACATTTCTCAAAATATCTTCCTTTACACCTCACAGAGGGAAAAAAAAATCATACAGGTTTGGAACATCAAAGGATTTTTAGGTGAACAAAAAAATGAAGCTCTAAGATCTACACTGTAAAAAATAATTGTTGGTTTAACTTAAAAAAGTAAGTTACCTGGTTGCCTTAAATTTTGAGTTCATTGAAATAAAATTTTGAGTTAATACAATGAAGGCGATTGGTTTAATCAACAGAAAGTCAAAATATTGTGTTATCTGAACCACATTAATTATCTAAGTTGATTTGACAAAAGAAAAAATGTTGTGATAAATCATGAACATTTTTTACTGTGTAAAATCACTAGTTTTAAATGCTAAAGCAAAAATCATTTGCTTTAAATGTGAAAGTGAATTTATGCATCACAACATTAAAATGTACAGTGTGAAAAATGGATATTCATTATAAAATTTGCTATAGATTGCATTCATCAACATTATTGAATTATTAGTATTTCTAAAGACTAACTTTAAATGAGTGTAAAATGACAGCAAAAGTGATCTGAGTGTAATAATAGGTGAAATGAGTGTGCAAATGGGAATGCACATTTGTACAATGTGCACACTTATAGAGTATATTTATACCTACTGTCTGCCTCTCTTTGTCACCATAGTTCACTGTTAGTAAGAGATAATGGCGATCTTAATGAATCTGGTGTTGACCCCTCTTTCTCTTTTTCTTTCTGACCTTATCTGTTCTACCTTTATCAGGCCCTGTCTCTCACACACCACCACATGACTGATCACCTCACGGTCAACAGAAGACATGGCCACCGCTTAAACACACGAACACATAAAATACACACCTAAGTCATGCCACCCCGAGATCGTTTGCAACGTTTGATGAAAAGACAATTGTGTAACATGTAATTGACTAGAGGTTCTGACAAAATGTTAATTGCTGCAGTCTATTTGAAAAATGTTTAATTATTATTTTTTTAAAATTGGATTCAGTGACTCACTCAAAAAGACTTCACATATTTCATCAATGGATGAATCAGCATTTTTGAATGAATTTCTTGAATTAATGATTCAATGGCATACATTTTTTTAACAGTCACTTGTTGCCACCTACTGCTGTAACGATGTAGTTGATTCAATCTTTAGTTGAAGCATCAAGTTTCTTTCAAAAGGTGATTAACTGTATTTTGATCACTACCATAGACATCAGTGTTTATATCTGAACTATAAACTTTTATCCCAGTACTTCTGTGATCATTTGAATTATTGTAACAGAAATAATGTGTGTTGTAAAGCTGTTTCATACCTGTACATGACAACTGCTCTGTCTGGGTCAGTGGCAGCGCGAATGCAGATTTGAATGTTCCACTGCGATCGTAGCTACTTGTCAAAGGTTTATTAGGCATAGCAGAATCTTTGTCATTTGGAATAAGATTGCGTGGGTGTTTGAATTGAGACCGCAATCTTTTAACGATTAATCATGCCGCTCTGATTTGTTGCCAATAAAAGTGGCAGAAAGTACAGTTTTTCCTATATAAATGTCAAATATGCATACAGTTTAACATCAAAAGAATCAATTATCTAGTATATGAAGTTTTTGTATTCGTATATACTGTTGTTGAATAAACACGAAATCCAGCCAAACCATAACTTGCAACAACAATGCCCCACAGCAAAAAGCTTCATAAAAAGCACTTTGTAAAGCTTGCCGTAATATAACAGCGGGGTGCAGTGAATGGCCGGTATCTCGGTTGGATTTCCAGCCGGTGCCCGTGGCAAGACGTGTTTCCTTGTAGCACCATTAACATTGTCATCATCATCATCATTTTCGTAAATGAACTTGAGCTCTGACCGCCTCACTGAAGCCCATTAGATGGCACAGATGGCCCTCTCTAGAGGCAGGGCTATAATAACGTGCAGTTTAGTTATGATCTGACTTTAGGGCTTCGGGGTGCTAAGCCTCCGTCTTTGTCCCCAGCAACACCCCTCCCCTTGTGGACCGAATCCAGCAATAACCGCGTTCCAGCTGAGGCTTGATCCATGGGATTGACCTCTGACCTCCTGCCATCGTTAGTGCCTGTTTACATTGAGCAGATTGAAGCTGTTTTGGTGCTTGATTTGTCTGGCAGTCACACACACACACTTCATGAGTGTCTCTGATAAAGAAAGGTGAAGGTGGTTAGGGAGGAGCATGTTAGTATGCCGTGTCTGTCTACTCACATTAGGGAGGGTATCAAAGTGCAAGTATGATTCTGGCAGTTCTCATAATGAGAGAGGGGGGAATGTATTATAAAATAACTAGAAGTGACCGACAGCAAGAGACAAGACACACACTCCTTTGAATACCAATTACAGGCCAGAGAGACAAAAAGGAGAGAGAATAGGGAGAAATATAACTAAACTGGAGTGGAGAGAAATATGTAACCTTTTGTAGCTTTTATGATCTTGTTTATCTGTTAATGATCATGATTCTAAACTGGTGTTTTTTCTTAGAAATTGTCCTGCTGTTTGACATACAGATTTTTCAGTTGGAACACATCTTAAAGGGGTCATATAATGCCACTTTTACAAGATGTAAAATAAGTCTCTGATGTCCCCAGAGTGTGTATGTGAAGTTTTAGCTCAAAATACCCCACAGATAATTTTTTTATAGCATGTTAAATTTGTCACTTTTTGAGGGTGAGCAAAAACGCTCCGTTTGTGTGTGTCCCTTTAAATGCAAATGAGCTGCTGCTCTCAAGAAGAGGGTGGAGTTTCAAGAGCTCATGTTAGCAGCGCCGATTACCTCACAAAGACTCACTGAAAATGTCAGAAACTGTTCAGCCTTTTATATTCAAACCGGAGTCTAACAATGATGGAGAGACTCAAGAAGAAGTGACAACATGTAGAATGCAACAGGACGTTTCTGAATGGTTAGTTGATGAATTTATGTAGCTGATGTGGAGTTAACTATCTTAAAGTCATTGATTAGCATATTCTGACATGATCTATAAATCGCTCATGTGGGAACTGCTGTAAGATGCTTACAGAGCTGGAGAATATATGCTGCATGAAGATAGAACAGGTATAGTTTAGTTTAATTACGGTTATAACTTGTCATGTTGTACTGTTGTACTTTTGTACTGTACTGTAAACCACAATTAGCTTTTTTATGTGACATTTAGGGCCAGATAAATCTAAAATGAAGCGAATATACAGGTGTGAAGTGAAATGAAGTGTGTGTTCAAGCAGGCCTTGTCAAAGGTGAAATGTACAATTTTTATTTTATTTTTTTTATTGTATATTATTTTAATGTCAAAATACTTTATTATGCAATGATTTTACAATTGAGTATGTCATTTTTATACAAATTATATCTTTCTTGGATTTAAAATTGAAAATTGAAGATTGTAGATTAGACAAAGACTTTTGAAAGCCAGTAATGAACGTTAAAGACTCTGGTTTTAGATGAGGATACGTGCTTTAATTCTGTCTTAGGGCCACCACCAGAGTGCATTCTGGGTCTTGCTTACCCAAAGGAAGTGCTTCTAGTCAATGCACTCAAGCAAATAAGCAGATCTATACAGCAGCTATGGATAGTCTAAGATCAGGTCCCTCAAGTCATAAAAATGAATCCTAGATGACAGCTCTGGTGCACTTTACAAACCCAAGCCCTTAAGATTGAGGTAAAGGACAGCGAGCCGCCATCACCGCGGGCCCACACGATGCACCCTCGCGCACACATTATCCATGGAAGGGGAAATCAATTAAAGAGAGGGAGGAGATGCTCTGCCCGCTTCGCCATTGAACTCAAAGCGCTATTGAGTTTTCATGATTGGCTTTGACTGGGATGAGAGATCAGAGGTAATACTGATAGTCCTGCCATACTCTGAACACATTATCTGCTGTATACAATGGAAAACACTTCATCAAACCAGAGAGGCGCTGTAGGTCTATTGATAGATGGGCTTTGTCTGCGCAGGGAGGCCGAGCGAGGTGAAGGGAGGGGCAAGAGAGAGAGAGTTTGTCACAGATGTCCAGCCCTTTGAAAGAAAATTAAACAAGTACCTCATTAGCAAGCGTTGGGCTGCTCCCGTGAGGAGAGCACTGAGCCAGGCTTTTTAATAAGCTGGGAACTTAATCGCTGCCAAAGTCTCCCTCCACCCTGCAGTTTCTGCTCACCCCGGTGGCTCCAACTTTAACACCCCTGCCCTCCCCTTTTTGGACCTCCCCTTCCTGTTGAAGTCCACCCCTCTGACCCCCTGAGATGCCGTCCCCATCTCCCAGCCTCTTCTATTGACTGCGGCTGATGCGGAGGCCCAGGGAGAGATACCACGCTGGTTCCCTTCTTTTCAGCTCCAGAGAGAGGGGATAATGCCTTTTTTGTGCCACGCATCCAGCTGAATTATGTGCGCTAATTTGATTAGGCAGAGATTTGATTAACTGGAAAATGAGGGCTTTGCGTAGACTTTCACACGCTTAATTTCTTCCTTGCAAAGCAGACGCAACATTGTGTCATGAAACTCTGAGGGCATATGGGAACCCCTTTCACAGGCTAGAAGGGCCTTTCAGGCCTTACAATATCCAGGACTGCCACGGTTTATACTGGGATAATCAGTTTAGGGCTCTTTGCCGGGCCGCAGAATACAAATTGCATTTGGCATCAGCGGTGAAAAGGTTCAAAGGATAATGAGATTAATGTAGTAGAGAACTGAGCTAAGCAAAAAAAGAAAAGAAAAGCAAAAAGGTTAGAAAGTGGAAAAGCGTTTTAAGTGATGCATGGACATTTCTAAGTATTAATTTATGATAAACTCTGACAGTCGCCTATGCTCTTTTTTTATTTGCTTTTAGCTGACATTTACCATGTTGTTTTTTTATTTATTTATTTTGTTTTTTATTTCACTTTTGAAATAATTTGCCTTTTTAAATATCACTATACTATAAAGTCATTTTTAAAGCTGTTAACAGGATTGAGAATGCTGTGAAATCAATGAATGCTCTTAACAGCTACTTGGATCTGCACAGACATTTTCACATCTTCTGCACTGATTGTGGGGGGACATCTACAGAATTTAAATGTGTTTAAAATATATTAACAAGACTATGACACTGTATTTGAGGTTGAATTCATTATTGCATAATCTAGAATTAAAGCAGAACGATTATGACAAAATAAAAATAAAAAATCTCCCCATGATTCTTAATTTTAATAGAATGTTTAACATTTTGACGCAGCAGGAGTAGACCTAAATGAAATGATATAATCCAGTGTTTCTCAACTCCAGGCCTTTTTAGAATGTTATAGATGTCTCCCTATTCAACACACTATGAAGCTGATGAGTTGAATCAGGTGTTTTAGGGTGTGTTCACACTTGGCAGGTTCGGTTCAATTAAAACAAACTTGATTGCGATTGCTCTGTTAGTGCAGTTGATTTGAGCAAGTGTGAACACTGCCATTCGAACCCTGGTGAGCACCAAACACCCTTTTCAGGGGGTCTCAGTCCACTTCCAAATAAACCCTTCGACTGAAATATGAAAGCAACATGGACCAAAGACATCTAAATGAACCAAAAACTTGCGACACTAAAAAGGACAGAATGCTTAAGGATACATTATTCTTCTCATCATAAGAGTTATGTTGCCCTTTACAGTTCGATGCAGGTGTCTCATTGCAGCAGATCTTCATTTGTGTGTGCAATGGAGGAATTCCTAGTGCTGTTTTGTCTCCATTACACATTTTATGAGCTCTTTGTGAGATCTCAGCTGGTAAAATACCATCATATGTATGCACATACAAAGAGCGTATTTAGCAAATAGCATTGTTTTGGATGTTCATAAGTTCCATCGATCCAGACCAGAACAACCAAGAGAACCGAACTACAAGTGTGAGCATAGACTTATTTAGTAAGAATTCTAAAACATTCTGGTAGGTGGGGCCCTAGGACTGGAAGTCCTTTTCTCAATGAGTTAATTGCAGCAATTATAATCATAATCTTGAATTTATTATATCAATTGCAAGGGCTAAGGGATGTGTAGAATTGAATGACTGACAGGTGTTTGCAGGCAGAGATTCCATACAGGCCAGCTTTTGTGTGTCTGTTCAGCTCTCTGCGTTTCAGTACCCTGACCTCATCATTTTTCTCGGCTTTGCTCATTGTACACTCAGCAACAAATCCATATTACTTTAAATCAGTGAATAAATGTGACAAAACCCTATTAAATAAATCAAACAAACATCCTGTAATGTTATGCTCTTGAAGAAAGCTGACACTATTCAGATACACACTCTTCCCAAAAATGAAAAGTCTGTCATCATTTACTTACTCTCTTGTCATTCCAAACATATATGACTTCTGTCAAATGTAAAAGAAGATATTTTTGAAGTGTTTTAATTTCTTGTTCATACAATAAAAATCAGTGGGCTCCAAAGCAACACTGAGCCATATTCATTTCACTGTATGGACAAAATATCGTCTTCCACTGAAATCTGGAACAAAATGAGTCTGGAACACAAAATGATGATTTTTCATTTTTGGATGAACCTTCCCTTTAATATTTGGAGTCACCTATAAGTAAGTCGCTTGGATTATAAAACAGAATTTCTGTCCAGCTCAACAGGCCTGAGCAAACCTGTTTTACCTCCACACACTAATTACCTACCGCAGTCAGATACACACACACATTCTCTTGCCGATCTGGACTGGCCGTCTGTCATCCGTCCAGAGTGGAAGCTTTAAATTGGGAGGTTATAGAAAGCCAAGGATTCATTAAAAAGGATAGAGTGAAACAAGATGTGCGGTGAAGAGAAAGAGAACTGAGAGAGAGAGAAGGAGAAATGGGGGGAAACGAGTGTGGCTCAGACAGATGAGCTGTCTCCTGTTGGACTTCCTTCCATCTCCCCCCATCTGCTCACCCCAGTTTTAATTAAATCTACTGAGATGAGGACTATCTCTCTCTCTCTTCTCTCTCTTTATCACTTCCTCCGTTTCCAGCGACTTCTTTGTGTGTGAGCGTATGACAGCGAGTAAGCGGGTAATGCCATTCTGTGCCAGTGTCCACTCATCTCTCATGTGGTGTTGCCAGCTGCTAATGAGAGCCAAGCAGAGAGAGAGACAGGCAGAGCTCGAGCAGTCATTTGCCAACCCGCATGAGCTGTTAATGAGGGGGATTGTGGGAAGCCCTGCACCCAACCACACACACACACTCGTGCATGCCCACACAATCAAATTCACTCCACGCTGTGCCAAAGTTTTCGTACGCATACAGAAGGACCGTGGTTGCATGCAGACAAACAGATGGATAAACAACAAAATATCCACATTTCAACATTTTGAAGAAAAGTTATTTGGTTTTTGGACTTGTTCTCTGTGTTGACGGAATGCCATGTTGTTGTTCATGACTGTGCCTGTATAGAGATACAAGCATAGCAGAATATTCTTCCGCTGATCAGTTCAAGGACTGTGGTGGACTATTTTGTTCTGCATGGTGGTCCCAGTCAATTAATGGTGTGCTTGGCTTTGTGTGAGACATAAGGCTATTCTTTAATCATAGTTAAGCATGTGTAGTCAAGTATTTAATCATTTATCAAACATTGTTCATACATTATTTATGTAGTAAGTATTTACAGATAGAGTAGAGATGAAATTGTTGAATAAAGTCGTTATTTTTGTTTTGTTTTTGCGCACAAAAAGTATTCTCGTCGCTTCATAACATTAATGTAGTTACTGTAGTCACATTGACTATTTTAATGTTGTCTTTACTACTTTTCTGGACCTTGAATGTGGTAATTTCATTGCTTTCTATGGGAGATAAAAAAAACCTAGGATTCCATCAAAAATATCTTAATTTGTGTTCCAAAGATGAACGAAGGTCTTACAGGTTTGGAACGACATGAGGGTGAGTAATTAATGACAGAAATTTAATTTTTGGGTGAGCTAACCCTTTAAATAACTATTATATTTAAAAAATGTAATTTATTCCTGTGATGACTGTTAGCCATTACTCCAGTCTTCAGTGTCACATGATCCTTCAGAAATCATTCTAATATGCTGATTTGGTCCTCAAGAAACATTTATCATCAATGATAAAAACAGCTGTGCTGCTTAATTTTTTGTAGAAACCATGATGCATTTTTAATGATTCTTTGATGAATAGATGGTTCAAAAGATCAGCATTTATGTGAAATAGGGTTTTTTTTTGTTGTTGTTGTTGTTTTAACATTGTAAATGTGTTTACTGTCACTTTCCTTGCTGAATAAGTGTATTAACTTTTTTCTTTTAGCAAATGGGGATTGTTTTCCTAAAGGTGTCATCAGTTAATACAATCACTATTTCTTTAATAATACCACATCATCTTTAAAATTCAAAGGAAACACACAAACAAAATCCTGACCGCTGTCCTTAAACATCTCTGTGTGATCTAATGGCTTTTTAGGAAGCTTATTCGGTCCTTGGTTGTTAGTAAAGAGACCTTAATGGACTCATTAAAATGTACCCTCACTCATTCATTGCACAGAGCTTTCTCCCAATAGAGCTCATCAGCACTAGCATTAAGTGTTTTCTCTTGTCTGGAACACTGGTTTTATCACTTTATCTGTAGGATGTGAGTAAGAGACCTTAATGCTAAATCTATGTGCCGGTGAACCCCTGTGCTTGTGCATTTCAGCCTGGATATGTTTATGTACACTTGCGTGTGTGTGTCCCATGCACTCATCCCCACATTTAAATTTTAATTTATCTGTACAGTCTTCCTGTTTCTGAGCTGTTATGTGGCTTGGCAGCATGCAGGTTTGATAGGTAATTATGACTCTCTTCAACTCTGATGGATATTTGAGCTGTCAGAGTGGAATGAGGTACCTGTCGCCCAGCACCGAGATCAAACACATGTTTTCATATTTTTCTAGACAGAAACCCTCAGGCACGAAAACAGTCCATTACAAATGATCACACTAGTGGAGATTCACACAAGAACATATGACAGCAGCTCATTTGAATAATACGGCGTGTGTTAGGCCATCATAATGAATACTCTCAAGATCTGTTTTTAGTCTGATTTTGACAGGAAGGGATTAAGAGCTGCTTATGAATGCAGATCACCGATTCAGACAGCGTTTGTGTGATTTTTATGCGAACATGTTGCTGTTTAGAAATCAGAACTCCGGAATCTCTTGGGAAATGATGAAGACGTTCTGTTTTTTAATCCCTGAGGAGGTAGTTGTCGTTGACTGTGAAGTACTTAACATTGATGTTTATGATACTGTTAACGCATCATGTATAAGTGTTTCAAACACGCTTGGCTTCTAAAATCAATCATCATGCAAGTTTGATTCTAAGAGTCTGAAAGTAAAAGTAGGCTAAAGTCATGCTAAAGGCGACAGGTAAACTGTGGAAAGCTCAATACTTGACCCAATAACCTCGGCAGTTGCCATTAATAACCTCTTGGCAGGCAATTTATTTGAAGGTCAGTTTCATGCTGACTGAAAAGTGCACTTAGGGTCATATACCACTGCATGCTCCATGAAATTACCATAATGAAGTTTGTGCGCCCTCAAGGTGCAGTATTAACTTTATTTATAATGACCAGAATATCTTAGACTTCAGGGTGGCCTTTTTTTATAACTTGGGGCGGTAAACACCCACCTAGCATCATACAAGGCTATATTGGCAGTATGAAGACAAACACCACTCACATGTTTACTCTATTTTCTTCACAAAATGTAAAAATCGAATTAACTGGTAAAGCTCAGATATAGTTTGTGTAGATTTTTTGCATCCTATTAATGAATGGATGTTTATGAGCTCACAGGGGAAGTGCAGTCAAGCGCAGCACCATATTTCATCATTTATTAAACATTGTTACTACATTATTTATACGTTGATAAGCACATACAACTGTTTAAAACAAATTAAAAATAAAAACCGTTGCGAATTAATTATTAACTGGATCAGTTATATCAACATTATATAATCATTATTAACAATGTTTTTTCAGACTGAATTGTGCTATTGTTTGTGTACAAAGTATGTTTTATTAAAACTATTATCAAATAACATCTTGCAGTTCCAAATACAATGGGGTCTGAAAGTCCAAATGCATCTATATTGTATTATTTTCTAATTTAATACAAATTACAAAGTATTATCAGCGTAAAATTTGCTATGAAATACTAATATGTTCAATGTGGACTCTGCTGTATAGGAATGAATGAATGAAATAACCACTTTCTCTTTACTAACCTATAAGACCATTCATCATTTTATAGATCATTTTAAGATCATTTTATAGTAATGTAGCTTTTTGCAGTGAGAAATTTAAAACCTTCACTTCTTGCATTCTTTGTTCAGCTCTTTTCAGCTCTGAGCTCTTTTTTTCCCTTCAAAGTGAGTAACTGACAACAACAGAGCCTGATGCACAGAGGCCTTGAGTCTTTGGCCTATTATCATGATAGAGCTTCAAAGAGTCTCTGAGCTCTAAAGCAGCTGAGACCCAGAGCTCTGGTGTCATGTTTGGCCTGCTCAAATTCCCCTCACTCCCATTGAAAATCAATGATTCTTTGGTCGATTGTTCCAGCCTGGTCTTTGGGAAAAGCTTAACGTGCCTGCCAGAGTGTGCGAGTGTGTGCGTTCATAAAAATATTGGCGCAAGTGTGTATGTGTACAGGTGTGTTGTAGTGTGCACTTTCTTTGTGCCAGTGTAAATTAGGCTCAGGCAGATTTTCTTGAGCAGTTTTCGGTGCCTGAGTCGAGCCTGAGCCCTGGGCATCGCCAGAACAGGTTGGGTTTCAAAAGGCTTATGGGGGAATTAGTCAAATCCATGGAGTTAAAACGTGGCCTAATTCCGACTGACCTCTCTCTGGCTCCACTTTGACTTTCTACAGTGATCAGCAACGCTGTAACAAGCTTTTCCGTCTGTGTGGCAGGGGATTACTGAAGCAAAACCCTCTCCCTCCTCAGCCATCTGCAGGGAGAGGGAGGGAAAGGGCTGGGAAGGGAGAAAGAAAGGAGAAAAAAGCAAGAGGGAGGGTGGAGAGAAGGGCTTTGAGGAGAACCCGGGAGAGAAAGAAGGCATTTGCCTGAAGGGCTATTGTCTTGTCTGTGTGCGTTGCTTTGGATTCTTCTTTCGCCAGTGTTCCCTTTGTTGAGATTTGGGCTGTTTTGTCCTGTCTGCAGTTTGAAGTCTTTCCAGCTTAATGTCTTTGAACAGCCAAGGTCACTCTAATCTAGCTCAGGATTCCGCATTCTGCCGAGTAGCTTTGACAGACGTTTGGGATGTTTTCGTGACACTTTTGGATATCTCGTCTGCTGGTTTTGCTGGATATAGATCACTTGGAGTTTAATCAAGAACTTGTTTTTGGATAAGCATCTTCTCATTATTCTTAAGAAGCATTGCAGAACTGAGACATTCATTTTGTACATGTGTTTTAATGGAACTGCACTATGTATGTTGAAGATTCACAGTGTGTTCATACTTTTTGCACATCATGAGTCTTTGTGACTGATGTGAATTTGTTGATTGTTGTCTTTAATTTGTCTGTTGTCTCATTTGTATTACTTTTTAACTTTAACCATTGTGGTTGTACCTTTAAACTGGTTTGGAGGGTGTAAGCATTTTCAATTGACGAGAAAGGCACTTGTGTAACACTGTTAGAACTATGAAAGTCTATAGAAGTAACTATTAAATGAGTCTAACATTCACCATTACCATTCAGGTCTTAAAAAGATGTTAAAAGGATATAAAGTTGGGTTCAAAGGTCTGAGACTACAAGTATGAATAATTCTGTTTTGCATTTGTCTTATTTAAAAATGCATATATATAAAAATTTTATATTTATAATATTAAATCATTTTTATTGTATTATTAGCATTTTAGATAATTTTTTGGGCCATTTTTTTGTATCTGGTCACAGTTTTACTTTAAACTGCTGTTGAACCTAATGATCATGTCATCCTGAATGAATTGAGAATGGTCCAAACAACATCTGACCTGTAGTTCATATGATCAGCACAGTCAAGAATAAATGTTTATTGTTTAATATTTATTTAATATTCATTGTTCCTTTTAGATTATGAAATGTCTTTGTTTCCCATTTTTCCAGGTTTTATAAATTAGTTTTTGAATCCCATATTTTTAAGGAGACTTTTGTCCCACAGACATTTTGGGTACTGACAACAGTAATCAAGCATTAATAGTTTTACAGTTACATGTGTGCATTTGGCAGACACTTTTATCTTAATATATACATTGCTTTAAAGGCATATATTGTTTTATTTTTTCATCGGTTCATGCATTCCTGTGAATCAAAACCATGACCTTGCCATGTTTTTGATTGTGTGTATTTATTGCCCAATAAAGATGAGAGCTGTAAGGACACACTTTGAGCTGTTTATCCTTACAACCTAGAATGTAAGTGATTGTTTATGTTCTCAATATTCAATACTTTGATTCTTTGCACCTGTGGCTTACCATATGTGTTGTGTTTAAAAGCACAATGAAGTCATGTTGAAGGACACTGGGCCTCTGTCTATCACCATGCATTCCATCTGTGAGTGTGTGTGTGTGTGTGTGTCTACTCCCTTCGCTCCACTGCATTATCATAAAGAGTGATTTGGAAATGATAGATGCAAATGGCTCTCTTCTCTTCTATCATTAACAGCCTTCTCTTCTCTCTCTTTCTTTCTCTCTCGACGGCCACAGGCAGTGATTAAAGCTGTCATCTACAGCTACTCATTAAAAGAGAACAGCTATAGAGGATGGAGAGAGAGGAGGCCAGAGGGAGAGAAGATGATGCTGGAGAGAAAGACAAGCTCTAATTTTCCTTGAAAAACACAAATCTATAGAGAGTGAAAAAAGGGAAACTAGTCAGAGTTTTACACTCTTTATATATATATATATATATATATATATATATATAAAATGGAGGCCAGCTAGTGAGAGCTGTGCAGGTAAACCTCACTCCCCTGATCTCAAGAGCAACACTAGTGACTGACAATAGAGACTGCGGCCTTTAGCATCCTTGTTAGCGCGCGCACCTCCCTTGCCAGAGACGCCGGTTCGAGTCCCGTTCAGAGTGGGGCGAGTAGGACTGGAGGGGTTACATTGGTGCCGTGACCCGGATTGGAGTGTGGTTTAGGGGGGTGAGTGTAATGGAGGCCAACTAGTGAAAGCTGTGCAATAAACCCGACTCCCTTGTTCTCAAGAGGCGCGCCCGCCTCCCATGCCGGAGTCGCCGGTTCGAGTCCCACTCGGAGTGGAGCGAGTAGGACCGGAGGGGATACATATATACACTGATGAGCCAAAACATTATGACCAGTCACAGGTGTGCCAAATGTCATTGATCATCTCCTAACAAGGCCACATATTAAGGTCTGGGTAGATTAGATGGTAAGCAAACAATCAGTTCTCATAATCAACATGTTGGATGCAGGAAAAATGGGCAGGAAAAAAGATATGAGTGCATCGTAGCCGCAGACCAATTTAGAGTGCCTACGATGACCTCTGTCCACCGTCGAAAGTGCCTACAATGGGCACGCGAGCGTCGGAACTGGTCCTTGGAGCAGTGGAAGAAGGTCACCAGGTCTGATAAGTCCTGTTTTCTTTTATATAACGTGGACGGCCGTGAACGTGTGTGCTGTATACCTGGTGAAGTGATGGCACAAGGATGCACTGTGGGATGAAGCCAGTGGAGGTTGTGAGATGCTCTGGGCAATGTTCTGCTTGGAAACCCTGGGTTCGGCCATTCATTTGGATGTAAATTTCACACGTGCCACCTACCTAAACATTGTTGCAGACCAGGTACACCACTTCATGACATTGGTGTTCCTTGGTGGAAGTGTCCTCTTTCAGCAGGGTAACACACCCTGCCACACTGCACACATTGTTCAGGAATGGTTTGAGGAACATGATGATGAGTTCAAGGTGTTCCCCTGGCCTCCAGATTCCCCAGATCTTAATCCAGTTGAGCATCTGTGGGATGTGCTGAACCAACAAGTTCGATCCACGGTGGATCCAAATATGCTGTGTGCTGCATCTTCTTCAGGACTCCCAACTTTCTGTATTCTGATGTAGTTTTGTTGTCGTATCTTATAGACGTCTGAAATTTGAGGTGATTTGAGTAATCAGATGCCTCTTGGAGGGCATTTAAACTTTGTCTGTTAGTGATGGGATAACATGAAAGTGACCAAGTGTAAATATCCTCAGAGATGGGGAAGTATCTGACTCATGGATACACAATGGACCTCTCAAGAACACATTTCTTTCCCGTTCTCTTTGCATATATCCTATAAGACTCATCAGCTGGTTTCCTTGGAGCAGTGATCCCTCCCTGAGCCGCATCTCTTGTGTGATACATTAGGAGCAATTAGCCACCAGATGAAAGCACTTTAATTACTAGCCGCAGGCAAACATGCACAAATATTTGATGGGAAATTACTGGTGATTTAAAAGCTCTTTTCTCTCTCCCTCGCTGTCTGTCTCTTTCTCTCTCTGTCGGCAGCTGAGCTGAATTGCTGTGATAGAAGAGCTCACAGCTGTGAGAGTCTGAGTTCAGAGATCAGGGTTTCTCTCGCCTGTCTGCTTTGACTCTACATGATGAGAGGTGCTAGTGACTGAAACAACTCATCGCGGTTTAATTCATGGCACAAAGCCCAAATGTGAAATCATCTCTGACTGTGAACCCCTGGGTACTCTTACCGAAACTGAATTTTTAAAAGACTGATGTAATAAATTCAATAGTCTTTCTATTGAAGCCCAGCTCTCTTTATCATCATCTCTACTAAACTGTTCTATAAAGAGAGTAGTTATCAGTATCACTTAGCAACTGTCAATAAAGTTTTTTTTTTTTTTTTTTTAAATAATTAAAAAAAAAATTTCACAGAGTGGATGTTCTAACAACTTTTTATTTAGTGGGTGGAAATTGAGAAGCTTGTCTCGGATTTCTGAAGTCCAGAACTCCATATGGCGACACATATGTGGAATATGCCACTCATTAAGACACCAAAATTTATATATTTTTAGAAACAAAATCATGATGTGTCGTCTTCAGGTTTTGGTGACAGGTACAGTTGTACAAGAAATGACTCATGCCTTTTATATGATGCTATTCTTTGTCACTATGTATGCTTTTTATTTATATATATTTTATAGTTTATGTAATACTGAATTAAGTTCTAATAAAAAAAATAAAAAGTTATTTAATGTGTATTTTTAATGTCATTTTAATTTGTTCATTTAAATATATTTATTGAAGTTATTAAATTAAATGTATATATAATGCAAAACATTTTCATGGCCAGATATGTGTGGCTGGCCCTTGACACAAAATGACAGTTTTGGACCCTGTTTTACATTTGTATGTATGTGTATATAACAGGCCACATACATAACAAGACGCTATATTACAAGACATAACAAGATGCTAAATGCCACACGCACTGTGTTCATGGCTCTTGTGAGATTCAGTCCAATGTAAATCTCAATCCTGTGTTTATTGCCGATTAAAGAAACCTTTATTTTATAGCAAGTGTTGCAGTAATTGGCTTTTTCTCCAAAGTATTTTTTATATCACACATGCACATTTTGAAGAGGAGGCTGCTCTGGTATTTTCTGTTGGGGCCTAATGGTGCAATTAATTTCCCTCCATCTGTTCCAGAGACTTTTAAAGAAAATGGATTTTTTTTTTCTTTTGCTTGTGCAGTTCTGTAAACGGGCTCTAATGAAGGAGATAGTCCATATCCTTGCCCGTCTCAGGGGCTCGATGTGGGAAGTTAGTTTGGAGGTGCAGAAGACTGCCGAGCTGGGCCTGCCTGCAATCCCTGCTGTGAATGTATGTGTGTGTGTGTGTGTCTGAAGGTCAGTCCACACACACATCTGTCCACAGACACCACATTTAGAAGGATTAGCCCTGTTTATTAATGGCAGTGTAATTGGTGCCCGGCACGGGGTGTGTGTCAGTGCCCAGAGAGCAGTGGCATCATTACTCTCTCCCTGCTCCCATCTCTCTGTCTTGCTGTTCCTGCCTCCCTCATTACTCCAAAAGAACGATGGATAGCTTGGGGGCACACTCATCTCCCTAGGAGGGAAGGAAAGGTTGATCAGGTCATTATGGCTTCAGCTCCCATCATGCCTTGCAGTTCGCCTCAGAGATAAATGAGCAGATTAGCATTAGCTTTTAGCTCCAGACAACAGAGTATTAGCATAGCCGAAGAGTTTGCGCTGATGTGATTGGACGGGAGGCATGTAAATTAGCATGCTCAGAGCGACCGTGAAAATATGATTGGCCGGGAGGATGAGTTGAGCCTCCTAATTAACACTTCTTTGGTGTTATCAGTCCTTGGCATTAGTGCAGGGTTTTAGCCTTGAGTTAGTAACGCTCTCTCTTTTTGTTCTTGCTGGCTTATATTCCCAAGACAATCCCAGTCTCATGAAATCAGCTTCTGCAATCTCTCTACTTTGGTCATTGCTGTGTATTTGATCCCTGCTTCAGTCCGTATAAAAGACGGCTGATCATGGATCAGGCTCTGCACACTTTTTGCTGATCAAAATCCCTGCGCTTTATTTAAACAAACTGAATCAGAACCAGTTAGTAAATTGAAGAACGTGATTAACGAATAGAATACTGCCCTTAGGCCGTAGCTTACTTCTGTGTGTTTAATGCCTTTAGAGCTGAATCTGGCTTAGTGCAAAAAACAGTGTAAATCCCTGTTTAAAAACTCACCGCCGGAGGAGAAGAGTCCTCACTCTGCTCTGTACGATAAAGAGCTTTTCATACAGTTTGACTCACAAAAGGGTTTATTGCTTAAAAGAGCGCAATATAAAACCTCAGAAGCTTAAAATATTTAGTTCCAGGTTAATATGCATAAGTCTTGAGCATACAATTTCTGTTTTCAAGGGTTTTGACTTGGGGTTTTTTTATGTTCTGAATTCAAAATATTGCAATATTGCATATTATATGCAATTAATATTAGCAGATGAAAATATTATGACATATATACTATGACAACTAGTGCCACTTAGCCGTATCTAGGGACCAGAATATCATCCTAAAACTTCCTAGCAACCACATAGCAACGCACTAACAACCACTCAGGTCTAACAAACACCTCATCAACAGCATAGTAACACCTTAGCAACCAGTCATAACACTTCAGCATTAGTGATTATGTGCCCTTGGGTAATTCAGAGGGGAATACATATGTTCATTTGCAAAAACAGATAACTCCATTTTTGTTAATTCTCATAAATCATGTTTTTTATTGTGCATTCCAAGTAATATCAATCAAACTGCAATTGGGTTGTTTTAAGTAATTATAACAACAACAAAAAATACAGGTCACTTACAAAATTAAAGTTCATTGAAAGTATGTTTTTTTATATATATTTAGGGCCCGAGCACCGATGGTGCGAGGACCCTATTGTAATTGCTCAGTCAATTCTTCTTCTCCAAAATGAGTCACATTTTTGAGGGCCTAAACATGCTTGAAAACTCATGAAACTTTGCACACGCTTCAGAAGTGGTGAAAATTTACGTCTGATCTGGGTTTCAGAATTAGGTATGGCAAAATGTCTCGATAGCGCCACCTACAAAATTTCAATTAAGCGCCCTTAGCGCTACGTTTCACGTACAAGTATGAAATTCGGTAGACAGATGTAACAGCCCAATACCTACAAAAAAGTCCCTGGGTGCAAAATCTGAAAACCCAACAGGAAGTTTTGGGCAGGCAGTTTTTGCCATTTCCAGATGTTGTACTTTAACAAACTCCTCCTAGAGATTTAATCAGATCAACATCATATTTGGTCAGTCTAATCTAAAGGCCTTTGCGACGTTAAATTGTGAAGATCTTGAGTTTTTGCTGAAGGGTGTGTCCGTGGCGGCCTGACAAATTTCGATGTTTTGCCATAAAACAGGAAGTTGTTGTAACACGGGTATACAATGTATGATCTGCCCCAAACTTCACATGTTTGATAATAGTCCTGGTCTGAAGACATCGATATAGCAATATTCAGTTATATTCACAGCACCACCTGTTGGCAGCAGGAAGTGTGGCATGTCGAAATGACTTTGCCATATTTTTCCTATATTTGCCCGCTTAAATGCATGTCACCCACTATTCACTGTTTTCCTAAGGTCACCGGGTGGTGGTGGCCCCAGGTGTGAGGGCCCTTTCATTGCTGCTTGCAGCTTTAATAAAAGTTATTTTTTTAGCGAAAGCAGATAACTCCAACAGTTGTTTTTTTTGGCAAAAGCAGATAACTCCACATTTCATATTTCAGATTTAAACAAAACCAAGTAATTGCTTTATAATTGCCTATAAACAATCAAACACACGTGCACACACACACACACTAACAGATGGGCACACACACCCCACACACACACACGCAAAAGGACAACCAAGAGTTCAGCATGTAAGACATGTATGGTGTACCAGGAGTTGTAGGAGTCGAAATTATAAATCCTTGATCACTTTTAGTCAGCTTTGACAAAACTCCCCTCAGCTAGCGCGTCTTTTCTAGCAGCCTTGTCACCTGGCCTGAATACTGTGCGCTGATTCACTAAAACGGACTTATCGGTTGTGTTCACACACAGCAAGGGTGCTTGTCGGTTTCTGCTGTAAAACATGAACTCGTGATGCCTTGACAGTGGACAATATTACTTTTGTGACAAAACGGATTTATGGTTCAGAATGTGTTATATATGGAGAATAGCGCACAGATTTTTTAAAAATTGTATTGGTTTTTGCAAATTAACTCTTATATATATATATATATATATATATATATATATATATATATATATATATATATATATATACATTTGTGTGTGTGTGTGTGTGTGTGTGTGTTTTGAGAGTATAATACAAATAGACAGGAAAAGTTTTTACCTGTAACCTTTTTGTCCCTCTCTCGTCATTTCCTGAAGAGTACTGAAAATCCAGCTGTTAGTGATTAGAGATCTGCATCATGCTCGGAGGTTCTGTCGACTGTTTGCATTTGATTAGCAATTATGTTCATTCCCCACAGCAGAAAAAAAAGGAGTCGTGATGGGGGTCGGACAGAGAAAGAGCATGTTCCTTGTGTGTTTCCATTAGGGCTGGGCTCTGCCAGGGCGTCCAAGGTTTCTCCGGTTCACCTCCAGCTGGTCATGAGTTTGCATCTAATTGGACCCAGTCAGGCCAGCTGGTTCTGTTTTGGTCCACAGGGAAAATAAATGTTTTGTTTCTCTGTTTTGGGGCTTTCTCATTAGGTACTTATAAAACAGGACTTTGAAGATTAAAAAGCAGCGTTCACCGAGCCAGCCAGACACAAAAAAAAAAAGAGCAAGACATTCTGAGTTCACCACGCACATCTTTTTCGAATACAGTTTGTCTCTAAATTACATCGCACAGCTTTACTGTGGCATTGTGGAGGATTAGTTCAAGAGTTCAGCATCTTTCATTGATTAAGCCAGCCCCTTGGGGGGATATCATCTCACGTCACACTCCTGTTTGTGGTTAGGGCGGGAACCACAGCTTGCACAAACTAGTTCAGCTCTGTGCTAGTGCGATGTTTGTTGCTGTCAAGGATGTTTTAGGTTGGCTAGCCTTGTACAGCCAACTTGAAGTTGTGTAAGTTTGCATTTCGTGTTGTGGTTTTACGTACCAGTGCCAGTGAAAGGCCACTGTAGGCTTTCAGATCTGCAATCACAATGAAAAGCACTCATACCCCTGATGAAAACATGATGGTTCATGGTCACCCAGTCTGGCCAAGCTGGTTCCTTTGGTTATTTTGATGGTTTTACAGGGGGGTTTGGTCACTTTTTCTGCTGGCTAGGCTCCCATTTCAAAAGTAGTAGTTAATGGTATTTTCCTGGGCTTTATAAGTATATCTTAAGACCCCTGTATTCTGTTTTGCTTGATTCAGCTGTTTTTATATGAACTTCTTGTTCAATACACAAGAAGTTAATATGAATTTAATTACATTTTAAACACAGTATTGTGAATTACTGTTTTTCTCTGCCAAAAAAAAAAAGTTCCACAGTAGAATTAACAACACACAATAGTGGTGATTTATTCCTGAATTACCGTTTTTTTTAATTAAATGATTTTCATTTTCATTTCATTTTTATTCATAAAGACTGTCATTTTGTTTGATTCCTGAATGAACTTTAACAGTTTGATTCAGCTGAGTGAATGATTAACTGACTCATTTATAAAGACAGTGGCTGCATCCAAATATTAGAGCTGGGACAATACATCGATTCTCAATTCACGATACAATGATTCTGGATCGATTATGATTTTTTTCTCTCTTGAATCGATTCTGAGCTTAGTTTTAAAAGCAGATGGCGCTCTAGGCTAGTTTTTAACCCCACAATCAAATGCTTACGAAGAAGAGTGCTAGACAGCGATCGTGCATTCGGCTGAGTCATGCAAGTGGTTAAATATACTTGCACCTCTGCTCAGAATGCATAGAATGCTCTTAAAAACTAAGCTCAGAATTGATTCGAGAGAGAGTATCATACATCGAATAATATCAGAATCGCTCCAGATTCTTTGTATCGCAAATCGAGAATCGTTGTATTGTCCCAGCCCTATCAAATATGCATACTTCTCTACTGGCATAAAACAGTATGTGAAAAGTGTATTATGATCGAATTTACAGTATTCGTATAACAGTAATGCATAAAAGTGAAGTGCGCCTCCAATGGACACTTTACTATTCCATGAGAGACCAGGGGAGACGAGTGAATGCGATGCAACTGATACTGTAAAAACCCGTTCACACCAAGGACGATAACGATAAAGATATGTTTCTAAAAATCAATCTAAATGTAGAAGAGTAGCAGAGTCCACACCACAACTATAACAATAACGGCAAAGAGAAAAGATATTGTTGGAATCACTTTCAGAAAGATTTTTCCAGCTGATGAACAATAAAAACATTAACAGCCAATCAGAATCCATCCTGCTTTAAAGAGCTTGAGCATTTAAAGTGACAGACAACAAATTGAAGCGCTAGCTTAGAATAAACAGAACAATATCATTCGTTGTTGTGGATACTAACATAGTTATCACTATAGTTATCTTTATAGTTATCTTTCTTGTTGTAAATGGGCCTTTAGTCACATGACAATGACAGCACTGTTTTTTTGTTTGCGAATTACTTAAATTAATATATAAAATCTTTGAATAAGTGGTTTAATTTGCTAAAATAAAACTAAAATTTCAATTAAATAAATTAATTAAACCAGAAAGCTTCAGAGCCTGAATATTTTTGAAGGCCAAACCATGCAATAAATCTCTTTGAGATGTGTGTACAATCACTCACTCACATCCTAACAGAGGAAAGTGTGCATTAGGTATCGTTCCCTACACCAGCGATGTGCTGCCCTGCTTGAGAGAGACAAAGTATGTAGCCAGGGGAGATACCAATGGTGAATGTGTCTGTGGCACATCCCTCTTTGTCTTGTGTGTGTTGTGTGTTTGAGAGGGAGAAAAGAGGCAGAAACCACACACCAGAAGTAATAGTGTGTGTGACTACAGGCCAGAATCTAATAGCTCGGCTGCTATCACGCTGAGCAGCAGGTGTTATTGGCCTCTCTTCCCGACTGCCGTGCCCTCTTGCACCCCGGATGACTCTCCTGACCGTAGGGGGTTCAGAAGAGCCAAACACTGGGTCAGCCAGCATAGCAGGCACGGGTGAGAGGCCAAACATATGCCTGAAGAGAAAAAGAAGGGGAGGGAGGAGTGAGAGAGGTCTGTTTGAACAGAAACAGCTTGAGATGCCCCCATCTTCTTTTTGCTTTGGATTGGTGTTCTTGTTCCGTTCCAAATAATAGATCTCTCTCTAAGCCGGCAGCTTGACGACAGGCGCTGTTGCTTTGATTTAGGGCTTGTTTTTCTGCAGCAAAACTTTGCGCCTCTCAGGGAAGATGTTTGATGAATGCCGTGCGATTTATTTGTTCTTTTTATTTGATGTGAAAGAGTAAAAGAGAAAACACACGCCTTTTCTCTGAAATGTCTTTCAACCTTACAGAGTCCTGTTGCCATGGATATATGGTGGAATATAAGGAAAAATGGCGTTAATGAATAGGCCATTCTGTGAGTGTTTTTCAAAATGCACTGCTTATATCAATCAAGACAAGTTGAAATCAGCATCCCATCTCGTTCTTTTTTTCCCTTTCCTGATGAGTGTATAAACCTGTACAGCAGCAGGTCTTGGAGTAAAAAGCACTTTTACCATGATTTTTACACGTCTTTCACGATAAATGTCAGGGTTGAGCACATTTAGAAGCTCATGACTCAAGCTTCACATTTTCCACTTCGTCTGACACATCTTACATCATCAAGACTGTTGTTGTTCCTAACCGTGGCTTTGATGCTCTTTAATTTGTCTTTCTCCGAGCGAAAAGGTCTTCAGAGAGATACAGAGACAGGCGGGGAGACGTTGCATCTTCATGAGCTGTCCTATAATTGGTTTTGTAACAAATAACTTCCCATTTTAATCAAGCCGCACGACAGGCAGGCAGAGTGCCAGCATCTTTGCGTCTGTCAAAACGTCAGCTGCGTCTCGGAATAGAAAGCCGCACGCAGGACGGCCTGTGTATGCTGTGTACAAACACGGAGAGTAACGCTCAGAGAAGCTGCTCTGTCAGGCAGATGATGCCAACAAACAGAGGAGACACCTGCCTCTGTGTCTGCTCGCATGTTGATGCTGAAGTGTTAGAAGTAAATAGACTTTAACTTTAAGATCACTGAACATGATGTTTGCTTACAAATACAACAGATGCACTCTGGCGTGACACATTCAAAAAGTTTTTTTTTTCTTCAGAATAAATATTCTGTTTCAAACAGAAGACACAGAGGCTGTTAGTTAGCTAGCAGATATTTTTCTACGCCATTTTTAAATTTTATACCAGATGGATGGATGGATTGATAGATGGAAGAATGGAAGGATGGATGGATATTCTGTAATATAAGATTTTGGTTGTACAACACAATCGTAATACACAGTCAGGAAGTGCAGCAGTCACAGTAAGTCTTGTATGTGTGTGTTCTCCGGTCTAATATACTCAACTCAGTTGAAAAGCTCAAAGGTGTCAGAATGTCTGACCTCCCTCTACGTTTTGACTGAGTGACATTTCCCATGATGGTTCTGCAGTCAGAGGCACGCCACAAGCAAAACAAAGGCTATTGCAGGGTACGTATGCGAGGGCTGGGGGGAGTGTGTGTGTGCACGTGTATGTGTCCTGCATCCTACTGTGTTACTCTGACTATGTGTGACAGGTTGACAGTCTGTGACATTTGATGGCTCTGTCTCCTGATATTTTCTGAGGCTCAGGTTGTACGTTGTGTCCCTCACTGGAGGGCCTCAGACATGCTGGTCACCTGAGGGCAACTTCTTTTAATTTACCTATTTAGCACTGAAGCATCATGCTGCCCTCTGTATGAATATATAATATGTGATTCAGGGATGAACTAGGCTAGTTAACATTTCAAAATCATGTTCAAATAAATGTCACATTTTCAAAAATATTTTTATTTTGGAATTTGCTATTTCGATATTTTTGTGGGGTGCAACAGTGTGGTAGAATAGAACTCAGTTTTTTAATAATAAATCTTGCCGTAATAGGGTTACTGTCAGTTAACTATGGAAGCTTGTTTCTGCCATAAAATAAAAAAATATAAAAGATAATTGCAACTTTTGTTTTTATCTCCCAATTCTGACTTTTTGAAAAGTCATAATTCCGAAAAAAGTCAGAATTGCGTGGTATAAACTTGCAATTGTGAGTTATAAAGTCAGAATTGCCAGATATAAACTCGCAATTCTGACTTTTTTCTCATAATTGCAAGTTTATATCTGGCAATTCTGACTTTATAACATGCAATTGCGAGCTTATATCACACATTTCTGACTTTATAACTCGCAATTGCGACTTTATATCACGCAGTTCTGAGAAAAGTCACAATTGTGAGATGAAAAAAAGCAGTTACCTTTTTTATTTTTTATTCAGTGGCAGAAACAAGCTTCCATAGTTAACTAAAACCATAAAAATATACATTTTAAATACTTGAAATAAAATAAACATTAACTTAAATAAAAGAAAATAAAAAAAAAACATTTCTCATTTTGTTTATTTTAAGTTGAAGTATTAAAATAACTGAAAATAAATACAAAAACTTTATTTAATAAAACTATTTATACATATTTTTTATAAAACTAATAAAAAATGATAAAACTTACTAAACTTAGAATGAAAAATGTTTAAATAATATTTAATTCAAATTATTAATAAAAAATATAATAGTACATCAATGATACTATTCAGAATCATGAATAAACAATAGCATTTAAGGGTTTCATCATTTTAAACAATTGATTGACATGATTTTACTTTAGTAGGCTGTCTTTTTTGCTTTGAACATTAAAACTGTACTTAGAATGTAGATACTTTTGGTATATGGAGGAATTTTGGTATATGGAGGAAATTGTGTTATGAATAGTCAGGCAGTTTCTGTCAGTCTTGACAGAGGTCGGCAGAAAGCGTTCAGGTCTCAACAAGCTCCCAAAATGCTCGTGAAGCAGGCTGGCACCTTGCCTCATAATGCAGTCAGTGTATTCTCCAGAGAACAATTCGCTCTGATCCAGGGAGCGCGCCAATGCCGAGCAATCTCTCCCCAACATCCCTGCAACACTTAATTAACTGTTAGCAGAGTTTGCACATGGCGGGAGAGGAAGATGTCACAGATCATCAAGTCTCTAGGTGCAGTTACAGCAATTAAGGGCCTTATCGCACCTTCTCTTGCTTTCTCTCTCACTTTATCTCTCTGCACTCATTTAGTTCTCTTCCAGCTCGCTTTTAAGAGCCCAGCATGCTAATCAAATCATTTTTACTAAGCAAATCCACATCGTTATTTAAAGCCTTAATAATGCACAACTCTACACCTTGACACACACACACACACACACACAACTCAACTCATATTCACACCTTACACGACACTTCCTCAAATCAGAGAATACACAGCTGTTTGTGCTTTCACATGTTGTCACCAAACAATCACTTATTAGAGAAAAAAAGTCTGATTTGTTCTTTATTTCTCTCTCTCTGTTCCTATTCTAGTCTCTCTCATATAGATAGAACACTTCTAATGTACACAATCTTAATGTGCGTTACTGATAACAAAACTGTTTCAATAAAATATAATCGTGATGTGCCTAGCTGAGACTTCTGGGACAGTAAAACAGTAAAAATGTTTTACTGATTTATATTTATATATAGAAATATATATAAATTTTTGTCCCCACATTTTTGAAGGAATCGAAATTTAATATTAATTTATATTTAAAATACTGTCACTGTCATAATGTCAAATTAATCACTGAATCAGTCTTTTCAGTCTCTTCACCATTCAGAACTGATCACAATGCTGTTTGTCAATCATATCTGTTATATTTCCCAGCCCTAGTACTAACAAATGCAGAAATCATGGATAAAGTACCATTTTAAAGTTTTTTTGCTTTTAATTCCAGCATGGACTTGCTGGAAATTAAAGTCTCCTTGCTTTAATGCACTTTCCTTTCCTTCCAAATGTTCATTCATTTACTCTTTCTCCAGCCCCCAGTTCTTTTTTTCCTCTGTTGGTGGAGCTCACCAGTGGGGTGCTTAATGCACTTGGCCCTGAAGTGAGCTGAAGTGAAGTGTGCATGATGGTCCTCGAGTGTTGCCTGTTGAATACACACCCTCTTGACTACAGGAACACACAGCTCTCTAACTCGCTCTCCCTCTCTCTCTCATAGGCAGGATGCTCTATTTAACTTCCCTTGTCCAGTTTTTTAACATCTAGAACAGATGCAGTTTTGAAATACCACACTGTGCATAAATTTAGTAGCAAAATTACCAGTTTTTCTTATGTCATGCATGTAGTGACCGCTGATGTTTTGGAAGCGCTTTATTTGAAGCCTGTGTTTTTATATATATATATATATAATATATATATATATATATATAAAATTATTATTAAGCAAACCAGCGTCTCACTAGTAAAGTTTTGATGGATGAGGATTGTAATCAAGGTAAAGATGATTGTAGTGATGTACAGGAGTGTACAGTAAGCATGTGTAAGTTCGGTATATTGATGCACTAACATGTGGTCCGGTTCAATAATGCTTGGGTAACTTGACTTATCTGCAATGTAAACATGCTCTTTGCTGTTGCACTGTACCATATACACATACACTACTATACACTGTGAATTCTGAAATGTTTTTTTATGGGTGCTTTGGTATGCATACATTTTTTTATTATATGGACCTCTTATATCATTTGGTCATTTGGTGACCTTTTGGAGTCTCCAAGTGTCCTTTTTTGGAAAGACACCTAAATTTACCTTAAAAAAAAAGCTTGCAGAAAATACAGTTTTGCGAGAATCACCCTTCAATCTGATAGTTTACTTGGATGGATATAGCAAATGATGACAAAATTAATGTATGCTTAATGTGTGTATGCTTAATTTCACAACAAGTTTACATTAATCGTGATTAATCGCACAAATAAACTTTAAACCTTAAAATTAGTATAATGAACTACTCAAAAACATTTTGAAGGTCTTTTCAGCACATTTTATAATTACCCAAATATCAAACATAGTTCACCCCTTACGCACGTTATCACGTCCAGTGTGTGTGTGTGTGTGTGTGTGTGTGTGTGTGTGTATATATAAATCGTCCCCTTAGAATTATAAGGTTCTATTTGACATTTGTTGTGTACATTTTGGGACTTTTTATTTAGAAAACAAAAAGGTTCTATCTACAAAGTCATATTTATATATATATATATATATATATATATATATATATATATATATATATATACTGTATATTGTAACTGCCCAGACTAGGAAGGGCCGAGTCAGGTTATAAACTCCCTCTGTGTTTTACTGTCTTTCTCTGTCTCACTCGTACTGGCCTAAAGCCTGATGCTTAGCACTGACAAGGCTGCAGGTTGACCTCTGACCCCTGCCCTGTGCTTGTCTCTCTGGTGTGTTCCTCTTTGTCAGGTGTTAAATGAGAACTCTACATCTGTTGGCCCTGACAGTGCGACCTGGCATCGATCCTCCCGACAGCCAGAGGAGCAGTGGGGTGGAGGTGGGGGTGGATATACGGATAGGAGCAAGAGTAGATATTGCAGAACAAAAAGGAAAATAAATTATATTTTTATACTTTCTGAAGAAAATAGAACTGTTGTTCGCTCATACAAATCTTAATGTCACAATTATGAGTGTTCTAGGTTGTTGTTACTGCATTACTAAGGTGTTCAAAACAATTCTGGTCCCGAGATATTGCACAAATCCCACCAGGTTTTGATGCAGAGTCTCGTGCCAAATGTAATACATTTGGTTTTGTTCAAATAATAGAGATGCTTGCTTTAGCAAAGTTATACCATTCTATGCACCTGCTGTTTGTGTATATTTGTATGTGACTAGGTCTTTTATACATGATGACCCATCACAATGCCTCTCACTTCCTCTGAACGCCCTACAAGAGTGCTGTTAATTCACTCTTGAGGCCAGCAAGTGCTCTCTCATTTGCATAAACTTGATGGCAGAGAAATCAGTAAGCGTTACACGTTCACATTCTGCCCACGGCCCACCAACCAGACAAATATTAATGAGCGATCTGAAGAGGATGACATCACACATTCGATTTGGGACTTTTGCTGTAGCAGAATCAAAACTAATATGTTTGTTATACTGTAGCATCAACCTTTGTACATGAAGGAATAGATGCATGCTGTGGAACACCTTTTGACTAAATCAGGGTTATAGTTAACTATAATAACTATAATAAAAAACATTTTCGTCACTTTACATAAAATAAATGTTAACTGAATTAAAAATGAAATCTAAAAAAGCTAGGCTGAAATAATATATGTCACACTTTAGATTAGGGTCCAGTTCTCACTATTAACTAACTATTAACTGCGACTTTTACCTCAGTAAACTCCTAATTACTGCTTATTAATAGTTAGAAAGGTAGTTGTTAAGTTTTGGTATTGTGTAGGATTATGGGATATAGAATATGTTCATGCAGAATAAGGCAATAATATATGCTTTATTAGTACTAAAAAAAGCCAATATCCAAGTAATATGCATGCTAATAAGCAACTAGTTAATAGTGAGAATTGGACCCTAAACTAAAGTGTTATCATATATATATTATTAGGTCCACCTGTTAACACAAGGCATTTGCATAATCTATAATTTCTATAAAAAAAAATAGACAAATTTTAAAAATCCCTGGTGGATAATTACTCAAAGTTTTGAAAGTAAGTGAATAGATTGGTGAATGGATGGATGGATAGATGGATTGATTGTTTCAGCTCAATCAATCATTGGTCTAGTACCACAGTCACCTTCACATTTCCCTGAGCACCTCAACCAGACGCTCTACAGAAATAATAAGACCACAGAGAGGGGAGAGAAACGGAAGGAGGGAACACATTTCTTTCTCCTTCTCTCCCCATGGGTGCAGTGATTGATGTGCTGTGTTAGTAGGGTATTTCCCCGATGTCTCTCTCCCTCCATCTCTCTTTTTCTCTGTTGCTCTCGTTTTCCCAGATGAAGGTCTCATCAGACGTCTCTTATAAGGCAAGTGGACAGGTTTCATTTTGCCTCCATTACAGAAGCCACAGGAGAATCATTCTGCTTCAAAGGCCTCTGATTGTGTAATCAGCCATTTGCTGGAATGCTTTGAGTAATCAGGGAACAATTGTATGCTGAAATGGATTGAGCGTCTGTGTGTGTGTGAGCGCGTCCCTCTGTCTGTCTGTGTGTCCGTGACTTGGCCTGCTTCACAAGGGGTCGTTCGGATGTCAATCAGCCCTGAAGTATTTACAGCTGACCACCTGAAGCCTGAAATGTAACATTTGACCTCTCTCTCTCATGCATGACCCCATGACAAAACAGCTGACAGACTGGAAGACAGGCCAACGGGCATGATACTTGTTAAAGAGAACAGATTTGCAGATCTGACTTGACTACTGTATAAGGTGGTTGACTTGAGGTCTCTTCATTACTACAAAATCTCTGTCAGTGTGAACGCCCCATTATATTTGTCCCATTATCTCGTTCGTGTCTTCTTGCGCTTGAATATTTAAATTTGCAAGACTTAAAACTACATGCAAAGGATAAACTTAGAGCACTGGCCCAATTGGGACAGTGACAGCATTGCACAGTTCAGTTGTCCTGAGCATCGTTCACGCTGACCCCAGGCTGTCCTTATTGCCTAGCCCTGCTATATTTTGTACAGATTTCATTTCTTTCTTTCTCTCTTTTTTTTTTGGCAAGTATTTAATTATTTTACGCAGTTAATTACAAAAACATCGGTTTGTTATATTGGACTTTTTCATAACCGATATGCCGATGGTTGTAAATTGATCAAAAATCGGCCAACATGTAAAAGGTCTAATAATATTTTCATTATATTTACGAGTACTATAATCTCTGTACAAATGACAAATCAGCTTAACACAGAAAGAATAAAGGCATAGTTTTTTTGTCCATTCTTCTTTGAATTTTCGGTCTACATCATTGTCTTCTGTGTATCAGAATAAGAATCGTGAATCGTGTCATCGTCTTCAAGATGTACCAATGTATCAGTGTCCTTATTTGTACATATATATTTCTTTTGAAGAAGACATGATGAAATATGTGCGCATACGTGGTGCTGCTTCATGTTTGTAGCACTAGAGTAAATGAAATATGTCCATAAAAACTTAAAACATGCTTGCTTCGGTCTAGATGATGCGCGTTGCAGGTGTTAAACTCATTGCAGCATTCTGCGCAGAAACCGCTTTCATGTGCACGTCCACGTGTTGCTAATAAATATTGTTAGTCATATTTTCCATGTGTTGGTAGTCAAATTTTAGCTCTGACTGCATTATGGGGAGAATGCAAACAACGCTTTTTGTTACTTTAATAAGGAAAAATACACTTACAACACATGTCTGGAGGACAACAATTGAAAACTGAACAGACAGAGGGAACGAACAGCGTCGAAACTGTCTTTTGTGACATTTGAATTCTCCGCTGTGATGGGATCTCATGCATAATACAGCGCAGTGATTGGATTAAAAGAGATCATTCTCATTAATAAATGCAGAGAAAAGCTCAGAAACTGATCACATTGAAGCATATGGTTCATTTCCACCGAGCGGTACACTACAGTACAGTACGGTACGCAATTATTTCCGTTCCGATTGTCAGAAGTTGTGAAAGATACCAAAATACTGAACCATACCGTACCACTTTTTGGGACCCTTCCACTGGATTACGTAGCACAGTAGTTTGGTACCTAAAGGGTGGAGCTAGACTCACTGCAGAATGTTGATTGGTTGACAGAGAATCTCACTTGCATGTGCTACAAGGGGAATGACATCTCAAGAGGCACCATTTTTTATATATACAGTTGAAACACAATATCGTTGCAACAAAATGTTGGCGCACAGCAATGTACCACGGTCGACCCAGGAGTTGCTTATCAAGGGATGTTGATCGCTACTTTCTGGCATATACCACGACGGCATGCACTCAAGTAAGGATACTGTTGGTGGTGGAAACGCAAGCCGTATCAGGGTTTACCGTCCTGAGTCGTACTGTACTGTACCGATCAGTGGAAACGAGCCAATACTCTCCAGTCATGGCAGCCAATCACCAAATAACGCATACACCTCACTTTTCTTGACGTTGGTTCAATTTCACTTTTTAAACCGAAAGAACGAAATGGCTCGAAAAAATAAAAAAATAACCACTTTTCCCTTAATAATAACCAATGAGTGGTACCATTGTTTTCATTTATGTGTAACCTGGACATTTCTGTTAACATCTCAAAAAAGGCTGAATTTTCTATAAAGCTGCTTCGAAACAACATAGATTGTAGAAAGGCATTATGCAAATAAAAAGACTTATCATGAGGAAAGCAAAATACCTGTGCAATCCCATGAGTTTCATTAGCCAATGAGATCAGCCACAATAAGACTGCACGATTTTTCATTAGAAACCTGTACCTGTCGGTTATAGTTTGTCATTTGTAGGAGATGCACTGGATTTGCTCTAGTGTTGTAAACAACATTATTTCCCAAAACACCCACACCTGCTGCACTCGTGTAGTTGGTGTGCAAATATAATCCAGCAAAGGTGGATTCCCAGCATCCTGAGACACTTGTTCAGCATTTGTTCTATCAGTTTCAGAGGCAGTGATTGGGTAATTACTCTCCGTGGTGGGATTCATTTGTTTTGAGTGTTTTGTGAGTGAAGACGTATCGACACATGGGGAGAAATCGATGTTTCAGGGCTGAGGGTGAGACAGACACAGAGAGAGCATGTTCAATTCATGTCTCCACTCGTGTGAGCTTCTGTATCCTAGTGTTTTTGCATTTCACCAGCAGGCCTTGTGGATGAATTAGTAATGCTAAAAGAAACCATGTTATCTTTTAAATGCAGTTCACGCCGCTCAGCCTGGTTAATATAGTTAGCTGCTCAATTTTTTATGGTTGTGCCAAGTGTAACCTTCGATTTAACAAGAGCTGTTAATCCTGGGGGCTCTAAATAGTCTTTTTGATGCGTTGGAACACAATGTTTGCCGCGTAACTTCTGAAAAATGCATCAGGAAAGGAGCGGGGGGAATCAGACACGGCCAAGTGAACAAAGCAACACCATGGAAAAGTGAGGAAAAAAATGACAATGTTGTTTTGACACCACAGCTCCCACCGCAGGGCCCATGAGGATACACAGCCGTGCTGCTGGGAAAGAACAGACAGTGGCTCTGTGTGTGTGTGAGAGAGAGAAGAGAGAATATGTGTGTGTATTAGAGAGTGCACATTATTTTTTTTGTAATATGCAGCAGAAATATGATTCTTAAGTTCATCTGTTAACATTTAAAAGTGTATTGTGATTATTCCGTCAATGACTAGCAATGTTCCTTTAAAATTAAATAACATGATTTTTAGGTTTTATTTTTAGTGAATCAGTAACACAGTGCAGGCAATAAAGTCTCTGAATTCCTGAATGAATGACCCTTATAAGTCATTTCTTTTTACTGAATCATAAACATATCGCAACATATGTAGTCCGATTGCCAGATGAATGACTCTCTTAGAGCCATAACTAACATTTTTTTCCTGGATATTAAGAGTGATTTTTGTATATTAATCAGGGCTCGACAATAAGGACTGCCCGATGGCCCGGGGCCAGTGTGAACGACGCTTGGGACAGTAGACGGAACGGTCACTTGCCCGATCAGGCCAGTGCTGTAGGGTGTGCGTTATATATCATCTATGATATCGTAATTGTTGATTTAACGATCTGAGATTATCGAGTATGTCCCTCACTTTAGAAAAAACAAACAAAAACACACCCATTGAGTGCACGCATGCACTGCGTGACGTAGTCTAGTAGGTTAGACTAGTGCGTGTGCATATTTTGATTGCATGCTTTCACTGCGTGATTTAGTCTATTAAAATGCCTTTTCTTTTCCATTTTCTTCTTTGAGTTTCTTTATGCTGTTACGCTTATTTGTTTTCATTTCTCCACAAATGTCTCTCACAAAGAGACAGGTGTGGGAGCCTCAACAGCTTGACCTTGTTAACAGAAATATCAATCTCCATTTTTATACTTAATGTAATAAAATCAGAATCATTCTCTCGTTTCAGTGCTTCTCTAGTTATTTTTTGTCTGTGAAGTTTTAATCAGTCTGCTTATCTGGTCAGGCAAGCAAAATTCCACTTGTTAATGTCGAGCCCTGCATGACTTAAAGTGTATCACATGACATTAGTAAATTTCATACATTATACAAATGCGCGAATAACCTTTTTTTAATTAGAAGGAAGAGGTTTGTTACTAGACAGTCTTTTGACTATAAAATCATTAAAATCATATTATATTTTAAAGCTTAATCAAGTGTAAATGATTAAAATGGCTTAGACCAACATTATAGACTCGAATGAGCTGGTTCTTTGTTGTGAATCAAAAAAAAAGTGCAGCCAGTATAGTTTGATTCCCAAACAAATAACTCTTATGAGTTGGTTCTTTTCAGTGAAACAAAAACAAAACCTCTTTTTACTTTATAATTCCTCTACTATTCCCATATCTATATGGTATTAATTAGCAATCACCACTAATTAACAGAGTTTGAATGTTTGAGAGTTGTTGAACTCTGGTAGTTTGAATTCTCTGGATGTCTCTGTAACAGTCTCACCCTTTGAGATCTCACAAAGTGTGAATGTCACTCCTGCTTTTTTAATATCCTCAGGGCCTGTGTTTTGAGGTGCCATTTGGTTGTAACTCTCAGTAGAGATAGCTCTCAGCACCTGGAAAAGTAGAGCTTTATTCTGGCACAGATTATGTTTGCTTTATGAGCCGCCATCTGGCTGTATGTGTTGTTAGAAGGGTTTGTAGTGGGAGCAGTCAGACATTAAGGTTTTACTTAAAATTGTCTGTGCATGTGTTCATGTTTTTTTTTTTCTCAGTGTCGCAGTGATGCAAAGGCCCAATAGCTTCTAGAAGCTTCAGGATTCTGCCTTATCAGCGAACTAAAACTGTTGCCCTCTCTTGCATGTGTGTTAGTCCGGATTTACAGTGTTCCTCTAGAGCAGTGGTTTTCAACCTGTGGGCCACGGCCCACTAGGGGTCCTCAGTGATCCTCCAGAGGGGCCGCGAGATAACTTAAAATTACTTTAAATATATTAATATAATTAATTAAATTTATTATTAATATGTTACATTAAAAAATAAATTAATTAAATTAATTAAAAAATACATTTAAAACAAGGCACCATCTCTCTCGTACGTATTCTGTGATTGTTTCGGATCAGCCCAGGCCGTTTCTCATCGTGCTGCTGTGAAATACAGACTGAACGGCGCTTCATGAACATAGGATACACAAACTACTCTCTCAGTTGGAAAAAGAAAACCAGTGTCGCTAAAAAGGTTTTGATGGATGATAATTGTAATGAAGGTAAAGATGATTACAGTGACATACAGGAGTTGTACGTAAGGCATGCGCGAGTCCGTTATTATGCGCAAACAAACTGCATGTGCGCTCTCGACTTGCTATAACATTGTATTTCTGCATGAACACAGTTCAATATATTCACGTAGTTGCCAAAATTAATGTACTGTGAGTGTTTTATAACGGATGTACGCTAAACAAGTGTGTTTTGGAGAAGTTTGAGAGGATCAATGGTGTGTTTAATAATTTTGAATGGATCCGCATAGTATTTAGGATTCAGACCTTTGGTATCTCCTTGTTGTCTTGTTTGCTATGGCAGGTTGACTTGTGCTTATTTGTTTAAGTTACTGTAGTACTGAGCAGAAGTACTTTTAAGTTGTAAAGAATGTCTGCAAAGTATGTTTGCAAAAAAGAACTCTGAAGGTTTAAAGAGTTCTTAAGTTTCTTCTTTAAAGAAATAATAACATGGGGTTGAAAAGTAATAACACTACAATACAAATGTTTTTGTGAATTTAAAAAGGGGGGGGAGGTGGGCCGTGCAGTATTGATTCGGAGAGGAGAGGGGCCTTGGCATAAAAAAGGTTGGGAACCACTGCTCTAGAGATTATCTTTCCCTCACTCAGTTAGATCAGTGTGTGCTGTGAGACTTTAGGGAAGTCAGTGTGTGTAGATAATGTGATCATAGGTAAATCCTCTTACAGTCTTTCTCACTCTATTTTTGTGTTTTTCAGTCTTGTGTTGTTAAACAGAGGTCCGGCTAAGCCTGGCTGACATGACTGCTGATGATTGACTCATACAAATACACATCCCATGTGCCCACTTCCTCCAGACATAGACGTTCAGTCAAATAGCCCCACTATCTATCTATCTATCTATCTATCTATCTATCTATCTATCTACTGTATCTATTTGACGTTTCCCAGCAAAAAAGGGCCATGTTCATCAATTTATATGAATTTATCTGGATTTACATTATAGCTTTCTACATTATAGAATTTCTTGGTATTATTTTAAATTAAAAATCCAGTCAATGAAATTTAAATAACTATTTCTGACACATTTACAATACATAACTATAGCTAAAAATAAAAATAAAAAGTTATATAGTGGCTTCAGTGAAAATGTTGACATGCACATAATCTGAACTAATGGTCTAACCGGACCAACAGAAAAAAATCTGTACTGTTGAGCCGTGTTACCCTGACAAAGCCAGCTTTCACACACATTCACGCACAGATCAACCTGACAGGAAACTCACCTACTTCACACGTTTCTACATACATACACATACAAATTACACACACACATCATGTACATATATTAACACTCTCCTCACACGCTCACATTCTTTCTCACCCATTCAAAGCAGTGCAAATCTATGTAAAAACAAATCAACACCCCTAGACTCACTTTGCGACTTGTGCACATTCTGTACGCGTGTGTGTGGAGTCAAGTGGAATAACTCCATCTTACTGTGAATGTGTGCTTCTCTCCTCTCGGGGCAGAGGCCTCACAAAGTCCACATTTAGCTCGTCAGAGGGATGTAAGTGTGCCGAGAATGAGAGGAATTCCTCCGCCGACTCGACGCTGGTTCAGTACAGGCCCTCTCAAAGGCATCTCTATTACAGCCAGACAGGCAGCCCTTATAACACAACACACACAGATATGCATTGCAACCACCTGGAGATCTACTCTACAAATCAGGCCACACAGGAGATTGTGCGTAAACATGCAAACACACACTCTGAATGGGCTCCTTTAGAGGAGATTTAATATGATATAGTGGCTCGAATGCTTTTGAACACAACTTTATAAAACAGTTCCGGCTCTAAAATCTGATTGATTGAGCCACATTCAAAGCCCACATTAATAGTGGTTAACCTATTTGTTTTTGTTTTAATGGCCAGTGTTGATTTACAAAGAGCAAGGTGGACGGCGTAGTACTAGTGTGTGTGTGTGTGTGTGTGTGTGTGTGTGTGTGTGTGTGTGTGTGTGTGTGTGTGTGTGATACACACTACTGTTCAAAAGTTTGGGGTCAGTAATTTTTTTTTTAAAGAAATTAAGATTTTTATTCAGCAAGGACACATTAAATTTATCAAGAGACAGGCAAGATATTTATAATGTTACTAAAAATGTTTCTACTTTAAATGAATGTTATATTGAAATTTCTATTCATCAAAGAATCTTAAAAAAAGTATCACTGTTTCCATAAAAATATTAAGCAGCACATCTGTTTTCAGCTTTGATAATAATAAGAAATGTTTTTTTTATTTTAAATTGTAATATTTCACAATCCTACTGTTACTAACTGAAAATTCATTGTTGATTTTTTTTTGTTTTCGCATGCTGATATTTACAGCGTTAAAGGGTTAGTTCACCCAAAAATGAAAATTTTGTCATTATTACTCACCCTCATGTCGTTCCACACCTGTAAGACCTTTGTTCATCTTCAGAACACAAATTAAAATATTTTTGATAAAATCCGATGGCTCAGTGAGGCCTCCATTGCCAGCAAGATAATTAACACTTTCAGATGCCCAGAAAGCTACTATAGACATATTTAAAAGAGTTCATGTGACAACAGTGGTTCAACCTTAATGTTATGAAGTGACGAGAGTATTTTTTGTGCGCCAAAAAACAACATAACGACTCAACAATATCTAGTGATGGGCGATTTCAAAACACTGATTTATGAAGCTTTGAAGCTTTACAAATCTTTTTTTTTATCGTGGTTCAGAGTGTGTATCAAACTGCCAAAGTCACGTGATTTCAGTAAATGAGGCTTTGTCACATCATAAGTGTTTCGAAATTTCAATGGTTCACCACTGGGGGGAGTGACTTTGTCAGTTTGATACACGCTCCAAACCACTGATTCGTAAAGCTTCGAAGCTTCATGAAGCAGTGTTTTGAAATCGCCCATCACTAGATATTGTTGAATAAAGTCACTATTTTGTTTTGTTTTTGCGCACAAAAAGTATTCTCGTCACTTCATAACATTAAGGTTGAACCACTGTAGTTACATGAACTGTTTTAAATTAATTTAAATATGTCTTTAGTAGTTTTCTGGGCATCTGGATGTGATAATTATCCTGCTGTCAATGGAGGCCTCACTGAGCCATCGGATTTTATCAAAAATATCTTTATTTGTGTTCTGAAAATGATCGAAGGTCTTACGGGTGTGGAACGACATGAGGGTGAGTAATTAATGACAGAATTTTCATTTTTGGGTGAACTAACCCTTTAACTACTTGGCACAAGCTGATTGGTTCATGTCGCACCTGCAGCCAATCAGCTTGCTGCTCTCAACATTTAAATGACTGGTTACCATTCACTATAGCACTTTGCAGCACGCTTTCAGAGTTCCTCTAAAACCCTCCACCTTCCCCAGCTCCACCTGTATAGATCTGCTATGGGTAATTGATATATGCTATCATATCGGCGTATGTATTGCCAGTAGTAAGTTCCTGTACTTGCTCTGCAGCAGCAGCAATAATCTATACAACAATGATCAACAGCAGCAGATCTATTCCACCAAGACCAAATACATTAACACTGTCGTATCCCTTACCATGTGAAAAATATCCCAAGAGTTGTCATGATACAAATGTAATTATTTCATTTTTGAAAAAAGTTTGTGTTATATAAACCCCTTTGCTATGGTAAAATCACTGTAATGCCTCTTATCTTGTGCCCTATTACTTCAGTAAACTTCCGTTACATTATTTATTGTACAGCCTAGAGCAGGGGTGGGCAAACACGGTCCTAGAGGGCCACTGCCCTGCAGAGTTTAGCTCCAATTCTAATCAAACACACCTGAGCCAGCTAATCAATGTCTTCAGGATTACTAGAAAACTACAGACAGGTGAGTTTTATCAGGGTTGGAGCTAAACTATACAGGGCAATGGCCCTCCAGGACCGAGTTTGCCCACCCCTGGCCTAGAGCAACATTTAAAATCCTGAGATTTAACCAGTCTTAACAAACCCACTGGAGGGAATCTCAAACTCTAGCTGTTTTTGCAGAATGAGTAAATCCACCTTTCCTAATAGATTGTGATATATTGTATCACATCGTCACTCTCCGCTTGTGTAGGCAGCTCGGCACACTCAAGATAAGACAGCGATTAGCGCTCTTCCTGATAACGACGTGTGTTAATCAGTGCAGACATCTCGTATCTGTTGTGTGTTTGCGGGCTCTGATACACCTCTCTTATCATTAATTGTTTTAATTGCCGTGTGCGGTTAATGAGATGCTGTCACAGATAAGGCTAGCGCAGATTGCAGGCGAGGACTGATTTGCCACTGCTGGCCCACTTTGAAGGGGAGATAATGAAAGGCCACAGTTGCCACAAACATGGCGGGAGCTCTCGAGGGGAGGGGCCAGAGAAGAGCATGAAATATTTAAATCCAGACAGCTTCAAAGTGGATCCTTGTGTGCCATTGCCTTCACTTCATCTTCATCGCCTTCTTGCATTACACACTCGCACGCAAACGTTTGTGTCAACCAAAGGGTTAGGAGCGCTGTAGAGATGATTCCATTGATGATTCCCTTGTTCAGTCTCCCCCATCATTCCTCTCGTTCGTTCTGCCGTGTTCTTCTGTTACCTGCAGGGAAATCGAAGCTCTCTATCTTTCTCTCCCATAAGATTTCTGACATGTTAAAGCTTTCTGTCACACAGGGGAGGCACACCTCCTCCCATCCTCCTCTCAATCTCTCCGTCTCTCTGCCCCCCAGCAGGGTGGCAGCCAGAGAGAGAACAAGGACCTTATTTAGCTCGGCTCTCCCTGTGAAACGCAATTAGAAACCCCTCCAGGGCTGGTGGGGGCATGGGGTGAGATGCAGTTAGGAGGAAAGGGAGTCGAGAGAGAGAGACCTCCCTCGCTGCCTGTCAGCCTGCTGGTGTTTGAAGTCTTGAGGCCATCTCTGATCCCCAGAGAGCTAGTCATCAGACGCCCACTTTGTAGCATTTCAGCCCAATGAAGCCTGGAGTGAGTCGGCCGAGGCGGGCCGAGGGTGGGGGCGAGCCGTCTCCCTGCGCACTGGGGCTGACAGAGAGGTCCTGACAGGGTGTTTGAGAGACCTAGTCCTCCCCCCACTGCCCGCATGTTTCTGCTGTCATCCAGAGCGCTTCGGGCCCCAGCGATCTATGGCAGGTCAGACAGATTTTGATGCCACGTTTCCTGGTTATTTCCTGCCGTGATTCACCTTAAAGTCACAGCGGGACTCTCTGTCTCGCTCGCCCTCCCTCTGTGTCTGTCTGTCTCTCATAATCCCTTTATTTTGCTTTCTCTCTCTCTATCTCTGTCCCATGCTCTGTACATCTCTCCCTGTATTTTATTCATTCACAAAGGGGTATAATATTTGCGGACCTCATCTCACTATTAAACAAAAGCAATTTTGGAAAGTCTTCTTATACACTACCTTTTCAAAAGTTTGCAGTTGTTGAAAGAAGTCTGTTATGTTTACCGAGGCTGCATTTATTTGATCAAAAATTAAGCAAAAACAGTAATAGTTACAATTTAAAATAACTGTTTTCTATTTTAATATATTTGAAAATGTAATTTATTCCTGTGGCAGCAAAGCAGAATTTTCAGCAGCCATTACTCCAATCTTCAGTGTCACATGATCTTTCAGAAATCATTCTAATACACTGATTTGCTGCTCGAGAGACATTTCTTAGTATTATCAATATTGAAAAGAGTTGTGCTGGTTAATGTTTTTGTGGAAACTCAGATACTTTTTTTCATTGTTCTTTGATGATTAGCATTTATTTTAAATAGAAATCTTTTGTAACATTATACATGTCTTTATCGTCACTTTTGATCGATTTAATATGTCCTTGTTCATTAAAAATATTATTTCTTCGAAAAAAAAAAAAAATAACATAAACCAATTTAACTGAAACCAAACATAATTTCCCTTTTTTTCCTAGCCAGTTTGAGTCCCCTTTAGGCAGGGGTATTAATAAAGGATCTTCATAAACCTAAATGGCCACAAACCAGATTAGTGTGGTGGTTTAACTCTTTTTAGCTCTGAGCAGTTGTTACACCCTTATGATACTGGGGAAGAATTAGATTTTCAACATTGCGCACATAATGACATAATGTTCTCATAAAGATGCTTGTGTGTGTTTCCATGTGCGTTTTTACTTTCAAGCTATATCTAACTAAATAATATCCATATGGCACAGGTTTATTTGAATAAATGAATAAATCCTGGATGTGTTTAAACACTATTATTATTTTTTGCATGTATTGGTTTTTCTGCTGATTTTTATGGCTGTTTTGTGTGACTACAGCGCACAGAGTGACTGACTGCTCTGAAATGACTCTTGGCGCAGTGACCTGTGCTCTCAGTCATGCCTGTAATTTAGACCAAAAGGGCCCTCTGCTTTTCTCTCCTTTCCTTCCCGCTGAAAATATGTTGAGCGAATGACAGACGAAAACATATCAAGGGCGTAACCAGAGCATTTGAGACAGGAGGGATAAACCAATTTTCCTGTCCAGTTTGTTTTAAAAGAGCGAGAGAGCGGCTAAACCTGCACTGGTGCTTATCAGCCAACTGGCTTGACTCTGGCCCGTGTCATTACGGGCTTCCAGATGGAGATAATGTTGAACATTGTACTGCGCATACCATTTGCCTGCTCTAAACCGCCTTTTGACTGAGGGAGATAGTATCTAGACAAACTGATAATACTTCAGTTACACACTCACTCTCTCTTTTTTCCCACTGGGTAAGCTGAGTGCGTGCGTTTCCTGGACCTGTGTGAAACGATACACAATGTGAGGTTCATATCACAAAGCGCGGAAGCCGAAGATAATTTAGTCTGAATAGACAGCTTGCTTTTAAAATTCCTAATGTCTCGGTGGAACTGATGGACAACTCCCACTCCTGCCTCCTCCTTTTTCTTCTTGCTCGCATATGTTATCTAACTTTCTCCATTGTCTTGATGCGTCCAATTGTCAGTATTTTTTTTTTTTTTTAAATCACTGAATGAATGTGTTGAAAGTTTACATGTAATGTCAATGTGTGAATTTGTGTTGCACATCACATATTTGTGTGTTACTGCAGGCTGTGCATGTGTACATCTTCCCCCTACTGTTATGTGCTGTGTGAATGACAGATTAATATATGTATGGTAGGGAATCTGAGGAAGGAAGAGAGAGCGGCTGTCAGCACGCTGTGTTTGGGGAGGAGGGAGATTAGAGGAGCTGTCATAGGCTGCGTTGAGCGGTCTCACAGATAAGTCTCAGCAGCGAAAAAGTGTTGTACCACTGCCTGTAAACAGGGAGCGAGAGATGGAAGATTATCGGGAGTTTTGCGTTTAGGGTTTGTGTGTGTGCAGCTCAAGGTTCAACTGTTTTGTTGACTGTTCCATTTCAAAGCATTCACGAATTTCACTTTTAGACATATTTAATAATGCAGGCAATAACCTCTGAAAGTAAATCAGTTTTATTTGTTTGCTCTTTTTCCACTTGCTTAAAGTAATACTTCACGCAAAAATAAAAATTAAAATTCATTAAAACTCAACCCCCTTAATGTCTATAGTGCAGTGATGTTTCCTCCAAGGAGGCAAGGGAGGCAGTGCCTCCTCAAAATAATTGGATGAAAATAATTCACAGTACACAAATAAAACATTGCAAATATTATGAAATATGACATTAAAAAGTGCTTAAATCACAAATTTTTCTTACAATAAGTGACACTGTCCAACAGTGACACCAGCGGTTAAAGGGAACCTATCATGCCCCTTTTTACAAGTTGTAAAACAAGTCTCTGATGTCCCCAGTGTATGTGAAGTTCAAAATACCCCACAGATCATTTTTATATCATGTTAAAAATGCTACTTTTTGGGGGTGAGCAAAAATGTGCCATTTTTGTGTGTGTCCCTTTAAATGCAAATGAGCTGGTGCTCCCGGGCCCCCTTTCAAGAGGAGGGCGGAGCTTCAAGAGGTCGTGCTCCAGCAAACCAGCAACAACAAAACAGGACAATCTCACACACTGAAAATGTCAGAAACTATAAGTAGCGGTGTTCAGCCTTATATATTTTAGAATCATCCTTTGTGAAAATCCTGAAATTCAGCATTGAAAGGACCCTTGTTTGTGAAGCAGTGTGGTGCAAAATGATTGGCACAAATGTATAAGACTTTACCGATTTTCTTCAGGACATTTCCTTCGTAAATGAAATTTAACCACAAAGTCCTCAATGACTCAGATGGCGGGAGACATTGGAGACTCTTATCTGCATTGATACATCCCAAAACAAAACACTTGTAATACCTCGCAGACATTGTAAAACTCCAGCTGCTACAGCAAGGATACAGAAATGGCGGACTATGTGCTTCTCACTCATGGCTGTGTCTATGATAATAGGGTTGATTGTCACCGGTTTTGAGGGCGGGGCTTCTCCCAACGAGGATGTCATCATAGGGGGAATCTGAATCAGCTCATTTGAAGAGACTGCTTTTAATTTATGGGAATTATAAAAAAAATTAGTGAGTGGATTTTTACCATAGGCTGGTTGTTCTCACACACTGTGGACACACATCGGTATTCAAACACCTTATGAAAGTGAATTTTGCATAATATGTGCTATAGTGGTTACAGCTGCATGTGTGTTAACCGCTAGGCCACGGCTCTAACGTGCAAACTAAACTTTTTGGTATAAATTTGTTGAGTGGTTTATGTTCACTCCAAAGCCAACAAAAGTTGTTGCTGTTCCAGTACAACACACATACCTGTACATACACTGTCCCATTATTTCCTCTTGTGAACAGTGCTGCGCTTAGCAGATTGCAAACAGTGGCTGCGGCTGGAACCGGAGGAGCCTTATCGCTCTGCATTTCTATTTGTGGAAAAGAACCGAGGAAAGCAGATCACTCCATCTTTGCATCTGTGTCTGCAGCTCTTTTGTCTCGTGAAAACACTCTCCCCTCCTCTGTGCTAGCATTGTCGATCTGGTGTTTTACACACCACTAATACCATCCTGAAGGCCTCCCAGATGAGCTGGTCAATGTTCCCTCCTGACTGGCGAAGTTTTAAGTGTCACTAGAAATGGACCTTTCTTTTGAGTGTCTCTCAAAGGCCCTGGCTGAAAAGAGCACAGAGAGAATACAAGAGAGGAGATTACAGACAAGGGCCAGTCAGAGCTACCCTATTTAACACATTATATCCAGTCCCCTCAGGTTACACTTATGCACGGCAATATTTTAAAAGGGAACGAGAGAGAATGAGAATGAGAGATTGCTTCCGTAATAGCTGTAGAGACCATAACAGAGTGCCGATCTCCTGTGATTGCAATCTAGCACAGAGTTCCTATGAAATTAAACCATGCGTTTTGAGTGGGAAAGAAAGCAGGGAAGGGAATGGGAGGGAGGGATAAAGGAGAAAGGCAAAATGCAGCTCTGGTTACTTTGAAGCAGAGGATCAAGGCCAGAAAAAGGAATAAAATATGACAAAACGACAGCAGAAAGGGCTTATGGTCTATAGGCAGAATTTTACAGGCACAGACAGCAATTACTGGCATACATAGCATAACTCTCGATATTAATGTTTGATCTCCTATTCCACTTTTCTGGCAAGCTTCACCAAGTGCTTTTCCATACCCCACTGCCACTTTAAATTAGTTTCTTGGCAACTCTGCAACATGTTCTCTCACTGCATTTCCTTCCCTTTCTTTCTCTGTCTCTCTCTCTCTCTCTCTGTTTCTGTCCCTGCTTTCTGTAGTCTGTCAGCGTTTCATTTGAATTAAAAATAATCTGCGCTGAGAGATCCGGACGTTGATTGTGGAGCGGAGGGCGGTAATCACAGGCTTGAGGTTTCGCTCAAATCTGATGATAGGCATTTAGGAAAGCGAGCTCTGATTTTGGGGATGAAGGATGCTTTGGTGCACCTCATCCAAACCCTGACATGCTCTATATATGTAATCATAATGCAATCATATCTATTTAATCAAATATAGATGTAAAAGGGCCCTTTTTTTTATAGCAAAACCAATTTTGCCACGGTTACATCCAAATAAAAATATACTATACAGTTTAGAAAAAAAATGACAAGCATAATATTATTATGTAGTAAATGTGAACCTCAAATTTAAAAAAAAAGAATAGCATAATACTTGGATCTGTTTAAATTTTGAATAAACTTGAATTGGTTTCTTGTTTCAATTTTGTACTGGCAAATTGGTTGCAACTGCACTTAAAGTGCTTTAAAGGGTCAGTTCAACTCATTGTTTGAATACGTATCCATAACAGCACTTTGTATGGTTAATTACCAATGATGTTTCCTTGAAACTTTCAAGGGGTGTTCAGTAGTGGACCTGCTGGCCACCTGATCCTGGGACTGGGAGCAGGGGGCCCCTAAGCAGCACTAAACCTGTCCTCCACAGACTGCATTTAGCTCATTTACAGTCTGATTGGCCTAATGAGCTTCAGCTGCCTCTGTATCCTTAAAATCTGATGGGCTAAACCTAGATTACCTCAGGCTTGTTGTGACACAGAAATTAGCAGAGGACAAAAATGTGTGAGAGGAAGTATTTTAAAAGCCCTACCCCCTTTGAGTGGCATCGCCTGTCTGCTCTCTCAGGGATCCCTCACTGTATTTAATTTCTTTGTTACTGTCCATCCATATGAAGCTAAGAGTAATAAATGTGAGGACAACAACAAACCTCTAAATATGATAATAATAATAATGTTATTAATAATAATTTTAAAATCGTATTTTTTTCCTGAGATATTCTAACTTTAGCTTTAATAATGGCATAAATTAATAGTTTTGTTTTTTATATTTTATATTTTGCAATTCTGAGATAGTATTGTTTTAATAATAATTTAAAATATTAATATTTTTGATTTATTTTGACTTATATTTTGTTTTATTTTGCAATAAATAAAATAATAAGAAGAAAAATATATATTATTATTCAAAGTTCAGTTTTGATGTATGCAAATAATGTAATACTGTACTTTTCCAGCAATATTCTGGTCACGTTAGATTACATATGTTGAACTTTATTTTAATTCACACAGAGAAAAATAAACTCATGTCTGTTATTTGGCAGATGTTGGTGGTTGAGTGTGGTCTTGTATTGATGGAGCGTGCAGCTCCTTTTTTTCCCCCCGGCTCAAAGGAGAAGGGGTGAGAGATATAGAGAAGGAAAGATAAACATCCAGCAATAAGCTAACTCATTCTCTTACTCTGTTGGGGGCAGTCAAGGTCAGAGGTCACTGCAATGCAAGTCCCTTGTTAATCCATTGACCCTCAGTGCAGAGGGTTAATACTGGTTTGCTAAGCCATGGGACCCTAAATCAGTCAGATTAAGGAGATTTTCCAGGAATGTCCGGCTTTATCTGAAGATTGTTGGATTGTTTGGGTTTGAGTGGCCATGGACTGAGTTTAGTGGAATTAGATCTTCAGGCTTTTCCTCAAACCCTGGGGGAAGGAGGTTAATATTACACCACGGTTTGGAAACACAATTAGGACTGGTCTTAGCGTATAATTGCCACAGACGAGACGTGGTTGATCAGTTTATTCTTTAATTCTTTTTCCTAGTGTTTAATATGTTAGTCCCAACAACACTCAGTGCATCTTGCCATCTTGTTATTTTCTAAAGGTGCTGTCACATTTACCATTGCTTGGCAAAAATTTTCAACAAGAATCCATGTTATCTGGAATTTCACATAAGGAGAACGTTTTTTACGGAAATTCGCCACGTTGACCACCAGAATGCTGCTTGGTTTGAAAGTGACTGTTGGGTGCGTGGTTTTCATGCATTGCTACACTATTGTTAGTGGACAATGGACCTTTTTCCCAGCGAAACTGCAGCAAATGTGATTGTGCCTTAATATGCTGCATCATTATAATACTATACTTATGAACAGCTGTAAATTTGCAAATCTTTGCCCCCTGCTGATTATTCAGCAGAGCAAACAGTGCTGTTCTGGGTCAGCCTGGGTGACTTTAACCCCGATGAAGGAAGGCTGTGGCTGAGGGAACCAGAGAGGTGTTTGCTGCTCATGAAGAGAGTCTCTGTCTCCCTCCCCTTCACAGTAGCTGCACCCTACTGGGAAATTCATTAGCAGCTGACATCATCTCACTTCGGCCAGAGAGTGAAAGAATATCATTCTATCCCAGTTCCCTCCTCCTCCTGCTCTCTCTCTCTCTCTCCCTCCTGGTCGCTCCGTCTCCTGTTTGCACTCTTTTAGGACTCCGCTGCCAGTAGCTCTCATTGAGCACCGTACACACACGCCCGCGCGCGCGCACGCACTCACGCACCGTCTGTCCGGTGAAGCTGAGCAGAGGAAGCACGCTCCGTGTGTGTGAGGCAGAAAGAAGCAGGGGGTAGGAGCTGAATGAAGTCAGGTTAGAATCAGGAAGTGGGAGGACCCGGTCGCGCTGTGGGTGAATGAGAGAGTTAGTGTGGATACAGGCAGCACTTGCGCGAGGAACGGGAGTCAGCGACGGGACACGAGCTTGAAACCAGCGACTATTTCGAGGAAAGGAAGCGGAGTTCGGGGTTTTTAGTGCGGTTTTACTCCACCCAATCTGTCTGTAGGAGGAAAATACTGTACGCTTTGTTGGATTTTCTAGCTCGGCACGAGCGCACGGGAGAGAGGCGCGCGGATGGTTTGTCACTGAGCGCGCCCCTGACACAAAAGCATATAACATAAGCGGCAGCTTCCGTTAAGCGACGGTTGGCGAGGATTTCAAACGGCCAATTCGCGCGAAGGGGGCGAACTGAGGGATTTCTCCACTTCTCTGCGTTCTTGGGTACCAGACACATGGCTGCCTTTGTCCGAGAGCCTCTCTCGCTTTGAGCTCTGGATGTTTTTCTTCTTCCCTGGGAAAAGGCTTCTTATTTTGCATGGCTGTCATTCTCTCAAAGGGAGCGAGAGGAATTCGCCGCCTGTTTATGGATTACATTGTTTGACAAGCAGAATGTGAAACAGCGCATTTTCTAAACCTGCTAAAAGTGATTTCTTGACTTATTTTCCTCCGTGCCAACCTCGCCACATCAAAAGGTACACCGCACCTTCACGTCCTTCAAAAAAATGGATTTTTAGTTCATATTTCGATTACCACAATGTCATTCGACGTTTTAGGGAAATTTTAAAGCATTTTCAAGGATTACTCGATGGCTGGAGGATTTGGAGCGCTGTTTTCTTTTCGTTGGTCGTGGATAATTGTAGTTGAAATCTCTGCAGTGAATGTTGCCAGATGTTTTTCGGTTGTGGTTTGAATAAAGCGGTCACGCGAACGCATCGTTATGTGGAAATCTCTTGACGTCATGTGTTAATGAATGCATATTACGTTATTATTTTTGTTATTATTATTGACATTTTTAGATCTTCAAATGACCTTAACAATTCATTTAAATAGCTAATTTTAAATGTACTTAAATTGTGCAAATATTTGGGATGGTTGTCCTACCTTGTCAGTATCGTTTTTGCCTCGAGCTGGATATGGATATAGTGTTGCTAAACCTGTCAGAATAATTGCCTTCAAATGAGCTGTTTTTCCGAGAATATATTCTTGTGTATCCTATGAAAGACGTACAGTATTTACATTTACAAGTTCCACGCAAAAGATTTTCTGTTTGTTATTGTGTTAATAATTGCAAAATTGCTGAAAAGTGCACATAGCTCGTTGTTATTTTCCTCTCGAATGACTGAGTGGAGAGCCAGGTCAGATGCTAATGGATGGACTGCAATGGTTCTATCTTTGTTGCTGTTAAGCCAATTGAATTAGCCGATGCCCCTTTGACACCACATTGTCACTTAAATAGGCGTTCATTACCTAAATGCTGTGTAAATTGCAACGCTGGATGTTTGCACAATAACATAGCAATGTTAATGCGTTCAACCCGTTTCAAGTGCAGCGCGTCGTTTTGCGCGTGGAGCCACAGTGCCATCCAGTGGCCGCTCTGGGAAGTGACTGAATTTTTGCGCTCATTAGTGCTGCGCTACCTTTGATGATGAAGCCCACCTGCTTAGTTCTGAAACAGATGTACTGACTCTCTCTTTGTCGCTCTCTCTCAGGGCTCAGATGCCAGCTCAGAGAAACTCTTCAGCACAGCTGCAGTTAAAGGTATGGTGGTCTTTCTTTATTCCATATGCTTGTTATTGCTCGTGTAAATCACAGTTCTGTAATAGTGAAATTGCTGTTGACAGATTATACCTGTCCCATGGAGGCACATACTCCAAAAGATTGTTGTTTTCTGTAAAATTAAATCTTAAAGATGACTTAAAGAATAATATTCTTTATTCTATAATAAAGAATATTATAATCTAAATAAAATGAACATTATAATATGTGAGTAATAGTTGTTGCTGCTTTACAAGACAAACTAGAATCCGTCACATTATTCTAGACAACCTTATTTACCAATATCACATTCAGATTACGTTTAATGTGTTTTGCTTTCCGGGGCGGCATGGGAAATAACGCATTTCCTCAAGGCTGACTGCGATTCCATTGACAGACACAGTGTGTTGTATCCGTGCTTTCTCACAGCGTATGGGCTGGGAGAAATCCATCTGAGCCACTCTGTTAAACAGATCCCAATGTGCTGCTGAGTGATGAATGAGAAAATCCATTTCAGGCGCGCAGCATGTGTAAACGCCACACACTGGGTCCCATGTGCAGCGGCGTCTGGCTTCTGTTATGGAAATTGATTAGTTGTGAAATGCTAAATAAAGGTGCTGGATCTGTGGCACAGACGGTAGTAGAAGAAGCAATTCTACCCTGCTGATCTGATACTCCGCGTGTGTGATATTGTTTGCCGTGTCTATTTTAAAAGCACGCTTTGTATTTATACAGTGAGGAGCTGCGATGTGTGCACCGTCTGTTCTTTGTGTGCATGTAAACGTCCTGCTATGTGCGTAGGAAGTTCGTTCGTGTTGAGACTGCGGTAAGAACGTGCAAGTCAAAGGATCCGAGGCATTGAAAGCGGAGTCAGTTGAGTTGCTTTTAAAACCTCAGTGTCTTTAGACAGCGGGAGCCCATCAGCACACTGCTAATTTGCTCTTAAAGCCTTTGGAATTTGAACTCCCCCATTTTACAAACCCCGGGCAGGCCAACATAATGGAGCCCAGCCTTGTGAATCCACATTCCTCTGTAATGGTGCGTTACCAGGATGGAGAGCATGATGGGTGGGGTGGGGAGGGGGCGACGGAGGCTGGAAAGAGATCTGACCCCGGGGAGGACGTGAGAGAGAGCGACTGATTGATGCCGACAAGCCTTTTTCCTCCTTTTCCCCCTTGCTTCACTCCCTCGGGACCCCAAACACATTTCCCACATTCTGTTCTTTGAAGGCCTTTAGAGGTTTGATTTGTGTGGTTCAGAGGGGTGCTGAATGGCGACCCTTTTTTCGGAAAGGCTTTCCCTCCTGGAGACGCCTCTCCGCGGCCATTACGACCCCTCTGAAAGGATTAAAACTCCCTTTATGCGCCTTAAACTAACACATGCCCGCCTCCTCTGCTTCTGAAAAGCTGGCGCTTGGGAAACAGTACACAAATATGCTTTCTCTTCTCACTGACTGCCAGGCCACTTCGTCTCCCTCCAGACTCTATTTCCATTTAAATGTGTGTCTTTTCTTTCTCTCCTTCACATCCCCTTGTCCTCTTCTCTCCTTGCCATATGTAAATCTTTCCATTGGCAAGAGGGATGGAGAAAAGAGGATCGTCCTCCAAAGCACAGGTGCAAATGAACTGGTATTTTTATTGGAGGGTTTTAGACGGTGAGTGTACACTGGACGCCGCTCTCTGTTACAGAGGATCACCCGTCACTCAGACTCTTAACCCTTGGAAACAAAAGAAGAAAGAGAACGCAGAACTGAAGAGCAGAGACAGGCAACAGAAAAGATGTCAATATTTGCCTGGAGCCTAGAACGAAAGGCTCGCTCTTGTGTTTTTCACACTCAAGGTGTTCACAAAATGCCTCAAGTTCAACAGCTAGATGATGGGGAAATGTCACCTCTGAGGGGAAATATATAGATCAAACTCCACAAGAGCTTAGATAATTTATCAGTCTGTAGGCTGTTTTGAGCACTGGAGAGGGAGGAGCGGAAGTAATAAAAAGTTGTTGGAGGCAGAAAGGGTCAAGAAATGAGTTAATTTCAATCTAGCATCAAGCATCAGACTTGACATATGCTAATTGCTAGGTCATGGCCTTGACAAGATATCTTAGAGTTGATCTTGTTCTGCTTAATTTGTGTTTGTGTGACAAGCAGTAAGTTTCTTATGAGTGTCAACCTGTTTGATCAGTCTGTTTACATAGATTCCCACTTAACATGTTCTTTTGGCAAATTAGACCCTCTTCTCTGCTTTCCTATTTTCTCCTCTTTTTCTCTCCCTCCTGATGTTTTGTGTAATTGTTGCTTGTTTTCTTTTTTTTCTCTCCTCATTGCTCCATCTCTCACTCCTATTAAGCAGAATCATTAAATGTTCGACTTAATTACTGTCTCTCTCACATAGCCTGCAGGTGGCTGCCAACCGGCCTGCCTCAATTAGTGTATTCATCGCCCGCGTCTTGCGTTTCTAAGAAGCCTTTTTGCTTGATTTTTGGATCAAGTTAGAGTGAGAACAGCCATGTGAAGGTCCTTCAAATCAACAGTGACCAGTTAACTACTAAGATTCTGAGACTCCGTAGCCGTATTTACGTATATTTGATTGTTAATAAGGTGTCTTTTGCATTACATTGTTCCTTCCATGCTGTTCAAAGTGGGACCAAACTGTTTACAAATATACTTTTTCATACAAGTCTGCAAGAACAAAAATTATAGGGAACATTGATTGTAATTATGAAGTAGGGATACTAACGATTAATAGACGATCGATTAATTGTCGATAATAATTTAATCTATAAAACTTACGATGGTCTATTAAGCAAGGTCATCATTAGAGTGTGTAGTTTTGAGGTGCGGCTCATGTGCAAAACACATGCAGCAGACACACAAGGAAAAATGAAGCGAGCGCACCATAGTTGCATATTTTAAATGCATTAATGTCCTCAAGCCTGGCAATGGATTAGGTAGGTTTGCCATTTATTTAGAAACATAATTAATTAAGAGTCCAAAAAACACTCAGAATAAGTGATTTTACGGAACATAAGAAGTACTTACTTGTGCAAATGCCACAATAAAAGTACATAGAATAAACAACAAGTAATCATATACTGGTTGATGTGTGATGATCTTCCAGCGCTGTTTCAGCTGTGCTATTCTATGGCACATGGATATATGACGATCAACGATATATGACACAAGTCTATCTGTTATGTGCAATGATTTTACAGATCTTATTTCATGTGAAGCAGTTATTTTTTCTCGCTATGGAAATAGAGCACTTCTAATATTCATCTAATTTAAAAGCACTTGTTAAGTGATGGTCATATTCCCTATATTCACTGTAATGCCAATCTTCTAAGCTTTAAAACGACACCTATTTTGTGTTGGTTAAGCAGGTGGTTTTTAAGTAACATGATAACTTAGTAGCACCCCCTGCTTTGGATTTAAGAGGTCAAGGTTAACGATTGATCGATTAGTTGATTTGTTATTGATTCGTTAATTTAAACAACAATCAATTAAGGAAATTAATGTAAATTGACATCGTTATTACGAAGTAATTAATTTTACACTGTAAATGTCTGACATCATGTTTGTCGCAGAGTATAAATTGAGTTTGACATTGTATTGGCCACATTTGGACTTGGATGATAAGACAGAGCTCTCACTACAGACCCCTCTCCAGATAACTCATACACTCACTCTCTCTCTTTTGCTCTCTCAATATGCTGTCAGTGTCCCACTTAGGAGCACCACAAAAGAGGCCCAGACCGCTAAACAGATTGTTTTTGATTTGTTTGGCAATAATTCCCAGTAATGGAATTTGTTTTCATTTCTAGCATCATTCATAAGACACAGAAGGTAGCCATTTTGTGAGTGCTATGTTTTATTTATGCCTGGTCATGCGTTGAATTAAAATTTAGCTACCACCACCAGTCACACAATGTCTGCTGTGGTGCACGATGCACAATGTAATATTTATGTATGTTTAGTATGAAGTTTGGTTGCTTGTACATAAAAGTAACAGAACCTGGCCAGTTATCTCTTACAATAGTATGTGAATGAACTCTGTATATACAGCTCAGACAGGCTCAACCAACGGCACACGCAAGCATGCAGGCCGCTGAGCGCTCATCTGAAGAGCAGGACTCCAGTGAGGCTATGTGGAAGGTGTAATTTCTCTGACAATGACATCGTCGAGAGATTGGAAAAGAGGGGAATAGAGGATGAAGAGAAGGAAAGAAGAGGCAGAGAGATGAAGTTTGAGGTAGATGAGAGTTGTTAAGAGCTGGATGGATAGATGTGGAGAGCTCTTGAGATAGCGGAGCGCTCGCTGAGTGCTGTAGTCTCACAAATGTCTGAAGCTTTAGTAGTGTATGTGTGTTAGTATGAATGTTTGCATACCAGATTCCGTGTGCTTGACACTGGCATAAAAGGCAGTTTTTTGAATTTCATAAAGCAAGCTATTTCCTGTGAATGTGTGAGACTTCAGATTCATAATGCTGTAGATAAATAACTAGAATAACAAAGTGCAGTAAAGTGTAAAACCATTTATGCTACAAACCAGTGTTTATGTTCATGATATTAATTAAAATAATATGATAATAACCAGTTTGCAACATCAAGCATCATAACGGACTGTTTTGGTACAGCTACAATAACCGGAAGCGGTTGAGACTAGAACCCTTAAAAATTACTCTTATAGCAGAAATAGGGTGGATAAAATAGATATTTTTAACTATAGAATCTGATTGGATGAGGCATATTTAAGCCCTTAAATAAACAGAGCATGATCTACACACAAAACCGTTGTAAAAAAAAGTTGTTCATGTAATGACCTTAGGCCATTCAAAGTCTACATTGCAAATGAGCTTCTCTTTAAAGCGTGACAAACAATGATCGCTTTTATTATGATCGGCAAAGCTGTTTACACTGCTGGTCTGGTAAAAGCCACTCTGATTGCTTTAACATTTCATCTTTAGTCAATAATGTACGCAATCTCTCGAATTGTCTATTTGTGTTGGCTTGTTCTATGTTGATTAACCAATTGGAATGAATGTTTGATGAAGTCAAAGCTTCCTGTTTTCTTTATTTTTCCTCTGAGGATCAATGAAGAACATCTGTCTGTCTGTTTTTGGGGAGGTAACTGATTATTTGTTCTCGGTCAGCTCAACTAGGCTTCCTTATGCTGAACTAGAAGTTTATCTGCATCTCGACCCAACATATCTCTGTGGACATGTCTTTATGGTTTGTATAGAGACAGGCTGTAATTTATGGCTCTGTGAAAGTGTGTTTGATGAGAGATGGGCTGTAATTCACAGCACACTGCATTTGTAGTCTGCAGTGATGTCTCATCCCCTGACACACAAACACACAGAGGTTAACGCACCATGGGCATCATCCTGATTTACTGCCCAAGGCCAGCAAACAATAGCACCACCCACTCTTATAGCCTGCCCAGTGATGCATGATTGTGTGTGTGTGGTTGTCCTAATGTATGAGTAAGCATTGTTGTATGACCATATGATTATTGTTTTTCCAGTAGGCTTGCTTTAAGTGGTTTTCCTGCCATGGGGAACAAGAGTGTGTTTTAAAACACATCTTTAAGTAGAGCCGCACACTAGCGGTGCTGGGAGGAGAGGTGGAGATGCCTTGGAAGTGGTGATGAATTGGAAGTCAGACACTCGTTTAATGCTATCCATCATCTCAGTCCGTCCCGCCTGTAGTCATAACACAGCCATGACTGCACTCCTACACTCTCTCTCAATTTGTCCCTCTCTCTCAAAGAGGTCATTCTGAGGTTGTTCCCAAACCCCAGAGGTTGAAGGACTAAAGTAAATCCATCCATCTTGGTGACTGGAGGAGGGTGCAGAGAGAGAGGAAGAAAGAGAGGCCTGGGAGACGAGTCATTGTGTAAACATTACTATATCCGACATGTCACACTAAACGCAGGGAGTCTGGAAGCCATCAAGCTAAATGAAAGTTATGTGCAAACATTTAAATGGGCCGCACTCCAGAGATAAACGTAGCGCCTATTACTTAGGGGCACACGGCAACTGCTAGCAACACATTTGGACTTCTTTTTATGTGACGTTGTCTCATCAGAGAAGAACTGAGCAAAGTTTCTTGAATTACTCATAGAGTCACAGTGCACCTTTGTGGATTGGAATATATGTAAGTCTAAAGGTAAACCCAGATGCCATGATGAGCTCAGCCATGTTAGAGTGCATACAAAGACAGTCTCTAATTTTCATTCTCATTGAGTTTGCTTGAGTCAAAAAGACCTTGAAATCCTGAAAAAAACTTATCACAGTTTCCACAAAAATATTAAACAGCACAATTTTTTTCAAATCAGCATATTAAAATGATTTCTGAAGGATCATGTGACACTGAAGAATGGAGTAATGGCTGCTGAAAATTCAGCTGTACCATCACAGGAAAACATTACATTTTTATAATATATACAATGGAGACTGTTATTTTAAATCGTGATATTTCACAACATTACTATTTTTACTGTATTTTTGATCAAATAAATGCAGCACTGGTGAACCTACCACAAACTTCTGAATGTTAGTGTTTTTTTGTTTTGTGTGTGTGTATGTGTTTTTCAGAACAAATTTCACAATGCATTGGCAATTCAAAGTGGACTTGTATATGTTCTTTGTCTGTGCTTAATCTGAAAAGTCTGTGTGTAAAATATCTGGTGGTCTTACCACCTGCATTGTGCTTGACAGACAGTGAATGAGTGACAGATACTGAAAGCAGAAGTGAAAAGGCTCCCTGTGGTTGTAACCCTGCCTTACACCTGTGATGACATCACCTTGTAGCTCCTGTTCCCTCTGTTTGGACAAGATGAACATTTATTTTATTTTCTCTCCCCTCTCTCTCTCTCTCTTTCCCTCTTTTCTAATCGTTTTGTCCAATTATGCATATGGCAGTTCGAGGTCTCTGTGGTAACAGACTGATTAGTAGGAGAGCTTTCGACGAGGTGTGTTTGTATGTGTGCTTAGGTATATTTTAACAAAAACCTCAAAGAAACAGTAATTAGGCCTCTAGACAGCCAATGTTCTGATGGAAAGAGACAAAGGGTGAGTAATCATGGGATATAGTGAGCACAAATACTGCAACACATTCTCCTGATTATGTTAAACTTAGATAAGTTCATGGCACTGCCCTCAAGGTCACAGGTCAGTTAGGTTAAAGGTCAAGTTTCAGTTTGTATCACCATTTCCTACTTACCTGGCACCAATTGGGCTGTCTGAATTGTTGGACTAACTGATCCTGTATCAGCTACTGCTTAACTTCGCATATGTTCAGTTCACCCCAGCACTTCTAAAACAATTTTGAGGCGAGTCTTTGCAAATGTATGTTTGTATTTTTGAGGCTCTTCTTGCCTGGCCGTGCATGTGTAGATAAATGTAATCCCCTCAAACTCTTTCTCAATACTTTACTGAAATATTTATTAAAATTCTGGCCCATGTGTTTAACCAATGAAAGATTAGATCTACGGCTTAAATTGTCAGACCAAGACTTTGCTTAGCTTAACCTTATGATGCTGGGAAATGAGTGTTTTCTAAGGTCCAGCTGCTTGAAGAGATGGTTTAATTGCCTGTGTGCTCTCTGTCATCATCACAGATTGTAACACATCTTAGATATGTAGATTTAAGATTTTCTTAATGTGTTTATCCAAGTCTCCAGATACAAGTTAGTGGGCGTTTTGTGCTGAAGTCTCTGATTTGAAGACATATAGACACAACTGTCTGCCATTAAGACTGAAAGAGGAGCTGTTGCAGCTGTATGAAGTCCAGGAGGTAAAGGAATTTTCCAGTATAGCTGCTAGATGTTTTTCTGTAGATGAGCACCAGCCTGAAGTAGGATCAAGCTGGTCAGGAACTGTGACCTTTAAAGAGAGAGAGTGAGAGAGATATACCTTGTGGACACCCATGTTGGTAGCCGAAGATAGACACTTTGACTGACCACCTTCTGGGTGGGATAACTGCCTTTCTGCCACCCCTGTGGTCCCTCAGGGAAGAGAGCTCCTCACTCAAATAGTAAACTCTGAAACGCTCAGTTGGAAAGCGCAGGGGGGAATGGGTGTAGAGCTGGTTGTAGAGGCACAGCTGGTGAACAGACTGAGTCTAGAATGTGAGCTCATATCGAGGAAAAGCAGAGTATTAATTGCTCCCTAAAGAATTTATGCTTCCTAACTCAAGCCTCCCTCCATCTCCCAGCATTTCTTCTGCTGACTCTCACTCATACCTATCCGGGTTAAAAATAAACACCTTTTGCCCTCACCTCGGTCGCTCTCTGTTTCCATTACTTTTGCTAAATTCTCTGTTGAAATATTAGTCAGAAGTCTCAGAGCTCCCATTTTAGCAATCACTCAATCCATGACTGTCCCTCAGAGCAGCAGTGTGTATGTGCCAAGATGAACATTAGAATTAAGGACATTAAACTGTAACCATAAAGTTTTAATAATCGTTCTAATTATATAAGAATAGTGACAAAATAACTTACAGAACATTTTTTTTTCCATCTGATGAATGATAAAAACATTGACATCCAATCAGAATCCACCCGACTGTAAAGAGCTTAAAAGAGCATTTAAAGCAACAGATGACATTTTATTATAAGCACACTAACAATAAACAGAAAATTACTCATTCTCATTTTGATGAACCACTATTGATTCTTAAATCTCATGAATAAAATATGCTACCATGCAAACTTCAAAGTCTATGCTGTTTTCAGTTGATAAATGAACAAAACTTCGTAGCGTGCTTCCCATCCAATAAACCGCAATATGCTTTGTTACTTTTGATATAAAAACAAAGTTCAAGATTTCGATTTCAAATTCCATTTTATTATGAAATTCAAACAATAAATACCATAATGGAGAAAAAAACATCAAAGACAGCATTAAGTTTTTGGCAGAATATGGGAAGTTGTGTGTGGAGTGATGAATCAATGAAATGGCTTGCTTCCCACAAATGAAAAGTTGTTATCTAAAGAGGAATGATCAGATGTTATTTTTCAACAACACAATACTCCTGCCCAAATTGCAAAGACAACCGAGAAGTCCATTAGTCCAGATTTGAACCCTATAGTGAAAATTTGGTCTCACATTAAACTCAAACGAACTGGGAGACGTTTTTCAACTACTCATGAACCATTAACATTGAGTGGAACAACACTCTTGTGTAATTCTTGCTAGTTTCCTGACAAGTGATTTGTGGTTAAAATGGTTAAGACCATTAAAGACCACTAAATATTTTGCCTCTTTTTTTTTGCCCAGGAGTGCATAGTTTACAACATTTGTTGAGAGATATTTTTTCCTTGAGTAAATTTGCCATTGACAGTACCTGATACATACCCCAATTAATCAATGTCGTATCACAAGCTTGTGAATCAAAATCAAATCGAATTGTAAAATTTGTGTCAATGCCCAGCCCTAGTGTGGACCAATGTATAGTTATCCTTCTTGGTGTGAACCAAGCCTAGTTAGATTCATACCCAAGAACCTTTTTTAAAAGATTATGGCATTTTTTCCTTTATTTAGATATTTTAGTTGGAGAGAGGACAGGAAGTGAAGTGGGAGGGTGGGTAGGGTTGGGGAAAAGACTACAAGCCAGGACTTGAACTCGGGCTCACAAGGCCATCGGCTCTGAACTAAGAAACTTTTTAAGGCATTATAGGTGCACTTTCAGTTATTTCTCAATTTTATTTTATTTTTTTCCTGGGATTGCTTTCTCCACAAAGGATACATTATTATTATTAAAAATATTAATCATTATGTTTGTATTCACATTACATCATTAGCTTAGCAAAATGCTTATGAATTACTTTTTTCAATTATTAGAAAGCATTTTTGATTGATTATTTTGTAGACACAATATTGTTTCTAGCCTACCTTGGATTCTATAAGTGTGAATACCCATAGGCCTACTAAATAGAGCAAAATTAGGACTCCCGAAAACCATGCTCAAATCAGGCCAGCTTGTGGTTGCTCCGGAGAATTCTTTGCTAAAGGGAAAATCCAAAGTGTGCTTTCATATAAATAAGCACTAATGAAGTGTGAAATGTTCCATTTTATCACCATTTGTTCCATTTATGGGAGATTCCACACCCGGGCCGTGGTTTCATAAGCTCTATGAAGAACTGTCCCATTCGCAGGATTGTCACCATCTGTTCCAGATTACATTGCTCAAAGAAGACGCTGTTTGATTTTGGTTTTAAATGGCAGCCTTTATCCTGTGCATCAAGTTTTATTCAAACAGTGACATCCTAAACCAGACATTTCAGTTTGGGCCTCAATGCTTGGGCTTAGGGGACGCTGGAAAAGCAAACAAGTCACCCAGCTGCGGGCTGCTGCTTAGGTTATATACAACAAAAACACACACACAAATGCATTGAATTCTGATGGCTAGTGCCTACCAACATACACTCTGGAGACTCACACACACAGGATACTTTGCTTCCCTTGGCCTCAGACATGTTATGTGATTCTACACTCGGCCCGTCACAAATATGTGTGTGTCAATGTGTCCATCTGAGCCACTGCCTCCTCTGAGAGTGCTGCCCTGCACAGAGGTTTGCTTTGTTCTAATAGTAACCCAACCCAAGGTCTCGTAGGGTTTAAGGGGGTCCTGGGTTGCCCAACGTCTCTCCCAACCTCTGTCATATTGAAGGGTGTGTTGAGAGACTCCCGAGGCAGCTGGCTGTTTTAGCTTCCCTTAGCACTTCAAATAAACGAATGAAGACGTATAGAACACACACACAGAATACTTCACCCGCCTTGCGTCACTCACTTCAGCCCTGGTTTCCTTCGATCAACACGAGAATGAACAGTTGAGTTTGATTTTAAAGGAAGGACTCGTTAAAGTATAGCAGGGAGGGAAGGAAAAGGAGATCCAAACATGGGAATGAGGGAGAAGAAAGAGACTCTGCTTTGGATTCTGGGTTTATTTGGCAACAGGTTGAGCCAAAGGATTGGTTTACGGCCATGCCCTAGGAAGGCTGAGTTTCCAGGTGGCTCAGTCCTAACACCCCTTAGGCATACACACACACAAACAGCATGTGTGTCTCTAATCCCCAACTTACTGAAACATGAGTCTTGGGTAATGAGAGGGCTTTACACACACACAGGCTCTGTGAGCTGGTAAGTGCCAGTTTTGGTGGGCTGTTGGAGGGCTTATGTTTCCAGAGATCTCAGTGAAGGGCAGCATTCTGTCCCCCGTGTCACACATTCAGAGAGACAGAGAGGCACTGAGTGCAATTTCTGCCCTGTTTGAATGGATTAAAAACATTCAGCTGTGAAACCTGAGTGAGAGTGAGGACTGATTGAAGTTCCCTGAGGGACACACCACTAATGGTGATCTAAAGAGGAGGAATTCAGTTAATGTCAAAGTGTTAATATTGTAGCAATTGCAGCCAATCACTTATTAATATGCACACAAATACACATTATAAAAATAGTTAGTAGTAGGTATGCCTGATATATTGATAATCATATTGATATAGGACAATATTAGTTACTGTATTAGCTACTGTATTTTTTTTTTAAATGATTAAAACTTTTTTTTTTTTTTTTTACATTTTTATAAAAATACATTGAGTCCCTCATTCAAAGTAAGTCGAAGACTTTTTTACCCGTTGTATCAAGGACCACTAATTATCGTCTGACGTATTGACCAACATTTATTTTGTGCAGAATGCTGTGTGTAAGCACCCAGTGGGGTTGTTATTAATCTCTGTAGGTGATGTCAGTCCAACTGTTCTTCATTGTGTCAGGTCCTTCCCTTTCTCCAGCAATAGTTGTTACCCCACTGTTTTTTAAGCACACACACACATACACTCTGTTCTCCACCTTCTTAAACACTATGGTACAACCCACTGGGTTAAACCACTCACCTCTGGGGCCAAATGAAGCTGTGTGTGTCATTCAACCACTGCACATGACACTAGTTATATGGCAGGACAAAACAGCCATCACAATCAGCAGGTGGACCTGCTAGATGGGTAGGTGTGTGTGTGTGTGTGTGTGTGTGTGTGTGTGTGTGTGTGTGAGAGAGAGAGAGAGAGATAGAAAGAGAGAGAATATAATCTGGTGTGTTCCTTTGTCATACTGAGTTTAGAGCTACTTTATTAGTTCATGAATCACTGAAATACCAGCGAAGAGTTAAGGTTATGGAAAGACTCTGATTTCCGTTCCATTTGGTTACTGACAGAAAACAGGTGTCTTGTAATCCTTTTTGTAGAATAAGTAGGGCTACATGTCAGTTATGGTGTGCTGGTCACCATCTGCCAGTATGAAAGTGTGTGTGTGTGTACTTTGAACGCTGTGACTGCAACAGGATCTTACCACAACTGTCTCACTTTTTACAGTGGGCATCTGTTTGATATAATGCTCTTGTGTCCTCTATTAAAATCTTCGATGGCTACAAGGTCACATGGAGACTCAGAGTTCAAGTTTGGTTTCTCAATGGATGCTGACTTGAATGGCTGCTTTACAAGCTGTAAATATATACAGTCCTACCAGCTTTTACCCAGAGCATTAGTTACCTGCTTTTCAGAAAGATAAGAGGGTTTATTTAACAGAGAATGTCTGTCTAGACAGGGTGAAATTAACATCCGCTACTAGTTAAATATGTTTTTGTTGTTGTTGTTGTTGTTGTTGTTTGCGTGCGACCCCTGGGGCTGTATTACAGAAACTTCCTATCTTTATTCTTGACTCAAGATTTTAAAAAGTTCTATTTCCAAAGTGAAGTTACAATGGTTACTAAACAAACAGGGCTCCAGAATGAAACCTTTTTTCCTGCTGATGCGACAAAAAATTTTTTGTTACAGATCGCACTGGTGCGACCACCACGTTACCCGACTGCCATTTCTGTTGTATATGAGAAAATATGTTTTTCCTATGTGTTTCCTGTAAAATCAAGTTTTTCTGTTTAATAAAATTATTATTTTAATTATATTATTATATTTATTCCTAAGTATTGTATTAAATATTGTATTGTATTTTTATTATTTTCAATAATAAAATAGTGTTATTACAATAGTAATAATTCTTGTTTTAACATTTTTTTGTAATAATAATCATAATAATTATTATTAGTCATATTGATACATAAGCACAAAATATTTGGCCAAATTTTGCAGCCCTACAAGCAAGCACTACAATCCTGGTGTTGCTTATAACTTTTTTGTTAATTCGTTTTTTTATTATCATTTTAAATCGCAATTTTAACCAAAAAAAAAACACACAATTAGATTTTTTCCCCATCATGCTGCTCTATCAAATGTTTTTACATTATTCATTTCAAGGTTCATACAACCTTTTGAGAGTGAAATTCAAGCAATTTTTTTTTCAAGGACTTTCAAGTGCTTCACATAACTTTTTCCAGCTCTTCAAAGCTCTAAATATTATCCAATTTAAATGTTATTTTTAATGTTTAATGACCAAAAAAATTATTTGTTCATCCTTCAAAGATTGTCCCCATTTGTAAAAGTAAAAGTTGGTTAACACTTGGTGGCAAACAAACACTTTTGTTTAAAAATAAAAAGACATAAAATTACCACAATAACCTAGATGGCGGAAGAGGAGCACTTACTGACTTTTATTATTATCCATTTCCACTCCCTAATATATATATATATTTTTTTTAACAGATTTTACTTTTGAATTTATATTTAGACATTATGAATTCACTATTATAAAATATCAAATAATCAAGAAATACATTTTTGTCAAAGTTTGATACTCTTTGTAGTGAAGTATGAAGTAGAAAAAATGACAAAATCTCATGAAAATTTTGAAATAATTTTAAAAATTATTAGTAGCTGGTAAAATTGGGCATTTCCTGCCCTAGACATTAATATTTAAATGTTGTGCTAGCTGACACAAGACGTGCAGCTAACATAGAAAGGTGTAGTGCTGATAGACAGGACTTCGACTCCCTTATCACCTCTTTGTCTCTTTCTGCTGGTGTTTTGTCTGTTCCGGCATGTTTACATTAGTATTCACTATCACTGCAGCTGCTCTGTGAACAGCTGTATCATCTAAATTTTACAGTCAGATGTAACAATTTCCCTTCTTTCAAAACAAATTATAGAGCTATAATTTTGTAAACACTGTAGTTTTTACTTGTGCTAGACTAGTCAGAGTAAATGGACGATTTAAATTAAAGAGGGTATGATGGACAAAAGTATAGTCTGCTCAGTATATCATTCTCTTGTGTACTTGTGTGTCAGTCTTTCAACTGATAAACACAGAAAATGACTCTTTTTCCACAATTTTATAATGGAAAATAAAAATTCTGGGGGAAAAATTTGGAAATTACACATTATGCGGAACTTTAAAGTGAATGTGAATTGCTGTTTACAACCCATTTTACTTCCGTAATATGATGTATTTCTAAGTAAAATAGGATCTTCAACAGCACACAATAAAGGGCAGGACTTGAGTTCATCCAATAAGAATTGATTTGATCATAAATATCACAGTGAAGTCAGACCAAGTTTGCTAAAACAAAGCTATTTGGCTATTGGTTAACACTAGTCAATAGCTTGCATGGCCTAAGTTATGTCAGTGGTCTGTACTTCTGTTCCTCAGCCTTATTTTCATCCAGGGTGAAATTAAAAATGAGTTATACACAGACTAAGGTCTATAGTGACTGATGAAAAGAGACCGATATACCTCTTTCCATGAGTGACTCGATACGTTTGCAGCAAGTGTGTTAACACCCTTCTGGGCTCTGTGTGTGTGTAACATTCCCAGTTGCTGTCAGAGCATTCTCTTGTTTCAATGTGTGCACATGATCTCAGTCCTCAGGGATATATAAAGATTTGTTCTCAGAGGGATCAACACTGTCCTCACCATGGAAGAAATCTATCCTTCTGCCAGAGTCTACCAGTCACACACACACAGAGACTAACTCTTTAACATACTTTGAAATATACATCTGCCATGGGCCCCATCATCAGAGAGAAGGTTTGAGAAAGACAGAAGATGTGTTTCAAAACCTGGTGAGATGCTTGTCAGCAGCACTTTTGGGCATCATAGGCTGACTAGACTCAAATCTGATACATTAAGACATGATATCTCACAAACATTCATGAGGGTGCTAAAAAACAAGTGTTCAAAAGAGACAGAAAGGAAATGAATTAACAACAGCAGGAGCTTGCCAGTTTGGAGCAGAGGCAGTGAAAAGCGATGTGTGACGGAGTGAATGAGGTGTGTGTGAGAATGAGCTGACAGTAATGTGTTTGTGAGGGTGGGATGGGTAGTAGTTGTGTGTGTGTGTTTTCAGGGCCCCGGAGAGCTGTGTGTCTGTCACAAGTGCTTAGAAAAACATCTCTGTGTTAATCACAGTAATTACAGCAGATTGACCAGCTTTAAACAGCGGCAGCAGCAGTTATCACCTTAGCCATCTGTGGGAGACAAACCCTCACACATCCACTGAGCTGAACAATCACACAATTCACACACATCCATAAAAGCAACAAACACAGCACAAGGTGTTGAGTGGAGAGTGAATTGTGACACTAAATTGGTGGCCAACATAAACACCCAGACATCTGCTGTCGTGTTTGCTCAGTCTCCTCAAAAATGTCCCGTGTATGCTCAGAATGGCATGTCGGGTTTAGTTTGTTTGTCTCTTGTGATTCTGTATGTACTTAATTTCCTCTTTTAGGTCATCACTGACATGAAGTATTCATGATCTCACATGATAACCACGAGACTCAACTACTTACAAACATGCTCTGATTGGTCCATTACACAGGCCTGTACCTGTCAGTCACTATACAACCGTTCTCTGACAGTCAGTGACCAATTTAAAAAGGATTTTCAGAAAAAAATCACCATTGACAGCCCTGTTTAACACTGTTTGCAGCATGAGCTCACTTTGATACTGAATCCTTAGTGAAGACTCATGGGTCAGCAGTCTGCCTGAGTGTATGTTATTTCAGCCCAAAGGTTAAGAGGCGGATTGGCCTGTCTGTCATTACAGTGATTGATTATGGCTGTGAGCTTGGCTCGATTAGGGACCGCGGTGATCTCCTTCCACTAAAGTGTAAATAAATATCACTTTCACAATATTTGGCTGATGTAGTTGCTGATATTGATAGTACAATGTTAACTACAAGTAGCAACTTCATAAAAAATGAGACAAGGGCCAAAATCTAATCAGATCTAATCTAGACTAAAATCAAAAATCTAATCAGAATTTCTGCTTTTTTAAATTATTTTCTTTCAAGTCATCACGTTTATTTATATAGTTCTTTAAACAAAACAGATTGTTTCAAAGCAGATTTACAGTGAAAAACAGGAGAATAATTCAATTATGCAAACAAAATTCAACTCTGTTGGAAAACAGCTCTAAAAAGACAATAGTAAACAGTCATTTTTCAATTGAAATCAGTTCAGTGTTGATTTAGTATGGTTCTATAACTGTGTAAAGTTCATCAATTATGGAATGAGTTCAATTAATCTAAAGCAGCTCTGGATATGTCATCATCCAGCTCAGATCCGTTCTCATCGAATAGTGTCAATAATATTGCAGAATATTGTGCCGAACAACTAAGCAAGCCAAAAGGTGACAGTGGCAAGGAACCCATACTCCATCTGTGACAGAAATTGAGGAAAAAAAACATGATTCTGTTCTGTATTTGTCATCGTCAGATGTGGCCACTGTCAGCTGGGATTAGTCTGTCAGCATCTCAATCACTGTTGTGTTAGCATTCTTTCTCTCTACCCTCAATTATAGCTGTAGTATATCAGCTTTCCATCTGTAGCGCTGCTGAAAATAAGTTAAAGCGTGTTAGTGTGTGCATGAGCTGGGATTTTCTTTTTATTGCATCACCTGCAGCCATGCTCTCAAATTAGTGTTTTACTGTTGATTACATCAAGTGCTGTTCTTTTAAATGGCCAGGATTTAAAAAAAAAAAAAAAACGGGCGTGTTTTTTTCTTCTTCTTTTTTTCAAACAGCTGTTCTGAACACCTAGCACAGGTGCACCATTACTGTATCCTGAGCACATCAGTTGTTGAGTTTAGAAGCTTCTGACTGCATTATGACACCCTCTTCGGTTAGGAATTTATGCTTTGTTCTGATCTATTTGTAATGTTTACTGTGGTATTAGTCACTAATGATAGATGAGACAGTAAGATAGCCCACTTTTGTTGTCAATGTTGGGTCTGAGCTGGTTAAAGTTGCTAATCTATGTTGTGGTTGCAGCTGAATGCTTGTTGCTACTGCATTGTTTCAGCTGTGGCTTTGTAGCTGCCCTCTAAGGTACTTACATCATCTTTCTGTAAAAGAGCCCCCTGTCCTCTCTTCTGCTCAGAGTGATCACAAATAGCCATGCCTAAGCCTTTACCACCAGGCTGAAGTCTCAGCTCAGCTGATTTGACAGTAAAACGGCCGTCAGGCGGAGAAGACGTGCAAGGCTGTCAGTTACAATGAAGGGAAGAGTTTAACACAGGCCTGGGGGCACTGAAGAAAGGCCCCATAACCCCAGACCTCATCTCTAGCTTGACAGGAGTATGTGGGGCTATTTCGGGGTGAAAGGGATGTAGAAATGGCAGGATGCCTGAAGCCCAATGTAACAGCATGACTGGCATTTGCCAGAAGGATCGGATATCGCCACATACCACCCAGGGAGGCCCTGTAAGTATCCTGGTATAAGTATACTTACAAATGACAGCACATAAACTTATTTAGAGAGGCAGAATTCAAAGCACACTTCAGTGTCTTAAGAGTAACTGGTGGTGTTTTTTTTTTTGTTTTTTTGTAGGAATGTGCAGAACTTCGTAATAGCGATTGGTTTGTCTGGATAAAATAACTTTATTAAGATTGGTAAACAGTGTATTTTCTAGGGCTGCCCTCGACTAAAGATTTTTCTGGTCGACTAGTAATCATTCATTTTATGTGATTAGTCCAGTAATTGCACGTTTATTAATAAACCATGTAAATCATAATAAAGAGCCTTTAATGCCTACATAGCCTAATCAGAGTTCAAGCGCACGGTAAAACTTGCCACAGCGCACCGGCAGAAGTAATCATTAATAAAAATTAAACAGAAAAAAATAAAATGGTAGCAGCTTATGTAGCCTGCACCTGTTTCTGAATATTTACTGATTTAAACACTTGACCCGTTACTAACACTTACTATTCTGTTATAATATTTATTATATTTCTATTCTTTATTTTTTTATTTTTTTTTCCCTATTTAAAAAAAAAAACACCTTGTTAGACTAACAACAAACCTTTAACATTTCAATAATTAAATGAAACCAACTGAATTGCAGGCTATCATTAGATAAAGTGCAGCCAAACTGAACATGCTGTGTGTTTACGGTGTATTTTGGCAGTGTTGTGTCTGGCGGGGGCAAGGTTGGGGTGGGACTCTACGACGATATAATCGGATATCGCAATATTTTTAAGCTGATTATAAATAAGATATTTTTTACGAATCTCCCCGCCCTACATGGTATGTAAATTATATTTTATCTAGTAAAAATGTGGATAATATTTGTTCTATTCTGTTTTCCCCCTTTTGAACACATTGTTTATGAGATATTTGGGCTCTGCCTGTGGTTTTTAGCAGCTGAATATGCTGTTTTCTTTCAGAGTGGACTCGGGATAATGAGCTGTGTTTTGCTGTCCACTGAGACCTCACCCAAGCTCACTGCTCCAGAAGCCTTGTAGACCTTAATCCTGCTCAAACACACACACACATACATAAACATTGTGTGATCAGATGAGAACTTTGCAAAGTCTGCCTCCCGGTCTGTTCTACCATCTTAATAAACATCCTCCTCCACGGCTGCCATTTGGAATAAAAATCACCTCTCTTCACTCTTTTTTGTCGAGGCGAGAGAAAGCTGCATTTATTTGTTTCCAGGGATCAAGGAGACTTGACAAATTAACTCCCCAGGGAGGAGAAACACACTTCTCCTCCGCTCCCTGCCCGGCCCTGGAGTCTTCATTACGGGAAGAATAAGCAGTGTTTTCACTCTCCGTCTTGTTTTTTTAGGCATGTTAGTACATTGAGAGAGTCGCTCCAGGGAGGAGCAGCAGAGCTCTCTGTGGTTTAGCCTTTTAGAAGAGCTTTGGATATTTTCCATCAAAAGTCTCTACAGGAAGGCCACAGTGCAGTAAGAGAGCGAAAGAGATGGGCACCCACACTTTTGAGTGTCTAGCAAAGACAGCATGTCTGTCCTTACATGTCATATCAGTTGTTGACGACCTACTGGAACTATATAATCTGAAGGAAACTCCTTTATAAAAGCCCTCATTCTGACACAAACAAGTGCAAAAGGCTTTTCTTTGAGTGCTGTTAGCCCTCTCCGCCTTAAATCCAGTTATTCAGGCAGGATAAAGGGTAACTTATTGCACCCACTGGATGGCTTGTTTCTGAGCTGGGAGGCTGAATTGCCCTTGTTTGTTTTAGAGTGCCAGAGCCAGAGGGTATTGTGAGCTTTCACGGGTCAAATGAGGTAGCCTTTGGCCACGAACACACTGTAAAGTTTCAGGGGTGACAACCACATTAATTGCAGTAGTAAGGTTTGGTATCGCTGAATACCATGAAAATCAGCAGCCTTAAGAACAACTAACTAATAAACTAGACAGTGGTACAATAAGAACAAATAAGCAAAATAGCATTAGCACAAATAAATACAACTGAACAAAGTTCAGAAATTGAAACATTACCACATCCACATCGTCTGTACAAGCGAGCTGCACACTGCTATACAAGACTTTCACTTGCATTTCTGGACAGAATTTTCACTTGCCCAATCAGGCCAGTGTTGCATTGTTATTAAAGTTTATCTTATGCTCGACTTGTCAGTAAACATTCAACATTTTAAAGCATTCAGTAGTACTCGCTCTCTGAGAGACAGTTTTCTGTGCACTCATACCCAGAATGCACACACACAAGGCCACCTCTCAAACAAAAGATAGCGAAAACAGGTTCGCAACAAAATTACCTCATTGTAAAAACACAAATACATAGAGTGAGCATACATTTAGGTGAGATAAATGTAATTAAAAAATTAAAAAATTCCCACAATAAGAGTCATACATTTAGGTGAGATAAATGTAATTAAAAAATTAAAAAATCCCCACAATAAGAGTCACCTAAGGGGAGAATTCCCTGAATACCATGTGTTTATGAGGATATTTTGGCATAATTGTGTGCTTGTCCGTTCCAGCGCAAGAAGTTGCAAAAGAGAAATCAATTCAGTATTCATGCATTATATGTGAGAGGCAAGCCCTGGATGTGCTCAGCTCAGAAAACAGTGCGAGTGTGCCGACTTGAGTTCTCATTTGCGTCCTCTTATACTTGAGTGGTTTAAAACCACATTAAAATGCATACACAGAAATCGATAAGCGGAAACTAAATTTTAATTTTATAACAAGTATCTGATTCCTGATTTTAAGGATCCAATTCCAGAATTGGAATTGATTTTAGATTCCCAACCCTATGCAGGAGCGAGTCCCCTAAATTATTGTTCCATGTTTGTACAGAACACAACTCACTCCTGAAACTGTGATGATTGACATTGTGGTAACCATATCAATGTTCTGGTGTCTTGCATGTTTGGTAACCACATTGTGTTTAGCAATTTTAACTAAAGCAGAGTCAACGGAGGCATCGTGTTTAGTTTATGCTTAAAGGCTGCTTCACAGAGTGCATTCTTGCAGCATTGCCATGTCCACTTTTTATAAGCGTTTTGGGGCTGTTGTTTAAACTTGGCTCATACAGCGATCGAGTTTATGGAGTTATTAAAGTGCACAGGTGCAGGTCGTGATATTTCGGGCCTATTTTTAGCATAAAGCATTTCCATTTATTATATTTTTTTAATGAACTTTTTCTTGTTCTGCAATTTGCTTGCAAAGATCTGGCAACACGAATGAGTCAAGCTCGTACTGCTTTCCCTATGATTTCTTGCACCGCACCAGGATGCAAGAGATGCATCAATGAGGCGCATTAAAATATGTATTTTAGTGTGCATCAGAGATGTATCTCTCATCTGTCATCTCTCATATCTCTCGTCATACGTCATGAACAACTAGTTGTTCAGTTCGTTCCGTAAATGAGGTTGTCACTACCTGCATTTTTTGGGAGTTAATTCGGTTCTAGAATGCGGTTGTCACTCCCGTAAATGACTGAACTGTGTGTGTACAGAAAAGGATTAAGCACTAAATAGTGAATTGAGAATCGGATGTAGTTGCAGTGTGTACATGGCCTATATCTCTAAAATCATTGGGGGTGTTTTTTCGGTCTGTGGAATACACATTGAAATGATCGTTTTTTGTGTGTGTGCATTTAGTTTGTTCTTTTGTGTGCATGTATATGCATACATATGAGTGTTTGTGCAAAGGAGTGTCTTGCCTCCCCCCCCATGTCAGATGGCAGATGTTTGACACAAACCCATTCCTCAGGGGCACCTTGTACTCCCAGATTATTGATCTTCATCTGGTAGAATGCTGCAGGCCAGACTGACCCTTAATGTCTGCATCACACACACTACCTCTCAGCTGCACACCTGGGACCTTATGCTCTGAGCTGGGCCCCATGAGCCACTGAATTGGGAGGCCCCTAGGCCCTTGAGAGAGGGATCAGCAATCCATGGGGGTTCTGTTCCAGAAGGATCCCCAAAGCCTATGGGATTTAGGCTCAATTAGCATCCCTTGCTGCGGGCAATGGAGAGGCCAGGCTGGGTGTGAAGAGATGGAAAATACAGAGGGGTGTGGTTCCCCCTTTGAAGCAGACAGAGAGGAGTTAATCAGAGTTATGCATGCACTGTGATCCCCAAGAGCTTTTGGTCCCAGAGGATACATCAACCCTTGGTTGACAGTCATTCTCTCTTATATGTACAATAGAGCTGCACGATTAATTGTAAAAAGATTGCGATCTCGATTCAAGCACCCACGCGATCCTACTTTATTAATGACAACGATTCTCCCGCGTCTATTAAACCTGACAAAATCATACCGGAACGTTCAAATCTGTGTTCGTGCTGCCAGAGCCAGAGAGAGACGTTTTGAATCACACATTAGTTATTTCTGCGTTACAAATATTCACATTATCACAGAAATACTGAGATATAAGTTTTAAGTTAGTATTTAGACATCGGTGTTTAAATACTAACTTAAAATTTCTATGATAGCGATCAAAATAGAGTAAACTACCTTTTGAAACGAACTTGGCACATCAAATAACGGTTGTATCAATTACATCTAATTCCACTAGGTGGCAACAACTGACTGTTAAAAAATGTATTTGCCATTGAATCGTTCATTCAAAAGACTCATTCAAAAACACTGATTCATCCAGCAATGAAACAAGTATTTATTAATGAGTCATAGAATTCATTCAAAACCATTTTTTAAATAATTCATTTAAACATTTTCCAGCAATTAGAGTCAGCAATTTATATTTTGTCAGAACCTCTAGTAAATAACATGTTATTTTGTTCGGTTGTATATTCAGAATTGTGGGAGAATCGTGATCTCTATTTGAAACCAAAAAATCTTGATTCTCATTTTATCCAGAATCGTGCAGCTCTAATATACAATAAAATGCTAATATCAGCTCATTGAAAAAGCAGTTTTGGGTGTGCCGGTCAGGTTTTCCTTAGTTTGTGTCCTTTCCCTAATAAAAGACATTAAGGCATTCACATGACCTTATGTTATTGGTTTATTAAGGCCAATTCACACTGTACCGACAAATGCCGACCAGCATCTGTTGCACTTGCTTTCACTGACTGAACATGTTGAATCGGCGTTGATATTGGAATGTCTGAGAAGTGACGCACTGTAATCTGGCGGCTATCGCCATTGGTTGGTGTCTGTCGGTGCAATGTGAATTAGACTTTAGGTTCTAGTCCCTTATTATTATTAATTTATGGTTCTATATTAAGTTATAATTTTGCTCTCAGAATTTGATTGAGTGGGACACATCTTTGATCTGGCAGAGTAGAATTACAAATGAATTTTGCTCTTTTAAAAACAACACTGAATGCAACAAAGACCTGCTTCTCAAAGTAAATAGAAACAGTTTTCTGTGGCACAAGGGTTTCTTTTCTGTCTTGCTGTCTTATCAGTTTAAATCTGTTCTTTGTAAAATCAGATGACAGACCTTTACCTCCATAATATGTAAGCATGTGTGATATCTCTTGTCTCTTCAGTTCCAGATTTTAGCGTTGATACAAGCTCTCCTTCTCGTCTCTTCAGTTTCAGATTTTAGCGTTGACACGCTCTCCACCAATGCCAGCCAGGAGCTGCGTGGCCTGGGCATTCCCAAGGTGTCAGGCCTAGAGCGCAGTCAAGAGAAGAGCCAGGAGACTTCCCGTGAACTCTCCTCGGCCACCCCCTCACTGGTGCCCACTTCCCATTCCAAACCTCCCCTCCCCGCCCCTCTTCACCTCCAGCCACCCCCCTCCAACCGGGGGTTACCCTTGGCCCCAAGTCCAGCCCAAACCCAGCACCCTTGCCCAGAACGCCCTCTTAGACCGCTGTCGCCCCCTAGCACTCTGCCTCCAACCCAGGGCCACGAGCCCTCTCAGGCACCCCCACCCCAGCCTCAGGACCCATCTGAGCCTCCATCTCACCCAAGGCCACCTCGAACCCCAGGCATCTACCACCACCCGCCATCACCAGCGCTACCAGCCCAGCAGAACCCCACCCAACCTGTGCAGCACAGACCACCCTCACGGTGCCACCCACGTCCCATTTCAGCCTACAGTGGCAGCCTTACTCTTAACGGCCTCAGGTGAGTGGGCAGCAAATGAGTGTAATAGAGTTAAATATCAGCAGAAAGTTTCTGTTATACTCCAGATGTGTTGTACACTGATTGAGCAGCTGTTCTGAGCCCACCGCTCTTAAATACTGTAGCAGAACAGCGTGATTCCTGTATTAGAATGTAAAATGTATCAATCCTCCAGTAAACATGAGGCACAAATCCCTGTCTGTATGTGTTTGTGTGTGAGTGTGTGCGAGCCTGACAGCACCACAGAGAGAACCCCAGCTGAGAGATTAGACGGTTTGATTCGTTCCCCTCCCACGTCGATGCTGCTGCTGCTGCCTTGTAGCTGGCGGCGGCTTGTAGATAACAATTTCTCTGCTTGACTCAGACACCCCAGTATCCAGCAGAGAAGCAGATCTCCTCCCTCCTCTCGCCCTTCTCTGACAACCTTTAGATTTTTTGTGTAGTCCACTCTGTGCAGTATCTTGCCAGTGGACTGCTGATGATAATTATACTTTGTGTTTTTCTGTGTGTGTGCGCAGCTTTTAATATGAAATAATTAGCATTTAAATGATTACTTAGCCTGTAAATTAGCTCTTTGTTAGATTGCGTACAACTCTGATAAATACTTTAGCTTGTGCAGCTAGGAAATCCCTCCAGGAATAACTCATTCTTCAGCCCTGTATGCACATTCCAGGTTACTGAAACTGGATTATTTTGCTAAATTTGTAGCAGACACTTTTCACTCTTAAAGCAGTTTAGTGAACAAAAAAGTTTTGTGTTCAGTGAGTTCTCTTTTACACAGGCACGTTTGTATAATTGTTTATTCTCTCTTTTTTTCAGCAGTAGTCGAAGCAGCACTCCAGGGAAGCCCCCGGGCCCCTCTCCAGTCCCTCATCTGCACCATCACCAACCTGCCCCCACTGGGGCAGCAGCGACCTTCCCCCTGCCCCTGCCAGCGAACCCTACGGCTTCGCACACCTTCCCCCCCTCCCTGCCACCCTCCACTCTTCCTCATCACACCAATATGTTTGCGTCGCCTGCTGCTCTGCCTCCACCTCCTCCTCTCACCTCAAACACTCTGCCGGTCCCCGGACACCCAGCTGGGAGTGCCTACTCAGGTATCAATCTCTCATCTAACATCCTTTTATACATAATATAAATAAGATCCGATATTATTGCCAGCTAATGTTGGAAAATTATCGCCAATACCGATATGGTTTGTTCTGCATTTAGATAAACAGTTCTGGTAAAGTCCCTATTTAAAATGTGTGTTTATTTTTGCTTCTCTCCCTCTTCCTTTTCCCAGAACAAGACATTCTCCGGCAGGAATTAAATACTCGTTTCCTGGCGTCTCAGAGTGCTGATCGCGGGGCATCACTGGGTCCCCCTCCATACCTGCGGACTGAGTTCCACCAGCACCAGCACCAGCATCAGCATCAACACCAGCACACACACCAACACACACACCAGCACACCTTCACCCCTTTCCCCCACGCCATCATGCCCACGCCTGCACCGCCCATGGTGCGTACCCCAGCCAGAAATGTGAGGATAAGTGGAACACAACTCTAAAAAAAATAAACATTGTGGTGATGGATGCGTGATTGTGTGATTGAATGGTTAAATGGGTGACTGAATGTATAAAATAGATGTATACACATAAAAACCAAATGCATGTATATAAGATACAGGGTTCCCACGGTCATGGAAATTTCTATAGTGAATCCTTTTAATGAATCATTAAACCGGTTCACATATGATGAATTAGTTAGCGAATCTGTCAAAATCAAAATTATTAGTAAAAAACGCTCAAGTCATCTGAAATTACTTAAAAAAAAAAAAAAAAAACTGGGCTCAAAACCTGTGGGAACACTATAGGTAACTGTACTAGAATTGTGTGTAAATGTCTAAATGTGTATGTGTCGTACCGACTGCTAAATTATAAACGTGTACAGTACAGTATGCTGATTCAGTAAACACTGGAAGCCATGGCAGTGGCTCGCTTCCTCGATCGTAACCATATGTTTCTCTCTCGCCACAATGTGGCTTTTCTGTGTTGAAAAACTGCTGTTTTTCTCTGGCATGCTTCTCCACCCTCTGTTCTCTGCCCTGATTTTAGAATTGGCAGTCAGAGCTGCTGGCGGTACGTTTTTGTTCCAGCCAAGCCTTGAGAACTTAATACTAGTTTATTCATTCCCAGTTTAATGACATCATTTTGGTCTGATGGAGTTTTGACTGAGGGCTTTTGGTTGGCAGGCAGCAGAGCTGATTAGTGAGTTGAAGCTTCATACAGACACTCCCACACACAGCTCGATGATAACCACAGTGCCCACAGAGGCATAAAAGTGGCTTTTGAACCATGCCAGGCTCAAAAGCCTCTGAGAATGGCGCTCTGTTAGCTAATGAGAGTATAAAACTAGTTTGAGAGCCGCATTGTTTACTCACGAGTGGGAAACATTCTCTCTGGATCCAGATTAGACCACTCAAACCTCATTAAATGAGCTGTTTATAGGACTATTTTTAGACAGCCAAATGGCTTCTACTTGACCATTGCTGAGTAATACACATTAACAAGAGAAATCCCTATGATAGTTCACTGTAAATTGCAAAACAACATTCTAGATTGGGGCAGCAGAAATAAGGCAGGGCTATATTCTGGTCTGCGCTAACATTCATTTATCAGGGCAGAGACCATTTTAATGCCAACCAAACACACTTTTCTGGAGAGCACATTAAAGCATTTAATATTTGTTTTAAACCTTATGACTCCACAAGATATTTGTCAGGAGTAAATTGTTTGTGGGCCTGAAGGACTCCTGTGTGTACTGAGCTCTCTTTCTCCTTTCCTCCACAGTTTGAGAAATACCCCACTAAAGTTGACCCCTTCTACAGACACAGCGTGAGTCCCTGTCATATTTTTGTCATTTGCTGTGATGGCTTTTTTCTTCTTGTTTAATGTAGTGGTCATTGTCCTTTTTATTTCAGCTCCCATCATTTAATTTCATCGTGCTTTACATTATGGGTGTTTTAAGCAATAGGAGCAGACTTAGGGCATTTTTAGGTACCACACGCAGCCATAGGCCTCAAGTGCCTTATTGCGCCTTAATAAATAACGCTACTACATAAGGTAGTAAGGGCAAAATTTTCATTAAAAATATTTTATTAAGCAGATTGGCTGCAAGATGTGTTTTTACTGAAATGTCTTGCTGGATTGTGTTATAGATAAAATGCGTTTCATTGTACCTGCCTGTCCAACAGGTTAATGCAACTTTAATTTATTTGATCTCTGCCCTTCAATTACGGAGTCGCCATTTAGCAATGATTCATTTGTGACACCCACCCTAGAACACGCACACTGCAGTAATTACATGCATTATGCAGTGCGTTGTGATAATAATAGTCATTGCTATCAGAGCAGGTTTAGAGAGTGACCCGTATTGTAAATTCATCTTGCTGTTAATCTTTGTTGAATGTCACAACAGCCGAGGGTCAGATGAAGGTTGTATCATTATATGGAGCAGAAAAGGTGCTTTGTAGTTACATTCTTTCATTTATTCATGTATAGAGAGAAAAACCTAGCAGAACATTGTTATGAATTATTTTCACATGGTGTGTATTTTCATATTGTGACACTTTATATTATGCAGTATGTAATGAAGAGGGCCATTTAAATGTCAGCAGCTGATCTTGTGTAGTTCGTTTGTACAGCGACCTACAGGCTCTGGTCTCACTGTATAACTGTAAACAGCTGACACAATCAAACAAGAACCTCCTGGAGTAACTATGTCTTATATCCTTTTTCTTTTCTCAGCTGTTCCACTCTTACCCCCCAGCGGTGTCTGGCATTCCGCCCGTCATCCCGCCGACGGGGCCCTTCGGATCTCTGCAGGGAGCGTTCCAGCCCAAGGTATCACAATATCAAACGCTAAATGTCGGAATGTCAAGACTACACCCAAAACTAACCTCCTGTGCTGTTCTGAGTGTACTCCTGCACACATGGAATGGATCTGGCTAAACATAAACAGATCTCAGACAGTCTGTTTCTACTTTAATGTTATGTATAGGTACAGTATAAATAGATAATCAATTTCAAATGTTCTTTTTAACGTGTACTGTCTGATGATGTCCCCAGTTAGCTATCAGTAGTGAGAGATGATACTGGATGATTTAGGTATCTTGTGATAAGTTGAGAATGCTTACTTTTTGTCTTTGTACACTATAGACCTCAAATCCTCTAGACGTGGCAGCCAGGCCTGGAGCCGTCCCACACACACTTCTTCAGAAAGACCCTCGGGTACGCACCCCAAAGACACAGTTTGCAATGAACAAATTGTAGTGACTGTGGTTTTTAAACTAGTGCTGGCAAACTAGCCATCGCATTTGTCAGTCATGTTATACTGTTGTCCACATTGGTATGCAGGCAGTGATAGGAAGGGGAATACTCTGAATTCTGGCCTAATTATTTCACGAAATGCTTCATTAGAAAGGGAAATTTTAACATTTTAATTTGGTCAGTGATGAAGTGATGCTCGGATGCTAATTAAAAGTCCTGACTGACAGCTTTGTGTCCCTAATCTCTCTCACTCACGCTCTTTTTCCCTCTCCTCTCTAGCTAACAGATCCGTTCCGGCCAGTTCTCAGGGTAAGACTGCTTTATCAGTTATTCAGTTTGTTTCCCCACAGGAGTATGCAGGAAATAGAGTAAAAGCTCATTACAGTTTAATCCCACCTTACACTGAGCACCTGCCTTCAGCTCCACAGTCTCTTTAATTAGCTGTGCGCTGGGACTCAACGGTCTCCTCTCAGAGTCTATAGGAGACACTATATGACTCCCTTATCTGAAAACACTTTGTAATGACATTTTGCTTAATTAATTTGCAGCCATGCTTAAAATATGGGAACAAGCAAAGAAACTTGAAACTGAAATTTCACTTTAAAAATGCTCAACAGTATTATATAAAATTGTAGATAATCTTGTCAGATGTACCCGATATTCTGTTATAGAAGTGATTAAAATTAAACTAACATGATTTTAGTCATGTATGAACATAAAAACCTTACCTTGTCTTTCTGTCTCCAAAGAAACCAGGAAAGTGGTGTGCTATGCATGTCCATATAGCCTGGCAAATTTACCATCACCAACAGAAAGTAAAGGTGAGATTTGCATACACCCTCCAATCAAGATCAGCTCATACATGTGGAAAGAAATATTCTTTGTGGCTCTTTTCTTCCTCTTCCTGTTAACTCTGAACTATATAACACTATACAGTCTTAATTTTTGAGGTACTTTGAGAGGGGTATCACATTTGTTCTCTCTTGTACCTGGCCTTCTCCAGCAGCAGATGCAGGTTGACCCACACAAGCTGGACTTTGGCCTCAAACCGGAGTTCCTAAGTCGACCCCCAGGCCCCACCCTTTTTGGAGCCATCCACCACCCTCATGACTTGGCACGACCTGCATCGCTTTTCTCAGCAGCAGGTGAGTGGATTATCCAAATCTTAGCAGAGTTGAGAGAGATCACTATCACTACACAGATTAAGTGCAGTGCTTCCAGTATTTTTCAATGAGTCACCACTAATATTAGTGTTGATTACTTTGTCATTGTTTTAGTCCCCATTTCTTAGTACACATTACACGCAGTATCCACCTATACTGCAAACGAGTGAAGTGACAAAACAAGAATGCTTTTATTATAATTCAAGCAATCTATTTTTGTGTACTGTATTTTCACTCCTGTCAGGATGTGAGAAGTTTTTGCCTGTTAGGATGTAGCTAGACCATTAGGCTTGCTTTAAGATTGGAACAAATCTTTGTTTCAGGGTCAACGCATCCCTCAGCTGCACCTTTCGGACACCATCCACATCATCCTAGCAACTTTCTTACCCCAGCACCCCACTTGGGTAAGCTAACAAGACTCTTTCACATGCATGTTCACTTTCCTCCACTAGGTGTCACTGTGCAGTCAATTACTGACTGAAATGTGTATATTTCTACTTGACTGAAATGTGTGTAATCTAAGGCAGGGGTGTCCAGTCCTTCTCCTGAAGGACCAAAGTCCTGCAGTTTAGCTACAACATGCCTCAACATTTGCCTGGAAGTTTCTAGTAATCCTGAAGACCTTGATTAGCTGGTTCAGGTGTGTTTAATTAGGATCGGAGCTAAACTCTACAGGATTAGACACCCCTTGCCTATGGGTGACTGAAACGTGTTGATATATCTCTTCATTTGTGAACTTAGGATTCAGTTAGTTAAAAGCTGGTTTATTGTAAAAAGTCAACATTCTATAATGAAACAAGCTGTAATTTATTGGTGATTCATTTGTTCATCAACTGATTCTTTGTTCCTGTTTTGATTGGCAGAGCCCTTCAGCAGACCAGCTTCATTTGGAGGTCTGGCCTCATTAAGCACTGCAGCTTTTGGTGGGCTGGGAAACCCAGCACTCAGTGAGTGTCAATTAGTCAAACTGTTGTTTATTAGAAATTTCACCTTCAATCAATCTTTTAGCATTCGGATAAATCTCATTAACATAATTAATTGTAGGTTAAAAGGTCATTACAACTGTACGTAATTATCTGACATCAAAGATGACTGCATGAAATAGAGAAGAGCAAGATAAATCATGTTGTTTTTCCATCTCCCAGCACCCAACTCTGTATTTGGCCACAAAGATGCACCCAGCGCACAACAGCACTTCAGCGGACCCCACGAGCCATGGAACAGACTCCACCGCACTCCGCCTTCCTTCCCCACCCCACCTCCCTGGCTCAAACCCGGAGACTCGGAACGCAGCGCGTCAGTCAGTTCACATGAGAGAGAACGAGAAAGGGACAGGGAAAGAGAACGTGACCTGGACAAGAGGGATTCATCAGTTAACAAGGACGATAAAGAACGGTGTGTAGAGCTGTGTAAATTATATTAACACAATCACATGATGTTACTTGTCAACGCTAGGAAGAGTTTTTCTTTAAGTATGTATTACAATCAGAATATCAAATCATTATTGCAGAATAAACAGAGAGGGTGGTCAGTATCGCCCTGAAGAGAGGTTTATTTTACATTCATGAACAGCTGACTGTTGATTATCTAATTAATTATGGTCTGTTTCACCTCTAGGGAACCTGCCGAGAAGAGGCACCAGAATCACCAATCCCCGATCCCTGTTAACCCCCTCACTCTGTTGGGTCACACTCGGACGTCTGAGCCCTCCCGGAACCACATCTCTTCCAGCGAGCCTCGGGACAAGGACAAGCCCAAAGATCGCGAGAGAGAACGCGAGCACTCAGACTGGAAAGACTCCAACACAGATGAGCACAAGGGCAAGGAGAATCACCACAATGACAAAGACACTTCCGTCATCCACGATGGCCGGGTTTCTGAAGACAAGCCGGCCAATCGGGTTACAGCGTCACCCTACATGCGGCCAGGCGGCGTAGATCGGGTGAACGGCGGGTTGACTCGAGATGTTCTGGAGAAGAAAGCTGAGATCACGTATGAGAAGAAAAACAGTGAGGTGAAGGTGAAAGAAGAGAGGAAAGAGGAGCAGGACGGCCCCACGGAAAGATCACCAGAGCAAAGATCCACACCACAAGCACCTCCTCCTCCTGCTGCTCTTCACCCTCCATCATCAATGCCAGTACCCATGGGCATGGCCAGCATGCATCCCATAAACAGTATCAGTAGTCTGGAGAGGACTCGTATGGTGGCCCCCTTTATGGGTATCAGTCCCATCCCAGGGGCGGAGAGGTTCCCCTATCCCGCCTTTCATTGGGATCCCATGAGGGACCCTTATCGGGGACTCGACATCCACCGGAGGGATCCATTAGCTCGGGATCTGTTACTACGGAATGACCCTCTGCACCGGTTAGCAGCACCGCGGCTGTATGACGCAGAACGCTCATACCGGGACCGCGAGCCTCATGACTTTAACCGAGACCACCCTCACGGACTGACCTTGGAACAGCGGCGGGAACAAGAGCGGGCACACCTAGAAGAGAGGGAACGTCTGCACTTGCTCCGAGAGGACTATGAGCAGGGGCGTCTTCACCCCATGCATCACCCAGCTTTAGACGGACATCTCCCTCACCCTGGTCTCATGGCCCCCGGACTTCCCAGCATGCACTACCCCCGTGTTAGCCCCTCCTCTGCTGTGGCTGCTGCTGCCCAGAACGGAATCCTCAACAAAACCCCTCCCACTGCATCACTCAGTGCCCCACCCCCTCTTATCCCAACCCTGGGAGCGCGTTCCACATCTCCCAGACGGACTACCCCACTTGGCACTGACATTAGAGACAGACCCCCTTCACACACACACAAAGACATCGAGGCGCGGTGAGACTCCTGATGGACTATGATGGAACTCAAAAGCAAGCACTTGAGGCTGTATTATATCTGTGTATAGATTGTGCATTACTGATTTTTTTGTGTGTGTTGCGTTTTGTTTTTGTACAAAAGATTTTTCATGCTCTTTTATCCTGTTCGCTCCTGCATTGGTGTGTATTCTTAAACATATACAGTACACTGATCTTGAGCAAGTGGACAAATATTAGATCTCCAACATGGAAAAGGTGATTTTGGAATGTACAGGTACCTCAATACATTGACAAAAGGAAGAACTTGTAGATATGTGCGAAGTCTGTGTTTTCTCCCCTTAAGGGGAAAAATGTATGGTACAAATATGCAAATGGTTGTTATGAAAGCTTTACTTTGAAATGCTGTACATAGTGGGCAGTGATCAAAAGGAGAGTGAGCGCACAGGCTCTGGTTTTAGTTTAATGCTGCATATTAATGGTTTTGAAGGATCATATCGTCCAAGAGACCACATCCCTTCTTTCAACTATGCAACTCATGCGTGGGCTCTCTCTGTATCACGTTTTCTCTCTCCTAGAGGACTACCAGTCTCTACTGAACCCTCACATTCTCCCGTCAAAGCAACAGTACATGCTTACACATGACTTACAAGATTGCTCCTAGATGGGGATTTTCAGCAACGGATATTACTCACACTTAAGCTATAAAACATATTTCCTAACTCTTGATCCAGAAACATGCTTTTGTTCATCAAGATAAAAGATAAAAATCTGTGTTGACAATCCTTACAAATACACAAATGTTTCAAGAACCTAACAAAACCTAAATTCGCTGAATTACCTCTAAATCAGAAGTGTGGCAATTTGAAAAAGACTGCAAACATGACAACACATCCCATTATGTCACGAGACGTTTGAGTACAGAAAGCAGGACAATTCCCTATTGATCTAAATGTGTATTAAAATATTATGTATCTACACAATGATAAAGCGAGTTGTAAGCTATGGAAGTTTGTTTTTAATGAGCAGAGATCTATTTTAGTAGTCCATGGGAGGGATAGTTGTGCGCTTTTAAACTCTGTGAAATTCAGATGTTGTGCAGTGATTTTTTTTTTTTTTTTTTTCCTTTTCTCTAATTTTTTCTTAAAATCAAACATTAAAATGTCCACTGAAGCAGTAGTGGGTAGTCAATACGTATTGCAAAGAGATTGTAAGAAATTTTTTGCTGTTTATCATGTACGTAAACGAAGTCCTTTCTAGATCATGTACAAAAAAAAAGGGTGAGGCGACAGCATGCTCCTCAGTTAAACTTGTGTTATGTAAATTGTGCCATGTTATTAAAAAATGTGAACTAATCCTTTCCTGAAGTTTCTGTTCCTCAATACGCCCCATCATAGAATGTGCACATACATGAAAGGGTGAAATTTAAGAACTATTTTATACTCATAATCAATACACAAGCCAAATCTGATAGCAGAATGTAGAGCAAGCATTAGTATTACTGTTGCTTATGTTTAGGATTAATGAGATTTATATATATATATATATATACAGGTGCTGGTCATATAATTAGAATATCGTGAAAAAGTTCATTTTTTTATTGTAAATTATTTTAAAAAATGAAACTTTCATATATTCTAGATTCCCTACATGTAAAGTAAAACATTTCAAAAGTTTTTTTTTTTTAATTTGTTGATTAGAGCGTACAGCTCATGAAAGTCCAAAATCCAGTATCTCAAAATATTAGAATATTTACATTTGAGTTTCATTAAATGACCATCCCTACAGTATAAATTCCGGGTATCTTTTGTTCTTTGAAACCACACTAATGGGGAAGACTGCTGACTTGGCAATGGTCCAGGAGACAATCATTGACACCCTCCACAAAGAGAATAAGTCACAGAAGGTCATTACTGAATGGGGTGGCTGTTTACAGAGTGTATATCAAAGCATATTAAATGCAAAGTTGACTGGAAGGAAGAAATTGGGTAGGCAAAGGTGCACAAGCAACAGGGATGACCGCAAGCTTGAGAATACTGTCAAGTAAAGCCAATTCAAACACTTGGGAGAGCTTCACAATGAGTAGAATGAAGCCGGAGTCAGCGCATCAAGAGTCACCACACTCAGACATCTTCAGGAAAAGGACTACCAAGCCACTTCTGAACCAGAGACAACGTCAGAAGCATCTTACCTGGGCTAAGGAGAAAAAGAACTGGACAGTGAACAGTGGTCGAAAGTCCTCTTTTCAGATAAAAGTAAATTTTGCATTTCATGTTGAAATCATGGTCCCAGAGTCTGAAGGAAGACTGGAGAGGCACAGAATCCAAGCTGCTTGAAGTCTAGTGTGAAGTTTCTGAAGTCAATAATGATTTGGGGGGGCCGTGACGTCTGCTGGTGTTGGTCCATTGTGTTTTATCAAGTGCAAAGTCAATGCAGCCATCTTCCAGGAGATTTTGGAGCACTTTATGCTTCTATCTGCTGACAAGCTTTATGGAGATGCTGATTTCCTTTTCCAGCAGGACTTTAGCACCTGCCCACAGTGCAAGAACCACTTCCAAGTGGTTTGCTGAGCATGATATTACTGTGCTTTATTGGCCAGCCAATATGCCTGACCTGAATCTATGGGATATTTTCAAGAGAAAGATGAGAAACAGTCGATCCAACAATATACAGATGATCTGAAGGCTCAATAGTGCCTCAGCAGTGCCACAGGCTGATCACTTCCATGCCACACTTCACTGATGCTGTAATTTGTGCTAGGAGCAAGTCATTTGCTGTAATATGTCCTGCCGATCAAGTATTGAGTGCACAAAAGAACATACTTTAAAGAACTTGAACTTTTCTGTTTTGCAAATCCATTTTTTGATTGATCTTAGGAAATATTCTAATATTTTGAAATACTGGATTTTGGACTTTCATGAGCTGTACGCTCTAATCATCAAAATTAAAAAAAAAAAACTTTTGAAATGTTTTACTTTACATGTAGGGAATCTAGAATATATGAAAGTTTAATTTTTAAAAATAATTTATAATAAAAAAATGAACTTTTTGATGATATTCTAATTATATGACCAGCACCTGTATATATATATAACTAAATAACCAATAATAACTAATAATCTAATATATATTTTTATATTAGTTATTAGATTATGTATTTACTTTTCTCACCAACTGATTGGTTACTCAATTACTTTTGCTTAAATATGTTTGTTAAAATAGTAAGGACAAGCTACAGGTCTCATATGAAATGTATTATTTAGATTATTTAAGTGTTTGTTTTAAGTTTTAAAACTACTGGTATATCAGTAACATGAAAACTGTTACAAGTGTTCAGTACCAGAAAGTTAAGGCTGCGAAGTCTAAATATCTGAGGTCATTGGTGAAAATCAACGTAGACCTAATATCATTTTCTGTCATTGACTGTGCTCAATGCCTCTGTTAACATCTTTCCTGAAGCTTCGGTTTCTCTATGTGAACAATTCTGCACATTCTTTACTGAGAAAATTGTTAATTTAAGATCAAAGTTTTCACTGGTGGACTGCTCAACCTGAGAGCTTAAGCTGTCCTGTTCAGTGGTGTGATTTGAGCCCATTTCATTTCTAACTTGTAAAGGAATTATAGAACATCTGAGACCAACTTCTTATCCTCGAGATATTGTTCCATCTAGATTCCTAAAAAAGATCTTTGACACTGTTAGCCCTTATCTTTAATCAATCATAAAAAGTCTTAGTAGAATAAAGATTGGGTCATTTTGGCAGTGGAGATACTGTAGTTTTAGACAGTCAGGGACTATTCCGGTACTAACTACTAATTTTTAGACCCATATCTAACCTGCCATTTCTTTCTAAAATTCTTGAAAAAATTGTGCTAATCCAGCTGCAGTCTCATCTGAAGTCGAACAGTATTTTTGAAAAATCTCAATCGGGTTTTAAATCTCACCACAGCACTGAATCTGCTCTTTTAAAAGTCTTAAATGACATTTTTATTGGAAACTGATAAAAGGAATTCTGTTACTTTGGTGCTTTTAGATTTAAGCTCTGCTTTTGATATGGTTGACCACTATATTCTTATTTCCAGGTTGGAGAGGCTCTGCTCGTTTCAATTGAGAATACCATCTCAACAGCCATATATGAGCCCTATTTAGGCCTATTCATATCACACATTTAAGGTAAGCTTTTAAAATACAGTGTACACACTAGTCTCCAGGCTCACGGCGTCCCAGACACCAATATTTTAACGATTCATAAAAGATTAATCCCTGTCTGGCCATCTGAGATTTCGGTATAGGAGATAAATGTTTGGGTCATGATCTGAATACCTTGATTAGTATTATAGCACACCGTAAGTGTAGTAGCCTATATTAAAGGGTTAGTTCACCCAAAAATGAAAATAATCTCATTTATTACTCACCCTCATATCGTTCTAAAGCCGATTTCAAAACCCTGCTTCATGACGCTTCTGAGCTTTATGAATCTTTTGTTTCGAATTAGTGATTCGGATCTCCTGTCAAACGGCTAAACTGCTGAAATCACGTGATTTTGGCGCTCCGAACCACTGATTCGATTCGTAAAGCTCTGAAGCAGTGTTTTGAAATCGGCCCATATAGATATTGTTGAAAAGTCTTTATTTTGTTTGGTTTTTTTGGCGCACAAAAAGTATTCTTGTTGCTTTATAATATTAAGATAGAACCACTGAACGCACATGAACTGTTTCAAATATGTTTTAGTAGCCTACCTTTATGGACCTTGAGAGTTTGAATGGTTTTGCTCTCAATAGAGGCCTCACTGAGCCATCGGATTTCATCAAAAATATTTTAATTTGTGTTCCGAAGATGAACGAAGGTCTTACGGTTGTGGAACGACATGAGGGTGAGTAATAAATGACATTATTTTCATTTTTGGGTGAACTAACCCTTTAACACCGTTGTCGTTTGCTTTTGGCATCTGATAGAGCAAGTGTGCCAAATTCCACTTCTGGAGAGACACTGTTCTACATTGTGTAGCTACAACCGTAGGCATAATTTGCGGGTGGGACCCTGTCCCCACCACTTTTTGCCAGGGTCGATACTGTCCCTACCACTTTCTGAAATATCTCGCGGCACAGATGTATCTACTACAAACAGAAATCTCTAGTTGATTATCAATTTGTGTTAAATAATAGGCGATCTGGCGCTGGGATATGTTGTTTTTGAAATCATGCTGAGTTCTCGTTGCCGCTGTCAGTGGCGCAACAGTGATCTCTTGACGCTCGTGCACACTGCGCAGTCTTCACACGGACGAGCGCTTCAATCTATCGCTGTTGCAGAGACTCTATTCGCCCCGGTGAAATCACAAAACAAAATGCACATAAACGTATCCCTGCTCGTAATATACAATCACTGATAAACATCTTTGGTTTTAATGAGAGAGAGAAAAAAATTATACGAGGGTGGATTAGAACCCAGAAGCTTTAGTACGCTAAACAAAAATTTCAGTAGGCTACTCCATCAGGACAATCTAAAACCAAATGCGGATGCACGTATTTATTGACTAATGTAAATACTCTAGAGACTAACAACATATTGTATTGTAGTAGATATAAGGATGAAACTATCATATTAAACATGAGGTCTATGTCAATAAATTTCGTGCATTTATTGTAACAATACAATTACAATACACCCCCCCACACACACATTCCTGTCCCACCCACTTTTTAAAACAAAGTTACGCCACTGGCTCCAAAACACCCGCCTGGAAGTTTATAGTAATCCTTGATTAGCTGGTTCCGATGCTTAACTAGAACTGTAGCTAAACTTTTCAGGACAGTGGCTCTACAGAAACTAAATTTGACACCCCTGTGAAAGAGCGTTTGGAAACGGTAACGCATGAAACAGAAGTTGCGATAGTCTTTTCTTCCTTAGTGTGACATGTGAGTGTGACGCGTGAGTGAAACGGCTTCTCGAACAAGAACAAAAGTAGGGCGGGACTTGATTTTGTCTATAAAGAATGAATTGGATGGTTTTGGTTTGCTATTGCTGTGATCTCATGTGAGCGACAGGTTGTCCCGCCCTCTTGCCAGTAAACACGTCATCAGAGAGGGAGGGAAAGTTATTTTGATTAAATAATAAAAAAAAAAAATATGATGTGCACAGATAAATCATGTATAATATATCAATATTCCATTAAAAAAAAAAAAAAATAGAAATGGTCCATTTTTATTTCCTGGTGACTTTAACAAGCAGATAATCCAGAGCTGGAGCTGCACCAGAGGACCCACTGTGCCAGGAGATGGAGCTGCACCACAAGAACATCTAAGCCCAGAGCTGCACCATGTATCATTTTTATAAGTCATCATATCTATTTCTAAAAAATCGGTAAGATTTTAAAGAGAAGGAAAAAAATTACTAATACATGGTTAAAAGATGCCAAACAATTCAAGCAGACGTGACAATGCCCGCTGTGTAAGAGAGCATACCCCATGCTGCTACTCCAGTCCGCTTTGAGCACCAGTCACCACTAGATGGCAGCAACGCTCCTTTATTAAATCTGAACACGTCATTGATGTGTCTAGCAACATAACCAGCAAGAGCAGGTATATGGAGGAACAGGTGCAGCGGAGGGCGTGGTACCCAGCTCTTACATCGACTGATCGTGCTCGCGCTGTCATCTGAGAAGGTTAATGAGCCGGTCAGTCTGGTTAGAGCAGCCACCCACAGGCATGCAAACAATGAATGCTGTCAAACAGGAAAAACCCTTGAAAACCAAAAAACGAGAGAAGGAAATATCGTGACATTGAATTCTGTGAATTCGAACAAAGCAGACCAAACAATGTGGACATGATTCATGATACATCCGTGTTTCACCACACATCCGATTTGCATTAATTTCAGTCATTTATAGGGTTACAATTTTAATCCATGAGAAGCTGCACTGAGTGACATATGAAAGAACCATCAATCAAGCACTGAATAACATCATCATTTCCTCCAGCTGCACTGCAAATCTAAAACATCCTCTCCAGAATGCTGTGCTTCTCTTTCTCCGCATGTTAAGATGCTACAAAAATCTCCTTAGAGTGCATCAATACAACCATGGAGGGGATTAGTTACAAATAATCTCATGCCTGACAACAATAATAATTACATGCATCTGAAACACATTCATGCACACAAAAATCCTTGTCTATTTCTGGTTACACATACTTCTCATTGTTTAATATTCCAGTGAAATCTATATCGTGTATGGATAAATGAGAGACATTATAATGAAATATTATTTTTTTAAAATGCACTGTGTCCAAGTCCCTTTTGCAAGAGCATTTCTATTCAAATTATTAATGTAATTGAGCACCTACAGAATAACTTCCTTAGAGTTCCTCAAAGGAATGAAGCCTTGTTCTGTGTACCAGCCCCATGTCCTTGATTCCTGTGAACAGACTGAAATAAACCAGAGATTCTTCTGTGGTACACAAAGCACTGATAAGACAAAAACAGCTGCTTTAGCTCCAAACACGTGAGATTCAACAGTTCAGCTGTATAAATAACATGTTCACAGTGCAATGTAATATTTATGACATGCAATGAAATACCACATTTTAGCTGTTTTAAACTCATGCTATGGATTCTGTTATCAAAGAGAGCGTGACCTTCTCTTCAGGCTGACTGCATTAATATTAATGCATGTTCAGCTTATCAGAGTGAAACTCATCTATTCATAACACACCAAAACCAGTGCATGATGTGTCAAGATAACAGAGAGAATTTTTTCCCTTCAAAAGTCAATTTCTGATGCATTTCATGGATCAGTATGGGGTGGGATTACTTGAAAAATCTCCATGCGTCAAACATAACTAAAAAAATGTGAAAAAGTGCTTGTCCTCATAGCAGGGCCCTTTTTAGGTTCCTCGGTCCACAGCGGCACAGTGCCAGAGTCAGAAGTATGACAAGGTGTTCGCATTTGTTGATAGATTGTTATGATATCTGCATGCAGTTCTTTGTCATAAATGCTGTTTACCTAATGTAATGCAGGAGCAATACAAGACAGTTTCACATCCACTGTTAAGGTTTCGTTACGTTCACCTCATCACAGCAGTTTTCCTCTGGTGAAAATAGAGCTTTTAACACACAAGACATGTCATTTTTACATTACAGCGTGTTATTGTGGCATTAGATTAACATCATGCACAGAATGTTTTACAGACATAATCACACTGTAAAATGATTGGTTGGTTTAACTTAAAAAAGTAAGTAGCCTGGTTGCCTTAAAATTTTGAGTTCATTTTGAGCCAGCAGCTCATTGTGACACATTAATTAGCCTTAGAATATATTTGCTTTTTATGTCACTTTGAATTATTATAGAAGTGGCAAAATTATAGATTTATGTGCTGTTTTTTTTTTTTGTTCAAAAGAAAAGGAATGGTTTAATATAGGGCATATTACACATATTGCCAATCTAGACAATTACAGCAATATAACGTTTGTTCAAAATGAATATATTTAGAATCATATCACATAACTATTAGATAACTTAAACTTAAAAAAAAATGAAAATATAAATATTTTAAAAACTAATAAAAATGACAAAATAAACTAAAATGAAACTATACATGCAAATAAAAGCTTATTCAAACTGTTAATAAATATCAAAGTAGTATATAAATAATCATTAAAATAACATTTAATTTTACAACATGAACCAACCTTCATACAAAGTTCAAATAATCTGCTATTTTAATAGATTTAATGACCTTGATGCAGTAAATAAGAGTCTGCAGGGGTCCTCTGACATATCTTCCTGTTTAGTTTTTCTGATTTTTTATTTTTATTTTTATTATTATTATTAAAATAAAATGATTGTGCCAAAATACTTTTCTTCAATAATTGAATTCTTAATAAAGTCGATTCAGATATTTTCAGCACACTATCTTTGTACAACCATCTGTGGTATTTGATAGCGTCAAGTTCTGAAGACCCTCAAACCATCCAAGCTAGACCACATCAACTGAACCGCTCTATCAATTATCAGCCCTTCTCTTACTGGAGTGTCTGCCATCTGACCCCTGGCTCGTCTCTCAGAGCCATTATACCCACATATCAACACTCTTCAGAGGCACAAGCCCGATCAGACCGCAGTTATCTCCCATCACACATACTCTGAGCCCTGGAGGCCCACTTACGCGGGGCATGATGTGTGGGCCCTGAGGGAAGACTCAATCTCTGTTAGAGACAGAGACACAGAGAGACTCTCTAATTGCGTAACTGGATTTAGCCTCCGGTGTGAAATATTTCCAGAGGGAAAATGGAGAACGATAGAGACATAAAGAGAGATGGAGAGACAAAAAAGCAAGAGGTGAGAAATGGTTCTACACCGCTAATTCAGTGGTCCTGACCTCTGCTCTCCTCTGGGAAATCTCATACCACACATATATTCCAGATACACAGCAGACACGGCAGCGGTAATGGAGATGACCCCAATATGGCCACAGGAGAGGAAAAAGAACACATTGCATCGACCCTCTAACACCCACAACGAAACACATTACCTGCTTGTTGAAGGCTCGGTGCTAAACGTCTGTGTGTGCTGATTGCCTGTAATGGAATCCAGCGGTGCTTCAGACACATGGATAAACCTCACTGCATCCAAAGCTATAAACTCAGGGTTGAAAAAAACACCAATTGTGAGTAAATAATGGCCCCTGCTGAGTGAGTAAAATGTGCTGGCCTGGAACTTTATTAAGAGCTGCAAAATAATACATGGTTTAAGTTCATTTCATTTACGAAAAATATTTGATGATGACCTTTTTCCCATGACTAAGACGAAACGACATCGACATCATTAAACACTGTGACTACATCAACATGAAATATTGAATAAAAAAGACGAGAGTAAAATATAGATTGAAAAATAAAAACGTTTTAGAAAAGATGTTATAAAAGACTAACTAAATGGAAAGTAAAATTGAGGACACAGGTAAGTGATAACCACATTAAAATAAACGCATTATAAGTCGTTATAATTTTAATAATTAAAGGCTGAAGAAAGAAAAGCACCAAATATATTTGACTGCACATTAAGTTAGGCTTCTTAAACCTACTGTATTTTGTCTTGATTATCAATTACAGTTTGAGCTTTCATGGTATTCTGATATACGAAGGCAGAATCATTACAGATTTCTTTGGAGAAGATTGGACATCTATATATATACATACATATATATATTCAACAATTATTTACAAAAGATATTTCTAAAATGGATAGTTCATGTTCTAAGTTCTGATTAAATAAACCACGTTTGAGGCGTTAACGTAAGGCTGTGACCGCTCGTTCTGTATTAATGCGCTAACGCTGCACTCACGCCATGTCATAACTAGCTTAATTACAAGATGACAACATGTCACACTCTACTGGGAGCTGTTCACGTCCTCGGAAATCTATGGCACCACTAAACCAAAAGGCTTGTTGGAGATGCATCGGTGCTGCGCAGACCGTTCAGCGTATGACATCAAAGTACCGCGAGAGCGATTCAAATCATAAGGAGTCGTATGCTCTCCAAATGCTCTTGCGGTACTTTGATGTCATATGGCGATCGGTCTGCGCAGCGTCGATGCATCTCCAACAAGCCTAATGAATCTGCAGCAGTCAGGTGGTACAGCAATCACATGATACAAGTCAAGTTTACAAGTTATAATTCTCAGTTCTATGAGGATTTGGAATGCTTATTATCAATTTGGAATCTTGTAAATACGGTAATTGCGACATGGTGTGAACACACTTTATTCTGCTTTGGAAAATTTGAACTTTCCATTTCTGAAGTCGTGATTACAAGGTGTCGTCGGAACAAGAATCATTGAGGACATCAGGTTTTTTCTTGCCTATTGCTTGGGGAAATCTTATTAAAGCCAAAGATATTGAAGATATTTAAATTTTGAATGAAAATGTAGTGTCACTCACTGAGGGAAAAAAAATGAATAAACAATACTAGTCACAGCATCAATCGTTCTCCCCTTCGGCATATTCAAAGTTTATGGCACACCCAACATGGAAATTTGGGTATCAAAATTATTTGCGAGTTTCAGTAGTAAATATCACGAAAGAGGGTGTTCATGTCCAACTTCCAACTAGGAAACTATAGAGACCGCTAGAGACACGTTTTTTAAAAGTTGAACTTATTTTAACTTGAGCGCTTTTCACAATGGTCAAAATGATGGATAATAAGTAAATCTAAGTTGCTTCAGCTGAGTAAGTGTTCATCGTGAAATATTACAATATAAAAGTTATTCTTATGTTTACTTTATAAAAATCAGTAGGCTACAGATTTCACAGCAAAAAGACTGGCAACCATAGCCCATTTTATTTCTTATCTACATTTAAGAATGTCTGAGTCAAAGAATGCAGGCCTAGATTACACAAAACAGGAATTTTACTCTCTTACCCTTAAGAGCCTGATTGTCTGTATTTTAAGTCTTAAAACCCCTCTGGTACAGCCTGATGCACAGACTAAAGAGCTCTAGAAATGCTTACTTTTTTGGTCTTTTCTCCCATGCAAATATCTGTGCGAGAGTAATCGTTAATTTATAGTTAATATTTCTAGAAACTGCTTGGGTTGACTGTACAGTACTTGTTGTGAATACAGGGTTCTGCAAGTTTCACATCTGATTAAAACCATATGAACAGGTTGCCCAACTGGCTCCACATTCCTTTGTGTGAAGGTGGAGAGTAAGCAAACAGAAGCCCCCGGAAGGCGTGTATCTGTGTTATCTGCTTCCCAAACATGATGCATTCCAGACAGTGCTATGTGGCCTCGTAGCGGTGGATTAACAGAACCCAGGCTATATTTCAAATCTAACACATAGGCCTAGGATATACCTCCCTATAATTTCTTTTTCAGGATCAGATGTGATCTGTGCATTTTTTCCTCATCCTTTAGACAGAATACTGTCACAGTTTGGTCAAAGACTAGAAATGTGCTCCAAGAAGACCATAATGTTTTCACCACTATATAAAACAAATGCTGATATGGGCAAAGCAGAGCTTGAGCAAGACCACCACCGTTTTAGAGGCTTCAGTTGTTAGGGCTCAGAGCATTATGCTTGCAAGATAAATCCTCCCCTCTCCCATGCTTCCACTCTCTGTGTACAACCAGATAACGTTACCGTGGAAACATGCAGCATCCAACCAATCAGCAATCAACACCCTCCCTCCAACCTGCTCCACTTGTGATATGCAAACAATTAATACCTTCAGCAGGAAAAATAAGAGTACGTGTACATGCGAGGTGGGACTTTTCCATGTTCTCATCTCACTGACTGCAGTTTTCAGCCCAAGGACAAGAGGTCTATAAGAGTGATGTTTTCCATTGTGCGGGATTAATGCTATGTGCAGATTCAAATCCCAAACACAAAAGCAGAGATGGGCATTGAAAATACCCAACAGCATACATCACTGACTCTGGGAGTTCAAATCAGCTCAGGGGAAGCGAATTTCCCTTATTAACACAATTACATTACACTCTAATGTGCTTTTGATGGCTTGATCATGCCGTCTCTGAAATTACCACATATTCACTGTGCAATAATTTACCCAGAACTGCCTTAATGAAAAATATACTGAGATTCAGCAGTTAATGACTTGCTCTGTACTTATTAAGTCATGGCTTACTGGGGTCTGTGATTGGTTACAAATGTCCATCGATCAATAAATATAACTGAAAAAGCCATTATGATCATTCAGTTATAGCTATAGACATTGGCGTTGTAACTAATCATGTTATTGACCACCATTCAAAGCCTGAGAAATTAAATAGATATTAAAGGGAGCTTGAAGACCTTCATTGTGTGAGGGCAAAAACCAAACAAAACATTAAAATTAGATATTAAAGGGAGCTTGAAGATTTTCATTGTGTGAGGGTAAAAACCAAACAAAAACATTAAAACAATGGTTAACTTACATTCACAAAGGGTTCACTACCATAATGTTAAAACAGCACCTGTAGAAACTGCTGTGGTTATTCAGCCTCATACATAGTATATAATAACTTTATTGACCTGAGAACACTGTATGAAATGTACAAGAGACCTGAAGAAGAATTTTTTTTTTTTTTCAGTTGCTTTGTTAGCAACATAACTGCAACCATTTGCAGTTCACACAAAAATGAAAATTCTGTCATCATTTACACGTCATACTCATATGACTTTCTTCCATAGAGCACAAAAGAACATAATATTTATGTTTTGTTTGTAATGTTTTTTCTTTAATGTGGACTGGGTGTTGAGCTCCAAAATGACTAAAATCCAAAGTGGTCCAAACAACTTGAGTATTACAAAACTTCTGAAGCATACAATAGATTTGTGTTAGAAAAAGGATGAAATTTAAACATTGTGTAAAATCTCACTTGTGCATCCGTTTAATAAATATGTAATGTAACGTCAGACATCATTGTTCTGTTCAAGTTTTTATTTATTTTATTTTTTTTATGGGTTTTAGGTTAATTGTCCGAAATAACGTCTCTGGTGAAAACAAACTCGGGTATTTTCTTCTACAGCATTAAAAAAAAAAAAAAAAAAAAAAAAAATCACAAGTGGTGTATTATTAATGTATTTTAAGCTTAAAGGGTTAGTTCACCCAAAAATGAAAATTCTGTCATTAATCACTCACCCTCATGTCGTTCCACACCCATAAGACCTTTGTTCATCTTCTGAACACAAATGAAGATCTTGATCAAAGAAAATATATCATCCAGGGGCACATCTGGTACTCACAAACAAAACTATGGGTGCTCCAGAAGGGGAACAAAATATCAAAAATGGTAGGTGGATCCTGTTGTAAATCAAGCAAATCAACATCCAGGAACTCACATAGTTTAAAAGGTAAAAAGCCTTTATTATAAGACAGGGCTACATCTTAAAAAGCACCAACACGTAAAGAGGCCTGTTTGTGAGTGCCTGGACGTGGATTTGCTTGTTTTGCAACAGGTTCCACCTACCATTTTTGACAAAATGAAGATCTTTTTGATCAAATCTGAGAGCTTTCTGTCCCTCCAGACAGCCACGCACCTACCACTTTGACGCTTCAAAAAACTCATAAAGAGATTGTAAAACTGATCCATATACTTAAACGGTTTAGTCCAAATTTTCTGAAGAGACACGATTACTTTATATGATGAACAGATTTAATTTAGGTTTTTATTCACATATAAACATTGATCAACGAACATAAACAGAAGCGCAACCGAACCTGCGTGACGCACAGGAACAAACTTTTACCTGAAGCTCAAACGTGCTGCGTAACACAACGAGAATGAACTTCATTGGTTCTTGCGTCAAGCAAACATGATTGAGCTTTCGTTTACCATAACTGATGTGTGATTTGATGAATGTTTACTTGTGAATAAAAGCCTAAATTCAATCTGTTCATCTTATAAAGTGATCGTGTCTCTTCAGAAAATTTGGACTGAACCACTCAATTCCTATGGATTAGTTTTATGATCTCTTTATGAACTTTTTGAAGTGTCAAAGTGTCAGTTGCGTAGCTGTCTATGGAGGGACAGAAAGCTCTCAGATTTCATCAAAAAGATCTTCATTTGTGTTTCGAAGATGAACGAAGGTCTTACGGGTGTGGAACAACATGAGGGCGAGTAATTAATGACAGAATTTTCATTTTAGGGTGAACTGACCCTTTAAGATTAAATGTCATCACACCAAACAGGGGTGCGTTTCTCTAAAGCATCGTTGGTGAACTATGGTCGTAAGTCCCACTGAACTCTATTGGTAACGACGGAACTTGTGATCATAGTTCGCTTTGGGAAACGCACCCCAGGTAAACTCATCTACTCACTTTTACTGCCTCGTGTTTATAATCACACTATTGCTACTATTGAGTAACTATTGTTACTCAAACTTTCATGGAAAATGTTTTTTAAATGAAGACTGAAAGAGTTTGATGCTTGATGGTTATGTTGAAGTCATACAACTGTGGTGTAGTTCATCTATAGCCTACGTTTAGCTTTTTGCAATGTTTAACATCTGAAAATTGTATTTAGGCTTCAAAATTCATAAAAGCTGTGTTAATTTGTGAAGATTATCATCCTGAACAAAAGGTGTAAGGATCATAAACTGTTGTTGGTCACAGAGCATATTTGCTGCAATAATCCAAAAGCCAATGGAAAATCCTATTAGGGGAATCGGGGTGATGCTAACTTCCGGGTTGGCCATCAAAATTGTGTAATCACTGCAGCACTCTTAGATTTCAGATTTGCATTTAATTTTTAGGGGATCTAGCAAACCCTTTAAAAGTGATGCTTCGTTGCAAAACAGAAAGCACTTTTTTTCAACTATAACAAAGGGTATTATTCACTTGTTGCTTTGTTTGAATCTGCACACAAGTAATTTAAATCTTTAAATTTAAATAAAAAATTATTTGACACTAGCCTAATCAAAGCTAAGCAAAGCAATTCATCACCCATTTCTACACTTTGATTCACCTCTCTTAAACTGGCACAATGGCTGAGCTTGCGGTACAAATTAGTTATTTGCAATGACTTGGCTGACTGACTCAGGCAGCGTGTTTTATGAAGCACCCTCAAGGGCATTACTCTACATGCACCGAGCTGCAGCTTTTCACTTGCACAGAAACAGCCATCGCTTCAGGTTCTGTTGCTCTTGGTCAGCGAAGCCGCCGGTGCTTTTGCGAGTCATTGATTAATTGTGGTCATTAGGCGGCGAGAGAATGGCCTCACCTGGAGTTAGAGGTGGAAATCAACGGGAGATTAAAATTAATCACTCTGAAAAGCGACAGCATCGCTGGTAGCCTGCGGAGAGCAGGATGCAGAGGAGGGAATGAGTGAATATCTCAGATAATGTGTGTAGAATAATAGCAGTTTCTTTATTTAAAAAAAAAAAAAAAAAAAAAACACATCACAAAAAGCACACAAAAATAAAATGAGGTTTTTACATGATGTGCAAACCGAACAAACAGGAAGAGAGAGAGAGAGAGAGAAAAAAAGAAGTAATATTAGTACAGTTCATGGAGAGAAAAAAAAAAAAAAAAAAAAAATCTACAGTTAATATCATTGGTTGTCTCTTATTAGTAAAGAAAGATCACTATCTCTTTAAATGGCACTGTACAGAGAACCGGCCTAAGCTCTTTTATGAAATACCAAATGGGCCCCATCCAAACAGAAAACAGATCTTTCGGTTCAAAGAAGTCGATTTGCACAGCTAGCAGGTAAAGGTTTGCTGATCAAGGATCAGATTTCCGTGTTTACACTGGCATTAGTCTCCACCTTTAAACAAGCTGAACTGATCCTGTAACAGCACCCCTATTCTTAGAGGCTCAATAAATAAAAGCCTAGGGAAATCACGAGTGCGTGTGCTTTTGGATAATGACAACATATGTATAATAAATGTTAATAATACCATATCCAGATGGTGGATGATTAACCTGATCATCCTCTTGTCCTTTATCACATTTGCAGCCTTAGAGTGCTACCCAAGCGGCAACATGGTACAGACGTAAAGACAAACGCAATCAATCGCACCCAACATTTACAGTAAATATATTTACACATTCAACAGGAACCCTGGTCAAAAGACAAGCAGATCGCGAAAAGGCTGCTTCTGTATACAGCAGACTTAGAGACAGACACAGACAAGCGTATAGTTGTCAGCATGAGACAAAAACCAGCATTTCTGAGAGAAAAAAAAAAAGTTCATTATACATATATCAATATATCGAATAATATTTGTTGCACAGAGACTGGCAACAAATCATAGAATGTTAAATTGTGCATTACAACTCACCACAAATCAATATGTACTTCAAATGATGATTGTTTTTTAATTGTTCATGTATTATTTAACTTACAATGCTGATGTTGACCCACTCATTGTGTGATAGACCTGTTCATTACACCCAAAGTTAAAAAAGGCACAGAGTGAACATTAGGGTGACCCTGCGGGATTAAAATATACAGTAATCCACACCATAAGAAGGACTGTAATGTTTCTTCATGACAGGTGAGCATTATGGTGAATACATTGACTTAAGAGTTAAGAAATCATATTCATACTAAACCTAATCAATACACTACTCATAAAAAAATAGTCTATTATAAATCTATGGATGATCATCTGTTTAAATTGACCTTATTCAATTGGTTTAAATTGATGTGACGTAAAACAAATCCTTCAGTAAGATGTCCTTCATCTAATAGATAAACTTCAAAACAACACGTCAAACTGACAATTAGATTTAATGCGGGATGCGTTGATGGCCGAGCCAAATGCAGGTTTAGGATTAGGATCTCTTGTTAAAGTCTGCGCATTATGCAGCTCTTTAATCAGAGACATCTGTGATCGGCTTTTCTGGCCTGGCTGAGGCAGAGAAGCAGGGGTGGCTGTTAGTCTTTAAACTTTGAACTGTATTTTACCACCCAGCTTAAGCATCTTTTGAAATAAACCCTTTAATCTTACTTTGACGACTACCACTATGACGCAGTGTAGGGGGAGGTGGAGGTTTGGGGGTCACAAGCCAATGTAAGCATAAGGGAACGACCAATCAGAGTTTTGTACACTAATCACTCTGACATGTACCGTTTGGGGTTTAAAACTGCCAAATGGTCCATTAAAAAAGCAAAGCAGGTCATTTTCAGATAAATCAATTTCATAATATATACACATCACATGTAAATAAACTTCAATCCAAACAAATGCTGTTATCTTTTTTTTTTTTTTTTTTTTTTTTTTTTTTAAAACAACCTAATCCAGAAACCAAAGCCAACCCACATATTTTCTGCAGACCTCTGAGAAAATCTTTACCAGTCTTTTGTAGCATAAAGAGAAAATAACTGTCATAGATAAATGGTTTAAAGTTGCCTTAAAATGCTTCAAACAGATTTAAAAATAAAATATAAAAAAATAGCTTCTAAAACAGCAAACTATAGGTTGAACCACATTTAATTTAGTTTGATTTTGGGATTTCATCTCTGGAGAACACTTACTAGGCAAAAAATTCAAGTGCCTTACATTAGATAGGGCCTTCAATTTAAAAAAAACAAAAAAACAAAAACAAAAAAACATCATGCATTGCATTATTTACAAAACAGGAGCAGGGAAATCAATCACCTTTGTGCATCCTGTTGAATAAAGTTTTTTGTGAATGTTTGTTGAAGTTCTGGAAGTCAAATTTGATTTCATCGGATTTCAGCTCACTTTGATCTCTCTGCAGAGACCTTCATTTGCTCCTTCACAAATTCCGGTAGAACAATAGAATAGAATAGTGACAGTCAAAATGTGCAGAGACTGATCCTAGTTCAGCTTTACACAATGGACCCATCCCTGTTCTGGGCAGGGACCATGACGGGGATGGCCCCCATGCGGCTGAGGTTGGGACCGGCCATTCTGCTAGGCGGGGGAATAGGGGCGTGGCTAGGGGGCCTCTCATACTCATCATTGGGTATTTTGTCGTACTGAGGCTTGGTGTACTCATGCAGGTTGGAAGGAGACATGGAGCCCAGAGAGGAGCGCTGGCTGCCCACACTGGTGAAACTGCGAGCGGTAGAAACACGACTCTTTGGAGGGGGGACATCCTCTCTGTGGGAAGGAGAGGAAAAGTGTTTAATCAAAACCTGTCAGGGAGATTTCTTAAAAAACAAGGTTGAAAGAACTAATCTTACCTTAATAAAAATAATTAATAATAATAAAAGGCCTAATTATCTGACATCAAATCACCTGACACAGGTTCTCTCTATGATATCATTTCCATCTTTCTGTTTGTTTCTGCACATTGGTTAGATCACATGAGTTTGATTTGGCAAACAAAAATGTTTTTTAAACCGATTATGCAGTTTTGTTAATACACTATCGTTCAAAAGTCTTATGCTCAACCAAGGATGCATTTATTTGATCAAAAATACAGTAGCAACAGTAATAATATAAAAATTACTCTTTAAATTAATTGTTCTTTTTTTTTTTTTTTTAAGATTTTGATTAATAGAAAGTTCAAAAGAAAAACATTTGAAATATTTTTTTGTAACAAATGTAAGATGTATTTAATGTCATTTAACTTGTCCTTTCTGAATAAAATTTTACATTAAAAAAAATAAACTTTAAAATTAAAAAAAAAAAAAAATTTAATATTACCAAAATAAAACCTTTTTTGTTGGGTTTGAAAGCACTGTTAATGAAGAATGACTAAGTCAGAAATTTTTCTGGTGAAAAAGGTTGGAATGAACATTGTGGACAGGTCAAGCCAAAGAAAATATCTCCTGTGGTACAATCAATCAAACTTTGACAGAGGCACAATGAGGCTAAAACTGCTGCCGAGTCAAGATTTGTTTGGTTTGTTTTGCTGCTTTGGCACTCAGGCCTCAGATTGGCTGAATAAGACTATGGAGGGATTTCCAGTGTAGCCCATCAGGCCCTGCTCTTCCCCCATCCTCCAAATTAACAAGTAATCAGCAGCAATAATCCATTACAGCACAGAACACAGCAAAAGAGAGAGAGACAGCGGGGTCTCCTCTAAGAGAAACTGGCTTATTTGGATAATCCTCTTTTGTCATGGCCTAAGTGAGGCAGCGCAAGGCTCCCAGACAGAGAGTCCAGCTCTGGGGCCAAGGGGGGCCTAATAAAGGGCCTGACCCACGGCCTGCCCCTTCACAGTGAGGAACGCCATTTCAATAGGCTGGGGGAGCGAGAGAGGGACAGAGGGGAGAGGCATTGACAGAACAGGAATCGACTGAACAAACAAACGCACAGAACTGATTACACCAGCCTTTCGTTTGAAGTGAAAAGGGGTGAGAGGGGAAGGGTGATCACATCGCTAGCCAGTTTCACTGGTCATCAGCTTTGTTTGGTCATCAGTAAATGCGGGGGAGGCCTGTGATTGAATAGAGGCTGAGTGAATCAAACAGACATAGGGACAGTGACACGTACCAAATGGCATCTGGGTCAAGAGCTCCCTTTTGCTTTTATTCTTGTTCCTTTCGTTGTTAAATTGAAGAACGTTGGCTCCAGACATTATGTCAGTTGGGAAAAGCAGGTGTTTTTTAATAAAATGTTTTAATTTTTAAGTGTGTTTCTGGGGTCTTGTGGGAAAAGGTTCACTAAAGCCCTATTCGGACAGTAATTGTTCTCATGTGGATGTCTCTAAAAATAAATTTGCATGGCACCTCAGTGATAAAACTCATGCATTCGGATGGCGATTTATTCACAGTGGAGGAGCGAGTTTTATGGGAGTGCACGCACTGCTCACGTGGTCGGTTGCATAATTGTCTGCTGTGAATAAAATGGCACATGCTTGGAATAATAATAAATTCATATTTAATGTAATAATAATATCCTATTATTTGATTATTTAAATCTCCTGTTTAAAATAGGAAGATAGACAAGCTATATAGTTGAAATGGTTTTGTCTTGCATTTTATCTCAAATGATGTCATTTAAAAATGGGGAATTTAGCAGAAATAAGTTAATGTACAAATTATTATTTATTTTATTATTATTTTATTTTATCTTATTTACAGTACATGAGGTAAGCATGAAGCTGCTTGGTTTATATGTTAATGTAATTGTATATAATAGGCTACATATTTTAAAATGGTATTGCACACCTGTTGCTGCCAGAATAACTGCCCATCTGTGCTTTATTTCTCCTTCTCATTTTTGTTCTCAACATCTTCCCGCTGCTGTGGTGGAGCGGTGATGAAATATTGTTCTTGTAAATACTTTCCAACATTTCCGTAATAAACGTATCTTTAAAATGCGTGCAAATTACAGTGAAGCTCAACACTTATTCAACACTTAGTGAACAGTGAATTTTGTATTGATCTCTTCTTGTAAACTCAGAGATGTGAATTCGAACGGCAATTAAATTGCCACACGACCTTGGTGTTTGTCAAAAAACAGTAGGTAATTCGGCTGAGGAGTTTTATGCGGGTGGTCAGAGAAAAACACAGACATTCTGGATTCGGAAGGCAATAAAATTTTTTTTAATAAAATTAAAAAAAAAAAAAATTAAATAAATAAATAAATAAAATCACAGACTACCCCCTGTAAATGGCAAAAATACCTTACGTCTCCCTGAGAAACAATTACCGTCCGAATAAGGCTATAGACATGACTAAACTCATGTCAGGAGGTAACAGACTGTTTAGGACATTATGGCCAAGAATGTGTGTAGTACCTGATCTCATAGGCGATCTCTTTCTCGTACTTCTTCTTTTGCCGATTACGGCAGCAGCAAAAGATGATGAGGGCGATGAGAATGAGAAGCAGCAGAACACATATTACTGCAGCTGCGATGATGCCGCCTGTGTTAGGGGCTGCAAAGGGTCAGAAAGAAGGACTTTTATTGAGATGCACAGGTTTAGAGTCTAGGACATAACCCATAAGCCCATTCACCACATTATCATAATCAGATAATAAGGGAAAGACCAAAAACACCTTAGATGCAGACTGAAACTCAACTATTTTGCTATTTACTCCGCTACTTTGCTACTTTAACAAAAAATATAGAGGAATAGGGCAGACTGTAAAGACTCACGTTGTGTGACATTGACCATCACCGTACACTCTTCTGTTCCAATACGGTTTTTAGCAAGGCATCGGTATGTTCCTGAAGCTGCCTCAGTGGCATTCCTCAGACTCATGGTGCCCTCGACTGGATCTGTGTGCAGCAGGAGACAGATTCTTCATTTTAACTGTGGCACCTGACAATTATGACAGTTTAAAAAAAAATTAAACTTCTTTCAGGGTACACGAGTAAAAGGAACTTACCGAGGACTGCCTGGGGTGGCAGTAGTTTATTGCCGGTGGTTCTCTCCCAGACGTACTGCAGTGGCTTTGTGCCCTCCACAGAGCTGCACCTCAACACCATATCTTTCCCCACCTGTGTTTGACCATCTGCATAACATCTGGGTTTAGAGGGGCGCACTGAGGGAAAGAAAACAGGAAGGAGAGAAAATTAGAAAAACTAAAAACTACTAGGACGGGGTCTCTCTCTCTCTCTATATCTATCTATCTATATCTATATCTATATCTCTATATCTATCTATCTATATCTATATCTATATCTCTATATCTATCTATCTATCTATCTATCTATCTATATATATATATATATATATATATATATCTATATATATATATATAAATAAAACTGTTTCTGCATCACACAAGTTCTCTTCAATATCTGTGTCTCCGACACAAATGCTATTCATCCACACTGTGAGTGTAACCGTCTTAACAGCTCTGTAACTGTTCAAACAGTATATAAAAACGCTGCAAAATAAGCCTCAAAGGTAATCAAAGACGCAACAGCGTGTTCGTATTCGATGCAGAGAACAAAATGCGAATGGCTGTGCATTTATTTGTGCATTACATTATAGCAAATACCATGTGTATACTGTGTTGCATGTAATGGTAAATTTGCATTTTATTGAGATTTGCTTTTAATGAGTGAAATAAAACTGTCAAAGCCGTCGCTGTGCTGTCAATCTCCCCTCATCCCCCTCCACTCCGCAGCTTAACCACGCCCAGTTCTGTAGCATTTTTCAAAACTATGGTGAGATCTGACTGCTGCTGAAACAGGGGGGTTTTATGACCCTTTAAATGCATGAAACGATCAAAGACAAAGGATCATTTATGGTAACAAGATGTAATGCTAAATAATATTTAGGCCTATAAACACATACAATCTGTAAAAAGTGTATACAGTCTTATGCACCTTAGGGCTGCAACAACTAATTGAAAATATCAATAATGAAAATCATCAACAACGACTGTCATTATCGATTAGTCGCATCTGCCCACCTTGCACGGAAAACTTCCGCCAGTTACATCAATTACAGCACTGAATAATGAATTTCTATGGACAAAATGCATCTAAAAATAGTGTAGGAAACCGAATGAGCAGCTGCAGGAAAGGTATGAGATCCAAGCTGCCCAAAATATGAGAATTCTTTGTTTTAAGCTTCAAGCTAATGCATTAATGTAATGTTTCAACATGGCTTGCCCTGTCAGATGCTTTGACAGATGTGTGGGCTGTTTAATGTGCGATACGTTTCCTCAGAGCAAAACTTTCATTTTACGGTTATATCCTTATCTGTAAGTGTTACAAATTCACGCGAGTATTTCCATTTTGCACGAAGGCTCGTCCTGACAGTCTGCATTAAACCTCAGACTTTATATGTTTTCATAGCATTCAGTTGGCACGTTTGTTTGAAGGGCAGCATTGGGCAGGATGTAAAATAGTGTTTTGTCAATAAAATAAAGAAAATTTGGTTTTTTATCTGATTAATTGAAGAAATAATCAGCCAACTAATCGATTATCAAAGTAATTGTTAGCTGCAGCCCTAATGCAAATAGAATTATGCAGTAAGCATGAGATATTAGTATAGCAGTTTTACGCAAGAGACCGCATGTGTAGGCAATTATCTCAAAAAGGAAAATATTATCATTCCGCTCTGACCAGCTAAAGGCTGAAATATCATCTTCCGCTTCACATATGGTGCATCATGAATGTAAAGGATGAGTCCCTGAGGCCCTTCTCTCACACTCCACCCATATTCATTCTCACTGCATCATAACTAATCACAGCATAGGAAGCCATGATCAGGGTAATGGATACAGCTGCTGCTATTACAGGTGCTGCCAATCAACTTAATTAAAATAAGAGCACAGCGGGTGTCAACATTCTTTGAGATAAAAGAGCAAACAAAAGCAGAAGTGGGTGGGAAAGTGGCTGGCTATTGTGAAAAACAGACAGCATGTGTTTTCTAAAAAGATATGCATTAAAACAGCAGACTTGAGGGAAAAAGTCAGCGAAACCTATGTATTCAAGGGAGGGAGAGATAGAAAGAGATGTGGAAAGATAGTGGGAGATTAGATGGGGTGAGGGTGGAGAACATAGGGAGCTCTGTGTAGAAACCAAAGCCTGCACAAACAGACCCCCTCCTTTGCTTGGCAGGAGATGACATGAGAATTCAAAGGCAAACAAAACTCCAAATTAAAACCAGGAGGAGACAGATACAGAGCCACATGTAAGGAGGGCAAAGAGACAACGAAAGAGAGTTGGAGGGCAAGACAGACAGAAGAATGTCAATAGTTGCTCTCTGATTCCTTCCAACCTTGGGCAGGGCATTGGCATTTGAGTCTCCATCAACATCATCGTTTGATAATAGAAGCTGTAAAAACAGATCTCTGGGGCTGCTGGGACAGAGGCTTAGAGACCTGAGGATTAACAGCAGGCAGGACTGAACAGCAATTTAATAGGATGAGGGGGTCAGAGCACAGCAGCTTCCTCTGACAGAATTTAAATGTGTGGTGATGGACAGGTGGGCGGGAGAAATCAAGGTGTAGACTGATGGTCTAATGCAGGTGCTTAAACCAACAGACACACATCTATACTAACGATCTGTATCTGCTTCTTTGAGAAGGACAATTTCTTATTAGACATTACTTTTGATAAGGTGAAATTGTTTTATAACTTAGCAGTGAGATCAAGGCAAGCGTGTCGGTATTCTGAGGTGATCACACTCGACTGGTCAAAAAGGCGAGAAGAAAAACAAGAACGAAAAAGTCAAACTGCCTGATGAAACACCAGACGCATAAAGGCGTGAAAAGAAAAAGGTCAAGCATTTCTATTTTTTGCTGTCTGGGAAGGGATGGGTTTTACTTTTTCCACCTTGAACACAAAAAAAAAGTTCACCTTGAAAGTTAACAATACTGAAGAAGCATATTATTTTAAGTGTTGACGACATCAACATAATGTTTATTAATCTTGGAATGAGCTTCACTGCCGTTTAAATCTGTGAAATAAGTTATGAGTTATGTTTAATTTAATATTTTAAAACATTCCAATGAGCAAATGCAACACACCACCCTAATGAAGAACTTTCTATTACGGTAAGCACGTAATGATTGTTTGTTTGCAATAGAAGTTCAGAGAAAAGTAAGAATCCCAGGACAGTGGTGATGTAAAATGAACATCATAATTTGCGTAATAAATAAGTGAGCAGCGGTGTTGTTATTTCTAACTAAAACTATTAAAAACAATTTTCATTAATTGAAATAAAGCTGAAATATAAATATTACATAAAAAACAAACTTAATTATTTCAGTTAGTTGGCAAGGCAACATTTCTAATTTTTAAATTAGTTTTAGTACTAAAACTAAAACTAATAAATATATAATATATATAAACTGATAAAATAAATGTTAAACAGAAATAAAAAAAAAAAAGTGACAAAAGCACATAAAATTACAAATACTATATTAGTATATAAATAACAATGGGCAGATGTCTTCAAACCTTGTAAACCACATGCTCACCAAACAACAAATATTCATCTACCTAAACCCATATAAAGTAGCCTTGTGGATGAAGAAAAGAACAAAAATCACTGCGTTTCTCTGTGTCTGCATCCCTAGAGCAGAGTCATGCCTCTCTGAGGTGGCATATAGCACATTTACAGCCCCTTCAAGTGAATGCCCTTGGACTGCTGTCTCTGATGGAGACACATTTAGTAAGGAACACACGCACGCAGCCAGACAGCATCTGCTCTGAATGCAGGTACAGAGTCCCTGCGGTCATCAGCGATAGGATAAGGGTGGACAATGAAGGGAACAGGCAAAGAGAGAACAGCTGCATTCATCAACTGCTGAGAGCACAACCAATCTGTGTCCTTCCATCTGTCTTACTATGATCCACCTCCAATCACCAGGTTGGCTCTTGCCAAACACTCCTTCACTTTGATAAATCAGTGGGCTTTAAGTCAACTAAAGTCTTTTACCTAACCAATCACTGGCTCACAAACTGAGACTCATGTCAAACAACCGCTTCCCTTTCACTACTTTATACCCTTTCACGTCTTTTGAACACTTGTCTGTCAATACCAATACTAGTGAAATTTCAAGATTCTGGATACAAATCTTGATCCTATAGCAAAAGCTAAATCCAAGTGATCACTCCTTTATTTAAAACAGTAAATAATAAAACAAAAACGAATATAAAATAAAACATACATTACTGTTCAAAACTGGTAAGTTTTTTTTAATGTTTTTGGAGAAGTCTCTTATACTCACCAAAGCTGCATTTATTTGATCAAAAATACAGTAAAATCAGTAATATGGTGAAATATATTACAACTTAAAATAATCTATTTTGTACAATGTACATTTTAAAACAATTTATTCATGTGATGGCAAAGCTGCCTTTACTCCAGTCTTCAATGTCACACAATACTTCAGAAACAAATATTGCTTAATATTTTTGTGGAATCCAGATAAGGATTCTTTTATTAATAGAAAGATCAAAAGAGAAGCATTCATTTGATATGGATCTTAAACTTGGATCTATAAATTAATATTTTTCAAAAGTTAGGGGTATAATTTTAAGACACCATATAATTTACTAAAAGAATAGTAAATGGTTTTAGTATTTAAAACTCTTCTTTTTCCTTTTTATCTTACAGCTACTGCCATTACAAATGCAAATACTCATCTCGGTCGTGTGGTTATTGAGTTTCGGGAAGTGATGCCATTGTCGTCATATTGTTAGGGGAGTTACTTCTGATGGCCTTGTTTTCCAAGAGTATGTTTGCCTAGGGCGTTTCTGTCTCTGCACTAGTCAACAAAGCAAGGAACAGGTGATTTTTCACACACGAAGTAGCACTGATGTCACATTTGCTGTTGACAGCGATCAATGCAGACCTTGAAACAAGGCAAGTCAGAAGGCCTGTGAAATCAAACTTTATTGTGCGTTTATGGTCCAGATCAATATTTTGTCACTCAGGACTTTCCCTTATGTTTTATAGCTCACCTTCCAGAAGAAAAAAAAGAAAAAAAGAAAGAAAAGAAAATAACGAGGGTGGGGAGTGTTTTTCAAAACAATCCCAAATAGATCAATCATTTTCATATAAACAGGGTTAGAGATTTATTCTTTAGTCAAAAGTGGCATTTACAGGCTTATATTTTTCACTCACCCATGACAGTTAGTAGGAACTTCCTGCTGCCGATGCCAGGAACCTTCTTAACCTTGCATTGATATGTGCCCGTGTCTGTGGCTTTCAGGCCCATGATGTTCATGGAGGCATCACCGTTTTTAGGGTCAGGGGAGTTGAAGTGGACTCTCCCTTTAAGAGGATCATAATAGTGTTCAAAGGCCCTGTCACCAGAGTACACGATCACCTGTGGGAAGGAAAAAGAAATGAGAAAACAACAAAAGAGAATCATGTTTTAGTAAGTGAACCTCATATACTGGTGAAAGGTTGCTCAACATTTCAATTTAAACACTGGGTGGGAAACAGTATATGCGTGTCAGTGAAAGGCTAAACCAATGTTCAGATTCAGACTAAAACCTAATTGTTCTGAAGTCAGTTAGACAAACACAGTGCTCCTACTTATCTCAAAAACATCCTTCAGCACAAGTGAAATATTTGCCCTTTCAATGCTACAACTTGAACAATGCATTCTTGTTGGACCACATTAACACCTTCTGTCACAAGGCAAGTATATTTTAAATGAGCCAATCATCAATACATATGCATCTGTCTCAAAAAGCTACATTAGAAGAGACAGTACAGGCTGTTTTCCCCAAAAGCATCGTAAGCCTAAGTAGATCATAGAACCATTGCCACCAATGCTCTCTACGATCAACTTGGCTTATGATGCTTTTGGGAAAAGCAGCCCAGGTCTGTTTCTGGCTAAAAGACACACATGGGCATAGTATAAACACAGATGCACAGAGTCTTGTCCCTCATAGAGGGAAAATATGGAATCTATTGAACAGTCCCCATCCACACCACTTCATTTCCATGATGATAGAGAGGCAATGGCCTCCTGTAGTGTCTTGCTTCATGCTCAGCGGTCCTGCGAATGCACCGCAGGGCAACAGAACAAGAGCTCGGAGCCACTCAGAGAGAGGAAAGAAATAAGGGTGGTGGGGGGGGCAGAACCTCTCCCTCATTCTTCCCCTCACATTCAAACATCTGCAGAATCTAAGACCATCTTGTCCAAATGATTACATAGTAAGCAGGCCTAATACATGCCACCTGGAGTCTGCCCACAAGAATTCAAGGAAACATCCAACAACGTCTGTAAAACAATCCATGTCTAATAACTACATGTAATAAAAAAGGGATAAGGAAAACTGCCTGAAGCAACATACAGGCACTAACATACTTCAAAAAGTCAAAAAGTCTGTTTAGGGAAGAGACCAAAAGATAATAGCAATCAAAGGGACAAGGAAGTCATTTAAGGTTTTTCTCGTCATTTATCTTTATCATCCAACTATGGAATGAGCAGTCTAATCAAATAACATCAATCAATGAATATACATGGATCTTCAGCCTGGCCTTTAAAGTTAAAAAATAACTATTTTGTAAATGCAGGTTACTGATCTTACTGTGAAACTCGCATTCATTTTTGAGTGCAAAGCCCACATCTCAAAATTCAAACAACAAGCAATGACCAGAACCATGTTCCTGCCCTACTTTTTTTCCTTTTTCGATAATGTTACACTCAGGTGTACGTCACAATACGGAAGAACAGATCTGTTGCTACTTCAATTTCATCACGAATTTAAGAAAATTTAGTTTTTACTATATGGGAGTCAGTGTGCAGTTTCACCGCTATTTACGAGCCAAGTCTTCAAGGACAGTGTGACATGTTAAACAAAGTGTGCACGTGTTTACTTGTGCATCTTGTTTACACTTGAGTGTATGTCTATATGCCTGTGGGTATGTGCACTTCCTCTAGGGCCACATCAGGCTCGTTTGAAATGCAAAGCAGCACTGAGTCACCTGTGTTGGAGATCACTCTGTTTTATAACCCGGGCAGTTTCTGTAGGCCTGCCTGTCTACATCAGTGTCTACACTTCACTGCACAACCACAGATGCTGCTGAAGTATATGCTACTGGGAACTAGTGCATACATCAACTATCACAAAGCCTTTACATTTGGGAAACACAGATACAGATAGATTGAGAATCAAATAGTACAATAAAGTACCCTATTTAAGACCCTATTTAACTTCCTTAAATGCACATCCCTGATATGAAGAAAAAAAACTGTTCATCTTTACAACCTGTATTTACAATGAAGTGACTTGCTGTTCCCCTGAAACAACTTACAATGTTAACAGGACATAACTAACTAACTAACAGGATCAAGGTTTCCACAAAAAATATTAAGCTGCAAAGCAGAATTGATAAATGTTTTTTGAGCACCAAATCTGTATACCAGAATGACTTCTGAAGGATCATGTGACACTGAAGATTGAGTAATGGATGCTGAAAATTCAGCTTTACCATCACAGAAATAAATTACATTTTTAAATATATTAAAATAAAAAGTTATTTTAATTTGTAATAATATTTCATAATATTATTGTTTTTTTAAATATTTTTTTATTAAATAAATGCAGCCTTGGTGAGCATCTTTCAAAAACATAAAAAACAAAATTGACCCCAAAATTTTAGAATGGTAGTGTATGTCATATTCATAATTATTCATACTACTCAAAATTAGTAGCAAATGACAATTCGTGCTTGATTAAAAAAAACGTTCAAATTGACTAGACACTTTCTGACACACATATAGATATGAAAATACAAATTTTCCAAATGAATGCAAAAACAACTGGGGTAATTTAAAACAATCTTATCTCTTTTTCTATATGTAAAAATGCAATGATAAAATCAATGCATGTTTACTTCTATTTTCTAAACAATTCTTTTGTTTTGCGTTTCCCATTGTCATTCTCAGGCTCAATCACAGCAGGACTATTGTGTAACTGCAGGTGCCGCATAAGAGATTATGGAGCCACAGTGCATGTACAGTGAGTGTCACCCCAAATTCCCATCCATTCTTCACTATAATGCTAATGCTAATGACCAATGCCATTTTGTATGGAATTCATCAACTCGTCAGCAGCGTCACGCAAACAAGAGAATCATTCACACTTCACTGTGTCCCAAAGACCTTCGCAATGAATACAATCACTGGAAATTGGGTTCTGCATTCAAGGTTGATTCATTGTTTCAATTCTTGCACTAGAATATAAATTATTGTTGAATACAGGAGAAAACATTTTCCTTCAAAAGGTAGCCTTGTGTGTTTGTGTATAGTGTCACGCCCTCTTCTTTTATCTTGGATCAAAAGTGAGAGATGAAAAAGAAGGGATATGCTTAAGATGGAACAAAACACTGGGCAATCAAGTTGGTCTTTATCTGTAACTCCCCTTTCATTTTTTGACTCATTTAATAGCTTTTTAAACACTGAAGAAAAAAAACAAAATGAAAACGCTCCGTTTTACAGTGAATATAGGGAATATGACTATCACTTAAATTTGTGCTCCATTTTTATAGTGAAAATGAAAATGTGATCTGTCAAATCACTATACATAACAGGTAGACGTGTCATATTGTTGAAAAGGTCTCAATTAGTAGAATACAACAATTAGAGACCAAACTATACGTTTGTATAATAAGACAATCCGTAGATCACGGAGTGACATGACATGTGGCTAAGGCTATAGAACTTCCAGGACGCGATCGCGTTGCAATCACGATGCATTGTTTTCCAATGTCATTTGAAAGTTCAACCAACAGAAACTGGATCTCGGGTGTAGTGGGTGGGTATATTGGGTAGGGATGATGTGTAGAACCCAATCGGACCCTGTTTTATAGCTAGAGCATGCTTGGTTTGGTTTGATTGCTCAGATTGACAGGTCTTGATTTACAGTGAGCCATAGAATAGGAGAGCACAGCTGAAACAGCTCTGGAAGATCATAACTCACCAACCAGGATATTATTACTTGTTTATTCTATGTACTTTTATTGTGGCATTTACACAAGCAAGTTCAGCAATGTTCAGTAAAATCACTTGTTTGGAGGGTTTTGGGACCATTGGTTAATTAAAAATAAATGTTTTATTAAAAATAAATGGCTAGGCTACCTAATCCATTGCATGGCTCGAAGACATTAATACATTACGTAACTACAGCGTGCTCGTTTAATTTTTCCTTGTGTATGCTGCACGTGTTTTACGCATTAGCCACACGCAAATCAAAACTTTGCATTCTAATGATGACCTTACATGATCAACCATCAAAAAGTTTTAAATTGCTTAAATTACTGACAATTAATCCATTGTCAATTGTAATATGTAAATGATCTGAAAAAGTGTGAATATGTAGATACTCTAATAATAGCTGCCAAAGCAAGAGTAAAAGCATTGCAAAGCACTGGACAAAGTGGGGCACAGTAACGGTTAGAAAAATTTCTCCCAAAAAAACACAGATTTAGCCCGCGTTCAACCTTCAACTTCTTATAAACCATTAAAAATGATGAAGTGGGTCAAAGACAAATCTCAAGTCCTAGGGCAAAGCCTGGCAGAACAGAGGGGGAAAGAGTGCAGGTCTATACCCATGAGGACGACCCAGCAAACAGCAAACTGAGCAATTGAGGGGAACAGAAATGTGAGGAGAAAGGGAGAACGATAAAAATAGAATGAAAAATTAGGTGTAAAACAACAGAAGAAATGAAGGAGCTTTGAGAAGAAAAAAGATGTAGCAGAAAGAGCGTGTGAGAAAGAGGAAGATAGGAAGAGAGGTGCAAGGATACCAAAGGGAGATCGACTATCGAGGGCTCCTGACCCAATTCTGTCCCCAGCTAAATGTATAATCTCTGGAGAGAAAGAGTATGAGGTAATCTCTGTATGTAGGGGTTGCAGCAGACAATCAGTATATCTGGCTGCTTACTCTACCTGCAAGCCCAATGTTAAGGCAAAATCAGCCTTTTGTAAAGAAGTGAGGGCCAGATTAATTATAGTCTATATTACAGAGATAGCATTTGTGTGGATGCAAGAAAAAGCAGTGCCTCTGTGGACCACAATTCACAGTGAAGTGAACCTATAATCACTTAGAGACAAACACACTAAACATCAATACATACAGTGGGTACGGAAAGTATTCAGACCCCCTTAAATTTTTCACTCTTTGTTATATTGCAGCCATTTGCTAAAATCATTTAAGTTCATTTTTTTTCCTCATTAATGTACACACAGAACCCCATATTGACAGAAAAACACAGAATTGTTGACATTTTTGCAGATTTATTAAAAAAGAAAAACTGAAATATCACATGGTCCTAAGTATTCAGACCCTTTGCTCAGTATTTAGTAGAAGCACCCTTTTGATCTAATACAGCCATGAGTCTTTTTGAGAAAGATGCAACAAGTTTTTCACACCTGGATTTGGGGATCCTTTGCCATTCCTCCTTGCAGATCCTCTCCAGTTCTGTCAGGCTGGATGGTAAACGTTGGTGGACAGCCATTTTTAGGTCTCTCCAGAGATGCTCAATTGGGTTTAAGTCAGGGCTCTGGCTGGGCCATTCAAGAACAGTCACGGAGTTGTTGTGAAGCCACTCCTTCGTTATTTTAGCTGTGTGCTTAGGGTCATTGTCTTGTTGGAAGGTAAACCTTCGGCCCAGTCTGAGGTCCTGAGCACTCTGGAGAAGGTTTTCATCCAGGATATCCCTGTACTTGGCCGCATTCATCTTTCCCTCGATTGCAACCAGTTGTCCTGTCCCTACAGCTGAAAAACACCCCCACAGCATGATGCTGCCACCACCATGCTTCACTGTTGGGACTGTATTGGACAGGTAATGAGCAGTGCCTGGTTTTCTCCACACATACCGCTTAGAATTAAGACCAAAAAGTTCTATCTTGGTCTCATCAGACCAGAGAATCTTATTTCTCACCATCTTGGAGTCCTCCATGCGGGCTTTCATGTGTCTTGCACTGAGGAGAGGCTTCCGTCGGGCCACTCTGCCATAAAGCCCCGACTGGTGGAGGGCTGCAGTGATGGTTGACTTTCTACAACTTTCTCCCATCTCCCGACTGCATCTCTGGAGCTCAGCCACAGTGATCTTTGGGTTCTTCTTTACCTCTCTCACCAAGGCTCTTCTCCCCCGATAGCTCAGTTTGGCCGGACAGTCAGCTCTAGGAAGGGTTCTGATCGTCCCAAATGTCTTCCATTTAAGGATTTATGGAGGCCACTGTGCTCTTAGGAACCTTAAGTGCAGCAGAAATTTTTTTGTAACCTTGGCCAGATCTGTGCCTTGCCACAATTCTGTCTCTGAGCTCTTCAGGCAGTTCCTTTGACCTCATGATTCTCATTTGCTCTGACATGCACTGTGAGCTGTAAGGTCTTATATAGACAGGTGTATGGCTTTCCTAATCAAGTCCAATCAGTATAATCAAACACAGCTGGACTCAAATGAAGGTGTAGAACCATCTCAAGGATGATCAGAAGAAATGGACAGCACCTGAGTTAAATATATGAGTGTCACAGCAAAGGGTCTGAATACTTAGGACCATGTGATATTTCAGTTTTTCTTTTTTAATAAATCTGCAAAAATGTCAACAATTCTGTGTTTTTCTGTCAATATGGGGTGCTGTGTGTACATTAATGAGGAAAAAAATGAACTTAAATGATTTTAGCAAATGGCTGCAATATAACAAAGAGTGAAAAATTTAAGGGGGTCTGAATACTTTCCGTACCCACTGTAATATCAACCAAGAGCTGCCAAAACCAATAAAACTCAAATGCACATCCATAAGACACTTTATGTAGAGCCACACACACACACACACACACACACCCATCCAGGGAACAACTTTACAGAGCACTAAAACAACAGGACGTGTTCATAAAACACCCAATGTGGTGTGCTGCATTTCCCTTACTGACAGATGTGGAACTCACAAATCAGTACCTGGGGGGGGGGGGTTGGGATGATGAATTATTTTATGATGATGATAGTTTGTAACTGGTCCCTGAGTGGGACTTTAAAACATTATCATGACATGAGCTGCTCATGTGTTAATGAAAACATGACGCAGTAGGAATGTTACATAGGCAGTCAAACTAGTTTTGTGAGCTTGTTTTTTCTGAAAACAAGAACTTGTGACAAGAAAAGAGGCAATGGAGCAAAAGGGACAAAGTCAAAACTAAACCTCCCAGAGGCTTTTGAATAATGAGCCATCAAATACGCTTTCCTCTAAAGAGACATTCTCTCTTACATACTTTAGACAATGTGATTGTTATGAGATACTCACCACTTTCTCTTCTTTCTGGTTGTCGGAGGGCTGTAGGCTCCACTCAATGTCCAGAGGCCCAGAATCATCAGCAGCAAGAGTAAACTGACATTCCAGCTTCACAGTCTCTCCGCTGGCTTTCTCAATGGATGTGGGACCAGTGGAGGTGATCTGTAGTCCACAGGCTGAGCCTGAGAAGAACAAAAAAGATGATGCTTTTTAACAGCAATGAAGATGCAGCTTATTTCCAAAACCAATCATTTGCATCACCCTTGCACCTATAAATATGAAGACGGACGTTTGTTTGTTTTTTTTCCATGGTTTAGATCACGTCACTGTATGGATTATCACTCAAAGCCTGTGCAATGCAGCATCCATGAGACAATGATTGATTTCTGTGGTCTGAGAAGATATATACGTTGCATGACCTCATTAGGGCTCAAGACGAATACATCAGAGATCTTCTATTCTTGGAATGAACATCATTTAGTAAATGACAACTAACAGAGCAGATAACAGTGGGGTTCTGTACAGAGGCACTCAAGAGTTAGACATTAGATAAAACTCAAAAATGAAGCATCTGCCTGTAGGAATGCCATTATTTTTCAGACAGAATCCAGACTGGCCAACAGTTTTTAAGCTCATCTGATTGATGATGCATAGTAAAAGCCATTTCTTTATTAGTCAGGAATGACCAGAAATTAAGTGAAATAAATTTACATAAAAAGTCCACCTTCAGTTGTCACCTTCAGCACAGGATATGTTGTTGCTATTAACATTACATGCCTAAAAAGGCAAAATGTGTGTTCAAAATGAACAATGTATAAATTAAATAAATACTATTAACAAACAAATAAGTAAAAAGTATATTAAAGTAATATATAAAATAATAAATAAATATGTAAAAACTAAGTATTATGTAAAAATAAAGTACTTTGATGCATGCTGAAAAAAAGACCATTAAATAACTGAGTACTGAGTACATGAGGGATGTTTCTAAAGTTTCAGTTGACTCAGCCCTCAGACATTCACTGTGATGTACAGCTGAAACTTTAGAACAAGAAAGTCCAGGTTTTTTTTTTTAAACAATTAAAAACAGGTGGAGTGCCATTCCCATAGAGGTTAGAATATTGTAGGGGTTACCTCTGGCAATTAATCTGAGATCAGTCCCATGAGGTTCTTCTGCTCTTTAGTCACAAACGGGACTGGTTGTAAATCAGCTTTTAAAAGGACATTTCACACAATACAAGCTGGGTGCGATACACCACATTATATAACAGGATCGTTTAGATGTCACACCTATGACAGTGCAAATTTCCCTAGGAGTATCACCAATGCTTTGATTTGTGGGATTGAAAAATATTACAAATGTGCACTGCATAAGGAATAATAATTCAAATGAAAAGAGGCACGGAAGTCAACAAATTAATATTGCTGGCATAGGCCATTCAGAAATCCCCCATTAGCAGTAATATATGCTCGTTTTCCCGTGATCAAAGTAATTCTTTAAACGAATGGATCCTTTGGTGACCCTGGCTGAAGGCTGCATTTCATTTAATTTTAATTAATATAGCCAGCTCTCAAGCACAGATCAGGGCTGCGTGGAGGACATGACTTCATTCAATCACCTAGGCCTACTGTCTCCATCTGGAATCAGAAATCTGGTACTAAAGCCTGTAGCGTTGTGCTCCACAACCATGGTAATCATAACTACTATCATGTTTTGATTTTTTACATTTATATGACTAAAGAACATTCAACTTTATCAAAAATTACAAAGTCTAAACCGGCTTTGCTACAAATCAAATTCCCCCCCCCTCTCTCCACTATGGTACATAATAGTTTGCTTATCTGATGGAAGTCAGTAATCAATACCGGCTGGGCATGAATACAGAACAAAAATGATGAACTGAATATCAACTAAGCATGGATATACACAAATAAGTGATTTTCATTGCATAAGCAATGCACACATGCATAAAAACGTGTTTAAACAGATGTATAATCTTTCTTAATATCATAACCATTCATTCAACATCTGATCTTCAATCACCTTAAACGGCACACTAATCATGCAAAAATCCTGTATACTAAAGACCAGATGATGGTCTTTTTATAGTACATTACAGCATCAGCAGTGACATTACACAAATGTTTCATTACCAGCAAGGAAAATGTGATTGAATGGGTCTTGTATCAGTGTGCTACTAGGGGCCCTGTTTACACCTGGTATTAAAGGATTAGTTCACTTTAAAATGAAAATTATCCTAGGCTTCACTCACCCTAAAGTACGTTTATAATGGATGGATGCACTTTCTTGAGCTTCATACTCAATGGTCCCGTTCACTGCCATTATAAAGCTTGGATGCGTCAGGATATTTATTAATATAACTCTGATTGTGTTCATCAGAAAGAATAAAGTCATGTATACCTATAGATGGCTTGAGGGTGAGTAAAGCTTGGGGTAATTTTCATTTTAAAGTTAACTAATCCTTAAAGATGCGTTTTGGTCAATCGGATCACAAGTAGACGAGGAAGACAAATTCCCGTTTACACCTGGTGTTTTAATCTCTCTTTTGTCCACTTTCAACCATTTCTGTCCTGATTTCTTTGAGGGGAGGGTCTTTGGGCAGGTAAATGTTTGGGCTTTTTCAGATCTTTTGATCTAATAAGCTCAGGCAATTTACGTATGAACTCAACGATGGCCAAACATATAGAGAGTATCAGCTTTTGTTTCTGCTCTGACAGCTGCAGGACCATGCCAAACACGGTGAGTGCATGTTAGAAATCAGGAACGGTGAGAGAACATTGTGCTTGGTACATGTGTTCAAACCAAACTTAGGTCTTCAGCCGACAAAGTTTGAATCCCATAATGTTTACACTTAAGGTCAGTAGGTGGAGAGTAGGTGGTCTTTTGTGGCTGTTTGAACACATTCAACCACATGAGAGTCTACACTACGAAAGCAATCCGGTCAAATGCATTTTTGACTACCTCTGGAAGTAGTCGAAAGTGGACAAACTTAAACATTTTAGACACCATTTACACCTGTATTTAGCGTTGTCTACTTGTGATCCCATCGACCAAAAAGCATCTTAATACCAGGTGGAAACAGGGCCTAGATTATCTCCACTGGGTAAAAGAGTGAGTAAAACCAACACGCAATTAAAATGCAAGGTAAAGACGTGATAAAATCAACATCCTTGCATCAAAATAAATTACTTACACGTACCACAGTTCATTTTTCATTATCGGGCACAATTTGACTGCCACAAAACAAGAGCACAGTGTCACAAAATCAATACACCACCAAATAACTATTCAGAAATTACTTTGCTATTAAAATTACACTGACATTTAAACACAAATAACCCAGTCAAATTTGAAGCAGGAAAAATTGCTCCCATTGTAAAGAAAGACAAAATTCAAGAAGTGCTACATTGTGGGGATTACCTAATCACTGTAGAAATGGAAAAAGCATAGTACAAGCCTGTACGAAAATATCTGAAAATTAAGGAAACGAGAGGAGATATTAATCAAGAACAGACTCAGGATCTGCTGTCCGGGCAGAAACGTGTGTAATACTACTCCACATAAACAATAGATATGGTAAAGCTGATGCTACTAAAGCTAAATGGGATAACAGAATCTCAAGAGTCATGCATAAGTTTGAAGTTCAAAATACACTTGTAGTCACATGACCAGGTACTGCACAGGTACAGAGTCGTATCTCAAGTGTAAGGGACGTCAAGCATGTGGGTCTGGAGTAAGGGGGCCTTAACTTCTAAGAATATCCATCTCTGCCTGGCTGTTCTTGACCTCCACCAGCTGAGCATGACAACAAATCCTATGAGGTTTAAAAGAAAGCAATTAGACCTACTAGAATGAGGCCATAAGACCACCACAACACTCTCCACTCGGTCCCCTATTTTATTTTATTTTTTTATCTCCCTCTCTCCCTTTCCCCTCCAAACTCTCCCTCTCACGCCAGTCCCGTGAGCCCCAGCACTGGTGATTGCAGACCCCCTTTGTGCACTCACAATAGGTAGAGAATCCTGTCTCCTGGCAACACATCCTACTGAGAATGCCTGAGAGGGGATGAGCAAAAAGGGGGAAGGTAATGCAGATAAAGAAAGAAGGAGTGAGCGATACAAACAAAAAAAAAGTGGGGGAGGCTAAATGAGAGGAGAGTAATAGCTTGGTGTGGACAGAGAGAGAGAATGTAAACAAAAGACTAACAGCTATGGGGTTTACAATCAGTTTTAAATTGCAGACAACAATTACAGTCAGCTGCAGATCACAAAAACACATTAAGTCAAAGTTAATCATAGGTAACAGACAGACCTGGGAGCTGAATACACAGCTCAGCCCTAAACGGATATATTGCAGAAAAACAAATATTGTAATTTTAGTTTTTTCCAATATCAGGCAGCACTAGTAAAAAATAAATAAATAAATAAATAAATAAATAAATAAATAATAATAATAAAAAAAATACACTATAAATGTATGCAGCAGGCATGTCTGAATATATGTGTGAGGAGGTAAGAATGAGTGTGCTTGTGTCAATAGGATTGCTAGCGAGTGAAGGTCATTTATCAGTTATGAAAACAGCACTAAAATCATGTGTATGTCACATTTCCATTTTCCAAAGTCAATACCTGAGCTACACTCAGGAAAGGAAAGGTCACTCCTGTATATATGATATGCAACAGGAGAGAGATTTGGAAGAATCTTTCCACAGCTGATAAGACAGCTTAGTCCATCTCTCTGGTGTACAGACAAATAGAACACAGTAAATGCATTTCAAAAGCTGACAAAATTGTTCTACATAGCATGTGCAGCTGTTTTGCATGCAGTACAGCAGAGCTTGAATTGTAATTAGGTTGTCATACGAGAATGGCTGGAGTACAAACTGAGCTCTCTCTCTCTCTCTTGCTCACATAAACTCTCATTTTAGAAGCAGCAATGAAGTGGAAGTTATTTTGGGGTTCCGGCAGTAGAAGAAAAATGACAAAGCAGAGTGTGACAGCTCTATATAGGATCGTGGCATGCTTGGCATATTTTCCAGGATCGGCGGAAGGATTATTACTTGCAGATAATTCCCATTTAAAAAACACTGCAGACGGCAGCTACTTAAAAATAAATAAATAAATAAATAAATAAATATCACTCCTCTCCATAGCATCACACTGTTTTGTAGCAGGAAGCAAAAAGCCGAAATATGCAAGAATTAATTTGACTAATTAATAGGTTTTTTTAATGAAATAAAACATCTCCCTACAGCCAACATCTGGACTGAGTCAAACGTTTGGCTTTAAGAGTAAAACAAAGCAAATTATGAGCAAGCACAAAGAAACAAGAGCAGAAGATGAGTGCATCAATTTTGTGCCAATTCAACAACTGTTTAAGACATTTAGCATTTGTACTACTCCACTTTTCTGCAGTAGTGCTAATATTGTTGGCTCCAGCATGATAAATTGCTCATGCTTTTCCTCATTTGTAAGTCGCTTTGGATAAAAGCATCTGCTAAATCATTACATGTAAATGTATTCTTGCTTTTCCTGCAAATATGCCTCCTAATAACATTTCACTACCAGTCCTGTTAATAAATAATCTGAAGAGGAAATTAACTGAACAGGAAAGAGAAAAAGAAGTCAGTGGCCAGTAGTGTGAAGCACCGTTAGCAGATCTCTTATCAGTGATGAGAATCTTTGATTCTTTAATCAACCCCCCTCTGACTCTCTCGTCCTCAAGGAATTATGATCTTATGAGGTGCCTGAGCCAATGGGCCATTGCTCTCGTTTCCCTTAGCATCTGCTTATCATCAACTCCCTCCTCCGCTCCTTTCTCTGCCCTTCAGACAAAGAGCTAGTGACCTTTCCTCTCCTCTCCGCTCCACTCTGCTCCCTAACCCTGAGACAGACACAGTAATGAGTGCAAAACCATTTACATTTTCCCTGCCCACCTCTAGGTCACTTAAACACACCCTCCCCCACCACAAATAAAGCAACACTTTCCCATAGTAGGAATCCCCTTTGTCTATGGTTAAGAGTCAGACTCCTACACATTATGCTGAAAATAGATGACTTTGTTTTCTGTTGTTTTGGGATGCAAACTGCATTCTCCTGTGTGCCAGGGTTAGTTAAAAAAGATGGAAAACAAATCAGAAAGCTATAGCATTCACATGGCAGAACAACAGCTTTGCACCACTACTGCAAAAGAGCTTCACACTAAGGCTGCACAATATATCGTTTTAGCATCGATATTGTGATGTGCGCATCTACGATAGTCACATGCGCAATGTCTATTATAGGGAACGTTAATCCGTACGGACCAGACACCACGGTTCAAAACGCAAGTGATTCTCAGATTAATTGCAAAGTTTGACCATCATACAATGAAAGTTTAGCATCTGAACGTGTTTTAGGTCCTGTCAGTTTAAACATTCAAGTGATTTTAAAACATAAGAAAAAGAAGCGAAAAGCAAAAAACAGAACTCAATTCTGAACGTGCGGCTGTTTTCTGTGCACACACAGAGCCGCGCAGATGCATGTGAACACCGAATGCCGTTCTCTTCTGCATCTATTTGTGCCTAAACGGACACGTACATGACAAAAAATTGTCAAAATGCATGTAAAACATCCTTGTAAACACAGTTGCTTATGGCTTAGGTGAACTAAACAATTGAGAAAAAAAAAAAAAAAAAAAAATGTGTAACAGTATTTTGTATGTGCAAAATGTGCATCAGGATGTAATAGATGGGCAACAGTATTGTGGATCTTCACATTCGGTCTTAAAGTGACAGCTGTCTAATATTCCTGCCGCTTTGTGTCAAGAATGTTAATCAAACAAAAGAAAGAGGAAAAATCACTTTTGTAGTTTTAACACAGATTAATTAATTTCATTTGTATCTTTGTTCTTTTATATTTAATCGGTGCTTGTAAGTTGTACATTATTTGCGTATACACTATGCGTATTCACTCACCTACAAAATCACCCCAATGATTCTAGAATAATTAATTCTTTCCAAATAGAGCTATTCAAGTCATCTGGTAATTTTTTTTTTTTTTTTTCATATCGTAATATATATCGCAGAAAAACTAAATATTGCAATGTCAGTTTTTTCCAATATCGTGCAGCCCTACTTCACACAAAAGATGTGCACAAAATATGCAAAGCTGTATCTGGTATACAATAAACAGAAAAAAAATCTAAATCAAAATCCTGATGGGACTAATTTTGGCAGCCCAAAATGACTGACTTACCATACATTTTAAATGTTTTTAATTATTATTAAATTTAATCAATTTGTTTGGGCACAGAATTATCTAGCTTATATTGGCCAACCCCTTTTACCCCCATTTTTTACAAAAACATTGCAGAAATAAGGGGGGGTGGGGGATAACTTGCATTAGATTTTGAATTAATTTTTGTGATTGCAAAATCCTGGAAGGACAGAATAACTTCTTATAGTGTGTTTTGCAAATAATCACTGTAAAATAATCTGTTTGAGAGATAAACATTTGTGCTATTTCTGTGCAATTTTCAGTGGAATGGATTTTGTAAAATGTGTTAAACAGAGCAGAAAGCACTACATACCTATTGGTAGCGGAAAGCATAATCAATTTAGCCAGAATATATAATTAACAAACATGCACGCAGTGGGGGAATGTGTAGAAAAACGACAGGCATTCAAATTCTGCTGAACTTTTCTGTGGGCACAAATTTCCTGTGAGCTTAGTCACAACACATTCCAAGTAACTCAACATTAACTGGAAAAATGTAAATGAGATCTGTGAAACTGGAGAGAAAAAAAAAAAAAAAAAAAAAAAAAAAAACCCACAAAATTAGAATTTTGGAAGTTTAAAAAAGAAGAAATAAAAGAAACTCTTAAAGGTTTAGAATCACATGAGGCTGCATAAATGACAGAATTTTCATTTTTGGGTTAAATATCGCTTTAAGATATGATCATGGTCTCAAACACAAACGGAAACCAAGCAAGTGGACTAGGACGAACAAACTCTTCTCAAATCACGTAAACAAGCGGATCATGTGCACGGTCAGTGCTTGCTAAGAGGCCAGTCCAGGATAAAGACCCCAGGTGAAGAGACAGACTGCTGATTCCATAAATCTCTCTTGTCTACTGGGACCAACATTAATCTAGACAAATATATTTCCACACAGTCTGTCTCTCTTTTTCAATCCGTGTCAAACAAACTCACAAACAACTTGTGCGATCTGACGACACACCCAATCGGAACTAAATCCACCGGTTCAGTGACCTCTTCCATCTGCATTACATATCAAAACTATTCCCATAACAACTAAACAAATCACAAAGCAGCTTAAAAAAATAAACACTGCTCTGCCTCTGGATCATTCTTTGTTGCACTTTTTCTTGTTTATGAAAAGAGTCAAGTTTGGAGCTTGAATAAATTGTAATACTGTAATACAAAACAGAGTGATTACAACATTGTTCACCAGTGACACCACAACACACATTTTCTTCCAGTAACTTCAATGTTATTTGAGCAACTGTGAAGTAAAGCTCACAGTGAGAAGTATAAAGCTTACAGTATAAGTGAGACGGGTGGGAAAAATGCAGAATGAAGATGTAAAACGATAAATCTGCTCTTCCAGATTTCTCTAAGGGGCAGAAGAGAAGTTGAAAGCAGATACATCTCATTTTTGTGTGTACTTCTAATCCGACAAAACCAGACTACTAACAGTTTTTGATCAGTAACTCAGCTGGTCTTTACAGAGCAAAACAGACACTACACACATAAAACGTTGAGCACACGTTAAATTAACTGTTTAATTGAGAGCTACAACACCAACCAAATGTAAAACCGGCACACATAATCCGACACACATGTACTCACAACGGCTTGAAGTTCTCACGCATGTCTTTAATGATTTTGGAGGGGCCAAGAGAGCGGAGGGCTCAGACTGACAGAGCGTGAATATCATTCTAGAACATTCTCTCCTGAACCGCAGTACTCAATTAAGGATTAAAGACCCCAACTCGTTTGGCGTTAACAAGGCCTCTTCTCAGAGTTATTAGCAATGGCTGCTTATGAAACAGAGGGCTGGCCTAAAACTGTCATTGCAACTGGGTTCTCTACAGCTTAACGTATAGAACACCGGTCAAATTATGACCACAGCAAGAATGCTTGAAAAGTATGTTGGGGGGGGATACAGAGTATCAATTTATTCTGACAGCGTGACTGCACAAATCCCTTGTGCAGTTAGTGCTCTCGTCACCATTCCAGGGAATCCTGGAGAGTTTTGTTTCCTAGAAAGGTTACAGGCACGTCCCAGAACTGATTATATCTCCAAAGGCAACCACTCAAACAAATCTATTAAATGAACATCAATCTGTATGTGCAGTTTAATTTAACAAAATAATAAATAGGCAAAAATGTTAACTGTCCAATGAAATTAGCCAAGCATGCACACTGAAAAATCACTGAAAATAGACAGACATTGCAATTACTGAATTACTAAATAATAGCTTCAACATATGCATACATGTACACACACAGCTTGCTCATAGCCTGAAATACAAACTACTGGACTGTAACAGAATGCAGATAAGCCAGCAGACACACTCACAGACATACACTCTGAACGTATGGCATTTAATAATTGACTAAAATCCTCCCGATGTAAGGGAGAATAGGTATCGCTCAAAAATCTCAGATCACCATACATGTCAGCCTGCTGCTATGAGAACAGCCGGAAACAACATTTACACCATTTTCTGTGAAATCTGACTGAAACATCTGTGGACCCACCTAAAAGTTCAAGTTCACAGTTCAACTCCAACATATCTTCACAGCGACTAAATTGAATTCAGCAACATTCAACCTTAATTTAGCATTCTATATAACCAATATCTTCTCATACCCTACTGTTTAAAGTTTGGGGTCAGTAAGTTTTTATTTTTTAAGAAATTAAACTTTTATTCAGCAAGTACGCATTAAATTGATCAAAAGTGACAGTAAAGACATTTATAATGTTACAAAAGATTTCTATTTTAAATAAATGTTCTTTCGAACTCTCTTCATCAAAGAATCCTGAAAAAAAGTATTCTTGGTTTCCACAAAAATATTAAGCAGCACCACTGTTTTCAACATTGATGATAATGAGAACTGTTTCTAAAGCCCCAAATCAGCATATTAGAATGATTAATGAAAGACCATGTGAAGATTGGAGTAATGACTGCTAAAAATAAATTCAGCTTGGCCATCACAGAAATAAATTACATTTTAAAATATATTAAAGCTGCAGTCGGTAACTTTTGGTGCTCTAGCGGTTAATGAACAGAACTGCACGCGTCTTGCGGAAGAACATTGTAGCTGGAGCTACTTCTCTCTGTTTATGTCTATGACGAGTCACGCAGGTACTGTGCTACTCCGCAGTGGTTCCTACCAGACCGGTCTAAAATAGTCAGAATATAAACACTTATTATAAGTGTACCATAATGATTCAGGGTAAGACAAAAACACTGTTTGGAAAATGGATTCATGTTGTACAATCTCATATAATTTTTGTAAATTTTGAACAAAAAAAAGTTACGGACAGCAGCTTTAAAATAGAAGACAGTTACTTTAAATTGGAATAATATTTCACAATATTACTGTTTTATTGTATTTTTGATCAAATTAATGAAACATAAGAGACTAACTTATCGACCCCAAACTTTTGAACAGTAGTGTCTTAGTAGTGTCACTCCTGGAGTGTGTGTGGTGGGGTCGTGAGGTTGGGGCAGGCTGGAGGCAGATGATGAGTCTGTGTTATATGCAGTTCTATAGTTTTTCCTACAGAACCAGGATAATGGTAACTAGTTCACAACTTCACACACCTAAAACTTTCAACAAGACAAGTCCCCAGGATAATGGTAACTAGTTCACAACTTCACACACCTAAAACTTTCAACAAGACTTCGCTTTACATATGGAGGAAAATGTGGAAGTAATTCTTCCATAGACAAAGAGTTTAGTTTAGGATTTAAACTGTGGGTGTTTTTCAGACAACATCTGCCCCAGGCTGCAACAGCATTTTATTTTCATATACAGAATATTGTATTTCCAATAATGGCTCTGCTGGCAGCTTGGCAAACTGTGAATTTGATAAAATGTGTGCCTGCATAAATCAATAGCACTTGACAAAAGATAAGTGACATTGTCTGTATGGGCACAATGCCATTACCAGCACTGCACTGAATCTGACAGATCGTCACAGATCTAGAACGTGTTCTAGAATTCATACAGTAAATCAACATGCCATGCTAATAAAGTGAAAAAGTGCCCGCTCCCTTTTTCAGCAGCTTTGGTTCTGGAAATATTTAATGGATTTAAGGAGCCCGCAATCCAACCAACCAGCTACAAGGCATTAACAACATTACAAACGTTGATTTAAAGCAAAAAAGCATTTGAAAATCAGACTAAAAGACAAAAAAGGTAAAAGACTGGGTACTTAACCACTTTAATGAGAGAAAGAATTACAATCCCATGAAGCACTGCAAATGACAATGGAATCAAAAACCACTGAAAAACATAAAACTATTGATTTAAAGTGGTTGATTATGTATACAGAAACAACATTTTTACTACACAATGTATATAAATGTTTGCAGATATATACAAATAAAGTATTGAGATCACAGCGAGACTAACATTAAGTCATTTACAGTACTTCATGGGAGTGGGCAGTCACTTAGAGCTTTGTTGGCACCATTTGCTTGCATGATTCTCTGATTGGCAGAGATTTCTTTAGAGAATCAAGGGTAATGTCATTTTCACAAGGAACTCTGCTGTTAAATTCGATTATTTAAAAAAAAATAAGCTCGAAATAATGTGCACTCATGGCCTAAAAAGCAAATACCATCAATTAACAACCCTATACCTCACAGTAGGTCCATGTTTAAAGGTTTCTAAGTTATTGTTAAAAAACAATTCCCCTATGGAGAAAATGAATGGGATTCTTACTTTCAGAACCTGACTGACTGTTGCACTTAAACTGTAAGTGACAACAAAACTATAACATTCCAGTTTAAAAAAAAAAAAAAAAAAAAAAAAAAAAATCAGTGAATCTGATTACAATGACAGTGTTCTAGTTTTGTTGTGTTAGTGCAAGAAAAAAAAAAAAAAAAAAAAAATCTCTCTTCTAGGGCATAGGAAATTAGTTTAAGATTTTATAGAGCTGTCATTCGGTCTAAATCTGTCTGGGTGAAAAATACAGGCTTCAGCTGTTCCTGGCATTCTTTATGAAAAAGACAGCAGGACAGTAAAGATAGGACTTTAGTCACTAGGTGAGAGCACTATCAGATCACACCCAGCCCTGCTGATAACACACACCAAGTCGACTACACACAGGCCAATCTTTATGGACCACTGCAGTGAACATGGTCTCAATATGATGAGTGATCTCACGCATTACACACGAGCGAGAAAAACAAACCAGCAGGTGTGTTGAGCGCACCTCTGTGTGCTTTGCTCCCTCAGGCTCAGCAAGTCTGTCAGGGTCTATTACTGAGGAAGAGAGACAGATGAAAAGAGGAAGAAAGAGACTCTCTGAATGTCAAACATTAAAGCAAATGCCATTTCCACACAACAACTGTATAGACAGGAAAAAAAAAAAAAAAAAAAAAAGATGGACATTCTTGGGCACTATTATTATCAGCAGAACGAAGGGAGAGTGGAGTATCTGGACTGTATAGATATAGTGTAAAACTGCACTAACAGTGCTACTGGATGTGTATGTGTATGAATGTCATTTAGCAGCAAGGTCTGCTTTGAAAAGCACTGAATATGCATCCCAAGCCTGCTGTGGGGCACAGCACATTGTGTGGCACCATACACATGCATAATGCAATCCGTGTTTCTCTCAACAACATCCAACAGGCAATGGACCAATCAAGTTGTAAATAGACCTCGGTGCATGAAATTCACTTTGCCTTTGCTTTGAATTAAAAGGATCCAATCAAAGAGTAAGTAACATTACAGACACGCAAGAACAAACTCTGTTTAGAGAAAAATAAATGTAAAACTGTAAAACTGCAAATAAATGTAAAAATGTAAAACAGTGCCACTGGATGTGCATGTGTATGAATGTGATAGCAGCAAGGTCTCTGTGCATGAAATACACTTTCATGCACAAATGCCTTTGCTTTGAATTAAAAGGATTCTCTTAACCAAAGTAAGTAACATTACAAAGGGGGGAACCTCCAGCTATAGTGAATGCAGAGATGTGTGTCTATTATTCTTTTACCATTTCCCAGTTGTTTTGGTAACAGCTTGCCATCCTCCCTCCACACCATCTTTAATCGTGTCATTAATTAAATGCAGCACCATTCCAGAAGTTGCTACATAACATCACTTCATCTAAGAATATCTGGCTAGAGAATCTTGTTGTCTGTAAGCTTTTTTGGGTAAGCATTTCCAAATACTTAAACAACCTTCAGATCTAACATACTCATCTCAATCCAAATAGTTTTAATACTTAAACAAAAAAAAAATCCATTTTGTTGTTACGTAAAAACACTACATTCGATTTCTAGATGTTTGGAGGGCAATATGAGGACAGTGTAGCAGTGAAAGCCTTCTGGGTAGATTATGGCTCGCATCAGCATCCAGCTCACACCTAGACATGTTTGTTTAACAAAGCCACATTCACCAGACCAGAAAACACACAGATGACCTTTTCAGAGTCAAAAATTACATTCTAAAAATAGATTATACTCTCTACAGAACTAAAATTAAAGATTTCAATGAAGTTAAACTCACAGATTTGACAATTTCGATGAGAAGAGGAACATTAATACATCAAAATGTCACTAAATGATGAAATATATTCCTACGAAAGCCACTTGTTTCTCATTTTCACCTGCCCATGTGCTTTGAAAGCCAATAAGTCCACACAACATGCACACTCATATGCACACGCACACAACGATCCTAACATACTAGAAGCTTCTCGGTCTTGAATCCGAAGAAGTTAAGTCAGGAGTGGTCAAACAGACAGACAGCTGTCTCTCAGCTTAAAGATCAGTCAGGGTCAGACAGGCAGCTCAGCCCAGTAATCCCAATGAAAGTGTCTGATCTCAGCTAACAGGCTTTCACTCTCAGCAAGGAACCTCAATCAAAGAATCAGAGAGCTTGTGTTCAGAGCCAAAGGACTCACAAGAACACTCAAGTGCTCATATCTACCAACTTATTATTTGACAAAGGCTAAAATAAAAACCTAAAATGCATCAAATGCTAAAAAACTGTTTTTAGATTCAAATCTTCATTAACATGTAACCTTTTTAAACCACAGTAGGTAGGATGTATGTGACAGAAAAAGACCAAGTATTAATCTTCATTTAAATCATCCCGCAAAACATATTGAATAAATAAGTCAAGCAGAACGACGGCATGGCTTTGCAAAATTGAGACGCCAGAAACCTGTATGGTGACAAACGTATCTGTGCATTCAATTTTACAGAAATCAAACCTGACATTTCATTTGAAATATTTGACACTGTTGCCAAGAGGCCTGAAAAAAAAAGAAAAAAAGAAAAGAAAAAGAAACAGTCTTTATTTTGCAGGCCTGGAAAGCTTGAAGCTTCGGCTTGGGTGGGTTCTGCATGTGAGGATCTTTCTACAATGCTGAAGGAATTCATATTCTCACCAGTAAAGTAAGTGGAACAGATGCAAAAGGCTAGAATATGCACAGACAACAAAATAAAATATTCTTGGGAAGCCTTGTTTATTTAGGATGCACAAGAGAAAAAGTAATCATTAACCTTCAATGAACAGTCAATGAAAGTTTTCCAATGTGTCAGTAGGCTCTAGAGAGTCTTCTCATGTGTGAAGGTAAATGTTAAATCATTGTAAACACCATAAAGAATGAAGCAAAATGTCAAAGTTCTGATTTTAAAAAGATGGAACGTGGCTCTGTGTGGGTGAACAAAGGACATTTTAAATATGTGTTTGTATTTGTGTCAGATGAGAGCACACCAGAGAAAAACAGTAAATCTGAGGATTACAGAACACCTAGTGCTGCCTAAATGCATCGCTTTATACAGAATGAAAAGGGAGGGGAAAGAGAGAGAAAAGAGCTAGAATGCTCTGAAAGTACTGAGATGGCAAAAAAAAAAAAAAAAACAATTCCTTCTGATATTAGTGTGCAGGATGGAAAGGGATGAGAGAATGACACAGAAGAGGTGGCCTTGTGATGTGGCCATGAATTAAACATGAATCCATTAAGACACTTAACAGCTGGTTGCCATAAAGCATTTTTTCAGAGGAACATCTACAGCAGCAGAAACCATACAGTGCAGCTTCATACACACATTATACCAGTGTCACACACACACACACACACACACACACACACACACACACACACACACAGTCATACTGTGCAAAAGGCACACTTAAAACAGACAAAGATTTCGGCTTAAAAGATTCAAAAACTAGGTTAAACTTCATAACTACCACTGGGTAAAATAGGTTTTATTTGTTCACAACAGAACAAATTACACTTCAAACGTTACTGTTTGCCAAGTACCATGAAAACACAGCTTATTATATCCAGAGGCAGTCTCCAGGGAAACAATGTGTTCTGCAGTCAATTACACACTTTTTTCTCTATATCTCTATTTTCTCTCTGCATCTAAATCTCAATATCTCTGTCTCCTTCATTTAAGCTCTCTTTAAATGGGCAATAGCTTTGAGCAAATTGCTGTTGCAAATACCTTATGGACCTTCATGCACACACACTGAAAATAAATGAATCAGTATTTGCGATTCACACCGATGCTGTCCAGGGGCCGGATTTACAAAAAATTCGTAACAATAAAATTCCTCTTAACTACCATTTTCTTATTTTCTAAATTAAGAATATTTTGCATTCCCAAAAACACTTCTTAATGTTCTTTTTCTTTTTTCTTAAAGCTGCAGTCCATAAGTTTTGCCTCTTTGTCGCCATCTCTGCTTGAAACCTGCAATTGTAGTTATTTGCGGAATTATCTTTACGTGAGTTGTGCATTGGCACGGCTCCTCAGTGCGGATGAATCTAATGTTTGCTGTCAGTCACCACATCGGTGTGGATACTGTACTTCAGAATCACAGATTCTACATCTTGGAAGTATGACTAAAATAAGAATTTTCACCGGAAAATGTCATCCGAAGGAGTAAGTAACATGTCTGCCACTTTTATTCTGACCAACTGAGAAAAAAAGCATTAGGCCTACAATAAATTGCACTGCCAATGATGATTAAATCTAACAATCTCTTAGCATGGATTACACTAAACCATGCATATTATTATTGTTATACTTTGTTCTCAACTGTTGTTCAGTGTAGATGCATTTTAGGATTTGTACTTTTTATTCCGATTGTATTATAGTTCTATTCATGAGAATCGATCGGTTCATTCGCACCAGTGCGCCTAAATATTTTGTCACACTCGTACGCAGTTATTTTCAGGCAAAAATGCGAGCAAAATGTTCGCACTGTGAAATGACGCAAAGACAAACGGCTGCATGCTCGAATTTCCCGCAGAAACCCACCAGTACCACCCAAATGATAAAACATTATTACAAGATTACCATTATGAATTGGGATAAGGTAAGGTGATAGTTTTGAACACTGGCTGGTTATGTACTTGCTCAAATTGATTTTGGATCATTTTTAACCAAAAAAAAGTTACAGACAGATTGTAAGATTGTACAAAAAAGAATTCCTGAAAAGAATGTTCTTAAAATCATCGTATATAACCTCTTAAAGTTGGAATAACTTTCATTTTACAAGACGTTTTCAAGAATTGCACTTAAGAACATTCTTACAAACTTCTTAGTATTTATCTTATCAATCTAAATAATAATAATAATGAAAAAAAAAAGTTAAAAATGTCAAAAATTGTGAACATATATATATTTATATTATTTATTTATTTATTTATTTATTTTTTTCTCTCCAGGCAAGAATGGCCACGGCCATTTGTAATTTTAATGTGTCTGGCTTCCCGTGTCATGCGCTTCCAGTTATTTTTAGCTGTACAAAACAGCTCGTTATGCTGCTTGATATTCCAAACTGGTATTTCTTACCATATTATTTTAATGTATTGTCTTAATTATAAACACACTAGTTTGTAGCTCAAACAGTTTTACAGTTTACTGCACTTTCTTCTCGCCATTTCCCAATAGTGGCTAATAAATCGGAAGTCTTGCTCATTCACAGAAACACCTTACTTCCGTGTTGAAATATAAGGTGGATAGAGATTCTATTGTGTTACTTGCATTTATGAATCTTTTTTATTTTTTTTTTTTATTTTTTTATTTTTTTACTTTTTACACCAACCTGACCAGGGACAACAGATCTTGGCTAAATGTGGCACATAGATTGATTCTAAGTATTAATGCGTACTGTCCCTGATTAAATAAAAAACGAACAAGTTAATTAATCTGGCCTGAGCTGAGAATTAATATAAATGTGAGATGGCTCAAGAAACTGGTAACTAGACCCCTGATCACCACATCCATGAGGAAGTTAACATCTAAATCCAAAACTTAATGCAATGACAAGGTTGTGTCGTACACAGAGACAAGCTGTTGACACCTATGTTCAAGGTTATACTTGGCAGGTGGGCCTTGCAGATGCTTTTTTGCTTTTGTTTCCTTTAGCATCACATGAAAAACTCAAATATTTGCACTGAAACACACTGTAGAGTTCCTTCTTCCCCCTTTATTTAAACTCATTTCACATTGATGCATGCTCACGGTGTCTAATCATAGCTCAAGAAGCAAAATGTAGGGAATCATGAAGGCTGTAATGAAACAGTTTGTTTGGGCAAAGATGAGAGCTAGATGGTTGATTTATCAGAACTAGGCCAGGGCCCAAAAGGTTATTTGTAAAATATTACAAAGTAGATTGCGTATGAACACCACAGGCTAAATGTAAAGATTGCGACATGAATCCTCCCCTCATGCTGAGAAAATGACACATAAAAAGGAAACTGTGCATACTAATGATTATCTAGGGAAAACAAATCACTTTTTCCCGCACACGAGGGTCATTTACATATGTAGGAACAGATTACAATTTGCCTTAACATTAGAGTGGTGTTGACTTGAATGCTAATGCCGAGGCAGGACGTGTGTGTGTGTGTGTGTTGAGGGGGTTGATATGAGACAAGGGCATAGCATTTTTTTCTTCTTTTCCAGTCTGTGCAAATTTGCTTTTTCTCTCACACGCTGGCAGTCAATAATGTGTAATGTTTCTCAATGAGATAAAAAGCCTAAAATTGGTTTCTACACAGCTGCTTTACTTTTCGCCTCCTTACTTCTGGAGGAACTAAATCTCTTTGATAACACACAACATAGCGACAAAGGTCTTCTGCTACACATGATTACATTTCCCCAATCTAGATTATAATCTAATTGTAGAGAGCTGGAACGGACTTCTTGCTTCTGTCTGAAAGTGAAGTGCAGCTTTAAAACCATCTCTAAATTGGGCAATGTTTAACTGGATTTGAGCTTGGCTAATGCTGGACCAGGGATAAGGTAGTTTTAAAGGGCTAATCTTAGTAGTGTGTAGTAAGTGTCAATATTTGATTTTATTCTCCAGCTGATTCTTAAGCAGACTGATAAACTTTATTTTTCCAGTTAATGTTTGTGTGACAGAGACGGAAAGAGAAAACAGTGCTAGCATGTATAAATCTTCTGAGTAGAAGACCTGCTAAAGTAAATCCCTGTAGACTTGATTCCTGCATAGTGAAGGCTCACACATGCACACACACATACACTCTGTGACTGCACCAAGACTGTGTACACCTTCACACAAACATACCAGTGTCAAGCTGGCAGGCATAAACATAAACACAAACACACACACACACACACACACACACACACACACACACACTCAGTCTCTAAGACAAATATAATCTTACACTGGAGCCTGACCACTCTCTCCCACACAAAACAAACGCATAAGCCTATACACCATGCATTAGAAGCCACATACTTCCAGAGAATATGTTCCCTCCTACCAATTTGGATTAAAGAACGACTGTGTTTTTGGATTAAGAAAAACTGCTGCTGCATGACTGACTACTTTTCCATGTGAATAAATGTTGAAACATGCTGATTATCTAAGATAAAATAGTGCACCACACACAAACACTGTCCTCATAGAACCGGGAGGACACAAAGGATCACGTTAACCCAACCTAGCAGTCTCTAAACAGGGAGGACAGGATCTACATTCTGAGTAATTATGACAGACGTCATAGACAGACGTTTATGACAGGACACAATGGAGTCAGTTAAGTAATACACATTACTAGTAATTTAAACTTGCTTAGTTTAAACTCCATGGTGTATTAGTCTACAGTTCAAAAGGGCAGCATTTATTAGAAATAGAAATATTTTGTAACATTATAAATGCCTTTACTGTCATCCTTGCTGAAAAAAAGTATTAATCTACTGACCCCAAATTTCTGAATAAGACCAAATGGAAGAGAAAGCAACGGATTCTCATATAGTTGTGTCAGCCAATTCCTCATTAAATCAGCTACAACTCACAATTTTAGAGTACTCATTGTTCTGTCAACACAGTACAGATGGATCAAAATAATCTGTTCCATCAACTACGCCTTTATGCATAATATTGTTCTATTTTTATACTAAGGCCGTGTGTCCACCAAAGCGATTTTAGCCAACTGAAAACGCTAGACGCTCTGCTGAAAACGCCTATCTGTGAGCGCTTGAGCAGTTCGGCATCGCAGCGGGGTTTTCTTTTTCAGTTTAGACGCATTGTTGCTGATACGGAATATCTGCGGCACTGTTATTTGTAAATGATTTCGCAGATTATTTTTTTCAGACTAAAAATGTTGACACAATGTAGAGTACTTTGCTATGTATGTTCAGAGAACAGCAATATTAATTTCTCATCCATTTTGTTCCGTTCTCTGCTTGTTGATGTTGTTGTACAGCAAGAATGTTGTGACAGTTGGTCAGTGTTGCATTTGTCCTGCCCCTCCTCCACTCATTAGACGGCTGGCTAAAAAGTGACAGTGATGAGCACAGCGATTTACTCAGATTTGAACATTCTTCAACTCGAGGCGACCGGTAAAAATGCTGAGCGCTCAGCGTTTGAGCGTGAAAAAGACGCTCAGCACCTCGATATGCTCAGGCAGTTTAAAAAAGGCGGCGCTCCCATTGAAAACAATTGGAGAAGTACGCTAGCCACTGGAAAAAATGCTTTGGTGGACACACGGCCTAATTGCTGCACAATTAAAAGTAAACACTTACTCATCCTTATGTTGTTCCAAAACATACAAAAGATGATATTGTGAGAAATGTCTCTTTTTTTTTTTCATCCATTCAGTTAAAGTCATTTGGGTCCAATGTTGTTTTGTTTATTGACTTTCAGTGTATCAATGAAAATGTTTTTCAAAATATCTTTTGTGTTCTACATTAAAAAGAAAGTCACACAGGTTTGGAACAACATGAGGGTGAGAAAATACTAAGAGAATTTTTATTTTTTGGTTAACTATCCTTTTAATTTGGCTTTATATCCTTTATAGGAGACTGGAATGTACGCCAGAACTTCATCAGTCTCAGTATCAAAAGGTCTAATTGAGACAGAGACATTTCTGTCTGAATCACAAATGGGAGTTTATTAGACATGTGTCTGCATTAAGACTCATTATGGGATATAAGCATTACTGAGGGGTGAGCTGAGGGACACAATGATGGATGCACTACAGGTCCTTATCATTGCAGAAAAAACAAGGTGGTGCCTATGAGCTGATGTGTGATGGATGGAGAGACGCAGAACAAGAGGTTTCATGACCTTGTGTTTATGGAAGGTTTATCAGAAAAGTGGGAGGGGAAAAGTGCAAATCCCAGCCCAAGTCAGCTTGGCTATGATCTGAGCTTCACAGTGATTCACACATCCCTAGGGAAAAAAAAAGAAAAGAAAAAACTCCTACCAGCCTTTACATACTTAACCCTCAACCCTGCCAAATCCCTCTGAAATACGATTCCATTCTCTTCCATTATCCCTTTCGATTCCTTGTTTCATTCGTCTCTGCCTCTCGCATGATATACTTACAATGATCACACTTTCTTCCCTCCATCCTCTTCTAAACTCCCACTCATACACTCATCCATGACTTTAACCTCTGCTCCCCTCTCCTTTCTGTTTGAATCTACCGTCTCTTTCTACTCCCCTCTGTTCCCAGGTTGCCTATTTCAGCATGTGTGAATGATGATCCATGAATGCATAGCAAGTCTCCAATTGAAACTAGAGTGACCAAAAAAAAAAAAACACCTTACAATCTTGGTTATTTATCATTATCACAAGGTCTAATGGAACGTGATCGGCCAGCTGTAATGGCCCACTTACTCTCCAAATTGAAAAAGAAGGCAATGAAAATAGGCAAGAGAGAGTGAGAGAGGGCTTGGCACACTGGATCAGAGGGTTGTAATGTAACAGGAGTAGGTGTTGCCTGTGTCTCAGGTACGAGTCTTGCATTCTAAAATATTTATGAAGCAGAGGCCTGATTATTCATATGGGTAGTGTGTCCTCTGTTAGGTGGAGGGCATACAGCATATACAGAAACACAGATGCTCAGAGTGTTAATCTACTCTAAAGCTCACTCCCTTATTCAGAAAGACAGCACCAGGGGGAATGTTGTGTTGAGAGGAGAAGACACCACAAAAGGAGCGAAACACAGGGCTTTGAGTCACAGGTGAGGTTGAAGTCGATATCAACATTTCATTTTGAGAGGCTTTGCTGGTTGGATTAGACACCGCTGCTGCAGAACAGAATAGAGTGGGTGGCCTGAGGCCATAACTCAGCAGATCGGCTCTCTTTAGATTACAAATCCTGGAGTATCTCAAATAAATATCTTATTGCCTCACAGCATGCCCTCCAGCCATACCTTCTCATCTTTTCCTCTCTGTGGGAGCCTACGTCAAACAGTTTCTGTTTATTCTAAAAGTAAGCTAATTAGAAAAAATGACATTTCTTAAGAACAGTAACTGCAATGATTATGAAAAAAGGAGTGCTTTACATTAATAGAAATTAATTAGTGAAATACTATAACAATTGCTTTTATTATAATTATAATAACAAACACTTTTTATAAAACACAATTAAAATAGAACAACAGTTCACCTTTAAAGGGTTAGTTCATCCAAAAATAAAAATTCTGTCATCACTCACCCTCATGTTGTTCCAAACCCGTAAGACCTTCGTTCATCTTCACAACACAAATTAAGATATTTTTGATGAAATCCAAAAAGGTATACAACTCGTCCATAGACAATTTAACTGACACTTTCAAGGTCCAGTAAAGGTACCAAAGACACCGTTAAAACAGTCGACGTGACTGACGTGACTACTTTGTGCACAAAAACAAAACAAAAATAACTACTTTATTCAACAATCTCTTCTCTTCCCTGTCATTATCCTTACGCAGATGACGCAGTAAGCACAGTGAAGGCTTCCGTGTTTACGTGCAAATGCCGGCTCAGTATTGGCCAAAGCTGATCACGTGAGCAGTAATCTTTGTTTCAACTCACAAATAGTCAAGACAATGCATTATTTTAAGTTTAAATTTTAACTTAAAGTAATGCGTTGTCTTGACTATTTTTGAGTTGAAACAAAGCTTATTTTCAAGTTGAGTTAACTCACATTAAGGCAGCAGGTGAACTTACATTTTTAAGTTTAACCAGCTGAAAATGTTTTACAGTGTGGAAGCGCTGGATGTAAACAAAGAATGACACAGATGGGAAGATATTGTTGAATAAAGTCATTATTTTTGTTGTGTTTTTGTGCACAAAGTATTCTTGTCGCTTCATAAAATTAAGGTTGAACCACTGCAGTCACGTTGACTTTCTAAACTATGACTTTAGTACCTTTCTGGACCTTGAAAATGTCAGTAATTAATGACAGAATTTTCATTTTTGGGTGAACTATCCCTTTAAATGTGTGTTTATTTGTCTTATGTTTGCAAAATCCACTGAAATGGCATAATTATTGAATTAGATGGTAAGAAAACTGCCTGGTAAAAAAAAAATTCAATTGTTTAATTTCAAACCCGGTTTCTAAATCTTAGCTTGTCATTGTCATGTTGAAGTCCTCATTTATTAATAAACCCTTGTTGTGGAGTGTAACGAACCATGTTCTGCAAAAACCTAAATGACTTACTGTAGAAACCTCTACTCTACTTTTTTAGACCTCAGAGCACTACTTGTCTGGAAAAATGTCACATTTAGTGACTGAAAAATATATAAATCTAAATTCATACACATTTAAGCTAAAGAAAAAATAAAAACACAGTAAAAACAGTTAATAAATATTATTACAATTTACAACATTGTTTACCATTTTATTGTACTTTAAAATGTAACTTACTCCTGTGATGGCAAAGCTGTTTTCAGCAGCCATTACTCCAGTCTTCAGTGTCATTAATATTTTTGTGGAAACCATGATAATTTTTTTTCCCCAGGAATAAAAAGGTTAAAAGAACAAAAAAACATTTGTAACATTTTAAATGCCTTTGCTGTCACTTTTGATGAATTTAAAAGGATAGTTCACCCATAAATAAAAAAATTCTGTCATCATTTACTCACCTGGTTGTTCCAAACCTGTATAAATTTCTTTGTTCTATTGAACACAAAAGGAAGATATTTTGAAGAATGTGGGAAACTGAACAGTTATGGGGCACCATCGACTTCCACAGTATTTTTTTTTTTCATACTACGGAAGTCAATGGTGCCCTAAAGTGTCCTGGTTACAAACTGGTTACAAAAATATCTTCCTTTATGTTCAGCAGAACAAAGAAATTTATACAGGTTTGGAAAAACTTGAGGGTGTATAAATGATGACAATTTTCATTTTTGGGTGAACTATCCCTTTAATACACACTTGCTGAATAAAAGTATTAATTATTTTCAAAATAAAAACTATATACGCCACTATAAATGTACAAAGCTCAAAAACAGACTAAACCAAGATTTCAATGGGTTCTACCTCCATTAGATGAATGACTATGTTTGAGAAAAAAAAAAAAAAAAAAAAAAAAAGCAATCAGTAAACCACTCTAACAGTGAACATGGAAAGTGATTGCAGAGAATCATTTCTTCAAGGACCCACGTGGATATGTGCTACAGGTCTCCTAGCAACGGTCTCCAGGCAGGGTCTCCAGAGTAGGTAGATTTATCAGGTAACTACATCACAGGTCTACTCAAGGTTGAGGAGGTTTTCAGAGCAGTGCACTGACCTTAAACGGGGTTAAAACAAGACACTACACTCAGTCGTTTATGAATGGAAATGTCCTGTAGGGTTCTTAATGGCTTTTGAAGACAAGTGTGAGTCAAACTTTAGAAAGGAGAAGCAGATAATATTGAGGAGTTGAGTGCATACTACAACACAGGCCGGACATGAATCAGTGATCTTGCGCACATACACGACCACAGGAGCAAAATAAAAGTGCTGACTGACCAGGGATGTCTGACAGCATCTGGCTAATATCTAAGTGAAGGGACAAGCCTGTCAGAGCCTGTGGAATGTATTATTGGGAATATGTCTTTAATGGACACTTGGGATTATAGGACAGAACAGGGAAGACTACAGGACTAGACAGTGAAGACAGAGTGTTTTCTCAAACCTTAGAAAAGCCTGCAAGCTTTCTTTGATTTTTATTCTGAATAAAATATACACATCAAACAATTAGGTGAATGTGAAATGGCTAGACGAGAGAAATGTTCTGTGTTGATATATTTCCTATTAAATAAAAAAAAAAAGTATTTTAAAAAAGCCATAATAAAGTCAAGAAGAGGCTCTTCAGACAGCTCTTGATTATTGTTTTCATATTTACATGCGTTTAGGCGAAGCTTTCACGAACGCTCCAGTCACAGGGTTTTATTTACTGTTGGTTACTAGGTTACCATACCACTGTCATCCGCTCGAACAACTTGACGGAAACACAACTAATTCGCATTTGTTTTTATTTCTTTTTTTTTTGCAAACTTTGAAAAGATTTGCTGGGTTTCCATCCAAAAGTGAAGCTATACTGTGAATCTTTAAAGTGTATCTTCTACTATTTTACCAGCCCCTTACATCCATGAATTTCTGGAGAAGCGGATGGCCTAACTATAACAATTATAATGTCTGCTGCTTTAAATGCTCAAGCTCTTTAAAGGGTTAGTTCACCCAAAAATGAAATTTTTGTCATGAATCACTCACCCTCATGACGTTCCACACCCCTAAGATCTTCATTCATCTTCGGAACACAAATTAAGGTATTTTTGATGAAATTCGAGAGGTATATGACCCGTCCATAGACAGCAATAGAATCAACACTTTCAAGGTCCAGAAAGGTAGTAAAGACATCGTTAAAACCGTTGACGTGACTACAGTGGTTCAACCTTAATTTTATGAAGCGACGAGAATACTTTTTGTGTGCAAAAACAAAACAAAAATAACGACTTTGTTGAATAATCTCTTTTCATCCCTGTCATTATCCTTACACAGTTGACGCAGTAAGCGCAGTGAAGGCTTCCGTGTTTAAATCAGAATGCCGGCTCAGTATTGGTCAAAGCTGATCACATGAGCAGCACAAAGTATGTATGTGATGTACCTCTTGGTATTCATCAAAAATATATTAATTTATGTTACGAAGATGAACGAAGGTCTTACGGGGTTTGGAAAGAAATGAGGGTGAGTAATTAATGACAAAATTTTCATTTTTGGGTGAACCCTTTAAAAGCAGGAGAGATTCTAATTTTCTGTCAATGTTTTTGATCATCAGCTGGAAAAAATCGTTGTGTAAAATATTCCAATGATATAATTTCTCTGTGCTGTTATTATAGTTGTGGTGAAGACTCTTTCTATTCTTTTATATTTAAAATGATTTTTAGAACTATATCTTTATTGTTATCATTATAGTCCTTGGTGTGAACGGGCCTTTATGCCTGGGTCACACTACAGGAGTTTTAGGCCGATTTATGCCCAATTTTCCCCTCCCGAGAATCGGAGAAAAAAATCTTGTCCAGGACCTCGATCGGCTCCGATGTTCGCCATAGATTATCTGTTAATGTGAGGCGTTCACAGATCAAATCTTGTACCTCCCGATCTGCTCTCACACAAATCGGGGCCGCCCCGATCATATCAAACATGTTTGATATTTCGGATTTTAAATCGGGAAGATTACGTCAGTTCTTTAACAACAGCCAATGAGAGAAGTGAATGAGAGCGCTTTTGAAATTGCGACAGTGAAATCAGCTGCTGTATGGGTCCGTTGGACAGTGGAGATGGCGGAACGGTGCGTTGAAGTGTTGCAACAACACAACTCCTTGAATAACGCGTCTTCAATAACATGACACAACCATAAGACAAAGAGAAAAGCTAGGTGAGTGTAGAAAGCTGCTAGCAAATGTAAACATACCTGTTTATGTCAGTGACGAATACGTTTACATCCGCTTCCCAATGAAATCACGTGAGGTACTCTTCTGGGTATGATAATCTTAATATCCTGTAGTGTGTGCTGCGCTACAAATTTCAAATCTTGTAGTGTGTGCATGTTTGAGATTTGTGAGAACAAAATCTGTGAAGATTCTTCTTATGTGTGTGCTGCAACCAGATTTCATATTCTGGTAGGATTTAAAAACTCCTCTAGTGTGAGCTCGGCTTTAGAGTGGATGGTTCTTTTGGTACGATTTGCTTGTTGTGATTCTCTGATTGATGGATATTTCTTGTGCTGAATCATGGATGTAATATAGTTTTTTTTAAACAGGAAATCCATTGATTATCAACCTTGTAGCTTACAGTAGGTTTGTAAGTTATTGTTAAAAATAAATTCCTCTATGGACCCACTCTATGCATCTCTGGTTACTAATAGCCTATTACTTGGATAAATCATCAAACAGGTTAAACTGCTGGCATAAAACATGTATTACTGTTTGCAGCCATTGCTAGGAATATCGCCATGTCAACCACTCCAAATTCAGGAGAGACTCCTGCATTCTGTACACACAGAGAACAATAATTTAAAACGCTGCAGTGTTTATGTGGCATATGAAAGATAGTAAAAGCTAAAAATCACTCAGTGATAGTGAAAATAGAAATAACTGGCCAATCCACACTGTTAGTCTTTTCTGTAATTTGTACAATTATTTCCTATCACATATTTCTTTACAGTAAATAACTGATTATCTTTGCATCATGGGAATTTTCTGTGACATCAAACACCACATAAAGAGATTTACTGTATTTTTTCTTACTGGCAACAGTGTTACTGTACTAAAAACCCTTTGAAATGTCCAACAGTGCACATAATATTCATTAAAGTCCAATGGCAGAAGTCTCATATCTATACATTTAATTATAACAAATGACATTTGCAATATTACACTGGTGAAAAGGTCTTCACATCCCCCATTTCACTTTATGAATAATCTGTATTGTGACAGAATGACAACACAAATGAGAAATATCCTTGTAGCCGGCATCAAAAACAATATCCCTGTCTGCTGAGAAGGACACGGAGCACACAAATGTCAGACTCGACATTCTGTTGTGATGGTAAAGAGTTTGACAAGTTAACACCATGGAGGAATAAATGTCACACATAAGACAAGCCTACAAAAACACACCTGAATGTCTCCCACAGTAATGGGAAATAGCTCAGATAAACACTACAAGCTTGAAAACATTCCACATATGCATTAAAACAAAAAGCAGTGTGTGCGCAAAGCTTGTTATTGTTTGATTCTAGTTTATCAGTAACCAGTGGCCCGGAAAGTTATCGCCCTATCCATGCCACTCTTTCTCACTTCATTTTTTTCCTTGTGCTGGTCTGTAAGCTACGAAACCTGTATCTCTATTTAAAGAACACAGATAACCTTTGACCACAACTCCACAAGCAGTTTCAGATGTTACTCAATAAAAATAAGCAGAGAAGGAGTGGCTGGTTTCTGTTTTAATGCTTGCGTTATCATCATTCCCTTCCTCGCATGAACCACCATCTAGTCAGTCAACAACCAGAAGTGCCCAACTACAAGCAGACAGCATGTGCAACTCACAGAAAATCAATGTTGACCAGAGAGACAAGTCCATTGCCAAACCTAGTGTGACTCTGTTTGCCTTCTAAGCCAAGGGATCAATCAATATCAGGTCTTATATGTAGACTGGATAATAAGCAACCTCGGTTTCAGACATCTAGAGGAGTCTCCCTGAGAAGGGGGGTTTCAAGTGGAGCTTGCATTGGCAGATGGCAGTCTGAAAGAAGCCCCTCTTGAAGGCTTTAAGACTGTTAAGCCTATTGTGTTAACTGCCAACTAACAACAATATTAAAGAAATATATTCTATTAAATGTATAATTCCACCCGAGGTTGGAGACACATGAAAATAACACAAACCTGATTCAGCAGCAACAAAAGATAAGACTTTATATTGATAATGGAAATAACCCGCTAATTAAACTGCGTTGCGTGGACTGAGTTGTTATTGAGACATCGTTAACTCGAAGAAGCCTCAGATGAAAATAAAAACACGACCTTAACTCTCCAAATCTAACGTTATACGTACAGTATAACACGTATAACCCGTAACACTTCGATTCGAGACGTGTATACCGTAACTCTATAGCAGGATTATGTCTAAATTGTGTTTTCCTATTGTGCCGTATACACGTTACATTATTTTGTAAATAAATAATAAAAGAAAAATAATTAATAATAAGTGAATTTAATTCATTGATTTTTTTCTCTCTATCAGAAGGGAATATATTTAAATTAGTTGTGTTTAAATATCGCCGTAATCAGATTTTAAAATCTGCCATTACATTTTTAAATCAGTGACCGTTTTTTCTTCAACAGAAAACCTTTAACTTCGATTACGCTGGTCAGTACTAACGTACTTTGCCCAATTCGGTTTGCAGCTGAAACATATACAGAAACGGTAACATTATAAAACTCTAAAACAACAAAAAAATGTGTAAGAAAACGAAATAAAGTATTAAAAAAACTTTTGAGGGAAGGTAGCGCGCCGAGCTAGTCCGCAGCCCTCCGGACAAAAAAAAAAAAACAAATAAAAACAAATTAAAACTTACCTGCGAGAAGAATACCGTAGATTAAACAGAGGAAGGTCGTGCTCAAATCCATTCCTTTGCTTTTAAGCCACAATTTAGTAATCGATGTAAGCATAAAAACAACTTTTCCCCCCGGCTTGAACTGTTTCGTGTTCACTTCACTCTTCTTTCGCCAGTCTCGCGCAGCATCAGTAGTCCACTAGCTCGCTCGCGCAGGTGGATTGTGTCTGGAATCTGCACACGTGATTTCCGGAGGTATCAGCCGGAGAACTTTAAGGTGTATTCACGCCCTCTGGCGTACACATGCTCCAAATGCGACAATTTTTATATACATCGGAGCATATTGATTAAATAATTCATGTACTTCATGTACATGTACTGATCACTTTAATGCAAAATGCAAAAGTCTCGTGAGTTCTTCATCACTGTATATTCTAGCACTCATCTTTAAACAGTCTTTTAACATAAATGGCATAACTCAATATGATGTGATTTTTGAGCAACTATTTTGATACTTTTTAGCTAAAAACATTAGTTTCCTCTTTCATAGGCCCAGATCTGGCACAAAAATAAATAAATAAATAAATAATAAATCTGGTATTCCGCTCATGCACTCATAGTATATAACAACACAAGGATATGAAAACATGATGTACCAGTGTTCAGGACAGACATTCCTCATAGTTTTAGAATTAACAATCATTTTTATGAGGAATTTTATTTATTTATTTATTTATTTTTAAAAATAGCTATTAATAGTTTCCTCAAATACTCTGTATAGAAAAATAAGAGAAAAAAAGCAGGCTTGTGGTAGTTTTTTTTTATTGCAAACTAGACCAAAAAACACATGAACAGTATTTATAGTATAAAAAGCTTTTGATATTGTAGCAGGGTGAGGCACTCAAAAACAGATAGAGACCAATGTGAATGGTGCTACTTATATCACTGAATTTATTTTATCAATAAAAAAAATTTTCTCTATCATTTGGAAATATATTCAAATTAATTATGTCTAAATATCGCCATAGTCAGACTTTAAAATCTGCCATTAGATTTTGAAATTAGTGACTGTTTTTTCTTCAACTGAAAACCTTTAAAGGGGACCTATTATGCAAAATTCACTTTTGCATGGTGTTTGTATATAAATGTGTGTTGGCAGTGTGTGTACAGAACCACCCTATAATGATAAAAATCCAACCACTCCTTTTTTTTAATCCCCATAAATCATAAGCAGTGTCTCAGAACAAGCCGTTTGCAGGTTCCTGGCAGTGTGACGTCACATTAGCTACAGGCCCCGCCCACGAATGTTGACAGACACTGCCGTTTTAACATAGAACCGCCCTGAGCGAGTTCACAGCCAGTTGTACAGTCCGCCATTGCTGCACTGACGAGAACGCCTCCCAAGCATTTTAGGTGTTCTGTAGCTGGATGGATTAATCCACATAGCTCTCTCCATTTACTCCCAAAATCGGAGCCGCTGAAGAGGAGGTGGATTAATTTTGTTTTCGAAGAAAATGCTCCCTCAATTCTACCGAAATTCGTTTATGTCTGCGCAAATCATTTCACACCGGACTGCTTTGTGAACGAATGTCAATACAAAGGGACAATACAAAACTGTTACTCAAGGATGGAACAGTACAAACTGTTCGTGATCCAGCTTACAGTCTCCAGAGTGATACTGGATACGGCAGTAATAAAGGTGAGAGCACTTTATTACAGTTCATCGGAGTTGATTTACGGATATAAAGTTCACCAGTTTATTAAACACCACCCGAAAAGGCATAAGGTCTTTATATATTTGTTTACTGTTAGTTGTAACGAGTGTTTCTGTGTACTTCACCTTGTATGTTGATGATAATGCAAGGGAGAGAGAGAGTTTATGGATAATATTTTAATGCACACTTGCACTGTGTTTTATTAAGCTCTTACAGTGATTTTCTAGAGTGAAAACAGACGCTTCATATTTTGTGAAGTACAATAAACATTATAAAACTCATCGGTAAACAGGCTTGTACTAATATAGTGGATAAAAACAAGAAGACAATATAAGTTATATAACCATAATTAAACTAAACTATACCTGTTCTATCTCCATGCAGCATATATTCGCAGTTTCTGACATTATAGTGCGTGCTGACTGACTCCTGACACCAGAGAATCAGCTCTTGAAGCTCCACCCTCTTAGGCCAAGCGCAGCAGCTCATTTGCATTTAAAGGGCACACACTGAAACAGCACGTTTTTGCTCACCCCCAAAAAGTGGCAATTGTAACATGTTATAAAAAATTATTTTTGAGCTAAAACTTCACATACACACTCTGGGGACATCAGAGACTTATTTTACATCTTGTAAAAGGGGGCATAAAAGGTCCCCTTTAACTTCAATTACGCTGAAAAAGATGATTGCATTGAGATGGAAACCTCATTCACTTTCTGTTAAATGTTAGATTCTTACATTTCTGGATGTGATTTTTTTAGAACCGTCTACTGCTCAAGTTAATGGTGCGAATTAGAAAAGACTCTCTGTAGTTGGAACACTATTGCTGAGTCACTGAAAGCCTGGTTGAGATAATCTCTTTTCTTTACCTGATTTAAGTTCTGTTTACTCATTAATTTGAGCTCCTGAACTTGAGTAATTCCCCTTTATAGTTTTTTCTCTCTCCATGTGTATATTGTATATGTATATATATATTTCATTTTATTTATATGTATGTGTATAATATATATGTGTTTATATATGTATATTTACACATTTTCTTTTGACTGTTTTGTTGTGATTTTGAAATGCCTTGTAATATGTTGTTGTTCTTTTCCTTTCAATAAACATTTGATTGCAAAAAAAAAACTTTGATTACGCTGGTGCTATTTTTCCCAATTTGCTGCTGAAATTTACACAGAAATGGTAACATTATAAAACTCTGAAATAAAAAACTAAAATGCACATTCATATAAACGGCATAACTCAATATGATGTGATTTTGAAACAACTATTTTGATATTTTTCAGTTAAAAACATTAGTTCCCTCTTTCATAGGCCTAGATCTGGAACAGCCCCAGTTTAGCGTTTAATCGGGGCACACACTCAGTATATAACCACATGAGAATATTAAGACATAATGTACCAGTATTCAGGACAGACATTGCTCATAGTTTTAGAATTTATCGCAATTTACAGTCATTTTATAAGGACTTTTAATTAAAAAAACAAACAAACAAAAAAAAACTATTAAAAACTTCCTCAAATACTATATATAGAAAAACAAGAGAAAAAAAGCAGGCTTGTGGTAGTTTTTTTTTTATTGCAAACTAGACCAAAAAAAAAAATTTACATATGAACAGTATTTATAGTATATAAAGCTTTTGATATTGAAGCAGGGGGAGGCACCCAAGAACAGATAGAGACCAATGTGAATGGTGCTACTTATATCACTGACACAGATCATACAGTTGGAGTCTCTGTCTGCTGAATGTCTTGTCATACACACTCTGTTTTGAACCATCACAATTGACAATGCAAAATCAGTTAACATACAAAACAAAAATGCAGCACTGCTTTTTGTGGTGTGTTTTATAGATAAAAAAAATGGACACATTTGCAAGTTCAAATGGTAAAACCAAAATTGGACAAACTGTGAACTACAACATTGTTTAACTGAAGATGTGGCCCAGATCTGGATAAAGCTGAATAATCTGAAACCATCAGCAAAGTTAATGGAGTGTAAGAATGAAGAAGAATCATTTCTCCTTGCATGACATTAAGTATGAAGCAGCAGCATCAGTGTAAAGATATGGAACAAGTATACCTCTAAGAGATTTCTAATATTAGCCTATATTTTGGTCACAATGGACTCATCTCCCTGTCAGCATAACATTGTACATGCTTAAACAGAATTTAGCTACATCTAGCATTCGAGAAATACGATAACAGGATGCTATCTAATTTATTCATATTTTGAAAGTTTTGATTAGGTTGCTAGCTACTGGTCTATCAAGAACAAAGAAGATAATAATAGTGAAAATGACAAACTGTAGTGATGGGTAAGTTAAAAGCTATTTTGTCTCTTTTTTTTCTGCAGTTAATGCATACTGTATAATTATATCATAAATTCTGTTTATATATTTTCATATTTCTAGACCACCCTTCCACCCATATCCATAACCTCTACAAAGTTTGGCTCAGAGATAACATTTATTTTCCCAAATTGTTTACAGTCCTCGTTTAGAAGGAGGCACAAGGTGATCAGGAAGATCAGCAGGTAACTCGTGACCTTCCAGTTTAACCTTGATGAGGTGGTTAGCTAGGGCGAACTCCTCGTCGTCCAGGTACCCATCCTTATCCACATCAGCGAGCTTCCAGATTTTTCCTAGAACGTTGTTGGGCAGTTTGGATTTGACCATCTCCTTCTTGGCCATGGCACCAGAGACCTTCCCGTTGACAGGTGACAGGGTGTAGAAGATCTCGTCGTAAGTTGGCTTGTCTCTCGCCACTATCCACTCCAGCTCATCGATGCCTTCACTAGCACCCTCTCCATAGCCATGCCCGAAGGGTCCATTCATGGTGCCCTCAAAGGCACCACCCTGGACAGCCTGGCTGGGCATGGCAGCCTCCTCCTGCCGAACGAGGGTCATGAGTTTGGCAATGTCGTTGGCCAGCATGTCCTCTACTGCTTCTAGCAACTTGGGCTTCAATCCCTGAAACTTAGTGAAGTCCTGACCAGCAAGGACTTCCTAATGATGAAGACAACAAAGATGTCAAAAAAGAGTGTGATAATATTTTTGGAACTTTGGATCTAGTAACTAAAATAAAACAATTCATAAAACAAGGTGGTAAATTGTTACAAAACAATTTTTATTAGTCTTAAAATCTTTGGCTAAGCAAATAAATAAATAAATAAATAAATAAAAATAATTTTATTATTATTATTATTATTATTGCTATATTGTATTATATTATATTAAAAAACATTTCCATACCTGCATTTTATTGAGTTTAGGGAAATCACCAGGGGAGATCTGATGTTCTTTTTCAATTTTTGCGTAGATTTCACCCAGGTTAGCGATGAGTTCCTTTTTCTTATTCTCTTTCCCAAAAACATTTGGCATTTCTTTCTTCAAAGCACTGATGATGTAGGCATGAACCTAGAGAGAAAATCATTTCCATAACATATAATATTTAAAATAAATCTGTGTTATATTGATATGTTAGTAATTTGAGCAATAAATAAGCAATACATGAGCAATTTGAGAGAGATTGAGTGATATAAAAAAAATATATGATAATCATGAATATATACATACATACCAAGGCTGCATTTGATCAAATACAGTAAAAGCAATAATATTGTGATATATTAAATGTTAAAATGTAATTTAGAGCAATTTTCAGCAGCCATTATTCTAGTTTTCAGTGTCACATGACCCTTCAGAAACCATTCTAATATGCTGAATATGGGGCTCAAGAAAAAAAGAAATATTATCATCAATGAAAAAGCTGTGTTGCTTAATATTTTTGTGAAAACGGATACATTTTTTTCAGGATGCTCTGATAAACAGAAAATTCAAAAGAACAACATTTATTTAAAACTGAAATATTGTGTAACTTTATAAATGTCTTTACTGTCACTTTTGATCATTTTAATGTGTCCTTGAATGGTAATGGATCACGGTTTCCACAAAAATACCAAAACTGTTTTCAATATTGATACCAAATCAGCATATACATGTGACACTGAAGACTGGAGTAATGGCTGCTGAAAATTCAGCTTTGCCTTCACAGGAATAAATTACATTTATAAAAAAAAAAAAAAAAAAACTGCTCTTTTAAATTATAATAATATTTCACAATAATAATGTTTTTATTTTTGATCAAATGCAGTTAGCATAAGTGTATCAAAAACATTAAAGGTGACCTATTATGCCCTTTTTCAAAGTCTTTATTTTGTTTTTGGGCTCTACTAGAATAGGTTTTCATGCTTGAATGTTTAAAAAACACATTTTTTACATTATTGCAGCACTGTTCTTCCCAGTCTGTCTGTATCGCTCTGTTTAGTTCCTTTCTCTATGAAGCTCCTCTTTCTGAAAAGCGCAACGTGCTCTGATTGGTCGCCTCGACTGATTGGTCAACCGTTTCCAACATGTTTCGGAAATGTCACGGCTGGAATTATTTAAATAAGTAAGGAATATTATGACAGTACGTGCCCAGAAGAAAACTCATGACTACAATAGAGATGTTTCAGGGAGTTCAGAAACAGTGCTTACTGATATAGAGAATAACTCCCTTTGGAATATATTTGGTGCTTTGTAACTTTGCAGACCTTTTTCATGCTCAAACAGCAACATTACACACTAAAGAAAGTTTAAAAAAAAAAAAAAGCCTAATAGGCCCCTTTAAAAAAAAAAGTGTTACATATAAAAGGAAGATGGTGAGCAGGAAGAGGATCCAATAAACTTGGATCATGTCTGGGGTGATGACAATTTATAAAGTGATCACATGAGGGCAGCAAACACCAGGTAACTAATCTAACTAAAAACATTCAAAGTACTTTACATTTCAAGTATGTCAAGAAGACAACACTACATCATAACTAACTACAAAAGGTTTAATTTCTTACTTTAGCTAGACGTGCCCGTTTGATAAGGTCATTCAGCTTGCGCAGCGCTGCATTACGTGGAAGTCCCTGGATGTCACGGAAAAGGTCTTGTTCCTCTGCTTCAAACAGTTTCCTGTTATCTGCAACCAGGAGAGGCTGAGCCCAAAAAGAACCAATGTACACTCGGATGACCTCTGGGGTGTTGACGATTTTACCGAGCGACCACATGAGGGCGCCATACACCCTCATGAGCTGCTGGGTACCGATCTGATCTGCTTTGTTGAGCACCACCCTCATCTTGTCCTCATGGTTTTTCAGAGCTCGGATCACCTCGGAGAACTCGTCTGAAATGTCCAACTTGTGTGCGTCAAAGAGAAGAATGATGCGGTCCACACGTTCAGCAAACCATTCAAGCACAGCAGCAAAGTCATAACCTGAAACAGATGTGGACATGACATTTTTAACACAAGACAAGGCTTTTTAACACTAAATAACCAGTTAAATCAACTTAATTAGTCATTCCGTTTATTTAATGCAAAGGGAACTTGTTTGTGTATGTGAGCCTCTTTGATAAAGCACAACCCAACACTTCTGTTTCCATCCAGATAAAGGGCAGTACATCAGTCAGCAGATATTTGACCCTAGAACTTCCTGATCTTGCCCATATCACTCAACACTAACTAAACGCAAACAAGCAGAAATCCATCAAAGTTCACGCAAATTGACAGTTTTGCTGTCAAAAGGAAAGTCTTTATGTAACAGAACTCATCTCCTTTTATCCAGTCCTCTTGCATGACACTGATATTGGCTCATGAGGGTGGAGTACAACTGCCCTTTAACTTGAAAAAAAAAAAAAAAAAATTAGATGAACAGACGTCTGGTCCATTACAACGAACTGACATCACATCTACTTACGCTGCATGGCAAACAGGAAAATGTCTTTGAAAAATTGTCCCACAGAAACTCCTTCCTCTCCCATCTTGCATGGTTAAAAGGATCACAGGGAACAATGGAAATCTAGAGTAAAATATTTTGACAGTAGCCAAGGAGATGACGAATCTTAAACTAAATTTAAGATGCTGGGATATGAAAAGAATGTGTGGCCATGGGAAAAATGTGTGTACTCCACACAAAAAAAAAAAAAAAAAAAAAAAAAGAGGTAGACATATTCTCTTAGGTATTTTGAAGTCTTCAAGAAGCAAAAAAGCACAAGCTGCATGCACATTTTTCAACAAGGGCCAGCATAAATATTGCTAGACTACGCAAATTCTGGTCTCTTTCCAAAAAGCTACTTATGAGATCTTGAGGGCAAAGGTTTAATCTTCATAGATTTCTCTATATGCCATAATACAAATGCTAAAGCCAGAATTTCCGGCCCAGCTCTCTTGCTTTCGGAGACAGAAGTTACCAATTTATGTTTGGATTGTGTAGCGAGTGTGTAAAAGACAGGAAAGACTATGTCCCAGTCCCAGCTGTATCAACGTCAGCAGGATGTGAAATCTGGATCTGAATGCAACATGGGTGTGACTTCATGGATTCACTGCTCTGCTTTATTGACTGTTATCCATCACAATATACATTGCGATACTAATGAAATAGTCCATTATAATATGCAATGCTATAACACAACATATTTATATATATAAATATCTATCCTTGCATCATTTAACAACATAATTGCATTTAATTTAATAAAATGAAATGGCAATAATAAAAAAAGCATATGTACTGTGCAAAAAAAAAAAAAAAAAAAACACTGTTAAGACCTTAATTTATTTTATGTACCAAAAATGCAGTAATTTGGTACACTTAGTAAATGTAATCAAAAAACCCTTGTTCTTTTTCCCAGCAGTTGTGAATTTACTGTGTGGGTATATTAGCAATACAAGAAGGCTTATTAACTGCTGTTTTATGTATCTAAATCGGCATTCTTTCTGAATAGTATCCATTTTCTCCTGGAGTTTCTTTTGTCTACATTCAAAGCAGACACTGATAAGCTGGTTGTGTATACATATACACATTAATATGGCTGGTAAAGATTGTGACAGCAGAGGTAGCTCATATGGATGGAAAAACTCTTTTTCCCTAATGATATGGCTTTTCCAATTCTTTGTTTGCTTTCCTTCTAATACTTTCCAAAAACATATCCTTGTGTAAACTTAAACTATGGGATATCCTTGTTTACATAAGAATGCCAAAGTAATTGTGTTTGTTCCTGCACTAAAATCTGTTCAAGTGGGCACACAAAAGCTCCACTTAATAAAAGAAAATTAAATTACAACATTGCAAATATCAAGGCAATTTTAACAAGACTAATTTTATTCTCCTTTTGCTGATGCTGTTACGGTTACAAACATACAATTGCATCATTAAATGATTCATTCAATTCAACAAACAAACAAAACAAGAGCAAATGAATGAATGAACAACAAATGCACAGACGAATGACTAAATGAATGACCGTCCATGCAGGAGGAAACTATGCAGATAACTAAATATAGCTGTTTTGAAACAAATTACACCAGCTACCTACAAAGATACTGGTTTTGTGCATATTATGTACAGTGAATACAGGGCTGGAACTTAAAGTTTACAACCAACACAAAGATCCAACCACCATAAATAGACATTTGGCTCATGCTGGTCTAAAGGTTGGACTAAATGTCCGTAAAAGGGGGAACAAAAGAAGAAATTTGGCTTAGTATAGATGGCTGTCATTTAGAACAAAGGCTAATCTTTAGTACTGCCTCCACCCTGCTAAGGTCTAATCCAGACATTGATCCACAATCTCTCTACCTGAATAAAAAAAAATATTACACAAACCCATTATGAGATATTGAAGCATGCATAGATGTCATTTATCAAGCTCTCATTAAAGGTTAACCCCTGGTATTTGTACCTTAAGACCCTAGAAACGATATAATACCTAATGCTAATGTCAATAAATAACTGAGAGGTTTTAGTGTTGTAATGGGAGCCCTTGTCCTGCAGCATCTCTGCAAAAAGGTTTGCTCATAACATATTAAGCAGCATCTGTTTGTGAAACAGTTGTGAATGTTGCTTAACAGCTGTCGACTGGATCGCTGATTTAGACCAGATGAATAGCTAAAAACTTAGAAATGTTTAGGATTGTGGCTATGTTGCTTTTGTCTGCTTATTTTTAACCCTGCCTATTTCCTTACAACTGACATGGACATTTTCTAGTTTCATCTCAACTTTAAGTAATAGTAAAAAAAAATAGCCCTCAAAAGTCTCTCTTTGTAATACCTGTCATACATTTGACAGTACAGACTCCAGACTCGATAGGACCACTGCACTGGTGGTGCCATAATATCGGTTAACTATTAACCCAACACACGTCTTTGTGATAAGTGATCTTAGCATTTTTTCCTCAATCCTGATCCAGTAGATGACCTGTATTTGACGGATGAAAAGTCTTTGAACCCACTGATTAACCATGTTACATGCCATTCTTTGTTTTTTTCTGTCTTTGAAAACTGAATTAAACATTTTATTTCATAGTAATATGCTATTATGGTCTGCCATCAGAGAAATGTTAGAGTTCCAAAAATAATTTTTACCTGTATCTATTGATATTTTAAATAGCAAGATGCAGTTATTGTCTATTTCCTGAACAGGACAATAAAGTATACTCTAACTCTATTATTTCATACCAGCAGCAAAAATGTGAGAATTATGGGAGGGGGCCTGGAAAAGTTGAGCTTTCATCTGTGCTTGAAAGGAAATTATGCTTTTCCAGTACCAGCACATATAAATGTGGCACCTCCACAAATTCCTGGAAAGCACAGGGAGAGGAAGAATGGAGAAATCTGCTGTAATGAACTATGTAAACAATAGCCCATTCTCAGGGGATTTGTTTATCTAAGCTGGAAATAAGTCATTAGAATTTATAATTTATGGATTCTTTATAATAAAAGGCATGCTTTAGAAGATGGCAGCATATGGAATTATGATAAAAGACAATGCTTATATTGCCCTACACAGCCACTAAATCAAGATGTTAATCAGTCTGAACAGATGTGATTTCAGATAAGAAAAAAAAAAAAAAAAGAGTGCTGTAATAAGTAAGTATACTGAGTAAAGCATTATGGGATGCTATCAGTGATGAAACTTGACACCCAGCCAAGACTACTCAGCACTGAAGAATTAATCCAGGCACTGTGTACAGCAAACAGGAGAGGTACTAGAATAGAGCCCTGTGGAACGCCACCCAGTTTACAAAAAGGACACAGAGCTACATTTAGGACAGTGGTTCCCAAACTGGGGTACGGGATACGCGAACAAAATGCTGAGTTTTGTCGTTCATTTAATTCTTCCCCATCTTAAAATAACAAAACCGAGCATGTATTTCACGACACAATGCTGTAAATACATGACATCCAATCAAAATACCACATCTTTTGCTGTCAAACTGACTAAATCCATTTCCACATAAGCAGCGTGCATATGGGTGCTTATAGGTTTCGTCAGAGTCTGCTGCCTTAAGCAGATCAAGCTATATTACTGCCGTTTTCGACAATGTACCTGTAGATTTAACACTGCAGAACTACAACAGACACAGCGGTGTTTCGTGAACAAATCTGTTTGAATGAACTGTCCGTGAAAGTCATTGATTCAATGATTCATTCATAAATACAGCCACTTGCTTCGTTACTGAATGAACAAATGACTCGGTGCCTCACGCATTAAGACTTACCGCCACCTACTGGCGGTTTTAGTATGTAAAAGAATCACTTTTCACATTTTTATCATCATTGCATGTTTCTCTATTGAACTTTTTTTATTTTTTATTTAAAACATTATTAATGTTGTAAAGGTATTTATAAAGATAATAAACGCACTGGAAAGTCAATTTAGGAGGCAAATATTGTCCCTTAATGGAAAAGGTGGAATTTGATTCTACATTCAGCAAATTTAAAATAAAATAAGAATTAAAATTTATATTTTGACATATATAACCATTGACAACAATAAGTCAAAATATACATTTTAATCTTATATGCATAAGAATGCCGTCGTCCACAATCAAATGAAAGTGATATATATACAGGTGCTGGTCATATAATTAGAATATCGTGAAAAAGTTCATTTTTTTATTGTAAATTATTTTAAAAAATGAAACTTTCATATATTCTAGATTCCCTACATGTAAAGTAAAACATTTCAAAAGTTTTTTTTTTTAAATTTGTTGATTAGAGCGTACAGCTCATGAAAGTCCAAAATCCAGTATCTCAAAATATTAGAATATTTACATTTGAGTTTCATTAAATGACAATCCCTACAGTATATATTCCGGGTATCTTTTGTTCTTTGAAACCACACTAATGGGGAAGACTGCTGACTTGGCAATGGTCCAGGAGACAATCATTGACACCCTCCACAAAGAGAGTAAGTCACAGAAGGTCATTACTGAATGGGGTGGCTGTTTACAGAGTGTATATCAAAGCATATTAAATGCAAAGTTGACTGGAAGGAAGAAATTGGGTAGGCAAAGGTGCACAAGCAACAGGGATGACCGCAAGCTTGAGAATACTGTCAAGTAAAGCCAATTCAAACACTTGGGAGAGCTTCACAATGAGTAGAATGAAGCCGGAGTCAGCGCATCAAGAGTCACCACACTCAGACATCTTCAGGAAAAGGACTACCAAGCCACTTCTGAACCAGAGACAACGTCAGAAGCATCTTACCTGGGCTAAGGAGAAAAAGAACTGGACAGTGAACAGTGGTCAAAAGTCCTCTTTTCAGATAAAAGTAAATTTTGCATTTCATGTTGAAATCATGGTCCCAGAGTCTGAAGGAAGACTGGAGAGGCACAGAATCCAAGCTGCTTGAAGTCTAGTGTGAAGTTTCTGAAGTCAATAATGATTTGGGGGGGCCGTGACGTCTGCTGGTGTTGGTCCATTGTGTTTTATCAAGTGCAAAGTCAATGCAGCCATCTTCCAGGAGATTTTGGAGCACTTTATGTTTCCATCTGCTGACAAGCTTTATGGAGATGCTGATTTCCTTTTCCAGCAGGACTTTAGCACCTGCACACAGTGCAAAAACCACTTCCAAGTGGTTTGCTGAGCATGATATTACTGTGCTTTATTGGCCAGCCAATATGCCTGACCTGAATCTATGGGATATTTTCAAGAGAAAGATGAGAAAAAGTCAATCCAACAATATACAGATGATCTGAAGGCTCAATAGTGCCTCAGCAGTGCCACAGGCTGATCACTTCCATGCCACACTTCACTGATGCAGTAATTTGTGCTAGGAGCAAGTCATTTGCTGTAATATGTCCTGCCGATCAAGTATTGAGTGCACAAAAGAACATACTTTAAAGAACTTGAACTTTTCTGTTTTGCAAATCCATTTTTTGATTGATCTTAGGAAATATTCTAATATTTTGAAATACTGGATTTTGGACTTTCATGAGCTGTACGCTCTAATCATCAAAATTAAAAAAAAAAAAACTTTTGAAATGTTTTACTTTACATGTAGGGAATCTAGAATATATGAAAGTTTCATTTTTAAAAATAATTTATAATAAAAAAATGAACTTTTTGATGATATTCTAATTATATGACCAGCACCTGTATATAACACAAATTTGTTATTTCTAACATCAAAACCATCTCATGTCAAGATATAACAGGATCTGAAAATTAGGGGAGAAAAACATTTGATTGGGAATAGTGGTTTGGGAATAGCCCAGTATGAAGCAAACTGACTTAAAGTACATATGAGCATTCATTTTGAAGTGCCTTGTCGTTAACTGCTTGTAAAGTCTAACTGCAGTCAGGGGGAAGGGGGACGGATGTGAAGTCAGCAGACTTCAGAAGAATATTAACTGACCTCACAAGGTCTATGGATGAGCAGGACATTTTTAGGGTTTAAGGTTGCAGCTTAAAACATGTCATATTATCAAAACTATTATAAGCAGTCCTGATCTATTCTTCTATAAAGTCAGAGCAGGAGTCCAGAACTGCAATATGGAGACCACATTGCTGTGAAGAAAGAAGTTTGAGGAGACAAGAAAAATGTAGAAAATGAAATACAGAGAGACAAAAGGACTGAATTAAAATAGCAAGCACGCTCATCCACTTCCAAAGAACAGCATGACTGTGGCTAGATGTCCAAATAGTTGTCATTCCTACCTGAATATCCATGTTTTTCAGATCAGTTACATAACTGATCCTCCCATTATTCTCAGACAGGCCCAGATTTCCTCCCAAATTTATTGCTGTTAGGGTAGCTAGGGTATTCACACATGACATCCACTTGACCTCAGTGTGCTGTAACTGGCTACATGCCACATTACGATCTATGACCAGGCAATGACCAGCACTTTCCCTGTGAACTATTGTCTGTTTTGTTGCCAATTTGATGCTTTTTTCCCTATGTACTTAAAATGAGAGCGAAATACTAACATTTTCCATGTTTAGATAATGACACTAGCAGGGCTTTCCTTACATTTCCTTGCGATGACATTCAATTACTGTAACATCAGTAAAGAGGAAGCTTTGAACACAATAGAGCCGGAATCTTTAAATAAACGCATCTTGTGAAGAACGGAATTTCCATATGCATCACAAGCTCTGTGAATAGCTTTTAGGGGTGAAGAAAAATTTTGTTATAATGTTAAATATCACAAGCAACTTAAAAGTAGGGATGTCCCAATCTAGTTTTTTGTGCCACCAATCATTGAATGGGTATATATATATATGGCCGATACCGATTCCGATCCAGATCATTCAAGCTTTATACAAGTGATATGTAAGCGCTCTGTTGACTGTTACTGTTAACTTTTTTTAGATAAAGTAATACCACAGATGTTGCCTTGGTTATATTATTTACAGTAATGTTGTAATTGTTTTAATTGAGAATCAAATAAGCACAACAAATATTCATTTTACAATTAACATTTTAATAGGCCTTTAAAAACAGAACTTATGCAAAACACTATCCATATATTAGGATAATTTGCCTTATTAAAAGAGCCTACAAGACTTTAAAACATAATTGCAGGTTGTCAGTCAGTGTAGTTACATTATTACACCAGCAGGTGGCGACAAGGGACTGTCTCTATGAGTGAGTCATCATTAAACCTTCATTAATGCACTTAAAAAAAAAAAGCTGATTCATTCATGAATGAAACAAGGTGTTGAAATTATTTTAACTTCGATCGACACTTACAAGGCTCAATCGACAAGCAACGCATCACCTGGGTAATGCTGAAGCTGATGTTTCATTTCATAGAGATCAGTGGCACTGATTCAATGCATTGAATCATGGGAAATCCCCTTAAACGTTAAAAGGATACTACGACAAAGATATCACCTTTATCTTCTGACAACTGATGGCTAACTGATTTTTTTCACAGATATATAATGACCTGAAGCAGGACAGACGCCGGGAATGAATGAATGAATGAATGAATGAATGAATGAATGAATGAATGAATGAATGAATGAATGAATGAATGAATGAATGAATGAATGAATGAATGAATGAATGAATGTCTGTCTGTCTGTCTGTCTGTCTCCCACCTCAGACATTGAGAGCAGATGACAGAGGCAGCGAATGAGGTTTGTTGTATTGAATCCTTTAGCCAATGTTCCTCCACGTGATATTTCTTTAGAACATGACAGGTGACTGCGGCAATAAAGTTTGACGTCATCACGTGTTTTACATCAAATTCGGATCGGTTCATAGGATCGGCCAAATTTAGTGACTACCGATCAAGTCATAGAATGTGATTATCGTCTGATACCGATCTGCGGCCAATCGTTCGGAGCATCCCTAATGAATACATGATCTAGGCATTAAGTTATGCCTGTCTAGTTCTTTTTTTTTTATAGTTCAATCGTAACTTTCATGAATTCTTTAACCTTAAACTGTCAACTATTTACAGAACATTTCGAGTTAAGATATCCTGTGAAACAAATTTTGTACTAAAATTGATTGATTAAATTACTGTTTCAGGGCTGTACGTTATTTTTCTATTCTTTAATTTTTTTTGCACATAGCACTGGTGCTACAGAAGAGATTGAAAGTTTTGTAGCACAGGTCACACAATTGTAGCACAAGTCTGTTACCATCTCTGAAATCAATCACAAGTAGCGCAGTTCATCACTTAAACAGGCAAGTGACTGACAAAGTACATTAATGTTCCATACAGGGCATACCAAATACAAACCTTAACAAGAAATGTTTTCAGACAAACATTTTCTTTATTTGCCAAAAATGGCAGACTACAGGAACATAACACCTCTTGCTTAACATTAAGTCAATTTTGTTTACAAGGCCCAATTTCAATAATCACAATCGACACAACATCAATCTGTTTTGGTTGAACACTTAAAAATATCACTTCATTTTCCTATAAATCATTAGAAAAGTCTAAAGTTTTATTATAAAATATTAAATTAATAGGATAAAAATGTGTGATGGTAATTTCTTAATTTTTGTCAGGAAATCTTATGCATCCATCTGAAAAAAAAAAAAAAAAAACTACCTCCTGTAGGCTATACTTCTCTACACTGGAGAAAACGTATGGGTTCTCATGTTTACTTCAAATTTCTTTAGAAAGAAGTATTATTTGTCCTAATTTTTTACCCAAAATAGGGTGTTGTGAGCATTATTGAGTAAAACACGTGTAATGTAATGTAATGTCTGTTTCATTCATAATCATAGCCAGAGGCCACCCTTGCGCAGAAAGTCCACAAGTGAGACTCAGAGGTATTAAGACTAATGATGTTCCAGGAAATCCCTTATTTGGACAAAGACATCCAGCTAGCTAAGTACGTTTGCAACAATATATGGTTTATCTGTGTTCTTCCAGACATCTCAGGTATTTTCATAAGAATAAAGTACATTTCTAATGCCGAGTGTTGCTTTTTCAAACGCATGTTATAAGACTCAAACTCACAGCGCTTTCAGAGATGGAGTGTTAACTGATTGATCCGCTCTGATCTCAGTGCTGTGCATATACTTATAGTTAAAACTTCGAGATTTCATAATCACACTAAGCAAATTGTTTAACTTTGGTTAATAGATTTAATTTTTTTTGCACATAGCACTGGTGCTACAGAAGAGGTTGAAAGTTAGATTAACCTCACACACAAACAAGCAGCTCCGTCTCACACACATGCAAAACTCGTATTGCACTCGTGCTACTGTAGTAAATTTATTCATCACACAGACAATTTCAATGATTATTGATTTCATTTGAAAAAAATGTTCCAAAGATTTAATTTAACATATTAAGCATTTTAAGCACTAATGGACATCTTAACCATTTGATTTCCTTCAAAATCTCCTAATTTCATGGCAATCTAATACAACAGAATCTTTGTGGTGACTATCATGTGACCCTTCGCTGTGTCTTGAGTCTGAATTCTCTCAGCTGCCACGCCTTCATCATCACTATCAATATTTATGGCTCTCATTCTGCCTCAGAGCGAGGAAGAGGGCAAAGGGCAGCAAAGAGAGAGTAACCCTGGCCGCTGATGGAGAGCCGTTACCTCTCTTGCTCTGTTTAATTGCTCGTGACTAAAACCGTGTGTGAAAATCACTGGCATAAGTTCAGTGTGCAGCACATGGGCTGCATCTCACATACTATGATCTCACACAAGCTTATACAGCCATGTATCAGCCTGGAAATACTTTTGACATACACTAATGATGTTTTTACACCCGCCCAAGGACTGCCAAGCTCTGGGGGGAAGAGTTGCTTATCAGAGACCATAGGGTGCGGTCCATTTGAAAGTAAACCTAAATAACTTGTGAGATAAAGCTGTGCAGTATGGAATGCAAGAGTGTTCCTGAACACCTGGGTTAGTGTCATCCACTCATGTCTGCACTCTCTCATGGAGCTCACAGGCCATTCTACTATAACCCTATCCAATATGTAAATATGTATACCTTCACCAGATCACTCCCTTATACAAAAACATACTGTGTCTCTCTACCATTGTAAAGTGATGCATAACAGAGTAGTAAATGATTATCACAATCATGTACCATGATATGTATCCAAAAAACATATTACTATGGTTTGGTATCTTAAAAAAAAAAAAAACATGCAGAACCATGAAAAAATTAGATGCTACATGTCCAAAACAGTGTTATTTCAGTATTATTTATTAGAACTGGGACAATAAATTGATGCGTCGCAAATCGAGAAATGATTCTGGATTGATTCTGAGATTTTCTGAATGCATTGCAATTCTCTCTCGAAATGATTCTGAGCTTAGTTTTTAACAGCAAATGGCACTGCGTACTTTAGAAACAGCCGTACTCTGCTTGCTTCCAATTCCTTACACAAACCCATGAACCTTCTATAAAATAATCATTCAAAAAGGTTGAAGCAAATTACAAGGGTGTTTGCAGTGGGATGTTTACATTAATCTCGCGTCATAAAAGCATTTTCAGACTTCAGCGCTCTTCTTTGTGAGCATTTGAGTGTACAGTTAAAAATTAGCCTAGAACGGAAAATCTCATAAATTGAGTGATGCATCGATTTATTTTCCCAGCCCTATTATTTATTTACGAACATGAAAAATTGTATTTGAAGGATAGATTTTGAAGGAAACGGTAAGATATGCACGTTTTATTATTAAAATGTTTTGTCAGTGGCGTGCCTAGTCATACAATAATTTACAATGCAAAAATAAGTCCGCCTATCTATTTCAATTAAAAATATATAAACAGCCTAAAATATAGGCTATGTTTACCTTATAGGCAAAATTGCATACAAATTTTTTTTTAAAAACAATTAAAATATACTATTCGGCCAGTGGAAAAGAATGTGAATGATTTTTAGCAATGTAATGTGATGGCATTTCTAGTCATATTTTCCTAATGTCTTGTACCGTTAAACATGGTGTCACGTGGATGGGAATATGAATATGAAATGGTAATGATATGCAGATGACATAATGCATAGTAAAACTAGGCATTTTAAGTTCCATATATGGTTATTTCAGGGAGGAGACGGGGTGGAGATTCATGTACGCACAATCTTCCGCTGACTGGGTTTTATAAAAAGAATTTGCGCAGGTTCTGGCGTAAGCATGGTTTTATAATTCTGAAAACTTTTGTGCATACGGAAAATCTGGCTTTCTCAGCTAATCAAGATTACTAAAAACTTCCAAGCAGGTGTGAGTTGGAGCTAGTTGGAGCTAAACTGTGCAGAGTTGTGGCCCTCCAGGAATTGAGTTTGAGACCACTGCCTTAAATGCTTTCATCATCATGTCCCTTCAGGGGCTCTGTAGAATGTGTTATTCATTATCTTTGTCTTTCCAAATAATTTAAAAATTCGGCTTTGGGCAGATCCCTAGCCTGTAGGTATATGTTTAAAAAAACCTTGATACCATTTTACCATGTCCACAAAATATAGTATTACTATGAAACATATCCAATTTTTTGAGAGTGTGCATTTGTTTGTCTGGTGCAGGAAAACCACTCCAAGAAAGATGGCAAACGAAGTGTGCCGATGTACATCTCATTCACTTAACATGCTCAATAACACATAACTGAATCTTTGAACATGGATGTATTCCCAGCCCGCTCATTTTTATGTCTTTACCACGCCCTCTCTGCTCTGCGGTAATGTCTGTTTCCTGGCCTGAGCTGTCTCCCCTCTTTGTCAGACTGTTATCTGTAGATGCCACTCACCCTCTGATCACATTTACATGGTCTTCAGGGAAAGGCAAGGAGAGGACGCACACGCACCACGGCAGATGGACAAGCACAGGAAGAGTCCTCAGCGTGACACCGGTTACCTCCATATACAATGCTCTCTTAGAGTTTCTTAAATAAACAACATACCAACATGCTCCATTGTAATTTCTGGGCCTGTAACAAGTCCAGACTAGTCAATTATACATCTAGGGAAGCCAAAAAAAAAAAAAAAAAAAATCCTGAACCTTATTCTCCCGTGCTGCTTAAGAGTAATTAACCAACACTGCCTAAGGGCTAACTGAACATTTTAGACATTTTTGCATAATTTTTTATTTTCAGTGAGTGCTCAGAAAATCCATTGTTCTTTCCAAATCATAGTGTCCGATGGGAATGGACAGTCCACATTGTCACTATAGAATAATTAGGTTTTCAACTTCCCTTCCTTCCTACAGGAAAAAAAAAAACCTTTGGAAGAAGAGTGGGTTTGTTGTGCTCTAATGTAAACAGGAGAACTAAAAATACTTCCCTCTTAATACTCCCATAATGCAGAAGCTAACCAAATTAACCTCCTTTCCTTTCCTTGGGACAAGTGTTACTCACAGCTGTCTATGCAAATGGAACTTGTATTAATAGGACAAAGAATATGAAGTTGTGGTAACTCCGGGAAGGAAAGTCAGAAGATGATTAAAGAGGTGACGACAATTATAGAAAGAGGAAATAAAAAAAACAAAAAATAAAAAAAAACAACACTTGCCTCTGCTAATCCGCTGTTTCTCTCCAGACAGAATTCCAGGAGTGTCTATGATGCTGATGCTGTCCAGCACTGGATTTGGCATCTGGGCACATATAAACCTGAGAGAAGAGGATCAAACATTACAAAAGGACAGACACTTGGAACAATCAGACGTTTCACCATTGGGCCTAGTGATCTTGCAGTAATGTTTTTAGTGCAACATGATTGATTGGAAGGAATTCCCTTCTCCTTCGCTCTCGCCAAATCTTATCATTCCAACTCTTACCTCAGCTTTTCCATTACTAAATGCTCACAGCTTATCTTTCTGTGCGTTCTTCATTTATCTGCCAACCCGTATGTTTTTATTTCCATGTCTCTAACAGACCAGCACATTTTAGTCATACAAAAACAATCTTCAACCTCAAACCCCCAACCACTGTGTTCCCTCATATGTATTTTACTCATTCCCACCCCTTAATTTTTCCAGAAAGAGTGCCATCACTTATTCTCTACATGCTGCTACTTTCACTCCTGCCAATCGCATCCCATATTTCCTTTCAGCATACATTCCACACATTATTGGACTTGCTGCCAGTTGACAAAGACCGTTTGTGTCATTTTGGCTAATGTTTTTGAGTGTAAAGCCTAGTATGCAGGGCCAGAACAGAGACATGCTTCCTTCCATATATCCAGAAATCCGAAATATATGTTTATTTTCAAGAATTGAACAATAAATAATTTGTTAACTGATAACATCTAAATACTATTAGCCTGTTTTTGAAGTCAAGCTTCAGAGGTTCTGCAAACATCCTGCAGAAGTTAAAATTCATTTCCTGCCTGATGCAACTTCATATACTACCATTCAAAAGATTGGTGTCAGTAAGATTTTGCTTTTAAAGAACTTATAAACACTTATTCAGCAAGGATGCATTCATAATGATTTCTATTTCAAATAAAACTTTCTATTAGTCAAAGAATCCTGAAAAATTGTTTCCACAAATATTAAGTATCACTTCTTAAGCAGTTCTTGGTGTGAACGGTTTTCAACATTGATAATAATAATAATAAAAAATGTTTCTTGAGCACCAAATCAGCATATTAGAATGATTTCTGAAAGATCATGTGACACTAAAGTGAAGACTGGCTGCTAAAAACCATCATAGGAATTAAAGACATAACATATTATAGTAATTGTACTGTTTTTTGATCAAATAAATGCAGCCTTGATGAGCATAAGGAACTTTCAAAAATGTTTTAAAAAAAAAAAAATCTTACCTACCTCCAACTGTTTTGAATGGTTGTGTCTACCACAATACTAATTTCCTCTTCTATCACAGGAAACAACATTGATGAAACATTAATGTACCCAGCTGTAACTTGGTTGGTCAATGCATCATTCACAACAAAGATTAAAGTTTAGACTAAGGCTCGTCCTGCTGCCAGATGGGTATTTTAAAGCTATTTTAGCTAAAGCTAAAATATACAGGCTTGAGAGTGAAACACTAACTAATTAGCCTGTGTTGTTAAATAATTTTTCCTCTTGCTGATGTAATATTCAGGGAGAGTAACGTCTCAGCCCTGTGTGTAATTTATTAAATAAATATTTAAAATTCCAGCTGCTTCCAGCAAACCATGTCTTGAACATTGGGGAGGGGACAATGATTTTTTCTTTTTTTAAAAGGAATTAAATAATTAGAAGGTTAAAAGGGAATAAGGCAAGGGAAATAACAAAAAAAATAAGAAAGTAAAAGTTTTTTTTTCTTATATATATATATATATATATATATATATATATATATATTCACTCTATTTGTATGTCTAATATGTCAAAAATGCAGAACGTTTCTTGTCTCATCACATTCTGCTGCGAATAACATTAATCATATCAAATCAATCAAATAAGAGCATGTTTTCAATTCAAAATGACAAAATTTCAAATTTGAGTAGTCTGCATCACTGGATATTGCGGTCGATCACTGAATATTTCAATCATAAAATAATCATCAAATATTAAATGTTTTTAGCTACTATTGCCACATACTCTTTCACTGCTAAAACGAAAGTGTCACATTGGAATTCGCACTCATCTTTTGTGAACAGTAAGCCCCTTTGATTTGATTGGCCAGCTCACTCATTCTGACATTGATGAGCGCTATTAGACCGCTGAGGCAGATCAGCCTAAAATGTAACTTTTAAAACTTTTTTCGTCATCCTAACAAACAGAGTGATGCATAATGGAGTACAGCATAGCAGCATCAATAATATCAAATATTGGGGGAACAATTTGGCCATTTCTAATTAATTGGGGGGGGGGCTTCCAGGACTTTTTAACATCCCAAATACACCACTAAAAAATCATTTTATTGCTTTTTTTTGATTCAATGACTCCTTTGCGTGCAGAAAAATCAGATACCAAGCGCACAAACACATAAATCAAAATGGCTACACAGAGATACATATCAGAAGACCAGTTTAGCAAGATATACTGCAGTAACGGAGCATGTTGCAATGCATAACACCACAGAGCACCACCAACTACAGCAATAACTGTAAATTAATCTTCAGCCTAGTAGAGGTTAAAACAACGATAGGGCTTAGGTATTTGAATTTAGCTCTTGGAAAAACTGTTTGACAAACACTACAGTGGTGAGAATCTGCAATCAGCTACACTATATGGTTCAACACAGGCCAGCCTGGGGAAAACGATGAATGCAGCTGCACAAGAGGAGAAAGTGCATACTCAAGTTACACATGAGTAATAGGGAGAGTGGGGACAACAGCACAAAGGCGGAGTTTAACTGAACTACTGGAACAAGGTTAATATGTACTAAAAATTTACAGCAGTTGTGGTCACGAGGCACACACACCATTGATTCCTTGCCAGTGACCTTCAAGCTACCTTTGAACCTCTCCGACAAGGTCAGAGTGCAAAATACTGGGAGGGAAAATTCAATATGCTTGGTAAGCAATAAACAGCATAATATAAAGGAAGCTGGGGTCAGATATTTGCAAACGGGGGACACTTTTGACGTGAACACTCTGAAATTGCAAAGTCAGTTCCTCAGATTATCTGTGGAGTGACTTAGCGGAGTCAGTCCTTTTTAACCTCTTGTTAACCTATAAAAAAAAAAGTCACACAAACAAGCTTGGACTGCCAAAACACCAAAATCATGCATTTAACAGGTAAGGCAGCACCTACGGGAAACTATCTGATCAACTCATAGCTACACTGAGAAAACACCGAGCTTCTCAGGAAACCCTGATTTGACCTTAAAACAACGCACAGTCAAGGAGAGTTCAAGGAGGGAGGAGGGATGAAATCTTATTCTCCTCCCATTCATGATTGACTAAACCTACTCATTGCACAAATTGAAAGCGTTCCAAGATTTTCTTTAAAAGGACATTTTTGTAAGATAAAACGCATTCTGCCAGCCCAGGCCTGTTGGGGTATAAAAATGATCTGTGCATAATATGATCCCTCTAAGTCAAGCATTGACCAGCATGGGGTTGTGGTTAAGTCCTCATATCTACAACAAGCCCAAGTCAAAGGGAAAGTGTAGTACTAGTCCTTGAGAGAAGACACACCCATCTCTGCTTCACCTAAATCAGCCTACTAAGCCTGAAATGCACAGTGGACATGCGTAACACGTTGAAAAGACAACTGTGAGTTGAACTGATACACAATTACGAACGCAAACTCATTTCTTTTCATGTCATTCCTAATGGAGGGCCCCATTCCCCAAGAGCTTGTTAAAAAGACCCTTAAAGGCCTCTGCAGCTGTCAAAACCAGTGTCAGTTGACGTTCCTCTCAGAAGGGGGAACCAAAGACTAACAAGCAAGTTTAGCAAGTTTTATGGCATGCAAAATGTGTATTAATATCTTCAGTCATTATTGAAACAATGAAAAGGGGAAAGTTTAGTTCAGTTAAAACTTAAATGTCAGGTTCAACGCCTAGAGAGACCTTTTCTGGGTGTGACAACTACATCTAAAAGTAAATAAAGGTTTGTGAGGATTACAATAAAGCAAATCATAGTCTTCATAAACTGACAGACATACATGTTTGCAGGCCAGAGAACATGTGATTTGCTGTAGGCTGCTAAAGTGTGTTAAACAACACAACATAAAATTGACTGTATTACAGTACTGTGAGTGGTAAAAAGCAGGAAAAAGCATGTAATATACTAAATCAAATATTTTATCAATGATATGAAACACTGGTGACGAAACAGTTAAGAATTCAGTTTTACTACTCTCAAAGCTCCACCCTTGCAATACAGCTGGCAACTTCAGCATGCAGATGTAAGCTGAAAAAAGTGCAGGAAATTCTTTTTTTTTTTTTTTTTTGTACAATGTGAACACCCTCTTCACCCTTTTTAAAGTCCAGAAGGCTCCTATCATTACATTTCATAAAAGTAACGATGAGTTCATATGAAACACAAAACCTGACAACCTCAAATGAGGAAAACAACACCCTGAAAATCTGAAATCCTGAGCAAAGAAAACCTAAGATTAAAAACAAATGCAAAAGACAGATGATTAATGTAAACATTTCACTTTTTCAGAATGTTTATTTTTAAAAAAGAAGGTTATTTGACAATGTAATGAATGAAGATCTCACCGGTTCAGAAAGGCGTTTCCAAAGGCGTTGAGTTTTCTGAAGGGTTTCTTGGGGTCCACCACTAAAGCATTGCCCGGGATGAGTCCCTCCTGTTCCCCGTACATCACCGCAATGAATGAATCGGTGGTCGGTTCGGGGCCTATGCGCATCCCGGGGAAATCCTGTTCCATGAGATGACGAATAAAAGTGGTTTTCCCCGTGGAGTACTGTCCCACTAAAAGTACCATGGGCTTGTTATCGAAATCAGCATCTTCCAGAGCCGGAGAGTGAAAGTCGTGGAAGCGGTAAGTGTCTTCTAATGGAAATAATTTGGTCCGGTAGAGTCGCTTCAGCCCGTCAGACACAGTCTGAAACAGTTCGGGGTCCTTTTTCTTCCCGTCCTTGTTCGCCCAGCTGAACATGTTGCAAAATGTGTAAAATAAACGTCTTACTTAAATAAAAAAAAAAAAAAAACACTTTCACGGTGGTATACAAGTTCTTTGCTGATTTCTAGGCAGTTTAATCCAGCGGTTCGGATGAATTAACGGTCTAATGTCAGGTACAGCAGACTGCCAGCGTGGTGGGTCGGTCCTGTCAGCTGTTCAACAAACGTTAACTGTTGTCTTTTTATTCATTCATTTACTTACTGCTAACTGACTTTTTTTTTCGTAAATCAGACTTAAGTTTACTTAAGCTTACTCGTCAGTTGTGACCTTTCAGCAGATCGTTTTCTTTTATATCCACTGGAGTCTCGAGTCCCACAGCTCGAGCACTCTGCGCGTGCGAGTGTGCAAGCTCGCGCCCCCACTTACATTTACATTGATATGGACCGGAACTCAAGGGAACTTCCAAAATAAAAGCCCCTCCCCTCACCACCTCCCCAAAATTGGGGTTTTGTGAAACACACAGCTGACGTTCTTTTTTCTAACAAATAAAGTTTATATTGATTAATCTGTCTAACAACCTTAACTTGTAACAACTATGCTGAAATAGTCAGAATTCCGTCATTCAAACAACTTTGAAATGTTTGAATGAACGAACGAACGAAGGAATTAATTATTTACCTCATTCCACAAAATAATATAATATAATATAATATAATATAATTTTAATTTAACAGGTTAAATCAATGCCATCTGTTCATGCCAGAAATATAGTATGAACTTCACACGTCAAACTTGGAAAGGACAGTAATATTCCTGTTTCTTGGGATCGGGTGGGGGTTTTCTTTTGACACTGTAACTGACTGACTACTATATTTGTCCTGGAAGAGAGTGACAGTTGCTGGTCTTTGCCGGGTTTGGCACTGTCATAAGAGGGTCCTAGAAAATTACACTCAACACCCACTATGTCCAGTGAAGACACTGTAATGTTTCTTTAATCAGAAACTTTAGATATGAAAAGAATTGTATGGACTATTTGGAAGTCATTTGCTTAGAGCTTACAAATAACAAAAGTAAAACAACCAAGAAAAGCACAAGAGGCTTCTTTATTTCAGACTATCAAAGTGAAAATGAAAGTCTTTCAGAATTCTCTGTGGTTTGCATGGAGTTCCTAGGCCTATGTGTAAATCTAAGACTCACATGACCTTTCGGGAGGGGGGGGGGGGAACTCTGGGCAAAACACAAATAAAAGTGAAAGAAGTCTGACATTTACAGGAAATTGGCTTTGGATTCAGGTTGTTTGTGATATTATTTTGTCAGTGATGTAAAAAAAAAAAAATCCCCGTTAAATTTGCGGTAAAAAAAACGGCAGTTGTGTTTGCCAGAACTTTACCTTAAAAAATACGGTAGCAACGTTTTAGGTTTTACGGGACAGCACTTAGTTTACTGTCTATTTTACAGTTCAAAACCGTATAATTTAAAGGTATATTTTACACACTGTAAAAAAAAAAAATTGTTAAATTTATGGTAACAAATCTTATTTCATTATCTTAGTTAGTTAGTTTAGTTTATTGATTTATAAAGCACATTTCAAAACAACAGAGGTTGCAACCAACCAAAGTGCTGTACAGAAAAATGTAAACAAAATTAAAACACACAAACACACACACACACACACACACACACACACAAAAGAATTAACACACTGGATCAAAACCTTGGACATTTGAAGAATTCACACCCTTTATTAAAATATAAAGAATACAAATACGTTTTTAAAGAGGATTTAAAAGTAGAAACAGAAGGGGAAGATCTAATATTTAGAAGGAGACTGTTCCAGAATCGAGGAGCAGCCACCGAGAAAGCCCAGTCACCTTTAGTTTCTGTTTAGGAACAAGAAGAAGAAATTGATTGGATGAGCGTAAGGATCTTGGGGCATTGTACGGGACAAGAAGATCACTAATATACTGAGGTGCAAGTTATGTAAAGCTTTAAAAACAAAGAGCAAAATCTTAAAATCAATCCAGGACTTAACCGGTAGCCAAAGGAAGGAGGCAAGCACAGGACTAATGTGTTGATGCTATTTAGTGCCAGTCAAAAGCCTGGCCGCTGCATTTTGGACCATTTGCAGTCCATTGACAGTTGAATTAGGCAAACCCAGGTATAGACCTTATGCGCCAGAGAAACAAGCGCGCCGCCATCTTTATAATTGTAATGATGGGACGGCAGAGCGGGGATCCATTAGCAGCTTTATTGAGAATAGTCACCAAGGCAGACAGGGGTAAAGGCAAAGACATAAACGGGACAGGCAATGGTCGAGGCAGGCAGCAGACAAACTGTATCGGGTCACAGGCGGAGATCAGGGCAGGCAGCAAAGGGTCGCAGGGAATAAACAGTCCAATCGGTAACAGATAAACAGTCCACAGAAAAACGCTCAGAAATGATCACCTCGGCAAATCAAGACTTCGCCAAGGGTGTGTGTGTGTGTGTGTGTCTTAAATAGTCCAGGTAATGATCTGCAGGTGTGTGTGGCAATTGGTGATTGGTGCATGTGATTGGAAGGGAGGATTATGGGAAGTGGAGTCCAGGAACTGACAGGAACAGACAGTGATCGTGACATAACGCCCCCCTTCCGGAAGGCGCGTCCTCGCGGCGTAAATGGCACAGATAGGGAGGGGGGGTGGGTACATTGGAGACCTGTTGGCAGACGGGAACGGGGTCTCCAATGCAGGTCCAGGAACTCGGGCAGCCACGGCGGGTCAGGTGCCACGGGCAGCCACGGCGGGTCAGGTGCCACGGGCAGCCACGGCGGGTCAGGTGCCACGGGCAGCCACGGCGGGTCAGGTGCCACGGGCAGCCACGGCGGGTCAGGTGCCACGGGCAGCCACGGCGGGTCAGGTGCCACGGGCAGCCACGGCGGGTCAGGTGCCACGGGCAGCCACGGCGGGTCAGGTGCCACGGGCAGCCACGGCGGGTCAGGTGCCACGGGCAGCCACGGCGGGTCAGGTGCCACGGGCAGCCACGGCGGGTCAGGTGCCACGGGCAGCCACGGCGGGTCAGGTGCCACGGGCAGCCACGGCGGGTCAGGTGCCACGGGCAGCCACGGCGGGTCAGGTGGCTTGGGCGACCACGGCGGGTCAGGTGGCTTGGGCGACCACGGCAGGTCAAGTGGCTTGGGCGACCACGGCAGGTCAGGGTCCGTAGCTGGCCACAGCAGTTCACAGGCGGTTGAAGGCCGTGGGCGTGTAAGGTCCCCACCCGCAAGCTCCCCACCCTCAGGTATATGGCCCCCTCCCAAAAAGTTCTTGGGGAATTCAACGGAGGCCGTGGCGGTTTCGTGGGTAAGGAGCTCGGGTGGCGCCGGCAGGGCGAGGAGCTCGGGTGGCGCCGGCAGGGCGAGGAGCTCGGGTGGCGCCGGCAGGGCGAGGAGCTCGGGTGGCGCCGGCAGGGCGAGGAGCTCGGGTGGCGCCGGCAGGGCGAGGAGCTCGGGTGGCGCCGGCAGGGCGAGGAGCTCGGGTGGCGCCGGCAGGGCGAGGAGCTCGGTGCCGGCCTCCGTGGCTGTATCAGGAAGAGCGGATTGCTCTGGGACGGCAGCGGGCTGCTCTGGGACGGCAGCGGGCTGCTCTGGGACGGCCTCCGGGCCTACAGCGGGCTCTGGGAAGGCCTCCGGGCCTTGAGGGCTGGAGGAAGCCTTCTTCCTCCTCCTCCTCCTCCGTTTGAATGGTTGAGGCGGTGGCTCTGTGCCTACCTCCTCGGTGGGCGCTGCAGCGGGCTCACGGGGTGGAGCGGACTCACTGGCTGGGACGACCCCTATGTTCCCAGACACTGGCGGGGCGGCCATCTTGCCCGTGGGCACTGGCAAAGCAGCCATCTTGTCCATAGCATCCCGAGAGTTTGAGTGCGTCGCAACCGGCGAGCTTGAGGGCGTCGCAACCGGCGAGCTTGAGGGCGTCGCAACCGGCGAGCTTGAGGGCGTCGCAACCGGCGAGCTTGAGGGCGTAGCGGCCAGCGGGCTTGAGTGCGAAGCGGCCGGCGGAGGCTTAGGAATGCCAGCCGCTCGTGCTGAAGTCAGCGGTGGATCAGCCACACTGGAACGCAACCCACCCTGCTCCCAAACAGATCCAGAGACGTAACGTGACTCTAGAAGAACAGCGGGGACATGACGTTGTTCTGGAAGATCAGAGGAGACGTGACTTGGCTCACGGAGGTCAACTGTGACTTGACTTGGTTCAGGATAATCAGCGCTGACTTGACTTGGTGTTGTTATTATGGTGGCCGCCATTTTGTGAGCGTCATCTGGCGCGGCGGCCATTACGTGAATGGATGAAGTGTCGCATTTCTCCACGACACCCACAGTAAATGGAGAGCCAACAGTCAATAAAGCATAATCCAAAAACAGACTTAAAGATGAACGGGGTCCCTCACGAATGAGTTGTTTTTTAAGTGGCTGATTGATGCCCTCACAGAAAAAGTCTATGAGCACGCAGTCCGGCAGATCTGACCAATAAGCAATGTTCAAATATTCTGTGATATAATCCTCTATCGATCGTGTGCCCTGCGTGAGTCCTAATAACAATTGTGCGATGTTCCTACCGGGCCATTGTTCTTCAGGAAAGCCGCTGGATCCATGTGATGGCGAAGTCTTCTGTAATGATGGGACGGCAGAGCGGGGATCCATTAGCAGCTTTATTGAGAATAGTCACCAAGGCAGACAGGGGTAAAGGCAAAGACATAAACGGGACAGGCAATGGTCGAGGCAGGCAGCAGACAAACTGTATCGGGTCACAGGCGGAGATCAGGGCAGGCAGCAAAGGGTCGCAGGGAATAAACAGTCCAATCGGTAACAGATAAACAGTCCACAGAAAAACGCTCAGAAATGATCACCTCGGCAAATCAAGACTTCGCCAAGGGTGTGTGTGTGTGTGTGTCTTAAATAGTCCAGGTAATGATCTGCAGGTGTGTGTGGCAATTGGTGATTGGTGCATGTGATTGGAAGGGAGGATTATGGGAAGTGGAGTCCAGGAACTGACAGGAACAGACAGTGATCGTGACAGTAATATTGTCTTTGAACTTCCGTTTTTGCAGTAGCTCTGTACATTTCTATGGCATTGCTGTTGAAGAATAATTAGCTGGTGAAGTGGATTTACTTGTTGTAGAGTTAATTAAAGTTCTCATGAGCATTGTAATGTTTAAAGCAGATGTCTTAACAAATGTCAGTAGACCCAGAAGATTTTAAAACGAGCAGTTCATTCATAAATACGTAAGATCGCTGTGGAAATGCAAACCGGAAATCAAAAGACAACGAGCGCAGCACTGAAAAGGGGCGGGACAACATAAGGTCTATAGAGAGTTACAGTAGTCCAACTTTGAAGTAATAAAAGTATGAATAACAGTTTCAAGTTTTTTTCTAGAGAGCATCGTCTTAATTTTAGCAATCGATCTTAGCTGAGAGAAACTACTTTTATACAACAGTGCTAATCTTCTTATCAAAACTCAGATTGGAATCAAAAATGACACCAAGATTTTTGACACAGTCATGAACATTAAAAGAAAGAGAACCAAGCTGAACCAAGCTGACTATGTCAGAGGTCATATCTGATGGGGCAAAGATAATCATTTCAGTTTTATCTTTGTTTAGCTGTAAGAAGTTCATGTCCATCCAACATTTAATGTCACACAGACAGTCAAACAGACTAGACACAGAACAGTTATTGTTTTTGATAGGAAGATAGAGCTGAGTGTCATCGGCATAGAAGTGATATGATAAATTATGTCTCTGAATAATATGGCCAAGTGGAAGCATATATAGTGCAAAAAGAGGAGGACCCAAAATGGAACCCCTGGGACACCATAAGGAAATGGAGCATGAGATGAAAAATAATTCCCAATTTTAATTCCCAAACATTATCACAAGGGGGCATTTCTAGAGATGAAGAACTCTTAGATGGAATATTAGAGCGAATACCCTCAATTTTATTAATAAAATGTGTTAAAAACTGATCACGCACAGGTCAGAAGAAACCTCAGATGGAACACTAGAAGAGGGATTTAGAAGAGCATTAATTGTGCTACAAAGAACTTTCGGTCTCTGAGAATTTTGAGCAATTAAATCAGACAGGTATTTCAACCATGTCTTCCCTAACAGCATTCTGATACTGCTTAAGACACTCCTTGAAGGTTTTATAAGAAATAGATTTTTTTCAATGGCTCATGTGTGACTAAAGGACTGTTGACACCAATTCTATAAAAAGGGAACGTCCACACCACAATTATAACGATAATGACACACTTTCAGAACGATTTTTTGAGCCAATCAGAATCCAGGTTGATTATTTAAAGCAGCAGACGACAAAAATTAAAACTTGCACTTATAATAAATAGCTCCCTAGTTCAGTACAATCAAAAAAACTTTTGTTCATTGAACGTAATTGAATTAAGGAAAATATTTTCACACAATTAAGTTAAGTTCATACAACAAGACTACAACAAGTCCGTTTAAACAAATAATATATTGTTGAACAAACTTAATCAATTTAGATTCTATTATTAGAAAAATAAGTTGCTGAGTGAACTTAATTAAATTAAGGAAAACATTTCCATAAAAGTGAATTATATTTTTCCAACAAAAAATAATTAGTTTGGACTGATTTATTGTAGTCTTGTTGTATGAACTTAAATTTAACTTAAAGTTATTGTGGATTACCATTGTGGTGAAGAGTGAAGCTTGTGCTTAGGCAACCCCATTTCATGGCAATTCTTTAAAAAGAAATTACTTCATAACCACTAAAAAAGTGCGTTCTGTGTAATATGAATGTAATCTGGACATACTACATTCGCCATGTTGCCCTTATCACGTGACCTACAGCATCAGTTGCGTTGCATCACCGATATTCACAAATCCTCTACCGTGGCCACATGTGATAGTAAACCCTGCATCCCACTGTGCATACTATCCACCCTATCTGCCCTAAATATTATTGAATATTATTAATTTCAGATACTATTTAGGATGGATAGTATGCACATTGAGACGCAGGCAAAGTGTCAATCGTATGCACACTTCAGAATCTCGCCGGAAGAAGTACGTCATCCGGGTACATTTTGCCTACTCTTTTATGAGTACTGTGAATTCGGACATACTTCTTTTGTCACATACTGTTTTTTGCCTACTAAGTATGTGATTTTGGATGCAGCCTATGTTTCCTTAACAGAAGTTCTGAAGCGCAAAACATAACCATGTGAGTAAACTCACTACACATAATGACACACGATAGATGTTTTTTAAAATACAAAAGATTATTTAATTATATTTCAGTATAAACATGCATCGCTAGACAGGTAATGAACATAATCTAGCTAACATTTATAATTTATTTACAGCTGAAATGTTGCACGTATATGTAACAAGAAAAGTATTTATCATAATGTACTTTAAATAACATTAAATCATAATGTCAGAAAGATATTAGTTCTGCTGTTGTTCATAAATACCAGTAGTGATGTTGTTCATGTCGCCGGAAATAGAGTCTTCAGTGTCCCAATGTGTAGTGAGCCAGGGTCCTTTCAGTCCTTACCAGTGCCTGAATTCGTGTACACGATATACTGATTCATAACCTAGGGAAGCTAGGGAGCTGATTGAGACGTAACCTGTATATTATCTTGTGTTGATGTGGACGCTAATATAGTTATTGTAAATATCTTTATTGTTATCGTTGGTGTGAATGAGCCTTAAGTCATGACAACATTGATTTTGAAAAACTGTGTAAAAATTTTTTATATGAAATGTATGCAAAGAATATGACAAAAAAACATAAGAAATATGTATATGATGAAAACAGTGTGAAAACTTGTAAAAGATACATTTAATATTTAAAAAAAAAATACGATTTAAAAATAATTGAACGTTCAAATGAAATTACAGTAATTAAATCAATATAACTCATGTTTTAACAGTTAGCAACATCAAAATAAATACATACATGTTCCCAAAAAAACTTAACCTTTAAATTAAGGTTTTACGTTTATTTATCCCAACATTTATACATAAGATTTATACAGTGTCCTGCATTCTCTGTGCAAATCAGTGTGTGTTTAGTAGGACAAACAGGACAGTGGCCTACAGAACTGACAGGCAGCTGGACTGCAAACACTGGCTGTCAATTCATAGGTCATCATCCTGTGTCCTAGACCCTGGGTTAAACATGCTTTCTGCTAGTATAGATGTACAATTGCAGTCAAATATTAAGTGTTAAATTAAATCAGAATAAAAAACATTAGGACTTTATATTCTTTGTTCACTTAAAAGAAGCAGTGATGTAGAAACAAGGCAGATAAAGGTGACTATCTGCACGCAACAGCAGCTCCACTGGAAGACACAATCCTTCCACATGGAGTTGCTGTTACAACCAGTCAGCACCGAATCTTTGGAGTGCCCCCTCTGGACAGCGGAAGGAAGTGCACTTTATTCATTAAAAAAAAAATTCTCACCATACAGGGTAGTTTTCTATTAAAAAAAAAAGGGGGAAGAGGAAAGCGTGGTTCCACCTGAAATGAAAGCATAGAAGACAGAGTTAGATCCGGATTCAGACAAGGGCTAATGACTGCTATTAAGAACATGTAAGAGTTCCTCTGTTGGCTCATGACTTTGACCTCTTGTTTCTTTCTCATCTTTATGACATGCCATAGACTCCATTATTGGCCAACAGCACGTCCAAAGTGCTAAGACTGATCTTGATAACAGCAATTTTATGACAGCAGTCAACATAAGGGTACTCTGCAGAATTTGTGTGTGGTCTGAGAGAAATAAGGGTGTGTCGCTCAATTATTTATATACCTTTATGTCTTCATTTTGAACATACCACTTCCTTTTAGTCATGAGTTACCCATCCTACTTTCTCTATCATGTTCTTTCTCTTGGTTTCTTAGTTTATATCATATTTTAGACTTTGCCTTGCCGTAAACCTCCCACTGCACCTTGCTACCTTTGGAAAAACAGCATAATAAAGTAATTAAAGGGGGCACACATCGCATGAGTCAGTCTGTGTTATCTGCTCCTGTTATCATCTTGTGAATCCACCATTTTCTTTCTCATCCCTGTGCCGTATCCAACATTTGTGTAGGGTGAGAGAAAATCAATGGCATGAACTCATGAAGGTGGTTCATTTTTATCACAATTTTCAGTTGCCGTACTTGATATTGGAGTAAGTCACATGTATTTAATCAAATCTACTTTGTAGAAAATATGTGACATAGTACATTAGATTGTGATTGTTGTAAAAACATTGAATTAACTTAACTTAAAACTACCATTTATTTGCATTTTAACACCAGTACCAGGCAATTTACTACATTTATTGAAGATATTTTAAAAAACTTACTCTACCCTTTTTGAATTATAAGACCCTGTTCTTGGAAAATAATGTTTCAAATGCTTAAGGGCCGAGGGCAGGCCTTTTGCATTCTTTTCTTATCCTCTTTAAAAGATTAGCTTTACTTTGTTAGACAATGCAGGTATATTTACATTACAATATTAATCTAGCCCTTCACAAGCAAACAGACAGACGTTAACATTACAAAGTCCTACGTGATTCAGCGTAATTGCCGTGGCGAGGCAAAGATGTGAAACTGCATGATTTTTGCTCTGAATTTTTTTTTACATACATATATTTATACAAAATCTTAAAAATTACACATGTTCCATGTTCCTCACATATGTACCCACAACTTTATTTTCATTAAAGAGTAAGGCTACTTACCTTAAGTTATTCCTCGTGGGAGTCCATGTTTTTGGAGCTTGACGTATCAAAAAAAAAAAGAGAACTAATTTAAACTAAAGAAAAGTTATATAAATATGGAGATTAAAAAATTAACAGAAGCAAAGCAAAAATATCTGTTCAAAAATTTGAAAAGGAACTGAAAACAGCAAAGATAGTGACAGCACAACGAGAGAGTCAACAGGTGAGATGGGTGCGTCGGTCAGCAGTGCTATGTCAGGCCGAGAGAGGCCAGTTTAAAAGTGATTTGAAGTTGAAGCTTAGTTAATAATTACACTCCTCGTCAATATTTAACATCTTTTTGGCCCTGCCCCTCAATCCAACATCCTGGACTCCTATGGACTTACACACAGGCTACCTCAGGAACCTATTTTGTAACATTTTAGGTACATTTATATTTTTAAAACAGCTCAAAGCAACACATTTTATTAAAATTGTCTAACAAATGTTGTGGGCCAAACAGACATCCACATCAGAAGTCTTGCCAGATTACTATAAAAACAATAAACCACTAGAGGGCGTCACGGTTTAACTTTATTTTTTTAGTTTTATTATTTACGATGTTGAACATAGAATCAGACCATTGTTTGTTGCGCATCACAAGTCTTATTTTTGCAACATATGGCTGTTTTGGCCCACTGCGAGTTGCTAAGGCTTGATTTATAAATCAGCAAATGATGTAGGTCAATGTCTTAATTACTGGTAATAGCACAGCATGAGGTAATGCTGCATGATTAGAATAGATAAAGTAGACTATGGACTCTAAACATTGATCAAAGAATGAAAAAAGGCTTTATAACAGGATAATAAAATACTCATGAGAGAGGGTTAATTATTGTCATTGTTGGGTTAAAGAGCACTGAAGTGCACATTGTGTGAAGGAATTTCGATTGTCAAACACAGGAATGGCGTGTAAATTAATGTACCACGACAAAATACTCCATCTAAGCACATAATATTGTACCTCAGGCAGGTGGATATCTGAGAATAGAGGGTCGAAATTTGCTTAGTGTTTCTTGTGATAAGAGTTTTGCGACTGGACTTCCAGAAGAAGACTGCAGTCACAATCTAACGTTTTACTCAAGATTGTGGAAAATGCAAAAATAATTATAGGACTATATGATAAATATATTTCAGGAAGTGTAATATAATGTGGTGGTTGTGTTTTTGGGGTTAGTATCAGCTATTTCCCTCACTCTAAAGGAGGAAATCATGAGGAAATGAAATCTTTCCAGTGGTTATGACCTTGTTACTGCACACAGGGTCAAACCACAAACATGCAATATTTTATGGGTTTCATAATTTACCAGAACCATACAGGAAATTCTGAGGCTGTTGTCCTGAATATAAAGCCACACTTCAGATTCTCAAATCTCAAGTCAGCAGTCAGGAATACTGCCCTTTCCACCCTGCAAGGTCTCAAGAGTTCAATTCATTTTGTCATACTTAGTCAGCCCCATGTATATTTTATGCCCTTTGCTCTTCAGCTCATTGAAAATGTTTCCATGTTTAATTATCTGTCATGTTGAAAGTGTCACTTATTAGATGCACTTAACAACCTAGAAATCTTACATATGGAAACCACGTCATCTCTTGAACATCACTGTCTATATCAGATTTATACATTTGATTGCAGAAGCCTGGACAGAAATGTTCAATAAACAACATTTATTTGATTTGATTCCTTGGACATTCCTATAACACCACTGTAACATCAAATGTTACATTTTTTAAACAGAGATTCATCCTCTAAGCATGCTCAAAATTAAATCAGTTATTAGCTACTAATTCTCTCATTTACAAAGTCGACAGTTTAAATGCTTACCAAGATGTCCCTTATCTTATCAGAGGCTGGTATAGGGTGTGTTTAAGTGTGCATAACGCAATGTGTAATACACACCCACACAAACACAGGTATGCATGGTCATTCACGGTCAAGTCAAGGTCTTTAGACAGCACAGATTCATGATTCTCTTTTTACTTCAGTAAAATGCACCTCTGATTAATTTTTGAAAGGGATACTGAACAGGCCTTGGAAAAGAATGTTTACAATGCTACTTTATGTGATGTTAAGCACAAAACAGACCAAAAAACATAACATGTAACAAACCAAATTTGATCAGATTTCTGTAGAAAATATTTTCTAAAGTGCACACTTTCTTTAAGTATGTGTGACAGTTTGCTGTTACATTTTGTATATTTGAGTCAACTGAACACAATTGAAACCTAATTATTGAAAAAACAAAGCTCTGCTACAGACTCTTTCAATTCTGTTTAATTCAGAAATACAGTGATAGATGGGACAAGTTGGTTTTGTTTTTACATAAACAGGTTAATTTGTTCCATCTCAATGGAATAAACCTTTTCACATATTAAAAAGGTAATCTAAATATCACATTTCAGATTATTTAATGTTCAAATCCACTTCATGGGCCAAAATGATGACCCTATATACACTATATATAGTAGATGTATGTATTAAAGGATTAGTTCACCCAAAAATGAAAATTCTGTCATCATTTACTCATCCTCAAGTTGTTCCAAACCTGTATGAATTTCTTTCTTCTGCTGAAAACAAAACAAGATATTTTGAAGAATGTTGGTAACCAGACAATTGACTTCCATAGTATGGAAAAAACAATACTATGGAAGTCCATCAACTGTATGGTTACCAACATTCTTCAAAATATCTTGTTTTGTTTTCAGCAGAAGAAAGAAATTCATACAGGTTTGGAACAATTTGAAGGTAAGTAAATGATGACAATTTTCATTTTTGGGTGAACTATCCTCTGTCAGGTTTAAGTTTCTTTTTGCCCACTTCTGATACAGTTTTACATCAACAGTGTATAATATAATAAAAATGTCCTTTATAAATCACTTAACATCACTTTTTCACTAGTTTTCTTTTCTTTTTTCCGTCTACTCCAATAACTGCAGTTTCGTCTTTCTGGGCGGTCCTCTTTTTTGTCTTCTCCGTCACTTTTTCCATGGTATCCCAAACCTCATCCTCCTCTGCTTTCACCTCCTCTACATCTCCAGAAACATCAGGACTTGATGACTGAAAGAGAACAGCACATAAAGAGTCATATGATTAACAAAGTCATTAGGATGCAGTATAAAGTCATCAGCGAGAAAGCAACTTCCATTGTTATTACTGTTGATAGGCAGTTACATAAAAGCAAATCATCAAAATGATGCTCCCTCTGACACCGATCCACCGCTTACCTCCAGTTCTCTGCTAGAGAGTAGCACACAATTGAGTCGTGACTTCAGATATACCTGCAAAGAGAAAATATGTTCATAAAATTACCATTTATACAAACATGACACTGAGTGGGAGGCACTTATGATTATATGGTGTATGCAACCAGATGGAAATAATAGGAGAGGGGCTATGCAGAAATCAAAGTATATGGAAATAACAGCAGAAAGAAAGAGACGGATGAAGTGCAGTGAGAATGGAGGAAGAAACCTGTTTTTTTGTGCATTCATACCTTGTGTTGTAAGGAACGGTCCTCCAGGCTGTGTACTCGAAGAAAACGATCTAAACCACAAGAGGCCACCAATGGGAGGGAAGGATGGCACTGCAACCCCCGCACTGCCCCTGCCAGACCCTTAAGACACCCACGCACAAGCCCTGCAGGCAGAAAGAGAAGAAAATGGGGTCAGACAAAACAACACTCTCAGGAGTTCAATAATATTACAGTGCATATGCGGAGAACGGCTGGCCAAATACATCTTTTATACTTGGAACATACACAGATCCAGGACAAAAACCCTAAGCAATGGACTTTCAGTTCAAAACAACTGCTTTTGTGCAGATCCAAGCCTGCCTAAGAGAAAAAATAAACAGAGCATCCACCTACTGCTTACCTTTCCGGAGGTCAAGGATGGCGAGCTCTCCGTGAGTGTTGCCCACGACCACTGTGCCCTGGCTGGCAGGAAGAGAGAGCGCTGTGAGCGGGTACTCTCCAAACTGAGCCTCCATCACCGGCCTCCTCTGAGACGTCGAGGGGTCGTACACGCGCACCTGTCGGAGGAGGAGCAGAACAAAGGAGGCAAGATATTTTTAGTCATGTTTGATCACAGATGTTTACCTTAAGACACAAAGGAAGACATGAATAAATACAATAGCAAAGGGTACAACACAGGAAGAAAAAGATGGTTGGCTCACAATACTTATGAAAATTTGTCAATTATATTCTGAAAAAGCTGTTAAATCTAAATAACAAGATAACCATTTTTAGGTAAGTCCTATACTGCATGTTGAAGTGGCGACCAATCAGCTACACCGTGACACACCAAGGCAATGGTCGGCCGTCTGCCAACGTCAGGCCATTGTTGAGCGTTGTGTTCAGCACCGTTGGTGGCTTTTTGGCCAATTGAGCATATTGAATCGGCATTAGTCAGCGGCACCAGTGAGAGAGAACTCTGATTGGCTGTCCAGCTTTATAGCACACCAGTGCACGAGAAGAAAAGCAATGTGATTAAAGGGGCGCAAATGATGACGTCAGGAAGGCACATTTTTGGCCCAGACGGACACAACACGACCCATGAACACAGTTGGCTTTTGTTTCCGATAGTTCTTTGATGTCAGTTTGGTGTGGCATGGCCTTTACACTTTACACAAGCAACATTAAAAAAATTTAACTAAAATTCATTGGTATGATTTTATATATATTATTTTACGTGATTGACAAAACTGTATAGGGTTGAAACTAAAAGATTACTTTGAATTGATAAATCAGAAAGCCGTACATGCCAGTTTTAGATGAAACAGCCAGAATTCATTTAAATAGGCTACCGTTCAAAAGTTTGGGGTCAGTAAGTTTTTTTTTGAATTAATATTTTTATTAAGCAAGGACGCATTAAATTGATCAAAAGTAACTGTAAAAACAATGTTACTAAGGATAAGATTTCAAATAAATGCTGTTCTTTTGAACTTTCTATTCATCAAATAATCAAGGAAAAAAATGATCATACGTGTGCATGCATGTACATGTATATATTTATTAGATCAAATAATTGCTGAGCATAACAGACTTCATTCAAAAACATTTTTAAAAATCTTACCGACCCTAAACTTGAACGGAAGTGTACATAAATTAATTTGTTCACAGTAAACAAAAATTAACACATGATTTTTCTGAGTAAATAATTTCACAGCATAAGAAACAACAGCAGACAAGCATGAATGGATAAAGTCAGAGAAATGGTTTGACAAACCTGATGGTGTCCAGTACATGTGACTATTTTATCTGAATCTGGGATAAAGCCGATGTCTCTCACCCACACGGGCACTCGCATATCCAACCAGTCATGGGCTACCTGATGGATTGAAGAAAAACAGAACAGCTTGTTACACAGTCATCATAAACTACTGAGTGCTGAAAAGTTTATAGTTTTTTTCCTCTTCTGCCTTACATTTTTGGCTGTGAATATTGGCTTATCTGGTCTCTCCAGATCCCAGACTTTCAGCAGGTTCTCTTTACCCCCTGTAGCCACACGATGGCGCTGTGACGGGTTCTGTCGCATTCTGCAAATTCCATTCCCAACATTTACCTCAACCTAAAAACAAAGACAGATGAGGTTGGTTGAGGATTTGATTTACTATAAGTCCACAAAATTATCCTAGAGATGAAGAGATCATCATACATTATTCAAACCTAATCTACAATTCAAACAATAGAAGCTGGGCCCACTTGTGCAAAAAGTTTAATCTGGATCAGAATGGTCCTGATTTGGAAATCCTATGTTTTGCTATCCAGGATCAGGTAATCCATTTTACTTTTGTGCCGGTTTTTCAAAACAACATTGGATTGAATCACCCTGATACAGATACAAACTTAACAAGATTACCAAATCTGGATTACCAGTGCTCTAATGAGACTACCGCTACGTCCAAAAACTTGCCTCGCTGCCTTATCAGGCAATGACTTTGCAGGCAGCGTTTGGGCACAAAGGTACTTCATGATTTCGGAGAGACTCCTGAGGCAGCATAACAGCAAAATAGAGAGAGTTTTGGTGAAAAAGCGAATTTTTCTACAATAGTAATTTCTCACTAGTAGAAATTGCGTTCAAAGTGGAAAACGTAGGTCAAAGATGTACATTTACACACAAACTGACCACCAACCACAACTTTCAGACGCCATCTTTATTTTTTATCTTAACTGTCACAGAATGGAATGCACAGGATTGTGGGATATCAAAGGCAGCGATGGATACATCTATGCTGCCTCCAAAAATCGATAGTAGCCTGCCTTGTGATATGTAGGCTGCGTCGAAAATCTTAAAAATGCTGCCTTCGGAGGAGGATATATATATATATATATAAAAACAACAGATAGAATAGTCAGTAAGTGTCGCTTTGTGTTTTTAGTTGAGGAGACAGAAAACAGTACAATAAAACAATACAAAAATCCCCTTCCATTTAATTTTTTTTTTTTTTTAACAGTCAGACTCCTCCTGTGACCCACAACAAATAAATAAAAATCAACAAATTTACACGCAATAATGACTTTTGATTGGTTAATCTCTGAAGCTTGTGCCATAGTAATTAATTTACAAGAATAAATGCCTGTTAAAATAAAATATATTGTTTTTGTTTGGTATTGACAGCTGTTTTGAGGATAATATTATATGGACATTTTTTTAACTTTACTGTACTGAAAGCCTTAATAGGTAACCTAATGGCTACTCCATCTACTTCACCACTGTAAAATTAAACAAATCAAAAGACATCACAATTACGTCAGTATTGCTGCTCAACTCATCTGTCAGTCACTACCGGAGGTGTCACAACAAACGCGACATGTTCCGCGACTCAGTGTCAGTGTTTCGTGACAATGTCAGTGACACATGCCACTAGTCCACTGGCACATGACAATGAAGACCGGATGTGTCACTAAGCATAGCGACATGTGCCATTGGCTTCTGTGCATCAGATGTCACTTAGTGTTAAAACTGCTACTGAATTTTCAAGATTTGACCAATCTGATATTGCAAATTTCTTCTGAACAACTAGGCCAAAAGCATAGCAAAAAAAAAAATCATTTCAGTTCATGTTAATAATCTTATTCATCACTCAGTTTGGTAGGTATGTGACAAATAATATGGACAAACTTTTTTCAAGATTTTAGGTTTAAACTTTTCATATTTAGGTAAAAGATTCATATTTCAGGATGCTGATGATTGATGTATATTGATTTTAATTTATTTTTTCCCACAATTTCTAACATTTAATTTTCAGTAAATACTCATGCAGTGTGACAAATGATTTATTTAAAAAAAAATACAAAAATTCTAAGTAGTATATAATTTATTAAAACTGCATGTACAATAATTATAAAAAATTCAAGTGGTGCTCACTGCAGAGTTAAATGACGCCCAGCTCCACCTCTGTGGATGGAATGGGTGGAGGGACAGAGTTATGGGTTGGGTTAGGGTGTGGTCATACCGTTTAGCTCCACCCATTACGCCCAGAGAGGGGGAGCTGTACTTCACGCTCCACCCATGGCTCTGCAGTGAGCAGCCTCTCTAAGATTTTTTTAAATAGCTTTAAATGAAATAATATAACATGTTACACTCTAGGACACTGAAATCACACTGACTTACTGTGTCTGTACTGCCTTCCTTCCACACCTTCAGCAGTCCTGACTCCACACACGTGATCAAAGAACTGGAAAAGGAGGAAGAAAGTGAACCACAAACCAATAAAACAGCTAGTAATTCATCAGCCTCAGCAGAGACAAGCATAACATGATATTGGCAACCACCTGTCAGTGACAGCAAGTCCTGTGAATCTGCCCTGTGAAGGATCCCCACACTCTCTGGTCGCCGTGAAGATCCCCTTATCTGTGCTGAAAGTTTTCACAGTGCCGTTCACACTGCCCACTAACACCTGCAAAGTCACACATACATAGACAACGTCTGTCAGTCACCAAATCATGATCATGAGGTCTGTAACTCCAGTTCTCTCTTTCTCACCTCTGATTCGTGAGGGTCTCCCCATGCCATCACACAAACCTCCTGATCCCGACTCAAGCAGCTCATCTCACAGAAGTTAAACGCCTGCTTTTTGCTGATACTCACCCCTTGAGGTGAAATATGGATATGAACAAGTCATTAGTTTAGTGGCCCTCAAGAAAATTAAATGGCAGGTCTGTGGTGCCAACTCACGTGTACCTTATGGCTAACAGAAAAGTGAACAATGTGGCGACAAAGAGACGAGAAACTCCCAACAATACTTTACCTTTTAATATTCCAGTTTCGGATCCAAGCCATATTGAGCATATTTGACTTTTAGCATCCATTTAAAAGTGATTTTCGATTTACTGACAATAAAAACAGACGTCCACACTACTGTCACACACAACTCCGTCCGGGTGTAACGCGCAAACCAAGTACTTTTAGTTCCGCTCCCCACCAAAAGTGTATTTACAGACTGCACAAATCAGTGCGAGTTTCAGCATGTTGTCAAGCGATTATATTTAATACCGTTGGATAAAAGCATTATAAACTATCTTTATATGGATTTTCCCAACATGGATTTTTCCATTTTCTCCACTTACACAGAAAAGAAGATATTAGGCAGAATTTTAGGGACTGACAGTATCAGTCACTCTTTGCATCTTTTCCGTGAAATGAAAAGAGAATGTAATTCAACTGAACATCTCCTTTAGTTTGCAACAACATGAGGGTGAGTAAATGAACAATACATAATATCTTCATGTTTGGGTGAAATCTTCATTTAATGTTGCTGTAAGCAGTAGTTCTCGACCTTTTTGACTCCAACGTGACCACTTTAGTCCTCTTTAGACATTCTACCAACTCTGGAACTACATGTCAACTACCATGTCTACATATTAGTAGACTTAATATCTGCTAAATATCTGCTAACACTTTGACACCCCAACAAACATTCTACTGATTATTAGTAACTTTGCAAGTACATGTCAAATTATTCTAATAATCCTAACCCTAACCTAACAGTCTACTAATACTCTAATGAGAGTTAGATGATATGTAGTTGCAAAGTTAGTTGGTAGAATGTAGTTAGTAGAATGTCTAAAGTGGAATATCGAAATAAAGTGTAAATAAAGAATGAAATCAAATAACTATAAATAATTTAAATAATTAAATTCCACAATCCGAATAACTGAATGTTCTTCAAGGTTTGCGCTTTTTATTATCAGAGAATTTACATGACTTTTATAGTTTGTGATTGCAGGATTTTTATATAGTAATTTCGATTACTTTCCCAGCTCTAGAAATCACACTTTATAAAATTCCCTCATACAGTATATCTATTTTGTCCAAAAATCATGAGAAGCCTGGTTCTTAAATAAAAATGGCATTTGTTAAGGGAATTAATTAATCTAAGTTGAGCTGCAGTAGCCTTAACATGGATTAAAATGGCATTTCCTGAAGGATAGAGGAGAGAGTGTGGAAGAATCCACCAGATGGTACTCTTGGACTCCATTTGAAGAGCACCTACATGTCATGCTGGAAATATCTGTCAAAGGTGTCATATGAGCTTTAGGGTATTTAGGGGTCCAAGCACCCCTAAATTTTCCTCTGAATCCTTGAGTCAAACCCTACAAAATTCCTGTCATTCTTGTCTATAAAATATTCTATATTCTGAAAAACCTACTTTTTCAAACTCATCCTTCAACCAGTCTTCACCAAACTTTGTATATAATGCATATATAGACTATGCTGGCAAAACGTTGTCAAATGAATTTTGATACATAGAATTGTTGCAAAGATAATAGCAAATTAAATTGTCTGGCATTACGCATTTTAACAAATTGGTGAAACTTAATGCACACAGGACATTCTGAGGACAACACGCAAAGTTGCATCAAATTCTACCCACAAAGGGGAATTACAAAAAACAAAAAAACAAACAAAAAAAATGCTTCAAATAGCCTATTACTCGGCTAACTAAACAAACATGGCCGACAGTAGCCAATGAAATTTCAGCAGCTTATAATGCCAAATCTGAATTGGCAATCGTTACGAAACATAGCAGACACTTAGAAGGTGTCTCAATTAAGCTGTGTATTAAATTTGGCGAGAATCAGCCACAACGCTGATAACATGGCACTATAACACGCTGCCTATTACTCTAAAGTCGTCATAGTTAAGATCAAAATTAATTGTTTTTTTGATTCCTTCAGTGTCCTCAAATCAGTTCATATGCGTATCCATTTCCGTTTAAAAACTTTCCCACCATTTTGAGTTTTTGAAAAACCTACTATTTCGAACTCATACTATCCAATTTTTTCAATTTGCACAAAATTGGGTATCCACCATCTCGAGACACTCCTGAAAAGAAATTTGTTTTATAGGCCGACATTTTTGTGGGTGTAGCCCATAATGACTAATTGGCCTATATTTTGTGAACGCAATGTCCACACTTCACAAAACTTGGTACACACGGACAACAAGGCATTCCTAGTAAATATGCCATTTTTAATGAATTTTGATGATCGGATAACCACAGTTTTTACAAAATCAGCCAATTATATCAATGGGAATGAGAGATAATAGGCCGTAATACTAATGTTGCCTACCAGAGGAATAGCAAAACAAATTATTTTAGGTCTCTGTGTAAATGGTTCAAAAAGATTGACTTGTAGTAAAAAATACATAGAAATTAATTATAGTTTCATAAAGTTTTACAAAGTATAATAATTAGTATTAAGGGTAATAAATCTGTGCTCTCCAAATTACTTATAAATCATTCATTATTTTCTTAATTTTATATAACCTAATGATATTAAAAATACATTTGTCAAGTTGCTAGACATGACTGAATGTATTGCTGTCCAATTAAAATTTAGAGACAAAATTATTTGTCTATTTTAACATAGTACATAGAATAATATTTCCATGAAGAGATAGCCATTGTATCACTGTATCGTCTGTACATACCATTGGTGCTTGGACCCCGATAATTGCCACTTGCGGCTGTATTTGTCAGTGTTCCTGGAAAACAGAGAATGTAAGCTGTGGGAATGTAAGCAATAAAAGCAAATCAGAAACCTTAATACTGGAATGATTCAGTCTCTTCTCCCTGGGGAGAATGTCAATCAAGTTTCAATATTTCCCACGCTTTAAAGAACACGCAGTAAACAAAGATGGAGACATTGTGGGGATGATTTGAAAACATACCTGATGAGAGAAGAAAAAGACCTTTCCCAGGGAGTATTTATTGAAAATAGATTTGACACTATGTAAATGAGGTGGCAGGGAACCCTGTTCAAAGGGGTGATACATTACTATATAAACCTTTTTTATATGTAGGTTTTCTACAATTGGAAAAAAAAAAAAAAAAAAAAAAAAATGGAAATAATATTAATATTATTATATCATGGAACATATAGTGGATTTTTAAAAATTGTTTTAAAATGTCTAAGCCTGGAAAAGTTATGCAAAGTAATAAAATAAATGTTAAAAATCATGGAAATTCTAAAGCAATGTATACATTTTTTTAAGTTACATTTTTGTCTTACTGTAGATAATTTGTACAAAAATAGGTTTTTATCATTTAATCTAATAATAATAATAATAATAGGCCTAATCTATTAATTCCCATAACTGTATCTGATGTAGAAATAACAACAACAACAACAACAACAAAAAACACCATAACTATAAAATCATTAAAAAATAATAATAGTTGTCATGAACAACTGGAAATTAAATGGAAAATTTATGGAATTCGGGGGAACCCTATGAAAAGAGAAAACAGATTGTGAGTGAAATAAAATAACTCTCTTCTACTTTTGATCTCTGAAAATATGACTGCAGATTTGACTAAAAAGAATCAAACCTTACTTCATCTCTCTTGCAGTGGCAGACGCTTTCATGAAAAAAGTACAGGTAACATTGTGTGAGAGAGAGACAGTAAGAGAATAAAAGAGGGAGGGAGAGTGAGAGACAAACAAGGGAAGCCAAAAAAGAAAAGACTCGGAGCTCCCTCTGCCCCCTCATATCTCTCCAGGGAATGAGAGAGTAGGGCAGAAAATACAGGGACGGAGGAAGAGAAGACTGTTGAATGCAGTTGAGCAGCGCATTCAGAGGTAATAACATCACATTTTTATTATAATCAAAGAGATGGGGGCGAGAGAGAAGGGCTTTTCCATTGCTTCTGCTTTTGAGATCAAATACCAGCGGGGAATGCTTGAATTCATAAAAAAAAACTGAGAGAGGCAGAGAAGGAATGAGAGCGAGAGAAAGCGAAGGGGAAATGGGTAAGGCAGATGGAGGGAGGAAAAAGAGAAAAACGCTTAATTAAGTGTCAGACTTCAGAAAGCTGTGCTGGATCAAAAGCGTAAGATAAAACAGAAAAATGCGGCCAGCACATTCATACATGTTTTGCTTCTTTCTGCCGTTTCATACCTGGTCGCAGAGCACCCAGCAGCCAATGAGAGACTATGATTGGACCGACATTGACATCCAGAGCAAAGCAGACCAGAGATTTCTGACATGGTGTCGACCCAGATTGATGGGAGGAAAATGAGGGGAGAGAGGACAGATGTAGACAGACTTGCACCACTGCTTCAGAAAACACAGGTAAATGCTTGTTCTTACATACTCTCATGCAACGCAGCTAACTTAGTTAACCATTCTTCACCGTCATTTTGAACGCTTTGTTTATTCATGTTTAGAAGGACTGAAGGATTTACAGCTTTGATATGGATTCATGCACAAAAATTGGCACATTTTACTTTTGGCTGAATCAAAGGATTCGTTCCATCAGCCAAATCCAGCAGTAAATATTTTAAACAAATGCAGTAGTATCTTGGAAATGCACATGTCTACAAAGCCTTGTCTAGATTACTTTGGATAATAAGTTCGATATATAACTGTAAAAAACATGTTTTTGTTGCAAGTCCACATTAAGTGAGTTTTAATGTTAAACTTACAGCCTCAATAACTCATTTTAAAGTCATATGTTGCTCGAATTCTGTCTAAAAAATTATGCCATTTTTGACTTTGCATTGTCATTAATTTGTTCATATATTCATAATAAATCCACAATACCAAATCATTAGCACTTAAAACTGATCAACTACCTTTTATTCTAAGAGAGGATATGAATCATTGCAAGACCTGTCGATTAAATGCTCATATGTGTCCTGTTATTGATTGAAATGACAACACCAAAGCAGTTAAAATATGTCTAATTGTAATTAATGTTCAACAAACATTCTTCAAGCTGGGTGAACACATTCAGCCATTCTTTACTTCGTAACTCGAATCAATGTCTCTTTTTCAGATCGTATACCGAGGACATTCATCTTCTGATGTGCCCACAAGATATTTTTTAAGGTGTTCTGCTGTAAATAAGGTGTTTGGACCCAGTGTGCAGCACTAATCTTAGAGACGGGGGAGGGGAGTGATTCTCCACATACATACAAACCCCCCTCTGCCAATCAGAGAGAAAGACAGAGAGGGAGAAGGAGAGCAAGTGAAGGAACAGAGGATACGGCAGAGAGTGTGAAAAGAGGAAACAGCTCTAGCAGTTATCTTAGGTGGACAGAGAGAAAGAATTACACACAAACACACACGGTCCAGCCACGAGTTACAAGGCGCTTCAGCCAGCGGAGGCGGATAACCAGCCAGACGCCTCATATCTGCAGCTCCAGACCAAGAAGATTCCTCTGTAATTCTCTCCCGACTTCATCCTAAGCTGGACCGCAAGCTTTAAGACAAGGGATAGAGAGCGATATAAGAAGAGCAAAGTGCTTCGCAACTTCCTTGAAGGGGGCGAGAGTGAGGGCAACGCAGTAAAGCGAGACACAGAGAGAGAGAGAGCAGGGGAAGATTCCCCCTCGCCCTCTCTCGACCCGGATCACCGTCAGGCTGGCTGGGACAGCCATGGCCTTCACCTTTGCGGCCTTTTGCTACATGTTAACACTCGTGTTATGCGCTGCTCTCATCTTCTTCGTCATCTGGCAGGTACGTTTTGAGCTGTCTGTAGTTTTACACCCTACTATGTGAATGTGTACCTGTAACACTGTCACACTTCCATTTCAATTGGCATCGGAATCCATGTCATCGCCAAGTCTGACTGCGTGAGTGTGAATATGTGTGTGTGTGTGTCTTCGTGCCAGTTTTTTGAGCGCAGAGACTGGTGTGTGTCTGTCCAAGATGTCTCCCCTGCCCTTAACAAGAGGCCTTATCCATGAGGTGAATACAAATCGCAGCAGTTATTATTAGAGCAGACATTCTGAGTCATGGATGATTAATGATTTACAGAACCAGTAGACGGATACAAAAGAAAAAACGGAGGAAGGTGGGAGTCTACCTGTGTGTATATGGACTCAAACATACACGCATACAGTCAAGAATGTAAACGAAAATCGTATGAAACCTTAAGAACGGTTATATTTCACCTGAAAAATCTAAAGAAATTATATTTTGCCTAAAGAAATTGCATTGTATTTTTAGGACCATTAAGACTTTTTAATTGAGATGGAAATTAAGCACATTTTCCCCTCCTAATTCTCCATTAAAAATCTCATTCTCTTTACTGTAATGCAATAAATAAATATATAAATAAATAAATATCTGTGCACACACACTCACACACACACACGTGTATATATATATATATATATATATATATATACACAGTCAAACCAAAATTTATTCAGATACCTTGAACATTTCATTCATTAATACAGTTTATTCACTATAGTTTAAAAAAAATGGTAATAAAATATGACAAGATCTCAGAGTTAGTTAAACTGTGTCAGAAAAAATTAATCTTAATTATGTCAGATAACACTTAAGCAAAACATGGTTTGAATAAATTTTGGTTCCAAATTTTTATCAATTTTACTGGTAGTCCACTGTATGAAGAATTTTTTGGTATAATATGTCACAGTTTACTTTATTTTGCTATCCTCACTTATATAAATGAACTATAGTGTCCTGCACCCACTACTTAAAATATATCAAAAATGTCTGAATAATTTTTGGTAGGGATGCACCGATACCATTTTTTAAGGACAGAGTACGAGTACCGATACTTTTTTTCAAGTACTCGCCGATACCGATACCGATGCCTATACATTTATTCATTTCTCTCTCTCTCTCTCTCTCTCTCTCTCTCTCTCTCTCTCTCTCTCTTTTTTCTCTTTGATGTTGCAGTTTTCCAAGCACAACACAGCAAGACTAATGAATGTAGGGCAGCTTCTTCATTATTACTCTAATGAAAAAAGTAATAATTTTTATGTGCTTGTCACAAACTTAAAGAACAAAAATTTCACAGTGTCCAATAACCTTCAAAGGGCATAATTACCAATATATATAATTGTTGTTATATAAAAAGAAATTTACAAACAAATTACAAACAATACAACAAATACTATAGAGATACAAATTAAATAAAATTGTTTTTCAGATACAGTAGGTTTATTTACCATGTATACATTTATTTAACATCTTTTGTTGTTTTATTAACATTAACGACAAATATAGGCTATGGTCCCTTTAAGACCGAATCCATGGATACTGACACATATCCTGTTTTCACCCAAATGTTTGCGTCCACTTAAGCTATGACCGACTGTATTTACGTGAGATACGATGGACATTTTGACAACTATGTGTGCATTTGACCATTCAGGCGCGAGGAGAACTGATCGCGCTCTGTCTGAGAGAACTGGGATCGCGCGCAAGAAAGAGAGAGCGCGTACGCGAGAGAGAGAGCGCTTCTGGTCTGTGTCATTAAGCGCGATTCCGCCTATCCCGCCTTCACTAATCGATAACGAATTGTGATTGAAAGCATGTAGTTCGCAATGTGTGTGTTGTCATCATTAATTTTGAAGTATTTCCACACCCCTGAGGCTGACATTGTTTATGCTGCTGCCGCCGGTGTCTCTGTGCACGGACAGTTCTGTCAGTTACGTCACGTGAGGTATCGTTCTTTGGTATCAGGGGTATTTTTACAAGTACGAGTACAAGTACACGAGCTTGGTATCGGGCCCGATACCGATACTGGCATCGGTATCGGTGCATCCCTAATTTTTGGTTTGACTGTACATACATAAGGAATTTGCCTTTAACTAAATGTTGTATTATAGTATTTTTATTAAAAATACAAGACAAAAAACTATATTACATTAATGACAGTTTTATAAGAATCACCTTTGAGTATAATGGAAATTAAAAAATAAAAGCAACGTCTGGATGCCTTACGGCAATGAATGTTTTAGGGGATAATGTCATGAAAATATGTTACAATAATATTAATATATTATATATAAAATTCAAAAATAATGTATATTTCAAAAATATTATCCATCCATTCTCCAAACCGCTTATCCTCTGTCGGGTCGTGGGTTCAAAAATAATTCAAAAATGATTTTTTTTTTTAACTTTCCTTAACCAAAATGTAATTTTCTTGTTTTTTTCTTCGTTTGATATTGGGGTGTAATGTGACTTAGACATGTTTTCGGCTGCACACATAAATACACAGAGCGAGCGCTGAAGAGGAAGAGGTCAACAGCTCATTTGAACTCTACTGGTTGTTCTGTGCCAGCCCACTGTCTGTAGAATCACAAATGAAATTTGCACAGTCGCCACCAGAGACCTCAACATCATCTGTATTCTTCATATTAGAGGCGGCATTCTCGCAAAAGGCAACAGCAGACAGACACAATGGCCCTGAACTGTTAAAATCTGTCTGAAACACTAAAACACCAGAGATCAACAGGAGCAGAGGTTTCAACACCTAAAACACAAGCCCTGAATGCCAAACGAGAAGTCGAGGATATTTTCAGATTGGCAGTAGACTGCAGACCTTGCGTGTAAGACGTTCAAAGGGCCATTAAGAAACAGACTTGAAATGACTGAGCATTGACTAATGACAGGAGTGGGAGAGATTCTAAACATGAGTCATTTGGTGCGAGTGTGTGTGTAAATGTATGTGAGAGAAGGAGAGAGCATGGAGACAGAGAGTGGGGGAGGCTGAGAGTCTGTGTATGAGTGCATGCCGGCGAGAAACCATGTTATTGAGAATGCTTATCAAACCGTAATTTCGTTCTGACACCCCATCCCCCTTTCCTCTCCTTCTCCCCCCATCTTTGTATGGCTCTCAGCCAATAAGAATGTGAACTCACTTCTATAGTAACCATGACGCCCGCTTAGGGGCTCGTTCGGTCACCATGGCAACTGCATCTGTTTACAGAGAACGAAGTGAGGGGATGGCAGGAGATATGGATCTATAAGGGGAAAAGGAAGGAGGGGAGAACACAGCTTGAAGCTGTAGGAATGGCTTGAGAAATGTGGAAAGTTAAAGATAAAAAGGATGGCCCAATCATCCTACATGCTCTCTAACCCCCAAAATGTCCAGTGGTTTTGTTGAAATGCTCATGTAACACAAATTCTGTTTGTTTCTCCTCAAGATTATTGCGTTTGATGAACTGCGCACAGACTTCAAAAACCCCATCGATCAGAGCAACCCCACAAGAGCGGTAAGGCTTTTCTTAGATCACGATTCCTTTCACGCAGCATCAACTACTCAGCATCCCAACTGTGAACAGCGGGTTTCAGAGAAACTCTCTGCCATACATGCATATATGTGAACACACGCAGCAACATGCATCCATGCTGCACGGTTACAAAACTGTTGAAGCGCCCTGCTAGAAATCTAATTGCGTTCTTCTGTATTTCCTCAGAGGGAAAGAATATTGAACATCGAGAGAATCTGCAACCTCCTCCGAAAGGTGAGTGAAACTGTGGTAGATCAGTTCAAGTGTAAACATATCTAAGGTGGGAAAGACATGAAAGAGAAGTCCTTAAAACAGCTATTTTCAAACTTTATAGAAGGGATGCTGGCTGATACCCTTGCATAAGCTGACATTTTGGATAAATAGATAAAAATAAAACACTAAAAAATAAATTCAGTTGTTTTAAATGCTACAAGTGGATTTAGGCATCATTACGTTATAATATACAGTATGACAAATGGATATTCATTTTGAGATTTGATAAAGTTTACATTACGTGTACAATTAAATATCCAATACTGGCTTATAATGATAAATGATTAAATTTCTAATTTCGTACAATAATTAATATAATACTGATGCAATTTAATTCCAAAGTTTGGGGTCAGTATGTTTATTTATTTTTATTTTTTTTAAGAAATTAATAATATTATTCAGCAAGGATGGATTCATTCAATTGATCAAAAGTGACAGTAAAGAGATTTATAATGTTACAAAAGATTTCAATTTCAAATAAATAATGTGTTCTTAAATTTTATTTATCAAAGAATCCAGAAAACATGCATCACAGTCTCCACAAAAATATTAAGCAACTGTTTTCAACATTGATGTTTAATGTATTGATAATGTTTAATATACAGTGATATACAGTATAAAGATAATAATAATAATAATGTTTCTTGAGCACCATATCAGCATATTAGAATGATTTCTGAAGGATCATGTGACACTGAATGCACTTTATTGTCTTACCTGCATCATTCACATTTTTTAAATGGATTTTGATTAGGTTATTGTGGTTTGTGTATGTGGTTATCACATTGTAGCACCTCTGTGTCATATTGTAGCACCTCTGTGTGTAGTTTCTGAAATTTCATTGCATTCCAATGCAATGACAATAAAAAGATTGAAATTGAAGACTGGAGAAATGCTGCTAAAAATTCAGCTTTGCAACACAGGAATAAATTACATTTTAAAATATATAGAAAATAGAATTTTTTTAAATATTTAAATTCACAGTTTTACTTTTTTAAATGTATTTTTGATCAAATAAATGCAGTCTTGGTGAGCATAAGAGACTTCTTTCAAAAAACTAAAAAATTAAAAAAATCTTTCCGACCCCAAACTTTTTAACAGTAGTGTATCATGCATCCATACTTGAATAGTTATAAATAGCATGAAAATGCAGTTTTAAATACCTTCTCAGGGGTTCATGGACCCCTGAATAAAAACCTTGGTTAATAACATTCTGAAAAACATTCTGTTTCTCTCAAACAAACCCACAAAATAATCAACTTCCTGTCTTCCTTGAAAGTGGCATCACTTTACCTCTTTTCTTTTCTTTACCCCCATTGCTTTCCTGGCTTAGTATTTGGAGGCACACTCATATATTGCTTTGTGTCACTTTTGTCACATGCACATAAAGAATCAGAACTGAATATTCAAACGATGACGCACTTATGATGAATATACATATTCATGCTTACAGACATGACGAGTACTTGAATCTATCCTTAACTCTGTCTTCCAGCTGGTGGTACCAGAGTATTCCATCCACGGGCTGTTCTGTCTGATGTTCATGTGCGCAGGGGAGTGGGTAACTCTGGGCCTTAACATCCCCCTGCTGCTCTATCACCTCTGGAGGTACAAACTGTTCCTCACATCTACTTAACTGAAATTTCAAAATGGGTCCCCTGTAGTAATTCCCTTTCGCTTTTTCTCCCTCAGGTTTTTCCACCGTCCTGCAGATGGGTCTGAGGTTATGTATGATCCAGTGAGTGTGATGAATGCAGACATTCTGAATTATTGCCAAAAAGAGTCCTGGTGCAAACTAGGCTTCTACCTTCTCTCCTTTTTCTACTATCTGTACAGGTAAATGTTCTTCATTCATACACCTTCTACCCATTTAAATATGATTTTATGTTTGGATCTTATTAACGGCATCGCTATTACTATGACTCATACTATGTATAGATATGTATCCGAACAAACACATCTCATACAATTTGTACTTCACATGACATAATTTGAAATTAATGATCCCACAAAATCATGCGATTTTTTTCACATTTTGTGAAAAAGTATGTTACTAATTTTCTAAGAGATTGGACTTACAATATTCACTTGATAATAATATGGGTAAAAAGTACCTACAGAACAGAATATCATTGGCTTTTGGCTTGTACCACTACGGAAGCACCCAGAACACCTTAGTGGCCACCTTGAATACCCTAGAATCCAAATAACAACTACTCAGAACACCTTAGAAATTGCACAACAACACCCTATTGTTACGTACAGGCAAGGCAAGGAAGAAGAAGTGAGAGATGACAATCCAATTACAGTACTTTTATTAAACAAAACAAACACAGATTCCAAAATACAGAGAGACTGAAACATAACCACTAAGCAAATAGCAAAGACAATGCAGGACAAAGAACTGAAACAAACTGAGGGCTTAGATACACAGGCTAAATGAGAAACCAAACAAGACACAGGTGAATATAATCAATTAACCAATGAGTAACCATAGCAACAAAGGACATAATCAGAAACCAAGGAAATCATGCAAACAGAAACTAAACAGAAGATGAAAAAACACAGGAACCAAAGGAAACACAACATAAGAGTCCATAAATAGAACATAACCATTACAAATAGAATCATGGCTATAATCTGGATAATACAAATAAAATAATATACATATACATCTACTGTTCAAAAGTTTGGGGTCAGTAAGAATTTCAAGCATGCATTAAATTTATCAAAAGTGGCAATATTAAGACATTTAATGTTTCAAAACATTTCTATTTCAGATAAATACATTTAGAATTTTCTATTCATCAAAGAATCCTAAAAATGTATCACAGTTTCCACAAAAATATTAAGCAGCACAACCATTTTCAACATTGATAATAATAATAAATGTTTCTTGATCAGCAAATCAGCATATTAGAATGATTTCTGAAGGATCATGTGAATGAAAACCGGAGTAATGATGCTGAAAATTCAGCTTTGCCGTCATATGAAAAAAATACATTTTAAAATACATTCAAATAGACAGTTATTTAAAAACGTAATATTTCACAATATTCTGTTTTTGTTGTATTTTTGATCAAACAAATGCAGACTTGATGAGCATAAGAGACTTTGTTCAAAAACATAAAAAATCTTACCAACACCAAACTTTTGAACAGTAGTGTACATATACATATACACATCTCATTAAATAATCTGAGGAATGAGGAATAAACCATTCTGAAATAATTATCTACATACTGTATTCTTTGTAAGGGATGTAAATATTTGAGATGTCACTAGCAAGTGTTCGTCACAGAATGTCTTTCTTAATACGAAGTGCTTTATCAAAGAGGGTGAAGGTTAGTATATCTCTCTTAATTAATTTCTCTTTGTCTCTTTTGCAGTATGGTGTATGCTTTGGTCAGCTTCTAAGTGATCAAATGAAGGACAGAGGACTATGAAAGGAAGGAGAGAAACGACAAAGCAAAGACCGAACTATGTCGTGCTCACCTCTCCCTCATCCACAGACCTTGTTCAGCTCCTCCTCAGATCTCCTGGGTGGGGATGGACGATGGACAGATGTAGAAAAAGCTCAAGACAAGGAGGCATTTAAAGCCATCAATGCTGCCTCAATCACTGCCATTAAAAAAAAAAACAAGTGGAGAGGTGGACCAAAAGAAAACGAGTGCAATAGAGAGAGAGATATATATGGTGAACAAAAGACTCAGGCAGTGTAGATGTTTTGTAACACCATTTAATTTCTCAAGGGCTGCTGAAAATTTCCGCTGCTCATAGCAACAACTCGTCGGTTCTTAATGTCTACGAAGAGACACTTAATGTGCTACCGAGACCAATACAGAATGTGTTACCTTGAATTTGAAATCAATAGACCGTGGACTTTATGTTGCGACGTCTTTTTCATCAGAAACAACCGCATTTTTTTGTGGAAAAACTTGTTATGTCAAAGTATTTAATAACTGCTAAGTATTTGCTATTTCAGTATTTGTGGTAGATACATATAAATGTACCCTGTATGTAGAGGTACAATATAATAATTGATCAAATTACGAATATATGGCTCAGTTGTTGCAGTTCGGTCAGGGTAGTTCTATTAGTGTCCTTAAACCGCACAAGAAGTATTTTTTACGAAAAATCAGATGGTGAAGTTTACACAAACATTTCAAAGCAAATCAACCAATGAGATAAATATCACAAGCCGGAGAAACTGTTTGAGCAGCATCACATCTGAAGACTGACACCCGATGATTTGGATTCATCCATCATGGGCTGCGGTGAGGACGAGCAGAACGGCAGACTCTTAATTGAGACGGGCGTGCAGGACGGGCCGTACCGGAGGGAAGAGAGATCTGACCCCAACCTCTGCCGGAGTTCAAATACTCGATAGACTGTGACAAATTATAAAAGCACTTTTGGAATGCCAACAGATGAACTGTAGCAAACAACAGAGGAAGACTCATTTGCGTTGAGTGGGCTGATGTGCGTGAGACAGCCGAACACAGCAGGCCGTGATGCAGATGATGGAGACACTGGTGTCGGTAACGTTCGCCCATGATGCTTCTGACAACAGACTGATGATGTTGTCATAACCACGATGATGATGGTCTCACATCAAATACAAACTTTTCAGGCAATCTTCTGTGTTGTTAGACTATATACAACATTTACCGCCACTCTGTTCTGTGTATCATAGGGCCTCTCGATTTGCCTCACCTGGAGTTCCTGTGTTGTGCTGTGTCCATCAGTCTGCTAAACAAGTAGAATAATGATTATTTAACTAAGCTGTGTGTAGTTCTGGCTTTGTAGATGAATAGAGTGGCCGAGCGTATCACTCCTGAGCCTCTGCACTAGCTAGAATGGCTTCATTATTACACTTACACATGCACACACACTTCAAATTTCAGTACAATAAGCGAGTCATTTAATAACGACACGGTCTGAGTGCTTTTTTAGCAACGTCTGGTTCAAACTCCTGGGTCCTCTTTCCATCTTGGCTTTGACTTGATGTACCATGTACCCTCAAAAATGTGAATATATACCCTAGACAATCGCTATTAGCACAGGAATGTGGGCCGAGAGACAACTGACTAGGGTCTTCATTATAGACGTCATCACTGAATGTCTTTTTGTGATTAATATAGTTCACATGCAGTATCTACATTTAAGAATACCTGCATGATAATGTCTTTTATACATGATACATTAATGTACGCTACAGCACCTTTGGTAACTTTACGGTTTGTGTTCAGTTGAATACAACCGAATATCTTATATACTCCAAAAGCAATTCCACATGTTCTAATAAAACAATGTTGCCGACAAAAGAAAGTGTTGTTGATTTGCATTTTGGGGTGGGAAGTAAATATACATTACTGTTCAAAATTTTTATTTTAAGCAAGGATGCTTTAAAATAGATCAAAAGTGACATTTACAGTGTTACAAAATATCTATTTTTTCTATTTTATATAATAATTAATTACATAATTTTCTATTTTATATAATATATATTTTTATATTATATATATATTTTAAATGCTGTGATTTTAAACTTTCTATTCCTTATCATTGATAATAATAATAAGAAATGTTTTTATTAAGCACCAAATAAGCATATTAGAATGATTTATGAAGGATCATGTGACACTGAAGACTGGAGCTTCAGCTTTGCATCACAGGAATAAATTATATTCTAAAACGTATTAAAATAGAAAACAGATATATTAAATTGTAATAATATTTCAATATATTGCAGCCTTGGTGAGCATTAGAGACCTTAAAACATTAAAAAATGTAACAATCCCAAACATTTGAACAGTGTAGATCTGATCAATATTTACACTGGAACTGAATCAGCCTAAAAAGGACAATTGACCCTTTTGATTGACAGGTGATCTAACCAATCAAAACGCTGAATCTGCCATTTTGTCCGACAAAGCAGTTACGGGAGTTAGTAATTTGACGTTGGTGGACTTGAACTTGAAAAATTATGTGTACTGACGTCTTTCTGTGGTTGAAATGTGGTTCATTCATGTTCATTTGTTGCTATAAATTAACTAGTAAGAAGAGATGATCGAGAGAGCCGCTTGATCTGAGGCGCTACAGCGATCTGTCACGACACATTAAAGAGCCAAAAAATGGTATTTATTGTTTAAATTTCTTTAAAAATTACAAAATTTGGGACTTTGTTTCATATCAAAAGTAACCTGCTCTGTCTTGTCTGTCGACGCGCTGTCATTGTCCTCTTTGCTCTTTGCGAACGGTCAATTTGTTAACAAATCACAAAAATATAACTTTAGCATTATGTTAAGCAACAGTGATATTTAATACGCAAGATGTTTTCAATACAGTAAATAATATTTCGCAGTATTACTATTTTTGATCAAATAAATGCATCATAAGAGATTTAAAAAAAAAAAAAAAAAAAAAAGTCTTACCAACCCCAAACTTTTGAACAGTAGTGTAGCTTGGTCAATTGTGTTTAAATTCACACATTGAAATCTTTTAAAATGGGGAGGGAAATGAGAAATAAGAGGGTATTTTTATTAAAAATAAGATGGTCTGCAAAAGGAGGAAATTGAATTCACAGAAAAAAAAAAAAAAAAAAAAAATTTGAAAGAGGAATAAAACTGTGATAAGAGAAAAAAGATCAAGGCAAATGATGAAGGCCAAGAGATAAAGAAAGTTTTTTTGCAAGTCTCAAGTGAAAGGAAATGTGAAAGAGTGATAATGAAAGGGAGAGACGCAGAGAAAGTGTGAGTGCATTGGAGTCAATAAGAGGCTAACACAGTTTGGTTGCCATGGAGACACAAAAAGAATGAAATGCATTTTATGTTAGGTTCTCTCTCTTTCTCTCTCTCTCTCGCTTGCGGAAAATCAAAACCAAAAGCCTGTCCAAAATAGGTTTTCTGTGCATGGCCACACAGCTGAAACATTTGCCAAAGCTTTGAAAAGCAATTTGGTATGAAAATGGAGCAGGAAAATGGAACAGAGTATAGATAAATAATAACATAATAATGTCAGCAAAAAAACCAACCCCAAATTGCTGTTTTTTTTTTTTTAAACATGCCATTTTATCACAGAGCACCAGAGTGCAGTTTATCTGCAGCGCATGCAGAATACATGCATGTAATCACATACACTTCATTGCCAAAGTCTATTTCTCTTTCTGCTCTTTCTCTCCCTCTCTCTTCACCTCTTGAGAGATGTTGCTATGGAAACTGGTTACAATTGATAAGTTTGAAACATGAGTGAGCCACAGACAAGCTGGTACACATACACACACACACACACACACACACACACACACACAGACGGAGACAGCTACACTTGTATGGAAATGGTTCTCTTTTTGAAGAGCTGCTTTTCAAATCACCAAGATTTTCCATCCAAAGGAAATAAAATTTGTAGTAGGATCAGCAATTTAACCCTTTCTTAATACAGCTTAAGATGCCTTTTGTCAATGATGAATCAACAGCAAATGGCATAATTCAGTCTGATGTCTAGAAAACCCCTCGGTGCTGTTGAATGAATGAGAACATCTCCTTAAAATTGGAAGAGTCATTTCCAAAATATGATGAAAAGACTGACAGAACATTAAGAAGGACAGAGGAAGACATGAATTATGCATTGGTGCAGTTCTCAGTACAGTGAACCTTATCAGAATTAAGATGAGGTTTAAAGTTAGAGGAGAAGAACATCAAATTAGAACAGTGGAGTGAGAACTAGAAGTTACAGTGATAAATGGAGATGAGAGGACAAAGATCGGAAATACTGCTGGTCTTTGGACACCCGACAAAACGTCACCTGAGATTTGATCCGCACATATATATACATAGCCTTGAAACAAATATACATAACCAAAATCAAATGTCATCATAGAATTGACCTTCACATTCACATTAATTAAAATTAATTAATACCATTATTAACATAAAAACGTGTTCAAAAGTGATTTTTTTTACAGTAATTATTATGTGAGACCCATACAAGATTACTTTCAGAAATGTACTGCTTTGCTTACCTGCAACACTTTTAATTTATTAGCATGTTTTTCTATAGCTTTGATTTTTTTAAAATAGAAAAAACCCATAATAGAAGCTAACCAAGCAGGATTTCTAATTATTAATTAAGGAATAAATACATAAAATATGTTTAATTCATTATTTAAAATTAATGGGATTACTACCATTTTTGAGTACATAAAAACATCTGTGCTTATAACCATGATTTTTTTAAATGAATTATTATGTGAAATATTATTATGTGGGGGCGTGTGGAATGATATGAGAGACATGAAACTAGCACTGGCCTTGGGCAATTATGCAAAATTATTTAACGGCAGATCTGTGACTGACAAATCAGAATTGGGTATTCCAGAACTCTGTTTAACAAACATTATTTAAAGGTGCGTTCACACCATGTCATAATTACCTTAACGATTCTGAACTGCAAAAATCCTTCACATACTTGTAGAACTTGTGATTAAAAACTCAAAATTTAAACTCAAAATTTTCTGAGAGCTATGACTTGTACCACATGGCCACTGTACCACCTGACCACTGCAGATTTAAAGGATTAGTTAAAATTAAAAAAAGCTTTACTCACCCTCAAGCCATTCTAGGTCTATATGACTTTCTTCTTTCTGATGAACACAGTTGGAGTTATATTAATAAATATCCTGATGCATCCAAGCTTTATAATGGCAGTGAACGGGACCAATGAATATGAAGTTCAAGAAAGTGCATCCATCCATTATAAACGTACTCCACACGGCTCCAGGGGGTTAATAAAGGCCTTCTGAAGCGAAGCGATGCGTTTGTGTAAGAAAAATATCCATATTTAAAAAGTTATAAAGTGAAATATCTAGCTTCCGTCAGACCGCCTTCCGTATTCAACTTACAAAAAAAACGTAAATGACGTAGTGTGTAAGCGTTTTGAACTTTTACTTTATAACTTGTTAAATATGGATATTTTTCTCACACAAATGCATTGCTTCGCTTCAGAAGGCCATTATTAACTCCCCGAAGCCATGTGGAGTACGTTTTGCTTTGTATGGATGCACTTTCTTGAGCTTTATACTCGTTGGTCCCCATTCACTGCCATTATAAATCTTGGATGCGTCAGGATATTTATTAAAATATCTCTGATTGTGTTCATCAGAAAAAAGAAAGTCATATACACCTAGGATGGCTTGAGGGTGAATTAAGATGAGGATGGCTTGAGGGTGTTCTTAAAGTGGCGCTGTGCAGACCGATCAGTGTATGACATCAAACATTAAAGCGAGAGCGATTCGAAAAACATACAGAGCTTTAAGGCAGAGATGGTCTTATTACTGGGAGATACAAGGGTCTGTGGCTCAGTTGGAAAAAGTGTAACGGCTAACTTGGATCACATGTGCCTTGATAAGCAATCACATTACAGCCTTGATGTCAGTGAATTTCGTTCAAAGTCATCGTGTCACTGCAGCTGCCGTTAGAAGCTTCGGTTCTTATAGAAACAAACAGACGCGTGCTTCCTAGTCTTGCGTAGCCAGACCTTCAGACTGATGGCAGAAGGACTCTATCGCAGCTTTCATTGGCCAAGGACCACCCTGTAATGCAAACAATCACAGTTTGTTTTGTTCCGCGTCATGTTTAGGGGTGTGAAAATGTAAAGTCGAAGTCTCTGCAATAACAGACCGGCGTGCATCTAGAAATTATTCATTCAAGAGCGTTGTGCAAGTTTACTGCAACAATGAAGCCACGAAATTCACATACTTTTGAAAATACTTTTGAAAGTCACTTAGGACTGCGCATGAGCTTGATTAAAACCTGAAAAATACAGTTTTTGTCATGATTCGAGTGTTTTTAAACAAAATTAATCAGATTTCATTGGTGATTTCAAATATAAAATTTAATCGAAAGCTTGGCGAACAGCTCTGGAGAATTTGATGTTTCCCCATTCAAAGAGATAGGAGCTGCACTTGCATGCCCAAGAAGCGTTTCAAAGATGGCCGCAGAGTGAAATGATTTGTCTTAAAGGGACTTTGATAAAAAGTACTGTGAGAGCAATTAGAAAGCGGAGCCGTCTGCTCTCTAATCGCTCTTGCGGTACTTTGATGTCAAACACCGATCGGTCTGCACAGTGGCGCTTCAAGCCAAATACACCTTTATTTACAGTAATTACGGCATAGCTTGCCGTCAACGCACTAACCCCCATAAAACCATTACAAGAATACTTTTTTACTTTGTTTACCTGCAATACGTTTAATTTATTAGCTCTGTATATTTATGTTTTGATGTATACTATACCTGCACTCAATGTTCCTGTTATGTAGGCTATTTGCTCAAGATGGAAAGGTCAGTTTGGCACAGAGCAGAAGCTTAGCACTGTGTACTTGTTTTACATTGTTTTACTAATGCGAAAAAAAGATGAACTTCTTTGCATTTGGGAAGTACAGACTTTTAGTTATCAATTTCCAAACACACACTCACACATACCACATTTCCCCTTTCCACTGATGATTTATGTAGGCTACAACAACACATACGCAAATCGTAAGTGTGAATTAGCCGAGTGTTTAAAATTCCGCCGAGAACTGTAAGTGGGCTCTGCTTCCCAAAGCCAATACGAGCCATGATTAGCATTCATACTGGACGCGCTGATGTGAAATACCACACAGGACCACACAGGTGTTGAAATGTGTTAAACGCTGTTGAGAACATTATGAAAGCACCGTGCATGTGTTCTGTATACATAAAACACTACTGAATAGACAAGGGCAAACTATTACCGCTTAAAAATGCAAAGCACACCTATAATCACGCATACGCTGCAGATCGAAGGTAAACCACACACAGTCTACATACACAGACACGCACATGAATATTTCCTTCAATGATCAGCGTCGCACCTTCGGGAAAATACGGGTGTCATGGCAACAAGAGCAGGCATCTGCAAGCGTTACTGTAGCAATCAGAGAGGAAAGGCAGCCAGGGGGTTGGCGTGAGAGGTGTCATTATAGACTGAGTGATTTGGAGGGGGTGTGGGGGGTGCGAGAGGCAGGAAACGATTAAATATTCAAGCAATAACGCAGCCAGTAGAAATTACCTCGCTTTCTGCTTCAGAACATCAGAAGTTTAAACCTTTAGCACGGATGGAATTCAGAACAGGTTAGGTGAAGGAATCGGTAGTGTGGTCACAACATGTAGGCTGTCTGAAAGTTCCGAATGCGTTGGTGTTGAGAGGGGAAGTTTTAGAGAGAGGAAAAAAAAGTAATCTTCTGACCAAACTTTAAATATGAAATAATAAAATTATTAATCGGTTAATCGCATTTAACATGAAATATATAATATACTCATGCGTATACCGATTATTGCCCGATATATCGGTATATAAATAAATATCTCTAATATATAATGTATAATATATATATATATATATATATATATATATATATATATATATATATATATATATAGTTTAAAAACAGCCGATAGTCAGTGCTGATAGTGTATCCTGTCAATCAAAAGAGGGCAGGAAAATGCACTGAATTTGTGATTTGTGTAAAGAAAATGCTAAGAAAATAGTTTGATGTTTAATATTAATAGTAATTATATGAATGAATAACACTCAGAAAGTTATTAAATATTAATTTAATCTTCAGAATTTAGTTAATGTGTGTTAATATTATATCGGTATTGGTGCATCTCTAATATATATATATATATATATATATATATTCAACAAAATTTGTTTCTGACTGCTCTGGATTTAATCCATTTAAGTTTGTGCATCCTATCATGATTTCCAGTAAAATACAGGCTGTTATTTCTGTAGAACCAACATATGAATATGGCATCTTCTTCAAATGATGTAAGAGGCTTTTAGAATCATTTTGTGATTTGGTCTGCTTTTATTGTTATGGCAGTGATGGATAACAGCAAGTTATCTTTCTTGTATCTATCTTGTAACTCTAGCTGCAACTATGGTGTTTGTGCAGAAACTACGGTTGCTATGGTAATGTTTTGTAAGGGATGAACAAAGCTCTACATGTGCTCAGGCTGTCGCTTAAAGGGACACTAATGTATACCTTCCGTTCCAGCTATCTATTTTGCACCTTGACTCTGATGGACACACATTATCAGCACTTATGTGCTTTCTGAACACCCACACAGCCTGCACTGAGTCACACACACACACACACACACTAGATCAGCTACATTTAGACCAGTATGTTAGAGCCATCTGGTGGACAGTATAATCAACCGTTCTGTGTCCTGCGGTTTTATTTACTTATTTAATCAGTGTGCAGCTTTGCATTATTAGTTCACCCAAAAATGATTTATTTACTCATCACCATGTCATTCCACATCCGTAAAACCTTCGTTCATCTTCACAACACAAATTAAGATATTTTTGATGAAATCCGAGAGGTATATGACTCGTCCATAGACAGCAATATAATCACCACTTTCAAGGTCCAGAAAGGTACTAAAGACATCGTTAAAATAGTCCACGTGACTGCAGTGGTTCAACCTTAATTTTATGAAGCAACGAGAATACTTTTTGTGAGCAAAAACAAAACAAAAATAACGACTTTATTCAACAATATCTTCTCTTCTCTGTCATTGTCATAAGTTGTTTACATTCAGCACTTCCAGGTTCTATGTCAGAACGCCGGCTCATTGGCCGGCTCCTGCATCAACATCACACGCATGCGTTGTGCTGCTCACGTGATCAGCCTCAGCCAATACTGAGACGCCGTTCTGACGTAGAACCTGGAAGCGCTGAACATTAACAATATTGCTTTCTATAGAAGACGTGTTATATACCTCTCGGATTTCATAAAAAATATCTTAATTTGTGTTCCGAAGATGAATGAAGGTCTTACAGGTGTAGAACGACATGAGGGTGAGTAATTAATGACATTTTCATTTTTGGGTTAACTAACCCTTTAATTTGACCCTTGGAAGATGACTAATATTTTAAAAAGCAATATTTTATAATTGGTGTTAAAGTAATGATCTGTTATATAGTCAATGATTAATAGGCTACCTGACCCATTATACCTCATCATACCACATTCCACAAATAGTGTACACTTTTGTGTCCTGTTACCTTTTTTAAACCATTAGATGTATTTTTGTGTGTGTGTGTGTGTGTGTGAAAACCATTAGATAACTATTATCTAACAAACAATTCAGCATGAAAAGTATAGTTAGCTAAAAATGTCTGAATCCACTGACTATAAAATGATGATTTTGGCCTGTCCTACAGAGGTCTCGACCTTCTTGACCACATCATAACATAAAGTTAATAATATCATTCTATGTTTTTTTTTACACAAATTGTAGTGACTGCATTGCAAATAAATAAATAAATAAATAAAGTAATTAATTAATTAAAATGATCAAAATATATTTATTTAATTTATGGGAAATATAATATTATCAGTAACTACAGAAAACTATACAAACAACCATTGGGTCCCATAATAATATTCTTAATAATTTAATATAGACTAATTTTGCAACCCTATTACACATTCTAGCATTTTTATAATATTATATTATATTATATTATACTAGGCCTATATTATATTATATGTTTGTTGACCTCCCAAAGTTGAAGATTTCTCATCTCCTTCGCATGCAGAAAGTGCGACTAGACGGTAAACGTGCCACCTGTCCATTTTCACAATGATTATTGACCAATCTGCCAGTAACAGGTTAAAAAAAAAGTTGTATAATGAAGTTCTCCCATAATGCACTGCATCGTGTCAACTGACAGTGTCGTGCTGTGTGTTGTATACTGAATTAGCTTTTCCCGCGATCTAGAGAAGCTTGATCATTTATATCAAGTGTATAATTATTGAGTTTGGCGTGCTCGAGGAGAGCTCGTGCACACCATGAGCAGCATGAGGACCATGTTGACCTCGATCGGGCTGGTCGGGGTCGTCTGTGTCGGCTACGGAATGTGGGCCATAATTTCACCTGGAGAGGAGAGGAAAAGGGAAATGTTGAAGGTACTGAAACATTGCAGTTTTATAAATGAGAAACACAATTAAACCTGTTATTATTACCTTACATAAGTGCGGGGTGATGTTTTTGCGACTATTGGCAGGTAACGACTCGTGTCATTGTTTGTCAACAATCAGTTTCATAATAAACGTGGTCGTTCTGGGTTTTACACGATCTCTTATTAACGAATTAATGTAAGCGGGATCGTGTTTTATTACCTTCTGATTATGATATTTACTCTAGTCTCTTTTTACGCCTCCGGGTTAATGAGTAAGCAGCATTAGTTGTTGTTTTTTCATTGCATTGAATAAATAGCATGGATTCACTAGAATAACACGTTGTTCACGAGAAATGTTATAAAAAAAAATATTATGAGGTCTTATATTATAGTGCAGATTCCTGATTCCAGTTGTATCCTGATCCATCTCTCCATCTATTTATCCAGAATCTGCCCGAGGCCAATCCCGTCCGAATGGAGGAGAGCAGGAAGAGAAATGCCCTCATGATGCAGGTTCTGAAAGATGCTGCAGAGACCAATGATAACATCGCACGTGGATATGGGAGCCAGAAGTGATATTAGACTTTCACATGCCACTGGGATTCTGTACATGCATGGGAGGAAAAATATGAAGGATGTGACTTACTGAAATAAATTAACTGAAAATGCTCCATGTCATAGAAGGCTATATGATATCGATTGTTATTTGATGGACACTGCCATGAATGGCACTGACAGAAAAGTTTTGCTTTTGTTTTCCTTGCTGGAGAAATAATCTTAAAATAGTAGCTGTTTTTGGACCATATGTTCCAAAAAAAACAAACAAACAAAAAAAACTTATGAATGGTCAAAAATGGTCCACAATCCTGGATTATCCAACAGGGTTAGAAAGCAATGTTGCTTTATAATTACAATTGTATATATTTATATAAATTGTAAATAAAACTTTAAGTCTTTTTGTGTCTGTTAAGTTTATTTGTACAAATATTTGGCTACTTTCTTTTATACTGTACATCTCAATCGTGAACACAAACTAAATAAGTAATGTTTTTACACTCTGGTAATTGTTTCTGCGCAATATTTGCGCAGCAATGACTTGCACGAATGCAATAACAGCGCTAATACTAAATGCTTCCGGTTTTTAAGGTCATCGTGACATACCCGATTTTTCTCACACTGCGTCCTATAAGTGACAGAGTTGGTGGAGTTCTCTGTATAAATATTAATAATGTTACCAAGTAATTTGGAAAGTAGATAGTGTCATTGTTTATAAACAGCAGAGACCAGTTACACAGGAACTGCTTTGACACTTTCACCTGAACATGTCAAATCCACCTCCACTACCGGAGAAGTCGAGTCCGGTCAGAAAACCGCTATTTGAGGACTGCTGGAGCTGCCGAATCCTCTCGGGCGGTGGGCTGCTGGCTTCAGGCGGATATGTGTTCATGCAAGCGCGTAAATTCATGCATTTAGGTGGACCCACATCTATGGGCACAGTGGCTCAGATCATATTTGCAGCAGGTGAGATCATTCATGCACTGTCTGTTACGAGCAATTAAATCAGAACTGATTTTGATCTATTTTCTCCGTAGGTTTGGCTTCTTGGGGCCTCGTGGTGATCGCTGATCCAGTGGGAAAGAATACAAGAAAAGAATAGCATTGCACTTGCTGCTCCTGTATTGATATGGACTTTTAGAATGAATTACCAAAGCCACATTGCATGATACTGCAAAGTTAAAATGATATTCAAATGTATATTCAAACTGTGCGAATGTAATGACATGTGAATCAATTTCATTAAATGTTTTTATTTGCAATTTATAAACATTTTTTTTTCTTGCCACTGACATAAAGAGACCCTAGTGAATCATAGTGTCGTTATATATTACATTTCTATAATTAAATACCGTATTTATCTACACTTGTACAAAACATTATTACAGCATATAAAGGGCACAAATCAGTTCATTTTATGAATCAGTTGGCTTTTACCTTACAATTTTCTCATCAAAAAGTCATTAAATGATCAGGCAAACTGCCCAGGAATGCAGTGAACATTGATAGTCGTTTTGAAGAGCAAATTAAGAGTTGGCATTTGGTCCTTTCTTTTTGCCAAATGTTGGGACAACATTGACAAAGCGCCGATTGTACTGAATTCTTCTCTTTGCCCTGCCGGTCTTTTTCTTTTTCTTTTCCTGCTTGTCCACCTGAAAAGATCAATATCAGTGCACAAAGTCAATAAACAAGTAAATGCTACCAATTAAAATTCTCACAATATAATGAGATATGAATATTTTTTAAAATTGCTGCATCCCAATTTGCATACTATCCATCCTAATAAATTCTCAAAATTAGAATGTCTGCCCAAAATCATAGTATGTTTAAATGAAGCTTGCAGGGATGGGGTTTAAGCGAACTAAATGACTGGAGAAGTCCTTCATAAAATCTGCGACTTTCATAAAGACACGCTTGGCCATTCACTTTTAAATGCATCATTATGCAAAAAGACGAGGATATTCTCCACATGAAAGACCCTCGACATGCTACTTCTTTTCTCTGCAGTACAGTAGGAAAAATTGTTGAATAGAGTAAATGAAATGAACAAATGTGAAGTGTGTATATGAGGATGTTAACTGTGACAAGATGAGTGACAGGACAGCTTGCGGTGACAGGATTCACATTCGCGGTCCACTGAAGTCACCTTTATGACATGGTAGTACGTCCCAAAACTTGCATACTCATCTGCTACACACTCAAAAGTATGTATTTTTTCTTCACAAAAAGAGTACATTCTTATAGGACATAGTATAAGTAGGCAAATTGGGATGCAAATACATGTAGACTTACCTTGGGAGTTTGTCCTCTGACCTTTCCTGCTCTAGCCAGCGAACCGTGGACTTTGCCTTTGGGTGTGAAGAGGTTATATTTATGAAAACATCCAAACCAAGATAATGCATGATAAGGCAGCCAGTTACCAGTTACTCATCATAAATGAATATTTATAATTGCTTTAGTCTATTTTCAGACCTTCCATCTTCTACATTACAACATTGGCATGGTAAATGGTCACAGGTAGAGGGTAATAAAGCCACAGGGGTTTGATCTTTACCTCCCAAGAGCCTTGATGAGACCTCAAGAGTGTTAAACTCCTCAATACCAGACTGACAAATCAGTGTCTCATCCTGAAGGGGAATCCCGCAGTGTGAAATGATCTGATCATCACAGGTCAGACCCTCCAAAGCTTCAATCTGAGCCTGAAACGCAAGTAGTTCGTCAAATGCAATAATAAATAAACAAATAATTTCCAATTCTTATTCACGTTTGTCTAAATTAACTATGTATAAAATGTAAGACAAAGTACCTTGATATGGGCAACAGTCTCTGATCCATTCAGATGAATAGAGTGCAAAGTCTGGCCACGAATAAACAACTGCATGATGTTAAGTCTTCATAAAACAAAAAATTAAAATGTTATCAGCTTGACAGAATCGTTACAAACAGCACAATATCATCACCACTATTATTTAAATATTGAAAGTAAAGACCAATACTAACATGAATCGATATTGATAACTGAGGAGCAAACACAGGACATCAACATCAAAAAGTCTGAAGTGTTTACGCGATTCTAGAAAGTGCTCTGCGCATGCTCATTTTTTATAAGAAAGCAACTTAAAAGTCCCCTGGATAGCATCTAAAGCACAATTTTATTATTATGTTGCGTATCAATTTATTGGTACATAGAATTGAAAATAAAATTATATAAGTATAGATTTTAGTCAAGTTCTTGAAAATTTATATTTTGCATTTTTTCTCTGTTGTCAATAAAGCTTCTTCATTCAAACTCGTGACGTAAGATTCTGCTGCCCTTCCTCTCAGAAAAGAGAAATGTCCGCCTCCGTCAGAAGCATGTCTTTGACAGTCTGCCGAGCTGCAAGAGTTGCTTACAGAGCTTTTAATCCAGCCACACGTTCATTGAGTACTGGGTCTTGCTTAAGAGTAAGTATTACAATCATTTTTACCTCATAATTTATTCGTATAGTGTAATAATCAGTGGTGCAATGGCGGTCACTATCTATGTAAATGTGCATCGGATGGTTTGTTTGTTCTTGAAATGTTACGAGTGGTTTTGTGTAATAACAACAAACAATCATTCTAGCTTGATATTGAAACATAACTGAGTGCTTATGAAGACGGTTTTGTTTGATTTTAGACACAAAACAGCCCTGCTGAAGGATCAGGGGGCATCATTGAATCCACAGAAGAGTTCAGGTTTGTGGAGAGACTTATTCCTCCTTCACGCATCCCAACTCCTCCTAGACATGATGGTCCTGCACCGTCAGGATGGATCCCACCACCAGGTAAATGCACTTTTATTTTTACCCTACAATCATATCATTGTCTCTTAGCTATACGGGGTAAATGTTTTGTATCATATTTCATTTTTAATGTGTTGTTGGAAAAACATTTTGTGATATTTTTATTGATGGAGTTTTATTTCTTTGTTTTTATTATTTACACAGATAAACCACCTTCACTGCCCTACATGATCCGTCGCTCCAGAATGCACAATGTTCCTGTTTACTCTGACATCAAGCACGGGAATCAGCACAGCACTGTGCTCAGAAAGGTCGAGGGAGACATATGGGTGAGTATCATGAGCAGACGTGTTTAGAAGCATAATAATGGTCCCAAATTATTTTATTAACTTTACATCAATCTTTTCCAGGCCCTGGATAAGGATGTTAAGGAATTCCTGCTGGGGCTTATGGGCAAAGAGCCTCCAACACAGGTTAATGAAATAACTGGGACTATAAGAATTAAAGGGCAGTTTGATAAAGAGCTGAAGGACTGGCTTCTGAAGAAGGGATTTTAAATGCTGATGTGGTGAACAGCTACTGGAGTCACAGCTAATGAACTGAACTGCAATACAGAAAAGGCTGAGTGGAAATGTATAATAATACTCTCTCTTCTTTGAACAGGTGGACAAATTGTAAATTCTTTCAATTCGATCAATACTATTTTGATGCCTGTGTTTGCCATTGTATTAAAGTTTGTGATTATAGCAAACATTTTTCCATGTTATCCCTGATGTTTAGGATTGAAACAAATAATTGTAAGATATTCTCACAAAATCCATATCAATTCATCTTTTATTGAATAAAACATTAGGCTATATATATTATTGAATAACATTATTTACAATTCAACCAAATTTCAGTTCTCAAAGACAATTTTTTCATGATAATGTACAAAATATACATAACTGAAAAAATTCTGTATGTATTTCAAACATGAATAAAATAATTAAATTCACATGCACAAATTATTGATTTTGATTCTATAATTGTTTATCACCTTATTTTTAATTTACAAAGTTATTCCATAGGTTAAGCCCTTGACAGATATATTTTTTTATTAGTTCTTGCCTTATTAGTTTCTTATTTTTTTATTTTTATTTTTTTACGTGCGTTCCCCTTAGTTTATACCGACTTTCTCTCACTTCAAACAGCCTCTGAATACAAATAGGAAGTAAATTATTATATACTTTATACATAATCTGTGCAGTGTAAAATTCAACTCTATCTATCTGCGCAAATATTGCGCAGCCTTCTCGCTTGCAGAGCAAAGGGAGGTATGCGTCATCATGATGCGACGAGCAACGTTGTTCTAACGTGACGCGTCAGTATGAAAGCATATTTATAAACGCGCTGGAGAAAATATCCACTACTTTTTAAGTTTACTTGTATGTGTGTGAAAACAAAGTGCGCATACACAAATACTGGTCAGGTAAGATAGATACATACTATAAAACACTTTATTATGAATGGTATTGATGTATAATTGAATGTAATGGCATCTGTTTTGCTTTTGTGAAGATTTAGATTTTTTTCGTTTTAATTGCAGATCATAACTATTATACAAATGCATTCTAACTGGGGAAATTAGCTGGTCATGGATCCTGTTGTTAGACGTAAAATCCCTGCGTGTGTTCGTTCATTACTCACTGATATTGCACCAAAGGAGGAGGAACACTTAAGCGACTGGCCACAAACCGACTCCGAGCAAATTACCACCAAAGATGGGATCGCACTTCCTAAAAGAGGGACTTCTGAACCTCTCCTGACACCTTCTGATGACACAAAGGGCGGAACTACTGATGGAAATGCATCATTAGTCAAGCCATGCGGGCTTTGCTTATCCAAACCGTCCTGTTACACTTGCCCAAGGTGTAACATCCTATATTGCGGACTGGCTTGTTACAGGAGTCAGAATCACTCTTCATGCTCAGAGGAGTTTTACAAAGAGTCTGTGCTTCAGGAGCTGAAGTCCCAAGGTGCCACAGATGAAGAGGGGAAAAGAAAAATGCACGAAATTCTGTTACGGATCAGACAGAGTGCAGAGAGTGAGGGAGGGATGGAGAATTTAATAAGGAACTTGGGAGAAGATGGGAATAGTGTGACTGAACAAGACGCACATGCTTTAGAGCTGCTTTCTAGGTTAGCAGAGATTCAATCTGGTGGGGATGAAAAAAGTCCCGAGGTGCAAGAAATACTGGCGAAACTTGGAGATATTGAAGACGGGAGTGATGAAGAGGAAGCTGATTTAGCTGAAAAGTTAGCCGGGCTCGATATTGACTCTCTTTCAGAGGAAGAACTCTGGTCGTTGTTGTCATCCCAGGAAAAGGAGAAATTTGAGAGACTGGTGAAAGAAGGTGGCATCGGTGGGCTGGTTGTCCTGTGGAGCCCCTGGTGGGAACGGCATGAGAAAGACACTAAAGCACTTATAGAGGAACTTCAGTCTGGGAATCATGAAGAAATGCATGATGTGACTGAGAAAAACGACGGAGAAAGCAAGGAAGTCAGTCACAGTAAAGTACAATCAAACAAAACGCTAAGAAGCCAAATCCCTCCAATAAGTGCCAAAATCCCTCCTCTTCACACGCTATCCTCAAAGCCATCTCCTCTAGTGCGGTACAACCTGATCAATGCTCTTTATGGATACACCTTCTCGCTGTGTCTTTTCAATGGAGACTTCTCAGAGATGTTGCTGGAGTTTTGTCAGGCGGTGCTTGCCATCTCAGAGGGTCTGGGTGGCGGACGGGTCTTCAGCTCTGTCCCAGAGGCGCTTGACGCCGGAATAAGGGCTGTATCTGCAGGAGGATACTATGACCGTGAGGACCCTTTAGCTTCACTTCGAGCAGTGGAAGCGGTGGCTCATATTCTGACTGGAGAGAGCAGAGAGGACGCTGCGGGATATTCGCTGTCCGCTTTGTCCCAGCTGCGCGCGGCTTTGAGCAAGGCAAAGGCTTCTGTTCCCAAGGAAGACGAGCGGACCAGGCGGATGTATTTTCAAGCTGGAAAGAAGTGTGAGTTTTTTCAGTCTTGGGTAATAGAGAATTCCAAAGTTTTGAGGAGTCTGGCAGGATGCGTGTGGACGGACTATGAGGGCAGGGAGGAGGAGAGGGCGACATTAGAGGGAGAGAAGAAACTTTTGGGAGAGAGACGGGAAAAAAGTAGAGTTAAAGGTGCATTGATAGAAGAGATTGAGTGAGATTGTGATTATTACAATATATTAGTAATTATTTAAAATTAAGCAATTGTTTATTAAAAGCATTTGTGTGTAATGTCTCTATTTAATTCTTTAAAAAAAAAAAAAACATTTTAGGTGAAAATAAAATCAGATCATTTTTGTTACTCTTGCTACTATTGTGGTTGTTGTTGAGCATCTTTAAATGTCATTCAAGCTACAGTCCACACTCAAAAAGCATTTGGCACTGATGATATTAAAATGCATTTTAATAATATAATACAATATATTTTTCATAATTAATAAACAACAACATTTGAATGAATGGATAGCCATGTTATGATGCAAATAAAAACAATGGATGTCCAGTTCTCTGCACCGATGTCACGTCACATCTTTTGCATCTAAATGGTTGCAGGCAAATAATCTCTTGGTGGTTCAGAACACTTCAGTCCATGTTAATAAACAAACGGGATTATTCTGTAGGGCACTCGTCTGCAGTAGGTGTCCCAGGCCAGTCCATACTTGGCTCTGCATTGTTTCTCATCTCTGGCCTCTCGGTGGATGAGCAGAACGGTGAAATATATGACATAGAAGTAAGGCAGAATATGTGACGTTCCTAGGGGAAAAAATAGTGGAGTAAACAAATTGTTATATTGCAAGTATGATTTGTCTTACTTTTTTTTTTTTTTTTTTTGACATATGGCAAGATATGGATAGCTTAAAATTAAAGGCCAATTTCTTAGCTGTTTGCCATTTTTTGGTGAACTGTCCCATGCAAAGAAATTTATCATCATTTACTCACTCTCATGTCATTCCAAACCCATAAGACTTTGGTTAATCTTCGAAACACAAATGATGATATTCTGGTAAACACTTGCATGCGTCACGTGCTACAACAAACCTAATTGGTTCTCACGCTCGCACGTTTGAGTTTCCGTGTTTACCGTATGTGATGTGCTCTGTGTATATGTGACGATCATTATTTGGATGTAAATCAAAGCCTAAATTAAACCTGTTCGTCATATAGTGATTTTATCTCTCGCAAGACTCAAATGGATTTATTTTATGCCCTGTCTGAATCCAAGTTTTAGTTACCTGGACTTTCAATAGAGGGACATAAACCTCTCAGGTTTCATTAAAAAGTCGTGTCAGTTTGGAATTATATGAGAGTGAGTTTGGGTGATCTACCCCTTTAACGCAAACATTTTGGCTATTGTGAAGGTGTATAATAATATAAAACAAAAATATTAAAATAATTATTAAAATGTGAAACACCAAGAAATAGGTTATTTAAAAAAAAAAAAATCTAAATCATCATCATTTAGAGTGTTCAAGAAATTGTCAGTATGTAACTGAAATAAGGGACATCAGTTATTAATAATTTGTCCATCACTTACCACAAGGCAGGGACCAGGCCAAAGCCATGAGAAGGTCCCCCAGGTAGTTTGGATGCCTGACAAACCCCCACCACCCTGATACCAGTAGCCGCTTTCCTGTTGCTGTGGCAATTGTTTCCAGGTCTACGAATGAAAAGGGTGGATGAGAAAATTAATTATGTTAATCTGGAGGCCATAATTGTGTCCTCCAAAAATAAATTTACCCTGTTCTCCATTCATGTTTGTGTTAGATACTGATAATGTATAACATGTTCTAAGACAATGGATACAAACTCAAAGTATGTAGCGTATGCGATTACTCACGTTGTACACTTTTATGTGTGGGGTTTCTTCTGAACTGATTTTTCTGAGAGTTGGACTTCCGGAAAATGAAATAACCAATTCCTGTGAAAAGATTGAAAAGAGGAAAGTTAGAAACTGTTAAACACTCAGATTGCTGCAAAACAGGCTGTAGATTACCATTCAGAAGAATAATCCCTGCTGCTCCAAGAGTGCTAAGTGACTGTGGGTGCACAACCAGAAACATGGCCTGAAGGCCATACGTGAAGGGAACCCAGGCCAGATCCCCAAACGCCAACATGAACCCAAATCCATCATGCACAATGTCCATAGTAGTAAGCACAGCCTCCTGCAGACACAAGGAAAAGTATAATGTTGTACATGTGGGACTTCATTTTCTTTCACCGCTATAAATGAATTTCATAAGTTTTCAGACAAGACTAGTTTTCTCATACTTCATTCCACAGTGCATCTGTCACATAGAGGAGCTGGAAACCGTTGACAAGCAGCATGGCAAGAGATGGAGAGTCCCTCAGCTCTACTTCTTTCATTAACATCCCCAAGTTTATTACCACCTGAAAAACAATGGCACAAAAGAGAGAGACATCAGTAAAAATACTTTGGTGTTAATTTTAAAGTTGCATAACCTGAACCTGCATGTATACATGTTCAATAGTCAGAAAGAAAGAAATTTGAAAGAAATGAATACTTTCATTAAGCAAGGATGCAATAAAGTGACGGTAAAGACTATTACAATGTTATAAAACATTTATATTTCAATAAATGCTATTCAGCACAGGATCCTGATACAAATGTATTAGTTTCCACAAAAATAGTAAGCAACAAATTGTGTTCAACGCTGATAATAATAAGAAATGTTTCTTGGGCAACAAATCAGCATATTAGAAGGATTTTTGAAGTATCATGTGACACTGAAGACTGGAGTAATGATGCTGAAAATTCAGCTTTGCCATCAGACATAAAAATTACATTTTAAATTGTATTAAATTAGTAAACAGTTATGTTAAATTGTAATAACATTTCACAATATTACTGTTTTTACTGTATTTTTGAAATAATATTTCACCATGTAAGTGTGTGCTGCATTTTTGGTCAAATCTAGCCTTGGTGAGAATAAAAGACTATTTTCAAAAACATTAAAAAAAACTTATACACATACGGTTGTAAACATCTGGTGAGACTCTTACCCAGCCTATTAATCCAGGTCTCAGTTCACAGAAATACTTCAAGTCAAAGTCTCCAATGCGAGGGTTGAGCTCTCGACCCATGAAGAAGTCATACAGAGGATTTCCTACAAATGACAAAGAAACTTAACTGACAAATATTTCAAAGAGACAAACAGCAGCAGCATCTGGAATATCTGAAAGGATTTTGCATAGTGAAACAGAATTTATAGATAATATAAGAAACCACACTGATCTGTAAATATCAGAACTGATTATCTCACCTGTGTTTCCTCCAAGTGATAAAGCATGTTGAGGTGCCCAGAAGGAGCGGATATACAGGTACATAGACAGCAGGTAGGACAGCCCAATGGCGCATACAGCCAGAGGCAAAATGAGATCAAACAGATACCCGAGTGGCATTCCCAGCCAAACACACACTATCAACAGGGCAGCAGTAATGCTCAGGGCATGGAAACCTAAGAAATAAAGATGCAAAAAATACCACAGGTCACAATCATATCTACACATATACATATACACTACATTTCAAAAGTTTGGAGTCATAACGTTTTTTGGTTTCATGGTTTCCATAAAAATATTAAACAACATTGATAATGATAAGAAATGTTTCTTCATCACCAAATCAGCACTAGAACAATGGAGCATACTACATTAAAATAAAACTTATTTTAAATTGTAATAATATATCATAATATTACTCTTTTTACTGCAGCCTTGGTGAACATAATAGACGTCTTTCAAAAACATTAAAAATCTTACCAAACCCAAACTTTTGAACAGTGGTGTATATTATGTATTTATATTTTCTCATGGTTATTTAAGATTATTTAAATTGATCAAATCAAACATATTATTTTTCTTCAGAACTACATTTATTCTGGCTATATACTTTTATTCCCCCCATTTTGAAGACTAGAAACTATATCAAAGTCTTGAATTATGAAACTGCTATAACTTTAATGAACTGAAGCACAGTCCAGATATAGGGGGAAATTGGAGATTACTGACAAATGGAATTTGAACTCTACTTTGTATATCATAGGTGGTAAAACCAAGGACAAGGGGTCAAAGGTTATCTAGTTTATTTCATGTCAAAGACATGTTCAAACAACAATTACAATATATAAAGCAGCCAATATTACTAGCATTATTTCTATAACATTTTTGAGACAGACAGACAGACAGCCGATATTACCATTTATGGGATATTTCAGTCTGGACCCATCTCTGAGGACCAATCCTTCAGAAACCTGTTAACAAATGAATCAGTATAATATCTGTCATACTCTCTTCAGAAAATAATCTAATTTGGCTTTCAAAGAAATGAATGATGTATATCTCACCTTCCCAATGGGCAGCAGGTAGAGAAAACTCTGCAGGGTGATCCAACCTACAATCACAACCACGGCCAAAGGGTCCCATAACTGTGCTGCAGGGGTTAAAGGAGGAGGCCACTGCAGGACACTGGCTGCTGGAGACCGACACACACTCAGGAGGTACAGAACAGTCAGAGGCAGGAACACAGGGATGCAGGTGGCACCTGGACAGGTGAGGAGAACAAATTATCTCAAACATGGCACAGAAGCCATATAACATCACATAGTAGATCCAATATTACATATACACAAACATATGCATATATACAATAAATAATGGCTCACCAAGAGCACCTCCAAATTCCCTTTCAGCTGTATGTGATGCTTTGTGCTTGTTAGGCTTCATTTTTGCCTGTTTGGGACAAAGATGAATGAAGATGAGAGCACTTAGCATGGCTGACAAAACATTTATAGTATACAATAACAGTGCATTATTTAAATTACAGTGCGTCTGTTAATAGTAGTTGTATAAAGGACGCGTTCGTAATATCATGATTATTTTCAGACTTAAGCGAATAAACCAAACAACACATATAATAACAATATATACATATGATAAAAATAGCTTATTTTTTTCTTACCTCGGTTTTCCACGAACTTACTGTTATATTGTATGGTAACCGCTCAACATCACAGTAAATGACTGAGGAGGTGACGCCTGCGTAGTTTCGCCCAGAACACGCTGTCTGCCTTTACCGCATCTGACCAATCAGCGCGTACCGCTGCTATCAGAAGAGTGGGGAGAGACATCCAGCAAACCAATCCGAATCAGAGAAAAGCGGGAAAACCCGCCCATACTGCTTTCCTGACCAATGGCAAGAGAGTCTGCTCTGGCTTCATATTACAGTGCATTCTCCTCCCAAGAAGCTGTTAGACGCAAAGTTCTTTTTGTACATTACCTTTATTAAATACATACTATCCAGTTATGCAGATTGAACAGCTTTCAAAGTTGACGAATACAGTAATCAACCATAAAATAAAAATTTCAAACATACTGATTTGTTTTATAAACAAATCATCTTACCCTTAATATATAGTGATTTTAGTTAAATGAGTTTATTTACTTTTAATGCTGCGTTGCATTTATGTTGTGACTCTGACAAAACACCACAATATTTCAGCTTTTAGCACCCAATGTTCACAAACTCAAAGCTTCAATCAAATGAAGGTGGTGATCTCAATCCAGCTATAATAGGGTTCAATTGGAGGTCACGGATTTTATATTCAGTGTTCAAGCGACCAGTTACATGAAAACTTCAAATATAAGTATTAATATTTTCCACCAGTTGAGTTCAGTATCACTTATGTGCAAATTGGACTGCAGATTTAAAGAAAAGCACCCACTCTACCCCCTCTCACAGATGACCTCAATGACACTTTGCTCCATTGGAGACGGGTCCAAGCAACGATGGGCAGCACTACCCACAATCTCATCCAAAAGGAAGTGCACCAAGTTCTCATCAGACACAAACCGCCACAGGTACATCTGTAAGTAGTGGCAGTCCACCTGGATTTGCTGTAGTCCGTATCTGCCAAACGTACGGAGACGAACACATTCAAGGAATGTCTTCAGACTTATCTTAATGATGCCAGTTAGCACTGAGACCTAGGACAAGAAAGAAAACTGGTTATACAGACTGAAAAAACTAAAATATGAAAATATGAAAATTTGCATTGGTCAGTTAGTTAAATTACAGTAACAATAGTTATTTTAGCTAACAGTGTTTTGTTTTCTACCTTGTTGAACTCCACTGGGCTAAAGATATCGATCCTCTCAGAAAATAGCTTGTGAATGTTACTGAGCAAGTTTGTATCCATTGGAGCACTGGGAAAAAATAAAAAAAATAAAACATAAGCATGAACAATATCCTATATTAATTTGTGTATATTCCATTAAATCTATATTACAGAACCCAGGCATTTTTTTTCCACCTGATTTCCACCCTGACTATACATCAATAATATTCAAAATATTAAATTATATAATGTAAATATTATTCAAATGGTACAAATTAAACAAATCAATAGAAACAGATATATACACATATTCCAATAATACTACAATCATATATTGCAATAATAAAGTATTTTTGCAATAATACCATAAAATAAAATAAAAAAACAAGTATTTCATAATAAATAAAAAAAATAATATTAATATTCATGGCTGTCTTAACTTTTTTTTTTTAAATGTTAAACTATAGAGCTTATGTTTTATAGATTAAAATATAAAATATAGATTTATAAATGATTCTCATTACAAATGTGTGAAGATGGTTGAGGAAGGTTGAATTTTTATAAGAAATTCTGATTTAAACTCAGTAAAATGAGTGCAGCGACTGGGCACCTGGGAGTATAGCTTGGAGCGTAGCGGATCTGCTGTCTTGAGCTGCTGTACACAGAGAAGGTGCGTTTACTGGAGTCACTGCTGTGGGCTTTCCTTACTCCCTCTTCATAAAGCAGACCCACCTATGCAGGAAAGAAAAACATTACAATTGGCTTATGCAAATGGTTAAGAAGAACATACCCTAGTAATATGTGCATTCTTTACATAGATTCAAGATGGTCTTTTTCGTATATTAAATTTGTAACAAATGTTCGATGCATCACCTGTACATCAATAGAGGTGGTATCTTCCACCACCCTCTTCATTACAGCTCGGACATTTCTAGGTTCAATGGTGTTCACCCAGTCTCTTGTTTCCACGCTCTTCCTCAGCATCTGACTGATGATTAAGCCCTGAACCTGTATCAAAACAAAACCAGCTCAACAAATGTTGTCCAAAAGCAATCCTAGACCAAAATAAATGACTCGGGACAGCTAAATCGTTTCTCTTAATTACCTTCACATAGTGGTTCAGTAATTTCTGAGCTGCTTCTCTGGCCTCTGCACAAAGTGCCGTAACAGGAGTGACTGGAGTGTGGTGCTGTTTAGAGAGGAATGTCAGCATGAATAATAGTGTATTTAGAGTTTGTTTTTATTAGAATATAACGGATATGAAATACCTGTACAAGAAACTGTTCATCTGTGAGTGTGAGAATGTAGGAGATGGTGGAAGTCTCATAGTCCAGACAGAGACGAGAGAGCAACAGAAGGAGGGCAGGAGGGGTGGATCCTCCTCTGTCACCTGCGCTCTCACAGTACTGCCGAGACGACTGGCAGATAAATTTAATAAAGCTCACCACCAGACCCTCACGCACACCCTGACTGCAAAACTCACCCTGAGAGAAACATACGAGACAGGTATTAGACAAACGACATGGGAACAGTAATACTTAACCCTCTGGTGGTCTTCAGCTATTTTAGACTGTAGCGGTTACTGCAATTTAGTGGTTGTAATACCATGATATTACATATGATTTTCTTTATTTCTCCCACCAGATGGCACCAATCTGCCTTCCACCTATATAATTTTAAATACTTTTGCCATTTTAACCACGTTAACTGAAAATACAAAATATTTTTTCTAATTCGTATTATTTAAATTAAATAAATGATGCATAATTTAAAGGTGAATATTGTCTAGTAACATGTAGAAATCCATTCAAAATACAAAATATTAAAGAAATATAATTGAAACAAAATATAGTACACTGATTTCATTCAAAAAATGTTACGTTTACTGTCTTCAGTCTGTTTTGACTGCCGTGGATCACAAACGTGACCCCTAAGGGTTAAATAAAAGGTCCAATACTAAAATGCAAGTATTTTATATACATAACTTATAATTCTTTACCTTGAAATAAGGCTTGTTGGAGAATGTGATGTCCTTTGCTGTGAAGAGATGCACTGATGCTAATACAGACTTTAACTGATTCAGAATAAAGTTTGATAACGACGTCAGCAGTTCTGGTAGACTGGGCGGGGCATCCTTACTTGTAGCCCCTCCCACGAGAGCCCCACCTCCTGATGCACTGGCTGATAGACGAGGGGCAGCCAATGCCTGTCTTACATCAGTAAGGCTGTCATGGTAGAAGGTCTGTAAGGCAGACAGGTACTGTTTGATTCTCTCTCGCGCTGCCCGCACCACTATCTCAGTTCCTTGGCTGGGCACTGGCGACCCCGGAAGTAGTTTGGATATGGCCTGTAATCTGCGATGAAAGCGATCCAGAGCTCTCACTAACAGAGAGTTATCTCCCACCCCCTTCTCTTCCTGTATCCTCCGCTCCACTAGAGAGAAGTACCTAGCAGCCAGAGTGTCGACAAACACATGTAGCTTGCCGTTAGCCATCTCTGGGATGTTCTTTGAGGCTAATTCACCCTCTTGGGGACGGCTGATGAACAATTCTTGATAGGAGGCAATAACCAAACAGAGACTGCTGACAAACTCATTACACCCTCGATCTATGAACTCTAGAATGTCTGTTCCGGCCGTAGGGGAGAGGAATGGATTGAACACAGAGGAACTAGGAGATACGGGATTTGATCCAGGACTTGTTTTTTGGACCGAGCCTCCACCAGTATCAGTAACTGCGGAGTCTTTAAGCTCCGCCTCCAGTCCCTGGAGATCCGCCTCTAACCGAGACTGGGCGTGGCTGAGGAATTTGTCACAGAGCTCCTCCGCTGGCTCGTCCAACTGCAGAAGCAGCTCAACACATTCAGAGAGATCTTTAGCACTCGAACCTCCATCCCTGCAAGCAAATATTAAATTTACATTAAATAAAGAGCATTAGATTAGATTTGGGGGGGAGGGGGCACCTACTGTAAAAAACAAAACAAAACAACAAAAACAACAACAAAAAAAACCCTTAATCACAGTGTTATAATAGTATTAGTTATATTGTCCCGCATTTCATACTATATTACAGTTTGGACTCAAACAAGTGATTGCTTAATTAAAAAACTTGAGATGTATAATCGGGCTCTGAAAATAATGGATAAAAAGCCAAACTGATGGCATCATTGTCATATTTAAAAAAAAAATGGAATATGATTAGTTTTACAAATTTAAAAAATTTGTCATATATAAAATTAATTTTTAAATGTTTGCACAATAAGGCACCATCTGTTTTATGTAAACTGATAAAAAGACAAGATGTCACAGGTAGAACCACTAGGAGTACAGGGGGTGGAAACTGTAGGATTGATTTTCGCAGAACCACACAAGGGCAAAGAGCCTTTTCTGTAAAGGGTTCCCAACTCTGGAACATGTTGCCAAATGAGTTTAAAATAGTACATGTCTTTTACACTGATGGTAAAGCGCTGGTTTAAAACAAACCAGAGCTGTACACATATTTAAATTGAATTATTGTTGTAGTTATTCATGTTACCAGGGTTATTTTGATGTTGTGTTAGATTTATTTTATGATTATCAGGTTTTTTTTTTTTTTTTCTTTTAGAAAAGCCTTTCTAGGGACCCAAGATGCAAATTAGCTCATGCTATACTCTCGATGTACAATACATATTTTCCAGTTGTTGACTGGAATCATGTTTCTTTGTACTGTTTTAAATAAACTTATAAATAAAAAATAAAAAATATTTAGAATTAGCTTTTCATATAATATTTTTAGTTTTTATTTTCATTTTATTGTTTAAAAAATACCATTTTTATTAAAAATGTGTCGGCGTTCTGACGCAGAACCCGGAAGCACTGCACTGTGTTAGAAAGAGAAATTGTTGAATAAAGTCGTTATTTTTGTTTTGTTTTTGCTCACAAAAAGTATTCTCATCACTTCATAAAATTAAGCTTGAACCACTGTAGTCACATGGACTATTTTAATGATGTCTTTAGTACCTTTCTGGGTCTTGAAAGATGTAATTAAATTGCTGTCTACGGAGGGGTCAGAGAGCTCTCGGATTTCATCAAAAATATCTTAATTTGTGTCCTGAAGATGAACGAAGGTCTTACGGGTTTGGAACGACTTGAGGGTGAGTATTTAATAACAGAATTTTCATTTTTGGGTGAACTAACCCTTTAAAATGAATGTGTGATATGAATGTATATAATACTATTAATTAGTTTTTCAGTTTGATTTATTCATCTTTATTTTAATTACTGAAAATTATTTTGTATAGTTTTGATCAACAATAACAACACTGCTTCATCCATTTCATCTTTCATCTTCATTGTATAATATCTGGTAGAAGCATCTCAACTTTGATTTGGGAGTCATGACAATGACTTAATTAGTAGTTAAACCAAATTTCAGATGCTTCTTTCTAAATTCTACTAAATATAGCATTAATTTTTTTTTAAAAAACTAATACAAATATTCAATGACATTCGAGAGAGCACAGACCTGAATTTCTGCCGCAGCTGTTGAGCGAGCTGCTCCATAATGACATGGCAGTCGTCTTGGATGCCCCTGAAAGATGGCATGTGACTATACTGCTGCAGTACACAGCGCGCCCTCCGGTGGGCGCTCACTGCCTGGGCATAGGCCTGCAGCTCCAGACACTTATTAAGCCTTGCTGGCAGCTCAAACAGAAACTGCAGCTTACGGAGGAGAGTGTGAACACCTAGACAGAAGGTGAAAGATTCATCATGACTTGAGTAGAATTCTTTTAGAGCCTTTAGATCAATCGTATATGAGAGTATCTGATGTGGTTTGAAGACATAATTGTTGTTATACTAGCAATACAAGGCTGTAAAATGAACCAGTCCTGGATCATACATTTCATATTCATACCTGATAATTTAGTGATCTGTGCATGCTGGTCCTGCAGCGTCCCACTAATGCGGGCACTAAACTCTGTGATAGCGGTCATGTTGGCAGACAAGCAGTCCATTTCATCTTCCATCTTCTTGAAGTCATTCTTCATTTTTCTGATTGTGTCTGTGGAGAGACAAATTCACTTTTAACATAATCAGAGAAGGTTTATGAATGATGCAATGCTGGGAATAATGTCCAAACAAAACCTTCAAAGAAACTAGAAGACCAGCCAAGCTGGAGAAATGTCATTAAACTCTGCATAAAAACAGAAATGAAATCGTCTTTTTTCGCTTTTGAGATGTATATCCAAGTAAAATGGCTTCTCAAACAAGAAAATATTTAGTGCAGGACTTGATTTTGTTCATCAGGAACTAGCTGGATTGTTAGATACACCTAACAGATGATGCATACTATATATAGGCAAACAGATGCGTCCAGAAAACCATTATAAAGCACACTGTGTTCATATTATGGGCTCATCTGCTTGCCTGTAGGTGTATATTTAATTTGATCTTTTAATATTGCTGTCTTAGTACATTAGGGCACGTCAAGCATTTTTAATGTTAAAATCGGTATGAAATGTAAGTTGTGATAGTCTTTTCTTGCCTATTGTGACATATATCCGAGTGAAACAGCTTCTCGAACAAGAAAAAAATGGGCGGGACTTTTTGTCCATCAGGAATTGATTGGATGGTTGGGGTTTGCTATTAATGTGATCTCATGTGAGTAACAGGAGGTTGTCCCGCCCTCATGCCAGTAAACGCATCATTTCAGATTATGAGGGCACATGAATTAAATAAAAAAATAAAAAAATAAAAGAAAAAGGTATGCATGGATAAATCATTTATAATAAATACTACAATATTCCATAAAAAATAAGAATTGGCCATTTTGATTTCATGGTGACTTTAGGCATTTTAGAACGTCCCGCTATTGATTGCTGTGGGTGCTGTATATGGATCTTAAATGCCCAAAACTTGACTTGCAGTTTGTTCATATATCTTAATTTTTCTTTTTTTGAAAAGTTGTCTAAATATTTGTAGCTTGAAACATTTGAAAAATGGACAGGTCTGTACTGCAGTTCTATTGATATTTTGCCTTCTAAAAAACTAGATTCTCTTAACCCTTGCGCCGATGTACGTCATCAGGGAAGAGATGTCATTGCAAGGGGAAGGGGAAATTTAAGGTTTTTTTATTAAAGGTTACAAGGGCACATGAATTGCAAAAAAATAATAATGATGTGCAAAGATAAATAATTAATAAGACACTGCAATATTCCAAAAAAAAAAAAAAAAAAATCAATGTCAATTTTGATTTCATTGTGACTTTAACAGTAAATCTGAGCAATTTTCAGAACTATTATTTCATCCAATTGCTAACCTGTGGCTGAGATGAACTTATTGTAGTTTTCATAAACCAGGGTTTGCATGTCACTGTCCAGAGATCTGATCTGCTTCACCATACAGCTCTCATGATCCATCAACTCAGCCAGAGAACACTCCTGCCTCAGCTGAGACAAACAAGACATTTCAAAGCCAAACCACAGTACATTTTAGCCTTCTGTTATAAAAATACAGTCATACACGGGCATATATTGGAGAATAATATATATGTGGCATAAAATGACAGCATAACAACACAAATTGACAGCATACCCAACGCCACACTGCAGACAGATGTGTAACCCTAATAAAAAACAATAAACACTCACTATTTATCATTATTCATCACACTACCTTATTTAAATAAATCTCTGGGTCGAAATGCGGTCCGTTGATATCACACGGATCCAAAGACTCGGCTTGTTCTGTGGCTTTTCCTTCCTCATTCAGGCCGTAGTAGAGCTTCAGCATATTGTGAACCCGTCGACGCTGGGTCGGGTCCGAATCCGGTGGGGTTGTAGCTGAACTCATTTCCACCACAGCTCAACTATAGCCTAATGTCAGAGCGAGCAGGACTTTAATTCATGAATGAATGACAGATGTCAGCAAAACATCTGTTGCAAGAGCCCCGGTTGCTACCTGCCAACTCAGTTTGTGTATGAAGCTGCTACTCTGATCCAAAATGGCACTACTGTAGACTGTATTTCAAAATAAAGGTCCGGGACGCGATTTTTTATATAATAAAAACAAAAATGTACTATTTGGTACATTTTAATTCGGAACAAATAATAGTGTTTTTAAATGTTAATTCAATTAAATGTTAATACAAAATGCCTTTAAAAAAAGAGAAAATTGAATGCTTGTTGCTGCTAATACACATAAAAATATACACAATTTTTAGGTGATACATTTATTTTTTCCTTCTTTTTCTCCTCAAGATATAATTCTGTTAATCACATCAAGTACCTTATTGCAGGCATAGTTTGTTTAAATAAAACATCAATATAAAATCCATTATACAGAAAATTATTTACTGATCGGTATGCCAGAAGTTAGTACAAAGCAGGAATAAAAAGGTTTAATGTTGCATATAAATGGTTTCAGTTAATTTTACAGTCACAAAATGCAGTGAAATTTGTGTATAAAACTTCATAAACAACAAAAGGTAGTGGAGATACAATTTCAAGGGACAATGACAGCAAAATTATAGCAACAGATAAAATGTAAATGTAAAAAAGGCACTTTAAATTAGTATTGACAGACTTCAGTATTTTTATAACATAGATGTGTATCTACAGCACAGTTAGTGGATGCATATGTGCGTGACAGATGTTCAGATTGAAATATAAATATTGGATTAGTTTTAGAATGGAAAATATTATATGGTACAGAAGATCTGGGATTAAGCATTTTAGGATTAACATCTTGACAACAACACAAGTGTTTAGCATAAGTACAGAAGTGCAGTGAGATTTTCTGATTTCAGTGTGTACTGATCATTTTACACCATTCAGCTGGCCGTTTTCCTTTCACAATTCAGCTTCTGGTGCAAAAAATTAAGCTTTCATTTTCCACACCTTTAAATATGATCGAGTCCCATGTGTAAGCAGGTAAAAAAATGATTACAAAAACATGCACACCACAAAATCAATTTAAGACAACATATGTCATGCATGGATAAATAGAGAATTGTCTGGTAACTGAAGACCTGTTAATGCAGGGCTTGACATTAAGCTTTTACAGGTACCTGAATGTTTGTCACTTGTAAAACAGCAGTGCATTGATATTAATTCCAAAACAGGATGCATAATGAACATAAATTCAATAATTTAGTAATTATGCACAATTCAGATGGTAAAACCTTGAATTGCTTGGTGATGATGCCACAGGGCAAGTAACTGGACACTGAGGACCAGACGTTACGATCAGATAAACTATGACACCTGACAATTAGCATGACACTTTAGTTACCAAATCGAACAACTTCCTTTGACATTTTTTGCAATTGTCCTGAACAAACATTAATGTCAGGCCCTGCGTTGACAATATTTTACTAAAAAATCAGACACATTTCAAATAGTACATTCAAGCTCTGAAAGCCTGGAAATACAGTACAATGCTTAGGGTTTCATACACTGTTTGAAAAGCATTACTTAATACAAATAGCAGACATACATCACTGATTGATCAAGCACCTACATGACTGGTTATTTGATGTATTAATTAAAGTTTTCTCTGCTTTAAAAACACAGACCTGGATTGTTTTCAGCAGGGCATTACATTGCACCCCATCAGAAAGGCATGATTCGCCAGAGCAACAAGGTAGTGAACACTCAACATGTTGTGTCATGATTTAACTTTGGTCACCAGTGAACACACACACGAAAAAATCATTTTGACCTTGTTGCTCAGTAAAGGTCAGCATATGCAAATAAGCCCTATAGTAAACAGACAGCCAACACAATACACACATTCAGTAGACAAATAGCACAGAATGTCATAATCTCACTCTATGCTGTCTTTGTAATGCGTTGCCACAGACTGCAGCCCTGGTTTAGCGAATAGGAGTGATCGTCCTATACTAGAGGCATTGGCTGTTTGTTTTGGTGCAGCAGGTCTAGTTTTAGCAGTATTAGTGGCATGGAAGTACAAAGTGCTGGACTGCTGTACTCTTGATGTAGTTTGGTTTGGTGGTTGCATAGTAGAACCTACATTCAGAACCGCGACCTAAACTGAACTTTCAGATCGTCTCATAGCCTTGCATTTGCACCATAATGTCTTCAAATTAGTTTAACAATTGGAAAAGCATAACTGAAGCAAATTTCACATTCATTTTTTTTTAAACAGCCAACGAAGAACACATTAACTTAAAACTGTGACATAATGCTCAAATCATCTATAAATAGTGGTTCAGCTCTTCAGTCTGTGATCTTGGTCCGATCTGTCCATTCAGGTGATTTTGCACTGCGTCTCTAAGGATCTCAATGGACAGATGTAGGTTTGGTCACTGGGCATAAGAGGGCAGTGTTGAAGCCGGGGCTCACCCTTGCTCTAAACTTTCAGTCACCTGAACAGCCGAGTAAGTGGGAGGCTGCGCCTGTCGCGTGAAGAAAGAAGCAGCTCTTTTGGGCTTTAGACGTTTAATCTCTTTTCCTGGAACAATAGCGGTAAATTAAAATGAGCTTTTTGTTGCAGATGATAATGGGCATAACAAATGAACACAATTTTAGTCCCTCACCGTCATCAACATAGCTGATGGTGCTGAGTGTATGGACTCGACTACAGACCACGCTGCTCTGTCTGCGCAGTTTCCCCTGTCGTCGCTCTCGAGTCTTCTCATTGGTTTCCTGACCCGCAGGTTCTTGGGATGGCGTGACCTCACCGTCAGTACCCGCGGCTGCTGACTCACCAACAGAGCGTAACTCCACACAAAACTCAATGAGTCCACTCATAAGTTCGGCCTAGAGAACAAAAAGTATATTGTTATGTAATGCACAAGTATATCACAGAAATACTTTAATTCATATTTATTTATAAAATAATTCATAATTGTTATAATTAATTTTAAACATAAAAAGAACTTAAAAGGGATAGTTCACCCAAAAATGAAAAGTATCCCATGATTTACTCACTCTCAAGCCATATATATGACTATCTTCTTTGAGACGAACACAATCAGAGATATATTTAAAAATATCCTGGCTCTTCCAAGCTTTATAATGGTAGTGAAGGGGGGGGGGAAAGGCAGATTTTGAAGCCCAAAAAATTCATCCATCCATCATAAAAATAATCCATACAACTCCAGGGGGTTAATAAAGACCTTTTGATGCAAAGTGATGTGTTTTTGTGAGAAAAATATCCATATTTAAAACTTTATAAATTCAAATAACTAGCTTCCGGCAGATGACTGTACGCATATTGTGCAAGCCGACTTGCACCACAAGAGTAACCTGTGACGCAATGTTATGACATAGGATATAGGAGTAGCGTAAGTTAAGGCGCCTCCTCATCTCTTAAATCGAAATCCTCTGACATCGCTCTTTAAAAATTCTCATTTTACACTTCTAATTCATGACCGGTGTTTTGTTTTGTTCTATCCTCTGCGCTTCCACGTTCGTTATTATGTTATAGTTATAGTTAATTAAGTTTTAAATATGGATATTTTTCTTACTAAAACCTATCGCTTTGCTTCAGAAGGCTTTTATTAATCCCCTGGAGCCGTATGGATTACTTTAATGATAGATGGATGCATTTTTTTTTGCCTTAAAACTGCAAGAATACTTTTAAATATATCTCTGATTCTGTTCGTCTGAAAAAAGAAAGTCATATAAACCTAGAATGGCTTGAGGGTGAATAAATCATGGGATAATTTTCATTTTTGGGTGAACTATGCCTTTAATTTTACTGCATTTTAATATTTTATAGCTATAATCCAAAGCATTTTAAATATATGCTTGCTTACATTGTCAAATATAACATTACTAATTATTCATCAATTGTGTGCTCACCTGTTTTGAATAAATTTTTAATAACTTATTGACATGCACGCCAGCCTCCTCTCCGTCAAACTCCAGCCAGAGTATATGCGAGTCTCCCTCTGTCTCTGGATAGCTGTGATCCCAGGACAGCTCACTGAACTTGAGACCCAGGAGGACATGCTTCTCTTTCACATCCATAACATACACTCCTTCCAGACTAATGCCCACACTCACAGCCTTACGGCCACCTCTGTGAAGGAGGCCCTGGGCTGGCTTGTCTATCTCACCCATGAAGAAAGCACATCTGCCAATGCAAAAATACACAAATGTAAGCTTCAGTCACCATGTGCAAACAACTTTCCACTTGTGTCGATCATACCCGTAGTAAGGCAGCGCGTGGCAGCTCTTGAGGTACTGGTGCATCAAAGCGACAGGCTCCTGGCTGGGGCCAGTGGCAGCAGAGGAGCAGACTGAACGATACTCCTTTATGAGATTATGCTCCATCTCGGCATTCCGCCCTCCTCTCCCCCTCAGTGTGGACAGAAAACCTCCTCCTCCAAACGCAGCGTGGGCAGGAAGGAATGAGGACAGCTTCTTCTCTCTGGAATAACATTAAGTAAGGCGGGGGGAACTGAAATTAATTTTCAAATTTTAATAAGAAATGATAGCTGAACACCTTAACATTAATCTCATTTAATCTAAGATATAGGAGCAGAGGAGGGCACCTGATTGCCGCTGTTAGAGCCTGGTCATCCAGCCCAATCCCCAGCTCGACAGCACAGGACAAAGCTCCCAACGTCAGCCAGTGTTCAGGGTCACAGGGGTAACGGCCCTCCAAGATATTCATCTTAGCCTCGTCATAAAGCAACTTTAACACTCCTTCATCTTCAATCTGACATTACAAAATAAAAATGTTACACAACATAACAAATATTATCATCTTATAGCAGTGGTTCTCATCCAAGCGGGCCTCAAGATGACTTTATACATTTATTAAAATAATCTAACTCTAATCTAAATTAAAATGCTTAAGAAAATCTGGATGTAAATAAAATCCATTTATTTCCCCCATCAATAACTATTGTTTTTTTATTGAAGAATGTACAGTTGTTGAAATTTAAGGGAACAAATCGGGATTAATTTAATATATCAAAAAACAAGCAGCTGCAAGATTTTGTTTGTCTATGATTGACATGCAGCATAAATCTCTTTAGGTCCCTTCATGTTATGATCGCTCTGGAGAATAAGCAACCCATATCATGACCTCCACTGCCAAAGCCAAATGACTTGAGACGCAAATGCTGTCAATCAAGTCCAAAGTCTTAGATAAGATGTATACTGTCTGACATGAAAAACATTTGACGTTGCACATGAGCCTTGGATTTTACGCAAGATCTCTATGTGGTCATATTGCACAATCTGACAAGCAACAATTGTAATAGACAGAGAAAAACAAAGTGTGTTCTGGGCTTAAAGGGATAGATCACCCAAAAACATATACTCAACCTCATGTCGTTCCAAACCTGTATGACATACTAACTTTTGTAAAACAAAAAAGAAGATATTTTGAGGAATTTCTTAGTGCCCAAATAGTTAAAAGCTAATTGGGAACAATAATGTTTTGGACCCCACTGACTTTCAGTGTATGGATAAAACAGTTGAGACATTCTTCTTTTCATATCTTCTTTTTTTTCTTCCAGTTTCTGCATAAAAAATAAAGTCATACAAATTTGGAACAACATAAGGGTGAGAGAGTCTTCATTTTTGGGTGAACTATCCCTTTAAAGATACAAACATCTAATAAAAATGTTCATTACCTGAAGTTCTTTTGACCTGGGGTAAAAAACATTTCTTTTGAACATTAGACATGGTTCATCTGAAAAAGAGATGTGTTTTTGTTAGACACTTAAACTTTCAGGTGAAGTGAAGTGTGCAAAAGCTAAAACACACAAAAAACACCTTGAGAAATGTCTTCTGCGGGGGCCTCAGTAAAGCGGTACAGCAGGTCCTGCCACTGACGACACAACTTGTAGGGAAGATGTTTCGGCTTCAACTGCAGGTCTGTTCAAACATATCACAGCAAAATGAGGCTAAAGGTGAGAATCAACAAGGACTTCAGAAAAAAATTATGATGATCAAACACTAGGGTGGATTTCCTCTGCTAATCATCAAACACAAATGTTTTGATTATTAGAATATATATCTAAATAATGGCTGGAATACTGAAAAGTTTGCCCCGATTTGCAATCTGGAGGACTCAATGCCAGTTGCTAAAAGTCAGAGCCAGTCTGCAAATTTTGGACAGTCAGGGTTGACAGATTTCACAGAAAATCGTGTAGTGTATTATAGGCACAAACTCAAATTTTTTAGCTTCAGGTTATATCAATACATGTTTGATATTTTGAGGCAATTATAGAACACATATGGATTTCATTTGTCACGCGTCTCCTCCTTACGAACACCTCAGAACCTCAGTGGAGAAAGGCATATAGTTCATCATAACATCGTAATATACATCATACACCCGCTATATTGCTAAATCTACACGATTTTTCATATCAACAGAAAAATAAACCAGGATAACCTGGCTTCTTTTCAGACTCCCTTTTGCGGTCAGTTAATGATATGCTAAAGCCCGCCGGCACGTTGGTTACAAGGTAGTTTGTGACATCACAAATACCAGCGATTTCAAACCGCTTTTTAGACCACTGCAGTTTTAAAGAGAAAATACTCAGCAATGGTGTTGACTTATGAATTTGCACATGGTTTGTCTTAAAGCATATTAAAAACACCACATAGACATATAAACAACATTAAAAACTTGATTTTCACCACAGGGGGACTTTAAAGTGATTCATGTGATATCATTCCTCTCTGTCATTATCGTTATAGTTGTGGTGTGGTCACTATTCTCATAAAATTAGAATGATTATTAAAACATTATAGTTATCGTCCTTCATGTGAACAGGCCTTTAGTGTATGAAGCCCAGTTTTTCCTCTGTAGCCATTACAAAGTTAGCAAGTGTATGATGCCTAGGGTTTTAAAATCTGTTAAGTTTTTAAAAGTTGTGTGGTGTTTTCCAGCCTTTAATAGAAAATAAGTAAAAAGATGCCTTTGTTTCTAGAGACATCAAATAATTCATAAATGCCAGTTGGTGGCATTAACGCCCTGAGGACTTCCTGAAGTCCCCTCCCAACCCTTCACTTGCAAATCAGCCATAGAGACTGTAAATGCCATCATTGTGCCTGGCCTTTCTTTATAACCTAAATACGAATAGGTCACATGTTCTTGTATCAGTCTGACATCTGGCCCGAGCACAAAAGATTACCAAGCAAAGGCGAGCAGAACCAGAAAGCAAACACATCTACGGCAGAGTTGGGAATGTTCAGAGCCTCCCGGACGTTGCGGCCGAGCTCCTGCGCATTCATACAGCCGAGACCCTCCAAAGTCAAGTGCACTGCACTGTCGCTCGCCAAGTACACCAACAAATCTTGAGCTGGAGAAACACAAGAGTGACACTGATCATGTAAGGTCAACAATGATCTGATGGGGACCTCCAGTCTACTAGTGATATCAGATCCAGAGAGGAACCAAAGAAACATTAAGGAACAAAGAACAGACCTCTGGTGACCGAGGAAGCCACACTTCCTCGCTGGGAATGAGAGTCCTCTGATGGCTCAGGGAGGAAGTCGCCATCATCTCTCTCCATCTAAGTTAATCCAGAAACAAACACAAGTACTGAATAGCAAACACAAGACGATTTTATATAAGAGACTTCTGCTACTTGTTTTTTGTATATTCTGCGCAAACTAAGCAAAACCGAAGTCATCATTTAGGATAGTAGTTTACATAGCAAAATTACCAGTCATAAGCATAAACAAGTTTAAGATAATATTAAAGGCAAACGCTGAAACTTTTAAGTTCATCAAGTATTCCTTGCATGTTTTACAGTTTTTATGCTCAGTTGTACCATAAATGTTATATAATCGATTAAAATACAATAATATTATCAAAAAAGTAGAGAAATGAAAAAAATAAAAATAAAAGTAAATACAGCGACGTCCCTATTCTGACCAGCTAATGTTAGCTAGCCACTCCAGTAACTGTCTGACAACCAAACTACATACAGCAACATACCGAGACACTGTCCTTCGTTTCAGAAGCTTCTTTCTCGATCAAAACAGACTGAAAGCATCAATATTTGAGTGGATTGAGTTACATAAAAGAGCTGAAAGTATGACGGCAGCAGCAGCGCAGCTGGATAATGTTCTCAAAACAGCGCCCACCAGTGAAATCAGCAAAAACCTGGAACAAGCTTCATGAATGTGGTAGCGCCGTACTAAAACTCGCCAACAGAGGGCGCACCACCACGGCTCAATTGCAGTGTGTTCTGGGATATTTAGTAAATTTATCCTAAAAAATAAATAAATAATTTAATAAACAATAATACTTTTATTATTAAATATATTTTTTTATTTAATAAATAAAAAATAAAATAATTTTTTGCATATAAAACGTCTGGATATAGAAGTTTAAAGCTAAAATATGGCGCAGAATTAATTAATTCATTCATAGATGTTAAATAAAATATTTTATTTAGAAGGCGGGACTTATTGCGCCATATTTTCCCGTTCATAAGTAATATGAGTGCAGCGTCTTTGTATATTTAAAGTCTTTGATGGGCTTCATAGAAGAATCTCAACTCCTCTCTATGTTTTAATCATTTCTGTGCGGCGCCAAAGCCAAGTCTGTTAGGGTTAGTGGTCCACGTGATTTCATCTGGCATGAGTTAGTGCCATCTGCTGCTGCTTTGAATTGCATAAACTAAATAATAAAGATGTTTCGAGGATACTTTTAATAGACCTTGCATTAATTTCATATTTTAAATCATATATGGTTTTTCCATTCCATTGCGAATTAGTTTTTGCTTTGATATTGTGGTATTTTGGGCGAAGTTTTGTGCATTCATACTAATCTACTTTGTTGTTGTTGTTGTTTTTATAGAACAAACAGATTCACATTAATCTGCCCATTGTAATAAGACGTGAATTCAGTCACTAATCATTTTTGGACAGTGATCTGGGGCTGTATTACAAAAACTTACTATCTTAATTCTTGATTTAAGATTGGAAAAAGGTCTATTTCTAAGTGAAATGACCATGGTTTCTAAACAGATAAGAATCTTACAATGTTTCTGTACAGCCTCTGTACAATGTTTCAGAAAGCAATTAAGTATAATGACAAAACATGAACATTATCACCTTCCTGGAAGAACAAATTCAATTTCAAAACATGAACATTAGTGAAAGTCAGTATTCAGTATTTGTTTTTATTTATTTAAGAGTGAAATACAGGTATACAGGCTTGTTAATCTGAATGACAATGCATAATTAATTAGCACCTAAGACTGGCAAAAAAAAAAAAAAAAAAAAATTCACAGATTCAACAGCAAGAACATTCCTAGAAAATTATTGTGTTTCGCACCAATATTTGAATGAATACTTTGACCTCCCCAAACATTTTTGTCAAAAATTACCCTCTTGGATGAAAATTTCTCTTTTAATCTGCATTTTGCATTATTTTGCATCATTTTCTCACTGTGACAACTTCGGGCAATGCTTTTTTATATGATTCAGTAGAGCACTTGATTGGCGGAAGGCCCTCCCACATGAAGGGCAGATGTATGGCCTCAATCCTGTATGAATTCTCTCATGTTTTTTCAAAGATCCTGACTGTGAGAAACTCTTTCCACAGTGTGAACACTTGTAAGGTTTCTCTCCAGTGTGAAGTTTTTGGTGGTCTTTCAAGTGACTGGCTAAATTAAAGGCAGTGCCACATTCAAAGCACACATGAGCTCTCACATTGGCATGCAATTTCTGGTGCTCTTTAAAATGGTCCATGCGTGAATAACTCTGTCCACAAATGGAGCACAAGTAAGGCTTTTCATTTGTATGGATTCTCAGGTGTCTTTTCAGGTGTGCTGCAAACATAAATTTTTTGCCACACTTATCACAGTCGAACGCTCTTACTCCAGAGTGAGAGAGATGGTGATCTCTGAGATTCCTTGGATCCGTGAAACTCTTGCCACACAGTTGACATTCGAAAGGCTTCTCTCCAGAGTGAATCCTTGTGTGAATCTTAAGGTTTCCTTTTTGTGTGAAGCTCTTTCCACACTGAGGGCAGGGGAACAATTTTTTGGCTTCAGTCTGTGAGCAGCTGAAAGATTTTTGTCCTGATATCAAATGATTCTTCTCCGCTTTGTTCAGTTCTTCTTGAGTTTCAACCAGGTCTAAAATAGAGCACATCATTTATCAATTGAAAAAATAATTAATTCAAATGTGGCTTTTATGAGCCATTTTTGTTAATAAATCTAGTACACAACGTCCATACACTGTTATGACCATTTAGATGTATTTTATTTAACTTTTTTGTGGAGTTATTATGTCACCTCTCTGCTTTTATTAAGATCTATGGCCACCAGATCATTGATTTCTTAATGTTAGCAGTTTCGAGAAAATCAAGAACGGACACCAACCTTGTTCTTCGGTATCTTTATTTTTCCCTCTTCGTGGTCTGGAATCACTCGTGCACACACTTTCCATTCTTGTAGTACGTACAGTTACTTCAGCCGATTTGTTCTGATGTAGAATGGTGGTACTTATTGTATTTATTAGTGAATTGTTGTGGGAGTGTCTCGAATCTGTGAATCGCGAGCGCAAGGTGTGAATTGGACGCTTTTTGGGAGTTTTTGTGTAATCGCGCTTCAGACAATTCTTACACAAATTATCACAATCAATTCAATGCGAGCATTTAAGTAGCCTATTTTGTTTGCAGGGCTGTAGGAATGATCCAAAATGTGCTGTTTTGGGCGGGCAGCATTTTGATTCAAAACAGCAGTTTCAGTTGATTTTAAATTTAAATCGACTAATTTTAAATGTTTAAAAAGTAGTTAGTAGTATTACCGAATACCGTTTTGACTAAATAATTACAGCTTTTTTTCACTTACTCACCCTCATTTCTTTCAGAACCTGTATGACTTTCTTTTGTATAACACATAACCTGATATTTTGAAGAAATTGTCAATGAAAGTCGATGGGTGTTTGTCACTTGAGATGAAAACATGTTCAATATATATATATTTTAATTGTTTTGCATTCTGTAGACGAAAGAAAGTCATACCAGTTTGGAGCGACATGAAAAGGACATCAATTATGATTTTAATTTTTGGGTAAACTATCCCTTTATATAAGATATTTAAAACAGCCACAGGTGCACACACACATAAATAAATAAAAGGAGACACTAATTAATACACACAAAACAACATAGTTTAGTTTATTACCACAGAAACACAGTAAAACTCCACATGAGAATGCTGGAGAGTCACTGCTTTACCATGCTGATGTACAGTTACCACTCAACCACTTGATCTTCTCCAAAACATGAACAAAGGCACCACTTCAGAGAGTTGCAAATCCCAGTTCATAGGTTATGAATGGATCAAATGTGAATGTTACCAGCTGTTAACACAGTGATCTGGACATTTTTCACCTTCATTTGAATCAGTGTGTCTGTGCTTCAATCTTACAGTATGTTCAAATACAACAGAAATATGGGAAGAGCCATGAATGTTTCTTTGTTAAACAACAGTAATGATTTCTGACTTTATTGAGCACCATGTAGGAAAAGGTCTGTCATTAATATCCAAATTGGCCACCTCTACACAATACTCATCAGTGTCCAGTCATGCTCATCACTCTCCCTGAGAAAATATGCTCTAACAGCATCCGCCGCCTGACTGTTGCACCGGGGTGCTTTCTATTTTAAGATCAGGTTTCTCTGAACCCCCTGAAGTCCCAGGTCTCATGCGCTTCTTTATTTCCTCTGCCATGGTCATGAAGGCCTGCTCCACGTTCGTGGCATTTTTGGCACTCGTCTCAAGGAAAGGGATGCCAAGAGAGTCTGCGAACTCCTGTGGAGAAAAAGTGTTTTCAGTAAAGTTAATATAAAAAGTGTTTGGCATAGAAATTACACATTTCACCTTTAACTAGTCTAAAGAGAAATCATATATTATTATATTATATGTATCATACAACCAACCTTAGCTGTAGTGTAGTCCACAACTTTTTTTGTAGTGAGGTCACACTTATTTCCTACAAGTAGTTTGTTGACATTTTCACTCGCATAGCGATCGATTTCCTTCAGCCACTGTTTCACGTTGTTGTAGGATTCCTGCATAAACCAGCATAAACTTTTTTAAAAAATGTGTGCAGTTTAGATTACATTTCAGTTCAGTTCTAAATCTTTAAGCAATAGCCATAAATGTTTCATATGGACATGCATTTTTAGAAAGGGGTCTCACAAACCTGATCCGTAACATCATACACAACAATGATCCCGTGAGCTCCTCTGTAGTAGCTGGACGTAATCGTGCGGAATCTCTCCTGTCCAGCGGTGTCCCACTGTAAACATGAACAGGACTCAGTTCATCTGTGGTTTCACATTAAATGACACTTAATAAGAATTTTACAGTCTACAAACTCACTATCTGCAGTTTAATAGTTTTTCCATCCAGCTCAATAGTTCGAATCTTGAAATCCACTCCAATCGTGCTGATGAAACTCTCTGTGTAGGTGTCGTCCTGGAAGAGAAGAGTCCATCATAATTCAAGAACACAAGGTCAGAGATTGTCATATCCAAAAATGCTGTTAAGAAAACACTTACTGCAAAACGCAAGAGAATGCAGGATTTTCCAACTCCAGAATCTCCAATCAGAAGAAGCTTGAATAAGTAGTCACTGGAGAAATATGCAAAATATAGTATATTATAGTATAGTATGTTGAGGATATATTATAGTCTTGTTTGATGAAGGCCTATAACACTTGTATTTACAGAGCAACTATGTTGCAGTCTGTTGTGTCATTCGTATCACAATTCATATAATTTATTATTTAATTATTATAGAAATTGATCATCAACTGCGTAGAAGATTTGGTTGACCTGTCAACGAAAGCTTACAAACATTATTAGGCGGTCATAAATGTTCATATATCACAGGATAAGACGACTTACTATTCAGGGTTCATGATGTGACAGCAAAGGGATTGTTATTGTTTGTCCAGCTGGTAGAAGCGCTCTAGGTCGCTTACTGTTCACCGGCTGACCGCAGACTCCGAGCCAGTATTTAGCCTGGAATAGTAGCAATAAAAAGAGGATATTTGAGTTTTGATAATCCTTTGTGGACTGTTTCCAGATTTCCTCACAAAATTAACCCAGTCTGACTTTTCGCCTCCTCTCTTCTCTCTGGTTTTTACAAGCCGCGCAGGTGCGGCAGTGACGGATGATGATGCGCTGCTTTTCTTATCCGCTTTCGCCGTCTAGTGGTAGGATCCATGCATATGTAATGTTGTGAATATGTAGCCAGAATTCACATAAACAGTTTGCTTGTTCTTTGTGGTTATAAAATATGTTGGTTTTCTTGATCAGCTTATATATACAGTACACGAATCAAACGTGTCTGCGTGGTGATTGTCCCTTAGAAACAAACCGCCAAGACACTTAGGTGTTGTGGGTGGTTTCCAAAGCAATTTCTAGAGGTTTCTGTGTAGTTGGTTTCTGTTCAAGTCAAAAGATCCAGTCTCAGAATGGTTTGTGATCCTGGCTAAAGTGACAAGTCCCCCAGAGACTCAAGCTGCAAAGGTAGAACGTATTGTTAGGTATTATTTAGGTATTATCCAGAAAAGAAAAAAAAAAAAAAAACACATTCAAACAGCATCAAACTTTATTGAATAAAACACTCTAAATCTTAAAATAGGAATGAATAACATTTACATATCAAAAAGAGTAGTCAGATAAAATACTTTTTGTATAGGCTATAAAACAATCCATAAATATTTTTCATTTTGTTATCGTTCAAGGTTTAAAACTGAAAAATACAGGCTTCGGTATATATAAAAAGCCCTTTTCAAAAGGTATTAAATCTCTAAAGGCACTGCAATGCAATAAAACTTTATGAATACATTCATTTGGAGACACATTGTCTGATAAACTATCAGAGAATACAATTTGCAGCTAACACAAGACAACAGCCCAACAGAGACATTTTGGCATATCAGGAAACAACACACTTAAATAAATAATGTAAAAACAGCAAACTTTGGTGCAAGTCTCTTTGCATGTTCAATACATCTTAAAGACAAAGTCAAATTATCTTAATTTTTGTCCTATCTGGAGCAAAGTAAAAAAAAAAAAAAAAAATTGACAAGCAACATTACATTTCCAATAAAACATAACAAAGGGGAAAAAATCCTGCTCACTGCTGTAGCTTGGAAGAAGTCTATTGAGCAATGTTTTGTTCGCTTCAGAAAAAAAAAAAAAATCCTCACAAAGGTCGCATGACACAAGTCTCAATAATACTTTTATTTTGCAATATACAGCAGTAGGAAGGATTTTTTCTCCTTTCTCCCTTTTATTTCTTGTGTTCAGTTTATTTGTCTGTAACCATTCAGGTATGTAAAGGGTGTTTGTTTACTGTCCAATAAAACAAAGACCTTTTCAGATTTAAAGTAATATTGCTTATAATACCAAACTCTTTACCAGTGCATCCTGGAAGAACCTTCAAATCGTTGTGCAAACTTTCAGGGAATAACTAGTATGATCCACACTGGACATGTTTTATATCCCACTGATGTCACTGAGATCTTGAAGATGTTGAGGGCTTCACGTTTAAGCCAAATGTCTTTGAAAGTTAAAACAAGGCACACTAATGTCCTGGTGTAGTCAGTCATCAAGATTGTCTGTCTCTGGTGCAGTGAGCCACAGTTTTCAAATGAATTCAAGTTTTATGTCCCTATTGAAGAACACACTTTTCCTTATTGCTGTATTTTCTACGTCTTGCCTCCAGACCTTTCTGTAGTCTTTCATCCTCCTCCAAAGCTCTGCACATACAAAATACAAACAGAGCATGTAAAATGTAAAATCACATAACTCATTTATAATTTTCACCATGCAAGTGCACCAAAACACAGTGTGACTAGACTCACCCTCTCTCTTTTGCATCCATGTCTCTGACCAGCTCGTCCCGCTTGTTGACCAGTGACACCAGCTCCTGCAGCAGTAGCTGTTCTCTGTGCTGCTGGGCCTGAGTCTTCTGCCAGTCTGATGGATTGAATATGAATGTGAGTCATATGATGGTACAGTGATGAAATATTGACTACTAAAGCTGCAGCCACAGAGGAAATAGGTAAGTAAAGGTTTAAAGTATTAATAGACCAACATATGGGCCAAGCTGGGGATCCTTTTTCCATTTTGTGTGTGTGTGTGTGAGTGTGTGTTTTTTTTCCTGTTAACGGACACTCCCTTTTTTAAGCATAGATGTGAAAAATAAATGGTTGTAGTTCTTGAATACTTTGGAATACAGAACTATAGTTGGTCTTTTTTAGGAAGACACTCAGCAGATTATTGCAGAAGTGTACAAAATGTTATAAAAGTTTGATTACTGTAATTTTTTTTTTTAACATTTTGTATTTTATACAAAATATATATTTTACAAAATAATTTGGACTCTACAATTGCTAGAAAAATCAAAGCCATATATCTAACCAAGTTGTGTTCCAAATTTGATAGTTGATATCAGAATATAGAATAGTATAGAAGTTGATATCACAATATTTGAGCCTGCTAAAAGGATTTATGGTAACACAATTTCTAAACAGTTTTTATAGGATGAATTTAAACTTTGAGAGTTTAAACTTTCAAATGATACCTAATTTATGATGATTACTAAAATATGTGATGTGGAAAAAAAGGGTGCCAAGTGTCCTGCTACTGGGACACTGATAATTAACAGGTTAAATATTGTGCAAAATACCTGTTGATTTGAATTATGGACTTATTTGTTACATCGCCATCATATTGGAATTAATTACATTTGGAATCTGCAATCTTTTTCACATAATTTATCAATTTATTTAATTTATTTACAGCCATTTATTGACCAGTACACAGTTTATTGACCATAACTAATACATTATTATGGACTGTTATTATTAAATGAATCTTATATATTAGAATTATCAGCATCAGCCAAAATATTGTAAAATATTGTATTGTAGAGCTGTGACTGACCGGCGCTTCCATTAAATAACTCATTTCCGTTACATGGCCTTCTTACCTTCAATAGCCATCATGGCTCTGAGCTCTCGGTTTAGCAGCTCAAACCTTCTTTCTAAATCCTGCTCTTCTTGCCTGCAAGGATAACGTCATTAATGTGTATTGTTGTGGACTGACTGTGTCTTATATATCACTTGTGAATGTAATAATCATGACATACAGCAGCTCCAGATGGTCTTGTCTCCTGATCAAAGCATTCTTCTTGTTGACCAGAGTGAACCACTCCTGAATCAGCTTCTCTTCTTCATCTTTATCACTTCCTGTTAAACAGATAATTGAGATGTATTATGCTACATTTCAAGAGTCAACTTGAAATCAGCTTTACTCACTTTCTTTCTATATGAGTGTTTTTCTTACCCGTCTCCATGAGCTTTCTGAGCCTTTTCTCCACGACGGCAGCTCTGCTGTCTATGTGCTTCTGTTCGGTTTCCAGGGCCTGGAGTTCACTCAACACATACTGATTGGTGTCCTGCAGACACTGGCCGGGAAGTACCACATGGAGACATACATAAAACCAGACAAGAGAGTATCGCAGACAGAGAGAGAAAAAGAAAGCGAAAAAAGTTGGAAATGGGGAGGAAGAGAGATGGATAGAGCCAGATACAGAGAAGACAAGACCAACATTCATAAGACAGCAACAAACAATGACGCACAAAGATAATGGAGAGGAAAGGACAGGCTTGATTTAACTAAAAGATTTGTTAAACAATGAAATTAAATATGGGATGGTAAAAGCTTGTGAATGTAGGGGCCGGATTCTTGAAGAAAGTAATTGCTTCAGATAAATTATAACACTGTGTCTACTAGGGGTGGCACAGACTAGTCGACTATTCGACTTTAATGCTCTGCCATGACGCTTCAAGCTTGACATCGACTAGTTGCCGATCATGGCCTATAAAGAGCGCGGAATGTATTGTCAACACTGTTCTGTGATTTATCAGTAAAATAGCTTAGAAACTGAAAAGTTCTAGCATATATTTCTTAGTAACTAAAACCCACAGGTTCACTATTAGTAGAGAGATGCTGCCAGGTAGAATTAAACACGTTCGAGTCTCAGCTCAAGGTTCAGGCTTATTTGTTCATTAATGACTTCATCAGTGACTAGTCGACTGGACTTTAATAACATAAATGTTGACTTAAAAAAATCTAAAGTCGTTTAACTCCTAGTGTCTACACTAGAAACGAGCGCTTCGACGCAACAAAAGTAAATAGAACCCATTATAATCAGTGATGCTGTCTACACAAGATGTGGTGAGACACGACAAATTTGTGAAAGTAAACTGATGGCCTGTTCTATTTCTGACATAGTTTATGTGCTCTAGTTACTTCTGACATGAAAAGCAAATGGATTTGCAATGATTGCTTTGTCACGTCTAATGTAGACAGCCTCAAGAGCGGTGCGAACGGTGTAGACACAGTTTAAGAAGTTTGTAAGATTGTTCCTAAGTGCAATTCTTGAAAAATTCTTCTCAAATATTTTCTAAAGAACATCTCTTTTTTTTCTTAATAAGAAAATGACAGGCTTTGGTGTTATCTGATTGTATGGCAGGTTTTACAGAAGTCTCACTGATCGGGAAAGATTATCATCATAATCCTAATGGGGATTTAAGATATGTTGAGGTTATCCTTACTTTAAGAGGTTATTTACAATTATTTTTAAGAAAATTCTTTTCAAGAATTCAAACTTTTTTAGGTTTGTCTTAAGAAAAAAGATAAGAACATTCCTAAAAAATGTTTTTGGGAATGCAAAATATTCTTAATTGTATTTTTAAAGTTAGAAAATAAGAAGACACAGTAATTAAGAAGACTTTTATTTTTAAGAATGTTTTGTGAATCCAGCCCCAGATTTTGACTATTATGATGATTATTGTAAGTTTAGATAGTAGGGCTGCACAATATTGATGAAAATTGTGATATGTGACAACTTGTTAAATAATATGATATGCTATATAATAATGCTATATTTAAATGTGTATTAAAACAAAAAATATAACCAACATACATTTTTCATGATTCTCTAAATCTTTTGCAGCAGCTGCAGATGACTTAATATCTTCTCAGACTAGTTTGCTATGAGATTCTCACACTATGAGATCATTGGGTACATGACTGGTCATCTCACATTCGTCAGCAGTCTATTCTCTGCCATCTGAATCAACCTAAAACTTTTATACTTTTTCATAATTTTTTAAAGTAATAAAATCATTCAGTTATCTCAAGTCATTGCATATCGCAATTTGTTCATTTTCAATATTTCATTAATGAACATATTGTGCAGCCCTATTAAAAAGACATTTTCTATTCTATTTGACATGCAAATTGGCAAATTTTTATATTTTAAAATCACAAGCTTTGAGGTTATCCAAGAATTTCACTGTTATAAGATGAAAGAAACACTGTAATTCTCTCAAATACTGAAGGTATACTGACCATCGTCTCATTATCTGCTGATTTAACATCTTGGTTTGCTTCATGAGGTTCTGCAAACACACATTAAATAGCGAAAAGAGGTAAATTAGAGTGTGAAATACCAAGTCTAATTTTTTAGGAAGATGTTTAGGAAAGTTACCTGTTTCAACACTTTCTCTGGCAGCTGTTGAGCCATTTGTTACTTCAACTGATGGTTCACTTTTATCAGACTGTCAGAGGTTAGTAGAAAAAGACAATTAGATTAAATATTAAAACACATTAATGTGAAGAAAGGGAAAATTCAATGTCCTTTACCTCATTTGGCTGCTCCTTTGAATCAGGCTCGTCCATGGATTCACTTTTCAGTCGCGACCGCCGTTTCTTCATTAGATCTGCATCTCGTATGTGCCCAAACCCTGATCTGGAAGCCGCTGCGTTTGGTCGTGGCGGGGCCACAGGTGTCTGTGCACCTTCCTGTGTCTCCTTACTGCCCTTCTCATCCACCTTTCCAGCACGTTTAGTCCGAGGTGGAGGAACAAGACCTCCGTTGGGTTTAGCCACAGTGTCACTTCCCTCCTCTCCCAGTGAGTCCTTGCTGTTATTGTCTCCTGACACAGATCCAGCCTGGAGCCTCTCAGCACAGAATTTGGCTGCTGCTTGTACATCCGGCTGCTGGTTTGGCCCGGCCAATGCGTAGCTGGACTGACTGTTGTTCTGCTCTATCTGTAACACACTCAGCTCCTGCCCAGTGAAGTGTGCACGGATTTGGCACAAGTACGTCATGACAATCAAACGATCTGGCACAGAGAGAAGCACCATGTCTGAGGGCTCCAGCAGACGAGAGATTCCCAGTGATGCAAAACCATCAAAAGCCTGAAAGAAAAAAAAGGCAGCACAAATGAAGGGTTTATTTTGTGTATACAGTTCAAAAATATCTATATGTGGAACATCTGCTTAAACCAAACTTACGTTTTTGTTGTTTTGCTTTATGTTATGAGGCTCTAATGCATCAAAGTCTCTGGAAAACAACAACTAGGTCAGTACATAATAACAAGTGCAAACTCTGAATCAACATGCGCCAATGCTAAATTTTCTATATATTGTAATCATTAAGTTCACAACTTGTAATAATTACTTCAATGAGCTCATTGTTTTTGCCTGAAATTTATACATTGTTAGCTAACTGCGTGATTTGTATATGTACATTTCTGAAATACATTACTTTGACACGGTGACACCTCTGATAACAGATCACTCTAAATTGTAATGTAGACACATGCATTTTCTGTAAAGCTGCTTTGAAACGATATGTCGTGTGATAATTGCTATACAAATAACATGTTTAGATTATTGGTTTAATTGTAAACAATTAAATGGCAACAAAAAAATGAATAATAAAGTTAATGAATAATGAATAATAAAGTTGTTGAAAGAATTCTCGAACCCTAGCTATTTAACATCTGTATTTGGGAGATTCAAGTAAGTAATTGTGAGTAATTGTTGTCATGTTATGGACAATAAGCTAAAAATGGTCATTATTAAAATTATATATTATTTTGTCTAGAAAAAGTATTAAAATAAAAACGTACATCAATTATTTTAAAATCCATGAGTTAATTTAGGCTCCACAACATTATATTGTACAGTATGAACAATGGATATTTATTTTGATGTTGCTAAAGATTTAACATTGATCATATATTCAACAGTGTTTTATATATATGTTAAAAAAAGCTTTTAAGTGAGTGTTATATGATGGCAACAGTAAATTAAAAAATAGAGGAAATTAACATGTACAATTAAATATTAAATATGTAATATTTCTTTGGTACAGATATTTTGTGCTTTCCTAATTTTTTGTACTTGTACAAAATGGCAGTTAATTGAACCAAATAATCTAGTTTTTTAGGCTATTGCACATAAATTGAGTCATACTAAGAAAGAAAGAATAGACATAAAACTTACATTATCTCAGGGTGGAAGTGATGTAAGATGGCACAGAACGCCAAGCCATTACGCCAAGAGGTGCTAAAGTTTGTGATTTTCACTCCCTTATAGTTCTTAGTGATCTCTTGACACCACACCAGCAAGGACTGACTGGAGGTCACCAGACCAGGACTCGGCAGTGGACTGGCAAACTGTATAGTGACAAATAGAAAGACAAAAAAGAAAAAAGAAAAAAAGTAATACCTGATTAGAAAAAGACAAAACATTTTAACATGTACTTTACATTTACACTTTAAACAGCAAATGCCACTCACATCCCATGCAGGCAATGCTGAACCCTCTTTATTTGATTCATCCATTGTATTTACTATCGTGAGGTCCATGGGCGGTGGAATGATTTTCTTTTTACTGCGCACTGGGGGCACAATCACATGGGATGCCTCTACAGTGGTCTGTCCATTAACCTGCATGCTGCCTGGGCTCCTAGATGGTGTCTCGCTTCCATTAGCCTCAGGGGTTACATCAGAGGAATCCTTTTCTTGAGGATGACCAGCCCTGTCAAAAGCACAGGAAATAAGTTAGACATACTGACATGATGTACATTTTTAGCCCTGTGTTACTATAAATAAACAATTCCTCATCATTGTTTTTGCTCCACCTGGTTTCAAAATTAAATTTTTAATTCAGTATTGTTCTGCTATGGAAAACAGGTACAGTTTCCCTCTCTGCAATGCTTAGAACATTTTGGGTGTTGTTCAGAGGTTAATGGAAAGACATGCAAAATATTAATATACACAGTGTTCAACAACATAATATGGTGCTCAAACAATATAATATGGTAAAATAAGGCTGAATTTTAGTGTTTACATGCCACTCAAACTTACAACTCATCAGACACTGGAGATGGTGGTCTATCTTGCTCTATTTCAGCCTCTTCGCTTCTATCAATACTTAAATCTGGTTGTTCCTTGTTCTTATTTTCAGCTTCTGTTTCTGTGTTTTCTGTCTGGTTTGTGGGCTTAACAGCTGGAGTATCTTGGCACTCCCTTTCAGCTGCCATACATTCCAGCTGGACATTTTGTTCTTGCTTGTGTAACAGGACGTTATCATCTGTAACAGCATTTCTAGCATTGGTTTCTCTTTCATCTAACTTAAAATTCTCCAGTGGCACAAAGGACGTCTGAGACTGACTGATGTCAATCTTCTCATCTATATCCTCTGGAGAAATCACTGACGGTTGAGGTCCAATAGTATTTTTGATCTCAGTGTGATCTAAATTTGGCTTTATCTCATCCATGGGCGGTTTCATGCTAGACTTGAGTTGCAGGGGCGGAGTTGGAGGAAGTTCGAAATCAGACTTGCAGGGAATCAAGCGTATCCTGCGTGGAGCAGGAGCTGGAGGCTGTGTCGTCTCCTCTTCTGCCATTTGACGAATCTTTTCTAACAGAACACTCTCCTCTGAGAGACTGCCATCCTTTAGACTGGAACTTTCTGTACCTTTTGTTAGCTCATGGTTTCTTTCGAGTTTAGGAGAGGGAAATGGCCACGGGACCACAGAGCTCCTCGGAGAAATGTCCTGCCCGGAAACAACATTCTCATCAACGTTTATATCTGTTGGTCTCACTGTGGCTGCTATAATAATGTTTTCCGATGCCTTGGTGATGACTGGGCAGCTCTCTTTTTCCACCACAACTTTTGAAGTGTTATCAATAGACATGGTTTTGGTAATGTCGCCCTCTAGTGGTGATACGTTATTATCACTCGTCTCTTTCGCAACATCACTGCATATCTCAACAGTCTTTACAGTTGTTGTCTCTGTAGTTACATGTGACAGAGTGGTTCCTTTTTCATCACATTGTGGAACCACATGTCTGTTAGCCGCTGCACCGCTACTGTCTTGATTTATGTCATCAGGGCCGACTTCCTGTAAAGGCACTGGGGGTGGTGACTGCACACTCTCATCTTGACAGGGAGGGATAACTTTGCCAACAGGTTGGGAAATAGTTTCCGTTAGTGTAGTGTCTTTTAATATCGACACAGATTCTGATGGAAAGGCAGTCTGAGGTGCTTCTAGTGTTTGTTTGGCTGTGAAATCTCTTGGTTGCGGTATTGGCTGTATTGAGGATTCCTCTGGTCTGTGAGAAATGGGACACCAGAACATAATATCAAAATGTTGCACCTTACCAATTTGGTTATTATAGCGTGCAAAGGTTTTTCAGTAAAAATGCAATTAAGTGAAAATGGCACAATCAGTCCCAGCAAGGGGCTACAAACAGCAGCATAAGCCCACAGTCACTATATAACGTTTTTTCTAAATATTTTTGCTAGCTTGCATCAGCAGTTGCAAAATCGACAAACAAGCTGTGAAACTGCTGTTTAGTCCTTTTTAAAAAACCACAGAGAGCCAAAAAAAATCAAAGCCTGCGCTATTAAAAAAGGAACCAACACAATATGTTTCATGCTCAAAATATATACACTACCACTCAAATGTTTGAAGTCGGTAAGATTTTAAAAAAAAAAAGTCTATTATTCTCACCAAGGCTGCATTTATTTGATCAAAAACACAGTAAATACATAATAGTATTACAATTTAAAAACTTCCCCTTTTAATATATTTTAAAATGTAATTTATTTCTGTAATGACAAAGCTGAATTTTCAGCATTATTACTCCAGTCTTTAGTCACATGATCCTTCAGAAATCATTCTAATATGCTGATTTGGAGCTCAAGAAACATTTCTTATTTTTATCAATGTTAAAAGCAGTTGTGCTGCTTAATATTTTTATGGAAAATTGTGATTAATTTTTTTCAGGATAAATAGAAAGTTCAAAAGAACAGCATTTATTTGAAACAGAAACCTTTTGTTACATTATTAATGTCTTTACTGACACTTTTGATCAATGTAATGTCCTTGCAGAATAAAGCATTAAAGTATTAATTATAAAAAATATCTTTGACTCAAAGTTTTTAATGGTAGTGCATCCCAACTCATCTCTTACAAGAACACAGGACACATTAAATGCACTGCTTTACGTCACACACAGATACCACCAGCCCTTGTCACAGACAAATACGAATAACGACTAGAACACTTGACGGTCAGCCAGACAGAACATTGCCAAAATCGTGCTGATTGTAAGGAGGGTCATAAAAATGAGAGGCAGTGCAGGCAGAGGTCATGCACTTACCCTCCATCCATATATAGCTCAGCAGACCACACTGTCCCTAAATCTTCCTGACCCAGTTCATATTCCAGATCCTCCTGTGAACCCCCAGACTCCGCCATAGGCCTTAAATCTGCTGCTGTTGTCTTGCCAGGAATCATCTTGCCAAGCACAAGTTCTTCATGTCCATTTCTTTTTGGGCTTTCGTGTATTTTTATTTCCTCAAAGTCTACCACCGTCACCGGACTATCTGTTTCCACAGCACTGACGTTTTGCACCTCTTTCTTAGCAGTTATGTCTTCTCTGGTGGTTTCAAGAGGTAAGCATGGCTCTTCGCTTATCTCTTCATTTGATATCACACTCTCAGACATTAATTCCATCTTCATGCTTTTATCTTTTCTGTTTGGTGTCAGTATTTGGGTTTGCTCAGTTGCTGTTTTCTGTTTAGAAGGGCTTCCTTCATCCTGGGCTTTGAAATTCATGGATCCGCTTTGAGTTTCTCTGGCAGCCAGTTTCAAGCACTCCACCAAGCTCATGGCCACTGACTCTGTGGTCTGAATATCTATCTGTAACTCGCTAGACGGTAACAAATCCTTGATTAAGTTTTCCTGGGGGTCATCATCAGTTGGATGCTCAATTTTGGTGTCACTGAAGGCCTCGGGAGGAAGAATTTCAACCACAGATCCATCTTGATTGTCCAAGATCGTGTCATCTTGAACATCTGTTTCTGCCGCGCTTGGCTGCTGTAGTTTAGATGTCATGGTCTCATAACTAAAGGATGAGGATATTTAAATGACAAAATTACATTACACCATGACAAAACAAATGGCTTCCATTCGCAAAAGGGCTGTTTTTGATTTAGCCTTGAAAATCACCAGCCAGTATTTAATCCATCAAACAAGCAAGCTATGCTTCTCATCACTACAGGACACCCTAAATGATGGATGCAAAAGCTTCCTTGCAAATGTACAATCACACCTAATAACAACCTTTCAGTGTTTTGGGGAAATTCAGTTATAGCCATGCAGATGCAGAGGCCAAAGAAGCTCTGTGCAAGTCTCAGAATGGTCCCACACTTACCCTTTGTACAGAACACCAAAAATCCCCTGTATGAATCCTACAGATACCTCTTCCTGATCAGAAATAGTGTCATGTTCCGGTATACATGTGTCCATGGTCCTGTCTGTTCCTACATCAAGCTCAAGGCCAGGTTCAGTCCCTGAACAGACACCTTCAGTCTTCAGATCTTCTTTAGGTCCAGCCTGAGTTGTCCAAATTCTCTCATTGCCAGTTTGCAGCATCTTCTTATCATCTAAATCTTCCACTTCAGTGATCGTCTCTTTCTTTTCTTCTGTCTGTCTTTCTCTGATAGCATTTTTAACCAGTTTGTGGTGGAAAGGGGGCAACGCGAAGGAGTCCTTTTGCTCCTCTGGCTTGTTTTCTGATGTTTCCTGTCCACGTTGGCTGCCATGGACCAAAAAGTGTAAGTGACAAGAATATTCTTTGAATATCAATATTCTCTCGCTAACATCTCAACTCCCAGCAAGTAAATCAAATGCTTACTTTAAGAGATGTGTTAGTAACACAGGCAGAATAAATAAATACATTTTTTTTAACATTATAAATGTCTCTACTGTCACTTTTGTGAATAAAAGTTGTTTTCAAACAAAAAAATCATACTGACCCCAAACTATAGTATGGACAAAACCATTCAAGCCCAGATAGTTCGCAGTCCACACAAAACTCCATGCAGTGAGGTTAACAAACCTCAAGCACTTACCCCCTATCCAGGACCTCTTTTTCTGTTACCGACTTGCCCATGCTAACAACCTCATCACTTTTTTCTTTTGTTTTCTCCTCTACTGTGGCCCATAACACACTCTCTTCTTCAAGCGTGACCTTTTTCTTTAAACCATTTCCGTCAGACTCAGTATCCAGAGACAGGTTTGGCGTCAGAGGGCAAAGTTCCTCCAGATGCAGTGATGTCCTGTTTTCCTTTACAGCAACAGCAGGGGAGATCACAGGAAGTGAAGGCTTCATACGGACCGGTATACTGACTTTAACAGCTTCTGTTTTCTTCTCCTTAATAGTCTCAGCTGGTTGTGGCTTTAGGACATTGGAAGGTATCGGCTGCTGGGACACTGGTTCAGTTAAAACGAGATTCTCAGCATCCTCGATTTGGTTAAGAGCTTTTTCTTCACTGTGAGGTAAGGAAAAGGGTTTGACACATTTTACTTACCTCGTTTTGATCAAACATGCATTAATGAACCTTTATCCACGTTCATTTGCCGGCCATAACACTCATTAAAACATGAAGCCAATATTAGCACACATTTATCCAAATCATCGAAGTATGGCTTGCCAAAACTCACTCTCTTACTGACACACGAGAGTGCACAAAAGACCATTTTAACACACTTATTTGTATGAGACGTGTGACAAAACTCAAGCATGCAAGCACTTGGCCATGGCTGAATATTAGAGACCATGTTGGGCACTGTCAAAATGTCTCTTACCCTCCATCTAAAGATTTTTTTGATGACACTTTGGCTTTATTTTCTTCTTTTGGCATCTTGTGAGGCGTTTTGTGCTTATTTATTTCCTCATCTCTTGCTTCATCCTCCTGATCTTTTACTTTCTCTTCCAGAGAACTCCAGATCGGCACTTCTGCTTGAGTGAATGGAAGTGAATGGACCTCCATGCTCTTCTGTGTTAACACTGTCACGTCTGACTCCTTCATGATCAGCTCTGGTTTAGCTGGTTCACTGACTGCTGGAGATTGTTCTGAGATGCATTTCAGGACTTTGGGCTCCAGGGATTGGGGATGACTGGGAGGAAGCACTTTGGGAAGAGCTGATATCTGAGGGACAGTTGCTTTGAGGCTAACGCTAGGCCTGTCAGTTGGAGTGAAGGCCATTTCATTTTGACTGAGAGAATAACAGGGAACAGAAGAATGAGACAGGAAGAAAATTGTTACAGATAGAGAAATGTCAAGAAATTTGCATTTAGTTAGGTGTTTAGGAAGTTCAAATATAAATTTCTGGAGAATGGATCTGGGTGATGTAATTCTACAGAAGCGTCAATTTGTGGTTAGGGAAGAATATATATCTGTTCATACTGAGGTCAGTTAGTATATTTAAAATGTGTTATCTATTAAACAGTTTCTGTTCATGACACTAAAGTTTTATGTGCCTAACTATTCAAATGAACGTCATTAAAAGACAGATATGGGTTTATTGAGGAAGTAGCACTAAAGAGTAAAGTTCCAGTTTGCAACAGTTTGGAAGTGTAATAGTACCATGCTAGCAACACACTCACCTTTCCTCAATAGTTAAAATCTTGTCCAGATGATCCTTATGGGACTGTTGCTCTCTCAAACTACTGTCGACCTTAGACGCAAGGACTTCTTCCACCCACACTTGATTTTTGTCCCTGGGAAGATCTGTAGGTTCTTGCTGTAGAGGTGATGACCTGGATAAAACGTTGTGGATATTTTGTTCTGTAGGGGTAACCACAGTTGAGGCAAATTTCTTGAATATCTTGTCCTCGTCTGATTTGTTGAGGTCGGCACAAAGCAGAGCACCCTTCACATTCTGCTCATTCGGTTCCTCTTTTGGAGAAACTTCCCCTGCTGATTCAATTATTGTGTTTTCTGGTTGCTTTAGTAAGTCATCATCGGTTATTGAAAAGGTTTGAACCAGACTGGACTGCATTGGCTGTTCAGTGTCTATTTTGAGTGGTTCTTTCTCAGGGCATCTGCTAACAGTAACATCTTTAATGGGTTTAGAGGTCATGATCACTTCATCAAAATCGGCCACTTTAAAATCCGGCTCTTCCTCTGCCAAAGGTGGTTTCTCTGCAATAAAAACTTGTTGATTTTTCTCTGTAAGAGTGGAAATTGCGGATGAGAGAGGTATTGTTGCTGGAGCAGAGAATGGGTGTGGAGGAGGGACAGTTCCAATGTCCAGTTCCTCAGATCTGGAAGCTTCCACAGGCTGTAGTCCAGATGTGTCTAAAGATGATGTGCCAACAGGCCCAAGACTGGGAGACAAAGATACTTGGTGTCAAAGGTGGCAAAATATGGGGTGAGAGGCCACAAAGCATGGTGGTGTTTGATAAGATTAGATGCAGGTTTTCCTTAGAGAGCACTTTGTGTGGCAGCAATGTTAGTGGTGAGAAAACAGGACAAACGAGATAGATGCAGGATTGGAGTGGTGAGGGAAGGCAATGGAGAGTTTAAACATTTGCACAGCTGGTGTAGGCAAATGTCATGGTCTGTTTATGATAGGCTCATCACAAGGTCGTGCATTTCCCCAATTGTTATTAAGGAACCTTTTTTTTTTTCATTTAAAGAGATAAATTTGTGACCATATGAAGCCTAATGCACATTCATGCAGAAACGCTTTATAAACAGAGCAAAATACACTTCTGAATACACTTCTGACAATTAGACTGTGTCTGCAAAGCTGATATTATATTAGTTTTTACTGAATTCTATAGTTAAAATTTATGTTAGAGAATTATACTTGATGCCAGAACAAAACAAAAATAATATTTAAGTGTCTACCTTTTTACAGCTGTGGCAGGTTTGAGCTCTTTTCTTTCAGTGCTGCTGGTTTCCGTTTTACGGAGTGAGGAAGGAGATTGTTGATTTGCAATGCTAATGCTGCAGACAGTCCGAGAGGAGCGATGCTGCTCTTGTTTGGGCTCAGAGGTCTTCAGTTCTTCATCGAGTAAATCTGTGGAACATAACAGCAAATTGAATCAGGATAATTATTAAAATAAATAAAAGCTAATCGATCTTAATCTATTTGGGTTTCAATCATTTTCAAGATATTTACATAATTAATGACAAGAGTGAAGAATACTTATTCACCTTGTAAAAATGGATTTGTTTGATCCTCCTCTGTAAGTGTGTTGAGCTCCCTGGGTATTTCTGGAAAACAATGTACAATTTTTAAATCACTTTTTTGAGATTTTGGACCAATGAGAGTTCCTTGTGGGTGGGACTATCTAGCACGACACAGCAAACATAAATTAAAGCGAACAACAAAATATCTAGTCGCTTGTGGTGGTTGCAGCTAGTTACAACAAAAACCCTATATAATGATAGATGTGATTTAGGGGGCATTTACAGGACACTGTTTTCAACTAAAAACAAAAAACTTGTTATGTGTTTTGGCCATTCATGTACACGACACCAGCATTTTGGTGGCCTGAAACGCAAACAGTATGAAACGGAATTTGTGAAAACAGTGACGTCACGCGCATGCGTTTTACGTGTTCGGTCTATAGGCACTGTAGAAGAATGCATATGTGCGCAGGCATAGTGATTCTTTAAAAATTGACATCGCCAACTACTGGCCTGGCATGCATAATACAGTGTTTTTAGTCATTTTCACGGATCCGTATGAAATGGGATCATTTTGACGATGATGTGGTCTGTAAGCGAAACTTTTCAAAAAATGCAAAGAAAAAACTTTTCACTTTTAGTACATCATTGTTGTTTAAATGTACCCTTAATCGCAAAATAAATCTTCTAGTACATTAAAACTGTTAGACCTATCACCAATCACACTAGTTCCTGTTACAGTCTCTTTTAAAGCAAACGATAGGCAATTTAGTACCTGACTGTGCAGAAGAAGATTGAGGTGAACAGCAGGGGGCATTTGTGAGAGCATCAGTAGTTGACAGGGCAAGAGCAGAGGTAGAGGAGGATATAGTTGTTGGGGTAAAAGAGATAGGTAGGGGTTTGCTGATGGAGTAAGAAATCGAGGCAGAAGGAGGCGGAGGTGGCTTGGGGAGTTGACTAGAAGGGCAAGATGTTTCACAAAGCGCTTCAAGATCCGGTTTGCTCAGCAAAGGAACAGGTGTCACAGATTCATTTAGAGGGACACTGAAGAAGGGAGATGTAGAAACCGCCACTGTCCGCTCATTTAGCTCTGCAAATGCTGTGAGAAAAAGATGGAAATATATATAAAGAAGTAAAACAGGTGAAGGAAATTTTTGAGATAGAATTTGAGATAAAGTGTTAGAGGATATATAGAGGGTTAGAGGGTTTCATTTTGCAATTTCTAGTATTGTAGTATTGCATCCTTCTCATGGCCATTCAATAAGTTTTGACTTTTCAGTGTGAGTTAAATCTGCTTTTTAGCCCATTTTACTTGTAAAAGGAAACCTGCTTAATAATTATGCAGAATTATTTAAAATTAAAATAATTATATAATAATAATTATGCACATCTGGCGTTTTTCACATCTAGCCTTTGTTAACAATTATATATTGCTTATAAAGGATTATATACAAAATTAATAGTAGTTATTAAGATTAATGTGGTTTGCAATTGGTAAAATGTGCTTGGAAAAAAATATGATCAGAATATCGACTTGCATAATAATTATGCACACACCGTAAAGACAAAATTAAATGATTGTTTTAAAAATTGAATAATTTACTTTTATATTGTCACTGCACTAAAGTAAAATAAAATATCTTTAATTTGTTTTGTTTTTTTGCAAAAATACATGCAGATTTTTTTTTTTTTGCTTATTGATAAAAATTGTCAATACAACAATAATTGCAATTTTTATGTTTTCTGACCAGACTTTAGAAAGCAGAATTAAATTATGTATTAAGTATTTAAGTACTGTAGTAAGTAACATTAAATTTAAAATAAAATTTTAATTTGGTGTATGTGAACAAATGTTCAACATATTTCATTAATACCTTAAGTGCACTTGTTAACTGTACTTTAGTATTGCTGCCTCTACTGTTTACATGCAGTCTGGAAGATTTCTCAATACCTGGCACGCTGCCAGCAGATGGACGCTTAAGCGTGTCAGAGAGAGAGAGAGAAGAAGTTTTGGGTTCGAGGAGGGGAACAGGCGTGGGGGATACAGGGCGAGCACTGGGGACAATCTTGGGCTTAAAAACATTGGTGCGAGGTGTTCCAAAAGAATCTGAGACAGAAGTGCAATGACACAAAGAGGACGCAAACCACGTGAAAGAAAAATATTAGTCAGAGATGCAGAAAAAGTGAGAACGAGAGACAGTGGCTAAAAGGAAATGAATCTGACTTCTCCAAAAGCTATCTTAAAGTTTCCTTTAGAGTCAAATCAGGCTGAGATGTACTATTCCTATCAGAATTACAGTAAATGTACTTTGAATTGCATGTAGTCTTTGAATATTTGGAAATCACGAGTCTTTACCTTTTGGGAGTACAGTGGGAGGAGAGGGAGAGTGAAAGAGGAAGGGATCGGAAGGAGAAGAAATAGAAGCCCGAGGGAGTTTGAGCAGAGGATAGTCAGAGGTCACAGGACCCTCTAGAGGGGCCTCAGAGCCTGATAGCCGTCTTGGAAAAGACACAGGAGCTGGACACAATCATAGAGGGGAAAAAACAGACAGAGAAACAATACAAGAAGTCCAGGCTTTGCTGAGAAATACACAGATGCATAAGCACTATTAGAATTGCTTCTCTGGGTGATGTCTGTAAAAGAACATTTGCATGGCTCCTCTGTGATAAAACATGCATGTGGACTTGCAGCTAAATATGGCTCTTGCTCTTCTTTGTTCTTTTTAAATGCGGTTGTCACTCTTAAAGAAAAAATTTTGCAATGCACATGGCCATCGTGAATTTCAGTTCTCAGTTCTCTGAAACAATTTCTTTTGCACCACATACCCAAATAGCAGCCCTACAAATACTTCACAGTGATCAAAAAGATTTTCAAAACAACATTTTGGCCAAATCCTCCATGTAAACTCAGAGATGACAATGCAGAAGGGAACGAAATTATACCACATGACCCTGGTGTTTGTCAAAAACAGTAGGTAAATCAGCCAGGAATTTTCTCATGAGTGGTGGAAGAAAAATACCAATATTTCCAATTTAGATGGCAATAAAATTACCAACTACCTGTAAATGCTGAAATGGCTTCACTTCCTCAAGTGAAATTACCATTTGTGTAGTGCTTTAGACATATTTTTATGAAAAATATAAGACTAATAACATGAAAATGTCAATAAATATACGCTACTGTTGAAAAGTTTGGGGTTGGTAAGATTTTTTTTGTAAGAAGTCTCTTAAGCCTGGAACACACCAAGCCGACTTCAAAGAACTAGCTGCGATGAAAACCGATGGTGTTGTCGCCTCGCGTTGGCTGCGCCAGGACTAAAAAAGCTGCACTCGAACACACAGCACAGACTACAGCTGACTGCAAACTAGCATGTGTAAGGAATTAACTGTCTATATCCGCAGGTATCAATAGTCTATTTTCGTCATTCAAAAGAAGAAACCAAAACAAGGATATACACAGATATACAAAACATAAACAAAGCAGCGCTTGCTAACCATTTTGAATATCAGATGTGTTGATAACTTTCTTCATTTTAAGCAGCTCATGTTGTTATGAAAATATTCATGCTTCGGAATGCTTGGTAGGATAACATATCATTAGACCAGCCTTGTCTGTGCCATCTTGACTTACTTGCTCTCTTTCATCACGTTTCGCTGTAATTCTCGTGCATTGACTTGTTTGCTAAACTGAACATACAACCAGAGTTCCCACTCTCACCGACGGCTCCAACAGCGATTCAACATGCTGAATCAGGCAAACTGCCACCGAAGTGAGCCAGACGAGAGCTGATGTGTGGAACACACCGCAAAATCTAGCCTGACAGATGCTCGCTGACGGCTTGGTGTGTCCCGGCCTTTATGCTGCATTAATTTAATCACAATACAGTAAAAACTAGAATATTGTGAAATATTATTACAATTAGAAATAACTGTTTTCTATTTTAATATATTTTAAATTATAATTTATTCCTGTGATGGCAAAGCTGAATTTTCAGCATCATTACTCCAGTCCTCAGTGTCACATGATCCTTCAGAAATCATTGTAATATGCTGATTTGCTGCTCAAGAAACATTTCTTATTATTATTTTGAAAACAGCTGTGCTGCTTAATATTTTTGAGGAAACCATGATACATTTTTTTCCTCAGAATTATTTGATAAATAGTTCTAAAGAACAGCATTTGAAATAGAAATCTTTTGTAACATACTGTACAATTTAATGCATCTTTGCTGAATAAAAAAAGGAAGTATTAATTTCTTTTGAAAAAAAAAAAAAAATCTTACTGACCCCAAACTTTGGTATTGTAGCTGAGATGGTGATTTTATCAAAAAAGAAGAACTTCAACATCCAATTGAAGTCTGTACACGTTGTTACCATAGAAGCAGTATAACCATACATACAAATAACTGTAATCAAGTAGGAACGTCAACTAGCAACCAAAAGTATAGGGACCTCCAGCGGTTTAATTTAAGTCGATCTGTGGTACCTGAGCCAGGGGACGGCTGGAAGATTTTAGGCAATGCTGGGGGGAGCAAACCAGTAGTATTTTGCTCTGTGAGGGAGTCAGGTGGGGCCTGTAGCTGGGCAATGGGTGGTGGACGTGGCGGTCTGGAGCGGGCGGGTGAGGGCATGGTGCGAGGGGTTGGACTGGGTGGGGTGGGTAAAGGTGGACGTGCTGGCAGGTCAGGGTTATGGATAGTGCCAGATGTTGGGCGTGAGAGGACACCACCAGCAGGCCTCTCCTTACCACTGACTGAGGTTAGCATGAAAAATGGAGGGAGAAAGAGAGCAAAAGAGTGAAAGAGAAAATAAAAGAGCAGGATTTAGGCAAAAGAGAAAGATGAGAGAGAGAAAGGACAGGAATGTAACATGAAGGACGGTAGTGCATCATCATAAAAGACATTTAAAGGGTTAATTTTCCCAAAAGAGAATATTCTTTCATTATTTTCTCACCCTCATGTTAGTCCAAACTTGTACGCTGTTATTTTACTTAGTAACACTAAAGGAGAATTTAATCCTTTTTTCCAACTACAGTTCACAGTGGCCATGTCTGTCAAAAAAAAAAAACTTATATGTAAAAAGTAAATTCCCTGAACCTGCTTGATTTAAAGATGGTCATTTTTCCATATATTACATATTAGAAATTTCAAAATTCATTTACTGGTTAAGTCATTTTTCTATTCTAATAAATTTAAAATGTAATTTATTCCTGTGATGGCAAAGCTGAATTTCCAGCAGTCATTACTCCAGTCTTCAGTGTCACATGATCCTTCAGAAATAATTATAATAGGCTGATTCTTTTATAAACCTTGCTGAATAAAATAATATATATATATATTTTTTTTAAATCTTACTGACCCCAAACTTTTGAACGGTAGTCTACATTAATTTCTTATCCAAGATTTAATATTTAGACTGTGAATGTAAAGCCTGTTGTATCATTTTGTCAATATTTGACTAATGCTAGTTGACTTTCCAGTTACATTTATGTAATATGTGTCACATTTTTTTAATTAATTATACGCCATTCTAAAATAAGCTAATCAAATCAAATTGTGACCCAATTTCAAATTTCACAAAGCATCTCAATAATGAGGTAAAGAATCGTAAACTTGTGTTAAGAAAACGTTGAATGAAAATGTTAAAAAATTCCTTTTGCAGAAAAAAGACATGAGGGTCCTAACAACATGAGGAAAAGCAAATAATGATTTTTCTTTAAGAGGTAAACGGTAAACTACACCCTTCAAATTATAATAAAATATTTTCATGAAATTCATGATGAAATGCAAGTCAAAGCAATGAAGGACAAAGAATGAATGTGATAATCATATGCAACAAAACTACATCAGTGAAAATTCATATTCCAGAAACATTCTAGGAATATTTCAATTAATGGAAACAATTAATTGGATGTAGTTTTATATGAACTTATTTTTATAAAGAAAGAAAAATATATCAATATGATCAGACACATGACTGAAAAGAGTGTAGAGAGAGAATATGCGAAGAGCATATGTAAATATGTAAAAGGTACCTATTACTGAAGGGGTCTTTAGAGATGCAGGTCTCTTTTCTTGGGAACGTGTTGGTCGAAGAGGAAGGTGGGATGCTGACAGTGAGAGAAAGAGAGAAGGAGAAGTTCTAGCATGTGAGGAAGTAAGGGTTACTATGGTAAGAGAAAATGTACATGCATCAGTAGTGATTCATGCAAGAAGGCAGAGTATTAAGGATATAAGATAAAGAATACAAGACATGAGTATGCAAGTGTTTTATATATACAGTGGGTCCCTAAAGTCTGAGACCACTAGTGAAAATACATCTACTGTGCATTTGTACAATTTAAGTTTTCATTACAAAACAATAGTGCAGAATCAAAAATATTTCTTCTGCATTTTACATCATAATGTTACTTTTATTACATTATTTTGAATCTCAGATTTTCAATGAGGTCTCAGATGTTTTGGTCTCCATTGTATGTGTTCATTGTTTTTTATAATACCTGGAGCTGCAGTACTGAGATTAATCCCAGTACTGGATCTCTTATCCTCCTCTTCATCACTCTCATTAAAATCATCCAGATTCCCGATGTCTGTTGGTTTTACACTCATCAGACTGGCGAGACTCTGCATGTCCTCGTCACTACAGAGGAAACCCATAACTGGTCATAAGCCATAAGAAATGTGAGGTAGGTTATTTGTCAAGAGGTGTAGGTACAAGACTTCACTGAACCTGTTGTGAAAACCTTACTGTGTGAATTGTATGTGCGTCTTTACTTCCAGAAGCTACTTAAAGTTATTTGATCTAATAGAGATTAGGCATGAAATTCTTTTGCATTACTACATCCTAATGCAGCATCTCTACAAGGCTGTGATTTGAGAGTTCGCTGTATTGTTTTGGAAATTTCTGCTCTGCTTCTTGACCTGCACATGTCAGGGAAGAAACCCACCCCAGTGCCCAACAGCAAACCTCCTGTCTGGGCAAGCAGCCATTCCTCTTGTTGGATTCAAACGCACTCCAAATATTCATAATCAAAATCAAGGAACGGGTTGCCTTTTGTTTTTGCTGTGGTCAAATTCCCACATTATTGAATCTAGATAATTATATACACTACATGCAAGTGTTATAACTCCAACAGGAAGAACTCACGTAGCTTTCCCTTCCTTGAGGAACACACAGGATAAGGAGAGCTTCAGCGTGGCCTCCACCACCTTAACCGACAGAGGCTTCATTTTGAGCGTCAGGTCCGTCTGCGAGTGTGTGGCACTGGCAAACTTCTTCATGTTCAAGTCCACAGATGCCAAAACTTTCCGACTGCCCTTAGCTGTCTCCTGTAGAACACCAAAGAAGGTTATTGCAGTTTAATTTAACTTAGAGAATAATTCAAGTAAATTTTTACATTTTGTTCTTTTTGCATCTATGTTCATGTAGACAATAAAAAAAATAAAAATATAACTTGCAGGACACTGCAGTTCATTTATGTAAGTGAGGATAGCAAAATAAAGTAAACTGTGACATATTATACCCAAAAATTCTTCATACAGTGGACTACCAGTAAAATCGATAAAAATTTGGAACCAAAAATTATTCAGACACTTTGACCTGACCATGTTTTGCTTAGGTGTTATCTGACATAATGTCAAAACTTGTCAAATTTTATTACCATTTTTTTAAACTATAGTGAATAAACTGTATTAATGAATGGAATGTTCAAGGTGTCTGAATAAATTTTGGTTTGACTATATATATATATATATATATATATATATACACACACACACACACACACTCAGTCGCCACTTTATTAGGTACACCTGACTGCATTTAGGCATGTAGACATGGTCAAGACAAATGTGAAATTTGAAGAAATGAAATGTGATTTAAGTGACTTTGAATGTGGCATGGTTGTTGGTGCCAGACGGGCTTGTCTGAGTATTTCAGAAACTACTGGGATTTTCACGCACAACCATCTCTTGGGTTTACAGAGAATGGTCTGAAAAAGAGAAAACATCCAGTGAGAGGCAGTACTGTGGGCAAGGGTAAGGGTGCCAGAGTTCAGAGGAGAATGGCCAGACTGGTTCGAGCTGATAAAAAGGCAACAGTAACTCAAGTAAACAGTCATTACAACCAAGGTATGCAGAAGAGCATCTCTGAACGAACAACATCAAACCTTGAAGCAGATGGGCTACAGCAGCAGAAGACCACACCAGTGCCACTCCCATCAGTTAAGAATAGGAAACTGAGGCTACAATTCGCACAGGCTCATCAAAATTGAACAACAGAAGATTAAGAAAACGTTGCCTGGTCTGATGAGTCTTGATTTCTGCTGTGATATCCAGATGAACGCCACAGCCTACCTGAATATTGTTGCTGACCATGTCAATCCCTTTATGACCACAGTGTACCCATCTTCTGATGGCTACTTCCAGCAGGATAATGTGCCATGTCACAAAGCTCAAATCATCTCAAACTGGTTTCTTGAACATGACAATGATTTCACTATAAGTCCACTATACTCAAACGGCCTCCACATTCACCAGATCTCAGTCCATTAGAGCACCTTTGGGATGTGGTGGAATGGGGGATTTGCATCATGGATGTGCAGCCGACAAATCTGCAGCAACTCTGTAATGCTATGTCAATATGAACCAAAATATCTAAGAAATGTTTCCAGCACCTTGTTGAATCAATGCCATGAAGAATTAAGGCAGTTCTGAAGGCAAAAGGGAGTCCAACCCAGTACTAGCAAGGTGTACCTGATAAAGTGGCTTGTGAGTGTATATACATATATATATATATATATATATATACACACATAAAATAAATGCAATAAACTTTAATAGAAACTTCACCTTTCATTTAAAAAATAACTCACATTCTCAATGAAAAAAGTCCATTCTTTGTCTTCAAACTCATCTGCATGTGGGTCCTGTGAAACAAAAGCATATTCAAAAAGTTCAACAAATTTACTGACACATATTATAGTATAGTTCAGCATCTGTCAGTATCTTTAACAAGTTGTGTATTGCATGCAATATATTTCTATATACCGTATAGCTGTATAATAAGCTGCAATAGGTGTCATACCCTGTAGAGTGTGACGGTAATGTCCACATTCTCAGGAACAGGCCACACTACCATTCCCCTGTAGGGATTTTTGATGCCTGGCTGCCATGCATGAAGCTGATGAGAAAATAATAACACTGTCAGTCAGTCATAATAATCCACATTGTACAGCAGTTGTAATCATTGTAAACGCTTGTAAATCACTGTAAATAAAGCACTGTTAAACATAATAATTTAAAGTGTCAGTACACTGTTCTGACTGAAAGCTTGGGTATAAAATCATCTTAAAATGGTGGATTCCTGGACATAGTCATACACTAAATAAGTTACCCTTGCTTTCACAAATAATAGTGTATATGGAACTTATATTTCATAATATTTTTACTATTTTTTATATTATTTATTATGTTTGTCAATAAAAACATGAATTAATATTAAATAATACTACTTAAAATATCTTATTTATATATTTATAGACAATTAAAGATTGTTTATCTTTGTACCTTGGAGCAAATGCGTCTGTTCCTTCTTGTCCACACCACTCTCAGTTTGTCTGGTTGCCTATAAAATAAAAAAGAGTGCTGAGTGGGAGCTTACAAGTTGAATAATGTGTCCTTTAATGACTATTGATGACTTCCACAATGAGACTAACACTTTTCCGTGCTGGTTTAAAATAGCAGGATGTAAATATAAAGTCTGTACAAAATGATTGAGAAAGCCACTGTGGCATTGCTTGTTTGTGTATATGTCTACAAGAAGCTACAGGCAGTGAAACAGATCTGGTGATCTGGTCTCCCAGTGTTACCCAGAGGCAGAAAGGAATCAATAAATGCTGCCAACTGTTTCAAACCCAAAACAAAACAAGAGCACATGATGCAAGGCCTTGCATACAAGACGAATCCAAACTGGTGGAATCTTTAACTCACAAACAAGAACAAATAATCGATTGAGGCATGAAACTTTGTCTTACTAAATAACCAATTTGGTGTCATTTGAAACATGTGGTTTCTATTACATTTATTCCCCTGCATTGCTACCCATACTGCCACATGAAAATGTAAAAAAAAAAACAAGTAAAAGAAACAAAGCTTTTAAAGAGTTCCTGTGATGTTTAAGTCTGTTTATTGAGGTCACACAGCACCCTGTAGACCTAGATAAGCCTTATATCTAATATCCAGAACATTATAATGACATATTGCCAGCAAAAATGCAAATCAATAAAAGTGGAGCTTTAAAAACAAATTAATGGAAATTATCTTTACCAAGTGTACGCTGTACATGTACACATCTGCTCTAGCACATGTTTCCTAAATAAACTTGCCCTTTGGTAGTGAATTGTTCAGATGTGAGCCTATTGTACACCTCTGAGCTGTTCAGTTAGTGTAATGCTCGCTGCATTAAGAATTGGAGGAAACTTGCAAGGTCACATGACCGAGCTGACTTTGGCTCACAGCACAAGGGGTGTTGGCCTCTGATCTCACTCAAGTCTCCCTGTGTGTTTACAAACAGCTGTTCACATTTAATAATGGCGGCTTGGGATATGAGGGTTGTCATTAAGCATACAAAAACAGTGAAGGGAACAAAAAGTCATAGATGCTTCCGTTCAAAAGTTTGGGATTTTTTTTTATGTTTTTGAAAGATGTCTTTTATGCTCACCATGGCTGCATTTATTTGATCAAAAATACATTAAAAACAGTAATACTGTGAAATATTAATACAATTTAAGGGAACTGTTTTCCATTTTAATATATTTTAAAATGCAATTTATTCCTGTGATGTCAAAGCTGTGATGTTTTCCTTCCAAAGTTGCAAATTTAACTTGTGTGCAAAATTGGAGTATCGCATAAAAGATTTGTGAATAAACAGCGTTTCCATCCCATGTGTTCAAGAGACCAAAATCGCCACTTCCTGGGAAATTGGCGCAAAATATCTGTAATAAAAATGGAAGTTGCTGCAATCAGGGCAGCCACTGTGGTTCTTTTTTTCCTACATCATAAATGACTTGCGTCTCAGTGTATGCAGATGAAATGCAATAAACGTTGTTATCTTGCATTCGGCTGCCTGGTGTTTCGGAACACAATCATGTGAGACAGTTCTGGGAGGTCTTTATACCACATCAGTCTGATGACAGACTTTGGTTTAGGCAATTCAGGAAGACCAAACCAACATTTGAGATGCTGTGCAATGAAATTGGTCCGCTCGTTAGTCCAGTTATCCAATCACAACCTCTGAGGCAAAGTCATGTGCGGTTTTTTTGTGAATCGAGGGATTTATTCAGTAAATGTATTTCCATCGTAGTTTATGTGCATGTCTTATCGCATAAAAAAAAATATCCGACTCAATTGAGCGCAAACACTTTTATGTACTTTTTAGAATTTATGCACATTTTGCCGTTTTCATCTAGCGTTTTTTTTTTAAGCAAAATCCCAAAATGCGCATAAAAATAGGTGGATGGAAACATAACTATTGTAGCGTATGAGTCACATGGACCAATTTTAAGATACTTTCATGAAACTGTAATGAATTCCTATGAATTTGACTTCTATTTGGATGGAAAACCATGGCCAGAATATGAATAGAAATGGCTACTTTTGCTTTCCACAGAAGAAATAATGTCAAACAGGTTTAAAATGGCATGAGTTTCAAAGAAGGAAAAATTAATAATATCTCTAAACTCACCAATATGATTCTTAATGAACGTGACCCAGAAGTAAATGTCACAGTACAGCTTCATCATCCATTTTTGTTTACATTGATGTTTGCAAAGGTAAACTTAATATGTGTGTCAGTAGCAGCACGAACCGCTACACAAAGAGAAGCGAGACCCAACTCTTACTCAAGTTACAGCTAGTAATAGCAACAGGGCAGAACGGTCTAAAAGGATACATTAGGAGGAGAAGAGGGGGAACGCAGAGCGCGGATGGACGTAAAAATAGACTGCCAGCCTGGTTGGAAAAATTAGTTCTCTTTCTGTAATTTTCTTTCTGAAATTCAGTCCTTTTTTTTCATCACTTTGACATGTAAAGTATATGTCAGATAAACACATGTGCTCACATACACACACCCCGTTCAAGTTATATTACCCTATCAGAAGCAACCGCTGTCATCTTTCAGCTGTCTAATATCTCCTGCTCACACCCTCCTCAGCTGTGGCGTAACATCAACAGACTTTGGTCCATTGGCAGTATATAAAAATCACAGCTATACTGTAAATCATCCCACAAGATCAGACGTGTTTACAGAAATACACATTCTGTAGTTTCTTTTCACCTTTTGAAACACTCCATGCTCTACAAAAAAGATTTTAAGAAAGTTTTACTACAATACTCATGTTTAGGTCAGCAAAAGAAAGCTCTGGTAAAGATACAAGAATTTCTTTCCTCAGTGTTGCAAGAGAATCTAGACATTGGACATCAGCTGAAAGCTCATTAGGTGATAACAACAATTATGACTGCTCAAGTTTACTATTAACCCAACCTTCCTTTCCAATAACAATGATGAAAATTTAAATATGAGTCCATATTAAATAGGAAAGAATAAATCATGTCTAGAATATAGAATTGCTGAAATATTTAGATCACAAATAAGATGATTCAGACCTTCTATGCCAGAGATAGTGCTAATCTCAGATAGTTCTTAGCTCTAATAGGCAGAAATTACACAGTGATTCAGTTTCTCGGAGAGGCAGATGACAAGCCATTGCATAACAGAGGGTTGCTTCATTTGCCAGGCCATGACTTGTTCAGAGAATATTGTTAATAGTCAATATCGCCAAAATGATTACAACACTAAGCCTTTAGTGCAATGGAAGCACTCAAGAACATATTGTGCACTGTGTATACCACATTGTGTATTATCTGTATACTGTGGTATTCTGCATCTTGTATAATGTCTTATTATACTGTCATTACATTATTGTAATGTTGTTGGATGATGCACCCAAGATTTCCACTCACTGTTGCACTTTTGTATATGGTGTAGTGGTGATAAAGTAATTTTATTTAATTGCTCTTATTTAAAGACACCTTTTTTGTCTTGGCTGTGTAATTGTGATTGAAAAACAGTATGTTTTTTTTTTTAATTCAATCAGACTGAATTCCTCCTGATCATGCTGTCTTTGATCATAGATAAGAACAGATACATAAGACACGTGACACTAATGAATGCGAGGACAGGAACACTCCCTGTCTGTGTCAACAGCTGTCTCCTGATCAAGACACTTATGATATACAGCAGAAATAATCTAATTATTTAATTCTCACACCTCACTGTGTTCACATGGGAAACTTTTTTGAAAAAAACAAAAAGCAATATATTGCATAAAACATATGATTTGAGTTGTAATGTGTTGGAAAACAGCAGTAAAGTATTTTCCCGACTATTTAAGGGTGAAGTCAAGAGGAATTCAATGCTCTTTTGAGCTCTTATAATATATTAATAAAACCGAGAAAATGACAATGACAACACCTAAACAGAAAGCAAAAGAAACACCCCTCAATTTGAAACAATGAAACAATTATAACTCCCGCTTATGTGAGTCAGGTAAATAAAAATTAAAAGAAGCAGCAACACTTTATTCTGCTTAGTTAAACATGATGGATGTTCGTAATATGTTCAATGTTGACAGCACGAGTGATGGAGGCGGAAGTGGTGTGTGGCTGTCAACGTTCTCCAGTGCATCTCAAATACATTTTAATATCGAGTGCTGTATTAATTGTTCTATTGACAATCATTTACATTATCAACGCTAAATTAAAATAAGATACAGTGTGTGCGCGCATGGTACTGTTTCAGTCAGAAGAACCGCCCTTCAGCACTGCGTATTTAGGAAGCACACGAGCTATAACGGAAAAGAAATAACTTACCATTTCTTTGTACATTCCAGAACAAGTTCTTGATACGAAGCCACGAACTGAAATTTAGTGGCCTTTTTGCCAACTCTTTGTAATCTTTTCCACACTGAAGTCATTCTTTTGTAGAAAATGCAGTATCCTCGAATGAAGTCAGGCGCATGGAAATGATGTTTTTACCGTCCCGCCACTGAAGAAAAAGTAAAACCTACTCAAATATATGGCTGTCAAGTGGCTCGTTAAGTGAAATGTTTCTGCTGAGGAGCAAGAGCTGCACCTCATGCGGCTCAGTACCACCGAACTGTCGCCATTGAGTAAAGACCATTTACGGAAACTACTGCATCACGTTACACACCAGAGCGAGAGATTCTCAGTGTATTGCAATTAGTTGCCTTGGAGCAAAAACATTTGTGCGTAAAAAACTACAGGGACTTCATCGTTTTTGTGTTGTGGAGCTCCACGCGATACGAAATTACTCTAAAAAGCAGCTGTCTGAAAATGAACTGGTGAAAGTGGCTGAAGAAGTGCAGGAGTGGGAAGGGTTATGCAAACGCCTATGAGATGCAGCACTATGCAAAATCACCCTCATTGTATTCCGTACAGTACTAAAGGTACTGATGACATGACGGATCAGGGGTTACATCTAGTCAGCCTGGGGTCAAAAGAGGACGCACTGTATGAATAAGTGTTGAATAATTATCATATTTTGGTTGCAAAATTACAGATAGAGTCCAAAGTGAGGATTTTATGAAATGCAGTTAAAGGATTAGTTCACTTTCAAATGAAAATTACCCAAGCTTTACTCACCCTCAAGCCATTCTAGGTGTATATGATTTTTTCTTTCTTTCTGATAAACACAGTCGGAGAAATTTTAATAAACATCCAGAGTATTTCGTAACTGGAATACGGAAGGAGGTCAGGCGGAAGCTAGATATTTTACTTCATAACTTGTTAAATATGGATATTTTTTTACACAAATGCATCGCTTCGCTTCAGAAGGTCTTTATTAACCCCCCGGAGCCGTGTGGAGTATGTTTATGATGGATGGATGTGGATGGAGACACTTTCTTTAGTTCATACTCATTGATCCTCGCTCACTCCCATTATAAAGCTCAGATGCGTCAGGATATTTATTAATATTTCTCCGATTGTGTTCATCAGAAAGAAGAAAGTCATATACACCTAGGATGGCTTTAGGGTAAGTAAAGCTGAATAACTTACAATTTGCTAAAAACTTTTGGCCAATAGGTGGTGCTACAAAATGAACTCTGTGGGGTTTACGAAAGGAAGAAAATATAATTGTGGACTTGCAGTATGGCTAATAAAAAATGAGTAACATAAGTCTGTGATATTAGGAAAAAATAATTCAAAGGTACGCTATAAGCATATGTGTATTTATGATTGTTCATTAGGCTATTTTGTTTTGGGTAGCTTTTACCATGTTTTACCAAGTTGTGTTGCAATACAACAATGCTTTACACAGATAAAGATAGATAGATAGATAGATAGATAGATAGATAGATAGATAGATAGATAGACAGGCTGACTGATTCATTCATTTATTACATGTGACACTATGGCAGCCCATAGAACAATTTGGTAAAATATGTTCATCATTCATTGCATTGTAATTTGGGTCAGATCATCTTCAGATTCTCTTGTAAAACTGCTGCTAACAAAAACATCAACATAATATTCTGGAGCAGCAATGTGAGTCTGTCCAGTCCTTGATCACGATGGGTATTTTTAGTGGACACTGGCAAGGGGATTTTTCAAGTTACACAGGATCTATTTTAGAAGTCTGGGAGCGAGGGATAAATGGACAGAAGCAGCTGGAGGGATGGGACGAGTGATGCCGCTTGTGTGAGTTATGAGGGGGAGCACAAACATTTGGCTCAGTTGATGACCTAGAATCCAAATCGGTGACCCTCTTAGTCATATTCCTGTGTGACACTAACCTCTTCCTGTCTGGTGATTCCACTCACTGCTAACCCCATTATATTTCTGTATTTAAAACAAAAATTAAAAGCTGACATTTTTAGAAATATAAAAACTCTTCAATGTACAATCCTTAGTAAATTTATATATTGTACGTTATGCTGGGGCATTTCAGTAAAGCTCATTAATAATAACTGTGATTATTGACATGTGGAACTAACTACCAGTGGTTTGTGTTTGAGAGTTGTTGAATACAGTTTGCAGTCTAATTTCAGGTAAGCAAATATCAGCCAGCTCATGTAAAACTTAGCAAACAGACTTAAGTCAACTGGGAAGCAGTGATTTGTGGTCATGACTATGAGTTTCCAAAATGGGCCCCTCCCTTCACTTGACATCACAAGCAGGGTTTGTATCCGGGTAAGACATGAGCTCACTCTTAATGCATGCTTACTCACTAGGTGGATCAAGAAATGCCTCATCCTTATAATGATGTGCCACACCACCTTATGGTATAAAAAAATAAGGGCCTCATTTATCAGTGAAGAACATGAAGATGACATACTGTTCCCATACACTACCTTAAAAAAGTTCAAAAGTTTGGCGTCAGTAAGTTTTTTTTTTTTTTTAATTAATACTTTCATTCAGCAAGGATGATGCATTTAATCTGCATGCATTGATGTCTTTCAAAAAATCTTTTAAAAAATCTTACCAACCCCAAACTTTTAAACGGCAGTGTAAATTTAAAACAGGCTAAATATTTTCAAAACGCAGATACATTCACTTTAGAATGATAGAAATTGCCTTTAAAAATGTTCAGTTAAACAACAGAAGTGAAAAAGTATGTGCAATCATTTCTGCCATAATATTTATGCCTTTAAGATTTATCAAAGGGCTGTCACGAATGTGGCTCCCTCGGCCCTTCCTCCGGACCACCGGAGGGAGCCATCACCGGAATACTGATCAGTTCTCATTCGGACTACGTTTCCCATGGGCCCTCATTCCTGGGACTGATTGCACACACACCTGCACCGCATCACACTCACACTATTTAAGACACACACACACACTCACACATCGCGAAGTCTTGATTTGCCTTGGTGATCATTTCTGAGCGTTTTTCTGTGGACTGTTTACCTGTTATCGATTGGACTGTTTATTCCCTGCGACCCTTTGCTGCCGACCCTGATCTTTGCCTGTTTCCTGGACTGTGAATGTTTTGCTGCCTGCCCTGATCCTTGCCTGTACCCTGATTCTGTTTGTCTGCCGCCTGCCTCGACCATTGCCTGTTACTGTTTTTGCCTCTGCCTTTGCCCTGTCTACTCTGTAAGTACTTTTAATAAACTAGCTGCAAATGGATCCACATTCTGTCGACCCATCATTACAGAAGACTTCGCCACACAGTGATCCAGCAGCCCTCATGCAGATTTCATCTGAATTAACTGCCCAGGCCAACCAGCTGGCGGTGCATCAACATCAACTCAACCGCTTAACTTCCCTTACTGAAGAGCTGGTGAAGACGCTTCAAGACCTCCGATTCAGTCCTGCCGAAACCGCCACGCCGCCGCCCGCTGCTCCCGCCAATCCAGGCTTCGCGGCCTCTCCTGCAGTCAATCCTCGCCTAGCGCTCCCAGAAAAGTTCGACGGCACTCCAGCCAGATGTAAGGGGTTCCTTCTCCAATGTTCCCTGTTCATCAACCAGCAACCGTCCCTGTACCCCACCGAATCCAGTCGGATATCGTTTGTGTGTTCCTTGCTCACCGGCAAAGCACTGGATTGGGCCACCGCGGTGTGGAGGGATGACAACCCCGTGTTTTCCACTTTTCAAGATTTCTTGCGAAACTTTAAAGAAGTCTTTGAACATCCCGAAGGAGGCAGAAGCGCTGGCGATCAGTTACTTTCTCTCAGCCAAGGTAAACAAACAGCAGCCGAGTACGCGCTGGTATTTCGTACTCTGGCCGCTCAAACGAACTGGGTTGAGGACACTCTAAAGCTGTTGTTCCGAAGGGGCCTAACACTGGAACTGCAGGCCGAACTCGCATGCCGGGATGAGGGAAGTTCGCTCAACGCTTTCATTGAACTTGCCATTCACATTGACAACCTGCTACGAACCCGACACCCCGTCCGGCAATCCTCCTCAGCCAGTCCCGCTCTGGAACCCATGCAACTTGGCTATACCCCACTACTTCCCGAAGAGAGAGAAAGGAGACGACAACGACACCTGTGTCTCTACTGCGGCCAGGCTGGCCATGTCAAGATCAATTGCCCCGTACGACCTCAGTCTTCCAATTCCAAAGCGGTGAGTTCTCCTCATCACTCTAACTACTCTTCCAACTGCTTCAAAATCCCAATTCAAATTACCGTTCATGGCAAAAATCTATCCACTCACGCCCTACTGGATTCTGGAGCCGCTGGGAATTTCATGTCAGATTCATTCATCAAAGATCATAACATCCCTCTAACAGACTGTAATTCCCTGTTAACAGTGGAGGCGCTAGATGGGAAGCCCATCGGTGGAGGCAGAGTAGTCCATATCACCGCCGAGCTCACTTTGCAAGTAGGAGCTCTTCACCATGAACAAATCCGCTTCTATGTTATTCACTCACCCAACAACTCAGTGATCCTTGGTCTACCGTGGCTCAGAACCCATAACCCTCACGTTTCCTGGAAAGATGGCCAGATTGTGCAATGGGATGCTAACTGCCATAAAGGTTGCTTGAAACAAATCACCCCTCTGCCAGTTCAAACTGCTTCACTCCACGATTCTGACACCGGAAAACTTAACATACCCGAAGTATACGCTGATCTGGCTGTGGCATTCAGTAAAAACAAATCCACTGAGCTACCTCCTCATCGTCCCGGTGACTGTGCCATCGACCTGCTGCCTGGTACCACGCCTCCCAAGGGCAGGATCTTCCCCCTGTCACAACCCGAGTCGGCAGCAATGAAAACCTACATTGAGGAGGAACTAGCCAAAGGGTTTATCCGCCCGTCCACATCACCAGCAGCATCAGGGTTCTTCTTCGTGAAGAAAAAAGACGGCGGGTTAAGGCCCTGTATTGATTACCGTGGATTAAATGACATCACCGTCAAGTTCCGGTACCCCTTGCCTTTGGTTCCTCCAGCCCTTGAACAACTCAGACAAGCCGCATACTTCACCAAGCTGGACCTCCGTTGTGCATACAACTTAATCCGCATCAGAGAGGGGGACGAATGGAAGACAGCCTTTTCCACAGCCACTGGTCACTACGAGACCCTCGTCATGCCGTTCGGGCTGTCCAACAGTCCCTCTGTTTTCCAGTCCTTCATTAACGACGTCTTCCGTGACATGCTCAATCGCTGGGTCATAGTCTACATAGATGACATCCTCATCTATTCCAACTCTTTTGAGGAACATGTTCAGCACGTACGGGCAGTACTTCAAAGACTGATACAACACAGACTATATGCAAAAGCTGAGAAATGCGAATTTCACCAAACCTCCACAACCTTTCTGGGTTACGTTATCAGCCGTGAGGGCGTGGCCATGGATGACAGTAAGGTGAGGGCGGTACTGGATTGGCCACAACCTCGCACACTGAAGGAATTACAACGGTTCTTGGGGTTTGCCAACTTCTACAGGCGATTCATACGGAACTTCAGCGGCGTTGCAGCCCCGTTAACGTCCATGACCAAGCGGCAGTCCTCACGTCTCACCTGGTCCTCTGAAGCAGTACAGGCTTTCCAGGAGCTAAAGGAGCGTTTCACTTCAGCACCCATTCTCCGTCACCCAGACCCTGAGCTCCCTTTCATTGTAGAAGTGGACGCCTCCAGCACGGGCATAGGGGCCGTCCTTTCTCAGCGCCAAGGTAACCCAGAGAAGATGTACCCGTGTGCCTTTTATTCTAGAAAAATGTCGGCGGCTGAACGTAATTACGATGTGGGCAATCGGGAATTACTGGCTATGAAGGCAGCACTGGAGGAGTGGCGTCACTGGCTGGAGGGAGCAAAACATCCGTTCACCATTCTCACAGACCATAAAAACCTGGAATACCTGCGTTCCGCCAAGCGTCTAAATCCACGGCAAGCTAGATGGGCCTTGTTCTTCACACGCTTCCAGTTCTCGGTAACTTATAGACCAGGCTCTAAGAACACCAAGGCAGACGCGCTGTCACGGCAGCATGAGGAGGTGGAACGGACAGAGAACGCAGAGAATATAATCCCTGACACTTTACTGCTTGCTCCAGTTCAATGGGACATTATCACAGAGATCACACATGCTAACGAACAGACCGCTCCTCCTCCAACATGCCCACCTGATCGCACCTACGTCCCAGCACAGCTCCGAAATAGGCTACTTCATCATGTGCACGACTTCCCAAGCTCAGGTCACCCAGGTGTCACAGCCACCTTCCACCTGCTACAAAACCGGTTCTGGTGGGACTCTATGCTAACCGACACCTCCCGCTTCATCTCTAACTGCTCACTCTGTCAGACCACCAAAGCATCACATCAAGCGCCAGCCGGTTTGTTGCAACCGCTACCCATTCCCCAACGTCCCTGGTCTCATATCGCCATTGACTTCGTCACTGATCTCCCAGAATCCCAGGGCCACACCACCATTCTCACCGTCATCGACCGTTTCTCAAAAGCCTGCAGACTCATACCACTGGCCAAGCTCCCCACAGCATTCGAAACGGCCGAGCTTCTCTGCAATTATGTGTTTCGATTCTATGGACTACCCGAGGACATTGTGTCAGACAGAGGCCCACAGTTCACATCTCGAGTCTGGTCCTCCTTTTTCAAAAACCTCAATATCAATGTCAGCCTCACTTCAGGGTACCATCCAGAATCCAATGGCCAGACAGAGCGCATGAACCAGGAATTAACACGTTTTCTACGCACCTACTGCCAACGCAACCAGACGGACTGGAGTCGTTATCTGCTCTGGGCAGAGTATGCCCAAAACTCCCTACAAAAACCTGCCACTGGTGTCACGCCCTTTCAATGCGTCTTGGGCTTCCAGCCTCCATTATTTCCTTGGTCTGGGGAACCATCCAATCTACCATCTGTCACTGAATGGATGCAAAGAAGCGAGGAAACCTGGGACCAAGCTCATCAGCACTTACAACGCGCCGTAAGAAGGCAGGAGATGCAGGCCAATCGTCACCGACGTCCCAATCCCCAGTACGCCGTGGGACAATGGGTTTGGCTGTCCACTAGAGACCTCCGGCTAAGGCTTCCATGCAGAAAACTCAGTCCCAGGTTTGTAGGGCCCTTTCAAATTATCAAACAAATAACTCCAGTATCATTTCGTTTAGATTTGCCTGTTAATTACCGTGTCTCTCCCACTTTTCATGTTTCGCTGTTGAAACCCGCCGGGGGTCCGAGAGGGGAGCCAGAGGGAGCCGAGGTCCGCGCCCCCCCACCCTTGATGATTGAAGGCGAGGAAGCCTATCAAGTACGAGAGCTGCTCGATTCCAGGCGCCGGGGTAGGAGACTACAATACTTGGTCGACTGGGAGGGGTACGGCCCGGAGGAGCGATCCTGGGTCAATGCGGATGATATCCTGGACCCCTCACTCACAGAGGAATTTCATCGGACGCACCCGGAGAGACCGGCCCCTCGACCACGTGGTAGACCCCGGCGTCTGCTTCCTCGCGTCTGGAGCCGCTCACAGGGGGGGGGCTCTGTCACGAATGTGGCTCCCTCGGCCCTTCCTCCGGACCACCGGAGGGAGCCATCACCGGAATACTGATCAGTTCTCATTCGGACTACGTTTCCCATGGGCCCTCATTCCTGGGACTGATTGCACACACACCTGCACCGCATCACACTCACACTATTTAAGACACACACACACACTCACACATCGCGAAGTCTTGATTTGCCTTGGTGATCATTTCTGAGCGTTTTTCTGTGGACTGTTTACCTGTTATCGACTGGACTGTTTATTCCCTGCGACCCTTTGCTGCCGACCCTGATCTTTGCCTGTTTCCTGGACTGTGAATGTTTTGCTGCCTGCCCTGATCCTTGCCTGTACCCTGATTCTGTTTGTCTGCCGCCTGCCTCGACCATTGCCTGTTACTGTTTTTGCCTCTGCCTTTGCCCTGTCTACTCTGTAAGTACTTTTAATAAACTAGCTGCAAATGGATCCACATTCTGTCGACCCATCATTACAAGGGCAGAAAGTGCATATTTTTCATATTAATGTGATTGAAAAGATAGCAATGTGACCTTGAGTTACTTTTAACAGGAATACCTTGTTGAGGTATTGTATCCAACAATATCTTGTACATCTGTGTTTTATTTATAGAGCTTTCTAGAGAAATGCCATATCCTTCACCACTTAATCACCCCGTGATACCAAATATGTGCAGTTTGTCATAGTCTCCATGAAGAAACGGTATGCAATGTGGAAAGTATAGTGGGAGTGTTTTAGCATGTCAAAAGCAAGATTTTGGCACATGAGTGGGGCTGTGGCACAATGACAAATTCTCAGTGCTGTAAGACTGCCGAGAGCTTTGTTCCTGTTGTCTACCTGCGAAGACTTAAACAGAAGACCACTTAGTCTATAGCACCAGACGGAAACATTTAATAACTGTTTGCTATTCTTTAGAGGACACACTCTGACAGCAGCTGCAGTGAGCATGGAGATCTTGACCTCCCCGAATGGCAGTTTAAACACTGTGGTTCATCCACCTGCTCAACTTCAACTGAAATAAATGTCAGAGATTAAACCAAGGCTAAAAAAAAAATGTGTGGTCTTGACTATGAGTTTCCAAACTCCCCTCCCTTTAAATTAAATTAAATTAAATTACAAAAATTGCAACAGTATATTGTTATATATTACATTAAAATTGCTATAGTATATTGCTATTTCTATCATGACAAGTCTTGGAGTGTTTGGAATGGTAATGAACATGATAATGTTTATATGTTTGGTCTTGGTGGAATAAATCTACTACGCTGCAGCTGCAGAGCAAGTACGGACGTCTACTGCCAATTCATACACGACATGCAGCTGTGAGCAAGCGAGACATGCTGCTGCTGTACAATATAGCATACATTGTGGTTTTTTGTGTGTGTTTTTTTTCCTGTACATTAATTACCCATAGCAGATTTATACAAGTGGAGCTGGGAAAGGTGGAGGGCAGGGTTGCCAGGTTTTCACAACAAAACCCACCCAATAGCTACTCAAAAACAACCCGCGGCAATAGTGTTAAAGTAGCCCAATTCCACAGGAAAACCACAGACTTGGTGGAGGGTTTCTGAAATTGCACTGCAACTGCTAATAGTGATGTCCAGTTCGTGAACAAATCATTCTTTTGAACCATTTCTTTTTAGTGAACTGGCTGAATCAGTTCACCAAATCGGACTGAACCATCTGAAACAGTTTGCGGCGCAAGTCAGCACAGATCTCAAGTTACTCAATCAAACTCATTTTAGACGTGTTTGACAGTCAATCCATCTTGAAATGAGCCAATATCCAGGAGTATATGATCCTATGATGTCAGTTTTTGCCAGCTCATTCAGAGCTCCAGTTAGTCCAACAGTACACTGAACTGAGAACAGTCTTTTAGGCATGTCCAACATGCCGAGAACTGTGAGTGGAGGGTTTCATAATGGGGGAAAAATGTATGTTTCTGATGTCTTTTGCTGAAAAGCATAAAGTATAAAATAAAAAAGGTATTGGAAATATAACAGTGATCCGATGGCAGTAGTTCAAGAGTAAGTAGTAGTCAAAAGTTGGTTAATGATTTCAACAGTTCTCGTGTCACCAGTACACTGAACTGAGGAAACAGTTCTGACTCGGACACGTCCACGAAGAACCAATGAGCTGCTGATGCGAGCATATGCGTGAATGACCAGTTGACTTGAATGAGGGGCGAAATTAATGTTTTTTTTTAAGGTTTCTCATGGTTTATGTAAAAAGGTGAGTTGATTAAGACTAGTTTTATTCACTATATATGCTTTAGACATGTACAATTTTTACGTTTCATGTCATTATTGTATATATGCAACATTACTGAATCGTTGAATCGTTTTTTTTTTAACCAGTTCATTGCAATGAATCGAAGAAAAAAAACGGACTTCCCATCACTAACTGCTACAGCAAATGCTGACCAAGTATTTGTAAAGTTGAACAGCAAGCTCAATGGCTACAAATACAGCAGGAACCAATCAGCTGTGTCCTATAGAGAATGATGTGATGCAAGCAGATTGAGTTAAGGACCTATCAGCCTGTGCCATCTAGAGTTTCATGACAGAACTTTGTATTTATTAAACTGCTATAGACTTACATATACACTTGATAAAACCTAAAGCTTAAGTTTGATGGAAATTGCAGGACATGCAGTCACTGTGTTACTATAATAATATTAGTGATGGGAACAGTTTTTTTTAGTACTGCATGGCCTGTGTCTGAACTTGTTCCTCCCCTCTCTCCCTAATGCAAAAGAAGCTATCAGTATTACCTAATAAGCACAAGAGTAGCTGGAACCATTTGTTTATACTTGCTGCGTAATGAGAGAGTGGTTCAGAAAGATCTGAACGAACCTCAATCCAAACATTCAAATTTAGAATAATTGTTTTAATCAGATGGCATGTATCTGGTCTGACTCAAAGATAAACATTAAACCAGAAGAATCTAGCAATCTTCTTTTGCGCTAAATGGTACCAAGGCGATGGAAGGGAGAGATGTTTCCCAAAACAGTTATTTTGTTTACTCTTATTATTCTTGGCATCATGACTCAAAACATCAATTTACAAACTTTAGGAAGGAAATGAGTGCCACCTAATGGCTGATGTGATCATATCTGCACTGGACAACTGTTTTGAACATGTTGAACATGTATTTTGAGTGGATAAATAAATAAATGTCAGACAACAAAACATTTAGCTATACTATAAAGGAAACAAACCACTTTTATTGTAGTACTTTCTTAAGACCACCAGCAAAAAGGGAAAAGTTTGATTTGTTTTATTTTTCATTTTGTACAAAATGTAAATTCGGCATTCAGTTGAACTTACTAATGAAAAACAGAGGTGGTAAAAATAATGTTGTATAATAAAATAAACAGTATCTCAAATGCTGGTAAGTGATAAAGAAAATAGACAAGTGATAATACACATCTGACACATCTATATAATATAATGAAATTGTGACTTGATATATCAAAAGAGAGAATAGTAAGGCATGTCTTTAATTCCATTTTTGATGTATACACGCTTTACCATAAGTAGAAAAACATCCTAGACTGCACTGTTTCTGGCCACAACATCCTCTTCCTGTCAGTCCACATCCGGTCTTTATGACTTACAGGCAGTGAAAAGGCAGTTTTCCATGGTTCCCCTGAAACAAGCTTACAATCATATAGTATCCTACAAAAATAAAGGCCTTGATCATTTTGATGCCTATAGAATCCTTCAAGCAATGGGGTCATGTTTGTCACCTTTTATACTGATGATAATCATGGGAGATCAGATCTATATTTATAACAGATCTATAACTATAACACATCCCCATTTAAACTTCTTTTAAATGGGGATGTGGAAAGAGTCTTTGATCCACTGGTCTCGGGAGTTCTGAGTGGGCTGAGGAAGGGATAACAGAGTCTCCCCACTCCCCCCTTCATTTTCATCTACATCTTCCTCATCTTCATCTTCAGAATAACCATTTTCGGTGTTGAAGGAGCTCTCGCACAAAGAAGAGGAGATGTCCTGGAAAGCTCCTTTGTATTCCTGTATGGACTCATATAGAGACCACAACTGGCACAGCAAGGACATGTCTAACTGTCGAAGACCAACCTGCAAAAGACACAAGAACATATGCAGATTTCAGATACATACTAATGTACCAAAAAATATTTGTTCAAACAGCTGTAATGAGTTTGCATAGTAAAAAATAAAATATTTTATAGGGAGAATAATATTGTTTTCAATAAAACTGTCAAGGAAATGTTAATGGAAATGTTAAAATAGTATTTAATTCATTTATTAAGCTATTTAAAATGCAGCTAAAATGCATTTTTAAACTAAAATGACTGTCATACAAATGATTCTGTTATGATTAACATGTTTTTAATTTCTGAATTAAAAGTTGTTTTGATTTTTTTTTTTTTTTTTTTTTTTTTTACCTAGGTAGGGTAACTGTCCAGAGATTGTAAAATAAATAAATAAATAAATATTCTTGAAAAAACTTCTGACAATCTTTTATTATTATTTTATAATACTTTCTAATTATTTATTTTTCTTTCAGTATAGAATTTTGCGTTTTCTTTCCTTACATATTCTGACGTTTTAATGGAAAAAAAAAAATGTTTTATTCAGGTCAGAAGGGAGTAAACCTAAAAAAACCTTGATATTCTTAAAAATATTTTATAAGAAGTTTTTCAAAAATATATGAAACTTAATACAAAGATTACAATTGTACATTTCATTAAAAAAAAAAAAAAAAAAAAACTTGGCACATACTTTAAACTAGACTTTTAAAAGATGTTTTTTTTAATCATCTCTGACATTTGTCTGTAACCCATAAATAGCTGCCAATTTAGCAGAAATTCAGTGAAGGTCACACTGGCTCATTCAGGCGTTGTCTCATACTCACCATCTCTTTGCGCAGCACGGCCAGCGCTGCGTCAAGGCTCGCTGGTTTACTGCGGCCAAGACAGTCGCTCACTCTGGACTTGCTGATGTCCGCTTGGATGCGCGTCCTCTTGCTGTAGACCTTCTCAATGTCCCTCCATGACCCTCCGCTCGAGTTTAGGATGCCACTCAGTCCTTTGGGTAAGGGAGGCAAACCTTCAATGGAACAGACGCTTCCAGCCGGACAATCTGCAGGACTGGACTGAAACCCGTTCATTTCCGATTTCACTGTTTTCGCTTTTAAAATAAAATCCTGGTTTTAAACTTTTCTAGGCCTGGTGTTGTTATTTTGCTCATTTATATTTAACACCATCAAAAATATGCAAATGAGATTAAATATTCTAGCTTTCTATAAAAAAGCCTGCAGCTACTAAAGGTGAGCTTACACGGATGACCTTATAACTGCCACTAACTGTCACGTCTAAAAACGAACTTCCGGAAAATAAAAAGAAAAGTCATATTCTATGCGATATTCCTCATATATAACACTGGTTTAAAATGAACTCTATCTATAACTAACAACTCGTTTAAACCGTCTCTCTTAGAGAATCTTTGCTCTTCATGAGGCATTTGATTTAACGCTCTTCCTTATTTGCATTTCGTCGTAAAGCAGCGCATTTAATATAAAGCTCTAGATGAAAAGAAATCCCTACCCTTAAATATAAGCAAAACTGGTCAGGAAACCTTGGACAGGAGATCAAGACGCCCCGCTTTGTTTTCGTTTAACGTTTTCTTTTGTCTTGTACAGCTAAACCTCGCCCACCGAAATCTCCGCCCAGTGCGCCGTTTGGCCAGAGTGAGGCGCTGTTTCTTCTAATTTACTGCAGTAATCTAAATAAAACCATCTGATGTAGCCGATCATGTTATTTCTTTCTTTTTGTCTCAATAACTTTTTAAAGGCTTCATCTGAGCGTTGTGTGTATCTATGTATATCTTACAGGACATTCACACAGACCGTGTTTTGAGTTTAAAACGCGAATCAGAGTAGTGAAATGGAAAAAAAATGCAAAGTCTGGAGACGCGAAATATTAAAGGGTTAGTTTACCCTAAAATGAAAATTCTGTCATTAATTACTCAGGTTCGGTAGAGCTTCTGCTTATGTTCGCTGATCAATGTTTATATGTGATCTTAGATCTTCATTTGCATTCCGAAGATGAACGAAAGTCTTACGGGTTTCGAACGACATATGGTGAGTAATTAATGACAGAATTTTTCATTTTTGGGTGAACTAACCCTTTAAGCGCCACGTTTGTAGAGCATCGTGGGTGCAAGACGCTGCAAAAGACACCGGTCAAAGACGTCCATCAAGTGAGTGTTTACATAGAAAACCGTTGAAATTATGAGACGCAGGGCAGTAGAATCAAAAAGGCAATATCTAGAAACACTTCTTTAAAAAAAGAAAAAAAGTTTAACTTCTTTTAACGCTGCGAGATGTCTGTCTATTGCTTGTTTACATAGAAAAACAATAGGAAAGCATTGGGCCGTAAGGGGCAATTCACGCCAGTAAAAACGCCAGACGCGGGTCAGTGGAACGAAAAAAAGCAGCTAGGTCTAGAGACACATTTTTAAAAGTTGAGCTTCATTTAACTGTAGCGCCACACTTTCAGAATGCTGTCATACACAGGATACTTCAAGATGCTTGTGCAAAGGTCAAACAAGTCTGTCTAGTGTGTGTACATAGAAAAACAATGGAAAACCAGTGCACTGAAATGCAAAAACGCATTCTATGTTAACGGCCCTTAACAGTACCAAACGTAAGATGCTGCTATTCATCACCATGGCAAAGCTCATAGCACCAAAACGGTGCCACTGCAGTAACATTATGTCAAAACAGTCAATTCAGTGCTTTCAGAAAATATGGATTTTTCAACTAATTACTAAAACTAATTTTAATAGGAGTTCATAAAGAAATGGGGAAAAAAACCTCAAACTTGTAATTCTGGCATGACATGAACACAACAAATAATAAAAAAAAGAAACCAGCCTTTGCAGCTCAAGCAATGTATTTCAACACACGACAGTCACATACTCAGCTGCTTTAGAACAAACACAACTGAAACGCTCCATTGAGTATGTTACTATATATATATATTAGTGCTGCTCATATTTCCTTATGTGTGTGTGCTGTTACAGCCCTGTCTGTAGTTCAGTCTTATGAGAGCTGCAGCTCTTTCAAGCTACGCAGGGATTCGGCACAGCCTCGGATCAGATTGCAGAGCTGGATACTGGCTTCCACTGACGCAGAGTGCTGGAGCTCCTGCGTGGCCCATCTGAGTTTGTGTAGCACTGCCTCCTCTGCGCTTGACAAGGCTGCGTGTTGGAGGGGGTTGCCCAAGGGCCCTATAGGAGGTGTAGTCTGGACAGGAGGGTTGGCTGGTGGCAGGAAGTTGGAGCTGGCGGTTGGGACAGAAAGAGGAGTGGACTGTATGGTGGGAGGGGGACCTCTCAGGCCAGACGCGGCCCCCTCGCAGTGCTCTGGCCGGGGCTGGCCCGTGATGGAGAGAGGGGGTTCGCTGGATGAGGCTCCGTTAGATTCAGGGAGAGACTGAGCTGCAAGCTGACGCTCTCGTACCTGTGACAACGCTGCCTGGGCATTTAAAGCTGAAAGGGAAATTGAACAAGTCAACAGAGATGCACAAGAGTCGAGACTGTACATTCATAATCAATTCAAGAGGCTGCATTTAAACGTACCTGGGTTGTCCTTGTCAATATCGGAGTCCAGCTCTTGACAAGCAACACAGTAATATTTCTTCTGCTTATCTTGCAGCAGAATTGTCTGCAAATATAGGAAAATTCATACATATTGTAATCAGTAATAAATAAATATTAATCATTATAATTCCAGTGATGTCTAAACCACTAAACCAGAATTGTTTCCCAAATTAGAAATTACATTCAAAATAACAATTTCAGTGAAAAGATGAACTATTTTTTTTTTTTTTAAATAATTTCTTTTGAAAAAACATTTTTTATTTCCAGGTTAAATTCCAGATTTTTTTAAATTGGTATTGGCTGATATTGTATATTTAATCATAGATTCTCATAACATAACAGTAATATTGTAAACTGTTTTCATTTTTAATATATTAAAATGTAATTTATTTCTGTGATGCAAAGCTGAATTTTCAGCATCATTACTCCAGTCTTCAGTGTCACATGATTCTTCAGAAATCATTCTAATATGCTGATTTCTCAAGTAACATTTCTTATTATTATTATTATGTTGAAAACAGTTGTGCTGCTTAATATTTAATGAATAGAAAGTTCAAATGAACAACACTGTTGTAAAACAAATATTTTGTAATATTTAAATTTCTGTACTGTCACTTTTGAACAATTTGAAGTCGGCATGAAATGGAAGTTGCGATAGTTTTTTCTTCCTCATTGTGACGTATATTTGAGTGAAACGGCTTCTCGAACAAGAAAAAAAAATGTAGGGCGGGACTTGATTGGATCGTTGTTGTTATTTGCAAATGGGAGGGGAAGTTATTTGATTCAAGAGTACAAGGGCAGATTAATTTTTTAGAAAAACAGAGACAAGAATGGATAAATCTTTTATAATAAATATTGAAAAATTCCATAAAAAATATTTTTTTTAATATTGACTTTAAAGCATCCTTACTGAATACAAGTATTCATTTCTATCATATCTTACTGACTGATATATATTTATTTAACTTATTATTGACCAGAATTTTAATATTGGTTCATATTTACATTTTTACAGTATATATATATTATTTTATTAATTTTAATGAAAGGCTCTTGCTTGTATTTTCAGTAATAAAACACTGTTATGAAGCTACTGATGCATGAATGTATGGTGTTTTTCTCTCACCCCACACAGCTCACAGCAATCCCCCAGCATCTTATATCCCTTCAGCAGATAGTCTCCCATCAGCTTGCTGATGTTGTCCTGACGCTCCCGTCGAGCCTGAATCACCTTCATCTCCGCCTCGGAGGGAGGCTCCCATTCAAAGTCCTCATCATCTAGATTCATCAAAGCACAGAGATTCCTCATGTGTGCACATGTGTGTGTCATTATTGTACAGATGACAAATAGCCAGCTAACATCCACGTATTTGGATCTTTCAGACAGTTATACGACTTTAGGGCGTCACTAACAGTCAGTTATGCTAAATACACTGTGAAGACCTAGATATTTCGAATGAAATGAAGCTACACACCCATACAGACAGATACACTGAAGCGCTAACCTGCTAGCGTGAAAGAGATGTAATTTTAGCACGGCTGCACGTGCACTACCTTAGCACAACGGAAATAAGTGAAGTGACTGAAGATTAATGAGATATATAAATAGAAAACTCAACAACAAAATAAGCAAAATATGACTTTATTCACATTTTACCTGCGTTAAGGGCCATGCTTTCCTCATCAGCCGCTTCACAACACAGATAACGTTTCCTGCTGCTCGAAACTTCAGCGGTGAAATGTGTAAAGTGCTGTGAAAACGGACTGACGCCATCTAGCGAGCTGAATGTAGGTCCTGCGGTTTTGTTTTCACTTTTATTGAACATGACCACACTGAAAATCTGACATTTTGTTTTCACTAATACTGGAAATAAAGAAATGTTTAGGATTTTAATACCTAGACACACATTTTGACAACAGAGAAAAGTTATGATGGAAAACAAAGAATGATTATCCAATTAAACATTCTGGCATTCATGTTCATTGTTTAACTTTAATATCATTTTAGAATGAATAATGTTGGATTAAATTTGAAAAATGTAATTGTAATCTTATTGTAAAATGTTAACATTTTATTTTTATTATAATCTTTCTTATTATCATCATCATTGAATCTGGTGTTTCATCAGCTAATAAAGACATTTTGAAACAACATGAAAACAGAACTACAATGTGAATAATTGCATTTACACATCAGACACAAATCATTTTATGATTTTATCACATCAACACTCAGATCTAACTCAATTGTTCTGAAAATAGTCTCAGCTGAGTGCCACTACGGCTGGTTTGGGTTTTGCTCGTGCAATGCCAGCAGGTTCCACTACAGACTCTTCTCCGACGACACTGTCCTCTCGCCAGTTTCCACGCCACAGTGTGCTGAGCCAGCGCAAAGTGCTCTCATCCCAGTTTTCTGGAAGCTGCAGCATGAGATACCCTGCTGAGATGATGCTGGCTGCCGCTGCTCGCACATGGCTAATGTGCAGAGTGACCGTCACAAATGTATCTACAGCTTATGAGTGAGAAAGAGAGAGAAGGCAATAGACTTGACCATGGAAAATATGCAAAGTACAAAAACAGAAATTTAAATGTGCTTTAAACATCCAATGCTTAATCATTTACACAACTAAGTCTATGGAGTTTTAGAGGCATGACGTACAAAAATACGTCATGCCTCCAATTTTACATTTTATTCTACAACATAAAATATATCATGATGAATAAAATGTATAAGAATCATAAACTTTTGTTGGTCGCTGAGCTTATTTCCTGCAATAATATAAAAGCCAATGGAAAAATCCTATTGGGTCTTTTGCTGAGGGAACCAGGGTGATGCTAACTTCCTACAAAAATCATTGCAGCACTCTATTTCACATGTCTGTGAGGCTTCAGCAGGTTTATTTCTCAGTTTATTTATACACAAAGTATACAAAGTGTCACTTAACGTTGCATTTATCTCAGGAAAATTATCTATTGTTCACAGTTTGTTAGTTAGCTATAAAAAACACTAGAGAGGAGCTTATTTTATATGTAGGCTATGCTTGCATAAATTTTGTCATGAAGACAAGTTTATGAAAACTACCTTATGTTCAATCAAGTTGAATACAAACATTTCAAATTTTATTTGAGTGTAATTAATTATTATATCTGAAAATTATTGGTTGAATATAATAGCTCTGTTGTTAATTTTAACCTCTAATATTATATTAATGTATCAAATGAGAGGGTTCTCTGTATAGTTTGCAGCAATATTTGGGAGAGCTTTTTTTTCCTTAAATGGTTAGTTCACCCAAAAATGAAAATTCTGTCATTTATTACTTACCCTCATGCCGTTCCACACCTGTAAGACCTTCGTTAATCTTCGGAATGCAAATTAAGATATTTTTGTTTAAATCCGATGGCTCCGTGAGGCCTTCATAGGGAGCAATGACATTTCCTCTTGCAAGATCCATAAAGGTACTAAAAACATATTTAAATCAGTTCATGTGAGTACAGTGGTTTAATACTGATATTATAAAGCGATGAGAATATTTTTGGTGTGCCAAAAAAACCAAAATAACGACTTATATATTGATGGCCGATTTCAAAACACTGCTTTAGGAAGCTTCGGAGCATAATGAATCAACGTGTGGAATCAGCGGTTCGGAGCGCCAAAGTCACGCGATTTCAGCAGTTTGGCGGTTTGGCGGTTTGACACGCGATCTGAATCATGATTCGATACGCTGATTCATAACACTCCGAATCTTCCTGAATCAGTGTTTTGAAATCGGCCATCACTAAATAAGTTGTTATTTTGTTTTTTTGGCGCACCAAAAATATTCTTGTCGCTTTATAATATTAATATTGAACCACTGTACTCACATGAACTGATTTAAATGTGTTTTTAGTACCTTAATGGATCTTGAGAGAGGAAATGTCATTGCTCCCTCTGTAGGCCTCACGGAGCCATCGGATTTCAACAAAAATATCTCAATTTGTGTTCCGAAGATTAACGAAGGTCTTACGGGTGTGGAACGGCATGAGGGTGAGTAATAAATGACATTATTTTCATTTTTGGCTGAACTAACCCTTTAAGAAAATCAAATCGGCAGATATCATTCTGAATAATCGACTATAGGTATAGGTAGCAGAGAAATTAAGTATCAGTGCATCTCTACAAATACATACCTGCACTTGCTGGGATGGTCAAGAGAATTCCCAGAGAAATTAAACTAGGGTACGTAAACATTCCTCCCACATTTACCAGCACATTGAAAACTTAGAAGAAAACATGGCAAAAATTAGTTAAAAGTTATATGTCAATAAATCAAATAAAATTCAGACCTATGTTGTTTTGAATATTTAATAATAATAGGCTAATGATAATATCAACAATAAATTATGAAAATATTTAAATCTAAATGAATAATAACAATAATATAATTTAAAAAAAAATCATATGCAATTTTCTAACTCCAGAATTTATAAACATTAAATGTGTGCAATCGTTATTACATAATGCATAGTGGAAAACAAAAGCATAAATTACCAAGCAGTAGAGAAGCCATGACACAGAGTTTATCCCAGGGGATGTGCTGAGAGGGAGGCCAGTATTCCACATGTGTGAAATAAAGCAATACACACACCCAGGAGTGGAGGACAAAGCTACACAGACCCGCACAGGATAGTAACACACTGGCAGGGCCTGGATGGACATTCCCTACACGCTTTCTGAAAAGCACCTGAGACATGAAGCAATTAGTTGTTACAGTAAAACTGCAGAAAAAAGAATTCCTTAACTCATTCACTCTTCTGGAGTTTTGTAGTGTATTAGTAATTTCAAGAACGATAATTGTTTCGGTTGTGAATGACTCGGAGTTGTTAATGAATCGGATAAATTAATGATACAATGACTAGTTCATTACACAAAATTTGTCGCCACTACTGATGCAACTCAGAAAAGAAGAATCTTTTTGATGAACAATTTTTTTTTTTTCGAATTTGAAAGAGTCACTGGGATTAATTAAAAGTGCTGACCTTGAATAAAGCAGAAGTTGAAGCTGAGCCAACTCCCAGTGCCACTCCTGTGATTGAGTCGCTATGAAAACCATCCCCATAGGCCAACATAACAATGCCAGTGATGGACAGGATGGCAGCTACTACCTAAATAGAAATTGGAATAAATAAATGAATATTTGTGATTGCCTGAATATAGTTGGTGAAAAATAAGTCAGCTGATTAAAAAATACTGCAATAATAAAACATCCAAATCTCACACACATGCTATCCAGTTTGATTGCTCACCCTGACACCCATGAAGCGGTCCTTGAGTCCGATCCATGAAAGGAGGAATGTAAAAGCTTGGCTGCAGCAGAGGACGGCACTTACGTCCACTTTGGAGATGCGACAAAGCGCCAATAAGTACAGATAACCAGATAAACTCCATAGCACTGAGAATGGAGCTGCTCCTTTCAGAACAATTCTTACGGTCAGTTCTTCACCCAGAAACTGACTACATTTTCTGTACATCAAAAGAGAATAAAAAGATATACAGCAGCATGTCACATCAAAATGACAAGGTTGCAAACCATGCTCACACAACACTCTCTATCACTTATTCTTTCAGTAGTGAAATAGGGTAGACTGGGGCAAGTTGTCACAAAAGCTTTATCTCAGTCATTATGAGATTTTGAGTCAAAAGTCCAATAACACAATAAAGCAATAAGCACCGAGAATACTCCAAATACCCCACAGATCATTTATTATAGCATGTCATATTTGCCCTTATTTGGGTGTGAGCAAAAACACGCCGTTTTTGTAAATGTCCCTTTAAATGCAAATGAGCTGCTGCTCCTGGCCCCCTTTCCAGAAGAGGGTGGAGCTTTAACAGCTTGTGCTTCAGTTGCTCAACAACAACAAAACTGGAGAATCTCACGCAGCCAAAATTACGATAATAGTCAGTAACAGCGTTCAGCCTTACATTGTCCAAATCGAAGTCGGACACTGATGGAGAGACTCAGGAAGAAGTTACAACTTTTGCTTTCACACTTGGTTCGATTGCCTGGACCGGACCCGAGTTCGATTGCTTCCCCCTCCCCCTGCCCCCACTGGACTGTGTTCATATTATATTATTTGGGTCCGACCCTCGGTTCGTTTGCGTCATCAAACCAGCAGCTGTTTACTCCGTTGCTTAGTAACGACGGCGCAGGAGAAGGCGGCAAAATGCATAACGTTGCTCCGCGTTGCTCTCCTCACTTTTATATTTTTGTTTTTGAACCGTTGGCTTTGTTCATAAGGGCACTTGCGTCTATCTGCCGCGAATGTAGGGCGAGCAGAAATGAGAAAGGCTACACTACAGCTCTCTGCTTGCAGCACGTCAGTCACGCTCGTCGGGAAAGTGAGTGAAACACAAACACACATTTTTATCAAATAATACGGCATTAATAGCGGTTCACTTCCGCAATTTGGTATGTTTGCCTTCATATCAGCAGCGAACCGTACCGGAGTTCACTTGAACCGCACCCCAGACCACCCTTTTTAAGCGGACTCGGGTACGGTTCGCGGGTGCGCACCCGAGTTCAGAGTACAGTGTTCACATCATCCAAAAGTACCGAACTCTGACGTCATTCGAACCCGGGTGCGCACCAAAAGTGCTAATGTGAACTGGAAAGAAGCTCGTCGTAGTCCCTATCCACCTTATTCCCGACTAGCCTACTGCGTTTCGAATTATGGGTTGCACTTCCGGTTTGGGGAACTTCCATTTAAAAAGACTGAAACGAATCGTTTCAAATCATAAGGTTGCCCTACAAATAAAGCTTATCTGTCAGTTTGACTGAATGAGCTGTCAATTTTTCTTTAATGTTTTATTTTCAGACATCATGAGAATAACGTAACGCTTGGTATTTTAACGTAACATGTTATAATAAGAATATCTATGGCAAGAGCTTTTTTCAGCCGCTGCTTTCTATCCTCGTGATTATTTTCTTTTGTCCCTTTGCATACCGCTGTAATAGTATGAAAAATGACAACATATATTGCACATGTGTGGTCTGTTCTCCCGATATAATTTATGATATATCCCATTAATAATTCACTGGAATGCACGAAGAATCTCTCGTTTTTCTCCTCAAAGCCTCACGTCTCTTTCCAGGTTTGTTTTCACAGGTAAATACAATTTATTATCTGTAAAAATGATGGAAATCACTTTGAAATAGTATCACGCAATGCTGAAGTTCATGAACATTTTTATTAAGGAAACGTATATTACAAAATACAGATATATATCACTATAGTTATATTTAACCTGTCCGTTATTGCTGTGGAAAGAATCACGCTTTTTCATGGCCTGTTGAAAGTACCTTGTTGCGTTCATGAGCGAGCCTTTCACTGACTGTTTACAGCTTAACGGAAGTTACACCCATAATTGGCGCAAAGCGTCATGGGGCGTAGGAATAAGGTGGATACCAGCCATTTTTTAGTCGTTAAAAAGCAATTTCTGTATCTCCCTTTGCATTGAACTTTGAGCGTTGTAACTTTGCAGATGTTGTTTATGCTCAAACAGCAACATTACACACTAACTAAAGTTAAAAAAGTGAAATCATAATCAAGGATCCCTTTAACGGGAATGAAAGCGAGACTGTGAGGGATAGACATACATCTCTTCAGTGGGTCGTACTGTCATTTAATGTGTTTTTGGATTGTTCTGCTGACACTGTAAAAATGATCTTTCCAAAAAACTCCAGACAACATTAGATGTGGAAAATTAAGTGATCTAAGAGCTTTATACAGCTTTTTACAGCGGATGCCATTGAAAACATAGTAAGTATATCCCTCACAGCCTTGCTTTCACCTGTAATGGCGCTGCTCTTAATAAGGACTATTGCTTTTATAAAACAGTCCATAAAAAGATTTATTTTATTTTATTTATTTTGGTGTATGTTTATAGTGTAATTTACAGCAGCTTTGAATGCGGCTCAACCAATCAGAATCAACAATTAGGGTTAGGAAAATTATTTAAAATACAATACTTGAAATTTGCATGGGTCAAAACAATGTCTCACTATTGGGGCATGTTGTCACAAAAGGTCAGTACGTCTGAAAAGAACTTTTTTTCCCCTTGATTAACCAAAATAGGGTTGACCCTGAGAAATATTTATTGGAGAAAAAAGAGTGAAATAACTTGCCCCTGTCCCCGTGTCAATTAATTCATGGAACTATTAATTTGCATGTGAATGTTCTGCAACAAAAACCGCTATCCACAATTCTTTCACTAGTAAAGATCAATGTATGCAGCTTTAGTGCTTTATAAATAGAACGGTCTAAATCCCATGTGTAAAAATACAGCTTAGTCAGGACTCTGTGCATGCACATTCAGTACAATTTATAATAAAGTTGCCTGTAACCTATCCCCAAATGATAATGCTGAAGGTTTTGCTGTTATACTACCAACTGCAAGCCAGTTTCAGTGATGACTTTGCACTGATAATGGGCTGTTGGCCATTCAAAGATTCATTAATGTAAAGTGGTAATTTGTTTAGCTGTACTAAAAGCTGGGAGGATTAGGGACTGAAAGCAGCTTGCACTAAACAGCTTTCAGAACATTAAGTTAAAATAAGAATGATATACAGTACAATAATGTTTATTTACTTGATTTAATTGCTTTAGCACTCTAGCAAATTAATACTGGACAGCCAAACATGCATCCTAACAAGTCATAAAGATATAAAACAATCCAGCGTTCATTTTAAATGGTTTCTTCTAACCTGAACTCGGTGGTTGGCAACTGCTTCTGTTTCTCTGTGAGAAGATGACACAGATAGTAAAAGGGAAAAAAGAGAATGTTCCAGGTGCTGCAGAACCAGATGATAAAGAATGGGGTGGGATGTCTTATCAGAGTTTCTTTAGCACTATGAGTACCCCAGGCCCAGGAAACAGCCACACAAGCCCCTAAAATGAGCCCACATGTGACCTTCCGCACAGCTCGGAATGGCCAGCGAGTGCAGCAACGTTTAGATGGTCTTTCTGCATCAGATTCATCCTGAATTAAATTCTGTTCTTGAGGATCCTTCTCACTTGCTAAGAGAAACAAAGGCAAGTCATTTAAACAATTACAAATGTCACCTTTTCCTACTTCTACAATTGATAGATTTCCATACACTCTTAAAAATAAAGGTTCCAAAAAGTTTTTTTTTTTTTTTTTTTTTTTTGCAGTGATGCCATAGAAGAACAATTTTTAGTTCCCCAAAGAACCTTTCAGTGATCAGTTCTTAAAATAACCTTTTTTTCCTTAGTGTGAAGAACATTTCCCTGTTCTTTAGATAAAAATCTCACAAATGTTTTCCACTATAAGGATTATTTTTGCAAGTGTGGTATCTGTCAGGAGTTATTAAACAATAAAACACACGAGACAGTAGTAGCTAACTTCATTGATCTTGTTTACTCCTTCACATCCATTCTCACACACATTATATCAGAACAAAACACTTCAAAATATAGTAGTCACAATATAATTCACTTACGAACACAACAGAAAGGTTGTATGGATGATAAAGGTTCCTTATGTAACCATAGATGCCAATAAAGAACCTTTATTTTTAAGATTGTATTAATAACTAAACAATATAAAAACTCCAGTAAACTATACGCAAAGCTAAAAACATTACCTGGTGTAGGCAGGTGAAGTGTGATGGGTAGGGGTCCGGAGGAAGGAGATATCTTGGCTGAGAGTTTGTTCATTGCTTGTTGTGCTCTTTTAAAAAACCCTAACCCTTAGGTCAGGGTTTTGAGCCCCTCTATGAGCTCGGACTCTCATACCAGTAATATGCTTTGAGTAAACACACATGCTAAGTGCAGATTACTACAGATCCACCTGTGATTAAAAATCTAAGGTTTAACAGCTTACAGTTGCATTTGCTAAATGCTGTTAAATCACAGTTAGTGCTGATGTTAGTTGTTTAGTGCTGATGTATGTTGTGGGTACTTATGAGATTTCAATGACGGTAAGTTTTGTTCGATTCTAAGATTAATGACAGTCAAATTTTTTTTTTTTAATTTTTTTTTTTTTACAAGATTTAAATAATGTCATTTTTTTCCATTACAAGACTTTAGTGCCACTTGGTTTTGTTTACTAACAAGATTTTAATGATGGTCGGCTTTGTTTCAAGATTTTCATGACAGTTGGTCATTTACAATGATGGTTGGTTTTGTTCAGTTACGAGATCTCAATGACAGTCCGTTTTCAGTGTCAGTCTGTTATGTCTGTTCAGTTTGTTCAGTGTTCTGTTATGAGATTTCAAAGACGATCAGTTTTGTTCCTTTGTTCTTTTACGAGATTTCAAAGTCAGTCGGTTTTGTTTCATTACAAGATTTCAATGATGGTCAGTGTTGTTCGGTTACAAGAGTTCAACGATGGTCGGTTTTGTTTCGTTATGAGATTTCAGTGACGGCCAGTTTTGTCCAGTTACAAGATCTCAAAGACGGTCAGTTTTGTTCTTTTTACAAGATTTTTATGACAGTTGGTTTTGACCAATGATTTCAATGATGGTCAGTTTTGTTCCATTACAAGATTTCAATGACAGTCCATTTTGTTCCTTTACGAGATTTCAATAACAGACGTTTTTTTCCATTACGAGATGTTCCTTAACAAGATTTTAATGACGGTCAGTTTTGTTCCTTAGCGAGATCTCAATGACAGTCAGTTTTGTTTCTTTATAAGATTTAAATAATGACCTTTTTTTTTTTATTATGAGATTTCAACACCACTTGGTTTTGTTTCCTAACGAGATTTTAATGACGGTTGGCTTTGTTTCTTAACAAGATTTTAATGACAGTTGGTTTTGTTCAGTTACGAGTTTTCAATGATGGTCGGTTTTGTTCGATTAAGAGATCTCAATGACGGTCAGTTTTCAGTGTCTGTCAGTTTTGTTCTGTTATGAGATTTCATGACGGTTGATTTTGTTCCTTTACCAGACTTCAACGACAGTCTTTTTTCATTGTCAGTCAGTTTTGTTCAGTTACGAGATCTCAATAAATTATGTTTTGTTCTTTTACAAGATTTTAATGACAGTTGGTTTTGTTTCATTACAAGATTACAATGACGTTCGGTTTTGCTGGGTTATGGGATTTCAATGACTGTCAGGTTTTTTTTCAGTCACGACAGTCCATTTTGTTACTACCCGAGATTTCAGTAACAAGATGTTCCCTAATGAGATTTTAATGACGCTCTGTTTTGTTTCTTTGCGAGATCTCAATGACATTCTGTTTTGTTTCTTTATGAGATTTTAGTGACGGTTGTACTGACCTCAAGAAGCGCACTAGCAAAGGATTTTAGAGACTGTGGTCTTTAACCTCCTTGTTAGTGTGCCCGCTTCCTATGCCGGTGACCTGTGTTCAAGTCCCACTCGGAGCGGGTGTGAGTAGAACCCAGAGGGTATATACTTACAACAGAGCAAATGTTAATCTCTGAACATATTTTTGTAAAATGTGTTGTGAAAATTAAATGTAAATATATATCTCCATAATTTTTTTTCCAGATACTACATATTTTGACAATCAAATATACATAAACACATAAATACTTAGGATTAAATACAAGGATTAGTGTTTTTATTATTATTATTATATTGTTGTTTATTATTATTTCTCTATTTATTTATATTTTATTTTATAATTTTTTTATAAAAGGTGTTTTCATGCATGTTTTGCCAGAGTTTTTGTTGCATTTACACTGTTCTGACCAGCAGGGGTCACCAGCGTGTGGTGTTTCATATGCTTCGAAATGGTGAATCATTTTGCAAAGCAATTGGTTCAATTTTTTTCAAAGCTTTGAAAAGCTTTGTTTCTCCCATCACAAGTGTAATTCGTAATATTCGTAAAGCGTAATATCATTGCGCCTGCTGCAGCCATGGTACGGCAGCAAAGTTCCTTGATCATTACGCCGGAATGACAGTATAGTTCCTAGCCATATCGGCCTAGAAAATCGCAACTTTTAATTTTCCTTCGGTCTTAGTACATGATGTAACTACAGAAGAGTCAAGTTTTAAATAGGAAAAATATTGAAACTCTGGTCATTTTTTAACGAGATGCTAACGGTCTAATCAGATTCAATGAACTATGCTAAGCTATGCTAAAAGTGGTACCGCCAGATCCGGAGATCGGCTGAATGGATTCGAAAATGGTAAAACTCAACTGTTTAACTCTAGGGGAGCTGGAAAATGAGCCTATTTTCAAAAAAAGTGGAGTGTTCCTTTAATGTAATTTTACGGTAAAATACCATTAAATGTAGTTTTAGGAAGTGCAAATTAACAAGTCATTGTATAATTTACAGTGAAAAAACGTAAATTGACATTCCCACAATTCCCTGCGTGACGCTTCACATATGATGTATTTTTGTTAAAATAACTTTTTCTTCTTAGTTTTTCTTAGTTTTTTCCTCAATTTCTAATGTACATTAGGGTTTTATGCTACATCTAATGTTGTTTAATTAATGTTTATTGCATTTTTAAAATGTCATGTGTGTTACCATGATGGTGTTTAGTGTGTGAATGACACTGTGTGCACCCTCTATTGGCTCTGCCCTCTATATATTAGTAGCTCTGCCTACCACTGTCTCGTTGGGCCACTCAAGTATTAAAAAAAAATGCATGCATGTGCTTCAGTGGCACAGCAGTGGTGAGAAAGGCTTACAGACCTGGCTTATAATGCGATTGACGAGGGTTTGAATCCGTCTTTTGCTGAGCTTGCATTTATTTCCAAAAAAAAAAAAAAAAATGAAAATAATGTTTTAAAAGTGGAAATAAACTGTGATCAAGTGTTTAATAATATTAAAAGTGTTCATTGGGTGGGGTTAGAGGAAGGTCTAGGGAGGGTTTTTATTCTCCTAATAAGGCAGCATCCATTTGATAATTTTAATAAATATAATAATTTACACTCTATGATATTATTGCATCCTGTTAATGTACAAAAATACTGAGGTGCAAATAGTATCTGCCAATATAAAGTAAGATAGCATCTAATTACTATTTACTCTTATTGCAAATAACTGATACTTTTACATAGTGTAAATAGAATATATTGCTATTTTCACTTAGTGTAAATAGCATCTACAGCCATTTGCACTTAGTGCAAATAGCCGCTGTCATCTTAAAATATATCAGTGCCATTGTTTTGTCTCAAGATGTACGCCAGTAATGTTTTTGTCTAGGGTACCTTTATAAAAACTACTCAAATGTCCTAATTGAACTAAGGCCTAATCCTGGCTTAGTCTAAGCCCTGTCTGTGAAACTGGGCCTTAATGTCTTTTTTATCTTAAGTTGATTTCATCTAAGGCTGTGGCTGAAGTCAGTTGTACATGAACAATGCCAGTAGCTGGGCATTGTTCTGACCAACAAATAGTCTGTCTGAAAATTATTGAACAACAGCAGCTTGCTACTTCAGTATTTATCAGTTGTCAGTTTACCAAATTTATAGTAATCCATATAAACACAAATGTCCATGAGGTTTTGGAGGTATTTTATTTGGTTTAATGACTCAAGAGTCAAAAATTCCACACATGACAAAACAAACATTACACAAAGTCACATGAGTTGCTGTGATTTAAGGGTGCTGGTTTAAATGACTCTAGACTCTAGGCAAGACAAGTTAACACAAGCATACATAATGAGGTGATCAAACTCCATACATTTTGAAATGCATCACTCAGACACAATTGGGTTAATTAATAGGAAAGTTAATGACCATTAGGGAGCACTTTATGTTATTCCTGGACTGTGTACCTCAAGGCAACCATTCACCCCACACACATTTGTCTTCAAGTTGGATTCATGTTTTAAACTGTCATTTTATTGCCATCAGTATGACCTAGCAACTTTGCTAAGTGATACTGATGTGTTTTCTTTGTTGTGAGGTACTCCTGTCATTGTCTGAGACACCTTCTTTGCTTAATGGGGAGCCGTTTCTTCTGGTGTCTCGCCGTGAAAGTGCTGAGGGAATGTACTCGAGGGTAACATCTGTCCTGTGGAATCTTATATGGGCATTCAGTCTGTTATAATCAGAGAGGGAGACAAAGAAAGTGAGTGAGATACTTCATGGCAAAAAAAAGATCACGTTTGAGCAAAAAACTTGCCGTGGCCATGGCTAGAACGATGAGAAAAGAGGGTGCTTGTTTACCTTTAGGTTTGGGGTGCATCAGGGTCAGAGGCAGCTCCACTGTCACATCACTGTAAGGAGAAAACAACAGGTTAGATAAAAGGCCATTTCTGATTTCCCATAATGCATTTGAACTGTTTTCTAATTTTTGATTTACCTTGCTGTCAGTCCTCCCAGCAGTCTGCAAAAGAGGAAGCAGAAACAGATAATTATAAAGTATATATCATTTTAGTTCAAATATTGTTACAAAAATAATTATTATTTTATTTATATTTTTAGTAATATACATATTTTTAGTAGTAGTATTTAGTATGCAATTTTTTTAGTAATAACATTTTTAGTAATATATATGTATATTATATATAATGTGTATATAACTAAATATACTTTATTAATATAATTAAAAGATATGTTAATATAATAATAATTATTATTATTATTATTACTGAAACAAAAATGTATTGTCAGTTTAGCATAAACTGGAGAGATATCTGAAAGAAAGAAATCCTTACCCTCCACCTGATACCATGAGGTTAACTTTGATCTTGTAGGACACCAGAATTCCTAACATCTCCTTATCCATTCCTGTCCTTATTCTGAAGAAAGGAAGGAAAAGTAAATGAATAATTAGCAACTGGTAAAAAAAAAAAAAAAAAATGTTTCATTGTTCATTCATTTACGTATTAACTCAAGTCAGATTAAAGCTAATAGTTACTAAAGAGTTCACATCAGTATAGTACTATGGCGAATGTGTTATGTATAAGGAGAAGTTCATTACAGCCTACAAATAAATACAACTGGATTATGAGCACATTTATTCATTTCTATTGGATGCTCTGTAAAACTCTTTTTTTTTTTTAAAGATGAAACAAACACTCACATAGTGGTTGAGGCCAAATTGGTGTCTTCATCTTTAAGTCTGCCGTCCAGCGCCAGGCCACGTTTCTCCTTGTTGTTTGCCAATAAAGGAATGATCTCAAGGGATTTTTCAAAATTAGCACTGCCTTCTATAGTTTCCCTGCAGTTAGAATTTGAATCATATCGGTTAGATAACTTGAGACTGATCACTGAAGAAATCTTCAGTTTGGCTGACATACATATCACAGTCAAAGAAAGTAACACTCACGCAAACTCTTCACTCAGCACATTCTTGGTGTACTTGTCGGCTGAGTACAGAACGACGTCTGTGGTTTGGTCAACTATGAGAGTAATGGACACAACATCAGTTCATTCAAATATACAGCTATATTTATTATACCACCTGATGAAATGATTAACTCTGATTGGTCAGTAATGGCATTATGTAATTATATATATATATATATATATTTACTGTATAAAAGAATGAGAAATAAAATAAGTACACTTATGTAGGAAATCGTTTGCCAGGGCCAACAGTGAATTATACTAATTATATACATAAGTGTACTTATTTTATTTCTCATTCTTTTTGCATATTAAAATAAGTTAAATAACTTAAATGTCCATTTATTGATTTGGAAGTAGTCATGTAATTAGTTGGATAATATACAATCAACCGGTCATTATAGCAAAAGAAGCTCCTTCAGTACAATACAATCACCCTGTCAGGGGTTATACTTTGTAATATTGACAGGATTACTCTACATTACCTGTTACACATACAACTTGTGAATCACTTGAAATTGCTTTTGATCAATCTCACCTGTAATCTTTATTTTTTTCACAACTTTGTTGGTCTCATTCTTGACCTTAACATTGATGGGGATGGGATCGCCATGGTAGTAGATCTGTCATCAATAGGAAAAAGACACATGAATTTCTTCTTGATTTGGTAAATATCAAAGCCTATAGTGCATCATAGATTACATACTTCCTTGCTCAGAGAGGCTTCCAGAAGAACAGGCTTATCAGACATCATAAAGCTCTTGCAGAGCTCAGCTTTCTGTCCAGATCCTGTGTTATCAGGAGCGAACTGGATTTTACGGATAATAAGGCGGCAAGTGTCCCTGAGGGAGACGAAAGAAAAAAAATTATTTGTAAAAATTCAGTAAAACAGTTAGCAAAGGATTAAATGTGCAAAATAACCCATAACAAACCTACTTCTTGTCGATTTTCTCATCGGGGTCATCAGCTGATTTGGCCACATAGGCCTTGACCTCAAAGTCAACACCGCACGCCTGCAAGAACAGAGCAATGAGCAAGTCCATTCAGCACATTTCTATTTGAAGATAATATAAATTCGCTCTAATTTCATCTCACCTTTCCTTTGTCATCTGGGCCAGGCTGAAGTGTAACAGAGCAGGGGAGGTTGGTAGGGATCTGAAAGAAAAAGTCACATCAGTTATATGAGGACTTTTTTTGTGATAAATGGTATACAAATAATAATTGTAAAATGATTACTCCTAATCATTGTGTGTGTTATGTTACTGTCTGATTCACAAGGTAAATTAAATATTCTGTTGTTGGTATTGGCTGATGACTTACATTAAAAGTGAAGGGATGGCCCTGCTCTCCAGCTTTCTTCAGGAGAGTGTCGTGCATCTCTGTCAGGGTGGGTTTGTGGCCTGCGTCAGGATATAGCTGTATGTGCTGAATCCAGATGTCTTTTCTGAAGGAAAGCCCAATCACATCCAGGTCTTCACGACCATAACGGAAAGCGCAGGCCAGCTGAATCCAAACTGCATGAAGCGACATAAAGCATTCGTTTTTTTTAAACATAAATCCACACTTGTTTTTTTTTTATTTGTTCTACTGTCTTAAATATTATTTACATACATTTATTATCTATACTTTTCTATATATATTTTTATTTAGAAACATTAATACTGACAATACCTTTTTTGTCTCCAAGGTCTGCAGGGTCGATTTTCACTACACCCTCTGTTTAGAATAAGAAACAATTCAAATTTAGTTGTTGGACATTACCTGTTGTCTGTTTATTCAATAATAAATGTAGGCAGTTTCTCACCAACAGGGTCAACTGAGTCAACATGGTCAACAAAGTCTCTCTTCCCCAGGTAGAGAGTGAGCTGAAACATAAACAGTGCATTACACTCATGTATTTCCACATAATATGAAAATTCAAGCATGAATCTGTCACAATAAATTGAGGAATTGACAAATAAGAAAGTCAGTTAAGTTCAGTCATACCTGGCCATTTCCACTGGTCTTTTTGTAAACTCTGAACACATAAAAAAGAAAAAGAAAAAAGAAAACTATAAGGAACAGTAAAATGTATGGTTGATGGTGTAGTAAACACTGATTAAACAAGATAAAAAATCAGAGTTACAAAAATGAAAATCTGTAAAGCCTGACTATATATACATTGCAGAAGGTGTCAAAGAGGAGTGAGCAGGTGTCCGTTGTCCTATTAGTCCTATACCTCAGGTATTAACCTCTTCAGCCACCTCTACCTCAACAGTGTATTTGAGTTTGCAGGTTTGACCTTTTTGCCCCGAGTGCATCACGTTGTTAAAGCTTAGTATTTTAAGACACTTCAAAGCCAAGTCCTGGACTACCCTCTGCTATTAATCCAGGCTCCATCAATGGAGGCAGCTTGTGTTTACTCCAAAGGAGATACCTGGTAATTGATTGTGACTGCGGCTTATGACACATTCATGCTGGACTCCAATGAATGTTCCTAAGATCTATTCTAAACTTTCAAGAACATCCTCACTGTGGCGTGTTTTTGTAATTGTTTTTCTCAGTATGTAATGCTTCTACTGTTAAATTTTCCTTATTAATAACATCCCATCCTATCCTATCCTATCCTATTTAGACATTACATATAAAGTGGCTTATTAATTTTTGATCTTTCAGATGATTCAAAATATTAAAAATGTTTGTGATTTGCACTTTGGATTGAGCCCTTTGTCATTGCTTAGACCTAACCCAATGGGTCAATATTTCAATATATCAATAAGCACAAAAATTTGGAAAGTGACAAAAAAAAAAAAAAAAAAAAAGAGCATGCAATATCAATAGAAAATATAAAAAGAGTTGCTCTGAACTGACTCCGCGCTTGGTAAATACTATGGTGAAAAGTATGATCCAGCAATAATAGAGTTCATCAGGAGGCCTAAATTGTTTTTCTGCTTTCTCCAAATCTTTAATAAATTGTTTTGGTATTGAAAAGCACAACAAGTCTAAGGCTAAATAAAACAGTAAAATGTATTTAGAAAACCTTTTGTTTTCTGTATGTGAGTATGACAATTCTCAAAGGTGAAAGCAAAAAGGAAAGAATACTTACTTGTCTGCCATTGTACAATGATTTTCCTGAAATAAATGAAATAGGAAAGTGAATATTATGAAGAGTGATTTTTTAAAAACAAATGTAAAGGCCTGTTGTCAAGGTGACATCTGAATGTGAGGCTCTCTCACTGCGTGAGTGTGTTTATGTGTGTGTCTGTCCCCACTCTTTATTACAAGACATGATGTGTGTCTGTGTGATTGAATGTGGTAATAATCTGGGCTTTAAGCTTATTTTTACATGCAAATTGCATGGATGGGATATATTTTGACAAAAAATAACATGAAGAGAAATAATCCAGGTTGGAAACACAATATTCAAATAGAAATGATCAAAATAATAAATAGCTACTAGGCTGTCAAACACTGTGTATATCTTATACTGGCCTTTATAAATGGAAAAGAACCATGTGGAGATTTTTTTCTCGCACAAATCTAATGTGTTGAATATATCTCAGCTCAGATGCACACCATGAGGTTAATGCTCATCCCTGTCTAATATCAGTTATGCTGATTGAATGGCTCTTCACAGGAAGACAATCTGAATGCAGTCAAATATTGGTTGCACACAGGCTAAATGAATTTTCACAAGACCCTGCTGATAATAACTGAATGAAATCAAATTAATACTGTACTAAAGACAATAGTGTCCTGCTTTCTTTAGTAGGATGCTAGGAAGATTTGTTACCAGAAAACCTGTTAGTGATTTTTTTTTTTAGTAAAGTCATTGAGTTCTTACCTGTTCACTGGTAGGGCGATAGGGCGATCTGCTCCCTCTCTCTGGTAATCTGCAGCCCGTCTGGTGTAGTCAGAGAGTGAAGATGACACTCAGAGGCACAGGGTTTTATACTCGGACCTTTGCTCTGCTGGCTTGTGCTGCTCTGATTTAGACGCAGTTGTCTTTCTTTCAATCCAATTAAACACTTAACCTGCTATTTAGGGCTACGACATGTTTATAAATAAAAATGGGGAATTAAACCAAAGAACTGCAGAGAGATTGCAGTGGTTTAGTCTAAAATGTATGACGTTTCTATCCCTGGAAATGAAAACATTAAACAAGAAAACAATATAATTATGACAGTACTGTCTTGGGACTGGATTGGTATCTCAGTTAGTCTGATTTACAATTGACTTGAAGCAGTAAATTGTCTTTTTTGTTTTTACTTTTTTTTTTTTTACTTTTCAGTGTATTTTTGGTTTTATATCAAAACTATATGTCATAGCCTTTGTTCTAGTAGTTTAATAACAAACAATAAGCTCATTTTTAATGTTACAAAGTACAGTGTGGTACATTGAAATGTTCTTTGAAAGAGGATTTTTTGCATTCCTTTAACAGACTTCACCAAACTATTACGTTAACCTAATTTATGTAACCATAATTTATGTATAATGCTTTACTCACCTTTCAAATGCTAAACAATAAAAACAAGGCAAAAAAAAAAAAAAAAGAGTTGACAATTTAGCATGAGGACAATTTTTTTGCGTGTGTGTGTGTGTGTGTGTGTGTGTGTGTAAAACTGGTTGTTTTTATAGATTCAACTTTATTGTGATTGTGCAGAATACAAGGACAGTGCCAATAAAATATGGTCTAACCAGAAGTGCATGTAAGAATGTAAAGCAGCATCTAAATAAATTGTGCAAATGCATAAATATTATTATTTTTATAATAGTTAAAGCATTATGTCAGGATTGTTAATTTGTCTATGCTAATCAGTTAAATAAAAAACAGTAATAAGTGATAAACAGTGTAATAAACAGTAGAATAAACAGTAGAAAGTGAGGTGAAGAACTCAAGTTTGGTCCTATGAAATGTCCATCATCACCTAATTGAGATACCCCAAATACAGATCTTTTTATTTAACATGGCCTCAGTATATAAAAGTAAATAAAATATTCCTATATAAATCAAAGCAGACTGCAGTTGGAACATGAGCAGGATACTCACACCTGCAAATATTGCCTATTTAAATTACACAAGGCTGAATGGGTCAAACTTCAAAACAACCGTGAGTGATGTCAGGACCTCCTCTGAGTATTTTAGATTCCCAGTAATACGATTTGGTAGACAAAACAAAGTGGAATGCCTAAACATAGACCATTCACCCTGCAAAGTACCTTAATATAGAACTGCGCATATTGTTTGTACACAATTTTAGTGTATATATCGTATGATTTCCATTATTAATCATTTATTTGTGCTTAAAACTACACAACATTGAAAGTTGGTTGCTTAATCAAGGAAACCCCAAAAGAAAGAGAATAGCCAGGATAAAACAAGTGTCTTGCTGCTCCAGACAGGCCCAACAGGCTTGGGAACCCAGTGACCCCTGGGTATATAAGCTTTTCCTTATACGAATCTTTTGTATTGAGTGATGACCATTAAATTGTTTTCTTTATTATTTTAATTACATTCTTTTAATCCACACACATTAAAGGTGCTTCCTTGCACAAAAGGTGTATGTAAGCTTATTATGAAATCCCAATTTGCCCAACACCAGGTAAATCTCTTAACGTCACTTTTCACTGAGATGGCCTTTCCTTCCATCTGTTCCCTCCTATCAGGTACTGGCTGTCCAACTACATCATGTTAATGAAAAAGCTCTCCACCAATCCCAGGTGTTCAGATAGCGCAATCAGATGGCGTGTGTCTTGTTGGTGCAAGAAATGGCACCCTAAGGACATTTCTTGGGCGTAATCCACTTATTGCTAAGAATTCACTTAAATAGCTACAGTCGAGTCAAAACATTAAGTTAAGAATCTTTATATTTAGGACATATTAAACGGCATCAAATTATCAAAGCATTCTTTAAAAAGTGTGATAGGTATATTGATTTAAAGCAATGCAGTAAGTTAAAGTTATCACATAAATCTTACTTATATTGGGGACATTTTAATCACAATGATGTAACTAAAAATATATATATATAAAATGCTTCATGTAAGATAATGAATTACATTTTCAACCTCCACAATGTATATTTAAAAATAAATTAGAAAATAAAACAAGTCAGTAACACCTTAGTCCCTAACTTCTAATATCTAGGGTCCATTTATAGTTCAAAGTGTGAAGACTTAGGATTTAATCCAAAGTTAATTACAGAAGAGCTCAATGGCAGCTGTAATTACACTTTAGGGAGGGAGTGGGCAGGCTTGTTGAGAAAGAGGTAAAGTCCAGGTAACAAAGTGTCAAAGACTGCAGTGCACATATAAAGAATTACTTATTTCTAAATGAGTGAATAATCACAGAAAATATTTTAGAATCCTTCTGAAAACTAAGTCATATTTCACTTCTTGTATCCTTCATGAACAGGATTGTATAATATTTCCCCCCCTAAACTTTTATGAATTTTCTAGCCAGCTACAGACCCTTTCAAACTTGCTTGAAATAATGGAGCAGTTTTGACTTTGAAACATTTTTGAACTTTGAGTAATGATCCAAAATGTTGTAAATAAATGACTTAAAGTGGATCTACACCATACCTTCTAAATATATACAATGTTATACACATCCTCCCTAGATGGCATCTGTATCATCATTGTTTGCATTAAAAAAAAACTCACTAATGCCATATAACAGTATTTTTTTTGTCTGGTGATTGATGTCCAGTTTGGTTCTGGTGCTGTTTACCCAGAGTTGGCACAGATTGCTTCAGAGTTTAATCTCCCTTAATCTGTCTACACTCCCACTTTGTCCATAATGGGATTGTGTCGACTGAGCACACAGGATGGATTCCCTCTTTATTAGAAAGTGCTTGCAGTCCTCTGTGACAAAACCAATGTCACTCAAATGAAGTAAAGACCTATGAACTTTGGCCCGACCTTTCGTAAATGCCCAAGGATCCCAAAGATCTGGATGGTGCTCAACACCTTCCAGACATGGTTTTAGCATGGCTTCCATTGTGATTAAGCTTTTTAGTCTTTGTTCCTGACATTCAGATTGAGAGTGGCCAAACAATGAAGACTAAATATTCAGACTTTATTACGAAACATTAACGCAAAATGAAGAACAGAACATTTTTAAAATGCAGGATACCAAATTTTTTTTAGTTGATTTGCACAGCAGTACAATGACAATAAAGTCTTTAAATTTAACTTAAAGATACCTTAAGGAGTGGATTCCAGACACTGATACAAAAGTCCAGGAGGGTGGTGGAGCAGAGACGGAACAGGGGAAGGGATAGAGGGCTAGGCCCGAGTCGTGAAAGTGGGCCTAGAGACCAAGGCGGAGCCAGGCAGTTTAGGAAACCAGGGCAAAGTTCAGAGAGCCATTGTGGAGCAGGAGACCTCCAAGGTGAAGCAGATGGAGTTGAGGACCACCATGACAGAGCTGAAGGTGCAGAAAACCACCAGGGTGAAGTAGGAGACCAACATAGTGGTACAGGCGGAGCAGGAGACCACCATGGTGGTACAGGCAGAGCAGAGGTCCCCCAAGGTGGAGCAGAAGATCACCACGGCGGAGCAGAAGATCACCACAGCAGAGCAAATGGGACTGAAGACCCCCACGGTGGTTCTGAAGACCACTATGCCAGCCACTTGCACTGACCTAAGTTGTGGATCCATCACACTAGCGGTCACTCTCCTTCATTCTGGGAGTGATCCAGTGATCAAGGAGATCCATGGCGAACGGCTATTGGAGCTCGGTACATATGGCCCTGGCGTGGCAGCCATGACGTGACAAGACTCTGGCTTGGCGGTCATGATGTGACAAGACTCTGACGTGGCGGCCATGACATGACGAGACTCTGGCGTAACGACCATGACGTGACGAGACTCTGACATTGTGGCCATGATGTGACGAGACTCTGACATAGCGACCTGGCATGGCAGCCATGACGTGATGAGACTTTGACAGTACGGCCATGATGTGATGAGTCTCTGGCGTGGTGGCCTGGCGTGGCTATCATGTCATGATAAGACTCTGGCATGGCGGCCATGATGTGACCAGACTCTGGGGTGGTGGACTGGCGTGGCAGCCATGATGTGACCAGACTCGGGTGTGGCGGCCATGATGTGACGAGACTTTGACGTGGCGGCCATGATGTGACAAGACTCTGGCGTGACGGCCTGGCATGGCAACCATGATGTGACAAGACTCTGGCATGGCAGCCTTTTTTTTAGCCCTGATGAAGACCTGTGTGCCGAAACGCGTTGGCAAAATAAGATATTGATCTTTTAGCTCCATCTTTTGTTTATTTTGACCCCTTGACGTCACAAGTGTTGCTGGTATTGTCCATAAATAGCTTTGTCTTTATTCCATGCACCTTGTTGATCGTGTGAAGTTGCACCAGATTAACTACACAATGCAGCCTGGCGTGGTGGCCATGATGTGACGAGACTTTGACGTGGCGGCCATGATGTTACGAGACTGGCTTGACGTGGCAGCATTGACATGACGAGACTCTGGCGTGGCGGCCATGACGTGACGAGACTCTGGCATGGTGGCCTAGCGTGGCGGCCACGAGGTGACAAGATTCTGATGTGGCGGCCATGATGTGACGAGACTCTGGCGTGGCGGCCATGACGTTACATAGACAGGGTAATGTGTGGTAATGTGACGAGACTGGCTTGACGTGGCAGCATTGACGTGACGAGACTCTGGCGTGGCGGCCATGACGTGACGAGACTCTGGCATGTTGGCCTGGCGTGGTGGCCATGACGTAATGAGACTCTGCCATGGCGGCCATGAAGTGATGAGACTCTGGCGTGGTGGCCATGACGTTACATAGACAGGGTAATGTGCAATCAGTTGGACAGTGGCCCTAACTGCCTGAATCTATAAGTTTGGGCGCACCTGTCTGAATGGAAGAGTCATAGAGCTTTGGTTCGTGAGACACACTAGTAGCAACTTCCTGGCTTATTTTAACGCCCTTATTTCAACCTCTGTTCCTGTCTGTCCCTCCGACCCCTCAATGGTGTGGAGTTATCACTAACCGTCTGCCTCTGATGGCTTTTGGTAAGACACCAGCCTGCTTCGAAGGAAACAAAACAGCTTGGCTTTGCATTATGAAACTGCAAAGTATACTACAGAATGTCCATATACTGGTCCAATCAGGGTCACAAATTTATTTTTAGGGTCATTCCTGGTGCATTCTTGACCAACCATCCCTATTTCTATTTCTATTTTGTTTTATTCAACTAAAGTCTAAAATTCTATTCCTGACTACGTGACTCACTATGCTCGGGGATCCCCTATTTGAAATGGAAGAGACTGAGAGTCAGGTTTGTGATTTTACACTAGAACTTACCATTGTCTAGTGTCTGTTCTCTCTTAGAGGTGGTAAACCTTAAGCACAACACGCACCTCACCCCTTTTTTAAAAATAGAGCACTGTCCCAGTACATTGGACAAAACCACCATTTGTTGGGTTTTTATGTTATATATTTAAAACAGCTTAACCACAGTACTTTATCAAATTTAAAAGAATACAAAAGAATATTAAAATAAGAATTTATGAAAACAGAGAAAAGGTAATCGTGACACTCCTACAGGCTGCAACTTGTAATGTGCATTATAAAGTCAAAAAACTGTGTGTTTGGCAATTGACAAGTGAAATGGGTCATAATTTGTGTTCAACCCAAGATCAGAAAAGGTCATTAGTTCTCATGATCATTGTTTTAACACAATGCTTGGAGAAAGTTTTAATTCAAATGTTTCATTTTCATACACCTTCAATGCATGCTTTTAGTAAAAATATTGTCACCAACGGTTGCAAGGAACACACAATGAAGATGAAGATCAGGTATAACGTCTTTAATAATCCACTCTTAAGGCAATACAAACAAAACGCTACGTGGAAACGTGACCAGACAAGAGTGAACAAAGACAGCAACTTAAATAGAGAGGCAAATGAGGGTAATGATGACAAACACCTGTGATGATTAATGAATTACCATAACAGCTAAAGAGTGGCGGGAAAACTGAACAAAGGAAGACATGTGACTAAAGAAAACTGAATGTCCATGAAAATTCATACGAACAGAACATAACTGTGACACATATGAAGTAATATACACCATATTAAAGTTTTTAAATCTTTGTTCTAGACATTCACTCTCATCGTCCAGAACAAAGATTAAAAAGCTTAATCGCTGTAGTTGGCGATAAAAGCCCTGGAACATGCCAGGAACGTGCTGAGCACCATCCAGATCTTTGGGATCCTTAACATTTACTAAGGTCAAACTTCATAGGCCTGTCCTCAGTTTGTATGACTGCCAGCACTTTCTAATATGTATGTACATGTCATGTGCATGTAGTGTATGGATGTCTGTCTTCTCCATGGCTATATGATTATCAACCTCATCAGAGACATTCACTCTAATTGCTATATAAAACATAACAATTTTTTAATGTTTTTGAAAGATGTTTCTAATGCTCACCAAGGCTGCATTTATTTAATCAAAAATACAGTAAAAATATTAATATGGTGAAATATATTTACAATTAAAATAATTGTTTTCTATTTTAATACATTTAAAATTGAATTTATTCCTGTGATGCAAAGCTGAATTTTCTGCATCATTACTCCAGTCTTCAGTGTCACATGATCCTTCAGAAATCATTCTAATATGCTGATTTGCAGCTCAAGAAACATTTGTTATTTTTATTATTATTATCAATGTTAAAACAGTTTTTGCTTCTATATATTAAATATATTTTTTCATATTTTTAATAATTATTGTTTGTAAGTAAGGTGATGATGAGGTGGGAAGTAGGTATACGGCCGAGTGCGTGTCGACCTCTGTCTATGGTGCTGGATTTTATAACTCTTTTCCCTCACTATCTGTAAACACTTGCAATATAATCCAATCAGGTTTGATTCGAGTAAATTACACAAAAATGTGGTTTCATGGACAGATTTTTTTGCAAGTAAGAGTGTCATATATTATAGGTGTGACAGCAATGAGCAGATAAGTGCGGTCAAGGTGTCGTCGCCACTGCAGCATCCGCTCTGCGGCTGCTCGCTGCTTCTGCTGCCACCGCTCACAGTCCCGCAGACAAAGTCATGGAGGAAGGGAAGTTGTGAGGCTAAGAAGTGGGTCTACATCCCCACGAAACGGGCAAATTAGAAACAATGGCGGAGGCTAATCCACTCAGGGGACTGCCCCGGATCCAGAGGGCTGCGGTAAGATGGATTCTTCTCTGTTTTGGACAGGGTTTTTGCTGCAGAACTGACAAACGCTAATGCGGGCGCTGGGTGGGAGTCTTGTTTGCTTTATATTAGTGAGAAACTACAAGATCAGGCGCGCGTTTGTAATGTTAACTGTTATTGGGACTCTGTGATAATTATTGCAGTAAGCAATGGTATGTTTTACATTTGATTACAGTCATGTGCAATGATTGCTACGTTTTTTTTTAAACACACCTGACCACGCTTGTATCTCCATGTGTGGATTATGAGTATGGCTAACGCAATAATAATAATACATTATAGACTTTTTCTGGCTGTTTTATTGCTCGTAATTACACATATGCACTATAAGGGTATATTTTAACCTCTGCTGATTATGGGAGGCTAGCACAGCAATCAGAGTGAAAAGTGTGAGTGTCTCTGATGAAGTTTATTGGCCATCAGTCTATCAAAAAGGGAGAAGACAGACAGCCTACACTTACTTGTCAGCATTAGGTTAACAGAGTCAACAAATCCAGCCTTGGATTTCCATGGTTATTGATTGTCTTCCCAGGGTCTAAAAAAGTGCATTGTAGTTGCTTGTATAGTCAGACTGAATTTCCTGCTTTAATCAGCAAGAAAGGTGTAACAAAAGGCGTTTGTTTCACACTTTCAGCTTTGTAAAGGCTTTAAAAAACACATTTTACACAGCTCTGTATTTGATATTACTTTAACTTTTTCTGTGTTTACTTAATTGCAATTTAAATATGTGCATCCATGGGGATATGTGGGTGTCTGACCTAGATTTCTACATCTATGAACACATTAGAAGTAGAAGGATGATATACAAGCAGCTACCTTGCTGTTTTTGATTAAATTGTTGTCTTACTATTGCTCTTTAAATCAATTGTGTGATTGGAAACAAGTTGAACATGTACTGAAATTTCTGAAATATCACACCTCTTCCTCAGATGTCATTCCCTGGACATTTGCATTTAGTTCTAGTGCTGAGACCCAAAACCCACTTTCAGACCACTGGAACAGACCTCGGTTTCCGCTTCAGTCAGGACGACTTTGCGCTCAAGATGCCGGTAAGAGCTGATGAGATTCCTCTGTGGTACAAAACAATAGGTTTTTTTATGATATAGTGATGAGATGCATATAACTGAGGTCTTCAAAAGCAAAACAAACATCAAGTTGCAGCTATAATAATGAGGCCATAATCCCCACTGATTATGTGGGACAACATTTGATAGTTTACATCTATTTCTTTCGATCTTTATTTATCCATAACAAGGCCATTAAAAGGCCATGCCACCTTTACAAGGTTAGTCTGCTTAACGAATGGATTCTTAATCTTATTTAATTTAATTAATATTCATTAAATATAATGTGCTTAATTAATTCTCTGGCTCTTTTCTGCCTTATTCAGATGATAATGCTGAGCTCCCTGTCAGACCTGCTTCGCTTCATTGATGAAAATCAACTGAGCACTGAGTTTGGTGGTAATTTGGATCAATGCCATAGTGACTGGATAGTTCTGCGAACGGTAAGCATTCTGCTGTGTAGTGTAACGGTACATTGATTTTATGCAGGGAAATGACAAGACATTTATACTGTAACAAAAAAATTCCATTATAAGCTCACAAAATGGAATTAAATCACAAAATTGCATTGTATGTGTAACTATTTAATGCTGATAAGAGAAGTAAATCATATCTGTTTACTTCCTATTCATTACTTGTGATTTGCAAATCTAAATGTACGTAAATCTGATTTTAGATAAGGAGGCTTTGACAAACAATTGCAATAAATGCTGAGTAATGCATATTTCTGTCTGTGCTGCCCCCTCCAGGCCATAGAGAGTTTTGCAGTGACAGTGAAGGAAATCGCTCAACTACTGCAGACATTCGGCACAGAGCTGTCTGAGATTGAGCTGCCTGATGAAGCCAGTGGCATTGAGTACCTACTTAGATCACACACTGAGAAATACAGACAAATGAAGGTATGGAAATGAGTCTCACAGTTAGGCCTATGTATTATGCACATTTAAACAGTGGGGTATGACGCTTTTTAAAATGTTTTAATTTAATATAATTTTATCTAAGTTATATTATCACCATATACATTTTTAAATGTAATAGATTTTGAATAGAAAAAAATAATATTAATTTTTATGGTGTAAGTTTTTTTTTTTTTTTTTTCCATATTTCCATAGTTTATTTTTTAAATATTATTTTATACATTTTTGGCAGACTTTTTTTTTTAAACATTAAAAAAAGTTGTTAACGTAAAAAAGATTTAATACTGGAATAAATGTTTAAGTGATTACTGAATGAGATATATGATTTGAAAACTATTAGGATGACATTAGGTCAGTTATGAGGGAAGGACGCCAGCTGCTCTCAAACCTTGAGGCCTCAAAAGCAGAGGAAGGTGCTGCAGCAGAAGACAGAGACATCAGCCAAGACAAAGAAAGAGTGCAGAGGTACATACAGTATTACTCACCAGCAGAGTAAGTAAATCATTGTCAGCTCATTGTCAGCTCTTTCAGGGAGCTGAATAACTCTCCAATGAGTAGGCTATTCGTGTGATTTAGGTAATCAAAAACATGCAGTATTTATTGCTTCTTTTAATTTTTATCCTCCTAGTATTGGATTGGTTGACATCCATTTAACTTCCACTAATTCAGAATAGATTTTGTGTCAATCATCAAAATGAACTTCAGCTTATAGGCTCTGTGTGTAAAAATCAGGTAAACTCTTTCTTTGTGTAAAAATTCTTCATGCTCCATTTGTTTATTGCAGGCTTGTGGCACAGTTACGGGACATGGAAATGGCTTTTGATGGTTTTTTTGAGAAGCACCACCTCAAGCTTCAACAATACCTTCAACTCCTCCAATACGAGCTGAGTTTCCATGAGGTACATACCAGTGTTGGAGTAACAAGCTAAAAGTGGTGACTGTACTAACTACATTAATAACACAGCTATAGTAGTAAAAAGCTTTTCTAAAGATTCATGGTAAAGCACAACCTGCTACATTGCTGTGTTGAATGTCATTGTACTTCGCATGCTTTTACTACTGCAAACACAATCTTTTGACTCTCTCATTTATACTGTATGTAGTGCTCTAAAGTCCAATTTAAGGCCCGTTCACACCAAGGAAGATAACTATAACAAAAATGATAGATATGTAGTTCTAAAAATTGATCTAAATATAAAAGAATGGACTCCACACCACAGCTATAACAATAACAGCACAAAGAGAAAAGATATTGATGGAATCACTTTCAGAATTTTTTTTTTCCTCAGCTGATGAACGATAAAAATCGACAGCCAGTCATAACCCATTCCACTTTAAAGAGCTTGAGCATTTAAAGTGGTAGACAACAAACCTGCCACGCGTGCTTAGAATAAACAAATAAACGTTTATAAATGTTTAAATGTAGAATAAACGTGCTATGGTGTGAACGCTAATACAGTTATGATTATGGTTATCTTTAGTTATCATTCTTGGTATGAACAGGCCATTATGTTAGTGATTCTGGTGGTCCTAAAGTGTAAAGCCCGAGTCATTCTAGTAAATCAGTTCGTCCTAAATGGTCCACTGTCGCATATACATTGGAAAGTCAAATTCATTCTATTGAATTGTTTTGTCTTAGTTAATCTATTTTCTCATATGCAGCACTGGAAAGTCTGATTCATTCTAGTGAATTGGTTCGTCTAAAATGGTCCACTTTTTTAAAACGGTCAACTTTTTTCTTATGTGTAACGGACGTGTAAACCTCACTCCCCTAATCTCAAGAGGTGCTCTAGTGACTGACACTAGAGACTGTGGTCTTTAGCCTCCTTGTTAGAGCGCCCGCCTCCAATGCTGATGGACACGGATTCGAGCCCCGCTCAGAGTAGGCGGTTTGAACAGGAGAGGTTACATTGGTGCCGTGACCCGGATGGGAGTGAGGTTTAGGGGGGCAAGTGTAACGGACGTAGGCCAGTAAGAGCTGTGCGTGTAAACCTCACTCCCCGATCTCAAGAGGTGCTCTAGCGACTGACACTAGAGACTGCGGTATTTAGCTTCCTTGTTAGAGTGCCCGACTCCCATGCCGATGGACACGGGTTCGAGTCTCGCTCAGAGTAGGCGGTTTGAACAGGAGAGGTTACATTGGTGCCGTGACCCGGATGGGAGTGAGGTTTAGGGGGGCAAGTGTAACGGACGTAGGCCGGTAAGAGCTGTGCGTGTAAACCTCACTCCCCAATCTCAAGAGGTGCTCTAGCGACTGACACTAGAGACTGCGGTATTTAGCTTCCTTGTTAGAGTGCCCGACTCCCATGCCGATGGACACGGGTTCGAGTCTCGCTCAGAGTAGGCGGTTTGAACAGGAGAGGTTACATTGGTGCCGTGACCCGGATGGGAGTGAGGTTTAGGGGGGCAAGTGTAACGGACATAGGCCAGTAAGATCTGAGCGTGTAAACCTCACTCCCCTGATCTCAAGAGGCACTCTAGTGACTGACACTAGACACTGCGGTCTTTAGCCTCCTTGTTAGAGCGCCTGACTCCCATGCCGGTGGACCGGGGTTCGAGTCCCGCTCAGAGTGGGCGGTTCAAACAGGAGGGGTTACATATACAGCACTGTAAAAAAAAAGAGTTTAATTTTAGTGAATCAGTTCATTCGGATGGTTATTGTCCTTTTTATGACTTCAACTCAAATGACTTTACTCTCACTGCATATTATGTTAATACAACCAATTTAACAGATGTGGAAAAAAAAAATAAAACTTCTATTGCAGTTATACCAATGCAAAAGTCTGTTATGATATTTTTGTGAAAAACCTGAATTAATGCAATATAAAATATTTATCTTAAATGCGTTGTTGAAAATAATTATTTGGTCTTTGTCTGTGCATAGATGGAAACAATTCTGGAGAAACTTAGTACACAGGAGAAAGCCATTGCATCTGTGGGGACAACAGTGGCCCAGACGGAGCAGCTGCTTAAAGACCTCGATATGCTGGAGACCACAGCAGAGGTTTAAAATTTTAATGGTTAAAATATTTAACCTTCTCTTTTTTACTAGGAAACATTCATAGAAAATAAAAAGAAACATGCCTTATTGAGATTGTGCTTCAGTTCAAATACATTGCACACCACATATGTTGATTGACGCTGATGTTGAGAGTTGACAAGGGGAAACATCTTTTGACCTGTATTTTAACTGATATACACAAGTGTTTGATTAATAGCTGAGAGCGCTGTATTGTTCTTGCAGGAGGAAATGGGCCGTGCTCAGATTATTATTCTGCATGGGCATCAGCTTGCAGCAAGTCATCACTACGCTCTTGCCCTAATAGTTCAGCGCTGCAATGAACTGAGGCATCACTGTGACACTCTCACAACAGCTCTGCGTGCCAAGCGGGCATCTCTCACGCGCATACGAGTCCTTCTGTTGCGGTTGGAGGAGGTATTAACTATGCAAATGCAAGAAACATGTAATATATGCACTTTATGCAAAACATATACAGACTCTGCATATCTGTGTATGGGCAGACTGTGCGTTGGTGTGATGAGGGGGCCTATCTGCTGGCTAACCAGCTGCTGGATAAGTTTCAGTCCAAAGAGGGGGCGCAGGCAGCCCTGCGGGACATTGAGAAACTGATGGAGACGGCGCCCTCAGTCCTGCGGTCTAACCCGGACTTCCTCAGTCTGGAGTTAGAAGCAATACTCACACCCCAGCTGCAGGTACTGACAGACCTGAAAAAAGCACAAATATATACCCTTTGAGACCAGTATTGAAAATTGAATACAAAAATTATATTTATAAATTATATGCTAATTATATTATCACTAAAAATGTAAAAATGTGCATTAATTGTATCATTTCTTTCTGAAATGTCCCTCTTTTGCTTTAAAGTCATGACGGAACTAGCAACATATATTTTCTTTCATATTGTGACATACATCAGAGTGAAACGTATTAGCAAAAAAGTGTGTCGCACAGGTATCTCTCATTAGCATTCGCTCCTGCGACCTCGTTCTGCTCCCACGGCTCTCGGCTCACCCTGCTTCATACCATAGTAACGTTAATAAAACTTTAATACATTAGCTCATCCATGAACATGATTTCTGCCCGAGTCCGTCGGCTGTGGTGGTGAAGACAACAACTCAAAGTCATCAAGCTACTTCTTTGTTTTGAATAAGTGACCTCTAGTGGTGAAAATGACATGTTGTGCCTTTAAACAAGTTTAAAGGGATAGTTCACCCAAAAATGAACATTTTGGGCCCTATCATACACCCGGCGCAATGTGATGCCAGGCACGACGCAAGTGTTTTTTTCTAGTTTCAGCCCGACCCAGTTATCATTTTCACGTCCAGCGCCACATTGTTTAAATAGCAAATGCATTTGCACCCATTTGTGCACCCATTTGTGCACCCATGGGCGTGCTGGTCTGAAAACGAGGTGTGTTCAGGCGCATTGTTGGCGCATTACTATTTTGAGGCAACTGAAATAGACTGCGCCATTGACCAACTGAAACCTGGTCTAAAGTCAATGGTGCGATATTTGTTTTGTTATTTAAACAAATTACTAAAGTAATATGTTTGTAGTTATTAATTAGTAATATGTGCCTATATGCGGGTGCACAACGCATGTACACTCTGCTTATTCCACACACAGGAAAGCGCAGCAGCACACAAACATGCCAAATATTAAAAATAAAAAGATTACAATGTAAAAAATTATTATTGTGTGCATAAAGATAAAAATGCTTTGGTGGAATCCAGCTTTTCCCGTAGATGGTCTGTTCACGCGCTTTAACCTCTTGCACAAGCAGATCCGTTTCCTAACTAGAGAAGCGTTCAGTTTTTCCGCTTGCAAATTCCGCCATGTAAATAGCAAGTCCGCCATGGCGCGAGCGCAACTGGCTTTTAAAGGGAATGAGAGATGAGACTCTGATTGGTTTATTGCATGTTACACCCAAAACACACCCATTACTCATTTAGAGAATAGGGACAACCCTTTTAGACCATGCGCCGGGTGCGCCGACCATTTTTCCCGTCCTTAAACTAGCAAAAGTTAAGTGCACCTGCACCGTGCGCTTTAGAGCATGCGCTTAGATCGTTAAAATAGGGCCCTTAGTCATCATTTACTCACCCTTTTTCATTCTAAACCCGTATGCCTTTATTTCTTTTGTGGAACATAAAATAAGATATTTTGAGAAAAGTCTCAAAAAAGTGTCTTCTTTTGTATTTACTAGAATAAAGAAAGTCATACAAGTTTGGAACGACATGAGGGTAAATAATGACGCCATTTTTATTTTTGGGTAACTTTACCTTTAATATCTCACAGTATCTCATTTGTTTCTCTTAGACAGCAAGAAGATTAAATGAACTTCCTGATTCACTGATTTTTCTCCTGAAAAAAGATGCCTCAATCACACATATGTATAGAGTATCAAAACTGCGCTCCGATTTCCGAATTCTTTTTCTACAGTATGTCCTTAATCATCCTCTATCGATCAAGTGCCTATTTTAAGTTCACTCTCTTTTCCTTTCATGTTAGTCTCAGATAGAGGCTGTCACAGAGAAGGTATCAACAGTACAGGGAATGATCCAGAGCCGACAGGCCTGTCTGAGAAAACTGGCTGATATTCAGGTCAGACCCATCCAGCTGGTCGCTCCAAGGCCTGAGAACTCACCACGCTGCAAATCCCCTCTGTTCTCTCCTAAACACAGTATGTTTATCTATTTCAACCACATTTGCTCACGGTAAACATACTGTTTCCATTGGTCTGAATGTTTCCTGTCTTTTTCTAAGGTTTTGATGTGAACTCCAGTTTAAGGTTTTCTTTTGATCTTGCACTCCCTGGTAAAAGGGCCTCACGGAAAGGTCCCAGCACAAAGAAGGTTTGGCTGACCAACCTCATTCGTCTCAAAATCATTCAAAGTGCACTTCTACTTGTTGCTGACAGCTTTAGGATCTTTTCCTGGTTCTTGTAGATAGAGGTGATGCACGACTACGAGGAGAACCGCAGCTGTCTGTCCTACGGCCCAGATGGAGTTGAGAACCCCGACCAGCACAAACGGTGAGCATTTATGCAATATCTTGACAAAAATTTATGTTCACGAATCATTAATTCCTTCTCAACCTCCTCTCTTTGTCTGTCTCTCACCAGTCTCTTTCCCTTTCTGTCCTCATCTCTTTCTTCCCCTCTCTCCTCTGTTATTGCCCATGCATCCCTCGCTTCTCCAGCCATGTAATGAAGGAGCTGATTGAGACGGAGAGAATCTATGTGGAGGAGCTGCTGTCTGTTTTGCTGGTAATGTCTTGACGGAATGACCTTGAAATAATTGGTCTGTGTTTTGTTTTCCCTCATCCCATTTGCCTCACAGCTGTGATATAGTAGATGATCTTTGGATGCACTCATTTTGAATTCCACATTCACATCTTTCCTTTCACAATGTAGTTTATAGTGTCTTGGTGAGTCAGAGCCTGATCACGTAATTACACACACTTTTTTCTGATGTTTTCTGTACAACCATTGATAGAGACTGCCATATAAACAAAAACAAAGCAAACTGTGATGGCTCTGATCATTTGGCACAATGATTAAGGGTGCAACAGAAATGAAAAGTGTACAATTAGAGCTAATATAATAGTTCTAAAACATTTTACAGCTCTTTGATGTTTAGAATATTTGTAAGTCATACATTTTTTTCTGTTCCTGGGTGACAGGGTTACAGGGCAGAGATGGATAACCCATCTCTCTCTAATATACTGCCATCTGTACTGCGAAACAAGAAAGAAGAGCTGTTTGGAAATCTGCCGGAGATCTATAAATTCCACAGCAGGTGAGAAATATGCCCACACACATGGATACATAAACACACATTCATGCTGATCATGTCTTTGTTGTGTAGGATATTCCTGCAGGACCTTGAGAGCTGCTTAGAGTCTCCAGAGAGAGTGGGAGCACGCTTTTTGGAAAGGGTGAGCAATTCTGTCATATCTATATATGTAAGGGCATATGGTTTTCCTTTGAACTTTCTATTTATCAAAGAATCCTGAAAAAAAAAAAAAAATCACATTTTTCACAAAAATATTAAGCAGTGCAAATGTTTTCAACATTGATAATAATAAGAAAGGTTTCTTGAGAAACAAATCAGCATATCAGATTGATTTCTGAAGGATCATGTGACAATGAAGACTGGACTAAGTTAAAGGAATAAATTATGTTTTGAAATATACTGTATTGAAACAGAAAACTTTTTAAATTTTAATAACACTTCACAGTATTACTGTTTTTACTGTATTTTGATCAAATAAATGCAGCCATGGTGAGCATGAGACTTCTTTCATAAACATGAAAAAAATCTTACTGACCACAAGCTTTTGAGCAGTAGCGTGTGTGTGCGTGTGTGTGTGTATTGGTGTGTAATGCAACAAATCTGTGTATCTTTAATGACATATCATAACAGGGCTTGACGTTAACTTTTTTTGCTCACAAACCACTGTGGCTAGTGGTTTTCCAAAGTTACTAGCCACTCAGCATTTTTACTGGCCACAATTTTGACATCAATACCATGGGGAAAAACTGCCATATAGATATTTTTAATATTATCTCATAATTTGGCAGCTGGTATATTAGGCTGCTGTCACTTTAAGACCTGCTGCATGGATCCATTATACTGTTATACATGCGTTTTCTTTTCAACTGCTAACATAGTTCTCATAACTGACTGTGTTTAAGTGAATACTCACCAAGACCGGCATTTTGACATTATTTTGTGTGTATTTGACTCGCTGTTGGAGAGATGAGAGAGCGAGAAAGCACAGCGGGTACTGTGTGTCTATTCTGGGGAAAATGAGTATGAGTAACGAAAAAATTATATTTTTGACAACACTACATTGTGCTTTGTTTTTTGTTTTTGTTTTTTAGATGCCATTTTAAAAGAGTATAATTGAAAAATGTATATATTATATATAAAATTCAACCCGCCAAAGTGGCTAGTATTAGTGCCTGCATTACGCCACTGCTGAAATTTGCCGGGTTGGCGGGTGTTAATGTCAAGCCCTGCATATGAACCATCGGTCAGTAATGATACTGACACAAAACATTTATTTTGATATGGACATCACTGAAAATAATGATAACTTGCTGTTTGTGAGTCATACAGTATGTTGATTCAGTCACACTAACTGAAACTGGTAAATTTTGAACTATTTATTAAAAGAACCGGCTCAAAAGAGTCATTCACTATGGACTGAAAATACACTGGTCATGCTGTATGTCTTTGATTCACTAAAAAGGACCGACTCATAAGAATCATTGGTTCGTAAATTGTTTGTTTGTGACTAGACTGGTCATGTTGGACATTGTTTTTGCATGCAGGCTCTGGTGACATCTCAACAGAAAGAAATTTTTTGCCATTATTTTGTGGTACACTGTCTTTTATTGCACCACATTCAATAGACTGTGAAGTTACATTCACAATTCAGGTAAATATGATTTATTCTGCTGCGGTGCTGAACATTCGGTAGTGACGCCCTAGAAAAGTAGTGTAGGAACCACTGATTTGTGTTCCTTTAACTGTTCTTTTGTAATGAATTGTTTTACAGAAAGAAAATTTTCAGGTCTACAAGCGCTACTGCCAGAACAAACCTCGCTCAGATGCCCTCTGGAGGCAGTGTTCTGATTCAGTCTTCATCCAGGTATTGATGTGGATATGTTTTAGAATTCACACATCCATACAATAACAATTGATTGAAATGATTACAATAAACAGCACACAGATATCTATAGGCATAGATAGTGATTAGTGGAATGGTTTATATCCTGTTATGAGTTTTAAATATTTTACTTTCTGTTTTCTTATGTAGGAGTGCAAAAGGAAGTTGGATCATAAACTAGGGCTGGACTCATATTTGCTCAAACCTGTTCAGCGTTTAACCAAGTACCAGCTTCTTCTTAAGGTGCTTAACCAAAACAAACCAAATACAAATTTTAATTTTTTTTTAATGTCTATTTTCACTTAAAGTTTCCTGTCTCTTTGATTAGGAACTACTCAAGCACAGCTCAAACTCACAGTATGCATCTGAGCTGCAGGGGGCGCTAAATGCCATGCTGGATCTCCTCAAGTCTGTCAATGACTCCATGCATCAAATTGCCATCACTGGTTATGAGGTGTGGCTAACAAATGAGAATGGAGACAGGAGGAATATTAAAGTGTGCCTATTGTGCTATTTTAAAGGTTCCTACTTTTGTTTTGAAGGTCTCCTACAATATGTTTACATGCATCCAAACAGCATCACCTCTTTTATCACAGTGTCCGAAACGGGTCGATCAAGGACTCGTTCTCTCTAATCCCCGCCTTACCGAGAGCCTACTCTGCTCTGATTGGTCAGATGGCCCAGTCTGTTGTGATTGGTCAACCGCTTACAGCCCGTGTCAGAAATGAAACGCACATTACCATATCTGAATTTCAGCTCCAGATGCTTCCTCAACACTTGACACACAGTGATACGAACGATGGCGTTGGTTTTATTTTTACTCTGCAGATCTTTTAGATTCACAAACAGCTATTTTACACACTACATGAAAGGTAATATCCAAAAAAGCATAATGGGGCACTTTAATGTTTACCGAAACTGAGTCAGTCAAATATGTTTTTGTTATTAGAATATGGCCTACAATTAACTTTAAAAGTGCTGCTTTTTACATTCCTACATTTGATTTTCTACGTGTTCTTTGTATCTAGGGTGAATTGAGTGACCTGGGTCACGTCCTTATGCAGGGCTCCTTCAACGTCTGGATCAACCATAGGAAAGGCCCAACTCGCATGAAGGACATGGCTCGCTTTAAACCCATGCAAAGGCATCTGTTTCTTCATGAAAGAGCTCTGCTTTTCTGCAAGAAGAGAGAGGAGAGTGGAGAGGGACATGATCGGACAGCCTCTTACAGCTTCAAACACTGCCTGATGGTGAGAGAGAGCGAGAGACCAACCTATTTGGCATTTAAATATTTATTTTGTCAGAATGCATGACTACTTTTGAATGACCATCAACGTAGAAAGATGATTTTGGCAGCCAGATGGTGCAGTTACCACATCCACCATGCAGCTAACCAGCCAACTTTGACCTGCTTTCTACATTTAAACCATTTTTGAGCATGTTGTGTTGCACTGATGTTGAGGTTAAGCACGTATTTGTTTATTCCAGTCCTATTTTAAGTGTGCTCAAAGAGATTGACGTTTTTATGAAAGGGGTTTTAGGCTTAACTCAAATTCCATTGGCAGTTTAAAAACCCACAAGGTTATTAAAACACTGCATTACTGAATTTCCAAGTGAGATCTTTGACCCCTCTGTTTCATTTGCAGATGAGTGCTGTTGGTATCACAGAAAACATCAAAGGGGATGTAAAGAAGTTTGAAATTTGGTACAACGGAAAGGAGGAGGTGTATGTTGTTCAGGTGAGTCATTTATCAAGGTTAAAACTCCACAGAATGCAATGGATAAAAAGTTACAAGTGCCTCTGTCATCACTTACTAACGCCTCTTCAATGCCTCCTCGCTGATGGGGATATCTCAAAAATCGCTTGTTCACAGTGAACATTAATGTCAAGTCCTGAATACAAATTTGTTTGTAGAACTTGCAGAACTAAATAATATGTGGGTTTTTGGATATACTTCAGAAGAATTAGCCATTTTTTAGACAGATTTCATTTACACTGTGGTCTAAGAGTCATGAGATCACATTTAAAATAAGTGATTCAAAAGATATTTTAAAACTGGAAATAAGAAAAAGGTTTTAGGTTTTAATGTATATATATATATATATATATATTTTTTTTTTTACTAAACTTTACTAAACTTAAAATGATTACTAAAATCAATATGATGATAATATAACTTGTAATAAAAAATAAATAAATAGAATAAAAGTATTTAAAATATAAAATATTACATTCAAATATATAAAAATCAGATATGAATAAATGATATAACATTTTATATATAAAATAAATGAATTATAACAATGTAAATAAATATTAAATAAGAAAAGCATTCACTAGTGGCCTCATTTGTGTGTAAAAATCTTATCTGTATCTTGTAATTGTTTTATTTTGCAGGCTCCAACAGTAGATGTGAAGATTGCATGGCTCACTGAGATTAGAAAAATCCTCAACAATCAGCAAAAGATTGACAAAGGTTCCTACATTGCATTTCCGTTTCTGTTAAAATCGGTGTTTAATGTTTTCAATTTTGAACTGGTATGTCTTGGTTAAATCAGTCTTGTTTAGTGAGTCAGTCTCTGCTTTTCTCTTTCTCAGGTGATGCTCAACCGTATAGTGAGCAGCCATTATTCCCACCATTGGGCGACAGGTGATCCTCACTGTATTCCCATAACCCGTCACATTGCTTTTGCAATCTCTTCTATAGCATGGATGTAAAATGTGTAAATCAACATCTGAATATGAAAGCATTTGAAATTTAGCACTATAATCAACAGGTTTTATCAAGCAGTGCTGCCTTATGTAAATCACCTTCATAAATACTGTATGCTTTGAGCCCATCTGCATGATGGATATAGTCCTAATCTGTATCATACTGGCATGAAAAACACTCTTGATCTCCTCATTTTTGAAACCTATTTGATGGAAACATTTGGCTTGGACTTTGGAGAGCCAAATGTAAAATGCTATTTGCAGTAAATGACTGTTTAATAAGCATTATGGACTATTTTCAGACATTTAGTGTGAAAAGAAGAATCCTAATCTAGTCTTAATGTAATTTTAGTCTAGTCATGGGCTAATTAATTGGCTAAAGTGCAAGTTTTGATTATTTTGATGTAACATTTAGGATTATTTTTGAAGTGACACACACACACACACACACTTCACCCTAAATGAATGCTATGTATATTTGTAATAAATAATAATAGTAAAAAACATAATTACGTTTGGGAAGTCATTTGCAGCACATAGTACTTTATATTTGATTTTCAAAACAATTTCTTTGAATGTCATGTTGTTCAGTGGAACAGGATTGGAGTCAATATCATGTCAACTCAGCTAATATTGAATGTTTACTGAAATTCAATTTACTGACTTTAAAATTACACTCATATAATTAATTCTGAGTTTATTTAGCATTTTTTTACTGTTGGCTACTGACTGCAGTCCTGTTCAAGAATATTCTGTTTGTGACGATGTTTGATGGTTGTTGTTGTTTTTGCCCTGTGTTTTTTTGATGCCCTTTTTTTCCTGTCGGTTCATCGGTTGGTGGGTCAGTGTGAGGCATATGTCCGTGTGCATGCCCTGGAGTTCCACACAGATCACTGGCTGCTCAGGTTGTTTTGATGTCCTTCCTCACAGCAAGCTCCAGGGGGCGTCGGTCAGCTCAGAGGACACCGATTCAGGCCGTGTGAGTCCGGTTCTGACAGACCCAGTCATCATTTCCCCACGTCCCCGCCACCACAATCGTCGCAGTGAGTCAGAGGCTGTGGGAAGGCCATTTTCATTGGAATTTAGTCTGGTTGATAGGTGCAGGAAAATTTACTATGCTATCTAACATAATGGGTTTTTGAAATGGGATTTTTAATATGTAATATGTAAATTGTGGTACATTCATTTGCATGAAATTGAATCACATTATTGCAATGCATGAAAAATTTACAATCCACATGGTGGGAATGTCAGTATGGTTCGGCTGGTTGTGGGTTGCAGGCTGGCCTGGGACTTCTCAGTCAGTGGACATCTGTGAGGGTCTGGAGGACTGGACCACTGACCTCTCAAACATCTCTGACTCTGATGAAGAAGACGATGTGCTGCTGGTGAGCTTGAACCTTTAGATATCGCTCAGATTCACAGTTATTTTCAGAGGGACATCGCAAAAACATTGTATTGCTGATGAACGAATTCCCTTCATTATTCTCAGACCACTGTATTTTATTTTATTTTTTAAAGGGTTTATTTAGTTGTAATTGGATTTAGCCAGTGGCCATTTTGTTTATTGTTATGGCCAAGCCCAACCCTGAATATTGCTTCAATTTTGTTTTTGGTGAATCTGAAAGAAATATGGTTGTAACATTTGGGGGGATCTTTTCATTGAAACCAGGTTTCAACGATGAAGGATTTTGGTTTTATATAGTCTGTATGATTTGCTTTGACCTTGTATTATGCTGGTTTGTTTGTTTTTTTAGGTTCCTGGAAGGTACAGAGCAATGTTGGATCACTTAAAGTGTGGCAAGGATGATGTAATAATCAAATCTGGTGACGTCATTCACGTGCTGCAGGAGAGTGCAATGGGGCTTTGGTGAGTAATTTTCCATTTTTAATTTATGCTTAAGTTGCAATAGACTTTTATTCTCTATTGTGACGTATATCCGAGTGAAATTGCTTCTCAAACAAGAAATAATGTAAGGCATAGTGTTGCCAGATTGGGTTAACGATTTCCAGCCCAAAAGCTCTCCAAAACCCGCCCAAAACATTCATTGGTCATGGCAATCAAGGTTTATAAGGATGACAAAATAACATTATAAAAATGAATCAATTTCCCTGCCAGGAGAACAATACAACAGGAAAATGGATCAAAACAAATACAGTAAAGGAAAATGAGCAAAAATGACAAAAATGTTTCACCCAAACAGGTAGAAACTGTTAAAGTATGTCAAATATTTGCAAACGGCAGTCAAGAAATTAACAGACTTTAACCCTCACACCATAAAAGACGAAAATGTCATTCATGTTCAAAAAATGAACAGCAAAAATAATATGCTTACCTTTGTGTTGTGCTTTAATATTCCATAAAAAAAAACAAAAATTGTCCATTTTGTTTTCATGTTGACTTTAAGTGCACCAAAAAATATAAGCCATGCTCTGATCTTATGATTCTGGTCGATGTTAATATTAAGCTGATCATTTTATGGCTCATAACTATTAAAATACTACTTTGTCTAAATAAATAATTAAATACTGAACTCAAAAACACTAAACTTAAAATCAGTATTTTTAAATGCTACATGTGAATTTAAGCATCACAACTTTATAATGTACAGCATGAAAAAGGATAATCATTTTGAGATTACACTTAACAGTGTATATAATAAATATATTAAAATCTTTTAATATCTTCCATTAATCCATATGGTACCAAATACTGATTTATTGTGCATCCCTAAATAATATATTTTTACAAAACACCACCTACATGCTTTTGCCTATTTAAGACTTAATAATTATTAATAATATTTGGTTCCAAAATGCTAATATATGGTATAGAACGTTGATTTATTACTCTCAGGACGAGAACATATTAAATCATTCTGAATCACTAGTTACGCAACAAGCCTCAGTCTAATTAAGTTAATGATCAATATCATGCTGTAATTCCCACAGGCATGTTAAGAATTTGACTCGTGGAGGTGAAGGAAAACTCCCTGTAGATACACTTCTGAGAATGCTGGGAGATGCAGGCAGAAGTCCCTCCATTAGGTCGGGAGGTGGATTTGTGGTGAGTAAACTCTATAGGCCTAATGATTTTTGTCACTTCCTGCTTACAAGTAGTGTAATTGATGTTAGAAACTATAAACTATACTCTAAATACTCTAAATTAATTTATGCAGCTTACATGTTGTTGTCACTTGTTATACATGCTATACTTACATAAAAATATGTTGAAAATTTTATTTTAAAGGGGTCATGACATGGGTTTTTTTTATTATATGTTTCTTGAGGTTAAAAAAAAAACACCAAAAATATATGAACAAAAATATATCTGACCCTCTGTCTGAAATTATCCGTTTTTAAGGTGCGGCTCCTTTAAGGCTTGTCAGTGAATGGCCACTGTTATGATTGGCTAACATCATTGCATAGGAAATGCCCACTCGCTATTGAAGGAGAGTAAGTGTTTTGAAAACATTATCCATATAAAACTGTCATGTACAGACAAAGCATTATGAAATCATGTACTTACAGACAGTTTGTGATGCAGCTGCAGATCCAATACAGTCGGCTGCTTCATCTTTCAATGAAAGTTTCTTTGCAAACTCTCTATTACACTGTGAAAAAAAATGCTCTGAACATTCTGACGTGATCCAGGACGCCATTAAAATAAACCATCCACTTGTTTCCAACGCTGGGATCCTTAAGAAGTCTGTAAAGAGACGCAAATGAGCTGTTTAAACAGGACACGTCAAAACAAACGTTCTTTTACTCTTTCATTTGCCCCGTTGTCAGCAGACTCAAGCTCGTGGACTGTCACAAACTGAACAATGGGTTCTTTTTGACTCAACGCGACGCTCAGTGTAGGCAAATGTCAGCCGTTAAGTGACTGAATGCCAGTGGGCGGGGCCTATGGTGTGATGATGGATAACTATTTGTCAGTGTCTTGCTCTGGAGGCAGTCATATGCAAATGTATTTGCCTGTGTGATGTCACAGATCCCCCCATATCAAAACGAGCTGTTTTTGGAGCTTGATTAAATAAATGCCTTGTTTATAACGAGGAGGACGTTTCAAGCTATGAAACTTGCAGGAGGTTTTAATGGTACAAAGACCTCTTATATGCCAAAAGATCAAGGCAAATTTGATTTCTCATGTCATGACCCCTTTAACGAGACAAACTGATTCAATTTTATCAGACATGAGCATATACTGTGCTGTACTGCAGTAGAATCTTTTCTTTATCTAAAGCACTTCGATATTGTCTCATAGGTACGAGAAATATAAACAGCAGGAAGCCCAGCAACACCTAAGTACATAAACCACATGTACACAAAGCTCCCACCATGTGACAACCCTAAAGGCCATTACTCTCATTCAGGACTGAGCCCTGTCACGCCAAACTGACACACACAAACAAACACAAAGTCAGGAAAACAGAGCCGCCTAGTCAAGAGAAAGTTTCCATCTGCCATCAGTGGAGATTGTGGATTATGTTGGATTTAAAGACAAAAAGAGACACCATCTACAACAATACAGTGTGACAATAAAAGGAGCTTTGTGAAGCACAAACTTTACACTGATCCACTTCATCCCTGGAAGGTACTATCACCATACTGTGCCATAACACATGATATGAAACATGTATTTGTGTAGTTAGAACAGTATTTCATTGTATTTTAAAGCAGGAAAGTTTTTAGCATGGCGTGTACACTGACCTGTGAGAACAGATGGGTACGGTGGTTGGACACTTGTTTTAAAAAGCCATTTTAATGCTGGAATAGATACTAGTGCTACAGTGAATGAAAGATGAAAGCTCACATCAGTATCTAGTCTATGTGCCAAAATCTAACATTCCATTTCCAAACGTACCAGGTTGATCTTAATTCTTCTTTTTTTTTTTATTATTCTGGCTTTGCTTTGGCATCAAAACATGCTGCTTACCTTCAGATGATCCTGTGTTTATATTCATATTTACTTTAAGTCAGATTAAATATGGCTGTTCTGGGCTATTTAGCACATCTTTTTAGTTTTCAAAGTGTTTTACATGGGATTACTGTAGAAGTAGCATGATTCATTTGTAAATATTTTGTTTTAAAATTCATTTTTCAGCACATCCACCACCATATTTGGGTCAGTTTTTGTCACTGAAATAAAACTGTGCTTGGTGGTATACATCATCATAATGTCCACTGTAAGCTTGTCCATTCCATTATTTTTTTTTATTGTTCTCCCTGTCCCTTCCTGCATTCACGATGTGCACTTAACTTTGTTAACCGCCTAGAATCTGTTGAGGTGAATGTGCAAGATGTCAACTATTTCACTAGTTAGCCTCATTAAAAACTAGAATGAATAAATACATAACCGTTCAAAAGTTTGGGGTCAGTAAGATTTTTTTTTAAATTTAAAAATTAATAATTTAATCCAGCAAGGATGCTGATCAAAAGTAGAAGTTAAGACATTGATAATGATTTCTATTTTTAAAAAATGCTGGTCTTTTAAATTTTCTATTCATCAAAGAATGTATCAATATATCACTGTATCACGGTTTCCACAAAAATATTAAGCAGCACAACTGTTTTCAATACTGATAATATAAGAAATGTTTCTTGAGCATCAAATCAGCATATTAGAATGATTTCTGAAGGATCATGTGACACTGAAGAGTAATGGCTGCTGAAAATTCAGCTTGGCCATCACAGGAATAAATTACATTTTTAAAATATATTAAAACAGTTGTTTTAAATTATAATAATATTTTACAATGTTACTATTTGTACTGTATTGTTAAAAAAAAAACAGCCTTGATGAGCATAGGATTTCTTTTAAAAAATATCAAAAAATTTAAAAAATCTTACCAACCCCACAATTTTGAAAGGTTGTGTAAGTGCATGTCATAAAGTTAAAAAGGGGAAGAAGAAAAGGCAGAAGAAAAACAGATGTGGTCTGAATGAGTTTCATGTGTACTTCAGTTTGAAGGACATTTCTTAAAGCCATACACTTCTGGTGTATAATATGTACAGAGACGAAAGTAACCTCATACTTATTTGTGGTACTGTATATCATGTATGAAAATAATTTCAGTAGATGTACAAGCACAAAGTATAAGATGGTAAACTATATTTTCTTGATTGTTACAGGATGTTTGTTGAATGATGACTAGTAAATATCATCTGTACAGAAATGTCTGTGAGCTCTAATTCATTCCAACATGTATTTTTCTTCAAAACAAATCTGGAATTCAAACTCTATCGACCACTATTGGACATTTGTCCTGTTCTGATCCCAGTAACGTTACTTATCCAGTTCATATATTTTGAGATGCGGGTGTAGATGCCATACTTTCCCTCTTTGGCGCACTCTTCACCCCAGCTGACGATGCCCGTGAGGAACCATGTGTTCTGAAAGAGGGTGGCATGGGGTCCTCCACTGTCTCCCTGACAGGAATCCTTGCGTACCGTACTGTAACCGGCACAGAACATGAAGCGGGTGATGGCGTAGGTGCTGCTGCCTTTGCACTCTGTCCGGTCCACGTAGGGGAGCTCTACTTTCTGAAGTGTTTTGGATTCGATGCCCCCGTGCCGTAGCCTTCCCCAGCCACTCACCAGGGAGTTTTGCGCGTTCTTGAGCAGGTTCTCTGTGAAGTCTTTAGAGCCCAGGCAGATGGGCAGGGCGTAGTCTGAGAATTTGACGGGTCCCTTGAGCTTCAACAGGGCGATGTCATGATTGTAAAGACTCTGTTGAGAGTTGTAATGTGGATGGATATGCCACTCCGCTACAGTGTGTTCACTCTCTTTTCCCTCCTCCATTGAGATATCATGTTCCCCTAAAGAAATATGTTAACTAATTTACAATATGCATGACATCACATCACATTTGCCCTGAAAGACAAAACTGTTGATTAAATAAAAATAAATAAAAATAAATGAGTTAATAAAATAAATAATATATAAACAGAGACGTAGACAAGACGTAGTGTTAGTAGTAGTAATAGTAATAATAATGATTTCAGTGTAGTTGGTCTCTCACCCACTCTGATGAAGAAAGATCCCCAGTTTCCTTCAACACAGTGGGCAGCTGTAATGACCCATTCTTCACTGAGAAGAGAGCCTCCACAAAATACAACCTTATTCACCTTTTCCATAAAAACTACCTGCCAGAGAGAAAAAGACAGTCAATTTCCCTCAGGATTGATATTACGGTTTTTATTGTAATGTCCTCCATATAACATTCTATTCTGTTGATTTTTTTTGACACAAACCAGAGAAAATTATACCAGCCCTGCTTCATAAGGTGAGAAGCAATCTTAAGAATGTTTTATTTACACACACAGTTCATTACTTACCTGCCAGGGAATCTCCCCTGGTGTTGCTTCATTGCCTCCTACAATGCGATGTTTATTGTTTGTTGCATTTTTGGTAGTTGGTAGAGTAGAAAAGAATGGGGAGGAGCTGTTGTCCAGTGTAGGTTGAAGTGTGCTAGTGCTGTTCACTTCAGGGGAATCTGTAAGACTGGACTCCGTCACATTGTGTTCTGTTGTATTGACGTGATTGACAAAGTGATTTTGATTTCCATTCTCAGCACCGATAAAGGACCTCGAGTCAAGAGTTTCAGCAATACTCTTTCCAAGACGTCCACATGGGTATTGCCCTATAAAGATGCAAGTAGATGAATTAAGAGCAAGATCTAATAAACAAACCAACCCAAGCATCTGCTAAAACATGCAATCAAATTCCTTAAATGAAAATGGTATTCAAAATACACTACTTTATAGGATGAAAGGTCATACTGCACAATATAAGAAAAGCTTTGAGCTTGAAATACAGTTTGTGTTCCAGTGAAAATACAGTGACTTAATGCAGATAAATGGCATGCAATAAGTGGGAATAGATTCCAGTACCTGTAGGTTCACATGTCCTGTCGTCCAGAGCCAATCTGTAACCCTCGGCACAGTCACACACTGCTCCATAAATTTGATCCACAATGCAGAAGTGCATGCAGCCTCCATTATTTACATGACACTGTTTTGCCATCTCTGCACCAGACCAAACCATGAAACATGAAACAAGATTTTAGCAGAGGAAGATCTTAAGAGTAACTAAAGCAGGTTAAGAATTTCTTTTTGACAAAGTACTGAGATAAAAAAAAAAAAAAAAAAAAAAAAAAAAAATATATATATATATATATATATATATATATACACACACACACACACACACATATATATGTGTGTGTTGTTTTCAATATGTATTTAAATTATTAAATTATATTTATTTATTTTAAATTACATTTAGAAAAATTCTTTATATATATATATATATATATATATATACATTCAATAAAATATAAAATAAGACCATATTTTGACATATTTTTTAAATAAATTATGTTGTCTTAAATAGAAGACATAATGCCAAATCTTACCTAACTCACAGTTCCTCCCACTAAAGCGGGTTGGACACCAGCAGGTATATGTATTCATACCATCCTCACATCTTCCACCATTCTGACAGGGAGATGACTGACACTGGTCTCCATCTGAAAGAGGAGAGGCCATGATAATGTATAATGAACACACAGAAATACAGATTCAGGATCAGTGTTCTACATAGCACATACATCAATATTTGTACTCACCCATATAAGTGGCCCAGAATTTCATCTGAAACAGAGTTTGAAAAGTTTTAAACTCACAAAGAGAGAGTCCTAAAAATGTTCTTATGAAATAAACATAGTTACTAGTTACAAACAAACATAGTAAACATAGTTACATAGATTAGTTAGTTACAACTAGTTATAAACATAGTAAACATAGTTACATAGATACTCACGGTTTGCTCATGGTCTTCAAAGAACTCTCTGGCCTCCTCTAGATTGCAGCGCTCTTCGATACATTCCCTTTCCAAGTTATCCGCCTTCAACTCCTCAAACATACCTGAGTTAAAGCGTTTTTGTCTCTTCAGAAGAGACCCCGCCAGCTCCCTCGGCAGAAACACTGAAGCTACACGCACAACAGAGACACACTGAGAATTCACAAACGTCAAGATCTATTTTTGGGACACAGATGAAGTTGTCTACAAACACTGAATATTTGGCAAGGGAATATTGTTTTACTTTGAAAGGCTTTTTGTGCTGAATTTGAACAGCTATTTAAGTCAGAAGCAAAGACTTAATTTCAGTTCCACCATGATAAGAATGATTTGACAATTGATTTTTGGTTTCCTTTATGGTTTCCAACAACACAAAACATGAAAAGGCTTCTGGTGTTAACCAGTTTCTCTTTTTACTTACTCTAATTAGTTATTGCACAAGGTTTTCACATTTCAAAAGACTACATGTTACATAAAAATTCTTTGACCATTAGAACATATTTTTTGACCTATATTATATCGAATAGAATTTTGACAACTTAGTGTTTCATTATAATTTTAAATATTTCTTTATTGAAGTGTGTGTTAAATGGTTTCCAGGAACATACATAAACAAAATTAAAATAATGTTAACATACCTTCAGATGTTAGCCAAGTTTCAAGCAGCAAAATGCATGTCCAAATAATGGGATAAATCTTCACCATTTTCTCTATGATGATTTCCCCCTCAGGCAGAAATCTCTCCCAACAGTCCAAATACATTCATGATCTGCTCCAAAGTTCAGGACATATCTGTTTGCACTGCATGCAAACAGATATCTCATCCGGTGGGTGTTTTTTCTTTTTTTCTTTTCTTTTTTCAGCCTGCACCTGCAGTGTTTGTGGGTCATTTTCCCTGCATTTTACCATTTATACCTGTAAAGCAGTTTGTAGTGTCATGAGAAAACGTCCCAATGTTGTCACACTTCAGACTTCCTAACATAAAGGTATGAATATATAATATGTGGATTATATAATCCCTTTGGATGATTATATTTGTATGGATACCCATTCACATGCCTGAGTCATTTCTGTCTTTTATTTTTTATTTTTTGCTGAGTCAGAGAACTCGGTTTAGACTTGGGACCCAGCAAATATTGACAAGACTTGGCTGACTAATACTGAAAATACTAAAAAAATTACAATTAATACTGAGTTTATTTAGCTTTTTTTTTTTTTTTACTGTTGGCTACTGACTGCAGTCCTGTTCAAGAATATCCTGTTTGTGACGACGTTTGATGGTTGTTGTTGTGTTTTTGCCCTGTGTTTTTTTTATGCCATTTTTTCCTCAACGGTTCATCATTTTTGGGTGAACTAACCCTTTAAGTCATTAAACGGTAACTCTCATTACCGTTATATTTACAAAGAGCCTTCGTGTTATTTCCCACCACAGGTGTAATCCACGTTTTGAGAGGGTCGTTCTCCCACTTTTTACTGTAGCTACAACTTATATTTATGCCATTTTGGCATAGCGATTGTAACCCAGAGTGATTATGTAACTGGTGTGAATAATTTATTGATTTAGTCTGATTTGTTTTGTTTATTTCCTTCCGTATTTGTATTATTATTATTTTATTTTTTCCTTCTCTTTAGATTGGTTTATTAATGCTTTATATTTTCTACATTTGTAATAAGATTGGTTTAATGAACTTCACAAAATTTTGTTCATAAGTTATGAGAATGTAACGCTAAGGGTAGCGGAACTTTTCTTTGGGAATTTGTTCGGGGAGGGAACGTTCGGTGGAACACACCTGCGGGGTTTCCTCTTGTACGACATGCGATTGCCTCAGTCTACCTGGGTATGAGGCCGATGATGCATGTGCCTCCCTGCAAAATATTCTGTGTGTACCAGAGAGGGAGAAGCTGTCGCCCCGTTGCTCCACTGATTATTTACCCTAATTACAGATTGAGTAAAGTGCTGAATCTCACCGAGTGGTTGTGTGGTCCTTGTGTATGTGAGGGTGACCGGTCCCCAGACACGCTACAATTACAAATAGAAATAAGAATAAGGAAAAAATGGTAAGCCAGAGAGGTTACTAAAAAAAGAGAATAGTAAATTAATAACTGAATTCATAAATGCAAAGTTAAAACTTTTCATAAATGATCAAAAAGGTCAAACTCGTCTGTTGGAGTTTGTTGGGTCGGTGTGATACCCCTGTTGGCGTCTGTTGGCATTGGTCGGAATCTGTTTTTACCCGACTGAACATGTTTAATCGGCGTTTGTTGGGTCGTGGAATGTCTGAGCAGTGTGAACAGTTTTCCAACAAACGTCAACAAACTCTGACCTGGCCGCAAACCGCCATGACGATGAGGCAAGTCCCCTGCAAAAACAGCTGTTTGATCGCGCCCGCGCACACACAACAAATCACTTTAAACGTGACATCGCAGCTTGTTCATTATAAAAAATAAAATACAGTTAAAAAAAAAAAACATATAAAAGGTACAATACTCCGTAGTGCAATCCGTGCCATTCAGCAATAGCACTGCTCCACTTCACCGAAAGAGAGAGGTATAACCACCATGAGAGCAACGCAGGTTTACCTTCAGTTTCGTTTCAAATTAATTCGTTTTGGCTTGTTTAACTACATGGTTGTATAGGCCTATGGGTCACGTAAATAAAAAGGGTCGCGCTAAAAAAAAATGTTTAAAAACCGGTGTATACCAACCGCAACGCAATAGGTTGCGATCAGATCGATGGCTACAGCGCTTCGGATTTCAGGTTAGTATTTTTGTTTTGCCTCAATACTTTAATACAATGGAAATATATATGATACTATATTATTAATATAATAAACTTGCCTGACAATATTGTTAACATGGTTACACGTCTGTGTGGAATTTTCCCAGTCAGACTTGACTCTCTGTGACTCGTTTGTCGGTGTTTGTTGGGGCAGTGTGAACATGACAGTTTTTTCTCATAGAATTCTAAATCCACCGGCCACCTTCTTCGTTGGCGTTTGTTGGCGTTTACGTCCACTTAAGCCATAACCGACTGTATTTACGTGAGATACTCCACACGATGGACATTTTGACAACTATGTGTGCATTTGACCATTCAGGCGCGAGGAGAACTGGGATCGCGCGCAAGAAAGAGAGAGAGCGCGCGCGCTTCTGGTCTGTGTCATTCAGCTCGATTCCGCCTTCACTAATCGATAACGAATTGTGATTGAAAGCATGCAGTTCGCAATGTGTCGGTTGTCATCATTAATTTTGAAGTATTTCCACATCTCTGAGGCTGACATTGTTTCTGCTGCTGCCGCCGGTGTCTCTGTCAGTTACGTCACGTGAGGTATCGGTCTTTGGTATCGGGGGTACTTTTATGAGTACAAGTACATGAGCTTGGTATCGGGCCCGATACCGATATCTGTATCGGTGCATCCCTAGTTTATATTCATATTTACTTTATCTTTTTAGTTTTCAAAGTGTTTTACATGGGATTACTGTAGAAGTAGCATGATTCATTTGTAAATAATTTGTTTTAAAATTCATTTTTCAGCACATCCACCACCATATTTGGGTCAGTTTTTGTCACTGAAATAAAACTGTGCTTGGTGGTATACATCATCATAATGTCCACTGTAAGTTTGTCCATTCCATTATTATTTTTTAACGTTCTCCCTGTCCCTTCCTGCATTCACGATGTGCACTTAACTTTGTTAACCGCCTAGAATCTGTTGAGGTGAATGTGCAAGATGTCAACTATTTCACTAGTTAGCCTCATTAAAAACTAGAATGAATAAATACACAACCGTTTGGGGTCAGTAAGATTTTTTTTAATATTTAAAAATTAATAATTTAATCCAGCAAGGATGCTGATCAAAAGTAGAAGTTACGACATTGATAATGATTTCTATTTTTAAAAAATGCTGGTCTTTTAAATTTTCTATTCATCAAAGAATGTATCAATATATCACTGTATCACGGTTTCTACAAAAATATTAAGCAGCACAACTGTTTTCAATACTGATAATATAAGAAATGTTTCTTGAGCATCAAATCAGCATATTAGAATGATTTCTGAAGGATCATGTGACACTGAAGAGTAATGGCTGCTGAAAATTCAGCTTGGCCAACACAGGAATAAATTACATTTTTAAAATATATTAAAACAGTTGTTTTAAATTATAATAATATTTTACAATGTTACTATTTGTACTGTATTGTTAAAAAAAACTGCCTTGATGAGCATAAGATTTCTTTAAAAAAAAAATCAAAAAATGTAAAAAATCTTACCAACCCCACAATTTTGAAAGGTTGTGTAAGTGCATGTCATAAAGTTAATAGGGGGAAGAAGAAAAGGCAGAAGAAAAACAGATGTGGTCTGAATGAGTTTCATGTGTACTTCAGTTTGAAGGACATTTCTTAAAGCCATACACTTCTGGTGTATAATATGTACAGAGACGAAAGTAACCTCATACTTATTTGTGGTACTGTATATCATGTATGAAAATAATTTCAGTAGATGTACAAGCACAAAGTATAAGATGGTAAACTATTTATTTTCTTGATTGTTACAGGATGTTTGTTGAATGATGACTAGTAAATATCATCTGTACAGAAATGTCTGTGAGCTCTAATTCATTCCAACATGTATTTTTCTTCAAAACAAATCTGGAATTCAAACTCTATCGACCACTATTGGACATTTATCCTGTTCTGATCCCAGTAATGTTACTTATCCAGTTCATATATTTTGAGATGCGGGTGTAGATGCCATACTTTCCCTCTTTGGCGCACTCTTCACCCCAGCTGACGATGCCCGTGAGGAACCATGTGTTCTGAAAGCGGGTGGCATGGGGTCCTCCACTGTCTCCCTGACAGGAATCCTTGCGTACCGTACTGTAACCGGCACAGAACATGAAGCGGGTGATGGCGTAGGTGCTGCTGCCTTTGCACTCTGTCCGGTCCACGTAGGGGAGCTCTACTTTCTGAAGTGTTTTGGATTCGACGCCCCCGTGCAGTAGCCTTCCCCAGCCACTCACCTGGGAGTTTTGCGCGTTCTTGAGCAGGTTCTCTGTGAAGTCTTTAGAGCCCAGGCAGATGGGCAGGGCGTAGTCTGAGAATTTGACGGGTCCCTTGAGCTTCAACAGGGCGATGTCATGATTGTAAACACTCTGTTGAGAGTTGTAATTTGGATGGATATGCCACTCCGCTACAGTGTGTTCACTCTCTTTTCCCTCCTCCTTTGAGATATCATGTTCCCCTAAAGAAATATGTTAACTAATTTACAATATGCATGACATCACATCACATTTGCCCTGAAAGACAAAACTGTTGATTAAATAAAAATAAATAAAAATAAATGAGTTAATAAAATAAATAATACATAAACAGATAACATAAAAATGACAAGACGTAGTAGTAGTAGTAGTAGTAATAATAGTAATAACTAATAATAATGATTTTGTGGCTTTACATGAACAGCTGCATATTAAAATGACAGTGTAGTTGGTCTCTCACCCACTCTGATGAAGAAAGATCCCCTGTTTCCTTCAACACAGTGGGCAGCTGTAATGACCCATTCTTCACTGAGAAGAGAGCCTCCACAAAATACAACCTTATTCACCTTTTCCATAAAAACTACCTGCCAGGGAGAAAAAGACAGTCAGTTTCCCTCAAGATTGATATTACGGTTTTTATTGTAATGTCCTCCATATAATATTCTATTCTGTTGATTTTTTTTTTTTTTTTGACACAAACCAGAGAAAATTATACCAGCCCTGCTTCATAAGGTGAGAAGTAATCTTAAGAATGTTTTATTTACACACACAGTTCATTACTTACCTGCCAGGGAATCTCCCCTGGTGTTGCTTCATTGCCTCCTACAATGCGATGTTCATTGTTTGTTGCATTTTTGGTAGTTGGTAGAGTAGGAAAGAGTGGGGAGGAGCTGTTGTCCAGTGTAGGTTGAAGTGTGCTAGTGCTGTTCACTTCAGGGGAATCTGTAAGACTGGACTCCGTCACATTGTGTTCTGTTGTATTGACGTGATTGACAGAGTGATTTTGATTTCCATTCTCAGCACTGATAAGGGACCTCGAGTCAAGAGTTTCAGCAATACTCTTTCCAAGACGTCCACATGGGTATTGCCCTATAAAGATGCAAGTAGATGAATTAAGAGCAAGATCTAATAAACAAACCAACCCAAGCATCTGCTAAAACATTCAATCAAATTCCTTAAATGAAAATGGTATTCAAAATTCACTACTTTATAGGATGAAAGGTCATACTGCACAATATAAGAAAAGCTTTGAGCTTGAAATACAGTTTATGTTCCAGTGAAAATACAGTGACTTAATGCAGATAAATGGCATGCAATAAGTGGGAATAGATTCCAGTACCTGTAGGTTCACATGTCCTGCCGTCCAGAGCCAATCTGTAACCCTCGGCACAGTCACACACTGCTCCATAAATTTTATCCATAGCGCAGAAGTGCATGCAGCCTCCATTATTTACATGACACTGTTTTGCCATCTCTGCACCAGACCAAACCATGAAACATGAAACAAGATTTTAGCAGTGGAAGATCTTAAGAGTAACTAAAGCAGGTTAAGAATTTCTTTTTGACAAAGTACTGAGATAAAAAGTATATATTTATATTCAATATTTTAAATAACTCTGTCCATTCATGTTGTTTTTTATATATTTAAATTTAAATATTTTAAATTATATTTAGAAAAATTGTGTGAGTGTAGTAGTGAGTGTACAGCTTGTATAACAGTGTAAATTTGCTGTACCCTCAAAATAACTCAACACACAGCCATTAATGTCTAAACCGCTGGCCACAAAAGTGAGTACACCCTTAAGTGAAAATGTCCAAATTGGGCCCAATTAGCCATTTTCTCTCCCCAGTGTCATGTGACTCGTTAGTGTTACAAGGTCTCAGGTGTGAATGGGGAGCAGGTGTGTTAAATTTGGTGTTATCGCTCTCACTCTCTCATACTGGTCACTGGAAGTTCAACATGGCACCTCATGGCAAAGAACTCTCTGAGGATCTGAAAAAAAGAATTGTTGCTCTACATAAAGATGGCGTAGGCTACAAGAAGATTGCCAAGACCCTGAAACTGAGCTGCAGCACGGTGGCCAAGACCATACAGCGGTTTAACAGGACAGGTCCTTCTCAGAACAGGCCTCGCCATGGTCGACCAAAGAAGTTGAGTGCACGTGCTCAGCGTCATATCCAGAGGTTGTGTTTGGGAAATAGACATATGAGTGCTGCCAGCATTGCTGCAGAGGTTGAAGGGGTGGGGGTTCAGCCTGTCAGTGCTCAGACCATACGCCGCACACTGCATCAAATTGGTCTGCATGGCTGTCATCCCAGAAGGAAACCTCTTCTAAAGATGATGCACAAGAAAGCCCGCAAACAGTTTGCTGAAGACAAGCAGACTAAGGACATGGATTACTGGAACCATGTCCTGTGGTCTGATGAGACCAAGATAAACTTATATGGTTCAGATGGTGTCAAGCGTGTGTGGCAGCAACCAGGTGAGGAGTACAAAGACAAGTGTGTCTTGCCTACAATCAAGCGTGGTGGTGGGAGTGTCATGGTCTGGGGCTGCATGAGTGCTGCCGGCACTGGGGAGCTACAGTTCATTGAGGGAACCATGAATGCCAACATGTACTGTGACATACTGAAGCAGAGCATGATCCCCTCCTTTCGGAGACTGGGCCGCAGCACAGTATTCCAACATGATAACGACCCCAAACACACCTCCAAGACAACCACTGCCTTGCTAAAGAAGCTGAGGGTACCTAAACCCTATTGAGCATCTGTTGGGCATCCTCAAACGGAAGGTGGAGGAGCGCAAGGTCTCTAACATCCACCAGCTCCGTGATGTCGTCATGGAGGAGTGGAAGAGGACTCCAGTGGCAACCTGTGAAGCTCTGGTGAACTCCATGCCCAAGAGGGTTAAGGCAGTGCTGGAAAATAATGGTGGCCACACAAAATATTGACACTTTGGGCCCAATTTGGACATTTTCATTTAGGGGTGTACTCACTTTTGTGGCCAGCAGTTTAGACATTAATGGCTGTGTGTTGCGTTATTTTGAGGGGACAGCAAATTCACACTGTTATACAAGCTGTACACTCACTACTTTACATTGTAGCAAAGTGTCATTTCTTCAGTGTTGTCACATAAAAAGATATAATAAAATATTTACAAAAATGTGAGGGGTGTACTACTGTACTGTGAAATACTGTATATATATATATTTGACAAAGTAGATAAAAAGGTATATATTTATACTCATTTTATGACGTTTTTAAATAAATCTGTCTATATATATATGTGTGTGTGTGTGTGTTATTTTTAATATATATTTATATTTATTTATTTTAAATTATATCTAGAAAAATTATATATATATATATATATATATATATATATATATATATATATATATATATATATATATATATATATTCAAAATAAACTATAAAATAAGACAACATATTTTTTAATAAATTATGTTGTCTGAACTAGAAGATATATTGCCAAATCTTATTGTTTATGTGATCATCACAGATCTTACCTAACTCACAGTTCTTCCCACTAAAGCGGGCTGGACACCAGCAGGTATATGTATTCATACCACCCACACATATTCCACTATTCTGACAGGGAGACGACTGACACTGGTCTCCATCTGAAAGAGGAGAGGCCATGATCATCAATACATTATCAATACATTCTGTTATGTTAATGTATAATGAACACACAGAAATAAAGATTCAGCATCAGTGTTCTATATAGCACATACATCAATATTTGTACTCACCCTTATAAGTGGCCCAGAATTTCATCTGAAACAGAGTTTGGAAAGTTTTAAACTCACAAAGAGAGAGTCCTAAAAATGTTCTTATGAAATAAACTTAGTTACTTAGTTAGTTCTTAGTTACTAGTTACAAACAAACATAGTAAACATAGTTACATAGATTAGTTAGTTACAACTAGTTATAAACATAGTAAACATAGTTACATAGATACTCACGGTTTGCTCATGGTCTTCAAAGAACTCTCTGGCCTCCTCTAGATTGCAGCGCTCTTCGATACATTCCCTTTCCAAGTTAGCCGTCTTCAACTCCTCAAACCTACCTGAGTTAAAGCGTTTTTGTCTCTTCAGAAGAGACCCCGCCAGATCCCTCGGCAGAAACACTGAAGCTACACGCACAACAGAGACACACTGAGAATTCACAAACGTCAAGGTCTATTTTTGGGACACAGATGAAGTAGTCTACAAACACTGAATATTTGGCAAGGGAATATTGTTTTACTTTGAAAGGCTTTTTGTGCTGAATTTGAACAGCTATTTAAGTCAGAAGCAAAGACTTCATTTAAATTCCACCATGATAAGAATGATTTGACAATTGATTTTTGGTTTCCTTTATGTTTTCTAACAACACAAAACATGAAAAGGCTTCTGGTGTTAACAAGTTTCTCTCTTTACTTACTCTAATTAGTTATTGCACAAGGTTTTCACATTTCAAAAGACTACATGTTACATAAAAATTCTTTGACCATTAGAACATATTTTTTGACACTATATTATATCGAATAGAATTTTGACAACTTAGTGTTTCATTATAATTTTTTTAATATTTTTTTACTGAAGTGTGTGTTAAATGGTTTCCAGGAACATACATAAACAAAATTAAAATAATGTTAACATACCTTCAGATGTTAGCCAGGTTTCAAGCAGCAAAGTGCATGCCCAAATAATGGGATAAATCTTCACCATTTTCTCTATGATGATTTCCCTTCAGGCAGAAATCTTTCCCAAATCTAAATACATTCATGATCTGCTCTAAAGTTCAGGACATAGCTGTTTGCACTTTATGCAAACAGATATCTCATCTGGTGGGTGTTTTTTCTTTTTTTCTTTTCTTTTTTCAGCCTGCACCTGCAGTGTTTGTGGGTCATTTTCCCTGCATTTTACCATTTATACCTGTAAAGCAGTTTGTAGTGTCATGAGAAAACGTCCCAATGTTTGAATAATGCATTTTGTCACACTTCAGACTTCCTAACATAAAAGTATGAATATATAATATGTGGATTATATAATCCCTTTAGATGATTATATTTGTATGGATACCCATTCACATGCCTGAGTCATTTCTGTCTTTTATACTTTTCTGCTGAGTCAGAGAACTCGGTTCAGACTTGGGACCCAGCAAATATTGACAAGACTTGGCTGACTAATACTGCCCTCATAATTGACGTCCATGGCTGTTAAACTACTAGCTAATGCTATTGAAATAACAGTTAAGAAACAACAAACACAGACATTATGTGCTAAGTGTTGAGATGTGCTATTTGGGAAAAAACTACACCTTTTATGACATAAACTCTTAAGTGAAAAAACATAGTCTGTATAACTTTTATAGTTTGTTTTCCTTGAAACTTGTTCTTCTTTAGTGATTCATGGTGAATAAGCCAACATAAGTTTCCCAACAGAAACTACGTGAATTTTTGTAGGCTATGTCAGTATCTTGTGCTGAACATATAAAACTGGACAGATCTAGTTTAAAAGTTTTAAATATTTATAGTGCTCATATCCGACAGTCCAATTTAAAAAACAATGACTTGCTTCATCTTTTTTATGTAACAGGATTTGTGACTTCTCTGTGGCTGTCAAACAGGAAGTTCAAACTACATAATTAATGCTGCTTTTGGATGGGTGAATGAAATAACAATGGCAGAATGGCTTTCTGGGGTCAACTAGTCAACTTTATCTTTGGCATTTTTATAGGTAATTCTAGGGACTCGATATGTAAAGATTTATCTCACTCAAACAATATGTATACATTGTCAAGGGTCCAAGGCTCTTAACAGTTTTATCACATAAAAACGACGTATTGTTGCTATAGTTACCTTTTCGACAGTTACTTTTCAACAGTTATTTGATAGTAGCTAGCTAACGACTATAGGCTAACTTACTTGTTGAAATAATATAGGTTTTTTTCGTTCAGTGTTGTTTGAAACATTGTATAACAGATTTTCTTGGTTATATTTTAATTTACTGACCTGTAGCTGAACGAAACCAACATTTTAATCAAAGAATGCGGTGAGTTCAGTTAATGAATGGTCTTGCGTAAATCTACGTAATGTTTGTCAGCTCGGGCGCATTTTGACTCTTCTGACTGAAGCATCAGCGGAGGGCGACGTCACGCATCACGTGGTGAAGTTTGGGACTGGGCTTCACAACGCGACCTCAATAGTTGCGTAGCGAGGGTGATACACCGCCATGTGGTCTGATTGATGTGTCAAAGCACATCATGAGCGCACGAATTGCAATCTTGTACACTGCAAACTGAACGACACTAAAACAGCTTGGGAAGTGGCCTTTCACATTTTAATTTTATCCGAAGACTGTTGTTACAGTTTTTCACGCCTTGCTTTGCTGCCTTGTCTTTTGTCATATGGAACAAAGCGCTTATGCACACCTGCCAGAGAAGATAATAACGACCAGCAAACGGTAAGGATTCAGCAACATTAAAATGCACTGACTAATTATCCATTAAATAGGCCTACATTAAATGAAAAACATACAGACCTGATTTATTCTGGATACCATATGTATTCTTTGATTTAAAATATATGAAAAACATAATTAAAAAGACATCACACAATGGGAAATCGTTATGAACAGCGCTCTGGTTCCTTTAAGGAGGAGTTGGCCACTGTTTAATAGAAGAGCCAGTTTTGAATGATCGGATCGATTTGGTGCGAGTTATCATCTGGAATTCTTCATTAAAACTGGGATCTATGAGCGGGAAAGCATTACTAAAGACGAAAGAAGATAAGGATGCAACCAAGGGTAAGACATCACATATATATCATTTTCCTTAAACCTTTTATTCCCCCTCCATGTATTGACAAATTTGGTTGTTTATAATTACGCGCAAAAGGCGCACGTTGGAAGCCATTGATAGTTCTGGTTATGCAGGCGGTTACAATTAATGGGCCGATGTCAAGCATTGCGCGGAAAATCATTAAAAATTGATTCCCTCGTCGCTAGTAGCCGAACTATTAGGCCTCTACAAAGAGAGTAACATTAAATTATAAAAAATATGTTCGCGTTTAAGCTTAAAGATACACCTAACCAACAAGTGTGATGTTTATTTTACGATCATATTTTCGGTGCGGTCACTTTAAATCTACTTTAACAGCTGAGCGCGCTTCACGAGAAGCAAAAATAGCTTTCCACTCTTCTCACGTTTTACCTCAAAACAACAAACGCTTTAATTAAACAAACGTTCTTTTGGTAAAACGTGTTGATAGCAAGAAAATTATTATACACGTATTTCTTTCTTCTTTTTTTGAGCGTAATATAGACACTCTCCGCGCTTCAGTTCACGGATGTAGGCTGGGTACCTATTGCCATGGAGACAAAGAGGCGGAGAGGCTGCCTTATTAAAAATACATATCATGCTGTATAGAGCAGATGTATTCTGTTTTTAGTGTCTACAGTGGTTCTTTCACTGGATATAAATTGCATAACATTTTATATAAGGTCAACAAGCATTAAAGTGCATGCCTGATTTTTAGCCTAAATATGTGTGTTGTGTGCTTGGGTCATAAGTAATAATAGCTTCACAAACCCCTGAGAGGGAGCTGTAAATGCCAGTGCTGAGGATTACGTTTGATTAAGTTGTTACAGGAAAAACTCATTAAAGTTTATTACGTCATGGAAAAGCGAGGATTGATCTACACATCTACACTGAGGCCATGTTAAATGAGGGGTCATTAAAAAGACACAGCTTTTAATTATATTTAATAGACCTTTGGGGATTCAGCCTAAATGAAAGATTAAGCTTCTGCTGAGTTTTAATTGAACACACCGTTCATTTAGAACACCTTCATTACGTGTTAATTCTGTATGTCACCACTTGCGTCCAAATTTTTTAGTTTTACTTCAAAGATACATTGTTAACACTTTACAATAACGTTCCATTTATGAGCATGAGTTAGAAAAAAGTTCACACAAAAATAAAAAATAAAATTCTGTCATCATTTTCTCAACCTCACATTGTTCTTCCAAACGTGTATAAATTTCGTTGTTCTGCTGAACACAGAGGAAGATATTTGGAAGAATTTTTGTAACCAAGCAGATCTCGCCCCCCATTGACTACCATAGTATTTTTTCCCCCTATATGGTACTCAGTGGGGGGCGAGATCTGCTTGGTTGTAACAATTCTTCCAAATATCTTCCTTTGTGTACAGCAGAACAAAGAAATTCATATAGGTTTGGAACAACTTGAGAGTGAGTAAATGATGACAAAATTTTCATTTTTGGGTGAACTATCCCTTTAAGCCTAGTCTCAGACTAAAATGCATGTTTGAGCTGTTTTAACTAAAAAAAACTTGCACTGACATTGTTGTGTCTCAAGATGTATACCAGTAATGTTTTTCTTTTTTCTTTTCTGAGGCATGTTTATAAAAGCTACTGAAATATACTAATTGAACTGAAGCCTAATCCTGGCTTAATCTAAACTCTGTCTCTGAAACCAGGCCCTATTTATTAATCTTTCTTAATGTTAATTTTATCATTTACTAATATATTACTAAAATCAAAAGTTGTATTCATCAATATTATTTAAGGGACCTGAGCCTACATGAACAAACAATGAACAGTTGTATTGTCATTAATTAATGTTATCAAAGATTAATAAATACTGTAACAAATGTATTGCTCATTTTTAGTTAATGTTTGTCAACTAATGTTAACTATTGTAAAGTGTTACCGATACATCATATGCTGTGATATTGATACTAATAACATTGATTTTCCATGTTGAAGCCTCAGTGATTTACACTTTGTATCCTCATAAAAGTGTCAGTGACATGAATTCATCATATGCGATCTACTATATAAATGCTCCGCCCAAGACGTGTAAACAAATAATACAAAACATAAAATATTTTTTACAAATGTAATTACAGGTAGGCTATATATATATATATATAAAAAATCATGCAATACATTATGTTGGACCGTGTGAAAAATATGTTTTTTCCCTTTGTTTTTGCACTTTGTATCATTGCAAACTATTGTAGGCTATATGTGAAATTTACATGTGTATGTGTAATTGCATGACTAATTATTCAGTCTTAGATAGCCTAATACTTTGATGTGTTCAGCTTAGTAACTAATTATGTATTTGTCATTATTGAAAACATGACAGTTCAAGTTAATACTGTTGTAGATTTAGTGAAGAAGAGACAGTGTAGTTATCACTACATCCATGGCTTTACCACCAGATGTCAGTATCATCTTTCCAAACTTATTTGGTGTTTTTGCCTTTCGGCCTCCCTCTGTGTGTGTACGTGCACGGTTGCATGCGTCAGTATAGTTTAAATACGATTTATGTATTTTTGTCATACCAGAATTTTTCCTAAAACTGTTGTTCTGTCACTATGTTGAAGTATACACAGTTCAAGATGGCAAGGAGTACATTCTGTTGCGGGCGGAGTCAACTCAGTCTCTTGCAGTAGATCAGAAAGAAAACTCACCCTTTCATAGTAAATGTCAGGAGCTCTTTTGCTGTCCATTCTGGAAACTCTTCGTTCTAAAGAAAAAAGAAAACCCTGAAGGTTTGTCGAGATGAGAGGTTTATCGGTTCTGCCTGCTTAGCACCTTCAATGTTAATTTCACGAAAGAGTGTTCTTTGATAACCAGAGACTAGCATTAACATTGTTTTTATTATCAAAAACATAAAAAACACACCGTTCTAACCCACCGGAAGTAGCATACGTTGTAAATGTTTTATATTGCAACGCATGCTATTGTTTCAGTGCACAATGTACCAGTGCTGTTATGAATTTGAATGAACTGTTTTATGTTCTTTCGGTTGGACTTTCTGTCTCTGAATAGTAAGGGAATGTTTTCACGTCTAGGCCCGCACAAGTTCTTGTTACTCCTGCATGTGTACACTAACCGTATTTCAAACCCAGGTCTGTTTTATTGTGCACTTCATGAACGCTTGGATGTGATGATGTTGAGCCCTATGGTCTCTCTCAGCCCATTTCACATCTTTTAGCGCCATCTTGTGGTGCGCTTTAAGATCAGCTTCATCAGGGTGGGGTTGTTGTTTTCTCCTTCTCAACTGAAATGTGGCTGAGAACATAAGCACATTCAGTCATACAAATAACCCAAAGAGCTTTTTATATTTTTATGCTTTTGTACCATAGAATCAAAGACTACAACTTTGTTTTCTCATCATTACAAGATCTGCATAAGTGCTATAACCTGTTAGCGTTCCACTGTAGGCTACCACCCGTGGTACAAACACCAGACCTTAGGAATGCTAATGGGATAAACTATGAGGTTACTAATAGCCATAATAAATTAGATAGAGACTTTATGGTTATATTATTGCCTGGCAAATTCAATTCAGTTCCTAGATACAGAAACAACGGCGTCATATTTGTTAATAGCAGCACGGAAAATATAGAGTGTAGAAAAAAGTGCTTCATTTCAGGGTCCCTTATCTGTAAAGACATCAAGAATAGATAGAAGTTACTATCACCAGAGATTTAATGTGCATGAGTAATAAAGAGACTGCAAAAGGAAAATAGCATTACATAAAACACTTGTGTATGACAGTGACTTTGATACAATCTTAAACTTACATTAGATTAGTTGCATTAGAAGAACAGGAAAATATGCTTGGTTGTGTCGCATGTTGGCTCAACACACAACAGGAAGGAAAGCCAGACTAATTCGATTTCCCTTGTTTGAGAAAAAATCCTGTTTCCTCATTACGCCGATATCTCATTAGTCTCTCTTTCTGAACATGTAGCTGGTTCGCTCTGCTGTTCTGGACTGTTCCTAAACTGTCCATGCATGGTTTTTGGAGCTTGTAAACCAGCCAGATTTCTGACGCTTTTATTAACAAGAATAATATTTAGAAGCAGGGCTTTGTATCCAAATGGGGTTTATTCATTGGCCTGTTATTTTTCATGACGCTGCCTTGGAATCAATAATACTGTAATTTGTTATTGACTATAAGATGAATATATTGAGCATATACATCCTCAGGATTGTGATTAGGATTCATTCACAAAGGTGTTGAGAGTGCTCGCTCTACCCTCTTCTCTGCTCATCTTCTTGCTGTGAATGACCCTGAAGAGAATATTAGAGTTGGCATTATCTCAGATGCATCTGATGAATCATTGATAAGGCGCCCTAAACTCATAGTGGTCTGTCAATAACAGGCGATAATGATCTGCTATGATTGCCGGGCTGTGCTCTTTTAATGGACAGAATACTCATGAGAATTAGTTGAAAGTTCGCAACGCCCTTTTTCTTGCTTTGCACACTGTGAAGAAGTGCGAAAGAATAAATGCCATCTCTGGATGCCTCTGAGAGTAGCATGGCGTTTCCCTTGAGAAGATCTGTATCAGGTACACTTTTAGATATCTGAAGATATCCAGTCAGGGGGGTTTCTTTAAAAGGAGTTAGACAAATGAATGAGATATACATCTATATGCTGATAATGGCATGTTTGAGTGGGTGAATGGGGTTGTTTGTAATTAACAGAGAGGTGTGGGTCATTAGTGCTGTCCGTGGTGCTGAAATTCACCAGCTCAACTAAACGTCAGCTTAAGTGGGTCGGAAGAGTTTTCTAGTTGTTTCAGCAAAGGAGGATTGCAGCTTTAAAAAACAAACCATTTTCAAAAGAATATATTTTTCTGCTGTTCTTCAATGTAGTTGTTGGCACTATCCATCCTTATACACTGTAAAAATGTTTTTTTTAGGCAATTTAGAAATGTGTTTAATGTGGTAACATCTAAATGAACTGGTTTTGGATGGACCATTCAGTGAAAAATATTATATAACATTATTTAATCTTATTTAACTTTACATTATACAGTAAGAGTATTTTATGTAATATTATTATATTTATATGTAAGATAATTAATGTAAAATTGCTGCAGATTTTTAGATATTTTATAAATATAAACTATGAATTACCTTTAGTTACTTATATATTGAAAAAGACAATGCTACATACATTTATAGTAACATATTAGTGAAAAAAAATCACTTTTAATTGATGATAAATGAGGTGTTCCCAGAATTCCCTGTGCGAACCATCTTTTGTTTAGATATTATTTCAAAAAATTTGAAATTTTAGTGATATGTATGTCGCATTGATGTTGTTTTCTCTTTGTGCTTGGTCTATGTTATTATTAGTTGCCGGAAAGGCCAATTTTTATGAATTTTAAGTCGTTATGTGGCCTTATCCACATATTTTGCAGTAACAAACATATATGAATACCACAAATTAGTTGGTAAATTAATGTTATAAATAAGATATGCGTTACAAACTGTAAAATGTAATGTCACCAAAATGCTTCATTGTAATAATCATATTTTACGGTAAAGTTCTAGCAACCACAGGTTTTTTTTTGTTTGTTTTTTATAAATTTAACGAAGCAATTTTACAGTACACTCTTAAAAATTAAGGTTCCAAAAGCAGGTTTTCTCAGCAGTGCCATAGAAGAACCATTTTTGGTTCCCCAAATGAACCTTTCAGTGAGCAGTTCTTAAAAGACTGTAAAGAACATTTTAATAATCTAAAGAATTTATTTTCCCCTATAAAGAACCCTTTTTTTTGCAACTGAAAGGTTCCATGGATGTTTAAGGTTCTTCATGAAACCATAGGTGCCAATAAGAACCTTTATTTTCAAGAGTGTGTAATTCTACAAAACAAAACAAAATATGTTATAAATAAAAAACTATAATGAGTTGGATTATATGTGCCAAAAAGGCCACTCCTCATTACAGGACGCTCTAATGTTGCCTGTTTATACACGGCGGCTTGTTGAAGACCACAGTCACGTCTCTGGGGCTGTCTGTCACCATGCAGCCGCTGAAGCCGTGCTGCTGCAGGAGCCACTGCGAGGAGAACGAGCTGCTGCTGCTGCTGCAATCCAACCTAGTCTCGAAAAGAGAGCAGTCTGGAATCTCCGCACTGGTGGATGTGGATATTTTTCTTTCATGGATCATATTGCTGACACCTGAGTTTAAATTCCGTTTCATACGCCTCTGAATTACCATATTTTGGGCGGTCTTGGGGAACGAGGACGGGGAATCTGTTGAGTACCTATGCAGATCTCCACTGCTGAAAACATGAGCGCATCTGCAGGGGAAGCCGATTAATCTGCTCAACTTCAATTAAAGGCTGCGTTATTGAAAGGCGGGGACCTCTTGCTCACAATTTTCCTGCACAATTCCTCCCCTCTCTCTTTCTCACATGAAGACAATATTTAATTATTTCCTCAGAGGCATTGTGTTAACAGGTGCCCATTTTTCTGAATCAGCGCATGGCTTAGTAAAGCTTTGGATCATGGCACAATGGCACGCGTTTCTCTCTCATACAAACGCGCAACAAAAAGGCAACATTTTCTAGAAGACAGCTTTTTTTCCCCGGAGAGAAGAAGAGGAGCTGCTGTCCGGGATCTGCTGCACCATGTCAGGGCACAACAGCCGACGCTGAATGAAGCGGCTGTGAAGGATTCAAACCAAGTGATTTGTCAATAGAAAATATGCCCATTCTTGTGGGGACAACGGTGGACTTCTGAAATGACCATTACGCAGTCCGTCATGGAGTACTGATTTTTCTTCCTCACTGACAATGTTCTGAGCACACAGGACTTTAATATACACAACATATGGTCATTTTTAATCTGGGACGCGTCGCCACAACAAAACGCCAAACTGGCTACAGCCGCAGCGATCGCCAGCTCCCTCATTCGGCAGAAGAGGCAGGCGAGGGAGCGGGAGAAAGCCAATGCCAACCGCTGCGCCAGCAGCCCCAATAAGAGCATTGGGAACTGCGAGAAGCCCAGCAAGCTCAACTTGTTCTCACGCGTCAAACTCTTCGGCTCAAAGAAACGCAAGAGAAGACGGCCAGGTCTGATGTTATGTGTGTTCTTTTTATCAGACTTTACCCAGATAGCCATGTCCATCAATCATCGTCATCATCCTCATCCTCATTGACTGTCTTAAGAAAACATGACTACACTTTGCTCTATCTTTAACTCCTTATGTACGAGTCTGAACTGTACTAAGATCCGCTGCGCAGAGTAACAAGACAAGGATTTCACACTTCACTGCTTTTGAGCACTGGCTTCTCTCTGAGCTAGAGCTGATGTTGCAATATCACCAGGGCACAGAGCTCCTCACTTGTTCTACGCTACATATCATGCAGTCTGAATCAGAGGTTGGGCTAAACAGAGATCTGTGGCACTCTTTTGGTTATGCTGACTTTCATTTGATGGATTTCTATTGCTAATATTGAACATTTATTGATAATATGTTGTTGATATGATCACTGGTTGGTCTTCAGTGTTTTTCACTTTTTATTCAGCAATAAATAATAAATGTTGAATTTGTTTATGAATTAATATAGTTGGTTTCTGGTTGGTAGGTTGGCGGTTTTGTTGGGTCACAGAAAATGTGCTTAGTAACATGCAAAATAACAACAAAAAAACTTTAAAATATACTTAAAATTATATATTCTGTTGAGATAGTCATGCTTGAAGCTTTGAAAATACAACCACTTACAAGTGAAAGCAGTACAAAACTAAATGTGACCCTGGACCAAAAAAAAAAAACAGTCATAAGGGTTAACCATTGTTTATACATCATCTGAAAGCTGAATAAATAAGCTTTCCATTGATGTATGGTTTGTTAGGATAGGGCAATATGTGAAATATGTGAAAATCTGGAATCTGAGGGTGCAAAAAAAAAAAAAGAAAATATTGAGAAAATCGCCTTTAAAGTTGTCCAAATGAAGTCCTTAGCAATGCATATTACTTACAAAAATATTTTTTTTATATATTTACGGTAGGAAATTTACAAAATATCTTCATGGTACATGATCTTTACTTAATATCCTAATGATTTTTGGCATAAAAGAAAAATCGGTAATTTTGACCCATACAATGTATTGTTGGCTATTGCTACAAATATACCCTTGTGACTTATGACTGGTTTTGTGGTCCAAGGTCACAATTAGAAATGTAAAATATTATTAATAATAGTAACATAAATAACAGAAGCAAATAAATAGTAAATAATATTCAAAAATATTATTTAATATGACTGAACTTGACTACTTTGGTCAATGAAAATAGGTCAGGTCAAGTAGAAATACCTCTTAAAGGAAACATCTGCATAAGTGGGGAAACGGGAATTACTATAATTAATTGTCTGGAAAATTGTTTGTTACTGAAACTATTATTTTACAGCATCATCAAATATCAATAGCACAGGATTGATAAACATTAACGTGATTTGTGCTCTTGTTGCTCCTTTTGTTTTTGCATTTTCTCTTGTATACAGTGAGGTAATAAAGTTTTTTAACTCATAAATTCAGAGCTGTTTAGCTGGAATCAGAATATTACAGAAATGCATGTTATATAAGCCATAGTTATCTATCACCTAAACACCGAGGAATGCTTGCCAAATGCCTGGGTCCTGTTGGCACCAGCACTCACTATGTTTTCACAATTCACATTTTATGGTTTTCCAACAGTCATTTCTTGGCTTTCACAAGCGGCTGTGCCTTTGTTCTGGATGTTCTTTTCTTCTTCACCTCATATAATGTGTTGTTTCATGCCCTCCCTTTCCCCCCTCTTCCTAAATTGTGTTGTCTCAATTCCACAGAGCCTCAGCTCAAGGGGATAGTCACCAAGCTCTACAGTCGACAAGGCTTTCATCTACAACTCCAAGCTGATGGGACCATCGATGGTACAAAAGAGGAAGATAATAGCTATGGTCCGTTCACTACATGTAACATGTTTAAACATGACCGACCGATCCTACACGCTTCTTTCCCATGGGTTCAATTCTCTTTTGTTGTACTGTAACTTCACAGCTATTTTCAACCTCATCCCTGTTGGACTGCGGGTGGTGGCTATACAGGGCGTTCAGACCAAGCTCTACCTGGCCATGAACAACGAAGGCTACCTGTACACCTCTGTAAGTATGCTGATCTCTTCATACTGCATCTTTGTGAGTCCCTCCTACACATTGTGGGCTCTTCTGAGATCAGGGCAGTAGTAAACATCCCACATTTCGTCTCTGCCGCTCTCATTGTAGTTAAATCTATGTCTTAGACAGCATCATGGATGCCTGAGGATCCAAGCTGTTAACTTAAAGGTTGCAGGTTGGATTCCAGACAGCGTGCGATCGATAGACTGAAGAGTTAATGAGATCCAACTCCTGCCCAAACACCATCTGCCTCTCTTATTTATCGCTGCATTGTATCGTGATCATATTCAAAGAAGAGATAATGGCATATTTAGATGTTCTTGTCAGCACCTCGCATTCACACAAAGATAATTCACACTTCATATAATTGCTTTGTATTTGGACTATCTATAGAACGCTCTTGGGAGATGATGCATCATCATACCCAAGGTTTTCTGCCTGATATCTACTCTGCAGTTTTTAAATATGGAGAAATCACAATAATGCTCTAATGGATATTCTGCTTTGTGAGTGCCTCCCTCGCCTCTTTCCTTTGATTAAATGTGCTTTGGCGACATGAATTATTTAGTGCTGTGCCAATAAGTGCTTCTGTCAATTCAAAATGGACATTTTGAGCAACATTGCTGGCATTAGAACGCTAAAGATTGCAGTGGCGCTTGAAACTCTTGGCCAGGTCTGTGCTTTCATTATGCAGGAACAGTTTAAACTGTACTTTTCCATTTCAACTGTGTGGGTTCACGTCTGACTGCCCACAGGAATACTCAAAACTCGCACCCATGGTCGTGCCGGTATACACGTATCTCCTTGTTGAGTTTGAGAGGTTGTTTTCCCCAGAATGAATGTATTGATCTGCAGGAATGAGTCAAAGTGGTTCGGGACTCAGGAGTTTAATGGTAATCAATCCGCACCACAAACTGGACGGGGCGGCGTGCTACCACGTTTAGACCACTTATTACGGTTCCAATCAGTGGAATTTACCTTCAGGTTTAAAGACAAATCATGATGAGGTGTTGTGTGGATATTGATGGAGGCTGGTCCTGGACCATCTTCAGCTCAAATTTGTCTGCTCTCGCTTTCTTCATCTCTCCCGCGCACACACATTTTTTTTTCTCTCTCCCTTATGCAAATACTCCTCCACAAACATGTAAGAATAATTCTCTCTTGTCTCTTATGTCTCTGTTGTCCTCTCTGCCCATTTCACTCTCACAGGAGCACTTCACGCCAGAGTGCAAATTCAAAGAGTCAGTGTTTGAGAACTATTACGTGACCTACTCATCAATGATCTATCGGCAGCAGCAGTCGGGCCGAGGCTGGTACCTGGGTCTCAACAAAGAAGGTCAAATCATGAAGGGCAACCATGTAAAGAAGACCAAGCCGGCTGCACACTTCATCCCTAAACCTCTCAAAGGTTCGTTCAAGTGTCTCCTGCACCGACCGCTGGGCTGATGGCTTTCTAAAAATATCTATTTTAGATTGAGGATATATTGGCTGATTGTAGCACAAGCATTTAAGTAGCTTGTTGGCTTTCAGCACGTATCTGCAGTTGTTTGGTCTTATTGCTTTATAAAAAGATGAAAATGCAGATGTGTTGGAAGTGCATGTTTGTATTGTAGAAAGTTAAATTGCATAACCGTGACTGTGCTATTAAAGTAGAGATGTCAGTTTAAGTTTTATCAGACATTTATTGGACACTGACTTAAAGTTAATCTTTAAAAACATTAGTAATTTAAAAACAATATATAATCTTAATCTTACATAATATTATGTAATCTTATCTGAACATTATAATGTTGTGATGCCTAAATTCTAGGTAGGTTTTAGTTTTATATTTAATTATTTTAGAAAAAATACAATAAAATGTTAATGTTAACTATTTATTGGTTATTGGCCATAATATTAAAATAATTACTGCGTTAACTAGAATCTTGATATCAATCCCTAATTCTCAAATATCGCTCTCCCATTGACCAAAAAAACCCCATAAAAGAAGACATAGTTAAGTATAGGCGCATTTTTTTTGCCCTAAGAAATAGTTTTTCCTCTTTCCTACTTAAATTAAAGTGGTGCCTTTCTTTCTCAGAACTGGCTAGATCCGAAGGGAAATCAAAAACTGCAGCTGCTTGTGTGCAGTCATAAGTGAAGCTAAGATGACTAGACATTAGTCTGCTTGAAATGAGCATGGGAGCTCCATGCAATTAGATTTAAAACAAAGTTATATTATATTAGAACAATGTGCAGAACAATTTTTTTTTATTTTTTACTGCAATCAGGTGTTTTTGTGCTGTATATTGTGCTTACCTGGAACTTCTCAAATGATGATGTTCCGTTTCGACAAACAACAGACCAGAAGTTATTCATTTCCAATTGAGAGTATAATAAGGGAGCTGAGTGGATTTCCGATCATATATGCGTATGTGGAATTTTTGGTTCCTTTTTAATCTTTGGTTGCGTTGAAAAATATTTGAACTTTTGCAGCTAGATAGTATGCGACCGCCTGACCGGATGTGATGTATTCTAATGAAAACTATGAGCGCAAATGAAAATTACTAATATTTTTCCACTAAAACGTATTTCCTTAAAACACTATTTCTTTTTAATTATGTCAGATAATTATGTCAGAAATAGTTATTTTAAAATCATTATATAATTATTTACGTTGATTATACTTAGAAAACCTACTATGTTTTTCTTTCAAACATATTGATGGTCACTTGTTTTGTGTGGATATATTCATATATTCATTATTCAATCATTTTACCGCCAAAAATGTGATAAACTTATGCGAATATTGGAGATGGAGTAGGAACACCTAAAATACTCTGAAAGTGTTCAATGTTGCATTGCTGTTCAGTGCGAAACCGAGCCGCTTGGTTCTTTTTAGTGAATCAAAAACATTAAGCGCGACTACGTCCAGTTCCGGACTAACGACTCTTATGAGGCGGTTCCTTTTTAGTGAATCAAAAACATAAAGCTTGACTACTAAAATCTCATTCCTGAGCAAAAGACTGGTATGAAAATGTATTTTTAGTTAATCACAGTTTTTTTATATACTTTATCTTATAAAAAGGTATATATATGAAGTATGTTCCCACATTTTATGTTCTTTCAAATTTTTCTTCCTTAAATTCAAAGGAATTAGTAAAAGAACCCTTAAAGATTCAGAATCATTACATTTCTTGTGATTCCCATCCCTAGTGCTGTGTAGACACTAATAGAAGTTATTGATTTACTAATAAAGAGACAAGCTTGCTAGAATCTAAACATGAGACTCATGAGGCCTGTTACTTGTGTCTCCCCATTATAGTTGCTATGTACAGAGAGCCGTCGCTCCATGATCTGACTGAGTTCTCCCGTTCCGGAAGTGGTACTCCAACCAAGAGCCGCAGCGCCTCGGCCATGCTCAACGGTGGCAAGACTCTAAGCCACAATGAGTCAACATAACCGCAGGGCACACCTGCGGTCTGCTGCTGTACAGCTGCTGGACTCGACCATCAACTAAACAGCACAAACGCGTTTACAAGAGTGCGGTGAAACCCTTAGCTGGTCACTAGCTAGTGTTTCCTGAAATCACTGTGATGAGAACACAAGTGCAAACCTACATTGTACAATCTTCTGCAGGTCAGCCTCCTGAGACAAACTAACCAAGCCATCTTATTGATGTAGGGGTCTGCCTCCGTTTGCGGGTGATCCCCGTTTCCATGTGTAGCATACAGAGCTGTGGTTCTACCCCGTGGCGTTTTCACAGAATCTTCTAGAACTTTTGTGTTTTGCTCCATTTCTTCTTAGGAATGCCAACTCCATAGTGCTGAGTCAACTACAACTTGACAATAGCAGCTTGTGCGACCCATTTATCGGTATATAGAGGCAGAAATCCCAAAGGTGTTGGACATATGATAAAAGTCTTTCAGCTCAGCTTTTTTGAGGCAGCGGTTCATTGTTGTGTGCTTTTTAGATGAGGCGTTTTGCTCCATGCTTCTCTTTTTCTGTCTTTTCAGCGCCCCCCTCACCCCCCACCCCCCATTGTTATTCTGCAAATTAAACAGATTTAGGGTTCGGTCTGTCTGCACACCAAAGATGTCATTAGTCTCTTTGTATGGAGGTAAGTCAATTTGTGTAATTTCAGCTCCCTCAGACAGATGGCTGAGAAAACCGCAAGAGTGAATGTCATTTAGTCAGAGGAAATGTATTCAGGATAGATAAAGGCTACTCGCTGTGCGTCCCTGCTTTTTTTTGTCTGTTTATGTCTTCCTTTACTTCCCTTCTAATTTGGGAACCCAGCATCTTGGAGAAGTGTCAAATCAGAAAATGTTAAATTATTGATTAACATCAACCCGGTAAGATTTCCATTACATAAAAACAGGTCAGGCTTTTTTTTTACACCACTCTTTTTGGTAAAACATGTAATGAAAGCCAAGCAAGAGAAAGCTTCCATTGCTTTAACAGGGCTAAATCAGCATAAGTAAATAACTCGTGTATGAAACTTCATTCTTCTAGTTATTCTTTCTCGTCTTCAGTGGTCAGGCAGCAGCCCCATGTTATAATTTTGATCAAAATCCTCTTCTGTTGTATGTATGTATGTATGTATGAAGCATATTTAATGCATGGGGGACAGTGGACGCTGCATGTTGTGTGGCTATGTATATTAACTACAATATGGAACCATGTGCTCTAATGGATACTGGAGTAAAATACAAATGTATATAAATGCATTTTATCTTGCTACCCGCCCGTTTATTATTTGTTGTACATTTAAGAAGCTGCACTGAATAAAATGTTTTGTATGTTCAGAGCACTCATGACGTTTGATTATGTGTTAAGTGACTCTTTTTCAAAACAATACTAACGAATACAAGAGTAACTGTATGTTGTATGTTACAACCCTACATTAAAAAACAAACATTTTACATATATAAATCCTCAAAAATTTTCATTCTGAAATGAAATAAATATAAAAATATGCATTAAATATGTAATATAAAATAAAATAATACAAACAAAAAGTAAGTAAAAAGTTTTAAGTATAAAATAAATACATACATACATATACAGTGTATTAGTTAGGGGCATAAACAGGATATTTGTGTTTATGAATGTATTTATGGCAGATAATAACCCCAAAGCTCTTATATAAAATAAAAATCTGTAAAATAAGATTTTATCCGTCAATATTTTGCTTATACACCAAATGTGACCAATATATCCCATTGCAGACTTGAATAACATTAAAACGATCAAAGCTGACCTTAGTTTTAAACATGTTACAGATAAATGCAATTATTAGACGCCTCCCTGAAATACTTAATTCTGATTGGCCAATCACTGCCCATCATAAAGACTGGCTGACTATATTTTTGTTACATAACATCACTTAATTAGTAGTTTGACATACTGGGCTAAAGTTATTAGTAACTGAAATATATAATGACAACAGTAGCAAATAACTTTACATATAAAGTGGCTTTGACTAAATGATGAATTTGTTGTTCTGTACCAGTTTGTCAGTGAAACTCTTCACACCCTTTAAATATGCAGATTCTGTGACATTCAGAACTCCTCAGGAACATACTCAATGTTCATTTTGGCACTGCAGTGCATAAACAGTAGTGAATTCATCTGAATTTAAACCATAACTCGTGAATAAACATCAGGTCAGCAAGCACGGTTTGATTTTTAAGTAGATAGTTCTACCTGCTTTTATATTCATGAATTCATATTGATGAAGACACCGTGAATGAAGAAATTGATTTTGTTGTGCTTTGCTTCAGCGGAGTGGTGTAATGAAACCTTGATAATGTCTAATGCATAACCTATAGGGAGGTCATTGGAAAACCATCTACTGTTGTTTAATGTACTGTAAATGGACATGATATAGGCCTCATTTAAAGGCCATCCAATTCAACTCTATTTAACTCAAATGCGATCAAACCATTAAATAAGGTATATAGGGAGATTCTAATGGAAAATCACTGAAAATAAAGAAGGCAAGATGGTCTTGCTTGATTATGTTTTCCAAGATGTTCAAAACGCAATCAAGCATTTGAGACAGACCAATAGTGTAAAGCAGCAGAAGAAAATGAAATTACAGAACATAGCTTCAACTTTAATTGTTTTTGGCTATCATATACCAAAGAATTGACTCCAAAACTACAGGAAAACTCATACACTCATTCAAGAACACAGGATGGTCACTTCAAGAATACATAATGTGCCTCAATAAGCTCCATGGGTGAATCTGGGATGGTTACATCATCAGTGCCCAGGCTAAGGCCATCAAGTCCTATGTTAATATTTCATAACCTGAAATGAATTTTGAATGAACTGGGCTTTCATTCCCAATAAACCCCGTGAGACGGATTATTTGCCCCTGGGAAAGGCGCTAAAGACTTTGCATTCATTAACATTCTTATAATTAAAATAGCATTGCATGTGGTGAAGAGGATGTGACATCACCTGATTGGTAGCCAGATGGTGCCTTGAACGAGAAGCACAAGCTGACTGATATGGAAGAGTGATGTGGGATGGATAGATGTGTAGATACTAAAGAAAGGAAATGAGATGGAGGAGTAAAGTTATGATGGACAGCTCAGTGCTGATCTGCCGCTTTAAAATCTGATTCCGAGAGCAGCACTCAGGAAATTGTGCTCCGTGCTGCACCAGTAAATGAAAATAATGAATGGAGGGAGACTAGACAAGAGTGAGTCTGGGCTGAATCGCATGTACGGCCGGGCAGCCCCTGCTTTGTTTGTGCAGTCATGCATGGTCACTCTAACTCTACCACGGTCAACCTGGACTCTATAAAGGAAAGGCACGGTTCGGTGAGCACCGGCTTCTTAGAAGAAGAATTTTATTGGCTATACTGTGGGAAATATCAAGTTCTAACATGACTTCTTACATAACATCGGCAAACCCGCAGATACTAGAAAGTATAGTTGCAGGTTTGTGTTTGTATTTACAGTACAGCAGTGTGCTGGAGCAGGTTTGAGCGTGAAGTTCCCATCTGTTTTGGTGTGAGTGTGCTGTGAGTACTGCCTCGCAGGCTCTGATATTGATGGAGTGCAGAAGAAAGGCGGGGCTGACAGCCTGTATCATCACTGGTTGCCATGGAATCAGGGAGGATGGGCTTTCAATGGTTATGGGGACTCTTTAAAACCCCCTTATATACAGTATATATATATATATATATATATATGCTTTTTTTGCTGATGAATGTGTGTGCATCTACGCTTTAGATTCAGTATTAAATGTCTGGCCAGAGAAAATGCATATAGTCATGTTTTATTCTATGTGTCATAAAAGCGTCGAGTCAGGCCATCAGAAGAATCTGGAAGCTTAGGGCTTCTATCTTATAAATGGAGAGAGCAGGTTAAAAATGCATGTAAGCTCTGTAAAAAAAAATCAAACCTTGTGTTGTTTGTGGGTTTGTTTTATGCATCTTTTAAAAGCTTGGTAATGTACAGCTTCTTGTCTCACACTCTTCCTTTCTCTCTCTCTATCCACTGGAATTTATATATACGCACACATACAATCATGCAAATATACTGGCAGATGCCTCAATGTAGCCCCGCCCAAAGGAGGGTCACCAGAATCTTTTTTTTTTTTTTTTTTTACTGAGGCACAGGCCTAAAGTGATCCAAAGCTCGCAGAATATAGTTACACATAGACTGTTGGTGCAAATATGACATGAATATTTTGCGACCATAATTTAATATCTGTCTGGAATACTCTGTCTAGGTCCATACAGGGTTAAATACTTGGCCTACTGATAAATGCTTGTCTGACAATGGAGATTATCATAAACCGGCTTGATGATTTTTCATGATAATATTTTAGCAATCATGTCATGCGATGCAGTGAAGCAGCTCTTTATTGCGTGTGCAGCTTGTGAATGAGCAACACATTCTGTACTGCAGGAAAAGAAAATTTAGTCACAATTTAGATTAGGGTCCAATTCTCACTATTAACTGTAGACTTTTGCCTGCTAATTACTGCTTATTAATAGTAAGTAAGGTAGTTGTTAAGTTTAGGCAAAGACTACAGAATAACACAAGACGCGTCACTCGTATTGTTTTGAATGGGAGAAAGTGAAACGCACAATATGGCGGAATAAGTCCCGCCTTCTACATAAGAGACAATCGCCGATTGGTAAAGTCATCGTCACTGCAGTGGTCTTTAGAAGCTCCGGTTCCGACAGAAACAGTCAGACGCACGCCTCCGAAATGAGGCACAAGTGATGCGCATTTAGGACTGCGCATGTGCAATAGCTTGATCCAGCCTGAAAAATACATTTTTTTGTCATGATTCAAGCATTTAGAAACAAAATTTATGAGACAGTTGTTGTCAGATCTCATTGGTGATTTCAAATATGAAATTTAATCAAAAGCTTGGCAGACAGCTTTGGAGAATTTGATGTTTCCCCATTCAAAGAGAGGCCCGAGATGCATTTCAAAGATGGCCGCCGAGTAAAATGACTTGTCATAAAGGGTTTAGGTATGAGGTAGGATTAAGGGATGTAGAATGATCAAGCAGAATAAGGCATTAATATAAGTACTAAAATACATCCAATATCCAAGTAATATGCATGCATAAGCAACTAGTTAATAGTGAGCATTGGACCCTAAAGTAAAGTGTTACTGAAAATTTATATCCATATATCCAAAACAGTATCAAAAAAAGAGTATCAAAATATGGGGACAATTTCTGATGGGCGGCCTACTTATGAAAGACTAGAAACGCTCCTGGTCAAAACGATCTCAAACTCACTCGTTTATGCGGTTATGTTTGAAACAAAGGGTTTAAAATAGTGAGATTCTTGTTTAAAATAGTGACTTGTAACGTGTTGGAGCTGTAATCAACACAACATCTGTAGTCATAAAAGCAAACCAAACACCCATGCAAGCATAATTCACACATACAACACTTTTTACTGCATAGGTTTGTGTAATATCACCATATCTTACATAAATAGAATCCCAGTCATTCTGGGTAACCAAGGACACATCCATAAGACTGACAGTGATTTATAGATTTCTCGGACTCTGTGCTCGGCTCATGGTTTGAGCGCTTATGTGCGTATGCGCTCGGCTTTGGCACTCATTTCACCTGATCGATCAGTAAACAGTCTGAGTTCAAGGATAAGACTGATCTCTAGAGCAAAAATGACAGCTTGATGATGCCATTTAATTTGATGATGTAATTCTAACGAAATGGGAACAGAGTGAACATGAGGCCAAATGGAAAGCAGTTAAACTGAATACAAAGGGGGCGAAGGCAAAAGCCAACTCCTTTTAAAGAAATATAGACAGGAACCTCCTATTCATTAAACCACAGGATTGCTGTTTGTAATTATAAGAGGTCCATGCATCATCTTTCTGCCGAAGCCTTGTTTACCACTGTGCTGAGATTGAAATATACTGCCATAGATTATCTGACATGACAGGCCAAATTAATGTCTATTGGTAATCATGCATGTGAACCTTTGCCTTGCCCTGTATAATTAACGACAATGAGATTTGTGACAGGATAATGAAGTCCAGAGATGAATACAGAGAATATGATTTGATATAATACACAAATCACTCACATTACGGATTTAATTATGGCAAATACACTGATTGCTTTGTGATGTATTGAAAGTAGATGTTAGGGAAAAACCTATAGGACCACCTAATTTTGTAGTATTCATATTTTTCAAAATGAATCCAGCCTATATAAATTATTAAAAAAAATTTTTATACATATATGTATTTATAATAATAATAATAATACAATAATTATATATTTATTTATTTAGCGTATCTGTAGGATGTATAATTCACCATATATATATATATATATATATATATATATATTCCAAAAATTAAGTACTTGTAATTAGATTATAATTAGATTGTAATTAGAATACTTACAATAATGTTTGTAACGTGTTGTTTGTTTTAGTCCTTTTTTCACTGTGTTCTGTTCCTGTTTGTGTTTTGCCTGCCTTAGTTCTCTAGTTACTTTCCCTGGTTGTTAATCAGTTCCCATACCTGTTACGATTTATCCTTGATTACACTCATGTATTTAGCCCTGTGTTTTGTTCAGTTCTTTGTCCGGTATCGTCAATGATAATGTGGTTGTATCTTTTTCTCTTACGATCTCCTGAGCATTCTTTGTGAATTAAGACTATTTTTGTTACTCATCTCCTTCGTCATACGGTCCTTACGGTCCAATGCACGCCTCCCAAAGAACGGTCCTCAAGAAGATTTCGGCACTTTTGTGGAGTGGGTGCTGGTGAATAATGGATCTTTCACCATCTGCCCAGTGGAGGACATCACCAGCCCCACTCCAGACCCCGAGCCCAGCTAGCCATCACCCCTGCTGCATGGACATGACGCCAGAGCCCACCACAGACAGTGAGCTAGAGCCTGCCAGGGTACACGAGCCAGCGCCAGTAACAAGGACTGAGCATACCATTTCCCTGGAGCCTGAGCCTCATGAAATGTCTAACCAGGTGCATGAGCAACATCATGTGCTGCCATGCAAGTATTAGTGGAGTATGAGGGAATGGAGGAAGACCCGCCCCCACTCCTACTGCTGAGGGTGAGCTGAAGCTGGCCTCTGTAATACATTATGAGGATTTTGAAAAGGATGTTTGCATGAATCTCCCATCCCCACTGGTCCTGTCCAGCTTAAAGTCTCCTGTGTCCCTGCTGGTTACGCCCAGTTCAAAGTCTCCCATGCCCCTACTGGTTCCGACCAGCTCAAAGTCTCCTGTGTCTCCAGAGTTCCCACCCAGCCTACCTCTTCCACCTATTTTTCCAATAACAGCCAGTTCTTTCGCGTGTTTGCTTCAGCCCCTTGGCTTCTCCTCTGAAGGCATTCTACGGTGTGGAATTGCCTCTGGTCTTCCGGTCTACATCTCCACCTAGTAAAAAGGACCCCCCAGCTCCGGCCCCAGCCACTGATCCCATCACTCCATCTCGGCCCATTGAACTGTCGGCTTCGCCTTGGCTCCTCCCTCCCTCAGCTCCACCTGGGACTATCATCCTTATGGCTCCACCGGGCTCCCTCGTCCCTCCGCCATATGCCATTGACTTACGGGCCTTCAGCTATGCTTTGTCCCTCCACCCCTTCAGCTCCACCTCAGTCCTTTGGCACTCTGGCTCCACCTCTGACTCTTGTCACTGTTGCACCGGTCTCGCTGGCTCTTCATCTGCACCCAGGGCTCCACTTCTATTGGCCTTGTCTCAGTCAGTCGTCCCCCTGGAGATGTCAGCCAAGTCTCCACCATGGCTCCTCCCTCCTTCGACTCCGCCATGGGCCATCGTTCTGGCTGCGCTTTGGGTCCCCGCCTGGTTACTCCTCCTGGTTCCATCCTGGCTCCTCCCACCATCGTCACCACCCTGATTACTCTTTCTATCATCTCCCCTGGTTTCCTGCTCTCCATCTACTTGCTTCCTCCTCCAGAGCCCCCTCCCTCCTCAGTTGGACTTTTTACGACGCGAGAACACGCCTTCCGGGAGGGGGGCGTACTGTAACGTGTAGTCCATTTTAGTTTTGTTTTCACTGTGTTCTATTCTTTTTTTGTCTGCCTTAGTTCTCTAGTTAGTTTCCCTGGTTGTTAATCAATCAGTTCCCATACCTGTTCCATTTTATCCTTGATTAAACTGTGAAATACACCATGTATTTAGCCCTGTATTTTGTCCTATGAGCTCCTGAGTTTTCTTTGTAGATTTATTAAAGACTATTTTTGTTACTCATCTCCTTCGCCGTGCACTTCATTACAGCTACTCGTGACAATTTTATTCTCAAAATGGCAGTAAATTATTCATAAAACATTTATTCTCCCTACTACTTCTTTTTTATCTTTTAAATTTTCCTAGCCTCCTGCTTATATATGTTCAGAAGTCTTCCAGGTTTGTGGAATTGCACACGCAGACCAGCCTCTAGCCATGTGCCTGAAATCACTGAAAACTGTGACCCCCACAGCATTTGATCATTTGTCAGCAATTTTTTTGTCAGCTGAACCTCTTTGACATAATATATTTACTTGAAGTACCCCCTGACATTTTAAGTTAAGTTAGGTCTATAATAAAATTAAAAGTCAATAATAATAATAGAAAAATAAATTTCACGGTTCTCTGATGTTGGTTAATGGTCACATCATATTTCATCTTTTTTAGTAAGTGTTTTATTTTGTTTTTATTTTAAAATTATTTATTTTAATTTAACATTTTTATGATTTAAGTAAAAGCTTTTCATTAAACTCACAAAAAACTTTGATAACAAACAATGGGATATATGGGATTTTCTCTTTGTATTTTTATATCAATATGGTACAAGATTATTCTATTCAAATCAATGTGAAAAACAATCTATAAGTAATCAAAAAGTAGTCAGATTATATCACTTGGAATGTGTAATGTATTGGATTATGTTACTAACTGCAATTTTTGTCATGTAATTTGCAATGAGTAACTGACTACAATTTGTAACACATATATATATATATTAAAATTAACATTATCCTATTTAATTAACATTATATTAATTAATAATAATAATAATAATAATAATGTACTCATCTGCCCTCTATAATGTAATGCATGGCTTTAACTATTATGATTAATTGATTAATTGCAATTAATTTGATAAACTACACAGCATATCATGTAACTAATTTGATTACATCTTTGATCGATCTTAAACATAACTGTAGAATACCAAACCTTGTCAACTCAGAAGGGTTTTTCAGATCAACTTGCCATTCTCAGAGCTGAAGATCTTTTCTCATCGGCTGGTTTGCTGGCTCATTAGAGAATGTGATATGCAGCTCTATCTCTGTCAGGTACAAGCCAATTTCAGAGCCAGTCATTCTGTGATGAGAACAAGGAGCACTATTAATGAAAGCCTTCCTCACATATTTCCTGTGAACTTAATCAGCCAAGGCTAATCATAGAACCTGCACCATCTATCCTGATGAGCAGTTAAAAAAGTTTGAGCCTTTTGAAATAGTCTCGATTTCTTTCAGCAGGCTCTCAGCGTGTGATCTGATAGCTTCCATCTAAGTCAATATTAATTAAATTCTGTCTTTTAACAATATTTTACAGTGCCACAAAAGTTTTGTGAGAATATTACTTATATTTAGTAAATTTTGGGACCCCAATCTCTGTCATTTGTCTTATAGATGACCTGCACAGGAGGTATTTTGGTCCATTCCTCTGCACAAGCTGTCCATAAATATTTTGGGATATCTTGCATATTTTTGGGATGCCTCAAATGGCCTTGAATAGAAATCATGCCACAGCATTTCAATGAGATTGAGGTCAGTACTCTGACCTGACCATTCTAATATATGGAATTTCCTCTGTTTGGTCCCACTCTGATGGTGATTTATTCCTTTGTTTAGGAACAGACATGCTGGCTGCATGACCCACTTTCTTTAAAGTTTCAGATCACAAACATCCTGGCAATGTGCTATACAATTGGAACAATTATATTCTAATCCCTGCAGATCCATAGATTTCTCTAGGGTACATTGTCATTTAAAGGATCCTTTGACATGTCCTTACACTGACCTTTTAAAGGGCAGCCAAGGTACCACTGGTGCTGAATTTCTTCTATTTGTAATCAATCTGCTTCAATTGGGACTGATGGAGCCCCAAGTCTTCAGAAATCCTCTTGTAACCTTTTCCAGACTAATGAGCCTGTACAATTCTTCCTCTGTGGCTCTCTGAAATCTCTTTAGGTCACGCAACATTGCACTTTAACAAAATTCAGTGGTAAAGAACAGGTAACCAAATCTTTCATTGGGCATGATGAGCATGTGATTGAAACACCTGACTTGGCTGATTTAACCTTTTGTTCAAAAATAATAACATGGCATTGCAAAATATTTTTGTCTTGTTTGGTACATAAGAAAAAAAAATCCAAATAATTTTAAAATGTTTCATCTACATTTTCTCATAATTGTTAATGGAGAGAAAAGACAAGTTCATGAGGCAGATATAAACTGAAAAATAATTAGAAGTGGATCATTGAAAGCAAGTGAACATAAAATGAAAGATTCAGACCTTTAGATTAAGTAAAGTCATTTGCCACATTAAAATACATTTTGGGTACTGCTTAAATTATAGTTACAATCACTGGTTCAGTCAACCGACTCTTGACAAAAACAATATAGTTTCAGATATAGTATGACCGAAACCTTCTAATACTTCTACACAGGGCCACAGCTAGGGTATTCGGAGCCCCAGTGCAGGTTGTTGAATTTGGGGTTGAAATTGTGGAGGCCCTCTCAGAAGCTGGGGGCCCCAAGAATCATCACCAACTTTTTCCCCTTTAGCGATGACCCTGCTTGTATTTTTTCATAAAATTCCACACCATAGGCATGACCTTTGGATGTTGCCAAGCCCAAGTTACATTGTTTAACGTTTGAACAAATACTGACACCTGGTGGCAATACTTTCATGCAACATTTACAACAAATTTAAACCAATTAAATAATAATATCTACAATGCACTTATAAAAGCACAAAAATATGATGCAAAATACTTATATATAGTATCTTTCTTATAAAACACACATTGATTTAAGTATATGGCAGTAAAAATGCACACAATGTTATTTCCTATTTGCATGGATAGCACTTCCAGGGCTTTCAGGGAGTACAGTGCACCACAAGAACCAAAGTCTTATTACCTCTCTGTAGTGAAGCCCTTTGGGTCATTGTGGGGGTCCCAAATTTATCTGGGCTGTCGGGTGGAGAAGTAGCACCATATGACCCCATAGGGATGCAGTCCTGTTGAGCACCACCTTCTTCTGTGTGAAGGGTGAGATGGGCTGGAGGTTCTGGACCGCATCTTACTAAAGCTATAAAGCACCTGTAGAACTGGCAATAAATTCAGAATTGACAGTAATACAAGTCTATAAGGATAATAAGGAAACTAATACACATATAAGAAGCACATACCTGATTATTGAACAGAATGTAGATGATGGGATTCAAAACAGTGCTGCTCTTTGCTAGTATGGAGGACACGACACTGGCTGTGGGGCTGACAATGCCTACGCTGAATGTGCCAAGCAATGCCATGACCCCGTATGGCATCCAACAGAGCAGGTAACAGGACACCATGGAAACCACCATCACCAGCACGTGCGTCTCTCTCCTCTGTGCAGCTGTCTGATTGATCTTAGCAACCTGTGGGATGAGGAGACACGCTTTGAGGTTTGCTTTTCAAGACAAACAGCATCAAGCCTTACATTTGTATCTGGTTTGAAATGCTACATGTCGCACCAGAATGTTTGACTGTATTTTCATTGATGAATTAGGAGAAAATTTAAAGCATTATTTATTTATTTATTTAATTTTTACATTTTTAGTTTTGATTTACATAGAATTTTTTGCTTTTGTTAAGGCCTACAAGAATTTGCACATTTACATACTAAAATGCTGATCTGATCCAGCTGTGCATGTAATTCACCATAATCATTTAATGGGATAGTTCACCCAAAAATAGAATTCTGACATAATTTACTTACCCTCATGTCATTCCAAACCCATAAGCGTTTGGTTAATCTTCGAAACACAAATTAAGATATTTTTTAATGAAACCTGAGAAGTTTCTGTTCCACCATTGAAAGTCCAGACAATCAAAATTTAAATTCAATTTAAATGGATCTATTTTACGACGCCTTTATCACCCAAAAATAAAAAATCTGTCATTAATCACTCATTACTAGGTACTAAAGTTATGGCTAAAATAGTCCACGTGACTGCAGTGGTTCAACCTTAATTTTATTAAGCAACGAGAATACTTTTTGTGTGCAAAAACAAAACAAAAAAAACAACTTTATTCAACAATCTCTTCTCTGCACAGTGAAGGCTTCCATGTTTACGTCCGAATGCTGGCTCAGTATTGGCCAAAGCTGATCAAGTGAGCAGCACGACACACGCCTGTGATGCTGACTCAGGAGTCGGCCAATAGTGAGTCGGCGTTCTAACATAGAACCTGGAAATGCTGGATGTAAACAACGTTAGTTGTGTCTCATTTTGGAGGCTGCATCCTCCGGAGGTTGCATTTGAAGGCTGCATAGGTCATCAAGGATGTTTATTTTTTTTTTAAAGTAACTGTAATAAAATTGACTGTTATTCCTCGTAAGGTGTAAAATACTGTAATTTCTTTCTTACTTTGCAATCTAATTGTTACTTTTCTTAAATGAGACCATCTCGATGACGTATGCAGCCTTCAAATGCGACCTTTGGAGGACGCAGCCTTCGAAATGAGAGGCAGCTAAAGTATGAGAATGACACAGAAGGTAAGATATTTTTGAATAAAGTCATTATTTTTTTTGTTTTTGTGCACAAAAAGCATTCTCGTCACTTCATAAAATTAAGGGTGAACCACTGCATTCACGTGGACTATTTTAACAATGTCTTTAGTACCTTTCTGGACCTTGAAAGTGTCAGTTAAATTGCTGTCTAAGGACGAGTCATATACCTCTCGGATTTCATCAAAAATATCTTAATTTGTGTTCCCAAGATGAACGAAGGTCTTATGGGTGTGGAATGACATGAGGGTGAGTAATTAATAACAGAAATTTCATTTTTTGGTAAACTATCCCTTTAACTTTTGGTTGCATAGACTTTCATTTGAGGAAGAGAAACCTCTCAGGTTTCATTTAAAAAGTATTTTGGGTTTGGAATTACATGAGGGTGAGTAAATGATGAAATAATTTTCATTTTTGGATTAATTAACCCTTTAATAATAATGATGATGATGATGATGCAGGACTTTGGCTCTGGATAGCTGCATGAAAAATGTTTAATTTATGGCGAACAAACATTTGGCTAGAAAGATCGATGAGTCTTACTCAAAGAGAGCTCTTTATCAAAATCACTGCCTCCACTCCCACTCTCTCTCTTTCAACGTTTTCCTCTTTCACTCTTCCCTCACCCCATGAATGGCAATGAGAATCTTCCCGTAGCAGAAGACCATGAGAAGAAGAGGCAGCAGCAGGCAAAAGACAAAGAGGCAGATGACGTAAGAACTCGTTTCCGGGGAGCGATGGTTCCACTGGACTGAACAGGTGGTGCCGGGACCCTCAGGACCATAGCTACTCCAGCCAAAGAGTGGTGGCACTGTCCACGCGAGAGAGTACAGCCAGCAGCCTGTGATGAAAAGCCAGGCCTTCCTATAGTCAGAAACATCCGCTTTTGAGCAGCAGAGGATGGTGCTGTAACGCTCGTATGACAGTACAGCAAGAGATACCAGTGAAACAATACCTGTTGATATTGGATAAGGAGACAAATCAATTAGGCCTATATGATTATCAACTAAATGTTTTTCTTTATTGTAATAGCAACTTATTTTATTTTATAGATATTTTATTTTATAGCTATTTGAAAGGTGGGTGAATTTCACAAAAAAAACAAAAACAAAAACCCAAAAAGCATCTATACACTAAACTTGCACATAACTGCATTTTAGAATCTAGAAAAACACTGTTTCCTAAATTTGTTTTACCTTGATAACCATAGTTTCTGCCTAATTCTCCTTTTGTACTTTTATTAAACAGTCTCACAACAGAACAAAAAACTTTTCGACAAATTCGGTAGTGATTAAAAAATATACAGCGCGATCAGTGTACAGAAGTCTGATTCCAGAACGAATGACTCAGAGCCGGTTCTTTTCAGTGAATCACAATCACATGCAGCGCGAGTTTGTCCGAAGACCGGTACATTTCAGTCAGTGAATCAAAAACAAAGCCTGCGTCTCAGTGTGCATACTATCTATGCTAAATAGTATGTGACATTAGTAATATTCAATACTATTTAGGGCGGATAGAGTTGATAGTATGCACAGTGGGATGCAGGGAAAGCGTTCATTGTCTGATTCCTGAACAAATGACTCTTATGAAGTGATTCTTATTAGTGAATTAAAAGTACCAAGTCAAGAGACCTTAATACGGCTTTATATAATACAGACGGTTTCAAAACAACTTCGAAGTAGGCTACTTAACAGTAAATTAAGAGTCAATGATGTAAACTTCATTAGTCGAAGCTGGTAATGAACTAATTTGACTTTTTTTTTTTTTTTGTAATTAGTAGAATATATTAGTTTTTTAAATCTTACCAAACAGTGCGTTGGCAAAACCATACCACCTGCAGCCGTGAACTCCCGTCAGCCACCGGCCGTATACAGACGCGGCGAAACTTAAAGGTGTACCAAAGATACAAACAAGCATGTCGCTCACACTGATGTTGAGCAGTATTAAATTGATCGGAGTCCTCAGAACATGAAAGCGGGCGAAGACCAAAAGAACAAGAAAGTTATTTAGGAAACCGAAAAGAAAGATAATTCCCAAACACACTGCCACTACAGTGTATCCCGTGCGGCTGAATCCGGGCTGATCTGGAGTCAGTGTGTCCAGCTGGCTGCCGTTACAGTATCGGACAGTAACCATAGTAGACTAAAAAGAGCACACCTGTATACTGGAATGGAGAAGCTTAAGAATGAGAAAGTTAGTTACACTCTCAGGCTGTTTAAATACCATGTAGACCCACAGATCCCATTCATTATGCCCCCACTAGTGGCCCCCTCCTCAGCAGAACGCGACCTACCCGTAATCAGCTCTATCAACATAAACGCCACTCAAGCACGTTTATCCTCATAGTATGGCAAGCCATTTAGTCCTTAAAACGAATAAATATTTTTGTCAATAGTGTATTTTTTTAATTATTAGTAAGAAATCCAGTAGTGACCAGGCCTTTTATTGTTGAATTTCACTTTTAAATTCTACACTATAAAAAATAAAAACATAAATTTTCTGCTAGTAGCCTACATTATCCCGTAATTTTATGGAAATGTCCGTCAACCCTAAAACACTATTATAAGAATATTTATACAGAATATTTATGCAGTACATCGTGCCCTATTTTAACAGTTTTTTTTTTACAGTGTAGTAAGATGTGCAAGTTGAACTATAGGTAGCTATTCTATCATTACATCTAACAAGTAAAAAAGCAAGTGTAATTAGTGAGATAAGAAATGTTACTAGTAACAAATGGGATAGGTATTAGTGTCATAAATACCTGTAGTAGGTAGTTCAATTAATAGCCTATGTAGGCCGCTAGTTAAGTTTGAACAGATACTTGTAAGATAGTATCTTTTGGAATATTTAGTTTTATTTAGTGAAACTGAAAAAGACACTATACTACTGCAATTTATAAAATCATTTTAAAAGTAAATACTAATATAAAAATATACTAGTTAGTTTAAAGGAATAAAGGTAAAAAATGGCTTGCCACAATACCCCTATGCATGACCTATACCTATATAGGTCAAGGGTCTTTTGATATCTGTCTAAAAAGGGAACTATTAATAAGGACTGACATATGAGAATGTAGTCTAGTCTAGTCATTGGGATATGTGGTTTTATAGTCCATTTATTAGATAAAAAAAATAATAATAATTTAACTGCACTAGTCATTTGCTAAATTAAACAGTTTAAAAATATACAACAGTAAATGTAATGCTAATATTTTGCCACTCTTCCAGTTGGTCCTTCTTTCTTGTGTGCCTTTAGTATCAGTCTGTAATTCAGTCAACTGCAACAATATTAGTCTGCAGTTTTTCTCATGGTTGTTCCTCAAATGTGTTGAATGTCACATGATAGATTTAGATTTAATATGCCCATGTTGTCCTCTTGGTTAGGCATCAGTCTGATTTATTTACTTCATAAGAGAGCAGGAAAATAGGGCAGATGGGAGAGAACTTAAAATGTGCCAAGGCATCAATAATCGAATAGTGAGCATGCTGAAATGAAAAGTTCCACCATCTGGTCCACTTTAATGTACCCCTTTTTGTTGTGAGATGAGCATTTCATTCCATATTGTTCAGTCATAATGAAACTGATTTACTTTCTAAATCTAAGTTGCATTGTTCATAATTACGTTCTGGCCTGCACATTGAATTATGTTTCACTTATGTCACATTACGGATGTAAATGGGTTAGGGATTTTGTTTTACGCTTATTAAAAAAAACTAAGCTCAAACAACAGCTTCCTCTAGCATGGTTGAGATTACTACTAACAGTTTAATCAAATGAAAAGATATTTTAATTTATTTTAAATTTATTATTTATTTTAATTTTCATTTAAATCTTTATTGAACTAGGGTAAATGCTTTGAGAACATCTCAAATTGCATTTTCTCATTCATTAACACACTCTAGGGATATGAGAGGAAGATGGGAAAAAGACACGAAGCAAGAACAGTGCATACACTGTAAAAAAAAAAAAAATTTCCATGTTTGATGTGGGGTTATGATCCACTGATTAAACCCAAGAGAGTTAAAAAGCCTTCAGTTCTAATAACAATTCTCATTCTCAAGCCATGGGGTTATATGTTACAGTAGCGAATATTTCTTAATGATTTAATTTCTGTACAGTCACATATCAAAAATTCATATTTATTAATTTCATATTTATTTATAATATATATTATGAAACGCATGTGACAATTTGCCTCTATATCTAGTATCTTCGCTAGTATGTTCAAAGCTATTATCAGTGTTGGGGTAACGCATTACAAGTAACTTGAGTTACATAATCAGATTACTTTTTTAAGTAACTAGTAAAGTAACGCATTACAATTTACAACAAAATATCTAAGTTACTTTTTCAAATAAGTAACGCAAGTTACTTTTTCACATTTATTGAGTGACAGCTCTCCTGTCCCCATGTTGAGAGAAATAAAGTGCAGAGGTGTTGTGCGCTGAGTGAACATGATGGTTATTGTAGTTCTAGAATAAATGTGAATATGCATTTACGCATCTCACTTGCACGAAAACATTCAGTATTCCTCAAAATGAATAAAAACATTGATTTACAATCTCAGAATTTTACACAAACCTGTAATAATTAACTATATTAAATTACACAGATATACTTTATGTATTTAATCTCACTTTATTAGCCAATGTCTTTGCTGCTGACCTTCAATGATCTAATTCAACTATACTAACAAGCAAAAATTACTTTATACTAGACTTAGAAATAAGAGTGTGAGAAATAAGAACTTCCTGCTCCTGTATCCTATTCTTCTTTAATCCAGAATGGCAGCACAGTTGAAAGGATTGTTTGAGCTGCGCCCTCTACTGTTCAGGTGTGAATATGCATTTCCTTCAGCCTGAGGCTTATTCATTTCACTTTTGGTATGAAAGGGCCTTAACATTTGCCAAAAATAGAACTTTTTTGTTGTTATTAAAAAAATAAACAAGTAAGCCCAGCTCAGGTAAGAAAAAGTAATGCAAAAGTAATGTAACGCATTACTTTTCATAAAAAGTAACTAACGTAATTAGTTACTTTTTTAGGGAGTAATGCAGTATTGTAATGCATTACATTTAAAAGTAACTTTCCCCAAAACTGGCTATTAATATGCTGACCTGCGATAAATATTTTAGCATTTTGCTCTAATTTTTGGAAAATTAGCAAAATGTGCATTTAATGGCTCTCTATATGTAGTTATGGCCCTTTAAGGTTTGTGGACAGGGAAATGAATGACTCTGTTCTCCTAGAGAGTCTCCCAAGGTGTTATTAGCAGTAATTGCTGTTTGGCTGGGATGTGGAAGTAAGTGATCGTGAAAAGCCATTCTCACGTGCATGTTCATACCCCGCATCCCCTGAATACATGCAGAGTAGAGAGCACTGCAGCCCTCTTCTGAAAGCATGTAGGAGGACACCTGTGGTGTGGGGGTTTCATATATTTATGAATGAGTGGGAGACGAATCCCCCATTGGCACCCTTGCTCTGCAGACATTGTCTCCCACTTCAGAACCTTATGAAACAGCAGCACGTGAGTTCATGAAGATGTGTGGGTGGCCTAGACGTAATTGAGTCTTTATCCTCAAAGAAATGTTTCCTTAAACTGCAAATCAATGTTTTAAACAGGAGAGACAGAATGCAGTTGACTGAAAATCAATAAATTGCCTATAAAAAAGGAAATATAAAGAAAAAGTCTAAATCTGATTTACTAATAAACAACATACTGTCAAAGTGATTAAAAATAAAAAAATACAAATAAAAAATTGAAATCAAACATAGCAGACCTGCAAAAAGGATGTAAATGTGTAAAGTAAGTACAAAAAGACAATATTTATGTGGGATTTATTAAACAAAGTGTCATGTCTAATCTGAAAATAGACTGCTGTATACAATTCTTGGTAATAATTGAGGAAATTCATCATAAATGTGTAAAGCCTTTAGCTGTTTTGTCATACTCATATATCAAAAGTGAGGGACTGTGACAGAGAAATACTTCATTGCTTGAGGGAAAAAAAGTGTGAAGGTTTTAAGAAAACAGGTTTGTAAAGATGAAATTCAATAACATTTGAACAATTTCGAGGAAATTTATTTTTGGTTTGCTCATGTCAGTTTACTTTCAGAATTGCATGAACTATGCTTTGCCTTCTGTGTAACCTGATCTGAAGAGTCGACACACTTGTAAATGAGGTTTTGAAGGGTCCCCCAAGGTATGAGGAATTTTTCAGAAAGAAAGTTTCCTTTAAAAAGTAACTATATTAAATATATATATATATATATATATATATATATTTAATATAGTTACTTATATATATATATATATATATATTTTTTTTTTTTTTTTTTTTTTTTTGTCAAATGACAACAGTTTTTGCACTGCGGAAATTACAGACTACAGTACAAATATGAACTTTCAAAACAGCATACAATACAAAAAGAAAGTTTAGAACATCAGGTTTTCTCACTTATGTCCTAATATAAGGTAGCTTATTTACATGTTCACGGCTAAAAGAAGCAATTCATTTCTGAGGAATGTCTGACACCATGATTTTGATGGTTTGAGTTTAAGCTTACATAATAATGTAAACACAGGCAGTCTTATGCTGAAAATGTATTTTCGTCATACAGTAAAGCCAGAAATCTCTTCTTCAATACCAGTACAAATCCTTATTGATTTCTGAGACAGGCACACCTGAAAAACACAAAATGATCACAAATAGAGTAAACAAATGCACTGCATGTTAAGCTGCATCCGAATATGCATGTTTCCCTACTATATAGCTGGTGAAAAAAACAGTATGTGAAAAGAGTAGAATGTCCAAATTCACTGTATACATAAAATAGATGACTTTATGCTATAACAGTTGTGAAGTAATTACTCATTCGAAGAAGCACCTACTCAGAGGCCACATACACACTGTAAAGTTTCAGAAGTGACAATCGTATTTAAAGCAACTGTACATTTTTACATTGATAAATCAGTTTCAAAATCATTCTTATCGTACACTGACTTCTTTCCCACGCTACCCCCCAAACGTCTGTTCTCTGAGTAAGTTTGGTGAGAGGGTACAAAATTCTGCGAAAAGGGTGGATTGATTTACAGCAGTACCTCACAAAATATGTCACGCCAACATATCAATACAGACATCATGGCAGAGGCCAAGGGCATGTTTACAAGACAACATTTTTTGCGTACAGACGACAACATTGTCAAAATGATCCCTTTTCACACAGATTTACGAAAACGACTACAATTGCTGTATTTTGCATGCCAGGCTAGTAGTTGGCGATGACACTTTGTAAAGAAACACTAGACAGAACACGTAATATGCATGAGCATGGCGTCACCATTTTCACAAATTTGCTTTTTTGTAGTTTACACGGAGACGATAACTGCATAGTTTTTGAAAACTTGCACTCTGAAACCCATTTTGAGACCCTTAGGGGCCGCTTACACGACAGTTTTCAACAAAAACGGAAACATTTTTGTGCGTTTTGTGCGTTTATTTACACGACAACAGGGTTTTGGGTCCTGAAAACACAAACTTTTGAAAATTGGTTTCAAAGTGCATGTTTTTGAAAACGATATAGTTATCATCTCTGTGTAAACTACAAAAATGCGAATTTGTTAAAACGATGACGTCATGCACATGTGTATTATGTGTTGAGTCTATAGGCGTGTAGTGTTTCTTTACAAAGTCACATCGCTAACTACTGGCCTGGCAGCATAATACAGCATTTTTAGTCACTTTCATAGATCCGTGTGAACAGGGATTGTTTTGACAACGTTGTCATGTATATATGAAAAACACAAAGGAAAAACTTTTTGTTTTTTAGTACAACATTGTCACATAAACGTACCCTGAGAGACCAAAGAGAACGCTGAGGTTAAAGTTGACATGAAACGCTATAGTCTTTTCCTCTCTATTGTGATGTATGTCTGAGGGAAAAAGGCTTATCAAACAAGAAAAAATGTAGGGCATGTCTTTTGTCCATGGAGAATTGATTGGATCATTGGATTATTGTGGTTTGCTATTGCTGGGATCTCATGTGGGTGACAGGTTGTCCCGCCCCTACACCAGTAAACACGTCATCAGAGAAGAGAGGTTGTTGCAAGATTGAGGGAAAGTTAATATGATTAAAGATTACGAGGACCCATGGATTTAAAAAAAAAAACAAGATGTGTACAGATAAATCATTTATAATACTGCAAAAATCCATTAAAAATATAAAGAAGGTCAATTATTTCTTGGTGACTTTAATATCACTGTATACTGCTGCAGTGTTTTTAAGCTCAAACTATGAATTTATTTATTTTTGGTGAGTAGCCATTTAATACTAAATAATGTACAATAATGTATTAATAGACATTAGCATTACATTATCACAAAACAAACCCCTTCATGGTTATAAAGGCTGATCTAATCCCCTTTCTTTGTTTATTTTGCGATAAAGACCGGCTATACTTTAAAATGTATAACCTACTTGCATTAGATGCATCTGTGAATGAACAGTTAGCAATGGCATAAGTTGCAGTACCTGAATCTAGGCCGATCCTGCTTCCAGATACATCTTTAAAGGCCATCCCAGAATTCCACTCTGGTCTGGTATCTGATTTTGAGAAGGGCGAGATCATGATGCCCCCTGTTGGGCGATCCATTTGTAACAGATTCAGGTAAGAGCTGGCACTGCTCTCAGCAGCCACGGGCTGTTGGTAGAGTATTTGAGGCAGTTCAAAGGCTGTGCTCTGTCTGGGTGGACAGGGCCAGAGGGAGGATGATGATGATAGTCCTGAGGGATTCACGATAACTCCCTGGGATGGAAGTGAGGCTTCTATGGATGTCAATTGGGTCAACTTTGAGGAGCCAGAAGAGTGTGTGGACTTAGACCATGTTAGACCCCATGGTGATGATGATGATGATGACGGGGGGACATCTGGGATAAGAAAAGCATATATTTAGAAAGAAAGAAAGACAGAAAGAAATAGATTTACTGCATTAATAGATTTACTGGCATTAACACACCAGATTTGGGAGTCCTGTTGCTGTCCTTGGCTTTAGTGCTGAGGTCTTTCGGTATGGTGGCTTTGTTCAGGGCACGGAAGAAGTGCTCATCCACGGCAGTGTTGATGTCACCTTGATAGTATGTAAACAGCTGAGGAGGATCTTTACACTCCTCTGAGTGCTCTAACAGTCTGTCCCCCATCATCCTGACTTAGAGATACAACATATATTATTTTACAAAACAGGTTTCATTTGTGTCCCACATGTAAATATGTGTAAACAGTACTTAACATTGAAATAAATCTAGTATTTTCTCTCTCATATATTTAGATTTATTTGTCATAACGTTTTATTAAAACAAAACTTTACTGTCCCATACATTAAAATAGTAAACACTGTCATAACATTCTTTCAAAAAATAACTCTCCAGTTAAAATCTCATGACATCAACCCTGTTCCAGTGATCTTGTATAAGAAAATTAAGTGGATATTAAAGGTGCAGTAGGTGATCTAGGTTTGTTTGTGGTGATGACCGACGGACCAATTTCTTGCATAAACTCTGCATAGCATCGCACTGATGACGTGTGATGTCTACGTGAACAGGGTGCGTGAGGGTAAAAACGTACGTTGACAGGCAGGTAGGACATCTTATTATTTCATTCGGCCGAATATTATGATTGGATGAACATTTTATGGTGCTACGCCTTCCACAGGTGATATCTATTTATAAAAATACATTTAGACCGTTTAACATAGTAGGATATGAGGAGACTTTCAACCAGTATAACAAAAAATATTTCTGTAGAGAATCACCTATTACACCTTTAATGGATATAAATATCAGCATTTAACTTTTTTTTCACTTCCCTGAGTACAAGGCTTGTACTGTTAAATTAAATTGTAAAATTGTCAACCCTGGTACCTTTATAAAGGCACATGATTTTGTTCCAGTATTACTGTTTCAAAGTTTGCAGTCAGTAAGATTTTATTTTATTCATCAAAAGTTTTAATCATCCTGAAAAAATGTTTCATGGTTTTGCACAAAAAATATTAAGCAGCACAACAGTTTTAAACTTTGATAAGAAATGTTAATGTTAATAACAAAATCAGCATATTAGAATGATTTCAGGAGGATCATGTGACTGAAAACTGGAGTAATGGCTACTGAAAATTCATTGCCAGAATAAATTACATTTATGTTAATGTTAATAAGCAATACTTTCAAATGAAAAACAAAAGATCCACACTCACTTGTCTTCTTAATGAATTATTAATTATTTATTATGCAACAAAGCACATATAGATCAAGATTAATCAAATGTTTCGTCAATCAGCATTCTTCAGTGAATTAGTTTGACTCACTGAAAAAGGCTGATTGCAATTTCCACTGCTCTAGGCAAAAAAAATAAAATAAATAAATAAATTGGTTGAGCGCAGTAATTTTATCTTTTTTGAATGTTAATAAAAAGCAAACAGCATATTAGAATGATTGCTGAAAGATCATGTGACATTGAAGACTGGAGTAATGGGTGTTGAAAATTCAGCTTTGCCAGAATAAATTACATTTTTCAATATATTAAAATCGAAGTTATTTTAAATTGGAACAATATTTCACAATATTAAAATTTTTACTGTGCATTTAATCAAATAAATGCAGTCTTGGTGAGCATAGGAGACTTTGACATTAAAAATTCTTACCAACCCCAAACTTCTGAAAAGTACTATATATTAAAATGTATGAATGCAGCTTGAGATGGAAAACTACAGTTTATTAATATTTAAACATTACTTATTTGATAGAAAACTGGATAGTGCAACAAAATATACCTATTTCATATAAATAAGCTCTTATTTAGTCTAACAATAAACAGTAAAGAAAAAAAAAGACAAAACCACATTTCTAAATGGGAACAGGCTGTACAGTTACTATTTATCCTCTAAAGAACTCCTTCCTCAGACTGAAACAGGACTTCAACTGCATTCACAAAAAAAAATAAAATCCCCGAAACATTCAACACGCTGCTTACCGAACTGAGTCCAGCGCACATCCAGCCACTGATCGCACTAAAACAAAATGAATGTGATACTTTGTGCGAGAGGTTGTGCACTGAGAAATGTACCCGAGCGAGTTGAGCAAGGTCATCTCAAACAGATAACATCACAGCTGTCATTAAGCTTACACGGAATTACACTTCTTAAGGAAACTGGGCTTGTTTTTTGTTCACATATAAACCAAAGATCTTGTTTGTGAGGCTAAGTTTCTAAGAAATGTCTTTTTCATGAAAGCAAGAAACAAAGATGAGGTCACAAAATGTGTTTTTACTATAAAACTATTAACAGAAATTGAAATAGAGTCGCACAGTGACACACATTAGCATAAGGGAAGGTAATAATCACACAAATGATTATTTGCAGTTAAATTTCCATCACTGTTCCCTGAATTTTGATATGGGGAAATGCACTGGCATGTCATGGGAATAATAAAAAGGAAACCACTGTATATTGGTGTGGAGATGTTTGAGCAAGAGACATTAAACAAGTTCTGTTTTCTCTCCACATTTATGCATCCTCCTCATCACTTCCTGCTAAACTGCTATCGGTCGACTGCATTCCTCCTTCCTCCTTGTCCTCCTCTTCATCTTTTCCCTCCTGTGGTTTTGTGGTGCTTTCGCTTTTACCCTCCTCCTGTCGAGTCGGTTCTGCTGCTTCTTGTGTGCTGTTATTCTGTTGTTCTGCTGCTTTTGAAGGGTCCGCTTTAGAAGGGTCCACTTTAGTTCCGTCACCCAGGAAAGAGGACCAGGCTTTCAGTCTCTCTTCTCGTTCTCGTGAGGTTTCCTCAACCTGAGTGACCAGAGCCAAAAAGTGAGGCAAAGAAAAATAGGCAGAAGAGAGCAAAAAATGATTTAACCCAATTGTTGTTCTTTTGCAACCATTTAGCACATTATTTGTACATCTTAAAGACAGTATGAAATCAAACTGACCAGTGTTATTTTATTATCACTAAGATAATATTGTTTTTATTAATGTTTTCATTTTAATTTTAGTAGTTTTGTGTTTGTCATTTTTATTATTTTTTTTTAATTACTTTATAGTTCATAATTATTTTTATTTCAATTTTAGTTTTTGTAATTTTATTACACACAGTTTATTACAAACAAACTAAATGACAATTAAAAATTTTGCCTTGGCAACTAACTGAAATTTTTAAAATTTAAATTCATTTAACGTTTATTTTATCTCAAGTAACAACTTTTTTATGGTTCTATTTATTATTATTATTAATTCATATTTTGACTTAGTTTTATTTTAATTTTAAATTATAATTTTTTTTTATTTAAAATAAATGACAATTAAAAATGTTGCATTGGCAACTAGCTGAAATAAAATAAAATAAAAAAAAAATCATAAACTTATTTCATTTAATATTTATCTTATTTCAAGTAACTTTATGGTTTCAGTTTTCATTATTATTATTATTATTATTATTAACTAGTTTTTATTTTAATTTTAGTTGAAGTTTTAGTAATTTTGTTGTGCATTTTTTATTTTTATTCATTTTTTTAAAAAAGTTTTTAATAACTTATTTCAGTTTTAGTAATTCTAGTGCATGCATGTTTAAAATATATATATATATATATATATATATATATATATATATATATATATATATAAAAAATAGTTTTTTTTTTTTTTTTTTCTAACCCTGAAATTGACCCTATTAACTTTCTTAATACTCATCTCTGGTCTAATTGTGCATGTGATTCTAAAGGAATAAAAAACAAAGTTTGTGCTGGTTTTAGTCAATGTAATAGCTTTCCTTTTCCGATGACATCATTTAGGCTGTGCAGACTATTGGATAATGTTAAACAACAGCCAAATAGCTATTTAGGGACTGTTTTAGCAAACCCGCATTCAGTTTGTATGTAACACCCACTTCTCATGATTCAGCAAATTCCTGATGGATAAACTAATGTCCCTCCCTAAATTTCTCTCTCTTCAAATATCCTGTTTCATTTAGAAAAAACATCAGATCGAGGAAGTAAACTCAGTTGCAAATTCCAATGCATGATGACTCCAAACAGGCTGAGTATTTTACCTGGTAATCAGTTACACCATCCCACAGCTGTGCTGATAGTTTTCTCCCTCCAAACCAGCGTCCATCCAGAGCCGCCTGACATGTGTCCGCCTCCTCAGGTTCCTTAAAAGCCACAGATGCCACTCCATCAGGGTGCCTCTGTTTCCAATGGAAGGAAGTTGAGTGTAAAAAAATGGCAAAAAAACAACAACAAAAATTGAATACTGACTTGTGTAAACACAATTAAGTTATCATAATAATTGTGGACAAAAGTAAAAGAGGACTTACATCAAAGATGATGACCTTCTTCACTTGCCCAAATTTCTCACATTCTGTCCGCAGATCATCTCTGTACTCATTCAGAACCAAAGGATCCTCCTGCATGAGACATATGGTGCAGCTCTTCAACACATTATCAGTTAAAAGTTTGGACACATACGATTAAATTTATATTCTTCATTATCTTAAACAAACCTTTTGATCTAAAGGCTTATGGTTAAAACATTGAAATGGGCTTTGTAAAAAAATATAAACTGTACCTAACTGGTACTAACATTTTAATTAAAAAATATCCTGAAATGGATGAGATTGGATCGAATAATGAAGGAAAAGCAGCTAAACAAGTGTCCAGAATACATGTGTCCACTTTTCAAATGTTTAAAGATGCCCTTCATGATGTTTGTTGAAGTTTTTTATGTCCAGAGTGTGCAGAGTTGGAATCTAGTACACTTTAGAAGAAGCTACAATATAACATGGTTTTGGTTTGTTTAACAAATTTTGTGGTTGATTCCCTTTACTTCCATTAGTGTTACTTCATAGGTTTTGATCATTTGCTATTACTCTAAAAATGCAGAATAATAGTAATAATAAAGAGTGATTAGGTGTCTAAATATTTTAATTTGTAGTATACACTACTGTTCAAAAGTTCAGGGTTGGTAAGATTTTAAAGGGGACCTATAATGCCCCTTTTACAAGATGTAATACAAGTCTCTGGTGTCCCTAGAATGTTTCTGTTAAGTTTCAGCTCAAACCCACAGATCATTTATTATAGCTTGTCAATTTTACCCCTATTTGGGTGTGAGCAAAAACACACCGTTTTTGTGTGTGTCCCTTTAAATGCAAATGAGCTGCTGCTCCTGACCTCCTTTCCAGAAGAGGGTGGAGCTTTAACAGCTCATGCTTCAACAACAACAACAAAGCTGGAGAATCTCACGCAGCCAAAATGACGATTGTCAGTACTGGTGATCAGCCTTACATTGTTCAACCTGGAGTCGGACACTGATGGAGAGACTCAGGAAGAAGTTAAAATTTATAGAATGCAACTGGACGTTTCTGAATAGTTAGTAGATAAATTTATGTAGTTGCTGTGGATTTGATTCAACTCATCGACTAGCATGTGCCGTCATGTTAATCTTTTGTGCAAATCCAGTGTTGAATTGACCCTCGTTTGTGAAGCAGTCTGGCATAAAATGACGGCATGGCAAAAACACTCTACTAGAACAACTCTTTCTCTTCTCTAAATCAGCCTAACATGGCCTCACCCCCTTTGTTGCGTGTTCTCGGGGGCAGGGCTTATATAAATTTTAGGGTTAGTGATGTCACTAAAACAGGAAGAAGCTCGTTGTAGTCCCTACCAGCCATTTGTTGTAGTCCTTAAACAGCAAATTCTTTAAAAGAAAATATCTCCCTTTGCATTGACAGCAACATTACACACTAACTAAAGTTCAAAAAGTGAAATCATAATCAACCACCCCTTTAATGTTTTTGAGGGAAGTCTATTGCTCTTGCTCACCAGGGCTGCATGTATTTGATAAAATACAGTAGTAGTGAAATAATATTACAATTTAAAATAATTATTAATTTAAATTAATTAAATGATTATAAAATGTCATTTATTCCTGTGATGGCAAATCATTACTCCAGTCTTCAGTGCCACATGATCCTTCAGAAATCATTCTGATATGCTGATTTGGTGCTCAAGAAACATTTCTTATTATTATCAATGTTGAATACTTTTGTAGAAACCATAATACAATTTTTCAGGATTCTTTGAACCGAAATGGCATTTATTTGAAATACAAATCTTTTGTAACAATGTAAAAGTATTTACTGACACTTTTGATCAGTTTAATTGCTGAATAAAAGTATTAATTTCTTTAAAAAATAATCTTAAATCCCAAACTTTTGAATGGTAGTTAGTTAAATTAGCCATATATAGTATTTATAATTAGGCCTATATTATTTATAGTTTATCACAAACAGTTTTAGTTCAATCTTAGTATCAATTTCATTCATTAAACACAATTGAAAGATGTAGAAAGCATGAGGACTTTTGAAGTGCGGATCCACACCTGCATTCCTGCTCTCCTCTGAGCCTTTAAGCTGCACCTACTTCAGGAATGCAGGCAGTCCTGCCTTGAGCTCTGACGCAGAGAAGTTTATCGTGGTTACAGAGAAACTAAACAATACCATATCTCTAAACTGTTGCTAATCAAAACTATTTCTGTAATTAACTTTACACATCTTGAATACCAGTGCAGGGCTGTACTTATTCTGAGCTGTAAAAAGAAATTCTGTAGATCAGCTGAAGCAAAAAGCTCTGTCAGAAAACAGGAGGTACTTTTTCATGCAGATGGCACCCAATGTAAAGTATTGCCAACAAAATGTTCTTCTATTCAATAACATCTATAATATGTTCAAGTGTTTCTTCTGGGTGTGTCGGTGTGTTTTGAGATTGACCCTTACCTCAAAGTCAGTGGGATGAAACATGTTTTGGATGATGAGAACTTTTTCATGCCTTTTGCGAGCTTCCCCGGCCTTCTCCGGCCTCCAGTCCAGCTGCCTGAAGTCATAAATGACAAAAGTGTCATTCATATTTACAGCAACACACAAAATATGCTGATTAAGCAGAGCATTATTGCACCATGTGTCAGAATTGACTAAATAGAGCCGCAGGATTCAGCTTGAAAATGTTCTTACTTTTGTTGCTGCTGGAGCTTTTTGCGGTACTCTTTGTTCTTTTTCTTCTTCTTGCTGGCGTCATACTGTCCTTTGAGCTCGAAACGTGCTGCCTCCACGTGCAGTCGGTAGCCCCGAATCTCAGAGTCATCCAAGAGCCGCTCGGCAAGAGCTACAGACTCTTTCTGCAGGGAAACGTGTGTTTTTATTTGAAATATATAGGGCGTTAGTTAACAAGAAGAGGCTTGGTCGACTAAATTTGAATTAGTTGGTCAGTCACAGAAAAAAAAAATCTAGCGAAATTGAGGAAGTCACGCAGTAACAGATCACTGGCTGGTCCGTGCGGTAATATGTCGGGCAGAAAATCCAAAGCGTGGGAACATTGAGATGGTAAAGAATGACCACAAAAAGGTGACGTGCGACCTCAAACATGACTTTTCATTTAAAACATGTAAGTAGTAGCCAAACGTTAGCCACTTTACATGGCTGCTCGCTCTAACATTATCCTAGATAAATGTGTGCTAATTTAGGCCACATCCAAGTGTTAATGCAGAGTGTGGAAGCTAAATTAGTACCAGTGCATGTCATGTTTAGCTTAATTTCCATGTATATGCCATCGGAGCGCATCTTCTCAAAGGTCGGTTTCACTGTGAGCAAGACACTGAGCTCACTTCGCCCCAACAACATGGACAAACTCGTGTTCCTTTCTCATAATATGCAAAGACTGAAATCAGAGGAAAAAAACTGTTTTATTTTCCTTAAATTTCTTTTTTTTAAGATAAGGCGGGTATTTATTTTGTAGGTTATTCGTTTGTGTTCTGATTTCAGAAAAGTAAATGCAATGCTTGACAGTTTCACTGCGGCAAGCTTTATGCATGTGTGCGGTTGAGCACTTAATTTATATTTTAAATGCTCATTATTATGGTTTAGCATTTCTCCTCCGACTAACTGACTACTGGCTTAAATGAACGACTAGGAAAATCTTTAGTGGGGGGAAGCCCTAGAAATATAGGGTGCTTCTCAATATCCCTTCTTGTTTCCTCGCTCCTCCGTCCTCCATCCTATGACCTGGAAACCGATCAAGCTCAGCCATCTTGAAGGACATCTCAATTCTCTAATTGCACCGTGAGGAGGCGAGGAACGAGGAGTGAGGAAGCTTCCTGAGGAGTCATGAGCGAGGATACACAGGTGTATCCTTTATGGAAGTCTTCGTCGAGAAACGTGTTGCACGTATAATTCTCCTCCCCCTTCATATCTGTCACAATAATTTAAATGTATGCGAGGAAAGGAAGTGAGGAAAGGAAACGAGGATGCACAAATAAGAATTGAGAAGCACCCATACAGTACTGTGCAAAAGTCTTAGGCCACCACCAGCTTTGTTGTTTTAGCAATGTTTTATTGACCATTCATATTTATTTTTTGGTCTCTTTATTAAGATACAAACAGAAAATAAAAGGAAATATGTACACAAAATGTAAAAAAAAAAAAAAAAAAAAAAAAAATCAGAACAAAATGGCTTCTTTAAGCAAAAATCAGTATTTAGTGTGACTAAACTAGATTTCTTCCAGTTTGTCAAAGACATATTTTGAAAGTCTTGGCCTTCCAGTCCTTTTCCATTTCATTTAGGTTTAAGAGAGCCAGGTTCCTGCTATTGCTCAAGTGTAAGGGGAGGTCACTAAATACTTGCCACTTTATCCTATAGAAGCTGTTTTTTCCCTGTTTTTTAATACTGCATACAAATTTCCTGTATTTTCTGATTATATTCTAATAAAGTGACTGAGAAATAATTATATATGGTCATTATACCATTGTTAAAACAACATCTAATGGTGGCCTAAGACTTTTGCACAGTACTGTATATAGAATATTTACATGATACATGATCATAATAGTATAATGACCAACCTTCAAGTAGCAGCAAAGTCCGTCTCCTTTTTGGTTCCCATCCTTGTCCTTGTAGAGCTTGATTTTATAATCTTCTGTGATAGGATCACGCATGATAATTCCACATTTGGACATGATCTCCACAAACTCATCAGGAGTTATGTCTGGAGGAAGACCTAGCAGAAAGACACGTGAATTGTTGATGATCAGTTCTTATTTAAACCAGCCAACTGATTTAAAAAGCAGATATGGCCACTAGAGGGAGTCATACCAGTATTTACAACATGATACCAACTTGATATCAATATTAAAGACATAAACCTCTGTGGCCTGTTGCATGAAGCTAGTTGAACAAACCTAGTTTCAGAGTAGGTTTGGAGTTGACAAATCCAGATAAATCCAACCTGTTTTAGATCATGGTCAACTGTTGCACAACGCTCGGTACAAACTTTCTCTGTCAACTCAGGTTTAATCCAGAGTTTGCAAAGCGCGTGCACCTGAAAGTGTGACACGTGCGGCAAACAGCCAATCACACGGAACAAGGAGAACGTCAGTTTGATTCACTTCTCGCGAGAGAGCCACGCAATTCATGTCTCTTCCGAAGATTAAGAGATCGCTATGAAAAATATGAATTTACAAAGCAGGAACACTGACGCAGTGAAAGAAAATATCTGACTATATCAATGCATGTGAATCAAACAAATAGAGCAAATAATTAATATAGTTTCACAAAGAGCTCAAAAGAATACATGTAAGCTTAATCTGTTTAAAAGCTTTATATATTATGCATGTATTATTATACATTACATACATTATTTTAATTTAAAAGCAAAGTTTAATATTGTTAATTAATATAATAGGCCTAATTATATGAATATGTCATGAATTATTCATAATTTTAATTTATTTAATGTAAATATAATAATTAATTAACAGCAAATGCTGAGCAATTTTGTCTCTAAAATGTTTTCACCAATAAACTGGAGCGAGAGATACAGGGGGAGTGGCTTTATTGCATCAGATACATGTCACTTTACTCACAGCTGATTGGTCGAGTTTGGGTTTGTGATCTTTAACTCAGAATAAAACCTGCTCCGGAGCAGGTTAGCCGTGAAGCGTAAATTACCACAGCAATGAACCCCGCTAAAAACCAATCCACCTTCATAAGCCCGAAAAACCAGAGTTTGCTCAAACTAATCTTGAACTTACTTGGGTAGCAACTGAAACCGGCTTTGTGCAACAGGCCACAGGTTTCACAGACAAGGCTTAAGCCTGGTCTCAGACTAAAATGCATGTTTGAGCTGTTTTAACTGAAAGCAACATGCACTGGCATATCTTAAAATAAGTCAGTGCCATTGTTTTGTCTTAAGATGCACACCGGTAATGTTTTTTAAGGCACGTTTATAAAAGCTACTTAAATGTCCTAATTAAACTATGGCCTAATCCTGGCTTAATCTAAACCCTGTCTGTGAATCCAGGACATAGTAATCTAATAATGGGGAATTTATTTACCTGTCACATAAACATTTGTGTTTTTGTCGTTTTCAATTTCAAACCAGCCTGTAAAATACAAGACACAATATTTTATTTGTTAATATATTAGAATACTTATTCATAATTATTGAGCTTATAATTTTTTATATCTTCTAACCTGGATCTGCTTTCCGTTTCTCTCCTTTCTGAGCACCCTCCTTAGTTTTGCCCTGGTCTGAGCTCTCCTCTGTATTCTTGGGTTCTTCTGGTTTCTTGGGCTCCTCTGGTTGGGCAGGGAGAGGTTCAACAGGAGGGGCCGCAGCAAATGGATCAGGAGCCCCTTCCTCATTGAATCCATAGTTTGCTTGATATGCTGCGATGAAATCATCATTTATCTATATAAAAACAAAACAAATAACATGAACTTTAATGCAGAATTTACAGCGCATCAGCTATGATCAGGTTATTCAAACAAACAAACATTGTGCAAATGTAGTATTTTGTTTGGTAATGAAGACCTTTGGAAACCATGCTCTCTTTTCATGGTCCCAGTCGTACACAGTGCCATCTTCTGGGTCGACGTATGTGAATGGATCATCTCCACCCTCTTTCTTCTGTTCATACAGCTGCTGCAAACGGAGCTGCTCGTGAAACTCTTTATTACCGTCTGAGTCCCGGCTCATCTACAGAAACAAAGATAAGACAGAGATAGCCTACTTCAAGCAAATCAAGAGCTCTGCAGACACAAACATATTAAACAAATGTAGTATTAGGATGATATCAGATATCTGGAATCTGACAACAAAACCTTATAAATTCTATTAACTATAAATATTCACTAACATGTAGGCAGCCAATTTAGATAGGCTTATAGAAGATATAAGATTGGAAAAAAAAAAAAAAAACTAATTAGAAACTAATAGATCACACTGGAAGTAAAAGACTTTTGGGCATTCGGTATGAATTGCCGCTTCATTTGGGGCCAGGGTTACTACACATCTAAATCACATTATGAATAAAAAATATTTATATAAATGTAGCCAACACATCTGTTATGAGTTCTCAAGAGTTTTCAGCAACATGATAAGAGTGACACAGACTGATCTCTGAACATAAATCATATTATGCCAAATCTGACGGGTTACTATCTTTTTAGAAAAATCCTAACTCTGTACAAGTAATTATGAATCATATTTTTGTTGTCTGCCCTAGCTCCCTCGCTGCCTATTACAATTCGAGGTGAATATCTGTCTGCTAAATTACTAATAACGTCACAACAGACAGACAAACCTAATAATGATTCCCTTTAGCATACAGTATTTTGAGTGACTATATTAATGGAGTACTACCATTTGCTAACAGTTTAATACTTAGCGTTAGAGTTAACGAAGACAAAACGACAGTAGCAACTTTAAAGATGAAACTGACCTGCACTTGAAGCCCTGTAATTTTGCTACATTTCGCTGCTTCTTCTCGGAGACCTTTCCCTACTACATCTGGCTGTTTATTCTCCATCCCCGAGTCCCTCGCATTGATTACGCTGATCGAAACCGTTTGTCGGAGGGGAGGCACGAAGCGGACGTGATCAGAATCGTAGCGTACAGTACAGACTAACAGATTCATGATTTATTATCGAATGGTGGATTCGAAATTGATCACTGTCGTACAATGAGCAGGCAATAATATCAAATAATAATATCTTTAATAATAATAATAATATAAAAAAAACAGGGCAGCGGGCCAAATCAGTCTTCAGGCCACCGGGAATTCTCCCGGTGCTCCCGGTGGCCAGTCCGGGCCTGGATGAGGCAGATGTGAACTAACCCACATAAATCCGCTTATGCTGATCTGACGGGTGAACACACACCTGCTCATCGGATTATTCAGAGAAACCGCACGGTCTACTTTTAATATAAGACGCGAACAGCAACTGCTTTTATATTTTAAATAAAGAAAATATAAAAGACAACCTACCTTTTCCAATGCTGAGCCTCCAAAACGTATAAAATGTTGTACTTCCGAGGGCAACGGGCAAGTCCAGCGCCGTGCGTCTTCCGGAGTGCAACTGTCGCGCTTACATGTGTAGTTCCGCCCTAAGGTTTCTCTCTTAGTACTATTAAGCCTATGATTTTAATTCAAATCCACTTTTAGACTTTATTGCAGGTTTATTATGGAAGCGTATAGGTCATTTAATATTTTTACAAACAAATCATACAGTTTTCATTTTTGTTTAAGGTACAACATACTTTTTCTGATATAATCTAATATAATCTGAGGAATCTGCTTTCTACAGAAAAACATGTGCTTTAGTACAGAAAAACATGTGCTTTAGTACAGAGCAACAAACAAAAAAACAGTCACATTTATTTGGGATAGATATCTGTGTCGAATCCATTCTTCCATGGCCTTGAAGGAAACTCAAGCCCATTTGCTGTGGCAGGAGATGCATCATGAGGGAGAAACGACAGTCCTGTCCTGGCTCTTGGTATTACCAAACTGCTTTCATATACAAATCCTACCACAGGAAAAGTTAAGACAAGAAAATGTAAAAGATTTGAACATTGTAGCATTAACAATATATCATATCAGTAACATCTTACCCAGGTCCGGTCTTGTGATAGTCACTTGACGTTGGCTGGATTCTGAGGAAACAGTTGAGCTCTGAGTTGAATTAGACTTGATGGATCTCACAGATGCCATGAAGGGAAATGTATTTGGTGGATTGGGTTTGTGTTTGGGAACCACAGTTGCAGTTTGGCTCCATTCTGTAAACAATCAGGAAGTTAGTGCACGTGTTTCTCAATATTATTAATATTGCGAGGAAGAAATTTGTGCTTTACCAGAGTATTCCTGCAGCTTGAAAGCTCCACAACATAAATGTATTCTCCATTGCTTACGTACGTTTTCCTTCATGAGACAGTGGAACACAAAAATGAAGAATCCTGGAACAAATCACAACATAGAATATTAATAGATTGGCTTGTAAAACTGAATCTAACTTCATTCTATGTGCTCTTTTTCACCTTGAAGGCTGTTAAGTATGGAGAACAGGTAGAGAAGGAACACTTTGACAGGACCCCAAGCGAGAAAAGCCACAAACCAGGTGAGACCCAGTAAGAAGGTAAGGCTCGCCACAGCCCGCAGGTCTTTCAAGATCCCACTTCGGGTGCCAGCAGGTTGATTGAATTGCATGTTTCGGATCTGGATCAGAACCACTAAGAAGATGGAGCCATTGCACAGTAGTATGAAGGCTATGTAGCTCACCACTGTCACGTAGAATACCACATCATTTTGCACCCAGCAGCTGAAAAAGAAAGGCGTGAAAATTCTTCACTTGCATTTGACACCACAGTGATGTAAAGTTTGTTATTTGTAATGCTGTTCTGTTACGATTTTCATGCAAAAAATCATCCAACTTCACTAACAACATTTCAGAATCATCCAGTGTCATTTGGGAATCACTCATGGTGTTCATGCCATACGCATCCCTGTTTATAGCCAGCACCAAGCCGCATATAACAAGTGGAATCCCTGTGCAAAGACATAATGGATGTTAAACAGCAATACATGAATGAATTAAAGACATAAATCTGTCTCTGAATGTTTTAATGAGCTTAAATCTCTCACCCCAGCCAAGCAGGCAGAATTTCAAGATGTAGGAGGGCACATACACATTGAAAACTTTGACCAAAGCAAAGTACATATTCACGGCCCCCAAGCCCATCCAGGTAAAGGAAGTCAGTAAAAAATAGTGTAAGGTCACCGCCACAGCAATGCATAGGCCATAGATGTCAAAAGAAGAAATCCAGGAGTTCAGTAGGAACACCAGGTTCAGTCCCAGTAATGCAATGGACAGGTTCAACAGAATTTTGGACGGGTAGTCTCTTCTTAACTTCCTGTATTAAGATGCACCGCATCCAAAGTTAAGGACAAAACAATGTATCATCAAAAATGACTTTTAAAATATACATTTTATTGTAAAACTGTTTGAATAGACATGAAAATATGGTATATACATTGTGGCAAATTAATAGCAATGCAAGCAGGCTGCATTGCCATTTATTTATATAAATGATAAAAGCATCAGATCTTACTCTAAGAGGGTGTATGTTAGCACTGTGATCCCAAGAAAGCATGAAGACACACCACAGCCCATGTATGTAATAAGAGTGAGGATTCTCTCATTCTTTTCATCAATGGGAGTTCTGGACACATCCTTAAATAATAATAATAAAAAAATCTTGGCTTAATACATATTAAAAATATCCAAATGCCATCCAGAAAAAAAAAAAAAAAAAAAAAAAAATATATATATATATATATATATATATTATATATGCAGTTGCAAGAAAAAGTATGTGAACCACTTGCAGAATCTGTGAAAATGTGAATAATTTTAACAAAATAAGAGAGATCATACAAAATGCATGTTATTTTTTAATTAGTACTGTCCTGAGTAAGATATTTTACATAAAAGATGTTTACATATAATCAACAAGACAAAAAAATAGCTGAATTTATTAAAATGACCCAGTTCAAAAGTTTGTGAACCATTGATTCTTAATACTGTGTGTGGTTACCTGGATGATCTACGACTGTTTTAATGTTTTGTGATGGTTGTTCATGGTTGTTCACCCCCCGGCTCTTAATGCATTGTGTTTCCTTCTGGAGTATCAGTAAATGTTTGAACCTTTTTTAATAGTTGTGTTTGAGTCCCTCAATTGTCCTCAGTGTGAAAAGATGGATCTCAAAATCATTCAGTCACTGCTGGAAAGGGTTCAAATACGCAAAAAATCCTCGAAAACTGAAGAATCTGCAGGACCTGGATGATTTTTCTGAAGAACAGAGCTCAGTTTAACTGCTCAGAACAAACAAGGGACTCATGAAGAACCATCACAAAACAAAAAAACAGTCGTAGATCATTCAGGTAACCACACACAGTATTATGAATGGGGTTATTTTAATAAATTCATCTATTTTTTTGTCTTATGGATTATATGTAAACATTTTTTATGTAAAATATCTTACTCGGGACAGTACTAAATGAAAAATAACATGCATTTTGTATGATCTCTCTTATTTTGTTAAATTTTTTTTTACATTTTCACAAATTCTGCAAGTGGTTCACATACTTTTTCTTGCAACTGTATATATATATTATTGTATTACTATTATTGTATTTATATAGTATATTTTAAATTAATAAAGTTATTGTAATTGTGTCATACCAGCAGCACTCCAAAGTGGGTCATGTGGTCACACAGACAGGTTGTGTAGTCTTTGCTGATATTATACGTCCAGCACCCCTTTGGACTCCATCCTCCATATCCATCTAAAACAGTAAATGCATAAACACTTAAAAGACACAGCACCTAATGTGAGAAGTATTTTAATATATTCATTTAGTCCAAGTGACTTGCCATTCTTATTGAAATCCCAGTAGACACACTGGACATTCTGGTCCTTCTGTCAAAGGTAAAGATAATTTAATTATTTCTGACAGTGTTTTTTAATTCCTGGACATTTCTAAGAACTCCACTTACTCTCTTAGCTGTTAGATGGTGCAGAGTGACTGCAACATATTCTTTTAGGTTTTCAATGGTTCCTGTGGCATTAGTCACACTTGCAGACACCACGTAAGTGTTCAGTTTTTTCCCATCTGGTTTATTCTGAGGCAAATTATTGTGTCAAAATAGTCACAAAAAAAGACAAACAAACTGTAAAATGAACATCTGCCTAAGTAACTTGAACTCACCTTTGTTTGAAAGAGAGCTGGAACACCATAAAACTGAAACTGAATACGGGGGCTGGTGTTGTTTACGATTGGGAATCTGTCTTGTATTTCAGTGGGAAGAGAAACGAAGGCCACTGTACCATCAAAAGGCTCCTGGTTGATATAAATCTATAGAAGAAAAGCATACGATTTGATCAATGTGCACTGTAAAAAATGATTGTGATTTTAACGGTAAAAGACTGTAAAAATGCTACAGTGAAAAACAGTTAATTGGTTTACAGAAAGTATCCATACTATATACGGTGAATGACTGTAATAGATTTAACGGTACATTTAATGTTATTTTATGGTAAAATACTGTTAAATTTACAGTTTTTGGAAGTGAAAAATAACAAGTCATTGTATAATTTACAGTGAAAAACCATAAATTGACATTCCCATAATTCCCTGTGTGACACTTCACATTTGATGTATTTTCTTTGAAATAACTCTGTTTCTTCTTAGTTTTTCTTAGTTTTTTCTAAGCAGTTATGTACATTAGGGTTTTATGCTACATCTAATGTTGTTAAATTAATGTTTATTAAAATTTCATGTGTGTTACCATGATGGTGTGGTGTTTAGTGTTTGTGTGAATGACACTGTGTGCACCTTATATATATTGGTATTGTCCTTCTCAGCTTTTGGAAAGCTGCTTGTGATGAACTTTGATTCATCATGTGACTTTCATCCCCACTGTGTTTGGTGGTTGTCAGTGTATTATAAAAGTACAAAACAGATATTAGTACTTAGGTTGGTAAATAGGTTGGTAAATTAACATTATATCAGTTCTTTTTTTTTTTTTACCATAAATTTAACAGAATTTTTTACAGTGTGTAAAATAAACAGTTATGAACCGTAATTATTACAATATAAACCTTTAAATACGGTTTTGAACCGTAAAATAGACAGTAAACTAAGTGATGTCCCATAAAACCTAAAACGTTGCAACCGTATTTTTTATGGTAAAGTTCTGGCGACCACAACTGCCGTTTTTTTATCGTACATTTTATGGGGATTTTTTTTTTACAGTGTGACTTTTAAGATGAGTTACGTATGATTCATAGGTAACAAACAGTATAAAATAGAAATATAGAAACATTCAAAGCTTGTGATTATGATAAATATTATATTATATTATATTATACGTAAAGTTGTTTTCTATTTTAATATATTTTAAAATGTAATTTATTCCTGATGGCAAAGCTGAATTTTCAGCATCATTACTCCGGGCTTCAGTGTCACATGACCATTCAGAAATCATTCTAATATGCTGATTTGCTGCTCAATAAATATTTTTTATTATTATCAATGTTAAAAACAGTTGTGCTGCTTAATATTTTTGGGGAAAGTTCAAAAGATTTATTTAAAATAGAAATCTTTTGCAACATTATAAATGTCTTTACTGTCACTTTTGATCAGTTTAATGTGCCCTTGCTAAATAAAAGTATTCATTTCTTAATTTTTTTTTTTTTTTCACTGACCCCAAACTTTTGAACAGTAGTGTAATATAGTGAAGTTCTCCTAGTTTTATTAAAGTGCTCACCTCAGGGTTAAAGCCTTTGTTAGTGGATGAGACTCCAAAGGTGAGGTTATGAAAATTTTCTTGGTCAATATTGACCACTGATATTGCCATGGCAGAAGCTGTTAAACTGACTAAGTCTCCGGTGAACCCTAACATCTGGTCTCCAACAGCCTCTGTGATGTTCAGAATACTACACAAACACAGTAAAGGATTTTGTTTACATGGAAAGTATAAAATCTGCCTGTAAAACCATACAACATCAGACCTCATTTATTATATAGTTACACACAATGTATTTCCCTGTCAACCACATCAATTAAATCATTCACTATATTTGTTTTATTACGTTTATTGTTCAATAAAAATCAAGTAAATATATTAAATGAATGTCACAAACACACACCTGTTGGTGAAAGGCAGCAGGTTGCTTGTAGACTCCAGGATGTCAGACGTGATGCTGATGATGACCTCTCCCAGCGGAGGTGTGATCACGCTAACGTTAATCACATCGGCTAGTTTATTCAGTACCATTGAGAGCTCGTACTCATCCAGATCTTTGTTCTTATGTATCAAGTCCACAATCATCATCAGAATATCTTCTGCATTATCTAATAGGGAAAAGCATAAGGAAGTGTTTTGAAGATATGCCTATATATATGGTATGTTTGGATCATATAAAGGTTAATGTGTTAAAATAGATTTCTACGCTCTTAAAAAAAGGTTATTTTTTGGCATTTATGGTTCCATGAAGAAACTTGAACATCCATAGAACCCTTTCATTACACAGAAGGTTCTTTACAGTAGAAAAAAATGTCTTTAGATTATTAAAATATACCTCACACTAAGAAAAAATGGTTCTTTTAAAAACTGGGGAACCCAAAATGGCATCACTGTGGAAAAAAAAAAAAAAAAAACTTTTTGGAAAGTTTATTTGTGTTTTATATGTGTTTTCTGTGAATAACATGGTGATGCTTTTTTGTTTAATTCAGTTCACTTCTGTTTACTTTAACAGGAAGCTTGTGTATCTAATGTGAATTCTAAGAAGGGTTTACCATTAGTGACTGGAATGCCCTCCAGATCTGACACACTGTTGACCACAACCTGGCAATAGCCCAGGTCTGGAGACTTCCAAAGCGCATTGCTAAAGTTTTCATCCAGAAAACTGGAGAGAAGGGTGAGACAGTCACAATCAATAAACATATCAAACCATAAGTTATTTGGATCAAATCCTTCTATTCATTAGTTCTTGACTCCAAGATACACAACATTATATAGTGATCTTCAGGTTCAGGGTTAGAACCAATCCATCCGTTTTATGGCTGCACTAAACCTGAAACGACTGGAACATTGTTGAAACACAAGAGACTGTTTAACCTCTGCCATGAAATCGATCATACAAACAGTTCTGACATTAATGATACCACCATATGGAACATACATGTGATGAATTGGTTTACAGCAACCCCTTCAAATATTAAATCAGATGACTTCCTCTTTTTAGAGTTGGCGATTAGGAGCAACAACCCTATCAGTGGAGTTTTTAAAGATTTATAGGCAGATAATATTCTGTTATCAAGGTCTCATTCAGCACAAAAAAGGCAACTATGAAATGGAATTGTTCAAATAATCTAATGCAATTACTGCAATACGATCAAAGATAAAGTATGTGATTTCTATGCCCAAATGAAACTGCATTCAGTTGTTGGAGGCGTTGGCTCGACTGTTCCTGGAAGAACGTCGTCAGAAAATATAATGTTCTGCTAAAGTTTTCCATAATGTTCGTATAAGCAAAGAAAACAATTCCTAAATCTTTTCAAAACTTTTAAAAATAATGTTTCATAACTAAATGGGAATGTTGGGAAAACATTCTTACAATATTAGTTAGCTGGGAATGGCGTGCAATTAAATTGCACACTTTACCATTAAGCATCATGTTCTTTTCGGCTGGAAGCAATTTAAAACATCAATTCTGTTTCAGTAAAATGGAATATTGGAATGGAATAAAATGGAGAGAATCTTACCATTCCCTATATGCTGTCTTTTCAGGGTTTCCTTCACAGGAAAGCGAGGTGATGCGCTGAACCTCAGTTTGGGGCCATTTGAAAAGCCCCTGTCTGGTGTGATGGTTGTGTTCAGGACATGGCTCTGTTTTTGGAGTTGAAGAGAAATGCATTCAGAAAACTCTGTGTGTGGTTATATAATTAAATGTAATTCATTCAATTGATTATACTCAGTTTCTGTCCATATTACAATGAGAGAATAGCATGTAATACTGAGAATGTATCATGATCTGATTCCCTCATCATCAGATTGTTTTTCTTCAGATGTAGCCCATACCAATATAAGAAATTAAAATGTCGTCAGATTGGGCAACCAAGCATACTGATCCATCAGTGTATGTTTTCTCCAGAAGAAAATGAATTTGTTCTTGTGTCTCTGCGATGTTTGAGGAAGTTGTTACCCGAGCATGAAAGACACAGCTATGGCTGGGAACAAGCCATATCAAAATAAATCATTAAATCATGTTGTACATTCATAACAATTATTATTCACTATTGTTGACTTTTCTTCAATTGCTGTGTCTTGTAATGAAGATCTCACCTTGTTACTGAGAGCATGGAATGCTGCGAAACAAATGAACAAGGTAATAGGAAATTTAGTTATTTTGTGTGTCTAAGAGAAACATTTTGAATTTCCATTTATTTTTGTGTGTGTGTGAGTAATATATATATGTGTATATATATATATATATATAGCATGTACCTTTCTATCCACTTGGGATGATTTTGTTTCCACACTGCAAACACAAATCAGACATGCATGTTTAAAACAAATTCTGTAGCGTGTCTTGGGGTTTGGTCTGTTCTCTGCAATATAACAGCAAGACTGACTAACCTTCGTTTTCGTGCATGTGTTGAGGAGGTCACGAGTTTGAAGTGCAACACAGATATTCCTTCACTAGAAAGAGTTTTATTAAGCTGTAATGATGATAAAAAACACAACTGAGATGTGATACTTGTTTCCAGTTTAACATGCAACACATCTGGATAATTTCAGGATTTCTTTGTTGAGATCTTACCCAGGTTTCAATTATATTCTTAGGGTCACCAGAGCCTTTTATAGTCACATTGACGTTGACATTGAAATAACTATCTATTTTCAGGACAGAGACATTATTAAATACACCACACTTCACAAGAGCAGTAATTGTGCGTGGACATTTTTTTTTTTTTTTGTCACAGTAAAAATGCAATTCTTTACCTGATATTATTCCTCCAGGTGAAACTGTAGAACAGCATGTAGTTGTATTTAATGTAAGACATGTTGTTGAGGATAAAACTGTTGTGTGTTTAATTGTCGAGGAACTTTCTGCCAGGGTTGTTTCCATGAATGGAGTGGTGATAGTGACTGTTGAAGACACAAAGAGATAAACAGCCAGAGAATCCTGTGTGAGTCTTGCTTATATCCATATTACTGCTCATAAGAGGTAAACTGATACATATAGTTTCTGTACAGACTTGTTGTTTCAGTGGAGGATGAGATAACTGGTGTTGTTGTTTCCATTTGTATAGGTGTTGTGCCTGTTTTTGCAGTAGTCATGATTTCAGTAAACGGCTGAGGAGTTGTGGTTGTTGGTGTTTCAGTTGTGCGAGGCAAAGACGTTGTCGCTGTTATAGGTGGGGTTGTGTTTGGTCGGAGATCCTCTATAGAGTGTAAAGTGAAAAAAAGACAATCAGATCATTGAAAACACGCATACCTGCACTGGTACTTGTTAGCTATTAGAAACATGCTTGACTATGGACAATTGTTAATTTGGATGGAGATTATACATTATTGTCTTGGAGTATTATTTGATTTACCAAGAGGGTATATGAAGATGGAATCAGGATCTGTATTGATTTCGTAGTGGTCTATTTTGTTTTTCTTGGCGAGGATCTCAGAGAGTTCTTCCTGCATTTTCCCTACATCAGCACTAGGAACCACAGTCAGTTGAGCTAAGCAGTCAAACCTATAAAGAAAAACAAGGATGACATTATCGATAGTCTGTCTGCTTGTGCTGTAGGGTGACATTTTTCAGGTGTTTACTTTCAAAATTGCATGTTATACATGTTATCAAATATCAAATGGTACATTTCCATATACCAAAATCAATGTACGAAAAGCAAAAATGGTATTTAAAAAGCTGAAATGAAAGGTAAAAAAGATGAGATTTAGAAAAGATCCTCACTGGCTGGCTCCAGGACTTGTGGCCCACAATTTCATGATTCCCTCCTGAAGAGAGAAATCTTGTTAGTTTGATGAGCATGTGAATATTTATTTTGTACAGATAGTCTTAATGCGACTGACGCACCTCTGCATTACTACTGGAAAGTGTATGTAAGCTGTAGAAAGACAACAAGAGTAAATTTGAATTCTGGCCTGAGAACATTTGTACTGTGTTTAGAGAGATATTACAAGATCTTACCCTCCTAAAGGAAACACTTCGTGGAAATATATGTATGGCTGCACGAATTTTAACTCTCCTATTGCTTTTGTCAACTTGAAGAGAGAGAGGATAATATACAAATATTATTGACATTTTGTCTTGTACTAATAGCAGTAAAAATTCAATATGGTTTTTTGTAGCTCACCCACTGATGTACAACTTCTTTAGCGTCATAAATATTTATTGTGTTTCCGTCTTCACGATTGATGGTAAACACTAATTTTACTTCATAATAAGGCCAGTCTGGAACAAGAGGAAATTGTGTGAGGTATAAAAAAGACCAATAAACGGGGCATGGCATATATACTGTAGCCTACACACTGAATTGGACACAATTTAGCAAACATAATTTAATTTTGTTTAAATGGTCATAGTGTAAATAGACATAATTTAATTACTTCAGCCTATACACGCTATTACTTTTCATGAATATGGAACTCTGTTGTACTCCATTACTTCTGAAAACATTTGAAGCAAAAATACTTTTTTTGTGGCCCTATTATATTTGATAATCTATTGCCTAACATAAAACTAACCTATCATGAAAAGTAGCGGAGAGACAAGTAAATATTATCAATCCATTTTCTCATTTTACACAATCTGGACTGTCGATTTCGTAAAATGTGAGCGTTCAACCTTGTTGGCTACTGTAAAAACAAACAAACAAACAACAATAACCAAACGCTCCATGTTAGGGACCTCATTAGGCTTACTCACTCAAATAATTAAATAATTAAATATACATGGACATTAAAAAAAACTATGGAACTGTTGGCCCTCTAGTAGTTAAAAAAATAAAACTGCATGAGTCTTGCGGAAGAACATTGTTTTGGTGCTTAGGCTCTGCTTCTCTGCGCGGATGAATGTGGCTCGAGACACCAATTTACAAAGAGATCTTATTAGAGCAGATGGATAAATAAATCACGTTTCTTTGTTTTTACAACCAGTGATTCCCCGAAGGTTTACCGTATTGAATGATGGACAACATTTTCAACTTCACGCTACTCCCACGCTGCAGTAACTACTTTTCTTTGTGTATGGATATGACGTGACACACACGGGTGAATGACGTATGTATGCAATTTTCCCGCGAAATCCATCCCGACCAGTCTAAAATATAAATCTTTTTAGGTTTATCAAAAAATATTTGGGTAAAGTAAAACATTTTTTAGAAGATGATTTTTTTCACACTTCTGTTAGGCCTAATTAAATATATATATTTTAAATCTTATAATCTTTCATGTAATCTTATAAATTTTACCTGTATAGTAGAGCAAAACTTCTGCTAAGAAAAAAATAGTAGCTACTGGAAAATGTGCCATTTGTAAAAACCATGGCCGTCATTGAAGAGCTCAGTTTTCGGAGCGGTCCTACTACGTGACCGCTGCAGATTCAAGCTCATGGTGTGATGAGAAACAGCGCCGTTTCAGAAAAGAGCGGCAATCGAAATTTTTCTCTTTTTTACTTTTGCTGTTTATTTATTGCCAGTTAATTTTCTAAACTGCATTTATGTTGACATGATTGTGAAAATCGAAAAATATAGCTTAGAGAAATTAATAATTATTAATTAATTATTTATGAAAGAGATTTTAAGGACTTTTTGTACACTGTAAAAATTAAAACGTAAAGTAATTTTCTGCCAGGACATTATCCAGTAATTTTACCGAAATTTCCATTAACCCTAAAATACAACACAAAGCAATGCATAATTCAAAATACAGGTAAAACACCTGTAAAACCAAACCAAAATTCCTTCATATTTATACAGTACATTATGCCTTATTTTTATGGACTTTTTTTTTTTTTTTTTTTTACAGTGTACCCTATTTGTGGACACTGTAGTGCTACAGACATATCAATAACAAATCTTGTGTACATTTTTGCCCCTTACCACACTGTTGCGTATTGTCTTGTATATGCCGACAGTCTGTGACTTCTTTCCAGATTCTTTTCTCCCAGTGCAGAACATCCCCATCAGTGCAGGTCTTCCTTGAAATGTCCTCAGCGCTACGTACATGTTTCCATATCCTGAACTGACTTAAACTGCCCTTTAGTTCAGTTCCTGTTTCAATGTTAATCTCGTCCTTTACAAAATTGTGGGCCACAGCTAAAGTCAAAGTGCCACCACCGGCCACAGTATGAGAGTGCAGAGCCATTCCTTTAAACTGTGCTTTTAAGACCACCTTGGATCCATTAACATAGACTTTTGGCTCAGTCATAGACTTGGACCACGTCATGCAAACTGAATGCCAGCTTTCCAAGGACACCACAGAAGAAATGGTCCAGACTCTCCCAAACATTATGATAATGAGGTCTTTTCCAAGACCCTTCATCCCTAGCTCTATGTGTGTCTTATCAGGGTGCAGGTATGTGAACGCGGTCCAGTGCGAAGTGCTGAGCTTCCTCTTTATGTTCACACACACACTGAGCTCTTTCAGGTCAGGGATTTTGTGTTCATTTTCCAGCAGCCAGAATTTACAGTTCTTCTGCATGAAATCCACCTGCTTCCCCCACAGACTGTCAACATTTACTGAACCTCAGGTATAAAATGAAATTATGTAAAACATAACAAAACAACAAAACATAAATTGTGAATGTTAAAATATTTTGCACAACAACAATACCTCCATTTTTCGATGTTATTATGCATAGAATGAGGATGATGAAAGCCTTAACCTGTCTGTGTTTTTCCATTCTTCACCTGACAAAAGGCAAGAAATAAAATTACTCGTAAAGATAAAAAAGAGGCAGAAAATTGGTTTTGGTTTATTTTATATATTCTGCAGTATCAAGATCCACTGCAAACATAGAGCTAAAAGATGTTTCTCAGCATTTTCCATACAAACCATTTATCATTTATTGAGCATATTGCAGATAGATAGATAGATAGATAGATAACTGCATTGTAAGTAATTTTGGTAAATACGTCAGTTAAAAATAAAAGCTCATATCAATTATTCAGTCATTCTTTTTGATTTTTTGAAGGTAAAACAAAATTTAGATGTACCAGAATGCAAACATAATTAAACAATAGTTACTCACCACATTCAACATGTGCTAGTGTCAAATTTCCATGTCATTTCTTCATTCAAGAGAGTAACTGTACATCAACATGTATGTTGATAGATGTGAAAGGTATGACCATGAGAGAGATCTTGTGTTCATTTTTACAGGTTCCCCTGTCGTTCTATTGAGTTATTCATTAAGCTCATCAATCATTCACATATTCGGATTAGCTATGACATATTGTCAACCAATGATTGTATACATATGCACTGTACACCATCTTCATAAAGCCAAGTGCAGCTATATTATCAGTCAGTATTTGTTATATGATTAGCAAACAACAGCTGTAACTTTGAGGTTACAAGCCTAATTTTACAATTTCTCTCATTGCACAGCATCACATGGAGACATATTTCATATTGATCAAAGCAATCTATTAGCATTGTAATACCAATGCTCTTGAACTCACCACTGTATACATTGGTGAGTTTGGACATTTACATTACAACAGTGGTGTAAAATATTTGAGTAAATGTTACTAATTAACATTAATTATAATTACTTAAGTATAATTACTTAAGTAACTAATGACATTAAAGATATAAAGATATTAGCAACTTTTACTCTCTACTTGACTCTATTTTTGAATAAGAATATGTACTCTTTACTCCAAAACATTTGTTATGAGTAATGCAAAAGAACATAAAAGAAGCGATATCGCCATCTACAGGACATTGAAGGTACTATATCTTGTGCATTTTGCCCTTTACAAGGCTACTCTGCTCGAATGTGAGTGCGCTAGCAGATATAGCTAGTTGCTGAATCGCAGGCTTCACATATAGTGATGGGCAAATGAAGCCTCATGAAGCACTGAGGCTTTTCCCTCATTGTTTCGGGAAAAGATTCAAAGCTTCGAGAGTGTCGAAAACAGCGCCATCTGGTGTTTAGTAAAAAATAAAGCAGCCAAAACCTTGTGAAAGAAGCTTCGTCGGACGAAGCAGTCACCACAGTTTTATGTTACGTGCTCAAACAAAAGCCTAATAGTGCGCGCGCGTGTGTGTGTTGAATTTATCTCAGTGATAAATGAATGTACATGTACCCATTAAACTATGGCATTTAATGCCAGTATGATTATCAATATGATGTAACAGAAGAAAGTAAACCAGAAGAATTTCCGGCGATGAGGCCGAAACCAGCACGTCTAGTGCAAGTAGGCTTCCTTTGACTATTTAATTTTTTTGAATGATATTGGTTTACTTAAGCACTTTTTGAGCACTTGAGCTTAACTGAGACTTGAGTCTAGACATTTAAGAGGCTGTTGTGTCGACCTTGATTTATGGCAGTTTTGAGGTGATCAGTTTTATTTCGACATCAGAAACAAAAAACGTGATTGCTCTCCTCAAAAATCAACTGTTTCTTGTTTTTCACTGGCATGTCTCTTTGGTATTGAGTACTAGTGCATCTTTGAACCTGCTAGGCTTAAATTATCCCATAATTTACTCACCCTCAAACCATCCTAAATATATATGACTTTCTTCTATCAGCCAAACAGAATCGGAGTTATATTAAAAAATGTCCTGGCTCTTCCAAGTTTTATAATGGGAGTGAATGGTACCCGAGATTTTGAAGCCCAAAAAAGCACATCCATCCATCATAAAAGTAATCCATACAACTACAGGGAGTTAACAAAGGCCTTGAAGGATATTTTTGTAAGAAAAATATCCATATTTAAGCTTTATAAACAATAATAACTGGCTTCTGCAACTGCCTTACGTGAGTCTAGTTCCAACAGAAGAGTGACGTCTGACCCAACACATGATGTATTGATGAACGTGGAAGTGTAGAGGATAGAGCAAAACAAAACACCGGTCACGAATTACAAATTAGAATTAAATTTTTTTTAAGAGAAATGTCAGAGGATTTCAATATAAGCGAAGAGGACTTTGTTGCCCAGCCCTATTTGTTTGAACCGAAAGAGGCGTCTACTCTAAACTAACGTTATATAGTTTATAAAGTTGAATGCATCTCTTTGCTTCAGAAGGCCTTTATTAACCCCATGGAGCCGGATCCCCATGGATTACTTTTATGATGGATGGATGAATGGATGCACTTTTTTGGGCTCAAAAAAGTGCATCCAATTTTTCATCAAAAATATCTTAATTTGTGTTCCGAAGATGAACGAATGTCTTACTGGTTTGGAACGACATGGGTAATTAATGACAGAAATGTCATTTTTGGGTGAACTAACCCTTTAAAGCAGGCTTTCTCAACCCTGGTCCTTGAGGGCCGCTGCCCTGCAGAGTTTAGCTCCAACCCTAATCAAACACACCTGAACCAGCTAATTAAGCTGTTCATGATTACTAGAAAGCTACAGGCAGGTGAGTTTGATCAAGGTTGGAGCTAAACTCTGCAGGACAGTGGTCCTCGAGGACCAGGGTTGAAAACCCCTGCTTTAAAGTCTGCATACTGGTTTGAAGCGATCAAACGTTTACTGATTCTGTGCTACATTGTGCCACTAGATGTCGCTGTTGTATAAAAAAAGACACGGCAGACGGCACATAGCAAATACAAATGACATTAGCAGTTTTCTCAGAATCTCAACTTTATTTTTCTCAGATCATACAAAGGTAAAATAACATAGTTTTCATTTTAATTACAGCAAGGAGAATGTGTAAGTAAAAAAGAGAGACAAAAGCTACACATTTTCATTTTTTCCAGTATAGGTTTTTATATGTCTGTGACACAAAATGTACAATTAGTATTTCAAATCACAAAGAAGCAATATACCAAAACACCTAGTACTGTAAAGTTCAGCGGCCACGATTACAAGCTGTTACAGATTTAAAAGTTACAAACACAAAGCTTCATTAGATACAATGAAACGAGTCGTTCTGAAACACAGATGTACCGGCAATAAATCTAAAACAACCTCTCAAATTCTTCTCACCTCTCTTCATTATCCATCTTTCATCCTTTCTCACTATCTTTCCTGAGACAAATGGGCCTTTGGAAAGAGAGAGGATAAGTTTTCCAATCAAAGCCTCTAGGTAAACGTAACATTTCTCACAGGAAATATCAAACTCCCCTCATAAAGAAGCCAGAACCAACATAACAGAAGCCTTTGTCAATACTTCAACATATTTATGTGGGATTTCTGTATAAATTGAAATGAATGCTGATATTTTTTCTGAATTAATCTCACTTTTCTGCGTCTCCGTGGTGAGCAGGCGCTTACAGCTTCTTGGAGCAGTCAGAGCAGTAAATGTCTCCATTGCGAGCTACAAAGCGCTTGTCTGCCAGGTTGAGGGAGCATTTCTTACAGTTAAAGCAGTAATCGTGCCAAGAGCCACCCTCATAGTTCACTACGTTCGTAGCCTTGCCAAATCCTGTGGGATGAGAAAAAGTAGATTTATTTGTCACTTTAGTTCAAGTTAAATACACAACGTTCAAGAAGAATGCATAAAGTCGAGAACTGTGCATATGTATGTGTGTGGATTCAAACCTGTAATAGGATTCTGGCAGCCGCTGCATTTTTTGGCCACAGTGCTTTTGTAGCAGTCCACACAGTAGACCTTTTCCTCATGGGAGGTGAAGCGGGTGCCAGCCAGAGGCTTTCGGCAGGAGGAGCACACAAAGCACTCTGAATGCCACGGCTGGTCCTGGTAATTCACACCTCCTGTGGTAATGGGCTGGAGGAACGGGCCAAAACATGTGGAAACAATACAGTGAAGCAACTCTTGACAGTCATTATTATCATAAAATGTCTTTATTTTATAAAAGAACATGTTTTGTATTTACAGAATATTAAAAAATCTACAACTTTAAAAGTAATCATAAAAAAATTCATGAATTTCTCTTTACCTTCTTACAGCAAGCACATTGTTTGGCAAATTTCTTCTCGTGGCAAGGGCTGCAGTAGATGTTGTTGTTCTTTGTTATGAAACTTTTGGAGCCGATTGGCTTTTGACACTGATAGCAGATGAAACACTCATCATGCCATGAGTTTCCTTTGTATTCCACATTCTCAGTGCCTGTATCAAACACATTAGAAAGTAAAAATGGAAAATACAGTCTGTTACACATGAAAATATTATACATACAAAGGAAATGAATTAAACAAGAAATATAATGTCAGTTTATGTCTTTATTTTGTGTTTCAGTTTAATGGTTGTTTTATTTTAATTCATTTAAGCTGTCTTAAAGGGATAGTTCACCCGAAAATGAAAATTATCCCATGATTTACTCACCCTCAAGCCATCCTAGGTGTATAATGACTATCTTCTTTCAGGCTAACACAATTGGAGATACATTTAAAAATATCCTTAGTCCTCCAAGGTTTATAATGGTTGTGAATGGTAGCCCAAATTCTGAAGACAAAAAAAAACAAAAATGCATCCATCCATAAAAAAAATGACTCTGGGGGGTTAATAAAGGCCTTCTGAAGTGAAGTGAATCGATGCATTTATGTAAGACAAGTATCCTTATTTAAAATAATGTTAAAATAATGAGCTTCCAGCGCGACAGCCATACGCATTTGACGTACGTCCAAAAAGCGTTAACTTCCGTGACTTAGTACACAATGCCATGATGTTCTACACAATGACATGACGTACCACACGTTGGATGTCATGGCGTGGTGCAGAAGGCCTTTATTAACCCCCTGGAGTAATTTTTTTTATGGATGGATGCATTTTTTTTTTTTTTGTCTTCAGAATTTGGGCTACCATTCACAACCATTATAAACCTTGGATAAGGACTAAGGATATTTTTAAATATATCTCCGATTGTGTTCGTCTGAAAGAAGATAGTCATTATACACCTAGGATGGCTTGAGGGTAAATCATGGGATAATTTTCATTTTTGGGTGAACTATCCCTTAAAACCCTCTTAAATGTTAAATACAGTGCCACTTGAAAGTTTGTGAACCCCTTGCAGAATCTGTGAAAATATGAAAAATTTTAACAAAATAAAAGAGATAATACAAAATGCATTTTTTATTTAGTACTGTCCTGATTAAGATATTTTACATAAAATATGTTTACATATAATTCACAAGACAAAAAATAGCTGAATTTATTAAAATGACCCCGTTCAAAAGTTTGTGAACCATTGATTCTTAATACTGTGTGTGGTTACCTGGATGATCTACGACTGTTTTTTTGTTTTGTGATGGTTGTTCATGAGTCCCTTGTTTGTTCTGAGCAGTTAAACTGAGCTCTGTTCTTCAGAAAAATCCTCCAGGCCCTGCAGATTCTTCAGATTTTCAGCATCTTTTGCATATTTGAACCCTTTCCAGCAGTGACTGTATGATTTTTGAGATCCATTTTTTTCACACTGAGGACAATTAAGGGACTCAAACACAACTATTAAAAAAGTCCCTCAATTGTCCTCCGTGTGAAAAGATGGATCTCAAAATCATACAGTCACTGCTGTAAAGGGTTCAAATATGCAAAAAATGCTTGAAATCTGAAGAATCTGCAGGACCTGGTGGATTTTTCTGAAGAACGCTGGGCAATTTAACTGCCCAGAACAAACAAGGGACTCATGAACAACCGTCAGAAAACAAAAAAACAGTCGTAGATCATCCAGGTAACCACACACAGTATTAGGAATCAGTGGTTCACAAACTTTTGAATGGGGTCATTTTAATAAATTCAGCTATTTTTTTGTCTTGTGAATTATATGTAAACATCTTTTAAGTAAAATATCTTACTCAGGACAGTACTAAATAAAAAATAACATGCATTTTGTATGATCTCTCTTGTTTTGTTAAAATTTTTCACATTTTCACAGATTCTGCAAGGGGTTCACAAACTTTCAAGTGGCACTATATGCTGAGAAGGCCCTGTCTTTCAATTTGCTACAGTGAAAATAAATATTTGATAATGATTTATAACTACTTTATATAAAAATACATATACATTTATATTCATACCTGCCAGTATGGGCTTGTAGCAGCCATGGCAGCGAGGGGCATCCACACGTGAGCTACACGTCCCACACAGGATCTTGTCATCCTTGGAGGTGAAAGACTCCTTGGCCAGATTTTTATAGCACTTTGCACATCGGAAACAATCTGAGTGCCAGTACCGCCCTTTATGGTGAAGCTCCTACACAACCAAGGAACCAAGACTGAGAGATGTACACACTTGATATATAATATAATATAATTTGTGAAAGTAATATATTCATAAATATACACTACCATTCAAAAGTTTGGGGTCAGTAAGATTTTTTTTTTTTTCAGCAAGGATGCATTAAATTAATAAAAATGTGACATTAAATACATTTATTTATAATGTTACAAAATATGTCTATTTCAAATAAATGCTTGTCTTATTCATCAAAGAATACAGAAAAAAAATTATCAGTTTCCAAAAAATATTAAGCAGCACAACTGTTTCCAACATTGAGAATAAGAAATGTTTCTCAAGCACCAAATCATCATATTAGAATTATTTCTGAAGGATCATGTGACACTGAAGACTGGAGTAATGATGCAGCTGAAAATTCAGCTATGACATTACAGGAATAAATTACATTTTAAAATTTACTAAAATAGAAAAGTTATTTTTAAAGGGGTTATGACATGAGAAATCAAATTTTCCTTCAGCTTTTGACACATAAGAGGTCATCATACTATAAGAATATCCTGTAAGTTTTAGAGCTGAAAACTTCCTTGTTAGTCCAATAAAAGCTTTAATTGACACCAGACCCAGAAAACGACAGGATTTACAAAGTGGGTTTATCAGTGACTGACGCGCAAAACTCCCGTTTTATTCAACGACTCTTTTAGTTACATCGCGTTTGCACTGTTAGTGAAGATGAAAGCATTTGTTAGTGTACAGAAATTGAGTTGCAATGACGAGATCACTGCATTCATGCGCTCAACATTGTCTGTGATCGGCTACAATGTTCATCTCAGCAACCTTTCATGCCACGATCTAAATATAATGCAACACTTTTCACGATTAGTTAACTTTAGAGCTGTAATAGTAAAAACGCGCTAAAAGAAAGAGTAATACTTGGATATTTAGATATGCAAAGATGTTAGCCAATCACAGCAGTGGGCGTTTACACTGAAGTCTCACAGCAGACACGCCCCTTAAAACGGAGCGTTCAAACCAGAGGCTAAAATCAGGGTAGGAAAAATGCCTTTTATTCATGAATTATGACAAAGATGTAAAAAGCATACTAACATTATAAGTGCACCCCAGGAAACATTATAAAACAATAAACCAACGCAGTTCATGACCCCTTTAAATTGTTTTTACTGTATTTTTTTATTTATTTATTTTTTATCAAATAAATGCAGCCAAAACAATCAAGCATATCGACCCCAAAATTTTGAACGGTAGAGTGTATAATTATTTTCATTTGATTAATTAAAAAAAAAAAAAAAAAAAAAAAAAACTGAGAAATGCAACAAATTTATGTATACAGTATTTCTACTTTCATCTTGGCTTCAAAGCCTAATTTATATAGATTACTGAAGTTGTAAAACTTTCTCTAAACTATCACAGTAGTAGCCTATGATAGCTCTTATCCGACATTGACAGATATGGGTCAGAGCGCAAGGGCAGTTACAACAAAGCAATTTAATGTCAAGGGCACAAAAACACATCAGACCAAGATTTCATTCTGGGTTTTTGTGGCATTTTAACTGCATTACCAACCATCCATGGAAAAAAAAACACAAACATACAGATCCAGATATCACGTGTTACCTTAGACTCGGTGCTGATTGGGCGTCGACACTCTGTGCAGGTGTTGGCGCAGAACTTGTCAAAGCATCGCACGCAGACTTGTTTCTCGTCTTTCCTCACGAACTTCTTTCCACTGAGGTCCTCGCGACAGTAAAAACAGTTGGAACGGTCTGCCATAGTTCCCCAATAAACCCGCGAATAGCTGTGAGAAATAATAACAGCGATTACCTCATCCTGATCATAAAATTAGGTCATAAAAATGCATCATGATGTATAAATGTAGAAAAAGAAACGGATCTTTTGAAGAAGAAGAAAAAAGTTTAAAGCGTCCCACACCGCCTCATGTAACTAACAGTGTTAAGAGTTTCCTCAGGAAACGGTGTAAGGTAATTTATTGATAAGAGAGTGTTTGTTCCGTTTTCCCTTAGGCGGAGGGGCAAAATTGCTTTGAGCTGTTATGTAACCATAGAAACAGCACACAGCACATGTTTTTTATTGTCCTCAAGTCTTATCTTGATCCGATAGCGCGTTTAGTTCAGCTGTAAAGCAGGTTAGCAGACTGGCAGGAAGGGATGGAAGTAAGACAGATCCTTTCGTTCAGTAAGATGATAAATCTATTCAGTAATAATGAAACAGCGCATTCATTACACACATACATTCATGCCTAAATCAAATGATGTCGTGAACCAGTCAAGGAAATACAACGAAAATTGAATTTGTTATGAGATATTCGATTATAAACGAATGCCTGGTTTGAATTACATATTGCTTCACTCGCCAAAACAAACGTCACTGGGAACTTTCCCATGTAGTCATTAAAAATGAGGGAAGGTTACCAAACACTTTACGGGAATGAAATATTAACTTTTGTGCAAATGCTTCAAGCGAATATGTGCATGTTTAGTATGCGGGCACACATTTGATCGCCTTGGTTTATACGTGCAGAAGTATGTCTGGAATGCATGTGGTGAGATGAGGAATGTTACTTTAACAAAGTTTAAAGAGGGAACCTCTCATTCATTTTGCAGCGAGCCTACATGTCTGGTTAATTATTTAGCATGCATCAGATCTGAATAACTTCCATGTGGGCTGTCTGTCATCTAAATAATGGCTGTGGTGTGACATATTTTACTGATCTACACTGAAGTCCCAAAAGCTGAGGAAGAAATAATACGTTTACTTTCCTGTCTCCTTTGCAAATGTAAACTCTAAACTAACATCCTTTATGGATGGGGAGCTGGAGTATCCCAAAGCTTCAAATGAAACTGGGCAAACTGTACTGCACAGTGCATAAATATGTTTTGCTCAAGTTCTAACATCACTGCCAAAACCAGAATAAACTCTACCTCCAATTTCTCACAAATGTATTTTTCTAGTGTAGGTCTCCTACTGACCCAGTGGTCCTATTAATGCATCTAAAACCAAATCTCCAGTCCATGTCTGTTTTAGTATTTTTTAATGGACACAGGAGAAGTTTCTGAATTGTAATGAGGCTTAAATATGTTGGATACTGTTACGGGACTTGGCAAAAGTGGACTTGTTTTTTCCAGAAAGTTCGAAGACTTCCGAAATGTGCTGTTCTTTATGATACCTTTTCCAGTTCTGTGTTTCCTGGTCAGTTAACTTTAATGACAGACCAGATAAACATTTGGAGATCACATTTTAGCTCAGTTCTAACAGCCGCTCACCAAAGCTCAAAGATCACTGGCTCATACTTTTTTTAAACTGGATTTATAGTGTTTTTATGAGAGAGTCAAGTGAGGACAGAAATGAGAACAACGTGAACCAGGGGCTACATTCACAAAACATTTTTAAGGATAATATTTCTCAACTATTTTCATTGTATTTTCTAGCTTAAGGTTAAGAACATTTGTTTTTCTGAAAAGACTTAAAAATATTCTTACATCATTATTATTATTATGCGTCATCATTTATCCCAATAACTTTCATTATTTTTCCATCAGATTTGCATGAAACCCACCCCAGATTCAAACTCACATTGTGCACATGTGCTAACCGCAAGACCACAGCTTCATTCACATGGTTATAATTAACAGCAAACAGCTCAATTAAAACAAACAATGAGCAAATAAGGGAACCCGCTAAATTGGTCACAGATAAGTGTGAAAGGGGGCAATTTTATAGACGCTGATGTAATGGCGAACTGACAGACTCTTGTTTTAGTCAAATATTTAATGTGATCTCCAGGGAGATGGCAGACTGTTGAGACTAGAATCTGGTTTCAGGATGACCTCATGCACCAGCATCTGGAACACAGTCGGGCGAGCGTAGCAGCCAAAGCAAACGAGGGGAAGAATTGGAACAGTCACGCTGCTCGCGACCCATTGGTTGATGCGATATGAGGAAACTTGAGAGCCTGTGAGACCTCAGTTGAAGAGAAAAATAGTATGGTGATACTGACCATGTTTTTTCCTCCTTTATGTTGCTTTTGCGTGCATTTAACGAGTTATTTTTCTTTGCAGGCCCGCAATAGGGTGTGGTACATATGATGAAGGCGACCAAATTAGAAGTTGGGCAATGACATCACCTGCTGGTTAGCTCAAAACATCACTTTTACAGTAATTACTGCATTCGAAAACCACACACATGAATGCACTTGTGCATATGCTCTAACCCAAACAGAGAAACTTATGTTGGATGAACTGTTTTTTTTTAATGCATTTTAAGGTACAAATGGTCCTGATTAGCCAACGTGGGTCATCTGAAATTTGGTAATGGAATCAACCCTGTTATGCAGCTGGGAAAATTGAGGGGGTCTTGGCAGAGTGTTGTTGTGTTGGCATGATCTACTAGCTGAAGAATGTGACAAACGCTTGGAAACAGGAAGCCTGTGAAGCAGCGGTAAGAAGAACAGGCGAGACGGCTGGCCAACAGTGTAACCCTAGTCCTCTTGATCTGCACTCCTAAATACACTTTCACAAAGAGGAAACACAAACAAGACTACCGTCCCTCTCTAGGGTTAATTTGGGGCCACATTTAAACCATCATATAATTACACTGATGCCTTCATGAATTCATTATCATTTATAATGTATCTCTTATAGGGACCTGGCTCTAACAATAGGCTACTTATTACATGGTGTTCTGGAATACTTCATTCTGATTGGTCAGTCACTGCATTCTGCAGTCAAAAGTGCAATATAGTGCAACAGGTTTTCGGAAGTAAAAATCCCATTAATTTTCTCCATTGGGGAATTGATTTTTAACAATAGCTTATAAACAGTTAAAGACGCAAATGCAATTGAGCTGGTGCTCCTGGCCCCCTTTCAAGAAGAGGGTGGAGCTTCAAGAGCGCATGCTCCGACATACCGGTTTAGGACAGACTGCCAGAACCAGTGTTGCCAAGTGTGCGGTTTTCCCACAGGTTGATTTTTTTTTCAACCCCATACATACGATTTTGGCACTCCAACACCCTCAAATCACCCCCCAGATGTACAAATTCAGTGGAGAATTCGGCTGGAGAAAATCGCATTGGGCTATTTTGGAGCTACGTTTGACTGGCCATTGGGTTACTTTTGTTGCACAGACCTGGCAACCCTGGTCAGAACAACGGCAACAACAAAACAGGACAATCTCACGCGCTGAAAATCTCAGAAACTGTCAGTAGCGGTGTTCAGCCTTATATGTTCGAAACGAAGTCGTTGAAAAGACCCTTGTTTGTGAAGCAGTCTGGCGCAAAGTGATTGGCGCAAACATATAAGACTTTACTGATTTTCTTCGGGACATTTCCGTGACTCAGATGTCGGGAGTCTATGGAGACTCTTATGTGCATTGGTACATCCCAAAACAACTCTTGTAATACCTCTTTGGCACAGATATTGTACAACTCCAGCTGCTACAGTGAGGACACAGAAATGGCGGACTCTGTGCTTCTCACTCAGGGCTGTGTCTATGCTAATAGGTTGATCAGTTGAGTGAGTGGATTTTTACCATTATAGGCTGGTTGTTCTCACACACTGCAGACACACATCGGTGTTCAAACAACCTTATAAAAGTGAATTTTGCATAATAGGTCCCCTTTAAATATTTGTATATATACAGTATATATGCATATTTTGCAATAAACGTAAAATATATACTTATACAGGATATAATCAACATCTTTAAATCAATAGTTTTATATTTCTCCATTGTTTTTAGTTAGGATTCTTTCCCTCAATCAAGCTGTTACGTACACAGTCTTGTACCTTTGTCTGATTTTTAAATACTTTTGCTGCAAAACAAAGTTTGTAATGTTGTGATTCACCTTATAGCTGGTTAGTTTGGTTCTTGGTTTGTAACTCTTTAATGAAGACATTTTAAAATCCCTATGGGAAAAATACTACAAAAAAGACTACTGTGTGGGAGGGCAATTAGGAAATATCTGACTGTTGAGATTGACCAATCAGAAAATTCCAAAGAATAATAAGCTGTTTCTTAACTTTATAATTGGCCCTATGGTGTAAATATCACCCTTTACACCCTAAGCAAACAGTCTGTAATATTTGTTGTAGCACTGATATTCTTCTGCTGTCATATGCATAGTCAAATACACAGAACAGAGGGACACGAAAAACAGAGTATCAATCCACTAAGTTCTTACCTAAATGTTTCCACATTAGCTTTTAAAAAGGCCCCACTAAGCAAAAATGGAAATGAAATGAATCACTTTTCGTCTGACATTAAAGGAATTCCAAATGCTTTACAGGTCCCCACTGTGTTCTTGGTAGCAGGAGAACACAAGATTATTTCACGGATGTAAAACTGGATCTGCATGGATCAGATGTAAATGAGCAACAGACATCTGTTGTTGGTCCATATCAAATGTTTTTGAGGATCATTGTGTACTCCTTAAGAAAACCTGTTTTAAAGTAGTTGCAAAGTTTTTCTAACATTTTTTAGGAAGTTTGTTGCAATTGGCTACTGATTCATAATCAGCCCTGAGGCAGTGACTCATACACATGAGATCGTCCATGCGCCATTGATACAATTCAGTACTTGTCTTGGGGTATGAACAGGGAGTTTGGTTCCAATTTTAAAAGTGCATTATGTCAGTAATACTTATTCTTATTCATTAATTGACTATTCATAAGGTGTGCAGAAACACATTTTATATTAATTACCTTAGTAATAACACACTTAATTCAGTGTCTGTAAAGACAACTAATTTTCAGCCAGCAAAAATTGTCCGGATGGGAAAATGGATCTAAATAACGTATGCCAGACATGGTATGATAGCCTAATAATTTTCCTGTACATTTTACTTCCTCTGAATGTGCAACAGATAATGACAGAATTATGGACATCAAAGACAGATCTCTGATATTTATATCACTCTCATGGGGTGAATACCTTTCTGCATACAATTTAGACACAAACTGTCCAGCGGAGTCTCTCAGCCCATCAGTCCATGCCTTAGACATGTGGCTAGATCTCTGGAGTGAAAATCCTTAATCAGAAACAGACTTCAGAGGCTGAAAGAACATGCAGAAAATCCCTGCAGCCAACGCCCCATTACTGTACTTAGTGCACTTCATATTCAGACTCACTCACTGGTAGATCATAGAGGTTAATCAAAACAGCATACTGCACATGTAAGGGTAGATTTTTGTCTTGGCCAGATTAAATATTAAACAGCGAAACCATTTTGAAAATGTGAACTTTTTTCAAGAGTACAATGAAGGATGTTTGTAATAATTCTTGCTGGCAGGTGAAATAAATTCCAGTTGAACACTAAACTGATTAGAATATTTTCAGAAATCACAGAAAATATATATTTTAAATATATATATATTATTTATTTACTCAAATATGAAACATTATTTTGCCAAATTTTCTGCCTCTATTATTTGATGTTTTTCTCGGTACAGGTCTTTACATGTATGCAGAGTAGCACGTTCCTGTGACTGTGTCCTAATAAAAAAACGTAAATTTCACTGCCTTGTTATCCTCAGTTATTTAACCGTTGAGAAAGTTGAACTTACCTCTTTCTGTGGGACACGGTGCTGTAAGTGTCTTGTCCACTGCAGCCACAGCAGAGTTTAAATGTGTTTTGCACTTGGTTCGGTTTTGCGTTGGTGGGTTGTTGCGAAGTCTTCGCTCATAAATATATATTAGGCCATACTAACGTTCATTGGTAGACTTCCAATGGCGAAGGATTTCTTCTTAATATTAATTAGGTAATACTGGCGCTGCGTAGTTACCATCCAATGACGAAGATCTGGCTCATGAATATTAAGATATTTTACCATAGTAGGATTCGTAAAACCACAGGGCGCGTAGCTTTTTATTTATTCATTGCAAAAACAATCAAATTAAGATCCAACAGTTTCATTTTATGAAACAGGAGCCTTTTCCATGATGAAAAATATATTTTAAAGTCAATTTTTGTAAGATTTTCAAAATCCCATCAGGCAGTTGCCTATCTATAGCAATTTCTAGAAAGCTACGTCTAGCAATATTTACCTGTAAAAAGACGAAATCGATATCTTTTACCTGAATTAAACAATGAAGAAGACGACTGCACTCAAATAATTTTCAACACTGGCTTAAAAAGTACATCAAATCTCATTTATTAGAGGGTGGGTGTGGAAACACTTTGAAATAAGTCACTTTTTCACAAGTATGAAACCTCTTTTCCAAGTAAATGAGGTAATGATGAATCATATAGCACAGTACAAACACCAGGAAACTGGACATAGGCACTTCTTTAAATAGATTTATCCACAATTGATCTGCAAGTTATGTATGGCTTTGAAATGATCAATCAAGACACATCAATGCATTCACAATAGAAGCAGACGTTCAGTCTGAGCTACACACTACTCAAACACAAAATTTATTTTGAATCTTTTATGGCACATTTTTGTTTTTCTTGAAATTAGGAAGACGACAGAAGGATTAGCCACCATAACCATAGTACAACAGTGTCTAGACAAATAAATAAATATTAATGGCACAAAATAATAACCCAATAAAAGCATAAATAATCATTTAACTTAATATCTCTGAAAAAAAAAAAAAAAAAGCATAATTTAGAGGGCAAGAGGTCAGCAGCTGCCCCGCTGGCTCAGACTCTGTGGCGCAGAGGGTCCGTCAGAGGCGGGGATGGTGGAGGAGGAGGAAATGATGTCAGGGGGTTTGGAGGCTCATCTGTGGGGAGGACCAGACGGGTGCCTCCGAACGCAAGCTCCCTGTCGAGAGGATCGTCTGAGGTTCCTGCTAGTGAGTAAAGACCAGCCTGGCTTGCGGAGGTGGTGGGCATGCCATGGGCATCCGTGCTGATCGTCATGTCACTGTACATGAAACCACCTCCATCATTTAGAATCAGCTCTGTGTCCTCATCATGCAATTGACCGGCATTCTAGCAGGGAGGGGGAAAGATTATGCACAATTCAGATTAGACTAATATGATTTTACACATTTCTACACTGTAGTATGAGCCAAGCGCAGCTATGGTTCAATGGTTTACCTCATAGGCTTGTGAGCTGGTAAGACAGCGTGCTATTGGACCACAGCAGGCTGGCAGAGTTGTAGTGAGAGGAGGCCCACTGTGTGTGAGGAAGGGTTTTAAATAACTGCACCACTTTATTAAGGATTAAACATTTAAAATTACTTAAGTAATTATACTGTTACATATGCAGCATTCATTTGACCAAAAATACAGTAAAAACAGTAATATTATAAAATATTATTACAATTTAAAGTAATGTTTTCTATTTCAGTCTTCAGTGTCACATGATCCTTCAGAAATCATTCTAATATACTGATTTGCAGCTCAAGAAACATTTATTATTAACTATCAATGTTTAAAAGAGCTGTGCTGCTTAATATTTTTGTGGAAACTGCATTTATGTCAGGATTTTTTATGAATAGAAATTTCAAAAGAACAGCATTTAGATGGTTTTTTTTTCTGTACTGTCACTTTTGATCAATTTGTATACTTTTTTGTATAATTTATATACTTTATTTTGACCATTTCATGCACAATGACATTTATTTCTCATTTTTTCATCATTTATTATATATTGTATGCCAAATTGTACTTCGGGTAGGATACTCACTGTATTTAATAGGCTTTGTATCTGCACTTTGCACAGTGTCTCGAATTATAATAATTATATAATAATCATTATAATAATATATAATCATTTTAATAATAATCATAATTATCATGGTGAAAAATTAAAATACTAGTGCAGGGTTTCACTTGTGTGTTCGTAAGTGAATTGCAAGGTGTTCATGAGTTGATGAAAAGCTAGTATTCAATTTAAACACAAAAATGTAAAATAAAAATGAAACAATTTAAAAATGAAAAAATAAAAAAATAAAAAAAATAAATCAAAACGCTTCCCAAAAAGAAAACATTTGTTTAAGTGCATGTCATGTGGTAAATGTCATTAGTGAATCCCAGATTGTAAAATCAAAGCTTGATGTAAATTTTTACAGCTGATCATGAGCGCCCTCTACTGTTTAACATGCTATACTGAAAACATACTGTTGGAGATGTACAATCATTATGGTTGTCTAAGATTGACGAATCCAATATATATGGTGCAAGGGTGTAAATAAGCAACAATTAGATGTTGATACAACTCAGCAGAACAACTAAAGGATACTTGTGGTCAAAAGTGTACCACAGTCTGAACGGCCAGGCGCTCTCATGCTTGGTACTTCTTTGTGTCATCCCATCTGGTGCTGTGACCTATATGAGCAGAGAGAAAAAGACAAGACAAGAAAGTTAAAATCTGTTATAGTACCCTTATGGTACAGATTTGTACAGTAAATATTTGAATTTTAAACAGTGTTTTTTCTGATATCATTGGTAGCATATTCAGCAGACGAGAGTAGAACTTACAGTATTATCTTGATCTGTGTCCACTCCAACTCTGTGGAAAGATAATGTCATTTAAGCTAAAATAAAATGAAAGAAAGATATAGTTTGCTTCCAGAAGGCAAGTAAGACCAGTGAGACTCACCGAATATGCATGAGTGACAGCATGGGGGTTGTCCCGCCCCCACAGACCCACACGGTGAAGAAAACTATCAGTAGGGTGGTAGAAAACATCATCTGCCTGGCGTATGTCGCAGTGTCTCTAATTGAGAGGGCAAAGGTCATAGCCCCTCTAAGCCCTGTGAGGTCAGCGTGACATCATAAACAACAGAAAACAGGAAATTATGCATATTATCTATGTCTATGTAGGGACAGAAATCTCTCAGATTTCATCAAAAAATCTTCATTTGCATTCCAAAGATGAACGAAAGTCTTAAAGGTTTGGAACGACATGAGGGTGAGTAATTAATGACAGAATTTTCATTTTTGGGTGAACTATCCCTCGAAATGGTAAGGTATTACCTGAAAACATCATGACATGTTGGAAATTGGAGGCGATTTTGTTCTTGCGGCCCAAGTTTAACAGGAAAGACAAGGGGTAGATGTTGGCCGCCCTGCCAAGAAATATAGCCAGCTAGAAATGAAAGCCATGGTCAAGGATAATGTGTGAATGTTTATCCGTACACAATTCATGAGTACAACACAAACACACTGCTTCGAAAGGATACAAATGCACCTATGATGAACAAGGGATTAAACACATGGTGCTGGAAGGAGAAAAGTGTCAAGCCCATGTAAGAAAAGATGAAGTTTTCAGCCAGGAAATTCAGCAGCTCAAACAACTATTGGGGGAAAAGGAGGACAATACTATCAGTACACCAATCTTCTATGCAAACAGTTTGTACAATTGTTTGAGGGCTTTTAAATGCATGTCACCTGTTTGGCTCTAGTCTTTGATTCAGCAGAAAGATTGTTGTACGTATAGTGAGCCTGAGTAATTCCACAGAAGAGCACTGCAACCACACCTAAACACAGAAACTAAGAAGATTATTCTAATATTCTTTATCTACTATTATAGTACTGTGTTTATTAGTATGCTGAAATCACTTATATTTTTATATGTTCAGTTTTCATTTTAACTTTATTTTAAGTTTTAGTTATTTTTTGTGTTTTTGTCATTTTTAGTTTTTTTAAAATAGTTCTTTTCAGCTTTAATTTTAGTTTTAGTTTCAGTAATTTTAGTACTTTAGTTTAAGTTAATCAAATATTTATATTTTATTTTTTTGAAACTATTATTAATAATTGTAGTTTTAGTTAACAATAACATAATTGATTAAAAATATAGTTTATGATGTTTATAAATGATAATGTATAGTCAGCCAATCATTATATTGCAAAATAGAAATATTAGAGCACTGAGGCCACTACTGATTAGAATCAAGTATTCCTGTAATTTTGAGACGTCACCTTTCTGCATAAACCAGCAGTATTCATTTTTTTCCCATTATGTTATATGCAGCATGTGGCTAAACAAAGATTTTTATCATAGTGTTGCCATAGTTACCTGTGAGGCCACAGGCCTCAGCCAATAGGAACGTACTCCAGGACATGAGGAAGAAAAGGGCCGTTTCCAGCAAGGGGAAATCTCTCAGCCTGGTAAACTTTGTGACCTAAATAACAGCACATATTAATACATTAACTACCTTAGACAGGTTTAGACTGATTCTTTGGGGTAGTTATGCCAATTTAAAAAAATAAAACATATAAAGATACCAAAGCTGTCATGACTCCAGTTGCAGCCCCCATTGCAAAAGACCCACTGAAAAACCCCAGAAAGACACCCAGAGACTTCAGCAGGGCACTGCCATCAAATGTGTGACGATTGTCTCCCTCAGGCTGGTATGCCACTATTGATCTGTTAGAGGGTGAGAAAGATACTTTTTCATATTGAAATAAGACATTTCATGATTGACTGAACATGCATACAATAAACAGAAAAGAAATAACTGGGGTCAGCTTTTTAAAGGAAATTAATACTTTTATTTAGCAAAGATGCATTCAATTGATATAAAGTGACAGTAAACCATTTATAATGTTATAAAAGATTATTATTTAAAAAACACGCTGTTCTTTTTAAAAATTGTGTTTATCAAACAATCCTGAAAAAAATGTATCATGATTTCCATGAAAATATTATACAGGTCTGATGTTTTGCAATGCGACCTCAGTCTGAACAGCCATATCAGAATTCATGTGACTTTTACGTCACTCTATCAACATAATATGTCACAATTCTGTGCTAATGAAAGTCACTCCAAAGACTGAAAGGCTCTTGAGCAAGGCACCCAACCCTTAACTGCTCCCTGGGTGCCACAGCAAAATGGCTGCCTACTTCTCCAGGTGTGTGTTCACTACTCACTACTCCTAATATGTGTGCACTAACTTGGATGGGTTAAATGCAGAGGACTAATTTAGAGTATGGGTTACATACAAAAAAAAATTCAGATCCAAGCAATAAATCAGAATTAAACACTAAGGCACTGCAGTGTGAACATAGTGACTAACTTATATCTGTGTATTTTAGATTATCTGAACAAAAAAATCTACAGCCCTGAGGACCTCAAATGAACCTGTGTGTGTTGTGTGTATTTTTGCACAAAAGGATGTGCACTCACGACGACAGGACGATGGCCACAGCATCATTGAGGACACTCTCACCAAACATCAGTGCATAGAGATCCACGTCAACCTTCAGCTCATTGAAAATGGCCAGAACAGTCACTGTAAGTAATTAAAAACTTGATTATGAAATCATTCAAAGTGAATTTTAATATAGCCAAATATGTTAAATATAGGAGCTCAGTGTACTAATTTTAAAGCAAAAACAATACCTGGATCTGTAGCAGATACAATAGCACCAAAGAAAAGGCAGTCAGTGAAAAAGAAATCCCCTTCAAGCTGACCGACGGCTTTCATAAACGCCACACAGCCGTACATCACCAACCTGCACAAAGGACATTTGACAATACCAGAATGAATTATATAATACTATGACTTTTGCCTCAATAAACTCCTAATTACTGCTTATTAATAGTTAGTTGTTAAGTTTAGGTATTAGTTAAGACATTAATATGTGCTTTATAAGTACTAATAAACAGCAAATATCCTAGTAATATGCATGCTAATAAGCAACTAGTTAATAGTGAGAATTGGACCCTAAATAAAAGTGTTACCCTATTTTCATAACAAAGCTCTTTTCTTTTTTTAAAAAAACCCATCACTTACCCTGTAACAAAGCATGATGTCAGTGTGCCCACAAAGGCGTAGCAGAGGATAGACCCCAAATTTCTGAAAAAATGTCTCTGGTTTTTAAAATGAATATAAAAAAAAGGTTACTAAAAATGAAACAAGCTCATCCATATCAGTCACTGATAAAAGAGACAGAATTTCTGATAAAACAAGCTTTATGTATGTATGTATTTTGTGAATTTTTTTATTAGGATAATCATATTCTTACTCGTTTGAGACTATATCCCGCATGAAAGATGATGGGTGGAAGCAAAATGTTGAAGAAAACCTCAGGATCAAAAGTAACCTGAAGAAACAGAAGTGTGAAAACAAAATCCTGTATACAATATTATACATTCACATCCAGTAGGAGGAACGATCAATATTAAAAATCTGAGGTAACACATTTCTGTTATTTTAGAGGATTTAGCAGCAGTACCTTCCTGAGCATCTCTGCATTTGGCACATCATGGCCCTTGCTGTCCTGCACTTCTCCTTTCAGGCTGTACTCGTAGAATCGGCCGCTCACGTTCACCAGAATGGTGGTGGGACTGCTGTTCACGGCACAACTCAAGGTGATGTCATTGAAATCCTGTGGCGAATGGACCCCAAAGCGCAGAATCACACCAACAAACAAACCTGGAGATGGAAAACATATGCGTCAATATTGAATACCAGAATACCAGTTGTTGTTACTACAGTAAAATGGTGCCAATGGAAAAAAACAAATAAAAAAAATGAAAGCTTTACATGTATTAAATTCATTAAAATATATAAATTAAGACTTATATGTAAATATTAAGACTTAAATGTAAATATTTATTACACAATAATTGCATTACTTAAAAGTATTACATTTATAAATGAATTAAGACTTAAAATTTAAATCTTAAGTGTAAGTATTTATTAAACAATAACTGAATTAAAAATGGACTTATATGTATTACATTTATTAAAACATATAAATTAAGACTAAACAAGATTTACATTTAGATTTTAAGTATTTATTACGCAATAAATGCATTAAAAAGACTTAAAAGTGTTAACTTTATTAAAATATATAAATTAAAATTTATATTTAAGATTCTAATTTATATTTAAATATTCAAAGATTCATTAAAATAGACTTTTATATTACATGAATTAAAATATATCAATTAATTAAGACATCTAATATTTCAATTTAGATTTTAAGTATTTACTACATAAAAATAGCACTAAAATAGACAAAATCTTTAAAAACAGCTTATATAAATATATAAATCTGGCTAAATTGCTTAATTTTGTAAATCTGTCAAAACTGGGATATACTTCATCCTACATTTGCCGCATATTAGTGAGGTTAGGTTCCTGAATGTGAACTTGAATATGAATCCATTAACTAAATCTCACCATAAATCATAGCCAAACCCGTCTCATGCAGGAACCTGAAGCGGCGGTGTTTGAAGAGCCATATCGTGAGGATAGTGAGTGTGAGTAACATGATGAATATGAGCAGATTGGCGCTGTCCTGCCTGTGGCTCTCCTCCGCTTTCCTCTCCGTCACCACATTCACCATCTCCGTGTTCTCAGCCAGACTAATGACAGCAAAGCACATCAGGCAGAGTAAACGGGGAAGCATAAAATCCCCCGAGACGGAGGTGCGTCTTCTTTGACATCCCGTCATGGCTGTGAGAGACTGGTGGTCTGCCGTTCAGTTCACCCGCTGTGTTGATGCGAATCACGGTGATCTATTTACGTCCACATAACGGTGCGAAGACAGCAGCAACAACATTGACAGAACATGTCCCGTTTGACCGGAAGTATCATATTACAAAATAAAGGACTCTTAAACTGACTAGTATGTGTCCTGCGGAACAACTGTATTTTAAAAATAAAATGTTAAAATGGAAGTACTAACATTACGGTCATTCAAATTAGGAATATTTAAAAACAACAAAAAGTAATAAAAATGACAAAAGCACAAAAACTTACTAAAACTTAAACTAAATTAAAAATATAAAAATAAAAGCTTTTTCAAATAAAAATATTAATAAATACTATAATAGTATATAAATAATAATATAATTAACTAGCCTAAAACACCTAAAAAAGGATTTTTTTTCCTTTCTTTTAACAAACGGTCAGTGAAAGGTGATTATCCCTCAGAAAACATCAACCTCGGGAGGTCAAACTAAATATGAGCTTGATTTTTTTTTTTTTTTTTTACATTTATTCTTGAACTGTTGCAACTTTGTTATTAAAAGTTTATGTACAGATTAAAACCTTGTTTTGTGTGTATTTAACCAACATTAAAAAATAAATACACACAATATTAATGCTTTTATAAATAGCTGTTTTCTTTTTAAATATTTTGTCATATGTAATAAGATCTGATGCAGCCAATAATAAATACCATTACGATTCATGTTGAATTACATTTATTATTGCATACATACAACATCAATTGCTCCATACATAAATGTGCAGTTTTGGTATGCACTTAAATTACAGATTGAGTACTTGTTACTGAATTGCAGTTTTGTGGTTTGTGAATACATACATATAAGGTTAATACCACAGACTTTTGTTCACTACTGGGCTAAAAGCTACATAGGAGAGTTAACTTCACAAAAGGAGTTAATTAATTCCTATAAAACCTTGCTTGTTTTTAATAACTGGCGCTGGCAATGTCAGATTCAACGCTTTCATAACATACAGAACACCTGAACAAATGACTTCTAATGCCTTTGAATGTTAAGTGGTTACATTGTGTTTACCAGTCATCAAAATAAATTTATGTATATATAGTATATTATCCATAACCTGATACTTGTCTGTATTCTGGAGATGTTCACAGTTAGTGCTTTGGAATGCATTTTGGAATGGTTTTCTCATGCATTAGTACACATAATCTTGCTGGCTAGCATTCTTCTGACCACTTCCTCAACCAAACCCCAAATAGAGAAACTTTTCAGTGCTTTTCAGGTTCAAAAATATATCTATAAGCTCAAAGCCAAAATATGTTGCCCAACACATCCCAGGCGAACATTTGAACAACTATGCAGATGTTAAATATTTGTACCTAAAATGTAAACAAGGAACAAAAGTACAAGTAAAATACTGCTTTCCTGAAATACCTACACTTTAACCAAGAATGAATCATTTCATTATGCCCTCGAGGGACATTAAAAAACCTGCATAATATGAGTAAAATTACTGCACACATAAAATCAGTGCCCAAAGGCTGATCATTCATCCATAATGCATCATTACACAGTCTGGAATGCTATACAATCAACAAAAACAACTGAGGCTGAACCATTAATCCAATAAAAACCCAATAAACACTCTCGGGTGCTCAAACACATTTGAACTTCTCCAAAATGTCTAAGGCATTATTAAACAACATAGGATGGTAGCTTTAAATGTTATGGTATTCATAATCCTTCTGTGTGTTCATTTAACAGTCTGCTTTCCCCTCAAGATTATACCATACTTGATACCATAACAAATATATTTCTCTAAAACAGTTTGAAGACATAATGCTATAACGACTCGTACTCGAGATATCTGAATCCCTCAACATGACGACGCAAACACTCAAGCGCATTCGCACAAACAGCTAAGTACAAGAACCAGACGTCACGCTCCAAAATACAGCACAGTATTCCTCCACATAACAATAAATAGATTTATCAACAACCTGTTCATCAAAATGAAAAAATATTTCATTGAGCGAATAAGTACACATTGCACAAAAGAAAGCATGACCAACAACCTGAAGGAGGAACCCACCAAATCAAACACACACACACTACACATTTGTTAAATACAGCAGTTCTGTTGTGAGCTTTGGGTCAGATGAAACTGAAAGCACATGTATATACAGTGTCGATGAATGAGAGGGCCACTGTGACCCTCTTACGCCCTCTCTGCACAAACATAACATCTCAAACTTTGCGTTTCAAAGCCTAGAGGACAAAGCTCTTCAGTGCACTTTAGATATGGCATGTATATGCTGCAAATATAAACACAATTCAGAACTACTTTACATTTTTCCTCACTAGGAAGACATATAATCACTATGAATATGTATAGAAGATATATTTTGACAAGCTAAGCACATTGGTCGTACTATAGGATGCACGGGGGTGGGAGGGGGTCTTTTGCGTGAACACCCAGAAAAATTAGACCCTGGATTTGAGTATGCACTGAAGCACAGCAACTGTCCTGCGCACACCACAGTCTGAATCTAAACATAGGCAATAGAAACTGGTAAAAGATACATTCATAAGATAAACAACGAAAAATATCTTGGCTCACTGTCAAGCCCATTTATCGGATATGACGGCGTAGAACAGGTCGGACACAGCCAGGCATTTTAAATCTGTGCGTTTGATAATAACAAGTTTTTCTTATTTGCATTGGGTTACAGAATAAAGGGATATTTCAACAAAAAATTAAAGATCTATCATCATTTACTCACCTTATGCCATTACAAAGCTGTTTGACTTGCTTTCTTTTCTGGAACATATTTTGAAGAATGTTTCAACTGGTTTTGTGCATATAATGGAAGTCAATGGGGTCCAAAACAACCCCATTGAGATCCACTGAATGGGGGAAAAAAACATTTTCAAAATATCTTCTTTTGTGTTCTGACATGAGGGTGAGTAAATAATGAAATTGAAAAATGCAGCAAGATATATAATTTAATATTTGTACATTTTTTACATCTGATTATGTAGCTTGATGCTGAATGATTTGCGGTCTAAATGTGTAATTATCTGGCCATTTAAGTGTAAAATTTTACACACATATGTGTGTACATGTCTATGCAGGTTAATATGCAAATGACAGGTTCTCTGCCCCTTATTTTAAAATCTAAAAAACATACTGTGATACACATACTTGATTTCTTCTTGGTTTCCTGTCTGCGTTGGGCTCAGAAACAGCTGGATTCATTTATTTCGGACAAAGAGGTCAATACCACCACCTCACTTTTATACAAACCATAGATACACAATAATATTTTCTCCATATTTTACATACATGTTCTCCGCTGTATCATCTCTCTGTAAATTCGTTTCTGGAAGGGATGTGGGCATTTTTGATGCTGGTATTAGTCCTGGTTGAGATTGGAGGGGGGATTGTGGGGAACGCAGAGGTGGGAAGCGACGTCCAGTTACTGTCCATGCCAAAGCCTGAGCTGGGGAAGCTGCTCTGGGGTTGTGGGAAGGAAAGGGATGAGGCTGTGGGTATAAGCGGTGGGCCAGTCCCAACTGCAGATGGAGCCTTTGCTGAAAGGAAATCAAAGCCCGAGCTGGGGAAGCTGCTCTGGGGTTGTGGGAAGGGAAGGGATAAGGCTGCGGGTATAAGTGGCGAGCTGGTCCTAACTGCGGATGGAGCATTTCTTGAAAGGAAGTCTGAATCGTCATCAAAGGTGACCCACTTTTGGGTCTGTTTGGTTGGGGCTGCTGCTGTAGCAGGAACTAAGGATTGTTGTCTGGAGAAAGATGGTGGAAGAGTGGAACTGTGAACCACAGTCGACATGGCCCTGTTCAGGCCAGGCGTGGCTGCTTGGGCCTGCTGCTGGGTGAAGAAATCGGGTGTGAGTGATCGGCGAGGGGAGGACAGCAGGTTGCCGGTGAAAGGGTTGGTGCTGTTGGGTCTGGGTTGGGCGTCTGCGAGGAACGGATTGGGGGATGCACGGAGGGTCTCCTGGGATTTGCTGCGTGAGGTAATGGGTGGGGGCAGGAGACACGGAGAGCTGCTGGTGTCCGGAGATGAGAATAGGGAGAGGGAGCTGGGTAACGTAGAGGAAGAAGAAGGGGAGGGGGTGGATGAGGATGAGGAGCGAGGGAGAGAAGCGGAGAACGATGCATTCTGGAAGAGGGACTGGTTGTTAAGTATGTCGAAGGGGTCTAGTTTCCATTGTGCTTCTCTTTGGACTCCATTCATATCCTTGACCTGGGGAAAGAAAACACATAAATCAAACTTATGATGTGATGAGAAGCTAGAACATATTGGAGTTTTAAAGTCAACATGAAATCAGATTTAAATTTATTGGGAAAAATGGACGGTTTAAGTTTAAAAAAAGGTCACACCTTGGCTGTTTGAACAGTAAAGGCCCGTTCATACCAAGAACGATAACTATAAAGATAACTGTAACGATAACTACATTTGCATCCACACCAACGAACGATAACGGTTTGTTTATTCTAAGCTCAAGCGCTGCGGTTTCAAAGTGTGTACATGTTTTTGCTGTTCTTGTTGCATTTACATGGCTTTAACCAGCAGATGTCCTCAGCATGCTATGTTTCAAGTGGATAGCTAGTATAATCGATCTAATCTAACTGAATTTAGCTGACAAAGTCAGTATAGTGGAATAAAAACAAAACCTAGTCTTTTTCACTTCAACTTCAAAAGAAGCAAGACAATGTTGTCGAAACTAGTGCTGGATACCCAAGGTAATTTTATGTTACACTGTTTGCTAGCCTGGCATAATGATCTCATCGTTAATCCTTCTCACCTTTATTCTGAGCGTATGACTGATTGTTTCCATATGTCCATTTACTTTAAAGTATCCTTGAAAAGGGTGTTTAACTTGTCAGTGGTGGCTTTTTCTGGACCTTGGCGATTAACTTCTCCACAATGTTGTCTGCCATTTTAAATGCATGAGCCCTTAAAATATTCTGATTGGCTGTCAATGATTTATTGTTGAATAGCTGTAAAATAATAATATTGTTTTTCTATATTGTTATCGTCATAGCTGTCGTTTGGACAATGCTATTCTTTTATATTCAGAACGATTTTTTAGAACTATATCTTTATCGTTATCTTTATAGTTATCGTTCTTGGTGTAAACAGGCCTTAAGAATGAATATTTTTTGTGTTTTATGAAATGTCATAACACTAACTTCACTGTAATAGTAACAATAACTTTGGGGGATTTTAGATTATTTAGATCTCATTTACCCCTCCTAAGCTGCTAAATAATAGGCGCCTTTTGGCGGTTGGTGGTCAGAACAGTAAAAATGTTTTAAATGATATAACTCTTATTGTTACTACTTGAGGAAAATTAAACTATGCACTTATTTTAGGTTATTTAGATAGTAATTCAGTAAATTAGTACCAAACCACTGAAATCACTTAAATATCCTGTTTCATTGTTACAGATGTAAAAAGAGTTGAAAACTCATCTTGTTTCATGTTGACTTTTAATTTTAAACAATACGTTTGTTACAAGTTTTGATAAAAATCACGATGACTTGTTGGTTAAAACATAAATGGTGCAATGACAGACCTTAATATAAATCAAAAACTGAAAGATCTGAATATAGTTTATTAAACTGTCTATTATATATATATATATATATATATATATATATATATATATATATATATATATAAAAAAACAGCATTATAAAACATCAAAAACACAAATATGATAAGTGTGCAAGTCTACTAGAGCCAAAGTGAGGCTTTTTACTTGCTTTTCCTTGTCCAAGAAACATAGAAAATAATTATAACAGATACCACAGGTTAAAAACAAACAATACCCACATCAAAAACTGGATGACACTTTCCTTGAACCCCCTGTTGGAACGACTCGATAAATCTCATAACCAGGTCATTTTTTCTCTCTAAGTAGCTATACACAATATTATCAAGGGGTTCAAGTTAAGTTTTACATTATAATTTTCTAATATTCAAATTAAAAAAGGTCAAATTAAAGATGGAAAGGGGAAAAAACAACTATAATATGGAGGATCCTATGTGTATGAGCACCCAATACATCGTGACTACAGGCTATGGTGCCATGAAGACAACGTAAATACTAGAAATTACTTAATCCAGTACCTGTCAACCTGAGGATTGCTCCTGCTAGTGAAAGAGAGAGACACATGCATCAAGAAGAGCGAAACATGACTATGAGAACCACCTGGACAAAGTCGTTATTACTAGAAAAGTAAAAAAGAAAGAGGAAGAGGCCCCTAAAGCAGGTTACTGACCCCAGGATAGGGGTCTTGGGGGTACTGAGAAAAGAAAAAATAATATCCTCACAATGAAGTTACAGCTCCATACAACATTTTATATATATATATATATATATATAAATATGTTGTATGGAGCTGTAACTTCAGTGTGCGGACATTATTTTTTCTTTTCTATTTATCGTTATCTTTTTTTTCCTGCACCTGAGCCCAACTTGAGCCCAGCATGTGCACATCCTGAACCCATCCTGAATTTTTGAATCTTGTGGGTCCTTGCCTCTTTGAAAGAGTGTTGATCTTTACCACAATTAAATATAGGGCTTGTGATCTTGACATCTACACAAGAGTGAGCAGAGAAAGAGGACTAACCTGGGTTGTAGGAGGAGGAGCAGACTCAGGTGGCAGTGTGTGAGAGGACCGGCTCCGGGGTGGAGGCTTGGGAGATGCCAGTCCGGGCTGAGGGGTGGCAGCGACTCCAGCAGACACTTGGGAGGCCGGCTGAGGCATCAGAGGGGCAGGGAAGGTGGGCTGCATTGGTGGAGGGAGCTGGGCTTGGACAGGATGCTGCACTGGTGACATAGACTGAGGCTGCATGGGTGATATCATCTGAGGTCTCATGGGACCTGGCAGAGCATGGGGTGGACCTGAAAGACAGACACACAGGGTTAGTAGAAGGTTAAAAATTGGTTAAAATGGTAAAGCATACACACATACATAATATATATCTCAATCTTATATAAAATCATATAAATGTATGTTTTTTTTCAGATCTTTCGATCTAATGGACAAAATAAGCTTGTGCAATTTACAAATGAATGCTACCGGAGACAACGGAAAAACATACAGCGAGCATCAGCTTTCGTTTCTGCTCTGACAGCTGCAAAACCGGCCAAACACGGAGAGTGTGTGTTAGAAAGGTGAGAGAAATGGTGAGAGAACATTGTGCTTGGTACGTTTTTCGTCTTCAAACCAAACCTGGGACTAAATCACGTCTGGCTAGTAATGTCTTCCCATAATGTTTATGTTAGGTCAGTAGGCGGAGAGTAGGCGGTCTTTGGTGGCAGTTTGAACACATTCGACCACATGAACGTCTACAATACGAAAGCAATCCGGTCGAATGCGTTTTTGACTACCTCTGGAAGTGGTCGAAAGTGGACAAACTCAAAACGTTTTACACCCCGTTTACACCTGTATTTAGTGTCATCCACTTGTGATCTGATCGACCAAAACGCATCTTAATACCAGGTGTAAACAGGGCCAAAGAGTCTGAAAACGGTTATAAGACTTAAGTCTCTCTAAACCCATCCTTTCCGAGAGCCTACTCCGCAATGATTGGTCAGACGGCCTAGTCTGTTGTGATTAGTCTACTGCTTATAGTGTGTTTCAGAAACTAAATGCCTATTACCATATCTGAATTTCAGCTCCGGAGGCTTCCTCAGCACTTGATACACAGTGATACAAACAGTAATGATGGCATCCGTTTTTCCGTATCAATTCCAGTGCGAGAATATAAAAGTAAAATTAATAGGTAACAGGAAGTGTTTAACGAACCCAGAGGCAACTCGGATGGCTTGCTTTGGGGTTCAGGAGTGGGTCTTGGTGCTCCGGGGTGATTATCAAGTGAAGGTCGGGGGGCCCCAGGATGCACTTCTATCGGTCTGGGGGCCCCGGGGTGAGCAGGAGGAGGAGGAGGTCTAGCCTGAGGAGGGACACTGATAACTCCTGCTCGAGGTGGGATCTGAAGCAAGATCATAAAATTTAACATGATATACATCATTTTTTTCTCTTTTAATTATATTCATGTCATTTAGCCCACTCACCGGCCTTGGGGCGCCTCCAGGGGCTGTTCCAGTTGCTTGACCTCGACCTGAAAAACAGCCAATGGCATAATCAAACATTCAGTAATAGTTAGAAAAATGTTTGTGAAAATATCAAAAAACCTATATTTTGAACTTCATGTCTAATTCAAATGCCAGTCAAATTTTCTATTCTACAAACTTGACAATGGAAGAAGAGTGGATTTAAACAGATGCCTTAAAAAAAGCCTGGAAAATGTCAGATCAGCGCTCCTGTCAAGAACATCAACTAACTACTTTAGCTCTATTTTGTGTTGAAACTAGCCTGAGGCTTACAATATCATGGCATGAGGGAGGCTCAAATATGTCCGTCAATTAAACTTTGTCAGATGATTAATGTTATTTTGATGAGCGAGACAAGAACTCACCAGCTGCATCTGCACGCGCTAACGCTGGGCTTTTTTGTCCTTTTGTCAGCATGAGGGAAAAAATTATTCAAAAATTCAAAATTATTCAAAATGTGTTTTGTAACACGTTACAGCCTTCATCTAGAGGGAAAATATATCTGACCCAACAGACTCCTTACCTGATGGAGAGATCATTTCTTTCTTTCTCAATTACAAAAGCTAATTCACCTAATTCAACCCAGCACTTCACACTCGAAAACTAAATCAAAATCATTGGAACAACTGAGACTTCATGCACTGCATCATGGCAAGATGGTTGACTGCCCCACATTAATTAGTCTATTTCTGTTAGCAAGTGCAGGAGGTCTCAACTGACCAGGAGGTCACCATACACAAGGACAGACACTGCAAGAATACTCTAAAATCTAAATTTCTTTCAGAAATTACCTTCATAATCAGTCAGATCAAACTCTAGATTGAGAGGCTCAGCAAAGCCTTTGAAAGAAAATTAAAAATTGTTGCCAAAAAAAAAAAAATACACCATGAACAAAAATACAGTGCAGACTTGATTTTTACAAACCACAAAATACCAAAATTACAATGAGGCTCAGGAAAGGCATAAGAAACACTACCAAATATCATTGTGCATTACATTCGAAAAAGTTAGCCAGACACTTTTAACATCTAGGCCCACCTAATCTATTATCAGGTGCAACTAACCAAATCACAAACAAGTCAATAAACAGCAATAAGCCAATATTCAACTGCTAATACACAGTGCTGGTTCATGTACAGCATTACCTGCTGAATCTTTCCTAACAGGTGTAGGACCTCCTTTAGAAACATCTTTGTAAAATGTGAATGAAATCCAAAAACAAGTGAAAACATTTAAAGTAGTTAACACATTTGTTTGGGCATTTAAATCCCAGGTAAGTTTAGCGTCATTTGGGTTTTTGACTTCAGGTGAGAACAGATCGGAAAATTGTCATGCCTGTGTAAACGTTTACAAAGAATTCATAGCTGTACCTGAGGGTGGTGGTGGGCGCTGTGGAGGGGCAGGTCGGGCTGGTGGGGCATTGGGGCGTGGAGGAGGGGGGCGTTTTGGCTCTAGCCCCTGCGATGAAGGAGCTCCAGCTGGCTGACCATCAACCGGAGAACCTGAGAGAAAAGAGAAAAAGAAAAAAAACACCCCATTATCACAAGCGTCAAAACAACAGCCTAAGGGATTTAGCTCAGCTCACAGCACTGCAAACCACACTGAAGCATTGAGACACACACATTCACACACTCTAAGAGCTCAGAAACCATCGAAGCAACACCTCTGCAAACAGCACTCTTTACCTGCCAGTTCCCTTCTAATGGATGCTGGGCTTAATCCTCCTTTTCGCAATGTAAAAACAAAGGAAAATTAATGTACTAGGATTTTTTTATACAGTCATATAGATTTAAATCTACTATGGTGTTCTGAAAAGGAATTTAGTTATTAAAATATAGTTTTTGCTTTTCTACTTTCCTGGAAGTTACATAGTTTGGGGTCTGTGAGATTTTTTAAAAATGTTTTTGAAACAAATCTCTTATGATAATGATATTGTTACATATTAATACAATTAAAATAACTGTCTTCTTATTTAATATATGTTTTAAAATGTAATTTATTCCTGTGAGGGCAAAGCTGAATTTTCAGCATCATTACTCCAGTCTTCAGTGTCACATGATCCTTCAGAAATCCTTCAAATATGCTGATTTGGGGCTCAAGAAACATTTCTTATTATTATCAATGCTGAAAACAGTTGTTCTGCTTATTTTTTTGTGTGGAAACTGTAATACATTCTTTGATGAATAGAAAGTTCAGAAGAACAGCATTTATTTTGTAATATTATAAATGTATTTACTGTCACTTTTGATCAATTTAATGCATCCTTAGTGAATAAAAGTATTAATTTATGTGAAAAAATAAAAATCTTACTGACCCCAAAATTGTGAATTGTAGTGTATAAATGAAACGTAAAATGTAAGAAAAGGACAAAGCCAAAAAAATAAAAAATAAAACCGATATAAATACATAAGGGTTCGTCAATATTGAGTAGAGTTAAATATTAGCACTACCCTGTGGTGGTCCAGCTGTGCGTGGGGGGGCTCTGCTGGGTCGGATGGGGGGCGCAGGCTCTCCGTGGGTAGGAGAAGGGCAGGGGCTGCTGCGTGGGGATGGGGTGGGGGACGAGCCTAGATCCATGCCCGCTCCAGGCTGCAGGTGCTGGGGTAAGATATCCTCAACCTCCTCGTCCACATCACCTGTCAAGACAGCAATAAAAACGTAACTCCATACTGTCCTATATTTCCATAGGCTCATGTTGCATTTTGGAACCATGTAACCCAAACAGATGCCATACCTTCCATATCATACTCTTCCCCCATGTCAGAGTTTTCTGCAAGCAGGGTGGAGCTGGTGGACGTTGGGATGCTACCGCAGATTCTCTCCACACTCATTTCTTCCTCTAGACTCTTTATCCAACCAGGACTCCTCAGACGGATGTCTATGGTCTTTCCATTCACCTGCATGTGGACACAATGAGGGACGATTAGATTAACTGTCAGTATTATGATACATTTCTGCATGTGAATATTCTTTTCTTCTTTTTTTTTTTAATAGTGAAACATATTGAACAGTAGAGTCACTTACAGCAGAGGCACTCAAAGAGAGAGCTGCCAGTGCTGAGTATCCCTCCAAAAATGTCACCCACATTTTCTCTTCAACAAACCTGTTTAGGAAATAATAATATGCTGATTTGCTGCTCAAGAAACATTTCTTATTATAAATTCTGAAAACAGTTTTTTTTATGCTTAATATTTGTGTGGAATAAGTGATACATATTTTCTGGAGAATGTTTAAAAGAACAGAATTTATTTTAAATAAAAATCTTTTGTAACATTATACATTTGTAACTGTCACTTTTCATCAAATTAATGTGTCCTTGTTCTTTCAAAAAAAAAAAAAAAAAAAAATTGTATAAAAAAAGAACAATCTTACTGACTCTAAACTTTTGGTAGTGTATAAATAAAGTTGCATAATTAAATATAAATATAATTAAATGATATATGCAAAAAAAAAAAAAAAAAAAAAAAAAAAAAAACTTACCTGATAAGAATAACCTCGCCAAAATTAGCAAACTTGTCCAACAGGTCGTCGATCAAAGCATCATCAAAGAAGTCATCAGGACCAGAAGTGCAGAGAGAGACGAGGATGGTTCCATCAGGTGGACCCTGCAGGGCGATCACGTCCTTATACACCTGATGTCTGGCCTCTGGATCCACCTCAAGTATGTCCACGTCTATGATGGCCACCACAGGCCTTTCGAGAGACAAACATTAATTGCAATAGAACTGCGGTCCCTAACACAAAAGTTTATGTGGTCCACAATGCGATTTAACTGTCCAATCCTGATCTTTGTGGTCAATAAGGACAAAGATAGACCTGAATTTTAATAATTTTAACAACTACTTAAAAAAAAAAAAAAAAAAAAACTGACAGCCTCCTGCTGTACCTCTGAGGCCCACTGGACGGCACTAAGAATGTTGTAAGTGTAAATCCTGAAAGTTGACTTTAGTCTCTCTCACCTGTGATCAGAGGTTTTGAGCTCTGCTCTACCATAGTACTTGAGCTCTCCAGGGCTCCATGGGTACTGATCTTCCTCATTCACTGGGGCTCCTACTACATTCAACTCCAATTCTTCTGCTGTAACACACACACAGGCAGATTTAGTCAAAATTTAAACTTTGAGGGAGATGTAAGCTGTTTTATACTGAATTTCAAATTTGGTTGTTGGTTGAAGATATGTTTTTTAATATAGTTCTCACCAGTTTTATCAAAGTTCCACTTTCTTCTCTTCCACAGCACACGGTCAGTCCAGGCCGGCGTGCGGCACTTCTCACTGGTGTCATAGTCCTCCGAAAACAGGTCATATTTGTAAGTGGGGGCAAAATCCAGCTTCCCTTCAATAAAGCCTCTGAAAACCTGAAATATGAATAAAATAATAATAATAAAAATGTTTAGAAGAGTGATGAAAAATGTTCAAGAATTGTTCTACTGATATAGCTGTGTTTTTTCCTAAAATACCTGTCCAGCATTCTTCTGCTCCACCAGTTGATCTCCAGTGATCAGGGCATCCCAATTCTGCTGTTTGATCAGCTCCTTCACCTCTTCATTAGGAATATTTATTCGGTAGTTGAAATCTCCACACCAGAATACATAATCATGAGAGTAAAGGAGACGACCCTAAAAAAATTAAATAAATAAAAATATTCATAATCAAATAAGAATACTATATTATTATTATTATTATTATTATCATCATTTACTAATGATAAAAATTATTTAATATATTTGTTTTTTTATTTATATTATATAAAAGAATAAATATAATATATTATTATTTATTATTATGTATTTAATATTGCTACTAATAGCAATATTACTGTATAATAATAAATACTTTTATATTTGTTTTTATTTATATTATAATAAATCATATATACTATTATTTACAATTCATATTATTAATCATTTATTATGTATTTAAATATCACTACTACTACTTCTACTACTAATATTGTTATTATAAAAAGAAGAAGAATGTGGTCAAAACCTGAGCAGAAGTAACACATTTTTACATAAATGATTACCATAGGGAAGGACAGTTTGCGTGCAATTTCATTATAGTCGTCGTTCCTCTCTTTGACCTGTGATTGGCCAGCGGCAAAGTGTGAGCACACGAAGCAGATGCTAGTTGTGTGGAAGAGCATGCGAATAGCCACACCACCTTTATTACCAGTGGCCCCGCCCATTCCAGTCTTCACTGTATCAACAGCAACATCCCTATTATAGGATAACAACACATAATATGAGAACAGAGAAGTCATTTAAACCCTCTTAAATACTTGAAATGACTTTTACTGAAATTAAATCCACTTTTACCATACAAGTGTGTGAAAATACCTGATGAATGGTGCATGCTGAGGGCGTATGAAGACGAACAGACACACACCAACCAGCTGCTCTGAGGCCAGCAGCACGTATCTTTGATCTCGTGAGAGGTTCTTCTGCAGTTCTGCAGCCCACAGTTTCTGATTAGTGGTGCTGCCAGGGAAGAAAGAGAAGTTAAACAGTTCTCACAGAAATGAGAGCATGATGATATCACAAAGAAACATTTCACCTTAAATACCGATTGAAATAAATGATTATTGTGTAGCACAACACAACCACTGACCACAGGAAATGTTGATTCTGCTTATTATGTAACTACAACAAGTGAACTTTGAATCTCTAAAATCAGGTTAGTTCTTACCTTGCGCTGACAATATTGCCAGCATTCAGCTCCACCATTTCCTCAAAGCCAATAGCAAAGATGTCCACGGGGGTGGATTTTCCATCTGCATGACAAAACAGTCTGAGTCTATGATATAAGAAGCCACTAAAGCATTTTCACTAGTTTTATTAGTCATTTGACTGACAGATATTAAAGAGGAACTATTATGCTTTTTTTTTTTTTTTTTTTTTTTTTACCAATTTAAATTTTCTTTAGTGTGTAATGGTGCTGTTTGAGCACGAAAAACATGCAAAGTTACAAAGCACAAAGTCCACTCCAAAGGGAGTTATTCTCTATATCAGTGCGCATGGTTTCTGAACTCCATAAAACGCCTCGATTGTAGTCTTAAGTTTTTTTCTGGAAATGTCCACATCACAGTGTTCCTCATTTAAAGGTGCAATATGTAACATTTTCTGTCCGCTAGAGGCCTATTCAAAACAAAGGTGTAGCTTGATGACGCAAGTTTGAGCACGGAATCTTGGGACATGTGGTCTTCACATCACAGCTGGTGGAAATAATCGGGATAGGACTCAGGAAGAAATCGTGTTCATGGATGAGATTTTTAACATTATTGTAGTATAAAGCAGAGCAGGGCCGAGTGTTGTGGGAGCTGAACGAGGCCACTGGAGCGATTGCACAACACACGCCGTGAGCAGCGGAACTTTTATTATGCCACAGTCGCCGGCGCCGCTTCCGCTTTTCCGGTCATGAGTATCAGGTAATGCAGCTCTGTTTATCATATTAGATACATTTGAGTGTGTTGAAAATGTTACTCTGTGCGTTTGCTCGGCGGCTGCTGTGAGACACTTATAACACACTGTAGTAAGCTAGATCGATTTTAGAATATCATATTAAATGCTGGATGGCTTGTGTTGATAAATGGCATGCAATTAATTTTAAAACATATTGTATGATTGAGAAAATGCTGTATTACTGTTACTAAAAATAAAGCTGCATCTGATTATGCTATGTTAGCTACTTCACAAAGTAGTGTTTTTCTCTGAGGCATGGTAAAGCATGGTACTCGCAAAAAATCAAGAAAATTGGATTTAAACAATAAGACTAAACGTGTTGAGCTATATAACAACAATTAGTTTTCTGTCTATAAATGTAACCAAACAGTTGTTCCCTTGTCTATTAAAACATGTAATATATTAAAGTGTCTTTGGTGTTTCCACGGTTTCTGCAAAATAAAACCGGAAACCGAGGGTAAAGCGGGATATAACGCAAATGACAGGCGACTCCTCACACGTCCCGGAGCCTTGGTTAAAATTGCAATTTCCTCACGATTTACAAATAGTTGTAAACATTTGGGATATTGTAAGTACTCAGGTGAACAAAATATATAACACTGGCCAAGTGGTTTTTGGATATTTTACTGCAAATTCTTACATATTGCACCTTTAAATAATTCCCAAGGCATACACAAAAAAAGGGGGCGAGACCTGGTTGAGTTGCGTTAGTAGTAGTCTCCATGAGTACTTGGCGCTTTTCAGAAGGAGGGGCTTCATAGAGACAGGAACTAAACAGAGCTTTACTGACAGACTGGGAAGAGAGGTGCTGCAACGATGCAAAATATGTGGAAAAATAAGGATTTTTTTTTTTTGTACATTCAAGCATGAAAAACTATTCTAGTAGACCCCAAAATAAAGACTTTGTAAAAGGGCATAATAGGTCCTCTTTAAATACAAAGCAACCTTTAAAAGTATCATTTGCATTGACTTTGCATCAACACATACCCTGGAATTCTGGATGACCGGCCTTCTTAGGGGCATCCAGGAGCCAGTCATTAAGCGTGTGGTTACGAAACGCAATGCTGCGGAATTGCTTGCCTCCGTTCACATTCCATGTACCCACACACACTCTGATCTTCTTGGGTCGTGTGTACTTGTAGTGGTTCTGACACATGCCAAGAAGCACTCTGGGAGATGCTAAAAACAGAAAGGGAGACAAATTCTTATCAAAAACCCACATTAAAATGATTAATGAGTATTACAGTTGGATATGATATAATATCTTAGACATGGAACTAATGGCCAGAGTGCACAAAAAAAAAAAAAAAAAAGCATATGACTGGCTGACCAAACCACTATGAGACAGATTCAGTTCTGTCCTTGAAAGTTGGACAAAATGATATGTTGTATTTAAAACAAGACCACACAGCAAATTAAAAGGATGATAAAAAGGAAAAAACACAGTACAGTGTCAGAGGTGCCAAAATAAACACTGAGTTTATGAAACATGGAACCATAAACAGTTATGGATTTATGCCTGGTCTGTGTATACTGTACCTGACTGTAAAATGGGCTCAGAGACTAACATCGTAAGCATTAAAGAGAAAAAGAAAGAAAAAAAAAGGGAGAGGGGGAAGAGAGAGAGGTTAACAGTTAACCGTTAGACAGATAACAGCATTAGCCCTCTGGTTCAAAGCTAATCTCACATCCAAAGCAGCCGGGAGCCGCAGATTAGCACGCTAGCATTAGGAAACTCATTCATATCCACATCTACACGATGAAATCAGTCATCTACAGCAGACTGATCCCATAAACCATGACCACAAACACAAAAGACCAAAGGTGCAAAGCATGTCGGAAACCAACTGTACCTGAAATGATATTCTACTAAGCATTAACCAGGTATTTTAAATCTATTCTTTCCCATGGCCAATGCATTTACATAAAAAAATAAAATAAATAAATGTCTATAATTACTAACTAATGATGGCACATGGGCATTTTTTATCCCACAATGCCAAAAATCTGGGGTATTATTTGTTATTTTCATCTGGTTTATTGCTGACTCTGGAGTGTGGTGTTGTAAATCGTACCATACAGGCTGCTGGTTGTGAGAAGAGCTCGTGCTTTATCTGCCAGGTCACTGTTCAGGGTGCTGCCCAGTCTCAGGATGTCAATGGCTTCCTGTTTAGAGCTGTCAAAGAAGTTGTTCTGAATGGTTCTGGTGACAGAGCGAGCGCCGTCTTTTAGCTTTCCACCCTACAGGGAAAAACAAACAAACAAAATAGTTCATATAAAACAGTTAAGGGCTGGAACAATGAAATGAAACGAAACACAAAAACAAGTTTACTTGCGGGCTTATCTCAATCAAGCAACACTTACTACACAGCACTGGGAGATCCAGTGAGAAAGCGTTTGAATTTGCCACATTATTAATAACATTGCTGTGAGATCTAGTGAGAAGCATTCAAATTCGGTAAACAGGAGAATCATTGTGCCATGAGCGAACCAGTTATAGAAGGCTTTTCAGTCCACAAATCACCAACATTCAACATGGATTTAATGTAGTAACACTAACTGTAACCATGGTATTGTGGCAGAAATAGTCGAATGTTATTACATTATTCATTTCAGGGTTCGTACAACCTTTTGAGAGTGAAATTCAAGCACTTTTTTACCCCCAAGGACTTTCAAGTGCTTAACACTTTTCCCAGCAAAGCTCAAAGCTCTAAATATTATCCAATTTAAATGTTATTTTTAATGTGATGACCCAAAAATTAAAATAAAAGACATTTTCCCCTATAAAAATTAGGTTATTGTTGTTAATAAATTTAATTTTGTACATTCTCAACTCAAGCTCAGCACTTTAAATGTGCATTTCCAAAAAATAAGCATTTAATTAATGCAAAATAATTATTGCACTTATTAATGCAAAATAATAATTTAACCATAATTACATTTATGGTTAAAAATACCCCCAACCCTCAGCGCCACTAAATCAGGTGCTGGTGCCTCCATCTGTAGAACTTAGAGGCACCAGTGCTACTGTTCTCAAATGTTAGTCTGGAGCCCTGTTATATAATATTTCTTTGTGATTAGCAAGATGAAGCCTGTGGTTTGAGGTCTAGCTTGGAGAGGTTTACAGGCTTTTATGGTTTACAGTCTGTAAAGAGGCCTAATTAAAGTAGACAGCAGTGCCAGCTTCAGTAATCTCTCTCTACTAACACAAGAGAACCAATACAAAAACCAACACAAAACAGAGCAGACATAATAAATACAGCATCACAACTCAAATCGACACAACTAGCTACTATTAACTCACCACAAAGGAGGAAGAACAGCCATAGGAAAGCAAGGAAAAACAGCAGACACATGAGTTAAAACCTTAACGTATGGGGCGAAGATTGCACAGAAAAGACCGTTTTCAGCTCTCCGTTGCCTTTTGTGCTGCATTCTCTGCATGTGTATTACAAGCCGACACGTACCTTAGCCTTGCCATCCAGAGCGCCAGTGCCTGCGTAGATTTTGCTGACGGAGTCTCCATTGGTGGACCACATAGCGCGGAAGACCTCCTGAAAGCGCGCCACCAGCTGAGGCTTCTCCGTCAGACCCATGTCTTCCAACTGTTTTGGAAGCATCTGAACAACAGAGACATATTACATAAAAAATGAAAGACAAGCAAAAGGTAAAAACAAAAAAGATTTATGCAGTAGTAAATAGACAGAACTGTACTACAAATATACCTCAAGTGCAATGAAGGCCTGGACACTGTTTGTTCGGTCCAAGCAGTCCAGACAATTGGAACGAATGGTCCCAGTTTGACATCTGCGGTGAACACAATTGTGGTAAACAATTTAATCAGCTAATTTTGGCCATTATGTGATGATCAGAATTAGTCAACAGACCTTAAATCTTGAGAGTGTTTTTAAATACTTAAATATTAAATATTAAAAACGTAAATAAATGTTTAAATTAAGATGTAAATTATTTCTTCATTCAAAATTATTTAATATTAATTTTCACAATCTTATTTGCAATAAATAAACTGTTTTGTATTACCATTTTTTTTGTCAGCTGAACCCTGTTTTTTAAGTTAATATTTCAGTAATTTAACAACACATTTGCATTTTTCATGTTTCTCGGATGTTGGTTAATGGTCACACCACACACAGGTAAATAAATAAAATCTTTTTTCAGTAAGTGTTTTATTTAAAAAAAATAATTTAATTTGAAAAGTTTAATTTTAAATTTTAATCATTTAATTAATTATTAGCATTACATCAATGCCAAGCAATAATAAAAAATAAAACCGTTTAGAGATTAGAGTTCATTATAACGCAAGATTAAACTTTAAACATTGTTTTTTGAGAAAAAAAACTCAAAATACAATGTTGAGAACAAACTTCATTACATTGAGAATGAAGTCGTGTTTTGAGAAAAAACCTTTTCATCATTCTCCTTCAATTTGTTGCGTTCATATTCTGCGCTCATCTGCAGAAAGTATGCTTTATTAGTATGGTGTTTACTGAGTTTGGTCATTTAATACCACTGTCTTAGTACATTAAGCCACGGTAAGTGTTTTTTACGTTCACGTTTTAGAATGTCCCCCTTTTTCTTGTCCACTGGTTGTCATTTCATGTTGGACAAAATCGTGCAAATTGGGCCGTGATCCAACTCTGTCATGTCCTCTATCAGTATGCAATGAACATGACACTGATCGCATGCGTGTTTATTCTCAACAACTCGAAAAACAATGAGTTTATTCTCAGTAATTTATTTTGCCTTTTTTTCTCAAAATGAGTTTTTTTTTTCTCAAAACACGAGTTTATTTTCAAAACAAGTTTATTATTTTTATTTAGGCTTTTTTTTCCCTCAAAATTTAACATTTTTTTCTAGAAACACGACTTTATTCTCACAATTAAATTAGTTTATTCTCAGCATTTTGAATTAGAGTTGAATTTTAGAGTTTAATCTCGAGATGGATTTATTTTTATTGCTTGGCCCCAATCCTCTTTCGCAATAATACCATATTACAAATAAATTGTAATAAAATATATTTGACATTATATTGTGTACATGCATAGATCAAAATTTTACAATATTTCTGCTTTAAAGCCCCCAGTGGCTAAAAGAAAAAAAAATATATCCACTAGTTATTTCAAGTAAACACACAACCAATTAAATAAACAACCTGATGCTATTCTATGCTATTCTTCCACAACCAGCAGTGTCAGGACGGCATATAACCCCACCTCTGAATGCCGGCCTCCCCTGAGTAATAGAAGAAACCACATTCCTCCAGAAACTTGTTGATCTGAGGTTTCAGGACACTGTTGAGCTTGTCAGTTTTCCCACCTTTAACCATCTGATGATAGTCAAAGTTCAACATTCTCACAGCGTTTGCATGCTCCGAAGCTTTTAGGTGACTCTGTGGGCGAAGACAAAGACAGTCTTTACACAGAAAAGAAAGTGGAACAACCACTATTGTTTAGTCATACTTTTAGAGTATTAAAATACATCTGAAAGTATGTATTGTAGCCCAAACAACTGGATTATTGCCAAAACAACAATCACCTGGAATGCTTTACTGAGCATGTGTTCACCCTCCTTCATACCCAGCAGGTTGATGATCACCTGTTTGCCATACAGCCTCCTCAGAGCACTAAAGTGTCTGGACAGGAAACATCACACAGGGTTAGTACACATTAATCTTACTGAAGCAGAATAAATAAATGCTTATCTACTCCAGCAATCCAATGCTTCAAGAAAAATCAATGGTGATTTTAAAACAAAATAAGCTACGGAAACAAGTTATCAATAGTTCATTAATGATGGAGGGGGAGAAATGAAAGCCTCGTGAGAGTGTTGTCTGCAACTACTTCCTCTCATCACGACCTGACTCAGCACTCCAGGGAACAGAGCAGTGACTCATGATGAATAAAAAATGTCCATCATGCTCAGCGTGAGGAGCCAGGGCTGGCTAAGAATAAATCCTCCCACTTATTCAGGATAAGATTTTATCATTTTAATCAACTTAATCTTGTATTTTTGAATTGAATAAATAATTTCAAAGATTTTTAATTGATGAAGAGGGAGGACGTTTAATGACCTTGACAAGGTCATGCCGTTATTAACCTGTCCCAATGTAAGAAATGCTTTAAAACTGGCTCACAAATGCTGACCTCTTTCAGACTTTCCATTTGATCAAATACAAGATTTTGTAAATAACAAATGTAGCATTTATTTAAATGCATGATTTGAATTTGTTTTGAAGTGCTGATGCCATGAGCTGTTTGCATTTATGAGACAGCAAAAGTTCCAACTTTTAAATATCGCCTCGAGACCCCCTGCAGCACTTCATCCAGCTGTCCTGTGTGTAAACACTGCCTACGAAACCTATCTGATCGGGGTCTGGTGAACACTAATTTCACATCGACTAGTTGAAAATACATCCTTGGGCACGACTGAACATGCCCATACGAACTGTGGTAAATAACAGGAATGACTGAAGCAGGGCCTGTACACTTCGCAAATGTCTGCTGGATCACTTTCATCACGCACTAATGTTTGGGCTTGAGTCAGAACAGCTGGATACTGGCGTATGCACCAAGCAGCAGAATCTTAATTACCTCTCAAAGGCTGGTGCATTTGCTTCGAAACCACGGGACAGCTTCACACGGTGGGATCCGACCTTTGTGGAAAAAAAAGAAAACACAAAAAAGGAAGAACTGTGAATGGTTTCATATTTGGTGCAAGAGGAAATTAAGGTGGCAGAGGGAAGGAAGATGAGAGAGACAGCCAGAAAAAGACAACACAGGCCTGGCCCGCCTGCTGATTTGAGCTGCATTTGAAGATATGAAAAACATTTGGTGCAGAATATGACAGTGGAGCCAACAGTAATGATTTCATAAGCTCACTGAAGCCTGAAGATCTATCAGAGATACCGATCATACCAGGAAACACATGAATTTTATAACCTAGCTAGACAGTCATGATTCGTGCTCTAGGTAGAAGTTTCAGCTTCTAATATTGGCTAATTGTAGTTGCAGGAAGCCCCCTTTTAATAATGGTTTCCTATCTACATGACATTTGACCAACTGCTCTCACGTCCTTCAGTGTAATGCATTACGTTCACACCTACAACCATAATAGGTAAGCAATACAGAAGACTTTCCAATCTCTAGGCTATGACTGGCTTCTCATTTCCTGCAGTCTCATCAGGTTACAACAATGAATACAACAGGTTCCTATACCTGCTATTCGATTGGTTCATGTCTTCTAACTAGGGTGACTATAAAATAGTCTTTATATATTTATTTATTTATTTTTTTTACCCAATTTATTCCAAAATTTGACACCAGGGGTCTTCAACAAGTGGCCTGTGATGGTACTGCAGTTGGTCTGCCAATTATTGTTGATCTCAAACTAATCTTTGTGGAAAAAAAATTAAATAAAATATGTAAAAAAAAAATCCAATTAACTTAAAGCTAAAACAAGCAAAGCTTAATATAGAATAAAATGTGTCCCTACCACATTAAACTGTGTTATTTTAGTATTATTAATAGTTAGTAAGTTAGTTGTTAAGTTTAGGTATTGGGTAGGATTAAGGGATGTTGTATATGGTCATGCAGAATAAGGCATTAATATGCTTTATAAGTACTAATAAACAGCCAAAATCCTAGTAATATGCATGCTAATAAGCAACTAGTTAATAGTGAGAACTGGACCCAAAACTAAAGTGTTACCATATATTTTCAGTTTATTTTTTGTAATTTTACTACTTCAATTTAACATTTATAATATTTCTTTGAAAAGTTTTTCATCTAATATTTATTTATATTAATTATATTCAATTTTATATTTTCTTTTCTTTCAGCTTTATTCTAATTATTGAAAATTATTTAATAGTTTAAGTTTTTAGTTAACAATAACTGAAATGTTTTATTAATGTATAAAATGAGTAAATAAAATCATTAATTATTATTAACTATTTTAATTCAATGTATTTACATTTGTAATATATTTATATTTAATCTATATAATATATAATTTAAATATATTTATATATTAAATATATGTTTAATATATATTTATATTTAATATATTCAAATATGCTAATTTTTTTTTTTTTTTCAACGATATGTAAGAGATGGTCCCCTATTTCACCTCCAACAAGGGGTCCTTACAGGCTGAAGACCTTCGGTTTAGAGCTGGTGTGGGACATTTATGCTTTAGATTCTGTCAGTCTGTGTAGAGTCCCACCCAATTCTGTTTGTTGCCTCTGCAGGTCCCTGCATTAATATTTCATACATTCGGAATGGCAGCAGAGATGAGCTCACATTACCCTGAGCTTTCTGGGAACAGAGAAAAAGTATTCTGTGGCAATACTACTTCCTTTATTTTGCTCTTAGCTTTGCAGTCAGTGAAGACAATGGACTCCCTTAACCAATACCACTATGGCCTGAAATGACAGAACATCTGTCATTCAGATTCTGTGCAAAGCTTTGAAAAAACAGCTCAAGAAGGGTCACCTCACCAGCTTCCCACTAAAAGCAGCGATGATAACGTCTATGCAATGTCAGAGGAAAGACACGGGCAATTCCAGACCTGGAATTCCTGGCATCTTAACTCGATTTCGCAAGAAGGCAATATATTTATCAGAATATGGCTCCTTTCCAAAATGAATCACAGTCGGGTTAGGTGCAACTTTCACCGACTGACATTGCACAAACTCTTTGCAGTAAAGAACAGATCATCCACCAAACAGAACTAAACCTTCGATATACCAGCTGCTGGTTCCCATGCAGTCCTTTTGGCTCTCGACTTTGATTCAGCTGCAACAAAATCCCCTGAAACGAGTGTTTCTGATAATATGAATAAAGGGGGTCAGCACTGGTCATGTGTGACGAGGTGGAAACACAAGAAAATAAATTTGTTATAATGACTCAGCAGGGGCTTGAATCTCCAACAAGCTCAGTGCAGTAGAACGCAATGCAAATATTTTTCTTCAGTGTGATTTGAATGCAAGCATGCGTCATATTGATTCAAAGCTTTATTGTACCTGAATTCCTGGCTGCTCCCAGAACAGTGGTATTGACCCTCGGATTTGAATGAAGGAGGATACTTTGTCGTCAAGGAAAATAACCTGTAGGGAACACGAATAAATGCAGATACTTAGCTTTGGGATACCACATATGGTCTTATTTAATGAAATGAAATGTAATAGATTTCGCTTCAATAATATTTATTCTTTAAAGGGTTAGTTCACCAAAAAATGAAATTTGTCATTATTTACTCACCCTCATGTCGTTCCAAACCCATAAGACCTTCGTTCATCTTCGGAACACAAATTAAGCTATTTTTAATGAAATCTGATTGGTTTTTTTTTTATCTCCCATAGAAAGCAATGAAATTACCACATTCAAGGTCCAGAAAAGTAGTATAAAGACATTGTTAAAATAGTCAACATGACTACAGTGGTTCAATCTTGATGTTATGAAGCGACGAGAATACTTTTTGTGCGCAAAAACACAACAAAAAATAACCACTTTATTCAACAATTTTTTTTTGTTTTGTTTTTGCGCACAAAAAGTATTCTCATCGCTTTCTAACATTAAGGTTAAACAACAGTAGTCACGTTGAAACCTCTGGGATTTAATCAAAAATATCTTAATTTGTGTTCCGAAGAAGATAATTTTTGGGTGAACTAACCCTTTAATATTTTGTATCTTGAAGTAATTTCATAGTTCTAGGCAATATTCACCTCTAAATTATGTGCCATTTATTTCTATGCAAAATAATAGAAATATTAGAAAAAAAAAGGTAGGTAGATTGATGCAATACGTTGGAGAAATTAAGAAAATCGTGTAATACCATGGTGTGTGTATATTTATATAAATATATGGCTGTGTATTCCCTTATAGGAATATTTTCAGATATAATCACTTAATTTTATTAGGGTTTGCATTTGGATATACATTTAGACATAATCAAAGACTGCTTAATTGTGGCTGAAATGTAGACTGTACCCCAAAAAATTGCTCTGTATTTCTTGTATTTCTCATTTATTTCCTATGGTGGTCATTTCTGACCGCAGAGATCTCAAGTGAGACTTTTAAGACCATTCAGCCTATTCTAATCATGTCTACAATTGTTTGTGTTTATATAGCAAAAGGACCACCAGAGGATTAAGGAAGCGAGTTCAAAGGTCATTCACGGGTGACTCATTTTGTTGGCATACCTGCTCTGTCTCCACAAAGTTGGCCACCTGGCCGTCGTCATTTGTGCCTCTGACATTGAAGCGTGTGCCTGCTCTCTCTGAGCTGAGACGAGAGATTACGCAAGCTTTTGCCTGTTTGTGCCCGGCATAGATGGTGCGGATCTCCACACCGCCACACATTAACCTCAGCAGCCAGTCATCACAATTCACCCCATAATGCTTGAGATGGAGATGGAGGGACTGATTCCTGAAAAGCCATTATATAATTACATTTCCATTAATAACCACTTTTCGTCTACTGATTGAGTTCATCAGTCTAAATAACTGGAAATATTTTGCACACATTAAACACTAAAAAGAAATGTTTTGAAAAAATGTATTTATTTGTATTAGATATAAAAATCTTTCAAAACTAAATCAAAAGGACCTTTAAGGTTACAATCTGAAAAATACCCACCAGAAAAAACGATTGTCTGATATGTCTTCTCTGATCCTGCGGTGTGCGTTCAAGCTGAGGTCCAGACTCACTCCAGTGGAGGACCAGGCAAAATAGAAGTTCCCAGAGTTTAAGATTTTCCTGACATCAGCGATCCGGTCCTCATCCGAGGGGTCATTCTTCAGAGAGACGAAGTCTGTGCCTGTTACCCGAAAAACTTCTGAATCCTGGACTTTTCCAACTGAACTGCAGCCAGTTACGACCACCAGGCTGTGCAGCATAGAATCTCCTACGGAAGAAGAGTGAAGCTGATTCAGAGTTCAGTTTGTGGCGTATGCAAGTATTGCAACCACATATTCAGAATGTGAAAATTTAAGAATCAGATATTGAAAAACCCATATGTATCGGCTACTTAGTTGAATACTGGGATGGATGAGTCTGAATGTCTATGTTGTATTCATTAAAGGGATAGTTCACCCAAAAATGAAAATTTTGTCATCATTTACTCATCCTCAAGTTGTTCCAAACCTGTATAAATTTCTTTTTTGGGTGAACTATCCCTTTAAGAAAATCTCAGTCAATACATATTTCTGAGAACTTTAAGAGATACACTGTAATTATTGACTATATTTGTATAAAAACTGCTTGATAATATGTTGTGCATTTACCTTCCATAAATCTTGGTTTTGCTGTGAATTTTGTGTTTTGGTGAGATTTACACTCTAATTATCTTCTAAAACATCTGGGTTTTTCTCTTAATCTGGCGACAGGGTGGATTTGTATTTGTTGTGATGACAAACACAATAAGCAAGTCATTTAAAAAAAAAAAAAAAAGCTGAGAAACTGTACCAAGGTTAAGACGAAGAACTCCCAGTATCCCATAAGCATCCAGCATCTTGGTGTATGCTGTTTTGATGGTCTCTTTCTCTGCCGCCGCTGTGAATGACATCAAAACATTTACTTAAAAACCACATTTCATATTTACAGATGATTTATAGACTGCAAAAACTATTTTATATGCAAAAAGACAATATTTAAGCCATTTTTTTTCTCTTGCATCTAGGAAATTCTGGGAATCAATGGAAATCAAAGTTTTAATTGTATAATATTTATAAGATAATTTAAAAAAATGACTGGTTTGACATCTTTAGATTCAAAATAAATAAAAAGTAAGTATTATAAAGGATATGTGGACAGTCTTACACAGTACAGCAACAGCTCCAGACTCAAACATCAGGCATTCCTCTCGATTTCTGGTCTCCACGATCACACTGTATGGAGGTGGATCCAGTTTATGATAAATACGATAACCTTTACTGAATGCCATGGCTCGACACAACCGGTTTCAGTCCTGAATAAGAAAAAATAACATTTACTTTGAAAACATACCATATGAAGAAAATACCACAGGGGTTGTGGTTAACATATTCGAACCCTCAAACCGTCTGCAGGTGCATCAAATGTCGCATCATGCAACCACGAAAACACACAATTTGAAGTGTTTTATTACTGCATCCTGTCATAAACAATTGATATAAGAGGAAGAAAATAAACTGAGAGGATTGAACAGTTTGTGCTTTTGATATTCTTCTTGCTAAAATACACTCTTAAGACTACTACAAAGATTTCAGCGCATTATAGGAAAGAAAGACAACACGATGCTAACAAAAACATGTTAGTTATTCTGTCATTTCAGCAACACGACAGCAAGGGATGCAACATGAACCCAAATCCCATCAAAGCCGAAGCTAAAATGTCCGACTCAAGTGAAACTAACCATGCAGAAACAGAGGATGACAGGTGCTCATCACAATGCCACGCCACATACATTCAGATTTGCAACCCAAATCTATGAACATGTTTACAATTCATGCACATATACAGACTGTCTAACCTTGGGCCACAGTCTTAGTGAGGCTGAAGGTTAGTGTACAAGATATTAATAATCATCCGTATGATAACTAGAATTTAAAAAAAATCCGTACCCGCCGGCCCTGGATCTGCCAAAATCAACAGTTAAGACAGACTGACAGCGCTAAAAGCCTTTATCACGACCAGCCCTGGCGGCTAACGTTAGCCGGCTAGCTCTTCATCGCGTTTCTGAACAATATAAACTGACATTTTACTGTTCACAGCGTCGTAACGTGTTCGTTTCTACGTTAAAGGTACAGCTGCAATATGTCAGTATGTATTATGCATTTATGAGGATGCTTGATAAAGAGGAGGTTTGTGTACCTGTCAGTGTTGTGTCTGTCTTCCCCCGGTTGGTTGTGATCGTATATGGCTAGAAACAAAATGATTAGCGGGGCAGGTAGTTCAAGCACAGAAATAAAACCGCAACCTAGAAAGGACAACTGGAGTAGGGTGGTAACGCCCCAGAACAGTTCCGGGGCCTCAAGCTGACCGCTGATTGGTCACATTTGTGTCATGTGATGTAGGAAATTGCAGAGGCTGCGTCCTTTGAAGGCTGCAGCCTCTGAATTGGGACACAGCTCAAGTCCTATGCATTTTTGTGATAATTAAAGTCACCATGAAATCAAAACGGACAATTCTTTGTTTTTTGTTTTTTAATGGAATAGTGCAGTATTTGGTATAAATTATTTATATGTGCACATCATTATTTAATCCATGTGCCCTCGCAATCTTTAATTTAAATAATTTCAACAATTTTGCTGTAAAGCCATGATTTCATCCATAGCCAAACATAATACAGTGCTAAAAGAAAATGTTTAAAATAAGAAATAAAACAAAGAGCAGCAACATGCAAATCTCTAAATATATATATATTGTGTATATTGCGCTATGTTATGTTTGGCTATGGATAAAGCCATGGCTTAAAACTGAAAATATTTGCATTTGTTATGGAAGCGCTATATAGAAACGGAGAAGATGACACTAGTCGCGTTTGTTGGGAGACTGCGTTTGATTGTTAAACTCTATATTTTTACATTTACAAGGCTAATACGTATTTCTTGATATATTTATTATTTTGAAATGGGAAAACACAGCAACTAAGCTGTTATTTGACAAAACGTAAAAGTGCGTCTAGCATAGGCCTATGCAACACTGCGTGCGCAGCAACCGTGTAAACTCAAATAAAATTACGCAGTTGTAGTAAATCTGCATTTTGATGTTGTGAAATGTATATTATTACAAATAAAACAACTAAGCATGGGCATAAACACTGGTTTCTTCGTTTCAGATTCTGAAATGGATCAGCAGCACACCTTGGCACAGACGGGCTCACATCAGCAGGAAGCAGGTCCGATGAAGGTGACGCACAACACACAAAACCACATATTCAAGTGATGCACAGCAGTGAAATAATATATATGTCGTGGATGTGGACACTGTTCTGAACTGTAATGACTACATTTTATAAGTTATAGAGTCTTGTGTCTCCTGAAAGGAAAATAAAACTGGTGTAAAATAAAAGTATATGGGTCTCACTCTTTTATCCCATTTTTCATTTTACTTGTTCTGAATGTCAGAGACAAAGATAAAATGAAGAAATCCAGTAAATTATTAAGAGAAGTGCTAAACTATATAGCAAAAATAGGATTTTGGGGGTAAAGTAGGCTAGTTTGAAAAATCTGTTTTTTAGCAAAGGACACTCATAGACGCTAAAAATAATTTTACCTCCCTGCAGTTATATTTGAATATTTTATATTTACAATATGACAGAGTCAAAATTCTTTTTTTCTGGTGTATTGTGCTACCTAGTGGAATCAAACAAAACAAACAGCTGGTCAATAGAGCAAGCAGAACCTAAATTACAGATTTTCAAAGACAGGATTTAAAAATAAAAATACAAAAAGTGCCTATTTTTTTAATAAATATTGTAATCTTTTAAACACATACAACATTATTTTGCAAGTATTGCAAGCTGATTGTGTTATTTTAAGAAGTTGTCTGTACAATGACACCAACATTTTACATTTCTTCCACTGTATGCGTGTAGGGTGAACATTTAAACTTGGGTATGTCAAATTCAGGCAGAAATACAAAAATATGCACTTGAGTGGAAGAGACTAAACAAAATATCATAGTAACTTCAATTTTTGTGATATCAACTTCAAATTTTGAACACAGCTTGGTTAGACATATGGCTTTGAATTTATATCAATTTTAAATGAGCAAATATTTTGTAAAATATATATTTTACATAAAATATAAAATGTTTAACAAAGTACATTTGATTTACAGTAAATTTAAACTTTTATAACTTTTTCATATTTTAATTTTTTACAATCTGCTGAGCGTCTTCTTTAAAACAAGACCAATCTTGTTTTGACCAATCTCAAAATTAGGTCTATATTCCAAGGTATTCTTGAATTATAAGCATTTAAGTTTGGATAGTGCATTTTCACATAAATACTCAAAAAGGGGGGCGCTGGTTAAGAGGTTAAAATCCATATTTTGTATACAATTGTTGAACAAAAATACAATAATGATACATTTCTTGTTATAACGTATATTTTTACGTTGAGTAAAGAACTTGAGTAAAAAACAGAGGTAGTGACTCATTTTTGTCTATACACAAAAAAGCGGCCATTATGGGCCGTGAGGCGCCCTCTTCAGGCCAAAATAATTAAAGCAACCAGTATGGATTTGTTTTTCCACGTCCAGTTTTATTCAGTTCAGTCATGTAGACCCCTCCCATTACGTACATCTACTCAATGTTACCAATACACTTACATAAAGGGAATACAAATGTCTATAATGCAGTGGTTCTCTACCAGAAAAAAATATGATAATTAAAAATAATGTAAATAATAATTTCATATTTTGTTTTAACAACTATCTGGACTTGGACACAACCATCTGCTTGTGCATGAGCAAGAATCATACGAACAGCTGAGGTTTCAATAAATGTTCTGTAATAACACAACAAATATGTTAATCTGTGAAAACCTCAAGATCCTGCAAAATAAATAAAGTAAAAAATAAATAAGTGAATTCATTACCTTCCAAAAGCATTATGGAAGTATTATATTAAAAGCAATGTTAGTTCCACCAGCAGCAGTTGTTAGTGCATTTTAAGTTATAATATAACAAAAGGTGCAAAACAAAAATGCACATTTAAAAGGTCCGAAATCCTATTATAACACCCCTCGCATTTCGACGACTCAACCCGCCCATTGGGGGTGATTGGCAGCTTCACCAACCAATGACTTGGAGTCCTTAAATTCAACTGACCAATCAGAATCTCACGGGCAGGAAACCGGCGTGTCATAATATATTGCGATCGGTCATGTTTCATAAACAAAACAGAGAGCATTTTATAACAGCCACAACGCTTGCTAAAGAGTCTCAGCAGAAGAGAGGAACTTCTGTTGCATTTTTATTTTAATGAAGATATACGTCCTAAATCTTTTTGCTTTGTTCGTAAGTAAACTGTAGACTGGTGGCTGTCCAAGGTGTTCAGCAGTTGACAGTTTTATTTGAGCTGTCATGATGTAAGTGTTCAGGAGGTTGATGGTTAACCAGTTTAACCAATTATGTTGGGCTACAATTAGTCTGATCATGTGGACTGATAATTGTTTGTGTTCCTCATGTCTTTGCAGCACACATTCTCGACACTATGAAGAGACTGTACTTTATCGAGCCGATCGTCGCGATTTACGCGTTTGCCAGTTTTATGGTTTATCCTCTCGTTCAGCAGTACGTGTATCGCAGACTGTGGCTGGAGATCACAAACTCATCTTACCCAGTGTCCGACGACAGCTCCCGATGCGCCACCAACAGCAGCAACCACACAAACCAGCAAGAGGTAAGTAGCCTATGTCACATGAAATACTGACACAACCACATACATATTTGGATACTCAAGCCACGCTTATAAATGTTCTTTGCATTATATAGCAACATTTCAGATGAAGAGTTGCTAGAGCATTTCTCATAACTAACATTCTGTAGCAGTTTCCTTTTAACCAACTGGTATCAAGATATCTTTAGTGGACGTATCACGAATGTATCAGTTCTCCTCAGGTTCACACAGGTGTAACCACAAGTTCGTCGCTTTATCCGAATTAGTGTTGTCATATCCACGTGACCGTTTAGGCATTTTTTCAAAGATAAAATAAAAAGTAATTTATTATAACTACTAATTACATCTTCAACAGTGTTTCTAAATCCCATATAAACCTCAACCAGTTGAACAATATAAGGATAGACCTAAAACTGCTCTTTTAATTCTTTCAAATAAATCACATAAAATTGCATAAATTGTTTTTGAACTCATCAAAGTATTTAAAGGGAGAAGGTTACATTAAAAACATACATTTTAACGTTAGATGTTAAATTCATGTTAAATTTACTTGTTTTATGTCAAATTGTTTTATAGTCATACAGTAATTACATCAAAAGTTACTGTAATTAAATTACAAAAACATTAAGAGTAATCCCTTACTATACTTTTTCAAGGAAAAAGTAATTAAATGATAGTAATTAATTTCTTAGTAATGCATTACACCCAGCACTTGCTTTGTCAGACTATGTTGATGTTTTTTAGGAGGATCTGGAAAAAAAAAAAAAAACTATAGCAAATTTATTTTTATGAAATGTTTATCTTGAAAAGTATGCCGTCTTTCTTTTAAATAAATGCCTTTTGATTTGGTATTATCCAATTGTTATTGTTGTATCCATTGGTATCCTATGACGTTCATACGTTTTTAAATGTGGCTGGGGACCAAAAATAAAATTAGAAAAAAAAAAAAAAAATAATTAATTTAAGTTCATTATCTTTTTTAAACCTGTGCATTTAATTGTGCTCTCTGCCATGGAATACTTCATTCTGATTGGTTCATTGCTGAACTCAGTCAAATATTTCTATTTATATATTCTCAGTCAAATATTTCTGTTGTCCATGGCAACACTGTTTAACAGACTGGAAAACGTCCAGGAAACCCATCAAATCAATATTTTGTGTCCAATATTGCAAAATAAAAAGATCTTGATCACCCTGTCAGGGTTTATTTTAGTATATCCCTTAAATATAGTGTGAGTTACACCTGTTGTTGTTTTAGAGAACAGTCTGTTGTAGTATAGTTTTGGTCAGTGATACTTAAGCGCACACATGTGTTTCATTTCCTCTTTCTTTTTTTCTTTTTTTAATAGCTGTTCTTATTTGGACCAGAAATTACATTAGCCATCATAAGATAGGCTACATATGCAGCAACAGAGTTTTGTATGCACTTCTGTTTTATTTATTTTGCTCTTTTTTTTTTTTCAGGAGGTGCAGAAAGCAGCTTCTCTGTTCTCCATGTACAGTGATTTGTCTTCCATGATCCCCAGTCTCATAGTGACCCTCCTCCTGGTGGCCTACAGTGATCAGCGCGGGCGAAAGATCACCATCATTATGCCCCTCACTGGGTCTCTGATCTACACGCTCTCATTCCTGGCGGTCTCCTTCTTCGAACTTAACCTCTATCTCCTCATTGCCGCCTCTTTTGTAAGTGCTCTCTTTGGTGGTATCGGCACCATGCTAGGTGGCTGCTTCTCCTACGTGGCCGATTTATGCGTGGACGACAAGCAGAAAACCCTTCGCATGGCTGTGGTGGACATGATGATTGGTTTGTTGGCGGGTGTGGCGTCAATCTCCACAGGGTACTTCCTGCATGCGTCCGGTTTTAACTGGCCTTTCTTTACGTCAGCCTTATTTCAGGTGGTTAACTTGCTATACGCTATCTTCATTCTGGAAGAAACCAGGGTGATTGACAAGTCAGAGACTGTGGCTTGTTGCCGGGCCCTGCAGAAACTAGCATGTAGTATCTACAACTTGTTTGCAGGAGGAAGTAGAGGAAAAAAATGGGTTCTTTTGTTGTTGATTGTCATATTTTCCTCCTTATCTTTTGTCAATACTGGGGGTCTGTCCATATTCACACTTTATGAACTCAATAAGCCGCTGTGCTGGAGCGAAATCCTCATTGGCTATGGCTCTGCGGTCAGCACCTCCATTTTCATCACTAGTTTTGTTGGTCTGTATTTGTTCTCCCTCTGTCTGACTAACATAGCCATCGTCTTCATCGGGATGCTGTCGATCGTTATAAGCATGTTGATGACGGCTTTCACAAAGACTACGCTTATGATGTTCCTCGGTGAGCATGCACGTTTACACAAATCTTTTTGGGATATCACACACACATATATATTTACAAACTTTTATGTTAGGTTAATTGATTTGTCAGCATTCGATTTTGACAGTAGTTGAACAAATTTTGTCTCTCTTTTTAAATAAATTCAATTATAATTAACATTTTCTTGGGGATAAAAAAAATCTTAGCTTATTCTGTAAACTATATAGGGAGCCCTTTCTTGCACATTACTATAATATTAAAAGTTACAATTAACAACATAGCCCAAACTATTAAATTCAGTTGCAAAAAATTTTTTTTAGATATAATAATCAACACTCAAAAAAACATGTAAACTGCACATAAGGCAGGTTCTGCATTAACTTCTATATCTAATTCTAATAGGATTTTTAAATTATTTTTTTTTTTACTCGAATTCAAATATAATCATTTACAGTTACTGTCATAACTTGTTTTCATGACAAATTTATTTAAATATATTAAATAATTAAGACATTACTAACAAGTAAAGTAAATATAATGAATATATAAGCTAATACTGTGCATATATTTAGTGAAATGCTCCACTCTAGAGTGCATTTCTCTAGTGAACTAATATGCTGTGGACACTAAATGACTTGCTTGAAGTAAATTTAATGCTACGTTTTATATATATATATATATAATATAAAACCGGTCCTACTCGACGATAAAACAGCATTTAGAGCCATTGAAGGAAAAAAGAGAATGAGTAAACCTTCAATATTGAATCAATCACAGAATTACATTTTTTATAAGACGCCACAGTCAAATTATTTTATATGTGTGTCCTATCTCACAGCTCAGTTTTGCTCTTAATATAAAAGTGTATATAAGCATGTGTGATATTATAGTGAGGTTTTATAAAAGTAATTAAGAGCAAACAGCAGCTGTTCCTGGGTTACAGCAACCTCGCATATCTTATCACATTTTTATTCACTTATTATATGTACAGTAATATAAGTTTGCTCAATTAACTACTTTGATAACTGTCTAAAACTGGTCCTACTCGACCCGCTCCAAGCGGGATTCGAACCGGTGTCTCTGGCATGGGAGGTGGTCACGCTAACAAGAATGCCTTATTGGCCTAATAGCATTTAAAACAATTGACTTTCGTTAATAGTCCGTTTAATTTAGACAAATAAATTTTAATAATTAAATATTTTAATTTTAATCAATACATTTTAATAATTTAGACAATTAATTTTGATATTTTATTTATCAGCCTAAACATGATGATAATTTATTGTACAGAATTTTAATATTGGTCCATCCCTTTTTTTTTTCTTTTTTTTTTTTTTAGAGCCTTGCATTTTTCTTCAAAGGTTAACAATAAAACAGCATTTAGAGCCATTGAAGGAAAAAAGAGAATGAGTAAACCTTCAACAATGAATCAATCACAGAATTACATTTTTTATAAGATGCCACAGTCAAATAAATTATTTTATATGTGTGTCCTATCTCACAGCTCAGTTTTGCTCTTAATATAAAAGTGTATATATGCATGTGTGATATTATAGTGAGGTTTTATAAAAGTAATTAAGAGCAAACAGCAGCTGTTCCTGGGTTACAGCAACCTCGCATATCTTATCACATCTTTATGCACTTATTATATGTACAGTAATATAAATTTGCTCAATTAACTTCTTTGATAACTGTCTTAACACAATTATACTGGTAACTGTACTAAAGTGTTAATAAATTTCATTAAATATTATCACTAAACTTTTCTATAAGTTAGACCCCCCCCCCCTCTTTTTTTGTGTAAATTAGCAATATATATTAGTCCAATATGATGTAAAAGTCAATGTGAGCTGTAAATTTAAAGCCATCTAAAATAGGTGGAAATGTCTGTTATTTTGGAGGGCTTGTTTGTTTAGTTAACACGAGTATTGATCTGTTTGCTTACAGTAAGGATTCCTGCTATGTTCGCCATCATGCCGTTCCCCGTTCTGCGTTCGATGATGTCAAAGGTCGTCTCAAAGTCTGAACAGGGTGAGTTGCTCTCTGAAAATCACTGTTCCAAAGCAAAACTCCTTATTCAGCTAGATGTTAGTCATAAGAGCTCTTCGCTGCTCAAGAGACCGTGACTATGCGGCATAAAGGCATTTATTCAAAGTGGTGTTAAATTAAGAGTTCTTATGTTAAACGTAAATTAAAAGTAGTTTTGTTTGGACTTTTACCCTGTATACATTCTTACTTTGAAAAAGACAATCACATCAGACTTTTCCTTGTTTACCCTCCATGTTTTCTCAGGAGCGCTCTTTGCCTGTGTGGCTTTTATGGAAAACCTGAGCAGTAACGTGTCCTCTGCAGTTTTTAGCAGAATCTATGCAGACACTGTGGCATGGTGTCCTGGCTTTGTATTCCTATTGGGTGCTGGACTCTGTCTCATTCCCATAAGTCTACTGGGGTAAGAGCTACACTGAAACATAATCAGTTACTGATCTTTAGAATGCTAAAATGTCTAAACCATGCATTTAAACCATCACTTTAAAATGAGTGCTGCCTATATAGTGCTTTGGGCATGAGAAAAGCATGTTTTTAATACATATTATTATTATTATCAAAAAAATGCATTTTAGAGATGCTTCATGAAAAGGAATAAAATGTATTTCTTTAAGCGAGTGTTAGATTGCGGTAAAGGTAATTGAAACGTATGGGAATATGGGAAATTAGCATGAACAATTAAATATCCAATATCAGCCGAAACCAATAAATTAAAAATTGGTACCGCTAAACTGTTCATTCCTACTTTTTTTGCAATATGACTCATCAATGCAATGTAAAGTCTTTTATTTATAAGCATGATTTAAATTATGCACAGTTTTGTTTCATATGATATGTTATTCAATATGTTATTCTTAACTTTTAACTAACGTGGTTCTGTACTTCTGTGAACAAAAGCTATAGTTCCTCATTCTTAAATGCCAACTAAGTCTTACATTTCCTCTTTCCCATTTTGTATCTGCTGCTTGTATTTGTTATAGGCTACATGAGGGTATGTAGTTAACAATGCTGATTCATTCTGACTCTGTGTCTCACTCCAGAATCCTTAGGTGTTTCCATCCATTGGATCCTAATGACACTCAAGCACTCTTATCAGAAGATGGGACTGAAGCTTCACAAGACCCACCTGTAGTTTAAAATCAAAGGGAGTTCAAATATCTCAGTCATTCACCTCGATTCCTCTGTGTGCTTCTTTACTTTCCTCATACTGACACAGGGTGATAAATAACGAACTGGATACAACTGAGCACATGTGGGCACTGTTCAAGCCAAAAGCCTATTATTAGTATTTCAGTCACTGCCATGAAATATGTTTTGGCTGAAATGCAGTATATGCTAATGGTGGTTTTAAGGAGGACCACAATAGAAGGGAACATAACTTTATATTTCTAAAGGGAAATATATTTTATAATAATAATAATATAATAATTTCAGCAAAACTAGATTTGCAAGTAGCTTGCAAGGCTGCAACAAAATAGGATTAAAGTTTAAGGTCATTTTATGTTTAAGGCTTTGGTTTTATGTCATCTGCAAACAGGAATCAATACATAGTTACTGTGAAAGGCTTCTATAATTGTTTAAATGTATGCAATGCAGACAAAACCAATCACAAATCAGTATGCAAATAGATGTAAGAATGAAGACCAATCCAATTTAGTATGCAAAGAGCGATACCATTGTGCAGCGTTTACCTCAGTAAGTTGAGCGAGTTCATCTCTGAGATGTGAGTGAGTGGAGGCGGGGCTAATTTGCATATTCATTGTTCCGTGTATATTAAATGAAGGGTGTAGAGTTACATTCAAGCTATTTTAAGGCTTGAAGATTTTTTTTTTTTTTTCCCCACGGGAAAAAAAAAACATTTAAATATATAATTTTGGTGATCAAAGATGAGTTTTAAGGGATAAAATTGTTGACTACAGGGTGACTTTAAACTCAATACATTAATTGTATGTAATGAATTAATTGCAAAAGTTTAATACTTATAGATTTAATGTTTGAGAAATATCAGTACATTGCTGTCTTACAAGTACAGTAATTATCTAAAGTTTGGACTGATGTGCAATACGTTCTTGTTCTGTTTAGAGCAATAGATTTATACATTTTATAAGGCATAAAATTTAGGATGCTTTTTTAAAAAAAAATTTTTAAGTTATACTTTTCTAAGTGTGGGAGGTTTTCATTAGTCTCATACTGGTCTCATATTTGCACAGGCCTGAGTCATGAGCAATTCAGTCAATAAGCTCTGACCTGCTATTCACCTTTTATTCACCTGCCTGTCCTGTGTGGTGCAGTGGTTAATTTGTTTTGTTGTGATAAACATTCTATTCTCCACAAAAACAAACTAATTGATTTTTGAAGGACTGGGTAGACCATTCAGTTGATTTTTGTGCGTATTTGCTCCATACTTGTGCTCCTATACACAGAAACTACATTGCTCAGCACATGCTCAATAGGAAAACATACAGAACTACTGAAACAAACCAGTTCACCTCATTTATTTACACAAACATGCTCAAGTTTGGAAAAGTTTTTTATTATTATGAAATAAAATTATTATAAATCATAAATGGCTGCTGCTTTGAGTTAGATTTTGAATTTTACAGGCTTTTACAACCCCACTGATGTGTTATTAGAAACATACTGTAGTAATTCTGCTTTCCAGACCTGAAAATGATCAGGTCATAGAAATTATTATTATTATTATCATTTGTTATGATCAATTCAATTGCTAATTTAGTGTTTGCCAAATGAATAAATATAAATTGACTAGAAAAAATCATTAAAATCATTAAACATTATCCTGAAATCACGAACTGGAAAAGTAAATTCAATAATAAATTCAAAGATTATTTTACATTGTCTGTGCGCTTTATCATTGTGGCCTGAAGGTGGCAGTATAGATACATATAAATACGGCCGACAGTATCGGTATGTCTTAGCAAATTTTCAGTGTTTATTGATTGGTCATTTTAAGTAATTTTTTTAAACATTTTCCCAATGGAAGTGAGGATGGTGAGACTTTTATATACATGATATACTTTTATATATCATGCCATATGATTTTTTGTTGACTAAAACATTTTTTAAAGATTAAAAAACAATTCGCTTTCAAAGCGAAAAGTAACAATGGAATATGTGATGCAATACATTTTTTCTTAGAAAAATAAACAGTGTGAATACACAATGGAAATTTGAAGTGCCCAAATCTGTGGTGATCAAAAAACACAACCATTTCAAATAAAAAATAGTGTGATCCTGTGTATAAATGCAGAAATCCACTGACGTCTCTCCTGTCACACCTCCCTGTGGATTTGCTTTCCAAGCCCCCCTGATTTTTGACGTGATGAGAGGTCAGAGATCTGCAGCTCTTCGTAATTGTGCAGTCAGAGTGTCTGCCGAGTGAAAGTATGATAAATCTGAAGTGGAGGGGCGGTGGGCTTCTCTGGTTTCCAAACTGAGGCTCCAACCGCTGACTCCACATGATCTACCTTACCACAGACTGCCGTCTCCCCCACACCCTCTGTTTATCTCCCTCTCTCATTTCTCTCTCTTTTAATCTATGTATTTCTCATTTTGCTTTCTCCCCTTTCTATGCACTCCCACCATACGTACAGACACGTTTTGTTTTATTTCATCTTTATTCAGATGCACACACACATGATTCACAACCCCCTGAACTTCTTGTGGTTGGCTAAGCCAGATAACACTCGCACCCACACGCCACCCAGGGATGAAAAGCATCCACGCTCATGACAAACATTTGGACCCTTCTCTTAACGGACGCATCTGGGGCTTGTTGGACACAGATGTTTCTGCAGACCCACGCCCCACAACAGGGGTTAGAGGCACATGCTCGTGTCACATAAGGTAATGTGAACATCGTTTGCAAGCACTGCAACATAAACTTAAAGAGACAGTTCACCCAAAAATTAAAATTCTGCCATCACTCTCACACTCAACCTTGTGTTATTCCAAAACTGTATGACTTTCTTTCTGTGGAACATAAAAGAATATATTTTAAGAAATGTCTTTGGATCTGTTGTCCATACAATAGAAATTAATTGTCACTAAAACAGTGTGGTTATGCATGACAGTGACAACATGGCGGATGTAGTATGTCCAGATTACAATCATACTACAGTCATCCCCCCCCCAAAAACATTGTGTTTTACAAAGGTTATTGCTTCAGTATTTGTATATTATTTTTTTCATGTTTCTATACTGAAAAACAATAAGCATTTCATAAGTTTTATTGGCAAAAAAACATTCAATATATGCAAAGAGTGATGATTTACGGTGTTGACCCTTCTTCATTCGCTCTGGCATGCTGGATATCAGCTTCTGGGCCAAATCCTGACTGATGGCTATCTGTTCTTGCCCTAAAGTGCTCGGAGTTGATCACAATTTGTGGGCTTCTGCTTGTCCACTGGCCTTTTGAGAATTGACCACAGGTTCTCTATGAGATTATGATCCGGGGAGTTGCCTGGCCACAGATCCAATATTTCAGTGTAATGATCTCCAAGCCATTTCATTATCACTCTTGCCTTGTGACACGGTGCTCCATCATGCTGGAAAATGCATAGATCATCATCAAATTGCTCCTGGATCGTTGGGAGAAGTTGCTCTTGCAGGATGTTTTGATATCATTCTTTATTCATGGCAGTGTTTTTGTGCATAATTGTGAGAGAGCCCATTACCTTTGGTGAAAAGCATCCACACATATGGATGGTCTCAGGATGCTTTACTGTTGGCATGACACAGGACTCATGGTAGTGTTCACCTTTTCTTCTCACGATTTTCCAGATGTCTCAAACGGTTGTAAGGGGGCTTTACCAGAGAAAATAACATTGCACCAGTCTTCTGCTGTCCAGTCCTTACACTTCCTGCAGAATTTCAGTCTGTCCTTGATGTTTTTCGTGGAGAGAAGTGGCTTCTTTGCTGCTCTTCTTGACACTAGGCCATTGTCAAAATGCCTTTACCTCACTGTGGGGCACAAAAGAAGCTGTCAGGGCAGAGTGAAATTTGTTAAAAAAGTAGGTAGCACATTTTGATGGGTGTGATATTGTGAGGTTTTACTAAGCTCCAAACTTATGCCAAACCTTAAACCTACCTTTAAAACCAGCAACCAGTGTTGGGGGTAACGCATTACAAGAAACTTGAGTTATGTAATAAGATTACTTTTTCAAGTAACTAGTAAAGTAACGCAGTACTTTTTCAATTTACAACAAAATATCTAAGTTACTTTTTCAAATAAGTAACGCAAGTTGCTTTTTCACATTTATTGGCTGACAGCTCTCCTGTCCCCATGTTAAAAGAAATAAAGTGCAGAGGTGTTGTGTGCGCATGATGATAGAGTACCTCAAGGATGACGTGTTTTTGTAGGCAAAACCCGGAAGCGAGTTAGCATTTTAGGACTTCCGGTTCCATCGCCCCGAAGTCAATGGGTTTTTTGAATGGGTTTTTGCTAAGTCGCCTGAAATAAGGTCTGTGGTTAACAAAGCCTATAAATATTTTCATGTTTTGATCTATGACATAAAACACACCAGTTATAACCCGCTTGTGATTTTTTTAAACCTTTATTGTGTCTTAAAAACGGCGGTTGCTAACAAATTGCTAAAAGGGACTACTTCCTTTGGCGGGGACTTTAGACGTCATCATGACAAACATGACATTTGGACAGCATTTCTCATGAAAAAGTGGATAAGTATTCATACACAGTGCAGATCATAATCAGCGAACATGTTTTTAAATAAAGTTGTTTTTTAAATAAAGTGTGAGGAAGCTTGGTGGTGGTGACGTTGATCCGCGACCATGGTGTGCTGTAGTCCGTTTATAGCCTACTGTTAGCTTTTTATATCTGACGACTTTATTTAGGCTTCAAAATGTATAAATGTTGTGTTAACTTGTAAAGATTATCTTGATAGACAAAACATGTAAGCGTCATAACCCTTTGTTAAACACAGAGCTTATTTTTTGCGATTTTCCAAAAGTCTATGGGAAAAATGCATAGGCTTTCGATCGAGGGAACACGTGCGCCACTAACTTCCGGGTTGGCCTACAAAAACACGTCATCCCTGAGGTACTCTATTATTGTAGTTCTAGACTAAATTTGAGCATGCATTTACTTATCTCACTTGCACGAAAATATTCAGTATTACTCAAAATTAATATAAACAATGAAATGCAATTTCAGAATTTTACACAAACCTGTAATAATTAACTATATTAAATTACACAAATATACTTTATGTATTTAATCTCACTTTATTACTTAATGTCTTTGCTGCTGACCTTCAATGATCTAATTCAACCATACAAATAAGCAAAAATGACTTTAGATTAGATTTAGAAATAAGAGTGTTGAACTTCCTTCTCCTGTATCCTATTCTTCTTTAGTCCAGAATGGCTTAAATGGTTTGTTTGAGCTGCGCCCTCTACTGTTCAGGTGTAAATATGCATTCACTTCAGCCTGGGGCTTTTTATTTCACTTTTGGTGTGAAAGGGCCTTAACATTTGCCAAAAATATAACTTTTTTTTGTTATTAAAAAACAAACAAGCAAGCCCAGCCCAGATAAGAAAAAGTAACGCAAAAACTAATGCATTACTTTTCATAAAAAGTAACTAAGTAACACAATTAGTGACTTTTTTTAGTGAGTATAATGCAATATTGTAATGCATTACTTTTTTAAAAAGTAACTTTCCCCAACACTGCCAGCAATGCACTACTGTACCTTATGCAAGAGGGAATATAGAATTTTAACATAGAAAAAATAAATAACTAATAAACAACTCAGGCTCTCAGGCTCAGAAGAAAAAGTCCAGAAGCGCTGAGTAAACCCAAAGAAGATAGACTGATATTCTCGAGTGGTGTGTGTGTGGAGCTAATAGTCTGTGGAGCTGTTGGATTCTGGCAGCCACATCTGTCTTGGACACTTCACATGCTCAGCTGGCCAGTGGATTAAGTGTAAATTCATATTATGAGTAATGACTAGATAACTGCTGTAGCGTGTTTGCAGTATTTTACTATTGTGATTTAAATCTTGCCATTGGCTGGTTTCATCCACAACACCTAGATCAGAACCAGAACAGCTATGGAGAGTGTCTCTGGTCACTGAGAGCCTGCCAGCGCAATTCATGGTGAAAATCTCCCTTGCTATCAGAGGCTGATATGAGAAGAATGCATTTAAAACCACTCTGGTTTGAATGATAGCCAGTAGAATGAATTTTGGATACTGTGTTATAGTCGTATATTAAATGTCTGTTAAAATGGACATTTTTAATGTAAATATTATTATTGTTATTGTGTTGTAAATGTTTAAATTATTCAGAGACTACAGCAAATTAGCACTGACAGTGTATATATAAATATTTTATATATAAAATCTAAAAAAATTATAATATATATATATATATATATATATATATATATATATATATGATATACACAGTACACACACATATACACTGCTCGGCCAAAAAAAAAGTCACTGTTTGGATTTTAATAGGCAAATACTTAAGAATCTATGAATGGATCATTATTACAGTGATTATTATGTTTCTAGCATGTTATATGTTTGGCAATGGTTCTTTTGTGTAGCTTTTCATTTCTTAAACAACCATGTAGGAAGACACATCATGGCCATATTCCAAGATGACAATGTCAAGATTCACCAGGGTTAAAATTGTGAAAGAATGGTTCAGAGAGCATGAAGAATCATTTTCACACATGAATTGGCACCTCTGAGTCCAGACCTTAAATTCATTGAAAGTCTTTAGGATGTGCTGGAGGAGACTTTACAGAGTGCTCACTGTCAATACAAGATCTTGACCAAAAATTGATGCACCTCTTGATGGAAATAACATCACAACATTTATTTTCATCGAGAGGTGCATCATTTTTTGGTCAAGATCTTGTACTGACAATGCAAGAGGTGAGCACTCTGTAAAGTCTCCTCCAGCACATCCCAAAAACTTACAATGAGGTTAAGGTCAGTGCCAAATAATGTGTGAAAATGATTCTTCATGCTCCCTCCCAACAATTCTTTCACAATTTGAGCCTAATGACTCTTGACATTGTCATCCTGGAATATGGCCATTATACATCTTAATACATGGTTGTTTAAGAAATGAAAAGCTACATACTCCATCTTTAAGGGTTAAAAGAACCGTTGCCAAACATATAACATGCTAGAAAAATAGTAATCACTGTAATAATGATCCATCCATAGACTCTTAAGTATTTGCCTATTAAAATCCAAACAGCGACTTTTTTTTTGGCTGGGCAGTATATTATGTAAACACAAACTTTTATTTTGGATGCGATTAATCGTGATTAATCATTTGACGGCACTAATATATATATATATATATATATATATAAATGAATTACATTTTGCCATTGTCATTGTTGCCATTGCTTTTGCATCATTTCTTTCTCAGTCCTTTTTCCCTTTGTTTCCCTTTAATTGGAAGGTCAAAACTTTGTGCTTTTGTTCTCCTGTATAGCTATGTACTCTTTGCTCTCCCCATGTAATTTCTTACAGGCTTGTTTGTATTTTGCTGACGCTCTAGCAGTGGGTGAACGCTTTGTGCCTCACCCATAATTACAATGTTTCAATGCCCTGCAGCTTTGCTCTGTGGGAGGGTGAGCTTCACTTACTGTAGGCAGTGACACTGAACTCACTATATCACTGCAAAGACAGAGACGGATACTACGTCTGTCTAATAATTGTGTGTCCTCAGTATACATCTGTTACATCTGTTGCATATAGCTAACAATTTCTCTTTCTTTAATGGCAAGATACTGTAATTTCATATTATATAAGTTAAACACAGTGTGCTTATATACTACCGTTCAAAAGTTTGGGGTCAGTAAAAGAAGTTAATATTTTTATTCAGCAAGGATGCATTAAGTTCAAAAGATCAAAAGTGACAGTAAAGACTTTTATAATGCTACACAAGATTTTTGTTTCAAATCAACACTGTTCTTTTGAACATTCTTTTCAATGTACCATAGTTTCCACAAAAATATTAAGCAACACAATAGGTTTCAACATTGATAACAATAATAAATGTTTATTGAGCAGCAAATCAGCATATTAGAATGATTTCTGAAGGATCATGTGACTCTGACTGCAGTAATGATGCTGAAAATTCAGCTTTGTCATCACAGAAAAAAATACATTTTAAAATACATTAAAACAGAAAACATAAATTTATTTTAAATTGTAATAATATTTCAAAATATTATTGTTTTACTGTATTTTTGGTCAAATAAATGCAGCATTGGTGAGCATGAGACTTCTTTCAAAAACATTAAAAAATCTTACCGACCTTGTATATATTCTCCAACATTTCTCCTTTTGTGTTCATGGAAGAAAGAAAGTCCAACCGGTTTGGAATAACATGACGGTAAAGTGTAAATAATGAGAGAACTTCCATTTTTGGGTGAACTATCCCTTAACCTAACCATTTTGTCCAGATTTTATTTATGCAGCTCATGTTTCGATGCCAGCAATAAGCTCACCCTGAAAACCAGCACCATATCACAGTGCCAGGATATGTGGAGGGTCCTGTTCCTTGCTTCTGTCTCCCATCTCCTCTCTAACCACATTGGTGTTACAAATTGACAGGCTATTTATTTTCAAACTCAAATATAGATCAGCACGCTGCGTTTCAAACCACAGGCCCGGTCACCATAGGCCCGTCTTTCTCTTCCACTCAAACCCGCTCTGAGGCATCTCAAGGCCAGCCCACCTCTGCCGCTCTGCCCCAGGAGGAGTGAGTCTCATGTGGACCTCAGGTCAGGCTGCAGTACAATTCTTAGGTCATGTGTGAGGTTTAAAAGCTTCTGCATTTTCCCTTGCAAATGTGTACTTGAATATATATATATATATATATATATATACATACATATATAGTCACATAAGGTTAGTGTGGTGTGACTTTAAGACAGGACAGACAGGATAAAATGTAAATGTACACCGATCAGGCATAACATTATGACCACCTTCCTAATATTGTGTTGGTCCACCTTTTGCTGCCAAAAAACAGCCCTGACCCGTTGAGGCATGGACTCCACTAGACCCTTGAAGGTTTGATGTGGTATCTGGCATCCAGATGTTAGCAGCAGATCCTTTAAGTCCTGTAAGTTGCGAGGTGAGGCCTCCATGGATCGGGCTTGTTTGTTCAGCACATCCCACAGATGCTCGATTGGATTGACATCTGGGGAATTTGGAGGCCAAGTCAACACCTCAGAGTAGTTGTTGTGCTCCTCAAACCATTCCTGAACCATTTTTGCTTTGTGGCAGGACGCATTATCCTGCTGAAAGAGGCCACAGCCACCAGGGAATACCGTTTCCATGAAAGGGTGTACATGGTCTGCAACAATGCTTAGGTAGGTGGTACATTTCAAATTAACATCCACATGGATGGCAGGACCCAAGGTTTCCCAGCAGAACATTGCCCAAAGCATCACACTGCCTTCACCGGCTTGCCTTCTTCCCATAGTGCATCCTTGGTGCCATGTTTTTCCCAGGTACAGTAAGCAACGCACACATACCCGCCATCCACGTGATTCATGAGACCAGGCCACCTTCATCCATTGCTCCGTGGTCCAGTCCTGATGCTCACATGTCCACTGTTGGTGCTTTCGGCGGTGGACAGGGGTCAACATGGGCACCCTGACTGGTCTGTGGCTATGCAGCCCCATACGCAACAAACTGCAATGCACTGATGACACCTTTCTATCAGAACCAGCATTAACTTCTTGAGCAATTTGAGCTACAGTAGCACGTTTGGACCACTTTTGATAGATACTGACCACTGCAGACCGGGAACACCCCACAAGAGCTGCAGTTTTGGAGATGCTCTGACCCTGTCGTCTAGCCATCACAATTTGGCCCTTGTCAAACTCGCTCAAATCCTTACGTCCTTATCCTTATCCTAAATCTTAACAAATGTTAACGACAGCCGACAAACAGAACTGAAAACACAGGAACTTAAATTTGTCTTATAGTAAATATTACTGGGCGATGCCTATTAATATTCAATACTATTTTGTCTAAATAAATAAAAAAATAAAACACTAAAAACTAAAATATTTAGGCATTTAGAAAGTACAACATCATAATGTTTCATATGAAAAAATGTGTAGAGGAAAGAAAGAACAATGATGAGGCTGAGTAAATGATGACAGAATTTTTATTTTTAGATTAAATATGCCACTATTTAAAAGGTTGTTTGCTAGAAAAATGCTGCTTTGCAATTAAGATAAACCTGTTTTTCTTTACTGTTTTACCATTGTTGCTTGAAGAACATACTATACTTGTCATCATCTTTTATCATATTTTCATTGCATAGGCATGTTGGCCGAAAATTGCCCTGTTGTTATAAACTTTTGGATCAGTTCAAACCACAATATTCTCTTCCTCCTATCCTCCATAGATCTAATGTGTATGACATTTAAAAGCATGTAAAGTCTGTTTTGCCTATGTAAAGTGATTACAGAGGAATTCTACTAGATTAATGTCATGACTTTAGTTCCAGCACTAATTACTGTACATGATGATGAATAGTCAGGTTTTAGTGAAGCAGCTGACTGTATACAGACAAGATAAGGGTTTCACTCCTATAAAAGCATGATTGCACTTCAAAATCCTCCCTAAACATATTTCTGATGGCCCCACTGTCTGTCCCACGCTCTGATTTGTAAAAACTTTGATTTGTAACAATTACAGGTGTTATTAGAGTTGATTATGAAACAATGTAAGAGCTTGTGTGATAGACTGTTTAAAAATCTTTTCAACATTTCAAACCCACTCTGGCTTTTCTTGTTTGAGGATGGTTAACCTCACCGAAACCTCTTCAACAGCTGTCCGATTCACTTCCTGCATCGGACAAACTCCAAGGATGTGTCAGCCACTGTATAAAGATTGTCTTTAAGTGAAACAGAGGAGTTACCAGCTTTGATATCTGATATGCTGCACAGCAGGAGAATTTGTGTTGAACAAATGTGACGAGGAGAGAAATGATAAATGATGAGATTTACTTCCTCTGCCTCGCTAAACTAAAAGTCATCTATGCATATAGAACGGAAATGTTTCGCTTCTGTTCAACATGTGGACTGGACTCATATGGTACACATACTTTGTTAAAGAAAAAAATGCCACCTAAAAACAACACTGCCAAGATCACAATCTGAACATGTTCCTTGGACCCTTTTAGAATATCAGTATGCTTGTCAAACTCAGATGAGAAAACTTTATTCATTATAACCTATACTGTATGTACACAATGGAGACAAAATTAAAAGGATTGAAATAAAGAACTAAATTGCTTGATTGAGACTGAGAGTTAGCTTGTATGAGGACATCAAAACTGTTTAGCTTATCGTCTTTTAAAATGTTGATATCATTTCTTGTATACTTATAGATAATCCCTTTATCTTGACATTTTGTAGTCTCCCACTTCTCTTGGATTTTGTTACAATTCTTTCCTTTTTTTTTAATAGCTATACAGTTTAGAAGGGCATGTTCAACTGTCTCGTCATGATCACAGTACATACTTTTTCCTGTATAATTCTCTCCAATTCTCTGTGTGTAGTTTAAGCCACAATGGAAAGCCACAAATATGAAGTCTAGCAAATATTTTACCTTATCCATTGCTAATACTTTAACGTAGTACTATTGTTTTCCTACCAAAATGATGCTACTTCTTGGAAGATGTTGCCATTAAGGAACTGGCATTTGTCAAAAGAATATTACTTTATTTTGTGTGTGTGTGTGTGCTTTATAGTATAAGATACTTTTACATTGTTTATTTAATGTTATTTATTTAAACTTAAAAATTTTACACATTTTTTGTGGCAACATCTAATCAAAAAAAAAAAAAAAAAAAAAAAAGAATTCACTCCTATGTTCAGGTAATTATGATATTGTGATAAAAGAAAACCAACTAATATGATTTCCAGCTTTAAATGTTAAAGGGGTCCTTGATTATGATTTCACTTTTTTAACCTTAGTTAGTGTATAATGTTGCTGTTTGAGCATAAACAACATCTGTAAAGTTACAACGCTCAAAGTTCAATTCAAAGGGAGATATTTTCTTTTACAGAAATTGCTTTTTAAGGATGGCTAGTAGGGACAACAACAAGCTTCTTCCCAGGTTGGTGACATCACTAACCCCAAAATTTACATAAACCCTGCCCCCGGGAACACGTAACAAAGGGGGAGAGGCCATGTTGGGCTGCTTTAGAGTTGCTGTAGTAGAGTGTTGTTGCCATGCTGTCATTTTACGCTGGACTGCTTCACAAACGAGGGTCAATTCAAGACTGGATTTGCACAAAAGATTAACATGACGGCACATGCTAGTCAATGAGTTGAATCAACTCCACAGCAACTACATAAATTTATCCACTAACCATTCAGAAATGTCCAGTTGCATTCTAAAAGTTGTAACTTCTTCCTGAGTCTCTCCATCAGTGTTCGGCTCCGGTTTGAACAATGTAAGGCTGACAATCGTTACTGACAATCGTCATTTTGACTGCGTGAGATTCTCCGGCTTTGTTGTTGTTGAGATACCGAAGCGCGAGCTGTTAAAGCTCCGCCCTCTTCTGTAAAGTGGGCCGGGAGCAGCAGCTCATTTGCATTTAAAGGGACACACACAAAACGGCATGTTTTTGCTCACACCCAAATAGGGGTAAATTTGACAAGCCAGTATAAATGATCTGTGGTGTATTTTGAGCTGAAACTTCACAGACACATTCTGGGGACACCAGAGACTTATATATCTTGTGAAAAGGGGCATAATAGGTATAAATTGGTTTAAATTTAATCCAATATTACTGGAATGGCCCTCCCATCACATTTGTTTTTTTTTGTTTTTTTTCTGCCACTGCTTGTATTTCCTATAAACAAGTCCCCTATAGTCTTATATTTCTTATTTATGTTGGTTGCATTATAAACCTTTGGCAGTGAAGGGCACGTGGAGGAAGAGCTCGATGGTAAACTTTGTGGATACTTAGTTTCCTGTTGTTTATAGTAGCCAGGCCAGGCTCAATAGAAAATCACCACTCAAACCACACATCCATCTAATTTCGGATGAGTATGGGTGGATCTAACAAAGACATGGATTGCGTGATGCTTTCATATACGCCTTTCCTCCATGTGATGTGTTTTCATTGCCTGACAATCAGTCCTGTGGCCTAAACGGCCATCTCACTGCAAGCGCAAACCAAACAATGCGCCCCGCTCAGAAAATCCCTGCACCACAGCAGGGCACTGGAGATGTTTCCTGCTCTGCCAGAGGGACTGTGGCCACATCATCAATGCCAGCATGCTGTTTTGGTACTGTGGGGTTTGACCGAGACAAACTTCAGTTCAACATAGTCAAAGTATTGTGGTTTCTGATGGCCCTCCGTTCCTGATACTGTTCCTGGATCCACCCAAAGTGGAAAACGATCAACCACACCCTGAAGTGACCCAAACAACACAGCACGGCATCATGGGAACCACCCCACTGCACATGGCCACACTTCCGGAAATGCCTCCCACAACTTCCCAAATGCACTCACACAGATATTAATAACTTTTACCCGTTTTCCTGGTGTCAGAGGAGTGAGATGTTCTCGCTTGAACACATTTCCTCCTTTCCAAGATGCCAAAATCTCCCCCCTCCTTTGTTGCCTCCTGCCTCTGTCTGTGGTTTCCTTCCAGTAGTGCAATAATAATAAGCTCAGCATTTCCCTTGATGCACCTGGAGCTCAACTGTTTTACTGACATGCTCTGCAGGATGGGCTTATAAGAATAAAAGGAGAATTACACAGGTGGCGATCGCTTTAGGCCATCCAGTCAGCCAAATCTTTGGTTTTGATGTATTTATTGGTCTTCGTGTGAATCTATCATGTCAGCGTGAATCGAGTACTCAATCACAAAGGACCATATCATGAGCAGATGAGGTTTTCATCTCACCATCAGCCTTTGTTTGAAGTTTATCGGACAGCTGTGAGTGAGCACACCTTAACCTCCAGCCAGATCTCTCTCTGGCTTTTGGCAGTTCATTTTAATAGAGAAGTGAGTAAATATTGACACTTGCTGTGAATTCCAGGGGTTCCCTAACTGATGTAATGTTAACACTATAAGAATAACACAAGATTCATTACCAGAGGTTTTCTTTATTTTGGCATAATTTTTCAGTGCAAGATGCAATGACTCTAATGGTATATTGGCTTTGAAATTATTTACAGTGATTCTAAAATTATCATGCTATATATTTTTTTCCAGAAAGATTATGTTTCTACAACCCGAATTCCGGAAATGTTGGGACGTTTTTTAAATTTGAATAAAATGAAAACTAAAAGACTTTTAAATCACATGAGCCAATATTTTATTCACAATAGAACATAGTCAACATTACAAATGTTTAAACGGAGAAATTTTACACTTTTATCCACTAAATGAGCTCATTTCAAATTTGATGACTGCTACAGGTCTCAAAAAAGTTGGCACGGGGACAACAAATGGCAGTAAAAATGAAGGGACAAGGCCGAAGACCTTTATTGGATGCCCGTGGTCTTCGGGCCCTCAGACGACACTGCATCACTCATTGGCATGATTGTGTCAGTGACATTACTAAATGGGCCCAGGAATACTTCCAGAAACCACTGTCGGTAAACACAATCCGCCGTGCCATCTGCAGATGCCAACTAAAGCTCTATCGTGCAAAAAGGAAGCCATATGTGAACATGGTCCAGAAGTGCCGTCATGTCCTGTGAGCCAAGGCTCATTTAAAATGGACTGTTTCAAAGTGGAAAAGTATTCTATGGTCAGACGAGTCCAAATTTGACATTCTCGTTGGAAATCATGGACGCTGTGTCCTCCGGGCTAAAGAGGAGCGTGTTATCAGCATTCAGTTCAAAAGCCAGCATCTCTGATGGAATGGGGGTGAATAAGTGCATACAGTATGGGCAGCTTGCATGTTTTGGAAGGCACTATGAATGCTAAAAGGTATATAAAGGTTTTAGAGCAACATATGCTCCCCTCCAGATGACGTCTATTTTAGGGAAGGCCTTGTGTATTTCAGAAGGACAATGCAAAACAACATACTGCAGCTATTTCAACAGCATGGCTTCGTCGTTGAAGAGTCCGGGTGCTGAATTGGCCTGCCTGCAGTCCAGATCTTTCACCTATAGAGAACATTTGGTGCATCATTAAACGAAAAATACGTCAAAGACGACCATGAACTCTTCAGCAGCTGGAAACCTATATCAAATTCCAACACCAAAACTCCAGAAACTCATAACCTCGATGCCCAGACGTCTTCGCACTGTTTTGAAAAGAAGAGGAGATGCTACACCATGGTAAACATGCCCCCATCCCAGCTATTTTGAGACCTGTAGCAGGCATCAAATTTGAAATGAGCTCATTTTGTGCATAAAATTGTAAAATTTCTCAGTTTAAACATTTATGTTATCTATGTTCTATTGTGAATAAAATATTGGCTCATGTGATTTGAAAGTCTTTTAGTTTTAATTTTATTACAATTTATAAATTCATAAAACTAATTTTAACTAAAAAGAAAGTTTGAACATTGTTTGAAAGTTTAAAAATCCTTTGAGGATAGATAGATAGATAGATAGATAGATAGATAGATAGGTAGATAGACACTTCTCAGTGTTTCCCATTTCCCAGAATGCAACTGTGTTTGAATTGCAATCTGATCTGTCCCAGAACAAAAAAAAAGCTCATCAGGAACACAATATTCTCACAAAAAATGGAAAAGAGTTTAATATCAAAGCCTCATTCAGATATTAAAATAAAACAATATGTAATGTTCCTACTTGTACCAATTTGTTGGCAGCACTAAACGCAAAAAGTGTCAAATCTTTTTAACAAGTCTCAAACTGACAAGGGAACCATATGTGATCAGCAGTGCGCGTCTCTGCCAAAACGGCAAATTAAAGAGAAGAGGAAGGGTGGGCTTTGAATGAAGAGAGAAAATAAACTTACACTGGACAACAATAGCTGAATATTTTTACATTTTGGAAAGGAAAGCACTGGACTTTGCTTATTAACATAAAAAGCATGAACAAAGGATGAAGTGTTTCTTGATTCTTTTCTCAAATAGTATTGTTGACAATTTGTTGGCAATTGTCTGGCTAAATGTTGCATTCTTTTCTTGCTTTGAAACTCATGATCTCAAAACGAGTTTTACAGTAAAATCTGTCAATTAGAAGTGAATTCTTTGCAGTTTACTGACTTTATGCAGCCATTTTTCGGTGTGTGTAGTGTCCCAAAATATTTTCAGCTGATATTTTTAGTATGTCAGCGTGAGTGCGTAACCCAGGAGCGGTCAGCTTTTGATGTGTGCATGGCCTGTCGCCGTATTTAGAGTGAAAACACCATACAGCATTTTACCAGATCATCGCACACTATCCCCACTGCAAATTAGAGCCTGTGCTGTGCTCCGGCTTTTTAAACTTTCTTTCTCCGGTGCTGTTAAATGGAAACATGTGGCAAATCCATATACAAACACACAGTGCACATACAAACTCATGCATGCACACAAATGATTACATTTACAGAGACACAAACATCATGCCTCAGTAATGAGTACAATCTATTATTTTTCTTGTTAAATATGGTTTCTGCTGGATGTGGATGCAGTTTCTGTTATATCAAAGATTTGGAGCGATGCCAGACCATGAGAGTTGCTGTGAAATGAAATTCGGTACATTTTCCAAAAGGTAACACAGCCACCCACTCTGAAGTGTTAATCAATTTTAATGCTTGGCTGCTGAAACTTATATGTATTTTATGTCAATTAACAGTTACCTTAGGGAAATTTGAATCATTACTGCAGTATGATTGAACATATGTGCAGTAGTTCGATTCTCTGTAGAGGAACAAGGATCTTCCTACACAAAACCTAAGAATCATCCAGAATGAACATATTGTTTTGAGATTACATTTAGCTTCATTTAGCTTTCTTACCTGTGAAAACGAATTTAGAACAAATATGATCCTTCTTAAAGGGGAAGTTCACCCAAATTTTTGGAGTCAGTGAGTCAAATTGAGAGCCAGATCAGTCTGAATCATATATACTGGTTTTGTGAACTTAATCAATCGATTCACTAAAAAGAGATGACTCAAAGGAATAATTATTTATGAATCGGACATAGCCACTTCTCTCATGAACTCTCATTTTCAGTGAATAGGTTATTCCTACAGTTTGGTGGATTTGGGACTTAGCAGGTTTGTTGAAAAAAAAAAAAGTTAAAAATTTTGATATGTTAGTCTTATCAGAGGGAGAAAATGTCTGTCAATCAGGAAACACACTTGTCAAGCTCAGGCCTCAAGCTCAAGTATAACCTAATAATTCTGATAAAATATTCCATAGGAATAAAGGATATTTGTCCACCCTGTTACATGACATTTTTACAATGCAAAGTGTAACAGGGTGGACATTTTAAACTAACGAAGCCCATACTAGCTAGGAAAAAACAACATGCAGGCAAAAGATTAACATTTAGGAGGAATTTTAACAGATTTATAAGATCTACTTTAAAAAAAAGAAGAAACATTTTCATGTCCAGTATAAATTGACACAACAGGGTGGACATGTTATTTTACGCTATTAGATATGTCTTCTACAAATGGGGAAAAGAGAGAAAAGTTTATGACTGATATTTACTTTGTTCTTGGAGTTGCTTTCTCTATAAGGAAATGATGTCACTTCTAGCAAGTCATGTGATTTAGGGCATAAGCTTAAGATTTTAAAGGCCAATTAGCCCCAATGTAACAGGGTGGTAAATGAGTGATAAATGGTTTTACACATTAATTTTTTTTATAAATATATATGTGAATTTATTTCAAAGTGAAGTTGATTGGAGACATGGGAACTTGTCAGGTCCTTCAAAATGTTATTTATTTTATTTAAAAAAATATTCTTAGGTACTAATCATTATGAATTTGTGTTAAATGGACAATCAATTCATGGACAATCATGTAGGATTAAAGTTGATAATATGCAGTATTGTTTCATGGGGACAATGACCTGAATAATGACTTGGAAAACAGTGCACAAGTTTTATGGCACTTTTTTGTCATTTTGGAGCTTAACAGCCATCATCATTCTCGTTCTTGCACATAGTTTCCTTTTGTGTTGTCACAGGAAAAAGTCATTCAGGTTTGGAATAAATGATGACAGAATGCTCATTTTTGGGTGAACTATCCCTTTAAATATCATGTTTTATTCTAGCCAGTTTTGTTTATATATTTGAATAATGGCCAAATTAACATACACACACACACACACACACACACACACACACACACACAAAAACCTTAGCATAACAACAAACAAAGATCCAAGTTTCATCAAAAACAGAAGTTGTAAAGACCTCTGGTGAAATAATTCACATCAGGCATTGCAAAGGAAAAACAAGGTTCATTTTTAATTGTCCAAGGTGTTCATTTAATTTTAAGTAACGCTATGTACAATTCTTGCTCAGTAAACCTTAGAGTAAAATGCAATGCATTAATGTGAATGTGAAGAAAGTACGAAAGTACTATAACAAGGCTGCAAAAAAACATCGTAAAACGACGGCTGGGATAAAGTAGGTGCTAATGACAATGGAAAGGTCACCTCACCTGGTCCAATTAACATGTTTTTGTGAGGCTGAGCGAGGCTTCTTTTACTATGATATTACAGTCTTTGAGTGTGTGCGATCTCATTTGCTGCTGTGCTGAAGGAACACCTTCAGTTCTGCCAGACTGAAGTTCACTCGTTCTTCAGAATCAAAGGACTCGTTTTGGCAAGGCGGCTGCGTTCCCTACTGTGTGCTGGTTCCTTAGTCCTCTCACTCAAGCCGCAGACAGGCATCAATCAATCCTCAGCCCAGGGCTCTTGCCATGAGAGAGACTGAAAGAAAAAGCAAGAGGAAGAATGAGAGATGTGGGAGCGAGTATAGAGCAGAGGTGATTGAGAGCTGGCTTTCCTCGCAGGCTTTTCTGGCATCTTATATACATATCAGGCGAAACACTCTCAGTCATGCCAAGATTCTCCCCACTTCCCATGCTGGTGTCCTTCACAACCTCCTCTTGCAGTCTCCCTCTCTCTCTCTGCTGGGTATAGGGCCAGGTCAGTGCTCTTGTCAGAGCCAACTCACAAACACTTCATGCAACACTCTGAGTGGCTTTAAAAATTTATGCTTTCTGTTGAGTAATTGCAGTTCACCACATGTTGTGAGGTCATTTAAATCTGTTCAAGCAGTACATTTGCAGGAGTGCTGTGAATAATTTTACAGTGATGACAGGTATTGTTGTTCAGAACTATTGTACCATCACAGATGGTTTGTTTGCTGTTATGTTTACTAACATCCAAATTAGATTTGCAAAATAATTCCTTTTAAATAATATATGTATGTATGTATGTATTTATTTACTAAAACCTGATCGTTGTTCCCAATTCAAACATGTGGAAGCCCATTTCTGACGCATAAGAAAAAAAATCATAATCAAAAGGCAAATCATTTTAATTGTCATTACTTATGAAATATAATTATGTTTCAAATTGTTATTAAATTATTATATTAAAAAGTCATAATTATGACAAAAATGTGCCTTTTTTATGGCATAATTATGACTTAGTTTGTCATAATTTTGATCTTTCATCTCATAAAATTTCTTAAAGGGCTAGTTCACCAAAAAATGAAAATAATGTCATTTATTACTCACCCTCATGCCGTTCCACACCCGTAAGACCTTCGTTCATCTTCGGAACACAAATTAAGATATTTTTGTTGAAATCCGATGGCTCAGTGAGGCCTGCATAGCCAGCAATGACATTTCCTCTCTCAAGATCCATTATTGTACTAAAAACATATTTAAATCAGTTCATGTGAGTACAATGGTTCAATATTAATATTATAAAGCTACAAGAATATGTTTGGTGCGCCAAAAAAACAAAATAACGACTTATATAGTGATGGCCGATTTCAAAACACTGCTTCAGGAAGATTCGGAGCGTAATGAATCAATGTGTCGAATCATGATTCGGATCGCTTGTCAAACCGCCAAACTGCTGAAATCACGTGACTTTGGCGCTCCGAATTGGTAATCGAAATGCTGATTCATCACGCTTCGAAGCTTCAGGAAGCAGTGTTTTGAAATCACTATATAAGTCATTATTTTGTTTTTTTGGCGCACCAAAAATATTCTTGTCGCTTTATGTAAAATTTTTGGAATAAAATATCCAAAAACCACTAGAACAATGTTATATATTTTGTTGACTTGTGTACTTACGTTATCCCAAATGTTTCCAAGAATGTTTAAATCCAAAGAAAAAAAGCTTTTTTTCTTTTTAACCAAGACACGGACCGTGTCTGTGCGTCGCCTGTCAATGACATCATAGCCGCGTTACCCTTGATTTTTCGGTTTTATTTTGTAGAAAGCACGCAACACCAAAGATGCTTTAATATATTATGTATTTTATTAGAAAGGTGAGCAACTGTTTGGATACATTCATCAACAGAAATCTAATCACTGTTATCAAAGTCTTATTGTTTAAATCTTGTTTTCTTGATTTATTGTGAGTATCATGTTTTACCATGCCTAATATCGATCTAGCTTACTGCAGTGTTCAACAAGTGTCTTATAGTAGTCGCCGAGCGAAAGTACAGAGTAACATTATAACAACTTTCAATACACAAATGTATCTAATATGGCAAAACAGCGCTGCGTTACCCCACATACGCATGACCGGAAGAAGCGGAAGCAACGGCTGCGGCATAATAAAAGTTCCTCTGCTCTCAAGCCGTGTGTTGCGCTCGTCTCTCATTAGCAATCACTCCAGCGGCCTCATTCTGCTCCAATGGTTTTCAGCCATACCCTGATTCATATTACAGTAATGTAAATAAATCTTTAATACTTTAGCTCATCCATTAATATGATTTCTGCCCAAGCCCTGTTGGATTCTTTTGCACCGGCTGTAGACGTGAAGACAACACCTCCCATGATTCCGCGAAATCGAGGCGTCATGGCGTTTTGAATAAGTGACCTCTAGCGGCAAAATTACATATTGTCCCTTTAAGTGGTGGAAATGGGCACATAGATGTGGTCAGTTGTATACTGTATAGAAAGCTTTTTAATCGAATTGATTTAATTTTGAAGGTCTACAAAGTGATATTATGAGTTAATTCTGTCTAGCATGCAGGAGAATGGCTTTAAATGGGCCTTTGGCTATATACTTATGCTCTTTTTAGTGCTTTATTGACATCAATCCACTCAATCCACATCACTGCTCCTTAATCTCTAAGAAAACATGATGGCATTAGAGGAGAAATAGACAAATGAAAGGGACCACGGAGAGTCGACTGAAGTGATGATCTAGACACTAAAATGGGAACCACCTGTGGGTCGCAGTGGTAATTTCTCACACAACACTGAGATGAAACATGGGATTGATTACTTAAACTATCCCTCTGAACTTGCAGTCCTTGGGGTGTTTTTATTTTTCAACCCAAAATGATCTCAAAATTAAGAGTTTCAACCACAGACACTTTTTAGCAGAGCCAAAGAGATTATCCTCCAGATTTTGGCTCAATACTTGAATGCTTTTTGGCTTCCTCTCTCAGCTCCTTTTCCTGCCCCTCCCTGCTTAAAAACTGCAGCCCCCCACCACAAACAAACGACCACAGAGCCACGCAAACAGATCACATGCTTTTTTAGAGTTTTGTCTTCACTTCTTATGTTTAAAGACAAGTATAAGTTTACAAAATCTATTTTTAAAGCTCTTAATAATTTAAAGGAACAAGTTAAACTCTACTGACAACATTTGTGATGCTGTCATTTATCACAAACAATAATTTTGACTCATCCCTCCATATGTATAATCGAAACAAAACAAAAACCCTCATACAATTACAATAGAAGTTTATAGGTCAAGTGTTATATACACATTTATAATTCATTCTTGCATTTAAAATGTGTTATTTAAGCTGCAAAGTTGTCCTTTTGAATAGGCAGATGAAATTCTGATTATCTGTCCTCAATATTGTAGCATCCCAGCATTCTGATTGGCTGTTCATTTTGCAAGGCATTATGATACAGTTCTGCTTTAGCCCTTTTGCAGAGTTGTTGTGCAGAGATGGTGTGATTTTGGGATGTAAATAATTTCTCCGTGTGTTTCAAAATAAAAAGCTTGATTTTTCAAGATAGAATTATTTTACTGACTTTTTACTGTTTTACTGTTTGATCTCGTTCAGCAAAGTGAACTAATCCTTATTCAAGTAATTTTATTCATAGTTAAAATGTTATATTTTCAATTATCGAATTCCCCATACACATTCACATATGAAATCTTTGACCATATTCCAAATTAGGAAATCATTATTATTAAGCCAATGATAGACTAATTATGGGAAACACGATTAGTTCCTTCCAGGTTTTTTGTTCACTTGTCACATGACAAGTGATAATAAATGAATCACAAATTCATGAATGATTGCCCAGCTAACAGGAAACTTCCCTAACATTCTGGCAAGGTTCTCTCAAAGTTATAAACATACGTTCTTCCATAACGTTAATAGAACATTCATTTAAAGTTATCTGATCTTTAATAACGTTCTCAAAACGTTAGCACAAAAATATTATACATCGTTCGTGGAACATTTTTTCATCTAACATTTTATAAATGTGTTTCAGAACAGGCAGAAAACATTCAAAAGTAAAATTCCCATAATGTTTGCAAAATTATAAAAAGGAATGTTCACATAACCAAGAAAAAAAAAAAATTAAAATATTCTGGAGAACATTCAAAAATAACAAAACTTAATGGGAACATTAGCGAAATATTCTTAGAACATATTTTGGTTGGCCTGGCAATAACTTGTTTACTTCGAAATGACACAATATTATTTTATGGGTGAATGTTTTTTCTTGAATAAATTATTCCTTTTTTTGCATTCTTGAGTGTATTGTGGGATAATGACCATATTTACCGGATTTAGGAGCCCTTTTCACAGAACAGAAAACAATGTAGGTTCTCAAGACCTGTTTCAGCAAGATGCATTAAAAGCAGTCAAGAAGAAAGAAAAGCATTTGTGAACCGGCTCTTAAATGGTCATTTAACAGGTAACTAAAATTAGCATATTAGTGTCAAGACTATTTTTTGTGGTAAGCAACATTAGATGCATTAGATTAAAGCATATTCAATGCATGTAGTATTTCTTTAATAAGAAGACCATACAGATTATACATCTGCACAATACAAACCATCTTTAAGATTTAAAGTTCTGTAGTAGATTTGAAATTCTACTTACATGGTGGTTTATAAAATGTTAAATGTGGTTTGTGTGAATGTGTGTGGTGTTTTATGCATTTGTTGTCTCTCACACACACATAACATGGGGATAAAGGAGCAGGTGGGCCAATGTGTGTGTTCTATATTTTATGTATTGTTGCCACATCATAAGACTGTGTGTGAGACCTCTGACCACAACAAACACACTTGAAGTTTGTGATCATTAGATGTTTTTTGGAGTGTGTCTACCAGCTCTACATCTGTTGAATGTCCCATCATGCTTAGTAAATTGACAGGCCTCAACCCCCCCCGTCTTTATCCCACTCACAAAAAAACTTAATTACCTCAGAAACAGAGACCCACATCAGAGGAACCCAATGTGCGAAACCGAAACTGGGAACAATCCATTGTGATTTAGGGGGGGGAAAAGAATGAAAGCATGGGACTCATAAAATGGCCACCTTTATGGTTTTTATGGGATCTGTGGAGATCACCCAAAAGCTTGCAAGCACAAGAGACTCCAGTGTGGGAGATCTGAATATTTTCTTGCGGAAATTGCAGTTTTGTGTAATATTTAGAAATGGTATGAAATTTATTCTGAAATACAAGTCATCATAATTGACTGGGTACAGAGGAAATAATTATCTGTGTTACGTTTCATACTGGTTTGTGGGTTTAATTCATGTTAGTGGATATCATCGTCAGATCCAAGTTCTACATCTCAAACCTTTTATCTGACAGCTGTGAACAATTATATTCAAATCTGACATGTCGAAATGTTTTTCAGCTATTATTTCCGGCACATGACTCTACGCAGGCACATATCGGTGTTGTTATTGGTAACTAAAACTGAAATGATTAAAAATCATTTTCAGTCATTGAAATGAAGCTGAAATGAAATGAAATATAAATATTAGGTGGAGAACTTAAAATAAATAAGTTTAAGTACTAAAATTACTAAAACTGAAATAAAAATAAATTAATGCTATATAGAAATGAAAGTAATAATAAAATGATGAAAGCACATACATTTACAAAAACTTAAAATTAAAATGAAAAAAAAAATTAAATAAAATAGAGTAATTCAAAATGTCAATAAATACTACAATATATAAATAATACTAAAATAACACAGCCCTTTTTGCAAATTTTGCTTTTTCTGTGCTAATTTTGCAGAATTCTGTGAAATGGTTTGTAAGGTGTGTTGAAAGTTTCAGTACTACATTCTTATTGGTAGCTAAACTTATTCAATAAACATGCAGGGGGCAGGAGATGTTTGCGAATAATTTAGGCGTTCTAACTCATATAATAGGCGTTCTATGTCCTTACATTAATATTATCATTATAACATTACAGAAACATCCAGATGGATGAGGAAAGTTCTGCACAGCCCTGTTCATCCATATGCTGCCCATATTTAACTACACAGCATGTGAATATACAGCAACTGTCCTCATTCCTCATTAGCTGCCATGTTTCTAACAATTCCCTGTCTTTTGTTCTATGTTTCACCTTTTTCTTTCGCAGAGGGAGAGGAAATAAGATTTAGAGCTGCAGGTGTATCTTTCTCTGACCAACAACTTTAGCCATCCAGCATGAGAATAATAGCAGAACGTCAGGTCAGTTCAAGGTAACTTAGTCAATATTCTTCAAACCTACTATGATGAACAAATATAACAAATAACAAATAACTGATGTGAGAAAAAAATTAAATAGCTGATGTGTGTCTGTAGCCACAACTGATGGTTTGAGGAAATTCAGAATTTAATATGAGTGTCCTTATAATCTTCCTTTTTCCAGCTTCAAGTAACTTGCTACTTTTATTTTAAAGTCACAATGAAAAAAGTCACCAAACATAATTGACCATTCTTATTTTTTATGGCATATTGCAGTAATCTCTTGCAGCAACTTCTCTTCTCTGATGACGTGTTTACTGGCGTGAGGGCGGGACAACCTGTCACTCACACGAGATCACAGCAATAGCAAACCACAACCATCCAATCAATTCCAGATGGACAAACTCAAGTCCCGCCCTACTTTTTTTTCTCACTTGAGAGACTGTTTATCTTTGAGAGAAGAAAATATAGCGAATAGGGAAAAAAAAACTATCGCAACTTCCCTTCCGACTTTAAAGCAGACAATCGTTTAAAAACTCACATTTTAGCTATGAATGTAATTTCTGTTATAGAATTAAATACCTTAATTTATTAATTAATTGAAAACTGCTATTCTATGAGTTGGAAACTCTAATTTTCTTCTGGGTTTTAGATCTACAAACTGAACAGCTTCATAATGAGGCTTTTCAATCACTTTCAATAGACCTCTGTTATACACTAAGTGACAGACGGACACCAGATGTTAGAAACCTCCATCTATGGACTTGATAATACTGTGCATATTATTAAAAATGATATTTTAATACACATTATTGGTTCTTCTTTCACTGCAAGAGGCATCTGGTGTTTAGCGGTGAAGCAGGATTGATCTTGCATGTTGAACGCATTAAATAATTCAGCTTTCTGCTCTTTGCTCACAATGAGAAACATTCGAGAGAATCCCATGTCAGTGTTTGTATTCATTTAGTCATGTTCTGTGGCACTGTGTTTGGAAATTTGATTTAAAACCCTGACAACATTGAGGGTTTGACCAGGGGCGTCATGCACTTATTTATAGACATGACCATGAAAAGACATGGCCAAAGACCAAATGAACAATTTTTAAACAACTAACTAAGAGTAAAATGTGTTAGTCTCATTTAGACCAATAATTTTACCATATACATTTTGTATTTATTAAGAGTTTTCATACGAGTTATTTCTTCTCAGTCGTGTTTTAAAAAATCACCTATTTATGTTGAACTAATTTATAGTTCCCATACCATTTACATTTGACAATGAACATCCAAAACTGAATATAAAACCAGGGTGTGCTTCTGTTACAGGATGCTGGCAATCAGTATCTACTCCCCAGTCATTCCCAGAGTGCACTGCTTGAACTGACCGAACCCTTGTGAGCCTCAACGTTGCCATGGGTCTCCAACAGTCACGTTTAATCTTGATCGAGCTCTCTTTGTTTGTTATTTTTTGCCAGGGACTTCCAGCCTTGCCATAGAAACCCGATCTTACGTGGTTTCTGGTCTAATACATAGTCGAATATCACTAAAATAGTCCACTGCATGATAATTACAGAGGCCGCAAATCAGAGGTCCCTGTGATGTGGACGGCTAGCCAACCTCTAAGTGGTACAGCAGATCTCCCAAATATTAAACCACTACCTTGCTTTTCCATCCTGGGCTATCTGTGTGTAGTGATGGGAAACGCAGTGGTGTATCAATGTGACTTTTGACTCTCGCCTGCTTATGAAGAAGCCAACAAACAGACCCACACTCTTCCACAGTTTAGCACACCAAACACTCTCTATCTTCACTGATGTGGCAACGGGGATAATAATTATTAGACTTATAGAAATATAATAGCTGGTTGTATTTGTACCATGTATGTGCCAAGAAGGGGGACCAAAATGTACTGTAACCTCTAACAATCATAGAGAAGCACAGCCAACCAGTGGTTGTATTTGAACTTAATTTAACGGCTGCGTGTGTCACAGATGTTGGCTGCAGTATTATACTCTGTTGAGGACAAACTGTGACAGGAAAATTAATTTCGAATCTGTTGTGAGAATTTCCAGGCTAATGTTAATAGCTTTGTCGCTATTTTGCTTCCATATTATACGTTTTCCCAGGGTTTTCTAAGAAGATGCGCTGGGCATCGCTAAACGAAAGACATGAGAATCTGTTTCCCAGAGCTACAAGTTGTCCAACTGAGTAAAATAACTGAACAAATGTTTCTAGATGTGTCCACATAGTCAAGTAGAATATATAGGGCCTTATTAAAAATATATATTTTGAGGTCAAAGCTTGAGCATTATTTAATATATTTATGTTAGTTATCTGTTTTTAAAGCTCAGTCGTTGACCAGCTAACTTGTATAACTGGAGCTTTAAAGCATACAAAATCTATTTTGTGGTTTTCTTATTTATTCTTTCATTATAAAATGTACTTAGATTTAACAAATTTGCCTTTTTGAGCCTATGTTTATAAGCAAATGCATTTGTCCAAATATTTAGTCTGATTGTTCCAAATGAGGCATAAAATCCATTGACTAGATAACTGAGGAGATCATACTATATCTACAGTGAATGGCCTATTTACATTCTTTTCCGTCCACCCTGCTCTACGGTCTAACAAATCTTCTCTGTCAAGCACGTACTTGAATGATGAAACAAAAGTAAACATCTGTTGCAGTCTGAACACTTTAACTGGATCTCACAGTAGACTGTGAAGAGATGTGTTGTTTTTACTCCTTTTCGGTTGCTTGCAGCTGTTTTACTGTAAACTTATGATGCATAACCTGGTATTTTGATCTTAAATTTCTGCCGTAGGTTGTGTCATAGCTTTAGACCTTTTTCTTCTGTGTAAAGAACATAAACATGCTTATATAGAAAGTTCTCGGATTTATAAATATATTTTGATTTAGGAAAAAGCACAGAGTTGGCAAACAATGCATTCATGGTACATTTTATCAGTTGTGTGTCTCCTGTAAATCAGACGACTTTGGACATTTGCTAAATTGCTCTATTTCTTTCATTCTAATTCTTAAAAAACAGATAAGTGATCTCAATCTCATAAATAGATGATGACGTGTCCTTTTAATAGACCCGTTTTGGGAGCCAAGTCCCCCTGCGGTCCAGCAGACGGGTGAGTTATCACGCTTTCAAAATTGTTCTTGACCCAAATCCAGCACCAATTCAAGTTTCATGTTGTTTTTCAAAAGCATGCGATTCTTTTTAATGCACTTTTGATTTTTCCCACAAAATACACAAATTTGGGTTTTCATAATTGGTCGTTGTCGTTACATATTTACATAATTAGTTGTTGTTCCATTAAGTCAATGCAAGCTACTTATTTGCATGTTCGCAAACAGATTTGTAAAGGAGTTGTGGGGATGGAAATTTGATTCATCTCAGTGACTCGAATCTTTTGAATCTGTTTAGCAAAAAGATTTGTTCAGAATCGTTCAATGACTCATTCACTAAGGGTACGTTTACACAACAACGATGTACTAAAAACGGAAGTGTTTTTTCATTGCGTTTTTGCGTACAGACGACAAGGTTGTCAAAATGATCCCCGTTCACATGGATCTGCGAAAACGATTCAAAACACTGTATTATGCATGCCAGGCCAGTAGTTGGCAATGTCACTTTGTAAAGAAAAACTTGCCTTATACTTGCCTATAAATTGAACACGTAATACACATGGGCATGACATCAACATTTTCAAAATTTGCGTTTTTGTATTTTTTGGTAGTTTTGAAGTTGTCTGTTTTTAAGGGACGGAAAATGTATGCGTTTCGGCCTTTCATTTACTTGACAACAGTGGTTTGGTTGCCTTAAAAAACGCAAACTTTTGAAAACAGGTTGCAAAGTACAAGTTTTTGAAAACAACACCGCTATTGTCTCCGTGTAAACTAAAAAAAGCACAAATTTGTGATTCTTTTGGGTTTTTCAATTGAATTTGTGGTGAATTTGTGGTTCTTGCGCAAGCTCAAACCAAAGCCATGCGTATAACACATGTGAATGAACCTCATTGGTTCTCGCACATCAAGAAGGCTTGGTTGAGCTTCTGTTTACCATATCTGATGTGTGTGTTGATGAACGTTTATTTGTGAATAAAAGCCTAAATTAAATGGTAATCATATAAAGCAATCGAGTGTCTTCAGAAAATTTTGACTAAACCGCTCAATTCATATGGATTAGTTTTACAATCTCTTTATGAACTTTTTGAAGCGTCAAAGTGGTAGTTGCGTTGACTGTCAATGGAGGGACACAATCTTAATTTGTGTTCCGAAGGTGAACTAAAGTCTTACAGGTTTGGAACAACATGGTGGTGAGTAAATGATGACAGAATTTTAATTTTTGTGTGAAATAACCCTTTAAGAATGGTATAAAAGCAGCTTTAGAGTCACTATAGTCAGTAAGAATTTTAATCTAACAGGTGTTCATGTGCAGGATAGAGAAAACCCTCCATGTGCTCTCCAACACAAATGTTCTTCACTGTCTTTCAAGTTTTCCGGCCAAACAGATACTCTCACTGAGACCTCTTCATGACTCACACATCCTTCCTGAAGTTCAAAGGCCAGGCACTACTGTCGGAAATGGATGAGCTGAATGATTTGGCCTCCTGCATGAACGGAAGCTGTAGCAGAATCATTTCCACCATTCTTGGGGTCGAAGGAAAAACATCTTTATCACCAAGGCACAACAATCTCCATAACAATAAACAGGAAGCAGGTGAGATATCCATTTGCGTATTTTCTGGCACTTGACCTTCCCATCTTTCCTTTTTTTGGTAATTCGTCATTTAACTTGCCAAAGCTGAGAGAATGGCTGAGGTGGAGGATGACTTTAGCAATGCTGATTGCTTTTTCAGTAGATCCTAAAATCTCATTTATATGCATAATGGCAAGAATAGGCTCATAAAAGGGGGGAAATAAGGGCCCATGGATATGACCCCTGCGTGTGACCTTGTAGGACCTTGTAGAGTCTGGATCTGCTTCTTACAGAGTTCTGTTCCACTCTTGGACTGATAAGAAACGATTAATGCTGATAAGAAAACAGCAACACAATACTGGAAGGGTGAACTTTTAGTGTATGATGCCAAAACTGCATACAATCTTTGTGTTCGCGATACACACATCCACTTATTTGCTCACGCACAATCACTGATAAATCATGCCACGTCATCAACACACATTTCTCATACACACACTACTGTACATGCACAAACATACACTAATATGCTAGTTCTAGCGTAATGTTGAGTGACTAGGCACAATGTAGAGGAAAGTCCAAGTGTTGTCCAGAGTTTCTTTCTTTCCCACGATGCTTTTAACAGTCAGGGCACCACAAGGAAGGAAGCTGACGGTGAGGTTTGTCGCCTTGGCAGAGGCGGCCATGTTGCTCTCCCCATGCACACTGTTGGACATAAAATAACTCATAGGAAGTTCTCAGGATTTTGCACTTCCTGTTTTCAAAAAGCCCATTTTGACATACAATACAGGGCAGTACAGTGATTTCAAAGACTTTCTTATGAAAAGCTTCACTAATCTAACACTGTTACACTAGTCTTTCAATATTATGATTCCATTTTATGTATACACTACCACTCATAAGTTTTTGAAAGAAATTTTATAAAGCAAAGATGCATTAAATTGATAAAAAGTAAAGACTTAATTTTAAAGACAACATTATTACAAAAAATTCTGTTTCAAATAAAGTTTTTTGGTCACACTTTCCAATAAGGTTCATTAGTTAACTACATTAGTTAACATGAACTAATAATGAACGTTAACGAAGATTAGTAAATACAATAACAAATGTATAGCTCATGGTTAGTTCATGTTAGTTAATACATTAACTAATGTTTAACTAATGAACCTTATTGGAAAGTGTTACCAGTTTTTTTTTTGTTACTTTCTATTCATCAAAGAATCCTAAAAACATATGAAAGTTTTTTCAACATTGATAATAATAAGAAATGTTTCTTAAACACCAAATCAGCTTATTAGAATGATTTTGTAAGGACACTGAAGACTTCAGCTTTGCCATCACAGGAATAAATGTCATTTTAAAATGTTTTAAATTGGAATATATACATATATACACACAGAGAGAGAGAGAGAGAGAGAGAGAGAGAGAGAGAGTGAGAGAGATGTACATAATTTAGAAATTATATAATACTTAATAATAAAACCAATGTTTCTGAAGTTAAACTTTAGCCACATGTGAAAAATCTCACATCATTCGACCCTCAAACCAAAAATACCATAAAATATGAGTGGATACTCACAAACATATACAGCAGTTAACTACTTATCCATCAATATTTCTGCACAGGAGTGAGAAACGGATACAAATGAAATCCAAAGTCAATGAACAAATATCCGCAGTGTAGTGTATTTTGGACTGACAGAATCACCCATGAGTTTCTTTTCAAGAGATCTGTGATTTAAAAGCTGCTGCTTAATAAAATATGTCAGTATCTACACAATGGAACAAATATCCCTACATTTTTTTTTTCAACTCGAATGAATCTGTAAAAAAGCCTACTGAATAACATTTAACTGCTACATTACTGGATTCTGAAGATGCTACTTTGCATGGTTCATAAACTCCTTATGCTTTCCGTATTCTCTATTATATCAGTCTCCTTCGCACCACTTCAGACCTTGAAGATCTTCTCATTAAACACACAGCCCAGTCTTAATTACATCATCTCTCTAAAATTATAAGCAATAAGGAAAAACACCAATAAAGAGCTCATTGCTTTGATTTTGATTCTTTTTATGTGCACATTTACACACACATCCACACAGAATCACAACAATTTGCACAAAGGCTGGAAAGCCGTTATCGGAACTCAGACGTTTTTCACTTTGAGGCGATTTTATTAGCAAAACCTATTCGAGTTGACAGATAAGACACAAATGTTTTCCTGATTTCCTGCCTGACATATAGGCATGAATTTTTCAAGATGTTGTGTTGAAATAAATCTTTCAGGATTTGATGAAAAACAACTGTCAAAGGCTGAATTTATTGAACTTGTCAAAAACTCTGAAACTGGTGAAATTCCAAGGTTTCTGAAACACTCTAAATGTGCATATTAAATCCATTAATAGATTATGAGAAGTAAATGATTACACGTGTGGTGTGGCTACAGTAAAAGCCTTGAGTTTGCTATATTTTGCCTGACAAAAATAAACTTATATACTCTGACTTCAGCTTAATGGTGCATTAAATTCCTCCTGGGAAGTTTGTATTCATGAGTTGGGATGTCGTAATTACAATTTCAGGTGCGTTCAAGTCACTTTGGTAGGAGCAAGACAGCGATGTACCATTTCTCTACTATTTGTACACTGCTTCTACAAAATGATGAATACAGAATGTGCATCAGGTTTTTATTCTATTGACGAAGTTTCTGTAAATTGAATTGTTATATATAACACTATGGTGTTTTATACATGTAACTTAGGGGCCGCTTACATGACACTGTTTTCACCTAAAATTTGAAAGCTTTTTATGCGTTTTGGCCATGCATTTACACTTTTGAAAGTTTTGAAAGTTCTGTTACCAAACTTTTGAAAAAGGGTTTCAAAGTGCAAGTTTTTGAAAAAGACACCGTAATCATCTCCATGCAAACTACAAAAACTGGTTACATCATGTGCATGCCTATTTTGTGTTTAGTCTATAGGTGCGCAGTGTTTCTTTACAAGTAACATCGCCACCTACTGGCCTGGCATGCATAATACAGCGTTTTCAATCATTTTCACTGGCTTAAAGAAAGTTCAGAGTTTCCCACGCTTACAATTCTGACCTTGGTCATGTGCATTCAACTCGTAAATACAATCTGACATGACTTGAGAGCACCATAACTTAAAGGGTTAGTTCACCCAAAAATGGAAATTCTGTCATTAATTACTCACCCTCATGTCGTTCCAAACCCGTAAGACTTTCGTTCATCTTCGTAACACAAATGAATATCTTTTTGATGAAATCTGAGAGCTTTCTGTCCCTCCATAGACAACTAAGCAACTACCACTTTGATGCTTTGATGAAAATTCACAAAGAGATCGTAAAACTAATTCATATGAATTGAGTGGTTTAGTCCAAATTTTCTGAAGAGACTCCATCGTTTTACTGTATATGATGAACAGATTTAATCTAGGCTTTTATTCACATAGTCTTATGGGTTTGGAATGACATTAATGGTTATTAATGACAGAATTTTCATTTTTGGGTGAACTAACTCTTTAATGGACTCTCACTGTCTTTATAGTCCAAAATCTGAACACTGTAGAGAATAACTGTAAAGGCAGCTATGACATTGTGAAAAAAGACATCATTTCCTCTCCTCACATTATGGAGGGTGACCTCATCCTTTATGTTTTAGGGAAGAAAGTGTGAACTAGAATTGTACCAGACTTTTGGCTGGAGAGGTAATGTTGATTGAAAGAATAAGGAAATTATTCAGAGTTTGAATAAATATTTCCATAAAAACATACCGTTACTAAAATGTTTTCCTACGTAAAATGTATAAATGTCCACAATTTCAAGTATCACACACATCAGAAATGGCTCTGTCCAAGCCAGTGAAAAGTCTGTTAGGACAGCCAAACTTAGCCTTGTGTGAATGGCGCTGGCACCTTAGACAGAAACCCTTATTAACTCTAAATGAGCCATGACAAAATGAGCTCACAGTGATTGGACTCACCATAGCTGGGACATTAAGCTCAAAGATTAAGATGGCTTGAGCAGGAGCCTTTCACAAAGTTTCAGGTACTCGTGTCCCATTTCTCCAAAAGATAACAACAGCACTGGTTGTAAATCAGCAATGGAAAAACTTCAAATGCAACATACAGTACAGCTCCACATGCGTAGGTTTAACTCTGTGAGATTACATTTAAATTGAGTTTGTGTTTTAGTATGGCTGGGAATTTGCATGAGCCTCTCTTAAGCTAAATTGGATTGCATCAAGACATAAAATCAGAGAAATAGTGAGGCTGATATCTGAAGGTTATGAACAGAAGCCAAGTGTATCCTAAACCTTGTGGGGAGCCTCTCCCCAAACGCTCGCACACGAGAAACGCAACGTCACCATCTGCTAACACTTAGCAGCGTGTATCATGAGTTCTGCGGTAAAGTCTTTTTACAACAGAATGGCACTGCAAAGAAATTTACATATAAGATGATTGAATGCTGATTTCACCTCATGGTTTATAAAGGACCTAAATATTTATGCCCAATATTCAGAATATAACTCTGGAGAAAATGAAGAACAATGAATGTGATATTTACAGTAAGACTAACACAAATTGTACCTTTTACATTCAAAGGTTTGAGTTGTTTAACACGGAAAGACTGTGTTCTCTTTTGCAGGTTTGTATTCAGGCAGCAACCCATCTCTCTACTTAACGCTTGGGTGCAGTTGGAGGGGGGTTGACCTGAAACCCAGGTTGATAAATGACCTTGCTGTCAGACTGATTCTCCTGGTGCTGCTGTGCACTTAGACTCCATCGGTCTGTGGGGTGTACGCCCACGCTCCCTATACTACAAATAATGCCCAGCAAGGACTAGTAGACAATATTTGATGTCCACTCACAGACATTAAATAATATGCAATGCTAATTTATTCAAAATCATTCAAAATCTCTACAACTACTATCAATGAATTCTAGGCTTTCACATTCCCAACCTTTTTTTTGTATGCCCAAAGCCCCAAACCTCTAATATGTTCCTCTTAATTAATATTATACTGTTTATAATTTAGCATCTTCAGTAATATTATTAAAATGCTCATTATTATACATTGAATGCACATATACAGCCATATCGCAAGGCTGATATTGCTCATATATATATATATATATGTGTGTGTAAGCAATAAGGTACGAGAGGCTGTGCTGTGTCATGAATAAGTCACGGCTGAAGGGCGTTGTTAGAAGTGCCACGAAGCAGAGTTCCTGCAACCCCTTCAGCCATGACTTATTCACGATACAGCACTAGCCTCGAGTACCATATTGCTTTTATAAAACGGTTACCACACAATACAAATATTAAACCCAAAAATATGTATCAATGCAACTTTCATGAAGTAAACTTTCACTAAAGCCTTCCTTCCGCCGGAAAAAATAGTCCCTGACTTTGACCTGCAACAGAAGTTACATTATTACGCCATTAGATGGCGGCAAAGACTGTCTTTATGAGTGCGTCAGTCAGTAGCGAAGACTTTTACATTGAAAAGACTGAATTGTTGTGAACACGGAACAAGAAGCAACTGACAAATGCTTTGACTAGTGCTGTCAGTCATGGGAAAACCCCTTAACTGTTAAAAGGACAGAATAATACATCGGACATTTAAACTGATTTTTTATTATGAACATAGGACTGAAGGAAAATGCTAAATCCGAATACAGGTAATAAACCTGGTATATATGTATGAGCAATATCACACGAGTAGTCTTGCGATATGGCTGTATATGGCGTATCACTGGCCGAGATGAAGCTGGTCTCGGCGGGTACACGAGCACTGAACGGCCGCTGACGGCCTGGAGCTCGCATCTCCGAAAACGTCTAAACAAAGTGTAAAACAGGCGCTATGATTAAATATGAGTCACATATTTCAGGTCTAAACAAAATTTTTTAATTATATATATATATAATTAAAAAATATAATTATTCATAGCTACCAATGAATAATTAAATAACTATTAAGTTGTATAAATTATACATTTTAAGTATTTTATAGCCTATACCATTTATAATATTTAATATTCATATATAATTTATTTACGAAGGCATGTATGCAAAATACAGCCTATATGCAAAAACATAAGTTACATAGGTAGCCTACACCACGAAACTTGGAAGAAGGTCTTGAATCTGGTTCTTTGTCTTGAAACCACTTCTCCAAGGTAGAGCATGGTGGCACTACAGTCTACAGGAACTAGTCTAGTCTTTTCCTCACAGTCCTCTTTTTTCCAGTGCTCCCCCTTTTGTACCGCTCCCCACGTGTCGAATATATTAGCAACCCAAATTAGGAGAGGCCGGGCCTGATGTGGGTGTCGGATTTCACTCGCGGAGGTGCGGTGTATCCACAGAGCGTCCAGTCCATGCAGCGTTGGATGCTGAGGTGACCGTTATACGGAGGTGCGCGTTACTATTAACACACAGAGGCGATCGTACGATATTCTGATCCCGTTTGGTTAATGGAATAGTGAATGCGGACCCGCTCACACCTGAGAGGCCAAGCTATTATTTGCCGGTGAAAGCAAGGAGTATCTGCTTGAGAATTTAATCTCTTTCCCATGGATTTAATGCTGATGTATTTATCTTAAAAACGATCCGTTTGCGGCTGGGAACGGGCTGGATACATCTGCATACAAATTGGATTTGAGTGAGACAACGGATGCTCACAGACAGCGGCGGAGCTCGTTCAGATGAATGTAAGAATCATTGTCGTTATCCAATCTTTCACTATGACTCAAGACAGTCTTCTTAACACTAATTCTGACACCTCAAGCGTTTGCTCAAGAGAAAACGTTTGGTTGCTGCAGGATTTAGCCACATTTTTATTGATCATTTTACTCATTTACATATCTGTGTGAGCAAAACCAATCGCTTCTTTGTGTTTGCAAGAGTGTGGCTTCATTCATTCTCCTTTACCCCGATGAAGTGACTGTATTCGTCCGCGTATTTCATGTCAGCTGGTTAAAGCATTCAGCTTGGATGAGTTAAGCAGGAAAATTAATGTTTCCTAAATGGACCGACACGTAACTCATAAGATATCGCCTCTAGGAACAATTTAAGAAGCTAACCCAAATCAGTAAAATGATCTAGACCTACTTAATGTTTAGTTAATTAACGAGTTGAGAATTCATGTTCTGTTCAGGTGTATTCCCGCAGGCAGGGTGCAATATGTGGGTAGTTTTGTGGTTATGCTAGTGGCTGTGGGGTCTTACTGTAGGCTACCTGTTAAAAGTATATTCGACAGACACGAAGGTTATATTTTTACATAGCCTACTCCACAAGGAAGGTGTCAGTGGCTTTTCAAACAACTTTTCATTAACAACAGAAATCGTGTTTCCATCAGCAAAAGGTGATGACATCAACAAAGGTGTTGATAAATAGTACAGTAGGCGTTTTTGCTGCAAAACAATTAGGCCTGCTATAATTAATCACTTCAACATATCGCAGGCTATATAGGCTATAGCCTAAAATAAACAACTGTTAGCCTTGAATTTGCGCGAGTCAAACTTCAAAATATTGAGCTTCAAAAGTTACATATAGCAATTAGGCTACTTAAAAATAGTTGACTCTGAAAGTCACTTCCTAATTCACACTTTGTCCGCAGGTGTTTCAACTAACGTCCACGTTAAAAGATGTTTTCTGATTGTATACTGCGTTCTTACCTTCACTCAACCAAGTATACGGTCCTGGATCCTACACTGAGCCACTATCTATTCCTCGCACGTATACCGAACCGTTCTCAGTAAATGAACAAGCGGAGATCGGTTTCTTCTTGAGCGGCGAGGCGTGCATTCTCCGAAAACAGACTCCCATTTTTTAACAAGAGACATATGTTTGAGTTTTTGTAGGATTACCAGTTTTTTTTTGCTCTCTTTCATCGTCGAATGCGGCTACCGGACGCGTAGCTATAGTATGTGCCTGCACGCAACGTAACTGCACGCACCTCACGGCATCAGAGCATGCCTATTATTTAGGTCCCTCATTCATACTACACAGGCTGTAATTAAGTATCATGAGCGTGAAGTTAAAAGAGAAGAGAGCAGTTCGCTCACTCATGTGTGAAAGGCTGTAACAGCGGTGGAACTGACAGAAGTAGCACTGAGGGGTTGTGAGCACTCCACAAGTACAGGGAAGTAGATGCTATGTGACTGCAGATGTGTATATGTGTAAGAACTTGCCAGTTTTGCTATGGGACCTCACTGTTGAGTTCTGTGGTGATTGCTTCAAGACTGCACTGCTTTAAATCCCTCCATTTATGCAGCGCTTAAAGAGTGATGAGAGAGAGAACTGGGACTTTTCATCATCATACATAATACAGTGATACAAACAGTGAAAAGTCCCAGTTCTGTATTCTGTATCATCACTCTTTGTATATATATGCATTAGTTGTGGGGATTTTTCAGTGACCTTTCTGGAGATTATATCGGTATGCCTGTAGGTGGCAGCAAGCGTTTTTTTTTCTAATATTATGAGTGAGTACATGAATCATTCACTGAACTGATTCGTTTTGTGTGTTGCTTGGAGACGCGCAACAGTAAGGCCCAGTTTCACTCGTGCGTTTTCGTTTTAAAACGCATAACTTTTGTTACGCCTGTCGTCTACACTATGCCGGGATTTTCGAACCTCGAAAATGGAGACTTTTGAAAACGCTACAGACCCCGTTTTAGTTTCAAAACGCAGGGGTTGCGTTTCAGTGTAAACTTTGCGTATCCTTGACAATCGTGTAAACAATAACATGAAGACTGAATTGCAATCTTTGCTGGCTTTGTCATTTTTAGCAGCCATTGTGCAGTTAAACTCTGCATTTTTTTTTAATACTGCAGCTACCTACATGCACAAGAGGCAACTGTTTACACTTGTACGCGCATGCCCAGTGTGCATGAACGGTCATGTGACATGTGTTTTCGGTCGTGTAGTGTAGACGGAGATTGTTTCTGACACGCTGTGGAAATGCCAGTGTAGACGAGGATCGTTTTCATTTTAAAACGCCATTTTAAAACGAAACGCACTAGTGTAAACAGGGCCTAAATCCTGCTTTAGCGGAACAAAAATTAGCCTATCTAAGGCCACATCCACACGAAGCCAGAGCTTTCCCTATCCAATCTTTTTTTTCCCTCATCTCAAGAAATATCTGCATACACACAAAACCACTGAAACCGACTCAAAACGATGTAGTATACATGCCAGATCAGTATGTGGCGCTGTAATTTTGCCACAGAGATACACTAAAAATGGAGAATAAGACTTGGAGCATGCACATAAATGTTGTGTGCTGTACACAAACTTTAGTAAAGCTTAGAAATAAAGCTTTACTTTGGTAAAGTTAATAGGCTCAGTAGCTTCTACATCACAAACACAAGCATGATTGATTGACTGTCAGTCATGATTGGACACAAGCTCTCAATTGGGCGGGATTTTGAACAAACAGTGATGCACATTATTGACAGCGCTTATAATTTCAAAACATCTCTGCAGTGTACACAGAGAGCTCGGCGATGGTCACTGGAAGTCTGTCTTTAATAGTAAAGCATTAGAATTTCATAATCGCTGTTCTTGCACAACGCTCTTTGCAAATGTTGGAAAAGTACAGTTATGAGCTTGGTTATTCTTACGTTTGTTTGGCAGTTTGAGAAGCAGATTTAATGAGCAACATTGCAGACACAATTTCTTAGTAATCTCACAAAATCTTAGTACATATTTTGCCATAAGTAGGCTAAGTGATCTGATATCTGTGATTCTTGTCTTTTACAAATCACAGGTTTGGTTGAAATATACTTAAAAATGATCCAGGTCTATTTTTAATATCTTAATAAAAAATTTTATTAGTACCAAATAAAGTACAAAAGTGACCATGACTGTTCTGGAACCTCTTTTCCTGCATCAGATCATAGCTGATGTGAGGAGCGCAGGGCACATGTGCTGCCTCAGCATGAGACACGTTATAAGGCAGTAAAAGAAAGACATACCCGGTGAGGGGGAATCTGTTCATACTGTTGCCCATCAACACTTGGAAACTGATCAGAGGCAACACATGGGGGGAGAGGAGCTGCTTGATTTAATTAGAATAAGCCAAGAGAATAGGGTGTGTGTTTCAGTAGGAGGGGATTTGAAACCACACATGACCACTTATTGCTTGAGGATCATTTGTGCAGCTTATGTACTTTGTATTTTGTTGAATGATTGCTATTTAATATGAATGTGTATTTGCCACCCTTTTTTTTTTAAAGACATTGAAACTCTAAGATTAGAAGTAAGGTCTGAACTCTTTGTTGGTCTAAGGGAAACCACGATTAATCTGTTTCCTGCAAACACCGCAGTCGGAAAGGGGAGAAATAGCCCCTTTGCTGAGTGATTTCCCTGTCTAGATGTAAGATCTCAAGGGTGTATATCAATTTCTCTTTCCTTATGCTCTTAATTGAAGCCTTATAATCATCCAAGAATTGTTCTTCGGAGGAAACTGTTTGTGTATGATTTTATGCACTTGCCATATCTAACAAAAAAAAGAAAAAAAAAGAAGAAGAAAAAAAGTATGAAAACATTTAATTTTTGAAGTTATTCTTGGATGTGCCACAGAATGACTCACCCTCCTCCCTCCATTGAATTGATGACAATTATTCAACCTAGGCTCGTTGGAAATACACGCCTCTACCTCAATTTTTTGCAAAACTTCTAAAACGTACCTATACATACAGTTCACTGCAGTTTCCAGCTGAAATGAACTCTAGACTAGAGGAAGTAAAATGCCAATAACTTTTATTCGTTTTCACACCAATTATGATTACAAGGGCAGATTATCAACTAATAAAGACTTATTTTCATGCAGTTCCTTGCACAATATGGCTATGTTCCAACTGCAGGTAAATGTGGCCCAAATCTGATTTTTTTGCTCTTATGTGACTTAGATCTGTTTTTCTCATAACAGTGTGAACAGTACAAACCACATAGAACCTGATCTTATCAATTCCGATTTGGACCACTTCCATATGTGGTCCTAATTCCGATACAGATCAGATGTTTTACAATGCGACCGCAGTCTGAACAGTAAAATCAGAATTTATGCCACTTTTACGTCACTTTAGATCAATATTCGTCACAATTCTGCGCTCATGGGAGTCACTTTAAAGTTATCAAGACAGTGATGTGTCAGAACTCTTAAGTATTACAGTGACAGCTCTATATACAAGCAAAAGATCTTGTATCATAAATGTTTAAAAACTGCTCTTTTTTCACAGCCTCTGTTTTTTATATTGCCTGCGCATAAATTCACACTATAAATAAACGCGAAATCGTTTATTTTAATGTCATCTGTGTTAACTTCTGTATGACAGTGTGCTGCATGATGTCTTTTTTTTATCATTCTTTTGCGCATGTGGGTCAGTCCAGGACCATGATTCGTTCACACTGGATTCTGATATTTAAAACAACAATGTGAACAGCTATACAAAAAAAAAAAAGCAGTATGAACGTAGCCAATGTTAAGACCTCTAAACGCTTAGTGCATGATTTGTAAACTAATACAGTTTGATGTTTGCATCACATAACCAGCTCTCCATTTGTATGGCTTTTCTGACTTAGTAAACTTGCTCAGTAGCTCACCTGGTACAACAATGCGCTTGTGATGTGGTCAGTTACAAGACCCATGAGAAAGGAGTCACGATTAAAAAGCTCCAAGACTTGTAGAAGCAAGTTAAAATGGCATGGTTACTGTAGTAGATTTGTTTTTATCTCACTTTTGCTTTTAGTTAACACTATCGGTTTGATTTAGTGTAGGTGTTAAGTTATTTTCAAATGCGATTAAGCATTAACCTTTTAGCAGTACTCACCATGCATTTAATTTCCAAACTGCCACAATGTGTACAACAACCAATATAATAAAATGTTGCCAGATTCACATTCATCCGTTTAAAATGAAACTGAACATGCTTTTTAGTGTCACTCACTGGACATTTTACTTGTGTGAAAGTGTCTCGAAACATGCAGGAAGCATAATTTTGCTGAAATGTCACCACAAGCACTTTTTACAATGAGCCTGGGGAGATGTAAAAACAAGACCTTTTTTTTCTTTTATATTTACTTGCTGTTCTTACACTCCAAGATAGGTAACAAAAACTATCTAAAACACTTTGTGTCGGCTAAATGTTCTGTTTTTAATTAGCTTACCTAATGGTTTCTATTGTTGGATTTTGGAATAGGCTCCCTGGCACTTTGGTTAGAGCCAAGCCATTATATCTAAGTGCTCCAGCGGCTTTTCTCCTGGGAAAGGTTTCTTTTTTCCATCTATGAAGCTAAGTGCTAAGTTCTTGCTAAGTCATTTGACCAAGTGGTGATCCACTCTTCTTGAGTGAGGTTGCTATATACCCTTTCAATGTAAAGTGCAACTATTCGTATTTGCTCTTATTTGTGTGCTTTATATTTAAATACTGATAATAAGCCAAACCAGGCTAGTAAGATACACAGAGGCACTCAAAAGGCTCTGAATGCTTTGCTCTTCTCTCACCTGAGCTGCTCATTTACTCAGCAATAATGTCATTGAATCATTGAGAGCTTCATTCACAATAATCCAATGGAGTGTTCAATGCTGTCTAAAAGCCCTTGACACCATATTTATTTAGAGTAGCAAACTTCAGCATGGTGGCACTGTGGCTTTGTGCTGTGTTTTACTTCTCATGGCCAGTAATGGTAGTTGTTCTCAAGCATCAGCACTGTCAAATGGACTGGAAACATGCATGTTTGTAGATAAGGTCCGAATTTGGACAAGTCAGTGTGCAATTCTACTGAGGCACAGTTCCTTTTCCTTAATAGAAAGGTACCACGGTGCCGGTGGTGGTTGCTCTGGGTGTAGGCCCTCTGTAATTCTAATTTAGACAAACATCTGTTCTATACATTTTAGCATTAACTACCCCATTAACGTCTAAGAAGAAAAATATTTTGGTAGTTTGTATTGGTCACATAATTTCATATGAAATTGACACATTTTTAGTATGTCATTAAATCTAGTATTAAAATATTCCATCCAAGTATACAGAATATTTTAAAAATAAATGATTTTTTTATTCTGCATTTCTTTTTTCCACTTTCTTTTCTTGCTTATTTGGTTTTATCATCTGCATTAATTAAAAAAAATATATATATTTTTTTAATTATTCACAAATGATAAACATTTAATTACAATTTGATGTGTAATTTATTTTAAATATTCAAATATGTATTTATATAGTCATCAATATTTATTTTTATTTAATATTTAATTTATGTGAATGTAAAATGTTCTGTGGAGATACATACTATATACAGTACTGTGTTACAGTGATTTAACTAATATGTGTCTAAATGTTAAACCAGTTAAAAAGCAAAGCATTTTTTTGTTTTTTCAGAGAATTTAAGATCTGAAGCAAATAGATGTCAGAGACATTTTATCACAAGTAGTCTAATACCCAGTTTAGTGTGTATAGTGAGACAGTGTGCTGTATGTAACCTAGGAGGCATGGGAACCTGAGATGTGGCATCTCAATGTTCAACGTTTGTTAAACAGTACGTCACTGCTTATTAATAATTCAGGGAACTTGTCTCTCTCACAGTCTCTCTTTTCCTGTTACATCCCATTCCTCGAGAAAGAGCATGCTGTACACCGACCCCGATCATAACAGGGAGACCGCAGGTTGTTTTTTTCATTCACTGCAGCTTTCTCTTACTTAGAGCACACAGTGTGCTTGGCAGGCAAAATAATGTTAATCTGATTACTTTTTTTTAAAATTTAAACATGGCAAATCACTCAGGGAAAAGGTAATTAACAATTTAATGTTTTTTTTTTTTTTTTTTTTTTTACTTGTGACACATATCCCAGTGAAACAGCTTTTTTGTCGTCAGTTGTGGAGGATATATAGCCCCGCCCTCTGCCGAGACATACGTCATGAAGAGAACAGATGGCACGTATAAATCATTTATAATAAACTGTCTGTAAAAATTAGAAATGTCAATTATGATTACATGGTCACTTTAAGACAAGCTGGACTTTTAACAAACCTGGGGTGCGTTTCCCAAAACCAACTATGGTCGCAAGTTCCATCATTACCAACACAATTCAACGTAACTTGCGACCATAGTTGGCTAACAATGCTTTTGGGAAACGCACCCCTGTTTTTGTGTACGATGGTGTGCTTTGTTTTTGGTTGGTGAATATGAAGGTTTGAACATGCGAACAGTCTTAGGATGTATGACCTGACCTGTGTATGTCTATCATCTGGAAATTCTTCTTAATGGTTAACCTTTTTTATGTAGTACATATATTTTATTATAAAACTATGCATATTATTAAATTAAATAATGTTAAATAATGTTATAGTTAAATTAAATAATGTATTATCTCGTATTTAAATGATTGTAATATGTAATTACACTGCATAAAAATACTATAGGGTGAATTCAGGGTGATTGGGACACTTTTTGCCATTGAGATGAAGTGGAAAAAGTGTCCCAATCAACCTGAATTCACCCTATATATAAAAAAACACTGAAAATTAAGTATGAAAACTGGGTAGCTTTCACTGATGATGAAGGAAACCTGTGTTTCTGGGGTGGCTAGCATGAGAAATGTCTCACCTGAACTTGTGGGGTCACTGCTTTAGCCCAAACCTTGTTTTTTCTGGACTTGCCTCTGATTGGAGAAGGAAATTTGGAAACATTTCTTCCTTGCTTTTTTGCCACAGTGACAAACTCCATATTTCCAGTTACTTTCTCAGGAAACCACATATCCTATTAAACCTGTGCCATGGAGAGACCATAAAAAACCAAACTAGTGTGTGCTTGTGTGGAGAGAAATGTCCAGAAAGCTATATTACACCAGTTCCTTAGGATTACGTCATTGTTGTCCAAACTGGGGGACAAACTTTTCAGTCACTCACCTGATGATTGAGGTTGTTTTTAGTCAGGAGATCTTTCCTCAGCCCATGTTTGTGTGTTAACTGAGAGATTTATGTTTTCTTGGGGCTGGTAAAACTCCCTTGAACCAATGGCAAATTCTCTATAAGAGATTTAGAGTTGGCATTGGTTTCAACCTTGAACTCACTCTTGATGTCTTAAGCTGTTTTGTTTAAGTGCATTGAGGGTCTTTACACGCTGAAGAAATTAGTAGTAATTGCCCTCAGAAGTGTAATCTCGGCCTTTATTCAAACGCGGTACAGATGACAGCTAAAAAGCGTGTGTTGGCTACCATGAGCTCAGTGAGTGAGTCACTGGTAAAGCACGCTGATAAGGGTTTTTATTGGACCTCATATCTTTAGGGTTTTGTAAATGTACTGTATGAATGGCTATCTTTGTAGAGAATTGAGTTTTCTTTGAGATATAGAGCGTTACAAGTCTAGTGCGGTTTCATACCAGGCACACAAATAGTCTCAATCAGTGGATCTCAACTGATTTTGGTTTAGGATTTTACATTGGACATTTTATGACCAAATATTTGAAGCTTTTCTCCTTCCATTTTATTGATTGTATATTAAACAGATTAAATTGAACATTTTTGCATTTAGCATTGTTTTTTCCTCCTCCCAATTAGTTCAATAAGGAAATAAGTTTTCGTCCAAAGTAACCCCTATATTTATTTCACTAAATTACTTGGACTTTGTTGCAAAACATTAGCATCTTTAATTATTCCTTGCATTTTATTTAAAGGATTCTCAGTGACCTGATCCTTCTTTGCTCATCTGTCACCTGCTTTCTCAGTCTTAGTGTAGCTCAACTGCCATAAAAACCAACTAAGCCATTCTCGTATCAGTTGGGATCTTTTACTAAGACCCGCCTGCCACCTTCACCGTTAAACCAACCAACTCCAGCCTCTTGACGACAGCTGGACGGCTAAAAGCAGAAAACCCAAGGAGGTCTGGCACTGTGGTTGTCTAAATACTGAACTGAGCGGGAGTGAATTCCATACCCATTTAGCCTGCGGAAACTGTGGCAACTGCTCATCCGTATTCAGTCATTTCAGACCCATCATAAGCATGGGTTTTGGTGAAAGATTTCTCATTCGTCCCTCAAATAGAGCCAAGTTTCTTAAACTGATATATCCTACCCTGCAATGGTTTCTGCATCATTTTCATAGCGCAACATGAATGTAATCACTCACAATTAGAGTGTTCTAATGCTTCTAACAAAAGTAATTAGGCTATCAAATTAGTTTTAAGATGTAAGTTTGAATGTCTTGAGGAAGATTCTCAAATCTCTGCGGTTTAACATGGCGGTAAGCTTTTGGCATCTGCAGAAATGTTGAACAGGACAGCCGGCCCCCCACAGGTTTTCCTCAGACGCCTATGTCAATCACTTAGTCTGGCCTCTGTTTATTCGGAGAGATCGTGATGGAGAAACCGTCAGCTCCACCGGCCCCCTCGACAACCTTTTTATGCTATGTATTTTAATAAGCCGTTAAATATAAGAATGAGACACATTGTGTGGCAATGCATTGTGGGCCTCCATGATCTCAGAATCTGTTTAAATTGGCTCAAAGTGGCCCCCAAGTGCCCCACAATCTCTGCTACTTTCATTAGACTGAACATTGGGCCCACCACACTTCACACAAATACCTATAGGGGGTCTCCTGATCCTAGAATTGTAGGTTTGAGGTTTTAACCCCAGATGCAACAGTTTTTTGTCTTATAATGATCACTTAAATTGTTTCGATTTAATCTGTGGGACTTGTGAGATTTGTGTTTCAGATCACTCATGTGATACAAACTGATGGTCATTGCTGTCTTTGTCCTATATGTCCTTGGACATGTGATTTGTGTGCTAGTTATACATGTCAGGCTAAGACCGTATCAGAAATCACATGTTAGTGAAGGTCTCGGATAGTTGATTAGGACAGACCTCATGGAGCCCTGCTAGTCAGCTGTGTTTGTGAGGTTAATTGTTTGTAAAAGCCTACCGTTTGAAGCACAAAACCACTCGGATGTGTCATACACATAGGAAAAATGGTTCAGACAGTAGACATCTGTCTGTGTAGTGTTAATATTTGTGATAAACAAAGGTAAAAAACATTACTTTTAAATCTTCTACCTCTTTCATAAACCTTTTGACTCATTGTGGCCACTAGAGGGAGTCTGCTCGAAAAGCCATGTATTGAAAGAAAACATTCATGTGGTTTTATCTGGAGGGCTTCTTCCTTGTTAAAAAAATGACACTGAAGTCCAGATTCAATATTTCTTTTCGTCCTTCAGTGAGTTCTGTGCATCTCACCGGAGAACTCTTAAACAGAACTGACAAGGACAAATTGCATTTGTAATCCACTTATGTATAGAGACCACAACAGCCCGCAGTGATGATTTGCCATCATTATGCATTGAGGTTTGGATAATACAGACTTTACCAAGAGATACACTACACAGCGCAAGTGCAAAGACTCCTGAGGTTTGTTGTGATTCCAGCCAAAGTAGTATAATTTTCTAATTGTGCTAGTACACTTCTTCAGTGGCGTATAAAATATCATCCCAAGTCTGACCATCTGTAGCAGATTGCTTCACAGAGGATTCAGCCTTCACACATATGACAAGAGAAGAGAAGCTTTCCAAACACATGCTCCAAACTCCTGTCTGGCCTTTCTGTCTGAGTAATGTCTTTCTGTCTGCTCAAAATTAGCAGCTAAGTTTTACTTTTTAATATGGCTTTACATTTTTTTTTAAAAAACGTTTCTTAAAAATCAACTTTAATGCTTTTTTTTTTTGTCTGGTTTTGGTTTGAATTGACTGTACTCAATGGATGAAGAATAACCTGCTAAATGAATAAATGTACTCAAAGAATATTATGTCAGTATCCCAACTAAACGTTTTTCAATGTGTTGGATATTATAGTGTCAAGCAAGAGAGGCTTTTCTTGCAATCTGGTGACCACCCTTTCAAATATGAATGATTCTATGCCACATGTCTTTACTGTTGGTACCAAAGCGCAAGTCAGTTCACTATAGGCGGCCATATTCGTAACATCCTGGGCAGCCATTTACTGTACAGTTATGCAAATAAAGTTGTTATATTACATTCCAACAACAGCTCAAATCAGGACTAAAATATGACAACAATGGTATCATAAATTGTGCTTTTTAGATTATCATATTAAAAAAGTCTGATCCAGCTAATGGGCGTATGAGTAAACAAATGCGATTGGCTCTTTTAATAGTAAGGCAGAACTACAGCCACCATTTTTAGTGTTACAGTTTATCTTGTTTGTATATGTACAAGTGGCGCATCTGCTATAATTTATCTGATGGTACCCTCTTATCTTAATATGACTGGAGAGAACATATATTTTCCATTAATAATAAGAAAGCAAATTAGGATTTGTTTTTTTTTTATGTAAAAGAGATGTCTTACAAGAGATGTCTTGATTATAATAGGTTTATTTTTTGATGTTTTATACACTAAGTTATTGAAGCAGTTAAGACTATCTGACAGCATCAGAGATGAGGCTTGTTGGAGCCATGGGAAATATATGCATGTGGATTGTATTTTGAAAAGGCATAGTGCATGATTAAGATCATGTACAACATATCAAAGCTGTGTACGTTTTTACTGCCTTGACTGGGGGAAGCCTCTCCTTTTTGAAGAAAACATACCTCTTTCTCATGCATTCCATTGATCTGTATTGGTAATTATGTCATAATATTGTGCAGTGCTGTGTTAATGTTATTGTGCTCCTCTCCTGTTTTGCAGGTGTGAAGAAACCTTGGCACGATGACTCTGTTTAATGGCTTTGGGGAAAACACATGTGGACAGTTCCGGATGTGGGTATTTTGGAGGCTAAGGATGCTTTTGGTGCTTTGCGTAGTAGTGGAACTGTTAACAGTAATGGTTGGTGGAGAGGGCACAGCAAGTATTTTAGAGCTTCAATTAGATGAGGAGCAACCTGCAGGGACGATAGTGGGCGACATTAGCGCTGGTTTGCAACCTGGAGTTACAGCCTCTCTATACTTCATCTCTGATCATGAAGGCACCGGCATTGGTAGTGATCTCCACATCGATGAAACCACAGGCATCATCAAGACTGCCAGGCGACTTGACCGAGAGGAAAGAGACCATTACAGTTTTATAGCTGTCACCATGACAGGGGTCACAGTCAAGGTCTCCATCACTGTAAATGATATCAATGACCATGCCCCCACATTCCCCAAGAAGAAAGCCTCTTTGAAGATCCCAGAGCAAACAGCGGTGGGAACCAAGTTCTCTCTTGAGCCAGCCACTGATGCGGATAAGGATCAGCTTACCGTACAAGGATATCAGATCAAAGAAGGCAATGTAGGACAAGTGTTCCGACTCGACACCAAAAGAGCTGCAAACAAAGTCCTTTACCTTGACTTGGTGGTCAATGGAGTCTTGGACCGAGAAAAGAGGTCCTCCTACTCCCTGGTGTTGGAGGCCTTTGATGGTGGATCTCCAAGGAAGACTGGACAAATGAGTCTTGACATCTTGGTGCAGGATATCAATGATCACGCTCCGATTTTCAACCAGAGTCGTTACAATGCCATCATCTCTGAGAGCCTTCCTCAGGGCAGCAACATCCTGCAAGTTTTTGCATCTGATGCTGATGAAGGAGACAACGGCCTTGTATTGTATGAGATAAACCGAAGGCAGAGCGACCCGGATCGCTACTTTGTCATCGACCCTCGCTCTGGGATCATTACACTCAATAAGCCTCTAGACTATGAGGTGAGGAAGGTTCATGAGCTGGTAGTGCAAGCCAGAGATAATGCGAGCCATCCAGAGATCACCAATGCCTTTGTCACAATCCACGTTCGAGACTACAACGATAACCAGCCAACCATGACCATAATTTTTCTCAGTGAGGATGGCTCACCCCAAATCTCTGAAGGTGCTCAGCCGGGCCAATACGTTGCAAGAATCTCAGTCTCGGACCCTGATTATGGCGAGTATTCCAATGTCAATGTGTCTCTTGAGGGAGGTGATGGGAAATTTGCCCTGACCACTAAAGACAGCATTATCTACCTCATCTACGTGGACCAGATTCTGGATCGGGAAGAGAGGGATTCTTATGAGCTTCGTGTCATGGCTACTGATTCTGGAACCCCGCCGCTTCGTGCAGAGTCCTCGTTTACGATTCACGTCACCGATGTAAATGACAACCCACCTCTCTTTGACCAACAGGCATATAAGCAGACCATACCAGAAGTTGTCTACCCAGGTAGCTTTGTGCTGCAAGTGACCGCAAGGGACAAAGACCAAGGTCCCAATGGTGATGTCCGCTACAGCATCCTACCAGACAAGAAAACGCACGCCAGTTGGTTCACCATTGACCCTGTTACAGGTATCATAACCACTGCAACCAAACTGGATTATGAGACAGACCCAAAGCCAAGTATCAAAGTAGTGGCCACTGATGGAGGACGACCCCCGTTATCCTCCACTGCTCTGGTAGAAATAGCCCTCCAGGATAGTAACGATAATGAGCCAGTGTTTGGAAGCAGCTTCTACAATGTTTCTATCAAGGAGAACACATCAGCAGGGACCTGCTTCCTTGAGGTAGGAATGATTATGTTTTCCTTTTACGTTTTGTACCTTATTCATCTGCTTCACTTGTATTATTTCTGTGATTTGATCATGTGATTGTTTCTGTGATTTGAATCTTTATGATTGTTTTGGCCATGATTTTTTTCAGGTTTTGCATTACTAAATTTAACATTTCATTTGGGCTGGGTATTCATACCTATGTCCTGATTCAATTAAATTCTGATTCACAAGCTGAAGATTTGATTCCAATTCAAATTGATTGTGATTGATTTGGATATATTTCAGTTATAATGTTTTGTTTTTTTTGTTTTTTTTACATACAATTCGATATGTCTTGAAACAAGATTTAGAAGTATTGTACATATTTGTTTTGGGTCTTTTATCTTGCTCAAAAGATCCATGGTAGTTGTGAAGCAATGAAAACTTGTAATTTTACTCACCAAGACAATTTGTAATTATGACATATGATTAGCAGATGCTATCCTCTCATAGAGAATTGCAGAAAGAGCTACTTGGCAGATGGTAAAATTGTGCTTTGTTGTTCTTTTGAAATGTTGGTTTAAGTCTGTTGCCGTGATAATTGTTGTCACCATGTGGCAACTGGGCCAACTGTGTTCTCAAGCTGTTGTTACCCCTGTGGAAAAGAAATGAAAATTGGGGCATGTTTTTTTTTCTTCAGTTTTTTTTTCGCCCAATAATAAGCAATTCCAGACTTCAAAGGACCTCCGTAATGTCCGTTTCCAACAGAAGCATCTGTTAAAAAATACCCTCCAGAACAAACTTTTTAGATAAATACTGGAATTCCACATTGTTGCTGGTTCATTTAACGTATATTTGGAAAGAGTCGCTGGTCAGTGTTTAGAAGGGATTTGGTATGTGGGTTTGCATTATGAAGAAGAAGTAGGAGAGGGAGTGAAAGAGACGAACAGAGAGACAAAGAGAGAGAAAGAGGCTTTGCCACACACATAGAGGGATGCATAAAGTTAGGAATAAAAAGGAAGCTGGAAGTGAACAATATACTGATTGGTGAATCTTGGAATGAACGGGTTATTAGAAAGAATTCTGTGAAACCAGAAGATATGCAAGTTTAGCAGAGAGCTGTTTAAATTTCTCAAAGCATTATCTATTTTAGTCACTCAACACAAACGACAAGAAAAAATGCAATGGTTTTTCTGTTGAAAGAATCTTTTCTCATTATTAGTCAACATTCTTTTAACTCATTTTAGGGCACAAAGCAGCACAGTTGTTTTTTCAGTACCCTTGTAATAACTTTCATTCCAGCATATTTCCCTTTGATCTCACTGGACCAAGTTAGGACACTAGGATGGGTGTTATTTTTTTATCCAGAACTCGTAGCAGCAGTCCTTGGTGGCACCAGGCCTCACACTTTGGCATGTATATCAACAAACTGGCTGTGGTCACTGGTTCTGACCCACTAAGAGACTGGACTTGGCTTGCCTTAGTGTTTTCTGCACTAGACATTGAAGACTTTTGGTATTTTTGTAAATCACTATTTGTCCATTCCTATTTTCATACAATTTGGAACTTCAGAGTAGGCAGAAATTTATGTAATTTATTAATAAGACTGAGGGGCGAATCACAAAACAGTGATGCTATTTTCCACAAAAACGTACATCTTATTTGTTAACCACCTACAGTCCAGTTTAACAAGGCACTAAATGCACTAAAATAACTCTACCGTTCTTGAGTGCAAAAACGTATCCTTTTTGTGTAAATTAGTAGGGCTGGTACAATACATTGATTCTCGATTCACGATACAAAGAATCTGGAGGGATTCTGATATTTTCTGATGTATCGTGATTCTCTCTTAAAACGATTCTGAGCTTAGTTTTTAACAGCAGTTGGCACTACGTGCTTTAGGAACATCTGTACACTGCTTGCTTCCAGGTCCTTTACACACACCACTTAAACCAAAATTATCATTCATAAAGTTTGAAAAGGTTGATGCGAATTAAGGGTGTTCACAGTACATTAATCTTGCATCATAAAAACATTCTCAGCCGAATGCACGAGCACTGTCCAGTACTCTTCTTCGTGAGCATTTGAGTGTGTGGTTAAAAACTATGCTAGAGCACCATCTGCTGTTAAAACTAAGCTCAGAATCGATTTGATAGAGAAAATATCAGAATCAATCCAGAATCATGTATCGAGAATAGAGAATCGAGAATCGAGCCCTATAAATTAGGCTCATAATACATTGTGCCTTGCTCACAAAACGTAGGTCTATTTTCCTGGCACAGTAATAGTCATGCTATTGCACGTTAAACCAAATTTTATTTAATAGAGATGTTTGTGTACTTTTTCCTATTGATCATGGCTGTAACTTTTCATTACATAATAGATAATATTGTTATATCCAAGATGGGGAATTGTGTTTAGAGTTTACACAATCTTTTCTGAGATATCAAATCGCACACTAAAACATCACAGACTGCATATATCAATAAATGCATTATTTCTTAGTGAATTTGCCCTTTACAGAGAAGGGATTTGTGTTTAATCAGTGTTTGTATGATGATAAACTGCTGTTACATAATATACATTTTTATCACACCTCAGAATAAACATGCATTTGTCTATAGGAATTTTAAGACATTGATTAGTAGTCTTGAATGACAGATTGAATTGATGAATGTATATTTTTAATAGTTTAAATTTCAACCACTATCCCCCAAACACAAACACTGCTAGTCCTGTCATTTCCTCCAAAAACATGCCTGTTTAACTAAGCTTATCTATAGAATAGAATGGTGTATTATTTACACACTGCTGAAAGAGAAAACTGCCTTTTATTTATATTTCGGTTTCCTTTCTTCTCCCGAGAGTAATTTCTCATGGAAGCAGTCTGCTCTAGTTTTCTGTTCATTGTTCTGGTGATCCGACAGATTTCGTGAGTAGGGCGCCCAAACCAAACCCTGTTTGGGACAGTCCCAGTTATGGCATGTTTGGATAAGAATGACCCTTCTGTATGTACTGGACAGCGGTCTCTCCACCCAACGCGCTCATGTATCAACCGTTGGGCTTTTCCATTAGTACCCCGTTACACTTAAGCTTTTATGCTGATCTCAGAGCAGATTTTATTTCCATTGTACAATTCATAAGTGTAAGAAACTGATCCCAAGCTAGTGTACATTGTCCACCCATTACTAAGATCGGAGATCAATTCCCTCCTGTTCACATCTGATAATAAATCTCTCACTGTTTGGTCTGATGCATTTAAAGTGTCTCTTATATGGTGGTCTGGAACATATAAGTTTAATTCAGAACAAATGAGAGAGAAATGGACTTACACCCACTCAGGACAAAATATAGACAAACAAATCTCCAAGTGTCATCAAGGGCATATCATTCTTTCAGTATGTGCCTTGATTATTTTCACATTTGAGAGAAACCATAGTGTTTATATGCTCTTCTCAAAGCGAAAAAGATCTTTTCCTGAATCGTGCCTTGGCAGCTCACGGTCATGTTGAACTGGACAGCTCTGGACAGTGCTTAAAACAATTCATTTGTATCATATGGATTTATTGTGTACTATGCATTTCTTTTTGGCAGGGTGGTGTGTTTATGTTCACAGGTGCAGCTAGTGTTACATTCCCCACATTAAACTGTAGAAAACACTTTTCTTCACCTGTTGAAGCAATTGTACATACTGTGGTGTTGAATGGTATTTTGTCCTAAAGACTAATCACATTTAATAAACCGGGCATTGGAGCACATCTGGACTGATGCTTGTAGAGGAAGCTACCTGGGGAACAGCTTCCTGTAACATAAGACCGGCCCCCTGGTGGGGTTGCATTATAAAGTGCCCCAACGGAAACAGGATCCAGACTGTGACTACCTACACATAGTCTGTGTCATTTGGCAGTAGAGCAGACAAACCCTTTTTGTAGTCGGTAAATGGTGATAAATTTATTAAATACCCATGTGAGTTGCCCAAATGCTCGATAAATCCCACTTAAAGTTTTTTTATGCTCAATAAACCGCTTTCCATTAAAGCACAACAATTAGTAAAGTCATTAAACAAACAGTTCACAAGTATTAAAAATGATCTTAATCTCAAATATGGGTTGAAATCTCAATCTTATGAACGTGGGGTGGCAGTATGCCTCATTTGTTTGAATTCTCACCCCATATGGCCTGTGGCTTCAGCCTTTTCTTCATTTCCTCTACTCTGTTTTTCCAGCATTGCATTGTATTATGTAATATGTTGGTTCTCTTCATGCTCTTTTTAGTGAAATACTTGCATTATCCTGTTTATTATGCAGCTCTTTGGAATGCTTGATTCTGATTGGTCAATTGCAGCAGCATTCAGCAGATGATATCAATAATATCGGTATCATATTGGTTATCGGCTATTAGAGTTTTCTTTATAGATATTTAATTGTGCATGCTCCCAAGATATATGTATGAGCATAAACAGTATCTGCAAAGTTACAGTGCTGAAAGTTAAATGCAAACGAAGATATTGTCTTTTAAAGAATTCTCTGTTTAAGGACTACAACAAACGGCTGGTAGGGACTACAACGAGCTTCTTCCCGAGTTGGTGACATCACTAACCTTAGAATTTACATAAACCCTTCCCCCGAGAACACGCAACAAAGGGGGTCAGGCCATGTTACTGCATTACATTACGTAACACAAATGCAATAGCATGTCATAAAAGCAAGATGACAACATGACAAGTTATAACCGTAATTAAACTGAACTATACCTGTTCTATCTTCATGCAGCATATATGCTCTGGCTTTGTAAGCATCTTACAACAGTTCCCACATGAGCGATTTATAGATTATCATGACAGAATGTGCTAATCAATTACTTTAAGATAGTTAACTCCATATCAGCTACATAAATTCGTCAACTAACCGTTCGGAAGCGTTCTGTTGCATTTAAAATGTTGTCACTTCTTCTTGAGTCTCTCCATCATTGTCCGACTCCATTTTGAACATAAAAGGCTGAACAGTTTCTGACATTTTCAGTGAGTTTTTGTGAGGTAATCGGCACTGCTAACACTAAGTGCTAACACAAACTCCTGAAACTCCGCCCCCTTTTGAGAGCAGCAGCTCATTTGCATTTAAAGGGACACATAAAAACTGAGCGTTTTTGCTCACCCTCAAAAAATTTAACATGCTATAAAAAATGATCTGTGGGATATTTTGAGCTAAAACTTCACATATACACTGTGGAGACATCAGAGACTTATTTTTCATCTTGTAAAAGTGGCATTACAGCACCCCTTTAAATTCACTTTTGAACACAAATTTAACATTTAACACATTTTTTTTATTTATTTAGATAAAATTGTGTAGAGTTTAGTGATCCTTTAAAAAAAAACTTTCAAAATCAAGTATTCCAGAGAGCTATGCACACTTCCAGTCTTCTCATGCCTCTGTTATTCCTTTATCTTCAATTCCGTTTGATTTCCTCACCATTCTTTCATTTCTCTCCATATTTTTCACACTAACACTCATGTGGCTGTTCGACCTTCGCTCGTTTGCTAGCCTGATGTCCACTGCTGTTGTCTCAGAGTAAAGCAGAGCAGCTGTGGCTGTATCTGGTGACATAGTGTTGAGACTGGCAAGCTTAGAGGTTTCTGGGGGCAGTGGTGCTGTTTAAGATCAGCTAATTGAATTTCATGATGTGTTGAGATGACTATTACCATGTATGAATCCTTAGGGTCCAGAACGTTGCTGTTGGAGAGTTGCTTCATGGGACAGCAGGTGGTTGATGACTTTAGAGGTGATGATTCCTTTGGGCGGTGAGGTCAGCATTGGGGATAATTTTCCCAGAGTGTCATATTTGATATAATAAGAGATAAAGTTGAAAAGCAGAGATGGCCCATCATGAATCACATCTGGTCTTTATCTGTAGATGGTTAGATACGATCTGGAATATTCTCATAAAATATTACATTATAATTGAGAAATTCAGTCAAGACATAAAGCTGTCATCTGAGAGAACAAACAAACACAGCAGTAACAGGATATACAAGTTTGTTTAGCATCTCAACAATGTAAATCTGTTTAAACACTCATATTTTTCCATTGTTCATTTCCTCAGTATTACAATTGTTCATGTCACAAAATCTGAAATCTAGACAACCGCAATTTTTCCACTGTTGTGTCTTGGCCTCGTTATGTCTCACATGTATAATTCTTTGTGGTCAAAAGGAGATTTCAAAGCAGCATTTCTCAAAGCGTCAGGGGCGCCCAAAGCCAGGAATCAGATGAGGCGAATGATGATAATTCATCAAGTAAGAATAATTAAAAATATACAATTTAAAACTTTAATAAAAGCAGAATTTAATCCTAATAATGTTTCTCGCCTTAGTGGGCTGTAACTCTGCCTCTGTGGATATGGTTTAGTGTGGGAGAAAACAATTTTATTATACTTTCATTGCTTGCAAAATGAAGAGAAATATCCTGCAGATTTTGCTTTAAACTTTAAACTAAGCTCCCACTCTTGTGAAGCAGTGCTAAATTCAACATATATTTGACTATTTTGCAATAAACTATTAGTTTTTTACTGTACTGTACTTAGTTTAGGTTCCAGTTCTCACTATTAACTAACTATTAACTACGACTTTTGCCTCAATAAACTCCTAATTAATCAATAAACTGCTTATTAATAGTTAGCAAGGTAGTTGTTGAGTTTAGGTACTGGGTAGGATTAGGGGTGGTAGAATATTTTCATGCAGAATAAGGCATTAATGTTTGCTTTATAAGTAATAAACAGCCAATATCCTAGTAATATGCATGCTAATAAGCAACTAGTTAATAATGAGAATTGGACCCTAAACTAAAGTGGTACCATTTTTTTATTTGATTGCATCATTCGCAGTGCTTTATGTGTAGTTCATTGCCTCATGAAAGATGTTAAGTACACAGTCTTGCACCTTTTGAGATTTGTAAAAATTGTAAGAATCCATATGGAGAAAATGAATGAGAAAAATACTTTGGTGCGAACGGGTTTTAAAGGGTTAGTTCACCCAAAAATGAAAATTCTGTCATTAATTACTCACCCTCATGCTATTTTACACCCATAAGACCTTCGTTGATCTTCGGAACGCAAATTGAGATATTTTTGTTTAAATCCGATGGCTCCGTGAGGCCTACATAGGGAGCAATGACATTTCCTCTCTCAAGATCCATGAAGGTACTAAAAACATATTTAAATCAGTTCATGTGAGTACAGTGGTTCAATATTAATATTATAAAGCAATGAGAATATTTTTGGTGCGCCAAAAAAAAACAAAATAACGACTTATTTAGTGATGGCCGATTTCAAAACACTGCTTCAGGAAGATTCGGAGCGTAATGAATGTCATTGCTCCCTATGTAGGCCTCGTGGAGCCATCGGATTTAAACAAAAATATCTCAATTTGCGTTCCGAAGATTAACGAAGGTCTTACGGGTGTGGAACGGCATGAGCGTGAGTAATAAATGACAGAATTTTCATTTTTGGGTGAACTAACCCTTTAAGGCTGTGAAAACCTCTTTTTTAATGTGTTGTGATGTCAATTTCACTGGGCTCAAAAAATGAAAATTCTGTTATCATTTATTACTCATCCTCATGTCGGTCCAAACCTCAAGACTTTTGTTCAACTTCAGAACACAAATGAAGATATTTTTGATTAAATCTGAGAGCTTTCTGTCTTTCTGTCAACAGCTATGTGACTACCACTTTGATATTTCAAAAAGTTCATAAAGAGACCGTAAAATGAATCCATAAATTGAGCGGTTTTAGTCCAAATTTTCTAAAGAGATACGATCGCTTTAAATGATGAACAGATTGAATTTAGGCTTTTATTCACATAAACATTCATCACCTTACACATCAGTTATGATAAAGGGAAGCTCAAGCATTGCTTGCTTGACATGCGAGAGCCATTAAGGTTCATTCTCGTGTTACGCAGCATGTTTGGAGCTTCGGCAAGAATCAATGAGGTTTGTTCACGCGCATCACACAGGTTCGGTTGAGCTTCTGTTTATGTTCGCTGATCAATGTTTATATGTGAATAAAAAGGGTGAGTAATTAATGACAGAATTTTCATTTTTGGGTGAACTAACCCTTTAAGCATATCTTCAACAAACACTCCTCAATCTCTTCCCCTCCTGCTAGCTTCTGTAGTTCATATCTGCTGAGCTAATGTAGATATCAATGCTGTGCTGCACAGAGGCAAAATTGCATCCAGTCAAAGAGCCTAATGAGGCTTGAATAAAAGTGATTATAATTTAGTGAAAGGGCAAATTAGGAGAGGTGACTAGAGATGGGTAATTGCACTCTTCTGCTTTTATTTCACACATACAATGCTTGCATTCACTTTTTCTTTTTTTTTTGCCATGCGTCACTCCTTTCCTTTCAAACTTTACTTTTTATTTCAGACTACAGTTCAATCTATGGTGTCCACTCTCCAAAATAAGCAGGTCTCTCCCTCCCTTTTTTAAGCTTTTCCCATCAAAGAGCTCCAATAAATGAAATTTAATTACAAAGCTACTGTGCGCACCAGACGCAGCCAGTAATAATACCTGCTGCATTGATTTAATGAACACGTTGCGGCGAACAGTCCATTAAAGCCCGCGGACCTTGAACCACAGCATGGTAGCGGTAATCTCTTCTGCTTTTGCTCGCTCCACCTTCAAGTTTCTGAACAACTGCCTTTATAAGCCGACGTGCCAATAAACGGGGCACATATACACACACGGTGCCATTAATTGTGGTCTTTCTAACCCATCCTTGCTTTTGCAGACTGTCAGGCACCTAGATTATCCCTCCAACACACCCAGTAATCTTGCCGTCACCCTGGTGGTCTCTTGTCTGACCTCCATCCCGCACGGTTGATGCTCTGCCAGCTGGCCTTTGTGAGATCTCGCCATTTTCTGTTACTTATCGAAGCCTCTGGCCTTCGCCCTCTTTCGCAGGACTGTCATTTCCCTCCATGTGTTGCCATTACATAATGCCCTGTCAGTATTTTTAAGGTTTGTTTGCATTACGTTTAAGAGGCTGTACATTAACCTGAGGTTTCTGTTTGATGGGAAAAGGAGCTTACTGCATTTTTCCAAACCTCACGCTGAGTTGATTCATCTACCCTTGGCAGAGTTTGGGTAAACTTGTTTGAGTTGGCATCCGAGCGTGGTTCTGCGAGATTTAACTTCGTGGAACAGACTCTGCAAGCCGAAGAGAAAGATATGGAGGTGCTTCCACTCAGAATTCACACATTGGCCCCGTTTTATTCCTCCCAAGCTGTCATACTTGCTCAGAGTGAATCATAATCAAGGTCTTGTATTCAAGCCAGATCAACTCTTAAGTACTGAATTACTTGCAGTGACTATCCAAATGAAGTTCATTGCTTATTCAGTCCTTATTTTACTTGTCTCCTTCATAAAGCATAGAAGCATAGAATTTGGAAAAAAGCATAGAAGCAAAGCCTTTGGAAATTCATCCATCAGTCATTTTTTTCAGCTGATTTGAGGTTGAAGTATTTTTATTTTGGCTAAAATGGCTTTTTAATCCTTCTGTGACCAATAAAGTTTTTGGACTTCTTGCATAGTTGTCCTAGTTTTGTGCGTACCGTATTAAATTTACTCTCTCAGAGCGGTGTGACACAAATGTTACAATGTGTTTCTTATCCTACTGTTCAAAGCGTTTTCAGTTGGCATGGTCCTTTCTTTTCCAGTCCACGTTTGTTTCAGATCAAGAAAGGACGGCCTCTGTAGGCCTATTGAAAATACCTTGGGCTGCAGAGCCTGGAAAAATAAGATTGTCGACCTCACGGTCTCTGTCAGCTTGATCAAACTTGTGTGGGACGCTTAAAAGTATTACAGTGAATAGGGGAGCGAGTTCCAGTAGCTGCGTTTGGTCTGTGTGGACCAGGCTTTATGTCTACTGTCACTCAGTGCCTGGAAAGAAAAGAGACGTTCATTTGAATTCATAGTGCTTTTTCAGATGGAGCCCTTGATTCTCGTGGCAAGTCTTAAGCCCTCTTGCAACTACTAAGGCTATGTTCACACTGCAGACAAAAGTGGCCTAAATCCATTTTTTTTTGCTCATATGTGACTCAGATCTGAATTTTTTTTTTTTTTTTTATAACAGCACAAACCACATGGAATCTGATCTTTTTGATTCTGATTTGGGCGACTTCCATATGTGGTCCTAAATCCGATACAGGTCTGATGTTTTGCTATGACTTTTATGTCACTCTGAATCGATTTGTCAATTCTGTGCTGATGAACATCACTCCAGAGATTTTACATGCCTAGTTCTTTGAATATTGAAGACGGCAGCAAAGTTAGTCAGTGGAGGGATGGTGAGCTGTTGTGAGCTTATGGTGAACTCATAAGTATTACGGTGACAGCTCTATACAAGCAAAACCTGAAGAAAAACTGTACAAGAAAAAGGTTGCTCTCTTTTTCCTCATCTTCGTCTGCATCCTCCTTATCACCTGCACACAAATTTGCTGACTTCAGTGGCACATCTCATTACACTTTACAAGTGTAAATGCTGACTTCAGTAACCTTTGTGTTTACTTTCTTATGACAGCGTGTCGTCTTTCTTTTGTGCATGCATGTCAGTTCAGGACTGTAACCAGTTCAACTTGAATCTGATATTGGCCACATTTAAAAGATAACGTGAACAGCCAAAAAAAAAAAAAAAACAACAAAAATTCAGATCTGAGCAATAAATCAGAATTGAACATTAAGCCTTGCAGTGTGAACATAGCCTGACTTACTAACTTAATGCAGGTTGCTCCAGAGGAATGATGTAACTTAAAAGAATATTGGGTTCAGTACAAGCATAAAGTTGATTGCCAAAATTATATTTTAGAATTTTTGAAAAAAAAGCAAAAATCAAGGTTACGGTGAGGTGCTTGCATTTTAAGTAAATGAATGTGGAAGTTTTAAAAGCAGAAATGTGAAGCTTGCATAACTGTTCAAAAGTTTTCAGTGCGTTTTTGTTTGTTTTGTTTTGTGAAAGAAATGAACACTTTTATTTAGCAAGGACACATTGAATTGATCAGTTGTGACAGTAAAGTCTTTCACATTACAAAAAAAATTCTGTTCAAAACAAATGCTGTTCTTTTGAACTTTCCATTCATCAAGTAATCCTGAAAAACACTAAAGTATTAAGCAGCACAACTGATTTCCATGTTGATAATATTAAGAAGTTTGTTTTGTCAGAACCAAATCAGCATATTAGAATGATTTCTGAAGGATCATGTGACACTGAAGACTGGAGTAATGATGCTGAAAATTCTTATTCCTTTTGTAATATATATTAACATAGAAAAGAGTTTTTTATTTTAATAATATTTTATAATATAGCAGTTTTTGCTGCATTTTTGATTTAATAAAATAACAAAAAATCATTTTTGGGGAATTCTCATAGTTTTAGGGTTTCAGGTTTACGTTATCTTGGCATCAAAGTTGTAAAATTGGACATAACTTTAGACAAAGGTTAGTAAGTGTTTTTTCCCTCACTAATATCATGATAACACACATATTGTTGGCATCTTGTGGCTGTACAGTATATTTAAAATACTGAGTATTTTAATATTTACAAATTCCCCATTCACTGCAACCAAGATTTTTGCTTCTTTTTTTTTTTTTTTTTTTTTTTTTTTTTTTAAAAGAATAGAGGGACAAGTCTAAATTAATTGGTGAGCAACACAACATTATCCCTCAACTGCTTTTGATTGAGCTTGTACTGAACCTGGAATAGTCCTTTAACATGGTCCCATTCTGTGGAAAGACATTCCGCCAGCTGCAGTCCTGTGGTGATAACCATTGTCCTCTACACTCCAGGTGATGATTTTGACCCTAGTTCAATGGCCGTCTATGCTGTGCTGAACCATTCATCATTGTTCCAGTAGCACGCACTGCTCTGAGCTCAAGTGTTTTGCCTCGGGATGAGTTTACCCCTGGAATGCAGTGCTTTCGTTGCTTACACGGAGAAAGCGGATATGAGGGTGCCCCGTGATTGCAGTAGAACTTGACCGGATCATCTAGCTCAACCTGCTCCACCTGCAAGCAGAGATCATTGACTTCTAATAAAGAGCCCTGCACCCCTCATAATGAGGTGGAGATGTTTCTTTTGCTCCTTTTCTCTTAAAGATTGGGTAAATGGGCCAGCGCTGATCAAACAGAAACATTTGATAAGATCTCTGGACTCTCGAATGTTCAATAAAAGCTCTCAGCTGCCTTGCGGAGAGGCTGTGCCCTTATTGGATTTTTTCCAACTAATCAATTCATATACAGGAATCAAACACAGATCATTCAGTTCCAGGTGCTGAAAAATAGCAGCAATGTGTCCCTGGATAACCCTGAATCTACACCGACTGCCAGATGGTTGTGACTGAACTGTTTAAGAGTGTCTTATGAGAGTTCTTATGAGTAGAAGCAAGAAGAGCAATGATGCAGTTAAAGGCAACTGTTTATGAGAGAAGTTGATCTGGGAGTTTTGTTTTGGTTGGCTGTTTACACTTTCGTACAGTTCGTACATGCACTTACACACATAAATTACAACCCCATTATCGGCATAGTTGGATGTGTGCTCTACAACAACAAATAACGATAAATCAGTTCATCAGGGAGGCTTTCATTCGCAGTTCAGATTTTCTTGGTCAATGACATTTAAGAGTTTCCTTGATAAAACAAAAAATTCTTAGAATTTCTTAGAAATGTACTCTTTGTGTTCATGTTGGTTTCGAAACCTGTTTCAAATTAATGGCTCTTACACACTGAATACATGTGAGTGTACACATCTGAATTATTTTCAAAAATATGTTTTAAATTATATTCTTTTAAAGGTAAAAAGTATATATTTTTGTAAAAATAACAATCTTGAATTACTAATACATAAATAGCATTGTTTTTTGGAGAGTCGCTCCACATGACATTTTAAAATCTGAACAAACCTTGATACAAATGACAAATTATCTGATATGAGAATAATTGTAAGATCTTAATATAAGAAATAGTAATAAAAGTTCATGCCAAGCTATTTAAAGTTTTCTTTTCAAGAATTTACAGATATAATTACTTTTATTAGGCTTTTTTCTTCATTATGACATCAGGACAGTTGTATCATTTGAAACTTTATGCTCCCCCAAAAGATTACCCTTCTGCAGTTTTTAAGCCTAATGATTAACTCCAGGTGATTAAATCCATTATATAAATCTATTATATATATGTACAGTATGTATGTATGTATGTATGTGTGTGTGAGTGTGTGTGAGAGAGAGAGAGAGAGAGAAAAAAAGGAGGGAGATGTCAGCATGTGGTGTGAGTTATTAGCAAGGAATTGTGCCAGTAGTCATGGTTACCATGACAATCCGACAGCGAGGAGGAGGGAGGTGGTGTATGTCTGTGGTGTGATTGTGTGTGTGTGTCGGTTTGTGTGTAGGGGTAGTAATTTGCTTTCGGCTGATGGTCTGGTTGGCAATGGTCCCTTTTGTCCTTTTTTAGACATTTCTATGTTTTATGCTTTTTTAAGTGTGTGTCTGCAGGTCTGCTTTATGTCTGCCTGGGCTCCCCTCAAGGACATGAGAAGTGGGTTAATACATTATAAGTGTGATCCTTTGTAAGTAAAACTTGTGCACAAACACACACACACACACACACACAACAATAAATAGCTATTCGATGGGGAAACAAAACCACTCCCTACTGTCTAACACATTTTCTTGAGTACTCTATCTCATAAACTACACACTCTTATCGAATTGCTTAAACCAGAGAATTACATGACAAAAGAGAGTAAAATGGAAGCAGACAGTCTGTGGGCAGTGAGCCATGCTGGTATCACACTGGTAAAGAATAACACCAGCTCTCCCCAGAGATCTCCTCTCTACTAGAACAAAGAGCTGTCCCTTCCTCCAGAGCTCCTTCACACACAAGCCGCCTTTCCACTGCCCATCATCTGTCTCTCCTGGTTTGAGTGATCATTTTGAGAAGAAAATTGATCTTTGGCTCAAATGTGAAACATTTAAACATGCAATTCTGCACAAGATAGTCATTTTATGGTGTTGAAATTTAAATTCCATAGTCATTTTGGGCTGGTTTGCATGTGGATATTCTTTTAATGATATTTATATTCTTTTATTTTGCAATAGATATTAGTCATAATTGTGATTGATGTCTTGTTATTGTACCTTGGTACACACACACACACACATATATTGATTTTTTTTTAAAAAAATTTTAGTTTACTTGAACTCATTTCCCCTCAAACTCATACTGGATGTGTGCTTGTTTTGTGTGGTTGAAGTGGTGCTGTATGTGGTTTGTGTGGTTGTTTAAGTATCAGGCTGAGAGTCTACATGCAAAAGTGTATGTGGGTGAGATTATGTAGGTGTGAAACAATTGCTTAATTGTTACTGTGCCTTAGATAATTATCATGTCTAATTATCATCATCTTGTTAAATCAAGCTTCTATAACTATAGAAGAGCCATACACATAATTAGCTAAAAGACAGCTTGAAATCTTTGTGGAATATTTCAGTGCCAGCAATCTGATCAAGGAAGTTTTCTTTCATATCCAGATTAGTAAAATAAACAGATATAGATGTATATGAGGTGATTGTAGATCCACATTCTGGCTTTTTTCTTGTTTGCACTCTGCTGCTGGGTTAAAACAGCATCAAAATCGATAGGACTAATATATACACATTACCGGTCAAAAGTTTGGAAACGTTACTATTTTTTAACATTTGAAAGATGTCTTTTATGCGCATCAAACCTGCATTTATTTAATCAAAAATGCAGAAAAAACAGTAATATTGTGAAATATTATTACAATTTAATATAATGGTTTTCTATTTTAATATACTTTAAAATATAATTTATTTCTGTCATGCAAAGCTGAATTTTCATCAGCCCTTACTCCAATCTTCAGTGTAGTGTTGTCAAAAGTACTGACTTAGATACCAAGTCGGTACTGAAATTTTAAAAATGTGAAGCTTTGAGTGCTGTTGAGTGGATTCGTAAACACCTCTGATTGGCCATTGTGTTCATGCGCTCGACATATATGTCTGTGATTGGCTACAATGATCAACGCACAGGAGCATTTGAAAGCACACAGAAGTGTTTGAATTTAAAAGCGTTTTGAAAGCGGGAGCGTGATAGACGCCTGCTTTCAAACACTCCCATGTGTATCTGTGTAAGCGTCTGGTGAAGAGCGTCATTGATGTCTATTTACAACATGTTTTTGAAGCGTTGATCATTGTAGCCAATCAGACATATCTGATGAGCATGTGAACACAATGGCCAATCAGAGGTGTTTACGAATCCGCTCAACAGTGCTCAAAGCGTCACATTTTTTAAATTTCAGTACCGTCTTGGTACCGAAGTCAGTACTTTTGACAGCACTACTTCAGTGTCACATGATCCTTCAGAAATCATTTTATGATGGATATATTATCAAGGACACCCAAGCTCCCAAAAAAATGGGGTGAAATATTTTTCCCCCCACAAAAATAAAAAATCATGCCATAGAGAGTTAATTACCATTTGCACCCTTGCTCTCCACATATCTGTATCTGTCATTTAAACCCATATTGCAACCACTATTATCCAGTACCTCTAACTTCACATCTGAATAACTATGTTTCTGTAATGTCTTTATGCAATTCTCCCAGGTCATCATTCATAGCCCATAGACAACCCCTAGAGTCATTAACACTTGTCTCCTGCATGCATTTTCACTGTATCAAGGTCATATTAAAATAGGCCGGTGCTTCGCCATCCTCAGGCTGCTAATGTTTCTCCTGATAATCAGAGCTATGATTGTGTTTTGTCCGTTTGACTGAAGCTGGCTGTCATTTCTTCACATAATATCCATTGAGTAAATGGGTGCCTTGTTAATTATTCTGGATTTGGTGTTGGTTTTGTTTGACAGCACACACAAAACAAGACATCTGTTCCTCTGTGGATCTCATGGATTTTGTAAGGGTAAGGGTAGTGGAGTGTAACGTCTGGGGTGATGTCTGTTGTCTACCAACCAGGTATGACTGAGTGGTCGGGAGAAAGAAAAAGGGGAGGGAAAAAAAAAGGATAAACAGGACCATTAGCTAGGTTTAGCAGCCTTGTTACTATAGTAACCGACACCCATGGGATGGCAGGTGTAGGGAAAGAAAACTCATGTAAGCTTAGGACAAACAGGATGTCGGAATGAAGGGTGATGGACTGACCTGCATTGGTGTTATTTGTAAATCTTTAATAGACCTTTATCAAGAGCACCATCTGGACAAATCCACAATTCATTTGTGGAACTGTTTATGCATATGTATGTATGTCACTACTTGCACATGCATGCTGTTTCATTGTTTATAAAATGTCATGTCACATGGCGCCTGGAAGGTTTTTGATTGTTCATAATGGTTATTCAAGCAACAGCTCCTTTACATCAGCACCACTCTGTGATCCTACTTGTGGCGTAATCAAAACCCGTAGAAATTGTTTGACAAACTAAAGGAACCCATAAACCCATTTTTATTTACCACAAGGGAAATTGGTCTTAATCCTCGGCAGCCTTATTTTCCACCGTATGAAATCTACGAAGGGATCACTGTACCTCCTGCCACACAGATGCAAACCATTATGAACAGCTAAAGAGAGAGCAAATCACTCCACCACAACCTGCAACACAAAAAACAATGAAAGCATGTAGGAACTCTGAGCGATTCTACAGTAAGTCTCTCCACTTTCCATAATCAAAGAAGTTTGAGTTAACAGTCATTCTGAGAGCAAAGCGCCACATCTCTCCCACCCCACCCAGTCTCAGAGCTGTGAAGTGATCTAATACAAAGCCCTTTGTCTGGGTGGAAAATGATCAAACAGGCGGAGGGGATTTCTTACAGGATTGGTCTCTTTTATATTTTCACACCGACCCAATTAAAACACACACGCTGTTATGATCCATGAGATGGTGTAACGGGAAAATCCAGTCTCCTGATGGAGAACACGACTTCCTTACTTTCATCTGAATGTTCGGTTCTTCAAACAGCAGCCACTGATGCTTCAGTTAATATGCAGGAGCTTGTAATTATTTGATGAATTTTCATCTGTTCTGACTGCATTAAGTAGGGATGTGGAATATATTGGAACCATATTGGATCAAAATTCAGATTTTTCTTTTAATTTATCGGTATGTACCGATATTGGATATTTAATTGTGCATGATCATTGTACACCTAAAGTAATCTTTATAATATATATATATAAATATAACACTATTAAATGTAATCTTTAGCTAAATTTAAATTAAATATGCATTTTTAATACTGTGTTATAATGTTTATCATTTAGTGCTTTAATTTAAATTTATTAAATATATATATATATATAATATATATATATATTTTATGTAAATGTTTATTTCTAGAATTATAAAAAAAAAAATATATGTATATATTATTTATATTATATTAATATTATTTAATAATAAAATAAATTAGGTTAAAATGCATAATGGTATAAAATACATTAAAAAAACACTTCTAAGCTTGAGCCTGGCAAGCTTAGAAGTAATTCAGAAAGAAGGGAATGTGAAACTTTGTTGATTGCTAACATGTATTAAATCCCGATAGGAAAACTTACAGTCTTTGATGTCTTTATCAACCTATGCGTAATGGTTTCAGACTTTTAGCTTTTTCTAATCTGAATAATGGCGCTATCACAGCAAGGCTGATTCTAAATGGAGCGGTGGACGCCAGTGAAGTCAGATGGTGCCGTAATTTTCAAACTGGATTACCTCATCTGTTAAGGAATCACTTCCTTCCTATGGAGATCTCAGAGCAGGAAGCTAACACCTCATGCTGATCAGAGATATGCCGTCTGGACCACAGTGCTGTTTCGATGCTTATCAGTAATCAAAAAAATTAGCATTCCTAATAGGAACATGCATTGTTATACCACAAACAATATAATAAGGGAACTTAAGAGGTGAAACTGGGAGCTCACTACCATCTGGATTGTGTTTGGTGAGAAAATATTTTTGTAGCTGTTTGAAATTGTAGATTTTGAGTGAATTAATTTTTTCCCGGCCTCCCCTGTAAAAGAAATCTGCACATGGTTATTTTTATTTTTTTTCAGGCTGCCATTTTTATCTCTCTCGCAAATGCATTTGTCACTGTTGCGCTGCAGGGGAGAGAAAAAGCGGAGACGAGACAGGAAGAGTGGCGAGGAGAAGAAAGAAAAGAGAATGAAGGGGAGTGCAGTGTAATCGTTCATTTGTCTTTGGTTTTTAACCTCCTGGCTCTGCAGATAATTGAGTTGAACAAAGGCGCAATTTGACAGTGCATCATTAGAAATTTGTTGTTGTTATTTTTTTCAGTGCAACCAGATCCAGATCAAGACTTTATGCTACCAGTAGGGAAAGGCATTATGAGCGACTAGCCTACTGCTTTCAATTAACAACCAGTTGATTAGTGATTTCAGGAGTCCAGCATTTTTTTTCCAGCGGCTAGCGTACTTTTCCAATTGTTTTCAATGGGAGCGCCATGTTTTTTAAATGCCAGGAACATAACGAGGCAATGAGCCTCTTTTTCACGTTCAAGTGCTGAGCGTTCAGCGATATTTAAACCGGTCGCCTTGAGTTGAAGAATGTTCAACTTTGAATAAAACCAAAGACTATAGATATAGAAAGACTGTTCACTCCTATTAGTTATGAATGTGAGAAACTGCAATGCGCAATATGGTAGAATACATCCCCGCCTTCTAAGCAAAGAATATACACTGACAAGAAGCGACACTCAATAGAACGTTCCATTGCAACACCGGCGCCCAGCAGCAGCCCTGCGTTTCCGCCATTTTGGGGTGAAAGCGACTCAGCAGTCCACTAGTTTCTATGGCAATATCAGCTGCTTTGTTAAAAAAAAAAAAAAAAACTTATATTAAAGCTAAAATCCAACCTGAATGATGACAATACAGAATAAAATACTATCGCTAGTGATCCTCAAATCCTTTTAACAGTTTATTTTACAGACTTTGTGCTTAAGTCTTCCACTTTTTTCACAAAACCTTTGCTCTCTAGAAACCCAGCCAGTTTCAAGTATTAGCATTATATAACACTGAATTAATACCAACATATGAAATTCAATTAAGGACATGCATCAGAAAAATTGGGAATGTTGGACAATAAATATACAGAATATAACAGCTTGACAGTTTTTGTGTTGTCTTATATTAATGTCCGTTAAAGCAAGACTATGTAAACAAAAAAGAGTCCAAAAGTGGCAATTATGTGATAACAGACACAGCAATGCATCATGTTCTATAAGGTCATTATGTTTGTAGTGTAATCCAGTAGATTAAAACGTTATTTCAGACCTAGTGGTGTAATTTACTATTACTATATTACTCCACTAGGTCTGCCTATATACGTTTTAATCCTCTGGATCACGCTACAAACATGATGATCTTAACTTTATTAATTATTAATTTATTAATTTACTATTAATAGTAAATATGTGAAGTTGCATAAAATGGAAATAGTAGGCTAACTACGTTACCTCAGATGTGTAATGATTGGATTCCACAACTGATAATATAAAAAATATATAGGTTAAGACAGTACAACATTTACTGTAGGTGTCATAAAATTTACTGAATTTGAGAAATTTTCAATTGCGTTTCTGATTTGGCTGTGAGATTCGCCGATTTTGGGTACGTAAGATGTTATGAATTCTATTGTCCAGTTGGCATTTTCACCCCAAAATGGCTGCTGCGCTACCGAAGCATCTTCTCGTAGCTGTTACCCAAAAAGGATCAGAGTTTCACCTCTTGGGTTCCATACTCTTTGTTCTAAGTAAAAGAACCAATCGCTCATTGATAAAGTTATTGCGTCACTGCAGCTGCCGTTAGAAGCTCCGGATCCCATAGAAACCTGAGACTCGCGCAAATAAGACTGCACATGCGCATTGGCTCGTCTAGCTTGAAAAATAAGCTTTTTTTAACACTATTTGAGCATAAGAAACAACATGTATGGGACAGTTCATGTCAGATTTTGTTGCTGATTTGAAATATGTTATTTAATTGTATGTTTGCCAAGCAGTTTTTGAGATTTCAGGATTCCCCCATTCAAATAGATGGGACTTGGTCTTGGATGCCCGAAATAGATGCCCGGAGGTGTTGCAAATGTGGCCGCCGAGTGAGCAGACTTTCCATGAAAGGGACGTAAAACGCTGTGCTCATCACTGACACTTTTTAGCCAGCCGTCCAATCAGAGTGGAGGAGGGGCGGGACAAATACAACACAGACCAATTGTCACAATATTCTTGCTGTACAACGACATCAACAAGCAGAGAATGGAACAAAATGGATGAGAAATTAATATTGCTGATCTCCGAACATACTGTACATAGCAAGTCCTACTCTACATTGTATCGACATTTTTAGTCTGAAACAAATTATCTGCGAAATCAGTTACAAGTAACAGTGCCGTGGATATTTCATATCATAGCAACAAAGCGTCTCAACTGAAAAAAATGCTGCGCGGCCCAAGCGCTCTCAAGCGCTCACAGATAGGCGCTTTCAGCAGAGCACCTACCATTTTCAGCTGGCTAAAAATGCTTTGGTAGACGCACAGCCTAAGTTCTGTTCCGTTGCACTCCGTCCTGCTGTTTTTGAATGCAAGAACATTCCCTGCTTTACATGCAATGTAATAATCCATCAGTAACTGATGGCTCAACCGGACTGAAAAGCTTTCATGTAAACAACTCAGTAGATCCGACTGAGTTTGACCCTTATGAAATTTTGATCTGATTGAAAGGGGTGGTGAAGATCTGAAATAATCAGGTAAATAGGAAAAATTGGGCATATAAACTCTTGAATCTATTTTTGAATTGTATTCAAAAATACTTGATGCACATGCTCTTTTTACATCATTCGTTTTACACGACAGACACTGCACTTCCACAGAAGTTTTGTTCTGAATATATGTAATGCACATTTATATGAATATTTGAATTGGATTGTAATGTTTATGGTACATATAAACCATCTTTTTGGAAACTGCAATTGTATTTAATTAATTCAGATTGACGAAAATGGGTGCATATTAACATAAATATAGTGTGGTCAGGTGAATCCAAAACTAACCTAATCATCCAGGGCTACCAGAAGACTAGTTGTTCAGGCAACCCTCCAACTAGCTGATTTTAAAAAATATGTTGTTTTGCCCTAGTTTTGAGACTCAGACTTAGTCCAAGGTCACCTTAATGTGTTCCCGTAAGGTCTCTAGAGCAACTCCATAAGATCAAGACTACAGATCTGGCACCTAGAACTGTTTATCCAGAATTTTCTTGTTGGTCTTACAAAGGTGTCGACAGCAGCATCCAGAGTTGTTAGAATGAGTTTAACCCTGAGCTCCTTTAGACCTTTGACCCCTGAAACTAAACTAGGCTTCTGCCGGTTGAGTGTAGGGAATTTCAAACTGAATTTAGAGGTCAAGTCAGAGCAGCTTCTACAGACCAGAGTCCCTGAGTGTTTGTAGCTTTTTAAGTTGTAGTAATATGACCGCTGACATAATATAGCAAGCATTAGTAAAATGATTGATAGGGCTGCTGAAGAACTTGGGAAATATTGTAGAGTCACGCAATAGCCTTGCTTCCTGGAGTATGGGGAGGCAGCTTTGATGAAGCAAAATGCAAAATTTCCCTCACCCGTAGCCATTATAACTTGTTGGATAACATTAGTCAACAAGAAATCGACATATCATCTCACGTCAGTGTTGATGTAGAAGTTTTGTTTTTCTCTGAATCTCCTCCAAACCTTCTCCTCTTCCTATTATTTGCAAAACTACAGTAATGGAAAACATCCAGACTGTTCCCGGCTGCTGTGAACCCTTGTGATATTTTTCTCACAAACCTCTCCCATCTCCAGCCTAAACAAGTCAGGTCTATAGAGCCATTTGCACCCTTTTTTTTTTAGCTCTTTGATGTCGCTGGGCACTTGTGATTTATTTTAAGGCAGGGCTCTGAATAAGACAATCTTAACATCCCTTAAGCACATAATGTCTCCGGAGGGAAATCTGGTGAGAAACGTCTCTGACATCACACAAGTGTTGCTCAATCCCTAACCGTGCAGTACACGATGAACACCTGGATGTTCGGTGTGTTATTGAGACCACTTTCGTCATGTAAACATTGTAACCTTTGTCTAAAGACTGCTGATGGTTAAAAGACCCTTGTCATATGGTAACAATCTTTTCACAAGCTGTTCACATGCCACCAAGTCATATTCATCCTAAATTGTCTTTGAAATATTAAGAGGGTGGGCGGCTGCCCTGAGCTAAACGTTCCCCTAAAATGGAAAAATGCCACATGACCTTCTTTTCAAGGTAATTAGTCTTCTCTATTTATTTGCGTAACAGACAACCAGGTCCATGGCAAATTTATGTTTTATACATCAGACTCCCCATTTGTCTCATGGACATGGGCTCCGGCAGTTTAGATTGAGTGCCGGACCAAAGCCCAGAACGCCTCTTGGATCCCTGGGCGTTACTCCACAATAGTGCCCTTGATGTCAACTGGTGAAAACGGCTCTTAAGTGGAATGGCTTCTTTTTGTTCTTAAGCTGAATTAGTTTTTATGCTGAACTGAAAAGAGAAACATTTCAGGCATAATAGTGATTGTTCTGGTTTTGTGGGGTGATGTATGGAGTGAGGCTTCAATGTGTGGCAGAGCTTAATTTATGTGCCCTGTCTGCCGGTAACAATGTGCGCTTTAAAGACTTCCATCCTCCACTTTCCCTTCCAGGATCTGGGTTTAAAGATTAGGAGTAATATTCATCTGGGTGTTGTAGCAAAACTTTCTTTCTTGCTGGCTTACTTCCTTATGTCCATCTGTCTTTCTTTCTGTCTTGTTGTATCTATCCATCTGTCCTTCTCACTGATGTCTTTTCTGTCTTTTCTTCCCACTATATTTCTTATAGGTCATCTGTTTATTTCTCTGATTGTGTGTCTTTTTCTAACTGTCCTTATGTCCTTCTATCTATCTGTCTTTCTTTTTTCTGTCTGCCCATTCTTCCCTTCCCTATCTTACTTTATCTACCCTTCCTTCCTTCCTTCCTTCCTTCCTTCCTTCCTTCCTTTCTGTCTCTCTTTGTCTGCCCATCTTTTATTTCTCTCTTTCTCTTTCTGAATGTATCATTCTTCATCTGCCTATGTTTAATCCAATACTTCATAGTTTTGGTTTAGCGACCGATGCCACTCCACATCTGGCCGTGAGGATGCTAGCCATGGAAACGTCAGTTTTGAGCAGACCAGCATGCCCCAGGGTATTGTGGGATGCTGAATGTCTCCCCTCAGCAGGAGGAAATGAGGAGTGTCTAAATAAAGCCGGTTTAAATGAGTCATAGAGAGCAGCATTGGGAGATTTAGCCCCACTAAACCCCAGCAGAGCAGACACAGGAGCACTATGGGTGCTCAGGAGTCCAGACAGACACTTTAAGGCTTCCTTTATCTATGGAAAATGAAAGTTCTCATCCCCAGAAAGTTCTCGTCTCAACTCCAGCTGACGGTTAGGTGTAAATGTATGTTTCTGTGCATTAGTCTCCAGTGATCTAATTTGGCCTAATTCTTGGCATGATGGGTGAAAGGCAAAATATATTTGCTTTTGTTGGAATATATGTTTGAAACATATGCTGCAGGGATATTTAAGGTTTGCAGTACAGCACTGTATGTATGTGCTGCCAAAACAGAGTCCTGGGATTTGAGTCTGGGACTATTTTAAGGTCAAACTGTGGCAATGTAGAGAAGCTTGGCAGCCAGGCATTATCAGGTCAGCATTTGATTTAGGAGGAAATTGTTGGGTCTGGAGTTTTAACTTACCTGTTTGTGCACCAACGGAAACATTCTCAGTCTCTAAATTACAAAAATGTAACACTTTTAAAGATAATCTTAACTAATCTCCAGATGAATATCCATTTTCATATTGTACATTACAATGTTGGGATGCTAGGATCTCTTTTCTAACATTTAAAATTATTGATATTAGTTTTTAATGTTTTATTTTTCATTCATTTAGATATGCTTTAAGTGTTTTAAAAGGAAACATGTTTCCATGGTGTAGAACATTATCCCTTGTTTTCCATGGTGTGGATGTTTTACTGGCGTTGTTTTAGGGAGACAGATTGAAGAGATCCATACTGATCCGAAACTTTCTGGTTGAGTTGAGTTTGGCTCAGTCAGCCTGAACAGACCGCAATTTTCAAGGTAGGAAAAGGGAAACATTTCCAAGCGGTAACTGAGTATTTATGGAGCAACTGTTTCCCTTAATGTATCCTTAATGTAGTGAAGACTTTGTGTCTTTAGGCAAGGACCTTTTTGGGATTATTTCTTGAGTCTCTCTAACCATGCAACTCCTATTGACCACGGTGGTCCGAATCGGGAAGAGAGTGCTGAGTTACTCTATTACTCCGTTACATGTCAGTCAACATTGTGGGAATAAAAGTCAGCAGTCCAAAATAGTGCCAACAGCGAGGATATGGATTTTGTTATATAGCAGATCAGTTACTTCTCTTTCTCTGTCATTCACTCACACACATAAAGAAGCTTATTTTGTTTCATATCAGATCCACAATAGCTTCACATCACTGTTGTTAACTGAAACATGTCATGCCAGTTATTGCCTCCGGCATGGCATAGCAATCTCAGATTTCCTCTTTTGGGAAATGATTCCGATCAGTCCAGTTTTTCATCAGCAATCTGCAAAGAAGGAAAACCGGCCGTTAGACTGGACTGAGGCCAGGTGCCCAAGATCTGGGCAGTGTTACTCAAGACATTTAGCAGCCGGCTTTAAGTTATAACTCTACCTGACAGCTTTATCCTATGGGCCTCTTTCACTTTTTCCCCTCCACATCTCTCTTTTGCTCCACATACAGTGTTCATTTGTCTCTTTTTGTCTGTCAGGGAATTTCAGGTGTGATGGTTTCTTTGGCACACCATTGCTGGTGCTCCTTTTAATCAGTTCTTCCACTCCTCCTCTGTCCGGCCTCCTCATCCATTATTCCTCCGAGTGAGAATGAGTCAGGCAGCTGTTTCAGTGGTGGAAATAAGGCTTTGAGATCTGCGTGAAGGTGAGAAATGACTAAATGTTGTGCCTAGTTACTTCCCAGAGGGACTATCCTCTTTAAACTGAACCCTGCTCAGAGAGAGTGGTCAGTTTCTTTAGCCACAGGGAGTGTCTATCTTGTTCTCTCTCTCCTTTTTTTTCTCCCGTTATTTCTTTTTCACACAAGAGGATACCATGACGGTTGATTAGGACTGAAAAGAACTGAGCGTGACCATGGATTGTTTTTTTTGTTTTTTTTTTTAGAGGTAACCTTAGAGCTAAAGTATTCCACGAAAAGAGATCCTGCCTGCTTCAGTGCTTCATCAGTGTAGATCTGATTTGATTTCAAAGAGTTTTTGTGGTGATTTACAATTCCTGTTGCCTCTACTGTGAAGCTGTGGTTCTCAACCTATTTTGCTACAGGATATTGATTTTACACTTTTACAATGGACAGAAAGTGGCAACCCAGCACAGTACTTTTATTTTATTTTATTTTATTTTATTTTATTTTATTTTATTCAGTCAAAGTTTCACTACTCTGAAAGTGCACCCGCTTAATATATGTTTGATGAAAGATCTGGGGCAGGTCACATCTTCTGCCAAATCAGTAAGCCGACTACAACAGCTTTTAGTTTCGAACCCTGTTTTCATAATGTCTACCTGATCAACAGATTGCTTTGAAAGCTGGATGTTGAATGCAGTTTAATACGCCCGTTATGTTTAAACCATTGCTAGACATATGTGAGGTTTCTGTAATGAAATGCACATGCTAGTTTTTGACCTTGCAGCTTATGCGGACCGTGCGTCATGTGAAGTGTCTTACTAAATGATTTGACATGCGAGCATCACAGCATTTCTTATATTAAGCTTATTATATTATTTCTGCTGCTTGAAACCAGCTGGTGACAGATACATTTAGATGGTAAGCTTAACCACCCTGCAGAAGGGTCACCAACATATTTTATACTTTGACTAGCTTAACCAGCAAGACTTCTCGGTCAACCAGCTTTTACTTTACCTCCCTGTAGCAGGACAGCTGTCACCCTGCCCTGCCTAAATTCTGTCACCCGCTTAAACCCAGCGTCCACACGCCAGGTGGAGTGGTCCCTGCCTCCAGCGAACACTTGAGGTACATTTAGTGTTAGTGCATCTGCTGTCTGCCCGGTCTGCTGAGCCAAAACTAATGACGATAGATTCAAATATGAATGTAGAGGTATTTGAGTGCCTTCTTTTATAATTGTAGAGCTTATAAATCCATAATCGCTAAAAAAGTAGATCCATTTGGCCCATTGGATGTCGACAACTCATTCTGTTCAATCAAACTAAGGACATTTTCCATTAGTTCTCCATTGGCAACATCACGTAATGGGAAAATGTGCATTATTAACAACAATGATCTCATTCCAACATGCTTTTTATGCATCTGGTCTATTGGTTAATTTGTTTTCTCTGGGATATTTGAGAAAATTGTTTTAATTGCTACCCTTAAACCTCCAACTTTAACTGTTGTTCCTCAGCTAAACGGAGCGAGGGCTTGAGAAACGCATGTTAAACAGAAAGGGAACAGGGGACGGGGTGAGGGGGGACTTGGGGGCCCCTCTCCTGTTTCTCCAGAGAGGGTCTCTCTTGGCAGACATGTGTAAATATCTTTACATGTCTGTTTTATCAATCTGAGGCTCTCCTCACGCTAGGCGCTGATTGGAGACCCAAGGCCATCTGTCAAGCCTGGATTTCAACAATTGGATTTCGTAAACAAGTCCGCCGGGCGCTAAACACTCTCGATCCCACATGTCAGGTACTGGTACATAGGCAGAGACCTGTAGCTTAATTATTGCAAAGGAATTAGAATTAATCAAGAAAAATAATAGTTTAACTCCAGAAATCGATGACCTGGGGTTTGGGTTTGATTTAGGGTTAAGTGTTTCACCTCTCGGGTCGACAAATGGCGAGAGATAGCAACTAAGCTCCTGCCTGCTGATCGAATTACAATCACAGTTTCAAGGGCAAAGGTTAGAGGTCAGAAAGTGAGCGCAGGAATGCAAAACTATGCCAAAAGAGTCAGTTTAACTTGAACCAATCATAATACCTAGCCACAAATCAGTACCAAAGGCCTTTTTCTGCTAAAAACCTTTCAGTCATTCAGTTAGCATGACAGTTACATGGTCAGAAGATGCCGTTCATAAATGACTCCCTGCTGCTAACATGTCTTTTAACATGGTTGATCCTAATAAGGACCATTCTTTCAGCACAACGCCATCCAATTAGCCAAAGTGCGACGTGGAGGGGAGGCCAAACAGTTTTGGCTGGGCTCACACTCTCTCTTGCTCTGTATAACTGAGAATGGCAGAAGGAACTCAAGACTGGCCTGAAATTAATCTGTTTTTGTTGCTTGTTTATGAACAGCGTTCATGTGCAGATGGCGTCTGGAAGCGATCTCTGTTTTGAAACCCAAGATTTGAGTAGTGGATTGACATTGCTGTCTTGTTTCTTTAATGTGCAGCGCTCATCTCTTTTTTTTTTTCATCCTCTGTATGGCATCATTATCATCCCACAGTGAAGGTTTTGCTCTTTGAGCGGGGACCCATGAATCTTGGACGCGTCTTACACGGAACAGTGTCGGGCTCAGCTGTCATAACTTTGTGACTAATGTAAACTGGAATGCCACAGCTGAGCCATAAGTGAGTGGAGCGGAGAAAAAACAAAAACAGAACAAAGTAAAAATTAAACAAACAGATGTAGAGAGAGACAGAGAGCATGTGAATGCTGGCATCATCGGGCAGTCCCTGAAAATGAATCAAGACGTTTATGGCCCACATGAAATGATTTAATTTAATTAATGTGGAAGGTCATAAAAGGGTTCCTTGATGTCTAAAGTGCTACTCTGAATGCATTTCAGCCTTTTAGTATAGAAAGAATGTCTTCCTGCTGGTTTTAACATTATTATGCACTGTGAGAATATTAGCAAAAGCAATTAAAAAAGCAAAATCATTCCGTCTTTGCTAACTTCTGGATTTTTGAGCGCCATGGTACCCCAAAGGCTGAGATGTAGGATATTACTTATGACATAGCTCCAATACTTGATTATAACTTGTCATAATTCTGCTGGTCAATTTTTTTTAATAAGTAATGACCACTAAACTGTTAACTGACCATTTCACATTTTGCTACAAAGCTATGAGCTTAAGATATAAGTTTAACGCTCAGTGGTCATTCATATCATTCAGTGGTCATTTTCTTTTCACATAATACTTTTTAGTTTAATAATAACAATTTAAACATCTGCCAAATTAGTAGCAAGCATGTAGTTCAGAGTGTTTTATAATTTATTACATTTAATAAAACAGCCACAGTGGCATTTTCAGTAGTTACAACTATTTACATATTTTGCACCAATTTTTCCTAGAAGTGACGTTTTTTTCTCTTGAACACAAGGGATCGAAATTTTATTTCATTTCATTTCATTTCATTTTATTTTATTTTATTTTATTTTATTTTATTTTATTTTATTATCGCAACTTGGATGGAAACATTTAATCATACACTATAGTAATATATAAACAGCTAGAAATGTATTTATTTATTTAATTTATCAGATACTTTTTTAAAAAATATATAATTTAATATTTTATTTTTGATTTTATTTTTTCATATTCCATTTTTTCACAATATGGATAGAGACATGGCTAATGATACTAATTTCTCACTCCTCAACACAGTTTGAAGTCGACCCAACGGCCTCATTGTCTGTTTGGCTTCTCACCTTGAGACGGGCCTTGACTGCTGACAGCTCAGACATCTTGTGCGAGTGTGACGGGGGCCAGGGAGGAAAATTAAAAACCATGTGATTGATTAAACCTCTTTGTTCTTGGAAAGAGCCCTTCTTGGACACATACACAGTCCACTGACTCGTTTTCAAGCTTGAATGTTCCCGTCACTCCTTTTTTCTCATTTTACTGCCTCTGTGAAGGCACCTCATCAGCAGAAACCTGAAGAGCTGTGCTGAGCTGATGTCATTGATTTAGCACTTCGGGTGCTGCCCATGCACTTCTAAAACACATCCTAGATCAGCCTCTCGAGGTAACACGAGGATAGCGTTTGTTGTTTTTTGGGGGGTTGTTTGCGTTGGTGTTGTGGTGGTGGGTTTGGACTGAGGTGTTTGCTCGGAAAGCCATTTGAGGGCACATTTAACATCATGAAAACAAAGTAACCACAAATTGTCAAATGTAGAGAACCGTTATGAATGTTACACTATGGAAATTATGGCTTTTACCAGTCTATATTTTCCATCTATGGCTTTATTGACCACATTACAGGCTGATGTCATACATTCAATCACTCGTTTTCAAAGGTCCACCACATCCACCCTTTAACCTCCAGAATCCCATTTGAAGGAAGCCAGATGTGTTTGCAGCGGCAGCTGCAGCATGACTTGCGCCATTACCTGTAGCACTAAGCACTGACTTTATTTGTCTCATCAATTTCTCTATTCGTATCCGCAGCCTAAACCCTTTGACCCCAGTCTCCACTTCTCTGAGAACACAGGTTTGGGTTTTTTTCAACCATGTGAAGGTTATTTCCCTGCCCTCCATGTCAACATCATTACACAAAGGGGAGGCCTAGACATAAGATCAGCAGAAGAGTAAACATACTCGAAACTGCAGACTCTCTGGAAGCCCGAAGAGCTAAACAAATAGACTATACTCTTCAACACACCATCCCAGCAGGCCCTGTGTGTGTGCTCACACGTTCATCGGTGAAACTAGTGTGTGCTTGAGTCTGTGCATGTCTTCATTTATAAGCACGTATTAATCATCATGTGTGAATGTTTATGTGCAGAAAGTCTTGTGATGTATAATACACAAATTCATCTCTTTATCACTGCACCTATCTTGATGCTGACATCATGCTTGGATAAGCAAGTATGTAAACTGTTTGGAAAAGTACTCTGATGGTTTAGCCTCGTAGATTCTCTTCCCTCTTGGGAAATTTCATGGCGTTTTGCCGGTTTATCTGTCCACTATCAGTGCAGTCAGGCTTGGGCATCACTGAGGCAGCACATAATGCTGCTGACGGTATCTGTCCGTGGTAACCTGTCCAGGGGTAATGGTCTCCCAGGGTACGGTTTCAGTCAAATGCTTCAATAATTAATTGCTCTTCTTCTGCCAACATTCAGGAAGCCATAGATTTTGTGTCTTGAGAATGCAAAGGTGTTTTAAGAAATTGCTATAATGAGATTTGCCTTCACATAAATCAGTTTCTACACTTCGTGAGTAGGTGATTTCATTGGAAGACCATGATGATCTAATGCAGATCTGATTCTGTTGTGTGTCTCTGTGAGCTGAGTACATCCAAAATGCTTGTTACTGTAATGTGATTCTGCTTAATGATTTGGATTGGACTGGAGTAAAGGCAGGTCACTAGAATTTATAAAACTGGCAGGACATTTGTGTTATGACACCAACAAGCAAAACAATACCATATTTTCTAAAGACCTCTCCAGTGTGCAGTGACATCAGTTACACTTTCTTCCTAAGTTGAGTACAAAAAGCAGTCTGGCGGAAGCTAGATATTTTACTTTATAACTTGTTAAATATGGATATTTTTCTTACACAAACACATTGCTTTGCTTCAGAAGGCCTTTATTAACCCCCCGGAGCAGTGTGGAGTATGTTTATGATGGATGGATGCACTTTCTTGAGTCCCGTTCACTGCTATTATAACGCTTGGATGCGTCAGGATATTTATTAATATAACTCTGATTATGTTCATCAGAAAGAAGAAAGTCAAATACACCTAGGATGGCTTGAGGGTGAGTAAATCTTGGGGTCATTTTCATTTTAAAAGTGAACTAATCCTTTAACAACTATTAATAAGCAGTAATTGCGAGTTTATTGAGGCAAAAGTTGTAGTTAATAGTTAGCTAATAGTGAGAATTGGACCCTAATCTAAAGTGTGACCATATATGTGTATATATGTATGTGTATATGTGTGTGTATGTATATACATGTGTTTTGCAGTGAGAATTTGGAGAGGAAATGTGCTTAATTGTCATGAAAATCAATGCAAAACATGATCTGGACATGTTTTCTTGAGATTTCTATGACACAAAAACAAGCATGTTCCTCATCAAACCGGTTGCATTAACCTCTCATACCTGTGTGCCTAAAACCTTCTTGAGGTGCACGAACCCCATGTGCTGGTGATTAGGTATGAGATTGCACTCCGACCGAGGGTGAAAAGGTCAAGTGTGCTGCAGGAGTCATGGCTTAACTGCTGCATTCGTTCTGCTCTCCGGCAACTGATGAATCCAATAGTGCTGACCCTCAGTTAACGTGATTGATTGGAATGTGTCATGCTGCGTGAAACGATCTTCCTTTGTAATGGCATTCTAGAGTTCAATCCTTCACACTGATAGATGCATTTAAACATCAACAGGCTCCGTAGGCATCTTGACACCACAGGTATAGGAATGCCGCACTCATATCAGTTTTGCTTTTACTACAATTTCACATCGCCCCACTGATAAAGTGTGCCAGATTCTTTTCCTATTGCTCTTATGTTGGTTGATGACCCAGCACATTTCAACCTCTGCAGTGTAAAGAGAGAAATTAGTTGTTGAGGTGCTGTAAAGGGAACCCTAAGGTCACATTGAAAGGCTGTACTAGTACTGGAAGATCTCTCTGTAACATTCCAGTGACCTTAAACTCACATTCTGGAAGCCATTACCTAAAATTACCTCAGTATCAAAGGCTTTTCTGTCTTTTTTTTTTTTGGTCTCCTGTCTACTTTTTAGTGCTAACAGCACTGCAGCCGGCATAGACGCAGCACTGAAATTATCGCCTTTGGATCATCTCTACTCAGTGCTCGGTTCAGTGATTTGAATCAAGTGCACAAACTCAAACTCAAGTGGAAAGGAACAATGAGGCTGTTAAGGTAATTAGGCTTTAAGAAACAATAGTGCTTTTCCTGTTTTTGAAAGCTGAAAACTTCTGTTGAACACAAAATTCAAAGAAAATTTGTGAAATCCATTTCGCAACACATTTTACTTATGCAAAGTGATGTATTTCCAATTATATGTGGGTACTACAAGGCTAAAGGCACAACTATACACCTATTTTAACACACCTATAGCGTTCATATAGCACACAGTAATATTGTGAAATATTACAATTTAAAATAACTGTTTTCTATTTTAATATATTACACAATATAATTTATTCTTGTGATGGCAAAGGTGAATTTTCAGCATCATTCCTCCAGTCTTCAGTGTCACATGATTCTTCAAAAATCATTTTAATATGCTGATTTGCTCAATAAACATTTATTTTATGTTTAAAACCGTTGTGGTGCACAACAGCATTCTTTGATGATTAGAAAGTTACAAAAGTTAGCTTTTGGAACATTATAAATGTCTTTACTGTCAATTTTGATCAATTTATTGTATCCTTGCTGAATAAAATTATTAATTTCTTTTAAAAAAAATACCTCAAATGGTAGTATATAATAATAATAATTAATTATGATAATATTATTATTGTTTTTTATTGTGGTTTTACTGATTATTGTAATGCCTCTTTTTATAGTCAACCTACAAAATCACTTTCCATACTTCAAGTTATATTCTATGTAAAGTTATGAAGTTTTTGGTATTCACAGTTGCAAAAATGTGTTTAAAGCCAACACTCAGTGCTGTTAAAACTCGTTCAGTGAACTGCTCTGCTACATGTTGCATTAATTATAGACATATTTAACATTTTATGACACATGGCAGGACGTTACTTCACAATACATTGAGAAATGTTAAGGTAAATTAAGTTTTGATATATTTAGATTTCACTGTAGATGGTAATTTATAACTTTTTTGTTACATTCAAACATGCAGACAGCGTTCTTTGTTTGTTTGTGGTCTCATGTCTGTTATTTGATGTTCAGAGACAGTTCCTGTCATTCAAAGCAATGTGGTTTCATTGCCAGCCTCCTCACATGGATGTAGTCAAAACAAGTTACTGAAATCATTACTGTCAATCATCACAGAGGCTCTGGCCAACACTGACATATAAGCACAGCCCTCAATATCATATTTACACCCTATCAAAAAATCAAAATGACATGGATTTTTAATTCTTCATTACATTTAACTTGTTTTTTGATTTTCTGGGGTTTAATAATCATCTCTGACTCATTCGCATCTATCCTAGTGGCTTATCCAATCAAAGTGACGCCCATTCATAGTAGTAATAGCCTGAGCTTTTGGCAAGCTCTCATGGAAGAAATCATAATATGCCAAACCCAGAGGAGAACAGCCGTGCCGTATAAAATGTCCCTTCACCCACACAAAACACTGTACTTACACCGATTACATGTTGTTTTTATGCCATAGTCTGAAGACGCAGATTGTAAAATAATTTGTACGTTTTTAGTGAAGATTCACGTCTACTTTATGAATCTACTTATGTGTGAAATTAGATATGAAAAGACCATTGTGGATCAAGACAAGTTTAATATAGTCTTAAAAGATACATTAGCCTTGCGTTTTCTTTCATTTACTCTAGGAGTATGGAAAAGCCATAGGTTGTTTGTTAGCATGTATGTTTACTCAAACATGACAGTGTTGATCCTAAAAATCCAACAAATCTTCAATCAGAAAACATTTAGCTTAAAAGTAAGCATGAAAACCTCTGTTAGCATCTGTTTTAGGGTGTGTTCATACTTGGCAGGTTTGATTTGATTAAAACAAACTCTGGTGCATTTGCTGTGCTAGTGTGGTTCATTTGAATAAGTGTGATCGCTGCCATCTGAACCCTGGTGCACAACAAACAAGTGGACCGAGACCCACCTTTTTATGGTGCGGTTTGACTGAAATACAAAAGCAACATGGACCAAAAACATCTAAACGAGCCAAAAACAGAATGTGATGTCACAAGATGCAACCCTAAAAAGGACATAATGCTCAAAGATACGTTGCCCATTACAGTTTGGTAAAGGCATCGGAACCCCCATTTCCTTGCGGCAGATCTTCGTTTGTGTGTAACGGATGAATTCCCAGCACTGTTTTGACTCCTTTACACATTTTATAAGCTCTTTGTGAGTTCTCAGCTTGTTCTACAGTATGTACGCACATACAGCAAGCACATTTAGCCCAACACACAGCATTGTTTTGGATGTTCGTTAAGTTCTGTCACAAAATACACTTCATAAAAGCTTTAGATTCAAAGTTAAAAATGACAGTGTGAACACTAAGCAAACCAGGACTAAATGTAGCATTTTCTTTTTGGTCCAGAGAGAACCAAGAGACCCAAACTACGAGTGTGAACACCCTGAGGTTTTTAGGCAAATAAAGCTTTGACACAGTAATCTCAAACATATTGAGCCATGGATGGCATGTTGTGATTATTTTTATAGCATCAAACTACGAAATGCTGATATTTATTATGCTCTTGTAATACTGAGTTATGAGGAAAACTGACGTCTGGACACATTGTTTCTTCTGTTTTATGATACTTTTTTTTTGTGTGGCAACAAACGTTGACAGTTTGCCACTCAGGTAACGCGTCTTTGCCTCTGAAGTTTGTGTTCGTAACACATGAGCTCAGTGTTTCCGCATTGTTAAATTGATATTTGTAGGGAGCCAAACGTAATGTCAGCTATATTAACTGCCTTACAACAATGATTTTGCCATCTGTGCTGTTTGCTCTTACAGAACAGCAGCTGTTCTTTGCTGCCAGGGGAAAATATGAAAGAAAAAAAGGGAAGCCCAGTGCATTATGAGATAGTGTAACCTACCGGTTATTAAAAATAGATGTTGGAGAAGATATACGTGCAAAGTTAATGTCTTCTCAGGATGGTTAGAGCCCTGAAGAAACGTAAAGGAAAGAAAACAGTCTGCAAATGAAGCCAGTATCGCATTAGCAAAGCTTCCGTTCTCTCTCCGCCAACAATAGACACCTTTTCCTGGTTTATTACAGAATTTCCTCCAAGGTTGGAGACTTCATTTTTTCCCTTCTTCAACATTTGTGAGGTACCACAGGTTTTTCCTGAATTACTGGTTTCTTATGTTGCTGTAAAGAAGTCAGTTTCCACATAGAACTTTTAAAAAGCTAAGCTCATGGGTGAATTCACATCCGGTGGTACTTTTATTTTGGAGAAAAGTGAATATATATGTCCATTTTTATCCCAGATTCCCAGTTGTAACAGTTGTAATTTAATGTTTAACATTTTTATTTTAACATTATTATGTGTGGTTTTCTTGATAAAAGTTAAAAGCTTCTTATTTGGGATGAAATGACCATGTCATTTAAGCCCTTAGCATTCCTAAGGTCTCTTTTATGTGTACCACAAGCAGTACAGTGGAATGCTAACAGGTTAATATCTCACCAAGAAAAAACATCAGAATGAACAAACATCTCAGGCTATTTTCAGGCCATTGTCTAATTCTGCTTAAGGAGGTATGTGTGTATATATTTTGTTGGACAGACAGGAAGAGAGAGGTGGTAGAAAAGGTAGAGATATACTTGCTGAGACGGAAATGGGAGAATGCCGCCTGGCGCCCCACATTTCTCCAGGGCTCTCACAATCACACTCCACGGGTCCTGGTAAAACATGCAAGAGTGATAAGTGAAACTCTGACACACATGGGCAGTGACTCACACTTAACAACTGGGTGGACAAACTGGCACTGTTGCACTCATTCTGTGCTGCCCTCAAAATTTTTGCATGTGCCAACACAACAAATCGCTAAACTATTCTGTAGTCTGTTATGAGCGGTGAAATCGCTCCCAATACTGGAAAAAAAAATTTTGCTTAGAAATTTCTTAAAATAATTACAAAGAATCCTCAAGCAACTTACTGAATTGAAGGGTTAGTTCACACAAAAATGAAAATTCTGTCATTAGCCTAATTATCACCCTCATGTCCTCCCAAACCCATAAGCATTTACCGTGTGCTCTCGTGTCAACACAACACTCACGAAAGTGGTAGTTGCGTAGTCTATCAATGGTGGGAGAGAAAGCTATCAGATGTCATTAAAAATATCTTCATTTGTGTTCCAAAGATGAACATGTATAAAACAATTACAGAATTTTCATTTTTTGGTGAACTAACCCTTTAAATGTGACATTTTGAAGTAGAAAGACTGAAATAGTATTTTCGTGTAAAACATACTCCAATAATCTTTATTTTATTTACAACTGCACAGTGTTTTTTCCCTCCACAATTCAAGAGGACTAGTGAGAATGTTTTAGATTTTAGATATATATTTGTTGGCCTTTTAACTCAGCTTAATGACAAGTGCTTTCTTGTCTAATTTTTTGAGTAACCAATGAATGGGATAGTTCTAGCAAGATCTAGCAAATATAAGCTTGATGAATATAAGCTGTTGCCACCAAATGAACCCACTCTCATTTGGCTTTAACTTAGCAATATTCTTTTATAGGCCTACATGTTAGAAACACAATGAGGTATAGCAAACCTGTTAAGTTGTTCACTCCAAGTTGTTCAAGTGACGTTTGTAGATTAGATTTTTTTTCTTTTACAAAACTGCACCATGGATTTGTTTGTTGTTCCATGAGAGAATGATGAATAACTTAAGTCTGTGATTCTGTCTCGGATAAGGAGAGGTCAGAGAGTTGCTTGGCCAAGGCTACACATGAGCTTAAACAAACTTGCTGTGTTGATCTGTTTATACCTTGACTGTTCATCTACAACACAAAGGTTGCTGAGTTGATAACGAACTGGGCCTGGCAAGAATATTGCGCCTCATTATGAGGGAATTATTCCCATAGTGCTTTGTGGAAAATATTTGGTAGAACACCAACAATTAAATACAATTTTGTGAAGAAAATTTAAGCCATTATTTGATAGAAATCTTGTCCTCTTGCCTTATGCATATATTCAATTATATTTCATGAAGACACATCAAGCCAGATTCTACGTCAATTGTGCTGAATGGTATTGGTTCTAATGTGCCATATGGCCAATTGCATTTGAATTTTATTTGAATATACAAAAATGCAAATGAGATTTTCAGTCAATAATGACTTTTTATTTATAAATTATTTTTTAAAAGAGAGTGTATTTTGTGTGTTCAACTGGTATTTCTGCAGCTATAGTTAGCTTTAGCAATCCAACTAACATGATATTAAGAAGCCACTATAATGTTATTAGCCAATCTGGGTCATGAAAAATCCTGATTTGTTTGATAGTTGTATTTGATTGCAGACACTGTTTATGGGCTGAGCCGTGTCGATATGTGCAAAAGACTAATGAGAAAAAAATGTGGTAGTATATGTCTGCGTGCATGTGTTTAGAGAGAGAAGATGGCTGGGGTATTAACTAACCTCGTGCACATAGAGGCCATTGTGCGCTTTGGATTTGGTGGCTAACCCAATCTGACGGCCTGGTTTAGAATAGGCCTGCAGGGAACCAAGTGTTTAAGGTAGAAATTTACAAGGCTGTGTTGTTTCTTCATCCTATGCTAGCCCATCTCTCTGGAGAGAGATGTTGAAGCCCTTCCACACCCCCCCACCACCCCCTCCATAAACGTCAGTCTCCTCAATCTCACATCCACTTCAGTAAATGTAAAAGTTGTGAAGTTCCCAGAAGTTGGCAGCTATTTCCTCAACATTGTTTTATTTGTGTCATTCAGAGTTAAAATATTGTCGAGATTTATCGTTTTGGGTGTTTGATTTTGAGATCAATGAATTAAATAGTGGAATGTGCTCACATTTGTTGTCTTCAAAGGGATGGTGGTGTGTTCGATCCCCTCATGCTCTATCATTTTTGGGACATTTGTTAAACATGGATGATTATTGTCTCCCTGCTTCAGAGGTCAGCAGGTCAGACCCTGTAACCCTGTATATGAAGCTATGCATCTTCAATTTCAGAAAGCTTTGGGGTTCTGGGTAACTTCTTGCTTTAAATTAGTAATCCTTGCACATGTGTACATTGCTGATTTACTAGTGGAAATGTGATTAATTGGAAAGACACTTCCATTAGCCATGTTTAATTGACGTGCGAGAACCAATGAGGTTCATTCTCATGTGTTACGCAGCACGTTTGAGCTTCCGCAAGAGATTTGTTCTCACATGTCCAGCAGGTTCGGTTGAGCTTCTATTTATGTTTGTTGATCAATCTTTATATGTGAATAAAAGCCTAAAATAAATCTGTTCATCATATAAAGCTATCATGTCTCTTCAGAAAATTTGCACTAAACCGCTCAATTCATTTGGAATAGTTTAACATTAATGTAGATTCATAAATGCTATTAAAAATTGTTGTTCATTGTTAGTTCATGATATCTGTCAATTAGCTAATGTTAGCAAATTGAACCTTGTAGAGTTATCAAAGAATTCAAATTTCCACTCATAATGTTGCAAAGTGAATGCAGCTCCACCTAAGTCAGAACTATATGGAGCTGTGACTAGACTTTGCTCAAGCTAAAGAAAGAACATTAGGGTGTCTCATCACGAGTTCTCTTGCTCACACACTTTTTTCTCTGCCTTTTATCTCACACCAGTGCTGTGCTGAGCCGAACATGACCCCGAAATAGACTGCCAGCTAAGCTTGATTATAGGATCTCTGTCTCTTATCTGGGGACTCCGTAGGAAAAAAAGAGATGGCAGGAGTCAAAGAGAGAATGTATAGAAGAGTTTTGCAGTAATGTCCTTGTAGAGGTCAGAAAATTTTCAGAGTCTGTGTTTCAGAGAGCTGGTTTCTGCATTACAGCATGACAGACCGTAGAGGGTTTTGTTTGGGAATGCCCTGGGGAGAATCTGAAGAGAAATATACATTAGCTTGATTATGAATGAAATCATTCAAGTGGAATTCATGAACGTGAGATAAATAGTTAGACACAATTTACACAAATATGCTGACCAACACACTCAGACACTCCCACAGGGTCATCCTAGGCTGGAAATACGTGCTGCTTGGGAGTCAATGAAGGGGCAGACGGAACACTCAATTCCGGGTGTTTTCCTGGGACAGGAAAAGAGGTTCACAGAATGTACAGAGCTGAGATTCTTGGAAGGAAGCATCCATTTGAAACATGCTGCTTTGTCTTTTGCTGTTAAGCAAATATTAAGGAGATGCAGAGCTGTTCCCATTGACAGTAGCTTTGTTTCACAGGCGGAACTCAGAGCCAAACAGTCATAACAGGCAGTTTTGGAACAATACCATCAGAGCCAATTCTTATCACGCTGTTTTCTTGGCCTATATTGGCAGAGTATTTGACCTGTGAGCGCAGGTGCTTGGCTCAAAGACTAATAATGCCTTTTGTACAACTATTTATTTTGTTTTGCAGCAAGATTTAATAAATATGAAACAAAATGCAATATGTATGTCATTGGATATGAGCACTTGGTAATAAATGATTTGTTGTCTTGGACAGCAGAGGGAATATGTTTAAAAAATTGTGTAGCAAAGGTCATTGTTGCTGTGAACTACAAAAAAAAAAAAAATTTTTTACAATTTTCTTAGTCAGAATTTTTACATTGATTTCTAATTAAAATATTTATACATCATTTTAAACAAGAAGATTTTTTTTGTTTATTAAAACAAGAAATAACTGTGCAATTACTACTTATTATTAATAGTAGTATTATATATATATATATATATACTGTGTGTATATATATATATATACTGTGTATATATATAATGCTTTTATGTAAGTTTATGGTGTATGTTGCTGAGACTGCATAATATATATGTGTGACATGTGTATGTATATGGGTTTATGTATAAAATAAGAAATAAGTATTTTTCGTATTATTATTGTATTATAGTATTATTGTATTATATGTTGATAATAATGAGCTCTAATTCGAGATGTTAATTATTTACTCTTATTTTTGCTTCTGAAGAAAATGTGTCTAAGGTTGTGTGTGTGTGTATATATATATATATATATATATATATATATATATATATTTTATAAACGTTTATGTAAAATTAATCACGATTAATCGATATGACAGCACTACTATATATGGTAACACTTTACAAAAAGGTTTCATTAGTTAACATTAGTTAATTACTTTAGTAATATACTATAGCATTTATTAGCATTTAATTAATTCATTAATTTATTTATTTTTAGGAATTAAAAATCTCTCATCCAAATGCACATAGTGGTGAACACCTCCAGACAGCCCTCCTAAATACTGAAGCATTGCACTTAAAGGTACAACTGATCTGTTCGGAGCCCACCCTGAAACCAAAATCCACTTTAGGGGGCTTTGATCAGCTAATCACCTTCCTGCTAGCCCTGTTTGACCGCACATATCATGTGATGATGAGAGCTTTGCACCCTGACTTGAAGTCTTTTATTTTGCTGGCAGTTCAGAGGCCCAGAGGCACAGTGATTTAAAGATAATCTCATCCTCCTCGGCTTATATTGGCACACAGAACAGCTCTACTCTCTCTAATTTTTCCAAAACATATTCCTTAACTCCTTGTTTGTATCCCATGTGTGGGAATGTGTGTGTGAGAGTGTCAATCCATGCGCATCTCCTACCTCAATAACACGTCATCTCCTCTGTGTATGTCAGTAACAAGTTCAGTTAAACCGGCTGTGGAGGTGCTGTGGGGAACCAGCAGGTGCGAAAAACGAACATCCACCCAGAATGGGTCCCATCCCGGGAGGTGACTGCAGAGGGGGTCCGTGTTATGTCTACAGGGTTTGATGTGATGGCTGGCTCTGTTTGCAGTGTTGTAACAGATGTTTTTTGTTATAATGGGACTCATAAAGCAAGTTTTGGGAAAGGATTAATTCTGAGGTAATTTAGTTCTGCTCGCTGTGCAGAAATTCTGGACAGAACCATATGAAGAAACACTTCAGCGTGAAGAGGGTTTAATTTTCAGTGGAACGGACATGGGCAGCACTAACCCTGATGAGAGCAGGGGACTGCTATACATACTGCAAAATTGAAACAATAGGACTTGTAGTGCGAATTATTCATGCCTGTCATACCACAAATATGGCAGTTAAATGCCATAAGGATATTTAAAATCTATGAGGGATTTATTGGTTCAGAATTGTGGGTGTGATGTACTGAGATGGTATCTTTTGAGTTAATCATAAATGTAAGAAAACAGACAGTGTGAGAGCCTCAAAGGCATCTCTTGTAATTGAGGTCATGATGATGTCATGCTCCTCATCTCTTTTATGAGACACTGACTTTATAGACGGTCTACAGCTGGAGAATTTAAGAGCTCTTCTCTCCTCTCCAACTTCCATTTTCCTTCTTTGGTGAATATAATGAAACTTTTATGAAGACAATAAAAAATCCCATTATGTAAAGAAAAAGAACTAAATTATATTTTTAAAGCAAATGAAGCCCAATTAAGGGATAATGTACAGTAGTGTTGTCAAAAGTATCAACTTTGATACCAAGTTGATTTAAAAAATGTGACGCTTTGAGCGCTGTTGAGCGGATTCGTAAACACCTCTGATTGGCCATTGTGTTCACAGGCTCAACATATATGTCTGTGATTGGCTACAATGATCAACGCTTCAAAAACATGTTGTAAATAGACATGTTTGACGCTCTTCACCCAGCTCTTGCACAGATACACAAGGGAGCATTTGAAAGCAGGCTTCTATCAACGGACTGGTCCACTGATAGATGCCTGCTTTCAAACGCTCCCGCTCCTGCTTTCAAAACGCTTTCAAACACTTCCGTACACTTTCAAATGCTTTCGTGCATTGATCATTAAAGACAATCACAGACATACAGTATCTGATGAGCGCGTGAACACAATGGCCAATCACAGGTGTTTACGAATCCTCAAAGAGTCAAATTTTTAAAATGTCAGCATCGACTTGGTATTGAAGTCGGTACTTTTGACAACACTAATATACAAAGGACAATTAAGCACTAATTGTACAAATATTTTCATTTCAGTGATGCAGAAAATATGACCTTCTTTCTGGATATTTTTTTTTCAATACAGACAGTTAATCTGGTTTGTAAAATAATTTATATAATATACTTTCATGAAAATAATATATTGATAATGTTATGAAATTAGAGGTGAAAAGTTGTAGCATATATATGTATATACTGTATTCATGTATGTGTGTATTTGTGAAAATAATTACTTATTATATATTATATAATCATATATATATATATATATATATATATGTGTATGTGTGTGTGTGTATGTGTGCGTGTGTGTGTGTGTTCATAAGTGTTGAAAAATGAAACATCTGTAATGTATATAAATGCCTTAATTTCTTTGTGGTTGTTCTGACGTTTGCTGTAAACCCATTTTTTTTTTTAGTAACAAGAGTTGGCAGTCGAGGCATCATTTTGTGGTTTGGTCCTCAGGGGACGCTTCCAATTAGACTCATGTCAAACACTAATCAGATAAAAGCTTCCTCTCTGGTCCTGATTTCTAATAACCATTTGCATAGAGAGAAGACCATTTTAACAAAAACAAATCAGAGGGCTTCAAAATGCGTCATTTTTGAGAATTACGCCATTTATTTTGCTTGAATTACTCCTCCTAAAATGCAGGCACCAGTCCTTGAATCAGTCCGCTTTAAGGTTGAGCGATTCTGCGAGGACAAGGTCTTGATTTAACGTTCCCTCGGACGTTTTCTGCACCCGCACGCACATACAAACACACGTGCGCTTGTAGCATGCATGTTACTCATCTCTCTCGCTCCGCTCTCGGCCCGACTCTCTACGTCCCAGCTGGAGCCTCATGACCTTTGACCCGTGCGCTATCTTGCGCTCAGCCGGCATGTTTTTCTTGGCCATTCCCAGAGCGTTAGGTAGCCAAAAGTGAAGAAAATAGAGTGCAAGTGGGACCAAGCTGGTGTGTGCTGTCTGGAGGATGTTTGTGTGTGTGGGAGGGTGTGCGTCTGTGCCTGCGAGTGCTTTATATGTGTGTACGTCTTGTAAGTTTTGTTATGGATGCATATGGGTGCGCAGGAAGTGCTGTACCACTCTGATAATTTATGACCCGTTTTCCACAAGGGAGAGACTTAATTATCTGCTGAGCATGTGGTGTAAACCATCGTGGTTTGCTTTGATCGAATCCGTCCGTGTCCAGAGGCTGTGACTAGGCTGGTGCGTCCTAGACAAGCAAGGAAGTAACGGTTACATCCGGGCAGCAGGGATTCGCTGACAGCTTTATTTCGGTTTGTGTGCCCCTGCTAAGCTCCTCGGAAATCTTTTCTCAACAACAACAGGGCACCCTTGTGGTAACAGGTGCTTTAAAAGTTTGAATTCTCCCCCAAACCCCCCTTTGGAGCATATAAGAGGCACATGTGTGAGGAGGTGGGGATTGATTGGTGAGCATGTGTGCATTTGGGGGTGCTGGGGGTCTAAATACTCAGATCTAATTATAATTTATAGCCAGAGAGTAAATGAGTTCAATTATGCTATAAAATCGACTGAGTGTAGAGAGAGAGTGATTTTACTGCCCAAAGGTTATTTGCTCATGGCTCAAGGGATTTAATTCAGTTTCAAAGGTTTCTCCTAAAAATAGATTGACATACAGTAACAGTATACAGCTATAATTTTGTGTATAGCATTAGGGATACCCAATATATTGCTGGTAATTTGTTATGTAGAATAGGCCGATATATTTAAGCCGATTAAACCGATTTGGGACACCCCTGAGGCCAGTTGTTCAAAAAGTTTAATCTGGATCAGAATGATCTGGATTTGGAAATCCCATGTTTTGGTATCCAGAATAAGGTAATCCATCTTTCAAAGCAAAATTGTATTGGATCACCCTGATCCAGATACACACTTTTTCAGATTACCAAATCTGGATTACTAGTGCTCTACAGAGCCCCTAAAGGGACATGGTGATTTCAATGCTTTTGCGTTCTCTCGGAAAACTTTCGCATAGCGCTCACCCGAGAAACCTTGCGTTCGCTCGCAAAGAACTTTTGACTGGTTCATTTCTTATGATTGTGCCAATATAGTTTACAAACAGTGATAAAAAACACTTCAAATTAAATATATTTTTGTTTGATATTTACTGTTTGGGGATTATTTTATGACTCCAAAATCTCTTTTTTTACTTTACTGTAGACTACTGAAAGGCTTAATAGGTATAATGTCCACTTCTAATTTATTACTTTAACAGTAAAAAATATATGTGTGTATATTACATGATGCAAATGTTGTATTTTTTTACTAGTTTTAAAGTTTTATTACATTTTTGCTCCTGAAATCCACCCTTCTGCTGGAATCAGTTCAATCCTGATTTTTTGGATCAAAGTTATTCCAATCTTACTAAAATGTTTTGAACAGCACAAACTGATGATTTGATCCAGATCAAAACCAAGATTGGATTTTGTGATCTAATCTGATTTCAAAATCCTTTTTTTTCTTTTTCTTTTGAACAACCCTTTTTCAAGATTTGATCCAATCCGATAGCTGAAATCCAATCAGATTACTTTTGAACTGGCCCCAGGTCTAGCACACACTTACATAGAAATACAATTAAAAGCAGCAGAGCTTCTGTAAACAGCTTTGACAGAGCTTTATGATTGGTCAGCGCTTTATGACCTTGTACGTGCTCATACCAGAACTGATTTACCGGTATTTACCAGGGCTTATGAGACATTGTTGAGATCTCTTCTGAACCTCTTGAGGAGACGTGAGATTACTGAGGCCTGTTTCTTAGGAGAAAATTCTTGGGACTAAAGTAAAACTCTCCCATTTACTCTCCATTTTATCTCATTGCTCTCACTGAGAAACAACTGTGATATTAGAGGTCTGATTTGTTGTTTTTCTTCTATCCTATGGGGAACCTTGACCTGCTTGGAATGTGGTCTGAATAAACTGCGGCTGGTTTTCTCTCGCCGTACCATCTCTGATTCCATAACTCTCTCTGTATCTCCTTTCTGGTACAAGATAGTTTAAATAAATGATGCCTTGTTCCACAATCAGCATTATACATTAAAACACAGACCTTCTAGTCTAAAAAGGGATGTCTTATTGTTTGTCATTGTTTCAAGAGATCTCCCATCTCTTCATCTGTTTCTCTCCTTTTCTTTTTGCTCTTTAAACAGTCTTTCCTCCATTAATTCATGTCCTCCAGATAATGTTCCCCGGGTCCTGATTGTTGATTCATATTCACACAGCTCCTTTGGGACCCTGACTGGGATTTTAACCCTTTAAACCATGTGTTATTATATATTATGATCAATAAGCTTGGTTCTCTTAATAAGTCCAGAATAAGTAAACAGTGCTTCTATTTCCACACTCACAAAGGTCTTGATCGGTCAATGCAGTGTAAATCAGGTTAAGCGAACTATACTGCGCCTTTACAAAAACAAAATCTAGTTATTGGTCGACTGAGAGCAATATGTGACTTTAACCTTGGATTTTGGCGGCTTACACAGTTGTCAGCTATCAATTGGCTGGCATTTACTGTGATTTCTGTGGTCATAAAAGTGTGTGTGAGTCACCTTCTACAATCTGCTGCATGTGTTCACACCGCCCTAATTCAATATGGCTTCCATTAGACAGATTGGAAGGGGTTCTGCTGAAGTGTTTTTCAAGGCCTTAACACTAAGCAGAACTCTCAAGGGAGGTGCTTTTTCTCTCCCTTCCCCCCATTTTAGCCTTCTAATCACCTTTTTTCTTCTATTTTCCCCCTTTCTCTGTCTTTCTCTCTTTCTTTCCTCCTCTCTCTAAATTTGCATCGTATAAGTGAATCCTGAGCAGCATTTGTGCCTGTGACCTTTCTCTCAACCTTGTTAAATATGAGTTCATACTATGTGATATTTAACTTCCTTTACTATACAACTAACTGTAGAAATACAAAATAATTTGACATCTTGAAATTTGAGCTAGGCTTTATATATAGAACTTTAATAATATGCTAGCAATGATTATATGTTTGTGATTTATTAAAATTATTCAACATTGTTGGATTGTTAATATCACAAACAGCTTTAGAGTTGGTAAGTTTGATTCATTTCCATGAATCAGTTCAACAATTAATTTGCATAATGACTCGGAAATGTTCAACAAAGTCTGTGTGGCTGAATGTTGTTTTAACATTTTGAAAAAAAAAAAATCATTAAATTAGATTATATAATGTATTATATATATATATATATATATATATATATATATATATATATATATATATATATATATATATATATATATTTATACAGTGCTGGTCAGAATTATTGGCACCCTTGGTAAATATGATCAAAGATGACTTTAAAAATAAATCTGCATTGTTTATCCTTTTGATCTTTAATTAATAAAATTAGCAAAAATCTAACCTTGCATTGAAGGAAAAGAATTGAAAGTGGGGGGAAAATCACATTATGAAATAAATGTTTTTCTCCAAAACACGTTGGCCACAATTATTGGCACCCTTTTGTTCAATACTTTTTGCAACCTCCTTTTGCCAAGATAACAGCTCTGAGTCGTCTTCTATAATGCCTGATGAGTTTGGAGAACACCTGACAAGAGATCAGAGACCATTCCTTCATGCAGAATCTCTCCAGATCCTTCAGATTCCCAGATCCATGTTGGTGCTTCTTCTCTTCAGTTCACTCCACTCATTTTCTTTAGGGTTCAGGTCAGGGGACTGGGATGGTCATGGCAGAAGCTTCATTTAGTGCTCAGAGACACAATTTTGTGTTGGTTTTGATGTTTGTTTTGGATCATTGTCTTGATGGAAGATTCAACCACAGCCCATTATTGGATTTCTAGCAGAAGTGGTCAGGTTTTGATTTTTTTTATCTGTTGGTATTTGATAGAATCCATGTACCTTCAGCAGAAAAATAGGCCCAACATTAAAATCCAGTGTTATATTTAACTGTGGGCATGGGGTACTTTTTATCCATGTGTGCACCAAACCCATCTGGTGGGTTTGCTGCCAAAAACTCTTTTTTTTAGTTTCATCTGACCAAGGAAGCCGGTCCCGTTTGAAGTTCCAGTCTTGTCTGACAACTGAATATGCTGGAGTTTGTTTCTGGATGAGCGAGGAGGATTTTTCTTGAAACCCTCCCGAACAACATGTGGTGATGTAGGTGCTGTTTGATCATTTTTTTTTTTAGGCTTTCTGACCCCAAGACTCAACTAATTTCTGCAATTCTCCAGCTGTGATCCTTGGAGAGTCTTTGTCCACTCAAATTCTCCTCCTCACTGTGCATTAGGACGATTTAGACACACGTCCTCTTCCAGGCAGATTTGTGACATCTTTAGTTGATTGGCACTTCTTAATTATTGCCCTGATAGTGGAAATGGGGATTTTCAATGCATTAGCTATTTTCTTACAGCCACTTTCTATTTTGTGAAGCTCAACAATCTTTTGCTGCACATCAGAGCTATATTCTTTGGTTTTTCTCATTGTGATGAATGAATAAGGGAATTTGGCCTTTGTGTTTCCTCATGTTTATACTCCTGTGGAACAGGAAGTCATGGCTGGACAATTTCATGTTCATGATCACCCTGGTGTGCTAAAAAAAATTAAATATGAATGGGAATATACTTCAGAGATATTTTACTCATAAAAAATTCTAGGGGTGCCAATAATTGTGGCCAACGTGTTTTGGAGAAAAACATTTATTTCCCCACACACACACTTTCAATTCTTTTCCTTCAATGAAAGGTTAGATTTTTGCTAATTTCATGAATTAAAGATCAAAAGGATAAACAATGCAGATTTATTTTTACTTTGATCATATTTACCAAAGGTGCCAATAATTCTGACCACCACTGTATATATATTAATTATTATTAATAAGATTTTTACTGTAACATTTTGAACATATTATTATATTATATTATATTATATTATATTATATTATATTATATTATATATCAAAGGTCTGAAAAATGTATTTAGCTATCTTGCTCAACCCTACGTAGTTTGAAGTACTTTAAATTTTATATACAATTTTTACATTTATATTATTTCTGAATTGTTCATTATTGTATCATTAAGGTCTGTGCAGTAGTTCGCTATGTTGTAATCCCACATCAAAGGGTATTTCACAAAAGCAGAGCTTTAGTTGTAAAATTGAATTTCATATTGAGACTTATTAAAGTAATTTATGTCACAGTCAAGGAGCAGAGAAACAACCCACAATGCCTGGAAACCTCTCAGACACACTTGCAACTCAATGACCAGCCCTTGAACTGACCTCACAGGTTACAGTAGGTGGTCCCATGACTTCTGGAAACTTAAAGTTCTGTTGATGTAGTAGAAAACCGAGAGGAATTCCAGGAATGAAGTGGGTATGAATCTCAAAAGTTGGTCGGTAGACATTTTTCTTTTCTGTGGTGATACTATGGGAGCAAGGTCAAGGGATGTGGTTTTAAATGATTTCCATCTTTCATGGGCCCCCGCCATGGGGTGGTGATAAGACTTGAGTCATTAGCTACATGAGATAGGAAAACGATGTAGAACTGACCTGCTCGCTCTATACTTTGGTCTGTGTTCTCTGGGTTCGGGTAATTGATTTCAGGCCTCAGATGTTTGTTTTTTTCGCATGGAGCTTAAATTTGACTCTTCCAAAAGTCTTTTTTTCCTACATTCAGTAACATGTAGTTGGGAAATAGTTATTGTTAGCGTTATTGTTTAGATTTCTCAATGACTATCCTGTAGGTTTTCATCTGTTTCTGAAATGTTGTTTCTGGAAATGTTTGGCACTGAACATTCAGAAACATTTCTAGTTTGTGCTTAACAGATCATGTTTAATTGATTCATCCCAGTGATTTGAATCTTTGCAGTCAGTTCATTAAAATGTGTTCACTGAATCATGCAGTGGCATTTTCCTCAGGTTACATCACCAGTATTTTTTATTTTTTTTGCTGTTGAATCATTCAATCAGCTGATTAAAAAAAAAAAAAAAACTGACTGAAACAAATTGTATGATCCTTGTCCTTACAAAATGGTTTAGAGACTGCAGAAAGAGTGTTTAGCATCTTTTAGCATCAAAATAAATCTATATTTTTTGCCCTCCATTTTCCCTCCAACCTTTAGCCATGACTGTTAGCAAGCTATAGAAAAAAAATGCCACAATAATAGCATAAATACTACTTTCAATAACGCCTTTGTTACATTTTTTGACTCACAAACTGACCAAACATCATGCCTTCTCTTGTTCAGACAGATGGAATGAAAATGACTCATTTGCTAAAAAGATTCATAATGGAATCAGGAAAAGTAGTAGAAAAGCTTTTTTTTTTTTTTTTTTTTTTTTTTAGATTTTATTATATTCATTGTGATTATTCTTCACATAAAAGCACATGTGATTGAAGTCCAGGCTCTGATCAGATGCTTTAGGGTTTGTCACCAACATTGTGTTCCCATAATTCTCTCCTGCTTTTAACTTTTCACACAGTTTCCATTGCAATGCTCGAATGGACCATAATCTGAACTCACATGGCACTGAAATCGGTTTGATGTTTCACCCCAAACTTAGAAAGCAAGTGTGAATTTGTATGGAGATGAAACCAACATGGTACAGCTATCCACAATTTAATGAGGTCAGGCAGAGCCCCTGACCCTTTGACTAAAGCAAGTGACATCATGCCTCAGGATATTCCCCTTCCTAATTGAATTTATTTGCTCCTATGAAAAGAGATGAGCGGAGGCCACAGAAGTTTGTGTATGTGTTTTATTTAAAGATAACAGGTGGTCTCTCATTGTCTGGCTATGTTGCATTTGTCACAGTCCAAATGAACAGCTTATTTTAGATGTAGTGAAAGGATTGCATATGCAGCTTAGCAGCCAGGGGTCAGGGGTCGACGTGGCGGCTGACAAAGAACTGGATGACGTTTTGCTGACCTATGACCTTGACCCTTAAAAGGTCCATGGGCCATGACTGGAGGCAGTGTGTGTACCTCTGCAGGTGGAGTGTGTAAAGTTAGTTAGTAAAGTTAGTTAGACACAGCAGAGTAAGTCATCTGATCAAATTAGCAACAAATTTATCATTAAAAAAATGAAACAAAGTCACTTTAAAAAACAAAACTCAAAATCAATGTGAAATCAAAATGGACCCTGTTTGCTTTCATAACCTTTAATCAATATATACGCTGCCATTCAAAAGTTTGGGGTCAGTAAGATTTAAGAGTGTTTGTGTGTTTGAAAGAATCTTTTATTCTCACCAAAGCTACATTTATTTGATAAAAATATATAGTACAGACAGTAGCATTGTGAAATATTAATATAATTTAAAATAAGTGTTTTCAATTTTAATATATTTTGTAATGTGTAATTTTATTTATTTCTGTGATGGCAAAGCATCATTACTCCAGTCTTCAGTGTCACATGATCCTTCATAAATCATTCTAATATGCTGATTTGGTGCTCAAGAAACATTTCTTATTATTATCAATGTTGAAAACAGTTGTACTTTTATAATATTATAAAACCAATTTTGTTTTAAAAAGCAGTATTATTTAAAAAAAAAATCTTACTGACCCCAAACTTTTGAACGACAGTCTATTTAGTCATTAATATTTTAGAAAACTTGCATTCAGTCTGACTCCATTCTGCTATTTAACCTTTCATGATTCAGTAAACTCCTGAAGGATACAGTCAATCCTACTTTTGTTTTTCTTATATTCCGTATTGTTTAGAAATACATCACATTGCGGAAGTAAAACGGGTCGAAAATGGCAATTCACATAGTGGACAGTTACAAAAGAAAACATAGTGTGGTAATAGAATTCAGCTTTGTGTCATCCAACCCATGTTTTTCATGTTTGAGGACATATGCTGAAATCTAAACCATATCTGATCAACTGTTTGTCAGCCATGGTTGAAATTTGTGACAGGAAAAGCAGGACTCTGCCGTAATCAATGCCAAATATGACTGTCAGCGTACTTCCTCTCACAAAGTGGCTTTATGCTTCATGGATACTTGTATGTAATTTGTAAACTTACAGGCGAGTGTGTCTCCCTTCATGATGCTGGCGATTTACTCTGTGGCAGAAATTGTTTATAACAATGACAAATCTTGCTGTTACAAGGAACCTCAAGATCACCAACTTTGCCAAGCTCTTGGTTTTGTTTATAATCTCTTTTAAAGGGATAGTTCACCCACCACCCAAAAAATCATCATTTATTTACCCTCATGTCATTCCAAACCTGTATTACATTTGTTTTGTGGAACACATAAAAATTGAGACATTTGAAAAATGTTTTAGTATGTTTTGTCCATACAATGAAAGTCAATGGGGTCGAATGTTATTTGTTCATTTGACTTTCGTTGTATGGATAAAAATATCTTTTTTTGTGTGTGTGTGTGTGTGTGTGTGTTCCACAGAAGAAAAGAAAGTCATACAGATTTGAAATGACATGAGGGTGAGTAAATGATGACAGAATTTTTATTTTTGTGTGAACTGTCCCTTTAAGAAGAGTTGTGCCACAGAAGATAATGCACTTGCTTTCTACAGTCCTGCAAATAAAGGCCAAAAAGTCTTACAGATGCTGTAATGCTACAAAAAATTGACATCCACATAAACTTTTTTCATTTCTTCTCTTGGGGTTCAGAATGATTTACCTGATGCCTGCATACTTTAATAACTCAATAAGCTTAAAGACTCCTGGTGCTCTGTGCGTTTAAGTTAAAGTGATACCGTATGGAGCACAGGTCCATGTTTTGGGGGAGAGCACAGTTTGTCTGCCCATGTTTATGGGGCTTTGACAGCTCATGCTTATCCACTGAACTCCCTCAGACCCGAGAGGATGTTGAGTTTTAGCTCCGCCCCTTTCTTACCCCCTCTTCCCTTCTGCTCTTACTCGACCCATCCTCCCCCATCCCAAAGAGCTGTTGTGAGGCGTATGACTGAGATACTGCTGTCACAGTGGCGACTGCATTGAAAGGCTTTGTAGGTTATATATTAGAGTCAGTTTATGCTGCTCTAATGTTGTTTGGGTTTTGGGCGGCTGTGTAATCAAGACCACACCATCCGAGAGGAGATGGAGAGTGGGGAAGTTGGGATGATGATGCCATGTTTCTTCCATTTTTTCCTTCCCTCTCCCTTGTTTTTTTCCCCTCCATCCTCATTCCCTCTTCCTTAGGGCTGGGATCACTTAGTGTAAGAGTGTTGAGATGTGAGTTTTGTGCCATTCAAGGTCAGGGGTTGGGGGATGTGTGGAAGGAGGAGGCAGCATTCTTCTAGTTTCTGGCCTGCACTTTGTCAGCATCACTGAGGTAATATCAATAAATCAATGGGCTTGTACTCATATTATGGGCAGGAAATGATTATAAACTACCGTGTGCTTCAAGTTTAAGCTCTGTTTTCATTGAACTAGGTTTTTTAATCCCAGTAGAACATGTTCCTACAGTAGATCAACATCCATATTGTCATCAAGACATTTATATCAACCAATCAGAACTTTAACCCTAAAATCACAATGGCTGCTTGATAAGAATGTTGTTGTAGGAACACACTAAACTAGTGTTTAAATATAGGTACCTTTCTTGTTAGTTTAGTGAAGCTACTATCAACAATTTGGTTGTTGGGTCAGTGAAATGACACGTTCAACATATGCTATTGTTCAAAAGTGTGATAATATAGAGTAAAAACGATAATATTGTGAAATATTTTTTCAATTTAAAATAACTGTTTTCTATTTTAATACATTGTAAAATGTAATTTATTCCTGTGATGGCAAAGCTGAATTTTCATCAGTCTTCAGTGTCACATGACCCTTCAGAAATCATTCTAATATGCTGATTTGGTGCTCAAGAAACATTTATTATTATTATTATCAATGTTGAAAACCGTTGTGCTGCTTAATATTTTTGTGGAAACCATGATACATTTTTTTTCAGGGTTTCTTTAATGAATAGAAAGTTCCAAAGAACAGTATTTGTTTGAAATATATATCTTTTGTAACATTATAAATGTCTGATTAGTTTATAATGATCGATTCGATCTCTTGAATAAGTGGTAATGAAGTGTAGAAGTGCTGTAATCAGTGTGCTTGTATAGATGGGTGTGCGTGCTGTCCCCGGCCAGACCCGATGAGGAAACCCTAGCCAGATCTGGGCTCTTGCCTCTCTCACATTCATTAGAGGCCTAGCGGGGATGCTAATCAGCCTACATTTAACAGGATTGGTCCCTAGGCTCCATCAGAACAATCACATGAATCCACTTTACAATGCCTGGGATGAGGTAGATGGGCTCGGGTGCATTTTAGGATACATTGTTAACAATTCATACAAAAGACAAGTGAACATATAAGACTAAAAATCAAGTGTTTTCTTCCAATGCGTTCTGACTTTGCCAGAAAGTTGGAAACAGGCAGAAAATATCTTGTAAAATACCCTGTGATGTTCCAATGAGTACATTGCCCCCAAAACAGAGCTCACGATCGTTTCCAAACCTCAGTTGCCAAAGTAGAGGAATGAATTATGTATAACATGTTTGTGCTTTTCTCGTCTGTGTACATACTTCTGCCATGAAATACAAATTGGAAGCAACCAACAAGCATTGCATACACTTCAAAAGCATACACAAGTCTGAAACGAAGACCCAGGCCAGATCCCACAAACTTGTAAAAGGAAAATAAGACTCTTGTGGCATCTTGCAAAAGCTGTTGGGAGGAAAAACATCCACACTGTACCCTTCCTTCATTGTAAAACCACTAAAATACAGCCTTTTATATTCTCTGTAGTGATGCATAGCTCAGGGCCTCGAAGCGAGATGCTCTTGCCCATAAATTTTCTTAAAGGTGCAGCGTGTTACACAAACAGCAGTTCGCCAGCGTGGTTTGCAGTTGTTGAGACATAGACCCATTGAGAAAGAGAAGTGGTTGGAATCTGTCTGCTCTCATCTGTTGCCAGTTTAGAGAACGTTCTGGACTGTCCCTGGTCCATCAATGTCCTGCTTAATTACAGCTGTCTCTACACATGGAAATTAAATTTGAATGGCAATGTGTTCTGGAAGTAATAAATTTTCATTCATAAAAGAGTCTGGAAGCATTTCTCATTCTTATTTGGTTTGTCTCTATGCTTTTGTATTCCTAATTTCCCAGCTTACTCAGCGTATTTTTTTGCATATTTTAGACATTTTTGGGTTCCAAGTTAACACTTGACAAGTTGCAAAAGTAGATTTCAATGATTTGTATGGATTTGTTAGAATATGAATAACTCTATGTGGCCACACAAATGTAAAATATTCCGCACAATAAACCACCAAAGAGAAAATATAAGGGATGTCTACTGTGTATAGTATATAAATATAGGTTTCTATTGCATTATATACCATATAGTACAGTACTTGCAGTAGGTTCTAATGGCACAATGGACAACCAAACAGTTGGTGTAAATAAAAACCTTGTTTCTTTTACATATTTTAGTATCATTATTATCCCAAAACTGACCCATTAAGAAAACACCATCATTGCAGTACATTTCTTAAATTGGTCTGGGAATGTAACACATTTTTGATGGGTATTTATTCTAATAACTACCCTTAGCCTTAAAAGAGTGAATCATGTGCATAGCGTTTTTAGAATGTAATGATCAAAAGTCCACTTGCACTAATCAATGAATAGTTCATGTGCGTTGCAGTCAGCTATTTACCAGTAAAGCATTAATGAACAGTACGGTCTGCTGACTCATGTCTGGATCAAAGAACAGCTACAGGTTTGCTCCAATATAACCACCTCGCTTTCACCACTTCTTACAATAGACCTCATATTTTAGCAGTAGCATATGAGTGCCAGACCAGCTTCCTCTTTGAACTGCCATTTGCCATAGTGTGGGAGGTTCTGGTTCTGTCTGGCCTTCATAACACAATGTCTCCGAAAGGCTCCCATTAATGAATAAGACTACTGGTGGTTTGTCTGGTTTTAATTTTCTCTGTGGTGGTTAATGATATATCGAATAGGAAGTTTTATCTTATTTTAATTTGTTTTATTTTATTTTATTTTACTTAGTTTAATTAATTATTTTATTTTATTTTATTTTATTTTATTTTATTTTATTTTATTTTATTTCATGCTATGACAGTTGAGTGGTCTGGTTCTATCTGGCCTTCATAACACCATATGTCAGTTAAAGGCTCCCATTAATTAATAAGACTAGTGATGGTTAGTTTGTTTTTACATTCTCTCTGTGGTGGTAAATGATATATTGAATAGGAGGAGTTAGGGTTTTGATTTATGAGCTGTATTGATCTTAATCCATTATTCATGTTGCCAAGGGAACGGACTGTTTAAAATATTTAAATTACCAATCCAATCCATATTTAGAGAGTCCAGACCCTCCTCTGAAGGGAGAAAAACTTGGCAGATCTATGTTTAATCATTACTTTTTGTAAATATATTTAAATATTGATCTAGAGATCAATAATGTCTAAAACTGTAAATTCTGCAAAGTAGACCATTTTTGTAGACTCTATGACTTTCTCCCTAGAAGAAGATTTTTAAAGGATTAGTTCACTTTCAAATTAAAATTTCCTGATAATTTACTCACCCCCATGTCATCCTTGATGTCCATGTCCTTCTTTCTTCAATCAAAAAGAAATTAAGGTTTTTGATGAAAACATTTTTCACATTTTCCCAGGATTTTTCTCCTTATAGTGGACTTCAGTAAACCCCAAACGGTTGAAGGTCAAAATTACAGTTTCAGTGCAAAGGGCTTTAAACGATACCAGACGAGGAATAGGGGGCTTATCTAGCGAAACGATCGGTCATTTTCTAAAAATAAATAAAAATGAATATGCTTTATAAACACACATGATTGCCTCGCAAGTGCTTCCGCCAGACCGCCTTCCGTATTCTCCAAAAGCTTACGCTGTATGTTCTACACCTTCCCTATTCAGCTTACGAAAAAAAACGGAACTGGCACCACGTTTGTTCCGTAATTTGAATAGGGAAGGTGTAGGACATACAGCGTAAGCTTTTTGAAGAATACGGAAGATGGACATGGACATCTTGGATGACATGGGGGTGAAATTTTAATTTGAAATTGAACTAATCCTTTAAGAATGTTTCAACTGTTTTTGTCTATACATTGAAAGTCAATGAGTCCAATGTTATTTTGGACCCCACTGATTGTCACTGTATGGACAAAAACAGTTCCATTTAGCAATATCTACAGGATTATATCAATACAATACAGGTTTAGAACAAAATGATAATGAGTAAATAATGACAGAACTTTCATTTTTTGGCTGAACTATCCCTTTAAATAAATAAATAATTTGCTTTTGTGCCTCACAAATACTCAAACTCAATACAGAGACCCTCAAATGTAGTTCTCACTGTCTGGATTCTTAATCCAGATTTAAGCATAAGTCTAGATACACAGGTGTTAGATTTAAAGTGTGACATATACATGAGAGTGCTTGGAAATGATTTCATCTTGAATCAAACATACTGCCACTCACAACCTTTTTGAAAAGGATCGGCAGAAAGGTCACGGTGAAGGAAAGGACATCTAGAGATTAGCTCTCAATTAATCACATCCAAAGCACTGCTGCTTATCTTGATATAGACCTGAGACATTGTAGTAGTGGATTTCCTCCATTTCTTTGACTTATTCTAACCCCTGCGATTTTTAAAAGAGGACAGATTCCCTTGGGAACGATAGGAGAAATCGGAGATTAACCAGGTGATCTTGAATTACAGATATCAAGGTTGTGTGCATTAGCGAGAAACTCTATAAGTTTGCTGAGCCTTGTAAAAATAACACAAATTTGTCTGTTGGACAAGCAGTGACCTGTAATAGATCTGTTGTCTTATCTGAAATTGTTTATATGAGCCTGTGTTTGGGTCAGTGGGTTCATGTGCATTTGAAACTGATGCCTTCAGTGTTTAAAAAAGAAAAAAATGTTTCATGTTAAAAATGCAGATAAATTACAGCATCAGCCTCTTGACATTGGATGCTAGCAAAAGATAAACTCAAAGATTAATAATTTAGACCACATGTTTGAGACTGTAAGCAATGTAATAACAAAGCATTTATTGCACTTGTAAAAATGCAGTGACCCTGGGGAGATCTTAGGCAATTTTGTTGTTGTTTGCTATGTAAAATTTACGTACATAGACATCTGTCAGCTTGAAATATCAGAAAAAACTACTGGAATTTAGGAAGTTCAAACTGGTTTGATCATGTATAATGCAGTCACTCACCAGTGGTATTATATATATTTACATATCAGTGGCGTGCAGTGGTATTCTGAAATGAGGAGGCAATTTTTTTTTTTTATTTATGAATCAATGTAAATTCATAAGCATTGCTGTTAACGTTGACACATCCTCCTTGTTAAATGAACATTACTTTACATTATATCAAAAAAGAAAAAAAAGAAACCAAATACAATTCTATTTAGTAATTTTACATTAACAATGTAATGTAATAAATGTTCTATTTATCAAAACCAAGTCAATCTCATCAAGTTAGTGTTTTAAGCATTTCTACATCTCCAAAATAATAACTAAAGGCAATAATAATTTAATAATTTTTGTGTATTGATGTTTTTCTTATTAACTTAGGCTATTTTGGATCATCAGTCATGCTCCGTAAACACCGTCTGTCACAGACACAAATTGTATTTTTAATTTCACCAAGCTGATTGCACTAAAAACCCCCGCAGTCATCGTGTTTTCAGTCCATTTCAAGTTTGATTTTGACGTGACATAAAGCAGTGATATCTAACTGTGTGATCTGTTTACTTACTTTTCAATTAGTCTTCCCATTGACGGCATCATTTGTTCATTCAAACTGACGCGCAGAACGCGCACGTAAACAAGAGGCGGGATTTATCGCACAAACCAATCATAACCAATTACATCCAATCATAGCGCGATGGAGACATTGCCTCCTCTCACGTGACTTTCCCCCATTCATTCTCAATAACCCCCTACAAAACCCACACGCCAGGGGTCTGATGGTTTTCTATGAGAGCAAAGGGAGGCATGACTCCTGCTGTAACTTTACCTGCGGGTGTCGCTGTTGGGCAGTGTTCCTTAAGAAATACGAGTGACTTGCGCTCTTGCCTCCTCGGAGGAAATGCCCGTTACATATGAAGAGTTTGGATCCAAAACGTGATAAACGCCATTTTCAAAAAAAATTGATTTTCCGCCAAAAATCAATATTGTATCTGGTCGGTATTGAAAGGTCATTTATTAATTTTGCGCAAAATGCGATATCCGTTGTGTTATTCTGTCATGTTTTCTCCCTTTCTTTCCAAAACGCGACAAACGCCAGTCTCCTTTCTCTGCAGAATGCGATATATCCGCTCAACCAATCACAGCGCACCATTCCACGCACTGTAAACAGTAATGGCGGCGTTCTGAATACACCCGGCATCCTAGTTTTCCTTATCTGCTTTGTACTTTGTGATCAACAAAAACAGAAAAATGAATAATTTTGATGGCATTGATGAACCTGTGGTGGTTTCTGCGGTCGGGAAGAAACGCAAGTCATCGAAATGTAATCATATACGTGAGGAGATTAAGAAGATGAGGCACTCGAGTCGGGAGGAGGAAAAATGCCGGCTGTTGCTTGTTCCACGACAGCATCAAACTTCTGTCACGGTCCCCAAAACTGAATCATGAACAGTTTTTAAAAGCCTTTTTTAATACCAGTGTACTCTGTAAATGTGTTTATTTTAACCGTGCGGTGGTGCCAGATACTTTTTAATCGGTAATGACAAATGGAGACATAATTCATTTATAACATTAAACAAGATGACCCGTTGAATTCATTTTAGGAGCGACGGCTGAATGTATTGCCTGTATATAAGATTAGTATTGGCAAAGTTCAGAGGCTGTCATATATGTGAATCAGTTTACTTTGTTGTGTATTTTCTATATGAAAAATAACTTTTATATTGATGGATTAATTGCATTTTGAAAAAAAAAAAAAACGTGTCATGGATTTATTGCATTTTGGGGAAAAAATAATCCATTTTTATAATAAACCTTTTAAAATCAAAATGTAGATTTGAATTTTTAATGTTTTTATAACCAAAAGATGCTATGTGAAAGTTTGAAACAGAAAATAGTGGTTTTCATCTTGCCACTTTCTTGATAAAGAAAACACATTTTTATTCAAATTAATCAAAATGGAGTTTTGGAACCAAACTGTTCATATATTTATAGATCTTGTTTAATGCTTGTGAAGTTGTTGAGAGAGTTTAAAAAAAGACATCTAACTAAATGTCCTCCACACAAATTCTGCTGTATGTGTTTTGTACTTTGTACTTGGCCTGGATGTTATTTTTCTATGGAGTGCAGTGGGGGGCATCAGGCGAAAGAAAATATTGCACATTAGTTGCTGTGATAAATTCAGTTATGTATGTCAAGATTAATATGAACTAATATGAATCTGCTGTTTCATGACTCATGATTTATTCGTGGCAGTTTTTGAGAGGTTTTAACGGAAAACATGTACTACATCATACAGTACCCTTCAATTACAGTTTTTCTCCTCTAATCAGAGTTCATCTGGTTAGTTATGGCAGAGTTCAGCCTCCTGAGAGGTCTGCAACCCAAGAAAGCCATGAATTATGGCATATGGTGTTAAGTCCTATTTTCCGGGATCTTTTGTCCCATGTGTAGCTCTGGATAGGGAATGGATGAGTCTCTACGGCAGAGCACGGCTTCATCCAGACTGAATTATTGCAATACTTTTGCACAAGTCTCTGATTTAACTGTAAAGTTTGGTAATACCAGAAAGACTAAGTGGTGTTTGAAAGTTCTAGTTGCTTGTCGTGGGCTGAATGTGTCTCGACGCTATTGATCTGCTGTGAAAAACATGGCGAGTTAGTGATTTGTTTCTTGTGACGTTGAGAAACCCTCAGTGTCTGTCGTTTAATTTATTGATGAATAAGGGATGGAGTGATGCAGATGGGAATTCTGGTCAAGACTGTCAGATTGATTGATGCCAGAATGGAAAATGGATTCTTGCACGTGTGCAGAAATACTATACAACTTTACATTTAATTGGCATTGATGAGTGTGCAGAAAATCTTGGCGGCCCACTTTCAGTCTGCAAACTTGCTGACCTTTTTCTCTCTTTTGAAGTGTACAAGCTCTGTTTATGGATGTTCGGCTGATGTATAAATAAATAAATAAATACATAGATTTTGTATTATAATGCATAATTTATATGTATTTATTATTTAATTATTTGTGTAATTGTTAATAAATTAAATAAATAAATTAGTATAATATTTTGTTTATATATATATATATAATTTGTTTATTATTTATTTATTTACTACAAAAATAATATGCACAATATATATTTTGTGTTTGAGTGTGTGTGTGTGTATATATATATATATGTGTGTGTGTGTGTGTATAATTTGTTTATTTTATTTATTATTACACAAACATAAAATATTGTACATAAATTAAATTATTTTGTATAATATTTTGTATGTATGCGTTAATACACACAATACAAATTATTTAATATATTAACAATATACACAATAAATAAATAATAAATAAAATAAATTATATATAACTATATATGTAATTGAATATATATTATATTATATATTATATTGTTAATATATTAAATAATTTGTATTGTGTGTATTAACGCATACATACAAAATATTATACAAAATAATTTAATTTATGTACAATATTTTATGTTTGTGTAATAATAAATAAAATAAACAAATTCAGCTTTTCCCAGCAAAATTGCATACAGATTTTGTGCACTGTCAGAGAGTGTGAAGACTGGATGTGCTGCTTTCATTCCCCTGTCAGTATCAACTCTTTCGCTGCAGATAAGACCTCCACCCCTCAGCACCCAGAGGGCCCGACATCTCACCGGGCCCCTTAATGCTTTTCTCACCTGTGCTCTGTTTATTGGAGAAGGTTTCTTTCACCCTCCCAACCTCATAAACACACACATTCAGTTGAACCCTCTAGACCTTCATGCCCCATTACCCCCATACACCTGATCAAATCATCCATAGCTTGAATCTTATTGGATTTCTTTTTCTTTAATGCAGTATAAATGATCAGCTATAGTCTGCTCTGGAAAAAGGGGGTGGTGTAGAGGTCATGCTCACCAGGTGGGCTAAGCTTGTTTCTATCAGCGCCCTGAGAGCGAGGTCTGGCTACCACAATGTCCCAAGACGAATCATTATCGCAGGCGCTTAATCCCAGCCACTTTGCCCAAATATCCCAAGAACACAGGCAAACGTGGGGCTTTGATTTGTCAGAAAGATAGTATTTCAACTCACGTAATCCCAACAGGAAATAACAGCGATAATGGTAAAAACAGATGGAAAAGAATTGACCACTGCAGAGCAGAATGTGAGCAGTGGTGGTCTCATTTGGGTCAAGATCTCGCTCCATCACACGTCAGCTGTAATAGAAATTCACCTGTTGGTCTGTTGCTGCACACATGAGCCATTCCTGTCATACCAGAACACCACCGCTACAGCCTTCCAAAACAGTATATAAAATGCACATGGGAATGCATTGTGAAATGTGGACAGCATTCTCTGAGCAGGTGTTTTGATTTTGATTTAATAATTGAACCTCAAGATGCAGTTTTCCCATATCAGACTTGCTCTTCCATGCCAGTATCAAGCCGAGATGCAACTGTAATGGAAAAAGGGGGGGGAAAAATCCATTCTTGTTACCGTAAAGCATCCAGATGTTTTACTTTTTGACTTTTTTGTAATTCCTATTATTCTCAATACTGTAATACTGCTTTTTTTAAATCATTTAATTTAAAAGTCAGTACAACAAAAACTATCATGACATATAAATATTTTCAATTTATATTATTTATAGAAATATGCAGAAGATTTTTGCAATATAGTAAAATAAGAAGGTTTTCGTTTTTATTTAAATATATTTATTTAAATTAAAGTTAGTACAAGAACTATATCTTGATATAAACGTACAATTTATATCATTTATAGTAATAAAATGAGATTTAAAATTAGATAAAATAAAATGAGATTTTTGCATTGCATTGAGTTTTATTTGGACTTGTGTTTTTTTTTTTTTTTTTTTTTTTTTTTTTTGCATTATTGTAATGAGGATTTTTTTTTATTTAAAATTGATTTGTTAAAATTTGGGGCAGTATAACAACTATATCATGGTATATACATTTTTGTACAATTTGTTTTTAATAATGAGAATGAGATTTTTGCAGTGCATTGAGGTTTTTTATTTTTTTTATTTTTTATTTTTTTGTATTCACATCTACACTTAATTAATTATTTAATTTCATTTAATTTATTGTATTCACATCTACAAATTAAAGGCAGTATTAAAAAAAACCAAAAAAAAAAAAACCAAGATATTTTACAATTTATAATTTTTCATAATAACCAGAATCAGATTTTTCTCTCCAGTACTGAATATTTAGGTAAATTGTGCTTTTAACAGCTGGCAACCGGACAGGACAATCATCTTGAGGCTTTTATACATCCTGTTTTTACAAAATATTGTTATTGGAATGGATATGGGGGAAAAAAAACATCAGGATCCATGAAGAAAAGTTGTCTGACCTTGCCATTTTGGCCAGATTTCACATCCTCTAGATTGCATAAAAAACAGGTTTTTGTAGTCCTCATAAATGGCAGCAAGCAACGTTATGAAACGTCTTCCACAGTCTACCGTATTAAATATTTGCAGGCCCGGCAGAGTCAAAGGTCACTTCCCCTTAATGTTTTGCAAGGAGCCCTTTGTTGTGTTACAGGCACTAGGGTCTACAGGTCGTTATGAAGTTGATGAATGGGAAGTTTTGTGGACCACCAGAGTAATTTTGTTTACAGAGAGCGTCATGGTGGGAGGGGGGTCACCGCATAAAGCAGAGTTGAGGGTTCGTGACCTCAACCTTTCCGGTAGCAGGAGCCCTGTTGAGTGAGAGCCTGAGATGCTTAAGTTCTGTACGGCTTCTCTCTTCTGTTTTTACCATGTCAGGACTGTAATGTGAATCAGCTGTACAGCTGCAGTTATATGGCCGTGACAATAAGAAGATTATCTGTGGTGGTGTGTGTAAGAATGTGATTGCGGTTTCTTTTAACTATTCGCTGTATTATAAGCTCAACTGATTTACTAGCTTCAAAATAGCAATTTTCATAAACTATAATTCTTCATTTCACAGCCCTCTGGAATGCTTGATTCTGATTGGTCAGTTGCTGTTAAATATTTTTTTGTATAATGACCATTAAACTGTATCATTACCAGGCAATGTTTCTTGTCTCTTGTATCATTCTGTAGTCTTTTTCTTCTACATAATGAAAAAAAATGTCATTGTGAAAATGTATTAATTCCATTTATTTACTTACAGTATTTGATAAGTGTGAGCTGTGTAATAAGGAGGATAACACACAGTTAGCCGGTCATTATCGCAAAATAAACCCCTTCAGGGTGATACGAGTCTCCTGATCCCCCTGTCTGGGTGTATATTGTGATAATGACCAGCTGAATGTATATTATCCTTTACTTAATATCTTCTTAATGATTATATATGAACTGTTGGAGTAGATTTTAGTAGGAAAACGTAAATTGAAACAGATTTTTCCTATTTGTCTAGTTCATTCTAGTTAGTATGAACTTGACCTTATCTGATTCAAAAATTACACTTGTTTTCACAAGTTTCCAGCTAATGGACAGTTTTCAGTTAAATGTTTTTCCTTGTTTCCTTCTTCTCTAAAAATCAAGCTCTCACATGCAAAGTGTTCAAAAAAAATTTTTAATGACTAGTAAGAACAGCATTTATTTGAAATATAAATCTTTTGTAACAACGTAAAAGTCTTTACTGTCACTTTTGACAATTTAATGCATCCTTGCTAAATAAAAAGTTAATTTTTCAAAAGCATATAAATAAATACTTACTTTTGAATCCTGACTCCTTCTTTTGCATCATAAAAATTGTGTTTCTTCCAATCCAGACTGTCTCTTACACATTTTCAGATTGCTTTCCACCTTTTAAGTTGGTCATATCACCAACATATCATTGAGGTGCTGTACAAAAGCCAGTGCACACAGAGGGCAAGATGCCCAGACAAACAAAGGCTTTTATGATTTGTGGAAGCATAGAAAAAAGAGATCCTAGACTTTTCCCTTTCCTAGCCTTCAGCAACTACAGTCCCTAAGCTCTCCTGAGAATATCTGAAATTCTCTCAATAACATTTGCCCCTTGTGAATACAGTGTTTTCAGTTCTGTATGGCTGCATATGGTATGCATTTGATGAATCTACGCTTCTGTCCTCACATTAATGCCGCTATAAATTGGCTAAAGCCCTTTCCGAACACAAGGCCAGATTTTTCCACCTATGGCGTCTTTCATTACAAGAAGCCCAATAGCTTCAACCAGATACCTCCACCTCCTCACTCCTTGGAGTCTCCATCTCTCAGCAAGAGTGGCCCTCTTTCCTTAGACATTTACCCCGACATTCAAGGGCAGGGAATGTGAATCGTATACAGGGAGACACTTTTCATCCTTGCTGCTCTCCCTCCTTCTCTTTCTGCCTTCTCTTGTTTTCCCACTCCACTGTGAGAGATTGATGAGACAGGTGCGGCCAAGAACAGACCGGCTGGCAGTAAATCCATGGTACAATCAGCTTGAGGAGAGAGAGAGAAAGAAATTACAAAGGGATGGGGATTTATGTCTGGAGTGTCTTGGTTATTTAATGGGGCTATACCGAAGTCTCAGCACTATTGATTAATTATTTTAATGAAAACATATTAAGACCTCTGAATTTGGTCTTGTTGTGCTTTCTCTCTGTGGTGATGAAGGTTTATGACGTCAGTCTGCCATAATTCTGACAACGTTCTCTGTGTTTTTGCTTCACAGGTAAAGGCAGATGATGCAGATGGTGGGTCATTTGGGGCCATCACGTACTCGATTGGATCCGGGCCTGCTAGTGCTCCACCCAGCCAGTTCACCATCAATAAGGAGACTGGACAGATCTGCACCAGTGTGGCTTTGGATCGAGATGAAGGATCAGACAGTTTTGACTTCACTGTCACTGCAACAGATGGGGTGAGGGAATTAGTTTTTTACCTGTATTCTGTGTTCAATACAAGTTCTGCTCAATTGATATTTATGGCATAATGTAGATGCCACAAAATTTTTTTTTTTCGACTTTATGGTGACCAATTTTTGGAGGGTTTAAGGCCAGAAATCTGAAGCTTATAATTTTATGAAAACATTATTCTGTTAAAGCTTGTATTATTTGAGCTGTGAAGTTGTTCTCATAATTCTTAGTCATTTTAGATGTTGAAATTGTAAAAATGGGAATAACTTTAGACAAAAGGTTAGAAAGCATTTTTTTCACACTAAAATCATATGTATATTGTTTGTCTTTTAGCTATACTTTAGCTAAACATTGACTATTTTAACATTTAAGGTTTGGCCCCATTTAGTGTTGTTATAACTAAAACTATTACAAAATGTTTTCAGTAATTGAAATAAAGTTAAAATAAAATAAAATATAAATGTTTTTTTTTTTTTTTTTATCAATTTAGTCAATTGATTGATTAGATGAAAAACAAACTTATACAAAAATTAGAAATGTTGTCTTGGCAAATAACTGAAAAAAGCTTAAGTTGAAGTGCTAAAATTACTTGTATGGAATATATATGTGACCCTGGACCACAAAACCAGTCATAAGTCACACGGGTATATTTGTAGCAATAGCCATACATAACAATACATTGTATGGGATTTTTCTTTTATGCCAAAAATCATAAGGATATTAAGTAAAGATCATGTTCCATGAAGATATTTTGTAAATTTCCTACCATAAATATATAAAAAATTTATTTTTGTGAGTGGATATGCGTTGCTAAGGACTTAGTTTGGACAACTTTAAAGGTGATTTTCTCAATATTTTAATTTTTTTTTTTTTTTTTGCACCCTCAGATTCCAGATTTTTGAATAGTTGCATCTCGACCAAATATTGTCCTATCCTAACAGACCGTACATCAATGGAAAGCTTATTTATTCAGAAGATAAATCTCAATTAAAAAAAAAATTGACCCTTATGAATGGTTTTGTGATCCAGGGTCATATATTACTTATATGGAGCTTTATGGAAGTATTTAAAAAAAACAATAAAAATGACTAAAGCACAAAACAAAATTACTAAAACTAAAATGAAAACTAAAAACATAAAAAAAATATAAAAGAAGATATTAATAAATATTATAAATAATACTAAAATAACACTGGTCTCATTGTAGCCCAGCCCTTTTTAAAGAAAAGGAGTGACAAGTAATTTACAAGTATTCAGTTATTTTTGTGGTAATCAACATTATGCCACAAGTGCCGTCAATTGAGCTTAACCTCAACCACATATTCCTTTAAGACCCACATTGTATGTTAGTGTCCAAAAGTGTGAGACCACTTGGAAAAATGCTGGTCATTATTACATTTAATATGCTTTTTAACTATTTGGGAAACCTGATCCATTTGGAAATTATACACTGCAGCTTTAAGAGTTGAAAACCCTTTAAAACTCACAGCAGAAAGATAAAGTTTGATTAAAAAAGATCACTGGTTCTGTTGTGTAGCACCTAGATGCCCAGTCACTCAGTTCTTTCTCTCTCAGTTGCCAGTAACAACAATCATGAGCTCTCTAAATGAAAAGACAATAAACCGCAGTGTCTCAGGGGCACATTGCTGTACATGCACACACACACACACTATTTCCCTTTCTAAGCTGATAGCAGTGGCCCGCTTTGTTTCCCATTTCAATTATTAATGCAGCCATAAAATGCTCCCTGTGAAGAGCAAGCAGGCCTACTACAGTACATGCTACAGCTCACTGGCCTCTCGTAACCTGGAAAGACAATTATATCCCACTGCGCAGTATTCTTCTGCATTATTACACACAAGAAATCATCAAGATTGATTAGATAGTAGCGTGACAGTATCCGCAATCCTCTTGTCATCGTCATTAATATAAATTGTTATTTTCCCGCAGGGTGGCCTTGCATCCTCCGCCTATGTGAAGGTGTCACTGGTGGACATTAATGACAACAGACCTACATTCTACCCTGTGAACTATGCCGTCAGCTTGAGCACACAAAGCACACCCGGGACCTCTGTTGTCAGGGTAACGGCCCAAGACCCAGATGCTGGTGCAAATGGTAAAGTGACATATCACACTGTCCCTGGTGGTGGATCCAATTTCTTTACCCTCAACAAGGACACAGGTATTTCTATTAAATGAATTGCAATGAATTAAATGAATATTCATTATTAATTTAATATATTATTAGACATTTATTAGACTATTATTACACACACACGTATGTATTTTAGTGCTGTCAAATCGATTAAACGCTATTAATCGCATCTAACATAAAAGTTTGTGTGTGTGTGTATACTGTGTACACACACACACACACACACACACACATATATATATATATATATATATATATATACATACATATACATATATTTTACAAACTTTTATGTTAGATGTGATTAATCACGATTAATCGATTTGACAGCACTAATGTATATACAGTATATGTATGGATGTATGTATATTGATATTATTTGTATTATTTATGTTAAATGGAATTTATTAAATTACTTTTATAGAAAAGGAATAATTCAGACAATTCTATATGACTTTGAAAAGTGTGATTTTGAATGTATGACTTTCTTCCTTACGTGGATCACAAAATATGCATTTTTGAAGAATTCTTTTGTGGTGTATTCTTGCTTTTAAAGTGATTTTTAGTTGATTTTTGAAAATTCCCATAAAACGTTTTTTGCCTTTTCAGTATCCACAATCCTGTCGTTAATTCCATTAATCACTTGTCAGATTGGCTGACTGAACTTGCTTATCTGTATCCTCATATTTCTTTTTCACAGTCTTCAGGACTGATCATAGCCTATATCTCATTTTATTCCCTTCTCACTGCATTTTTTCCTGTTAGGTGTGATCTCTCTGTCACGCTCACTGCATGGAAAGGCCAACTCTGTCATCACCATGGTGATCACAGCACGGGACGGAGGTGGTCTCACAGCACCTGTCAATGCCAGAGTGAACATCAGCGTTGTGGCTGGCTCAGTAGCGCCCCCAGTGTTCGAGCAAGCGCAGTACTTCTTCACCGTATCTGAGGACGTACTCCGTGGAACCGAGGTTGGCGTAGTGAGAGCCAGCAGCAGGAATGGTTAGTTTCAGCATTTTCCATGTTCCACCTTCTTGGAATTACCATCACGTTGTCTAAAAATAAATTAAATTAAGTAGCCATGTGCTGCAGCATACTTTCACATAGCTCTGCTAACCTCACTGCTGTGGCTCTCTGAACCATGAACTGGTGTCTGTGAGACAGTCAAGGGTGCTGAAAAGCCTGATAGGGAATATTTTCACTCTCGCTGAGCCAGTTGTGCAAATAGAGCAGCAGCTGCTGTGTGAACCTCATTAAACAGTCACATCCATCACAGATTCCACTCTACCTCATGTTGCTGGAAATGTATTTGTTGATGTATATTTTCTGATAGCACAGGCAATTTCATTGGGATGTTTAATGAAAAATAATGGGATTCTATAAGAAGTACCTGGCTGTACTGGAGATGCACTGATATTACAATTCTGGCTGATACTGACAAGTCAATAATTATTTTCATGTTCATGATTCATTTTGAGAAAAGTTTTTGAACAGTAAGATTTTTTTAATGTTTTTAAAAGAAGTCTCTTCTACTCACCATTTGTATGATCCAAAATACAGCAAAATCAGTAATATTGTGAAATATTTTTACAATTTAAAATAACTGTTTTCTATTTGAATATATTTTAAAATTCAATTTATTTCTGTGTTGGCAAAGCTGAATTTTCAGCATCATTAATCCAATCTTCAATGTCTCATGATCCTTCAGAAATCATTCTAATATGCCAATTTGCTGCTTAAGAAACATTTATTATTATTATCAATGTTGAAAACAGTTGTGTACAATTTTTTTTTCAGGATTATTTGATGAATAGAAAGTTCAAAAGAACAGCATTTATCTGAAATATAAAGCTTTTGCAACATTATAAATGTCTATACTGTCACTTTTGATCAATTTAATGCATCGTTGCTGAATAAAGTATTAATTTCTTTCCAAAAAAACAAAAAAAACAAAAAAACTTTTGAACGGTAGTGATAATGTTACAAAAGCTTTCTATTTCAGATAAATGCTGTTCTTTTGAACTTTCTATTCATCAAATAATCCTGAAATTTTTATTTATTTATTTATTTATTTACTTTTATTCCACATTAAATTAATCAAAAGTGATGGCAAAGACATTGTTACAAAAGAAAATAAATGCTGCTCTTTTAAACTTTCTATTCTTGAATAAATAAAAAAAACTGGTTCCACAAAAATAATAAACTGTTTTCAACATGGACATTAATAAGAAATATTTTGTTAGCACCAAATTATTTGTGAGCACCATATTAGAATGATTTCTGAAAGATCATATGACACTGAAGACTGGAGTAATGATGCTGAAAATTCAGCTTCGTCATCACTGGAATAAATTACATAGGAATACATTTTTACTGTATTTTTGATCAAATAAATGCAGCCTTGTTGAGCAAAAGAGACAAAAGTAATAGATCTGGGTTTGTAACCAAAAGGTTGAATCACTGAAGAGATGATCCCTGAATCATCACCATTGTTTCCATAAGAACATTGTCCTTGTAATAAGTTTACAAAGTCACTTTAGATTAAATCTTTTGCTAAATCACTGCTTACTTATCTTATCCCATCACTATCTCGCTTCAGGAGTCTCTAAGGATGTCACCTACACTATCTCTGCTGGGGATCCAGATGGTTATTTCATGGTAGATCCGGAAACTGGAGCACTTAGAACAAGCCTTCCTCTCGATCATGAGTCACGTCCCTTTTTCGACTTGGAAATTCAAGCGCGAAGCGGCTCCCCTCCAGCTTTTGGAGAGACGCGCGTTCGGGTCACCATTGCAGATGTGAATGATAACGCCCCCATATTTTTCCCATCATCCTCTGAGTCTCTGCTCCTACCAGAGGCCACAAAAATGGGTACTGTTGTGTACCGCGTGCAGGCTGAGGACCGCGACTCTGGCCCTAATGGACAGCTGAGCTTTGACCTGATGTCAGCTGGAGGGCAGCGCACTTTTGGCGTGGAGCGCAGCAGTGGGGAGATCCGATTAATTGGGAGTCTGTCGTACGATAGCGTACCTCGCTATGACCTCGAAGTGATCGCAAAAGACAGCGGCGCGCCTCAGCTTAGTGCTACGTTCAGCCTGGTGGTCCACATCCAGGCGGAGAACGACCAGGGTCCCGTGTTTGACACGATGACCTACCGTGTGGAGCTGAAGGAGAACACGCCACTCAAAACCAACTTCTTACAGGTCCGGGCACTCAATAGAGATCCCAATGGAAATGGAGGGTCATCCAGAGGTTCCACACCATCTTCCACACTGGCTTACCGACTCCGGCCTGATGGGGACGCAGCAGGCTTTGGGATTGCCCCGGACAGTGGTTGGCTGTTTGTTAAGAGCGCTTTGGATCGAGAAGCCAAGGATGTCTACCTGCTAACTGTGCTGGCTACGTCTGGAAGCGGCCAGATGGGGAAGACCGGCAGCGCGACGGTCAGGGTTTCTGTGACGGATGAAAATGATAACTCTCCTCGTTTCTCTCAGGAGAGGGTGTTCTTGGCAGTGAGGGAGAACTTGCCTGCGGGAACTGGTTTTGGGAGGGTGTCTGCTACTGACCGTGATGCTGGTCTCAACAGCCGTCTTACGTACAGACTACTTCACACGGACCGATACTTCCAAATCAATTCACAGACTGGTGAGCTGGAACACAATCCCGACACTTTAATGATATTTGACATTTACAGTATACATTTAAGAAATTTTCTAGATGAGGGGTTTTCAAACTTTTTGATGCCAAATATGTTTATTATAAAGGCATGTATGAAGACCCTTTTATACTGTGGAAAATAAGGGGGAAATGGGAAAAATATTTACTTTCTATTAATCTTTTTCTACCCACCATTAAAAGTACTGTTAAATGTATGAACTATGGCTATCAATAGATTAAAATAATTATGATTATGATTAACCTCATCTCAGTAAGTTCCAATGGAAAATAATCTGTTTTTAGAAAGAATATTTTTAATTAATTTATTTTTTAATAAAAAAATAATTTACATTTTACCAATATTTATTTATTTGTTTGCCTAGAAACTTCTGGATCTGCTTGAAAATCCCTATTCTAGACTCTATATTCTAATATTTGACCATAAACTTTTGAAAAATTAACTGTGTTTATAAATTTATGAATATCGTGAATTAATTTTTTAAATTTTAAATTTAATTTTAGTTGAAGTAATTTTTGGTAATCTTTTTTAGTATTTCATTTTTTATATTTCAGTTTTAGCTATAGTAATTTTAGTACTTGAACTTTTATTTCAGTTAGTTGTTGAGGCAAATTTTTAAGTTTTTTAAGTTTAAGTTTTTCATCTAATATTTATATTTTATTTTATTTCAGCATTATTTCAATTTACGAAAATGATTTTGAATGGTTTTAGTTTTAGTTAACAATAACAACACTGAAAATCATTTGCAGCATTCTAGACTGAGTATTCCGACTAACTCCCATATTTCATGTGTAGGTGAAATCAGTACCAGAGCAGCTTTGGATCGTGAGCACCAGTCCAGTTATCAGCTCATTGTAGTGGTCCAGGACAGTGGTACCCCTCCACGTAGTGCCACCGGAACAGCCCATATAACGGTGCTGGATGAAAACGACAACGCACCAACGTTCAGCCACACGCAGCCTGGCAGGGAGATTCTCATTCAGGCAAGAAACAGACTGGCACAGACTATATTCAAATCCTTAAATCAGGGTGTCATAACATAGGTGCTTGTGTTTATTAAAGCACAGTTTACACATAATAAAAACGTCATTACGTCTGTACATAATGTCTTTCAAAAATTGTTTATGTGACCTTGGAAACATTCCCACTCTTGAAGTTGTTTGTATCAGGAATAAGCAGCCAGGCTGTGCTGTTTAAAACGCGCTTGATGTTTTCCAGGTTCAGGAGGGTCTTCCTGCCGGTTCTTTATTAGGAACTCTTCACGCCAAAGACCCAGATGAGGGAGAGAATGGCACTATTTTCTACTTACTATCAGGTAAACAAGAGTCTAGAATATTTCCTACGTGTTGGGTATTATTATTGCCAGAGGATGTTTTTGCAAAATGGTAAAACTATAAAATGTAAACACATGTCCTTACAGTTATCTTTGTGCCCAATATGATGTATTGTATGGCTAATTATACTACCATATTTGTCTATATTTATGCTTCCATTTGTCCTTGCTTTTTAAGGCTCCAGAGCGGAACGTTTCTCCTTGAACCCAAATACCGGAGAGCTGCGCTCCTCTTCCCCCCTGAGGCGAGCTGAAAAGGCAGAGTACAGTTTCACTGTCACTGCCTCGGACCGTGGAGCTCCACCTCAGAGCTCTTCAACTGCCTTACTTGTACAGGTGAGACTATTATTTTATTTAATTTTTTTTAAAGTCTACCCTTAATTTTTATTTAGTTAATCTACTGCCTTAAAGAGGCCATATTATACCCTTTAACAAAGTCTTCATTTTTTGGGGGGGTCTACTAGAATAGGTTTTCATGCTTGAATGTTCAGAAACATGTGTTTCATTTTTGCTGTACCTCTAAACACTCTGGGGTGCATTTCCCAAAGCATCATTAGCCATCTATGGTAGCAAGATCCATCGCTATCAGCATAGTTCAACGAGTCAGAGATTCCCGAAACCATAATTCCAATGAACATTCGCAAGCAGCATCACAAAGTTGTGCGGTTGAAACAACAGCTCTCAACCTGTGGTTAGAAGCATAGTTTCTCGTTTGTATGGCATGTGGACTTAATAAGTCCTATTCTTGAGCCAAATAAGCAAGCTGACATTCAGTACAATCTATATCTTTTATTTCGAATATATACAAATGTCATTTATTTCTTTTAGTTTGTCAAACACCGTTTTTGAAGAGGGCGTACGTGCTCTAGTAAGAACGAGCCTATGATTGAATCTGGAAATAAAGCAAAATAACTGATAAAAATGAGAATTAGTCCTCAGATGCCATGTCTGAAATTATATTAATTTGATAATTCGATCTCAAACGTATTCATTAAAAGAAGTTATTACTCCACCACCTGCGTGACATCATTAACCAACGTGGTTGAACAACAAATTTGGTTAGTCGTGAGTGACCAGCTACTTGATTTCTTCAACAATGCAACGTACTATGGTAGATAAGCAGCGAGTTACGTCGTTGTATGGGACATGCACTTAGTTCCTGTCTCTATGAAGCCACTCCTTCAATGAGTGGGTTGGATCAGTGTGTTGTGATCGGTCAACTGTTTCATGCGTGTTTTGAAAATGTCATGCCCCTTACCATAACCTCAAGTTTCAACACACTACTAACGTAATTCTCCCAGGCCTCGTCCCTTTATTGCGTATGCCTTGGGCGGGAATTATTTAAATGAGGAATATTGTGATGTGTACGTTTCCAGAAGAAAACTCATGACTACAATTGAGGCATTTCAGGGAGTTCAGGAACATTGATGTAAAGAATTACTATTGGAGTGGACTTTGTGCTTTTTAACTTTGAAGACTTTTTCATTCAACAGCAACATTACACACTAAAGAAAGCTGAAAATGTAAAAAAAAAAAGATAAAAAAAAAAGCATAATAGGTCAATTTTTAAAATCTTGCTGCATGAGAAGCAATATGGGCAAGTCGCCTTTCACTGTGCCAAACTATCATCATGTTCACAGTCCCCTGAGCTGTGGTATCTATATTCAAGTAGGGAAATGAGTTGTGACCCGGAGGCCAGTTCCTTTCTATACAAACACCTCAAAACTCCCAGGATTACTTCCTGCTCCAGAGAACTATACTGTAACACAAAACCATATATTAATCCCAACGCTCGGCATGGTACTGCGTGAATCAGACATGTCAAACTATATCTTTGACAATTGGATAATTTTCATAGCTTTTCATTCCAACGTAAAAGAATCCGGATTTTAAATAGTTTATTCTCTGCAAAATGATTCTTGCGGGTTCTTTTTTGTTGCGAAATATCTTTAGTGCTTTTACAGATGTGATTTCAAAAAGGGAATTGGAGGCTAATTGTAGAGTGTGCGGTTGCATGCAATTTCTGTACTCCATGTTTGTATGGGGAAGATGAGAGTGAGGGAGAAATGGAGTGAGAGAGAGACAGAGGGAGAATGCACCTTTGAATCAAGTGTTCCCAGATGGCCCTGATGAGGCCCAGCTGTGGTTCCCCATGATCAAACGGAAAGCTGCAAACTTCGGTCCCCTAACACGGTAGCGCTAATGCCGATACGCTCGCACCACAGAACTTTGCACCATAGCAATCTCGAGATAATATTTTACATACCATCAGTAATACCAGCTTCATTTTGAAAGTCCAGTGTACTTTGCACCTAAGAGAGAGCCCAGAAATGGATCAACGTCAATCCTTCTGTTGCTTTCCTTCCTGTGATCTGGTATGCATGTACTGTTTTTTTTTTTTTTTTTTTTCATGGGGATATTAGTATGAAAGGCTTCACCTGTCAACCATTTTCCAGCTCTACTGTACTTCAAGGACATGGGAAATGATATCACGCACCTTTGAGGGTCATTCCATCTTATTCGTTCAGTATTGTGTGTACTGTTGACATCTAAAACAATGAGAAAACACTTGTGGCATACTGTATACTTGGCTAATGATGACAAATAATCCTCTGTTTTTACATTACACATGTGTACACTTCCATTCAAATGTTTGAGGTTGGTAAGAATTTTTTGAAATAAATCTCCTATGCTCACCAAGGCTGCATTTATTTTATTTGATCAAAAATACAGTAAATTGTGAATACAGTATTGTAAAATATTATTACAATTTAAAGTAGCTGTTTTCTATTTTAATAAATGTTAAAATGTCATTTATTCCTGTAATGACAAAGCTAACTTTTAAATTTGATTTAGTATAATCTAGTTTGCACAGACACTGACCATAAAAAAGCCATAAATTAGCTACAGTATTTTGTCTTGTCACTCTATTTTTTATTTTTATTATTATTATTTATTTATTTTTATTTTTTTTGGTCTACTGAGATTGTCTTGTTGGGTTTCATGGCCTTTATACTTACAATTTGTTCGTCATCTGTCCCTCAAAGTGTTTAAAAATTGTTTGGCGAGCTTCATAGTTCAGGACGAATATTGTAAAATATACTAGTTGAAAGTAAAATATAACTAACATTTCATGTCTTCTAAATTCTTTGTGTTCTCAATCTGTAGGTCATTGGCTCCACAAGGACCCCTCCAAAGCCCAACACCCTATCCATGACCCTCAACTCAGTGGAAGGAGCCAAGCCAGGCTCTGTTATTGGCTCAGTTAGAGCACATGACCAACATGAAGTGACCTCAAATGGTCAGGTGACCTACCTTGTAGTGGGAGGCACGGATCATGAAGGAACCTTTATGGTTGACCGTTTGACAGGAGATGTTTACTTGGCTAGAGAGCTGGACTATGAAAAAGGGTCACGGTATACTCTACAGATCGAGGTGGATGATTTCTCCAAAGCCTATCCAAGCACTCACATGGTTCAGTTGGAAATCAACGTGCAGGATAGTAATGACCACGCACCACAGTTTCCAGAAGATCCAGTTACTATTGTTATTCCTGAGAACATACAAGCCGGTTCTTCCATTTATACCTTCCAAGCTACTGATAAAGATGGTAGTGGCCCCAACAGTGAGGTACGTTATTCTATCCAACAGCGGTGGCCTGACAACCCAGATCTCTTCAGTCTAGATCCTGTCACAGGAGTCTTGAAACTGGGTCGAGAGCTGGACCATGAGGAGACCTCCAGCCTGTTCCTGGTGGTTCATGCCACGGATTCAGCCTCGGACCCCAATCAGAGACTCTGGGGCTCGGTGACGGCACGAGTTTTCGTCACCGATGAGAACGACAATGCTCCAGTCTTCAGCTCCCCGACTGCTGTTAGTGTGATGGAGGATCAGCCGGTGGGCTTTGTGCTGCTCTACGTCATGGCCCGGGATGCAGATCAGGGCGAAAATGGACGAGTATCCTACAGGGTCCAGTCAGGAAACACAGCAGGACGATTCAGCCTCAGCCCGAACAGTGGTAGGAATCATTACTTCTCTCTGTTTGAAAGACATCTCCTTCTCACACCACACTGTTTTATTGGGCCATTCGCTCAAAGCCAGAAGTAGTTTAGCAGAACAGATTATTTTCTTGAAGGCTTAATTCATGGGAGTACAGTTTTATTTTGGCCCATCGACCGCACCTCTTTGATTTGGCATTGGAAGTAAGCATGTATTAGTTTGAAATTCCTCTCAACCTCCAAGAATACCACCATTTACAGCTCACGCAAAATTAGATTAAATAGACAAAGTCACCTAATCGACTGAACATCTGTAGACGATTTTCCTTCCATTATTGTCAAATGGTTTATGATGTAGGTTAGTGTTTAATTCCTGTTCTAAATCAGGCGCATTCTATATACTATATATATTAAAGTTGTGTTAAAGAGCACAATAAAGTCACAGCTGATATTAACCAGACACCGAGGAGAAAGTCTTCACACTGTTTGGACTCTTTAAGGAGGAGGTCTAGAGATGGACGTTAAGCACAAAACCAGAGCCACCGTATTCAGAAGCAGAAGCCAGCTCAAACATCTCAATGATGTGTTTAAAGCTAGAGTGTGTTAGGTGGACTATAAATAAAAAAAGAGGCCGCACACAGACTTCTCACAAACACACAATAATATTTCGCAGTCAGCAAGCAGTTAGGCTGCCATATCAACCGCAGGGGTGTGTTTATCCTAAATGACCCTCGCTTGGGGTCTTGCTGATGACAGCATTGTAAAGAGGTATAGCTGGAAAGGATCAAAAATGGATCCATGACAACAACTTTCTTCATACCAGCAAGTCAGCAAAAAGCTTCATTCTCAAATTCCTTGCAGGAGCTAAACTGAGGAGAAAAACAGGATGAATAAAGCTAAAATGAATGTCAGACTGTAGCTATATTGTGTTTGACTTCTATGTTGTATGAACAATTTTATGTTAACAAAGGACCAGCAAATATGAATTATCCCATGAAGCAAGCTAACAAAAAATTAATACCAAAGAGCTCTAATACCTAAAGAAAGCTAGCATCCCTATTCATCTCAGTATGTATTTTCTCAGCTGACAAACATTTTTATATAATATTATATTATATTATATACAACAGTTTGTTCTGATTCTCGAATCTGATTGGCTGAGAGCCTTTCCAGCTGTGTGATATTCCCCCAGTATCAGCACTGGAACCGTTTCACCATTTGTATCACTCTGTTTGCGGCGACTGTCATGGCGGTCGAGCAAATCCACCATATTTTTTACAAATACTACTGTTGTTGTGTCACGTAATGTAGTTTTAAGAGTTTTTTAGAATGTAGTTATTTAGACCTCAAATATGTGACTCATATATATAAACACCTATTTCACAATTTGTTTAGACGCTTTCGGAGATGTGAGCTCCAGGCCATCAGCAGCCATTCAGTGCTCATGTACCCACCGAAAACAGCTTAATCTCGGCCAGTCTTCTGGGAATTTACCTCTGGCTCTTATGTAGATAGTGGTCAAACATGATTATATAATTAATTTGCGGTATATCAAGTGGGAAATCTTTGGTCTTATTAATCTATTACTTGTTCCAGTGCAAATCAATTTAATTAAGTTTCATAACTTTGCATTTAGGCTATATTTAACTTAAATCCTGTGCTAGAGCACTGCTTTTGTACGTTTGACTGAATTGTTTGCTTGTGTTTATTTACTACTGTCTTTTATAATGGTTATTGTTGTTCATTTGAATATTATTGTTCAATAAATATTATTTTATATAAATAATATGCCATATTTGGTATTGAGAAAGGGTCTATTAGTGATCGTGATATGGACTTCAGTTAAAGTTACATTATTAGTCTATTAGATGGTGGCAAAACTGTCAGTAGTCATGGGAAATCCCCTTAACTTTTAAAAGGACAAAAATATTGCTTTCCTCAGCGGACATTCAAACTGATATTTATAATCGATATAATATTATGTACATCGACCTGAAGAATGAATGCTATATCAGATGCAGGTAATGCACTCGTTTAGTCGATCTCTCTCATAATACCATAATACTCTACTCTACATAATACAGTAAGCTTCAATGAAGTGACTCAACGTTCCTTCGTTACTAGTCCTAAAGTGACGTTTTAGAATTAGTTACGAAGGCTTGGTCACAACTGTTAAACTGTCAACTTTGAAACTGTGAGATTTGAATCCGTGGCGGAAGGAAGTAGTTCTGCAAAAAAGACATTTTTTAAAGACACTCCATTGTTGTTTCTTATTTATTTACTCACTTGTGCCATCAAACTGTTGTATAAACACAATATCACACTCATAGCCGTGCAATATGGCTGTATATTAGCACACTGTGATTACCTACGGCATTTGGCATTATTTGTTGTGGTGGGCTACTTTAAGTCATGAATGAACTCCTAACCTCATCAGAATAGCCCAGCCACATTCAGGTAGCTTAAGATAGTGTCTGGCATGTACATAATGAAATATTACAAAAATGCATAGTATAAAACAGAACAGCTCTCTGACCTCAGTCACACTTCTCTAGCCACAGGGCATATGAGCACAAGGCCATGCTGTGAAGCGTGCAGCAGATCTACAGATGTTTTTCTCTTTCCCTTTTCTCCAGGCTCCCTCTCTATCCTTAAACCTCTGGATCGTGAGGAGCAGGAAAATTACAATCTCACAATTGTCGCTGAGGATCATGGGATACCCCAACATTCCACCACTCAAGTTCTATCTATCCAGGTTATTGACGTAAATGATGAAGCACCATGGTTTGAACACAGCAAGTTTGAAGCCCAAATCAAAGAGAACCAGCCAGCAGGAACAAGCATACTGCAGGTCTCTGCTTCAGACCGGGATCATGGTAAATGATTTTTGATTAAATTCTGCAATAATCCATGTGTTAAATGTTCCTTTACTACTGAAAAGAATCAGCTACACTTTAGGGTATTTCAACCTTTCTGATATTCATGACCTGTGTCTGAAAACTTTGCCATCTGGTTAAAGCAGTTATGTTGAGTTGCAGTGAGGGCAGTGTTTTGTTTTTTTTTACGCTTCCTGTGGAGGGTATGTGGGACTCATTCTCAGCCTCCTGGGTTTAGTGAGAGAGTATGAAAGAGAGATTGTAAAGACATTTTTCAGGAAGCATTAATTGAGTAAGCAGGTGCTCGTGCCAAAGCTGGCTAACTTTGCACGCAATCTGGCACCCGTATGTCTTTAGTCCAGTGTGGACCACGACTCTGTGGCTGAATCAGCAAAAGGAACTACTAATGAAACCAGTGTTAAATCCAAGATGAAAAGATTTGAACCTGAATATTTTGACATTTGACATTGCACTTCTGTTTTAATTCAAATCAGGTTGTTCACAACTTCTTGTACACTTTCTAACTTAGAATGAAAGGAAAGAGGCTTTGGTTGATTGTTACCAGTCACAGGCTGTGTCTGGAACAGCATTCTTATATACTACTCATACAAATAATTGATTTGACTGCCAAAAGATATTTAAATATTGTAAAAATTCCAAGAATATTTAAATATTGTAATAAAAATAAATAATTTTAAGGTACACTATTTAACTTTTTTTGTCCAAAATGAACAAAATTTAAATAATGAGTAAATACATCATCAATCCTTCTTCAATCCATCATCAAAATGCAGAACAGAGGAGAGCCTGCTGGCGAAAAGAGAACACGAAAGAACTCGTAATAAATCAAGAATCAACATTGGCTTGGCTTAAGATGGTGAAAACTGAGGGATTTAAAATCTTGTAAAAGCAATGCGGAGATGGCATTTTTTTTTTATTACTCAACAGGTGAGTAAGGTATTTTATTGAACAGATAAATTGCCATATGTAGCTCTCTAACAGAGTTCATTGTAAAGCATTATCTATTGTGAAGGGTCATTTCATTATGGTTGTTGTAGTCCTGTGCTGGAATTTATTATCAAGGAAGTACCGTGTTTATTAATAATTATAGCTACAGTAAGCAGTAGGAAAACCATATTCATCTGCACAGTCACGCAGAATCAAAGAATACTTTGAAAGGTTTCACTTTCTACTTAATATAGTTGGCAGTTTGCAGTGTTTACTGTGCAGTATTGAGTAGGTAGTAAGGTAGTATTCGATTCTGGTCAGAATTACTGATTATATATTTTTGTTTTTGTTGCAGGCACTAATGGCTTAGTGACTTACGGTGGTGTGACTGGGGATGGATTCGCAATTAATCCAGAGACGGGTGTGATATCTGCCACTCAGGTTCTAGATAGGGAACTTCAGGACCACTACACTGTAACAGGTACATAAACACAGCCAAGATCTGCACATAATATGGCTGAAACATTGTTATTTTAGTATTATTTATATACTATTATTGTGTTCATTAATATTTTTGAATTAGCTTTTTTATATTTTGATTTTAATTTTTATTATTTTGTTCTGTGCTTTTATATATATATTTTTTTTAATATTTCTATTTTTATTTCTATTTAGCTTTAATTTGTATTTGTATTTAATTAGTGTTTTAGTAATTTAGTACTTCAACTTTAAAAATTAGAAATGTTGCTTTGGCAAATAACTGAAATAGTATATATACAGTTTTGTAAATTAAAAAAGTTCATCTAATGTTTTTACTATTTTATTTTATTTTATTTTAAATTACAGAAACGTTTTCAATATAGTTTAGTTTTAGTTAACAATAACAACACTGGGCTGAAAACTATCATATTATATTATTATATGCTACTATAAAATATTATTTTAAATAATTATAATTTACAATATTATCAAAACTTATACTAAACTTAATAATCCTCTTTATATCTTTTGTATGTGATAGTGTATGCAAAAGATGGTGGCATACCCCCTAACTTTGCCAAGGCTAAAGTCCACATCACAGTGCTGGATGAGAATGATAATGCTCCTGCTTTCGGGCGGCAGCATTACAGTCTGGAGGTGCCTGAGAACCTAGAGCCCGTGGAGCTGTTCACCATCAAAGCCACAGACCTGGACACCGGAGAGAGTGGGCGACTGGAATATAAGATCACTGGTAAAACTTTTTTCACATTACGTGTGTGTTTCTTATAAAAAGAAGACCCACTCTGCTTGATTATTAACAAATGTTGTGTCTGTGTGTTGCTATTCTAGCTGGCGACCCAGATGGTGACTTTCGACTTGACGGCTCCTCTGGAGCTCTATCTACTTCAAGACCTCTTGACCGAGAGCGGAAGAACAGTTATTCCTTGCAAGTGATGGTTCAAGATCATGGCAGCCCCTCTCTGAGCAGCACCGCCACTGTGGAAATCTCAATCCTTGATGTAAACGACAACAGCCCCAAGTTTGGCAGCAGTAGCTACAACGTCGATGTCTCAGAAGATGCTGCTGTAGGTTTGGTGGTATTGGATGCGACAGCCACAGATGTGGATGAGGGTGAAAATGGGCAGATCTTATACTTCCTTAGCCAAGAAGCCAAAGGTGCATTCACAGTGCATCCAGACACAGGGCGGATCACTACCGCAGCACTTCTGGACAGAGAGAAAAGAGCTTCTTACACCTTCCAAGTGTACGCTGTTGACCTATCACCCGCCACACCCCGCAACACCACAGCCCAAGTAACCGTTACCATCCTGGACGTCAACGACAATGCACCATTCTTCATCCAGGACCCACTGATTATCAACGTGTCCAGTGGTAGTGTGTCCACGCATCAGGTGGTGGCCACCATGAGAGCAGAAGATAAGGACTTTGGAGCCAATGGGTCGGTGTTCTACCGCTTTGCTATGCCAGTCCGAGGATTTGCTATTAACTCGCTAACGGGGGAGATCCAGACGACAGAGAAGCTCCAAACCCTCACGCAAACCCAACGCACCCTCATAGTGGAGGCTATGGACCAGGGCAGCCCTCCTCAGTCTTCCCTAGGGGTGGTGGTCGTTTATGTGAAGGAGGAAAATTACAAGGGCATTCGATTCTCTCGCACCACTAGAGATGTTAGCTTACAGGAGAATGCAGCTAAAGGTACGCAGAGAATTTACAGCAAAAGATTCGGTGTGCTATTAGCCTGGAAGATTTTAATTGTTAAAAAAGCAAGAAATTGTTTCTTTCTGTCCATTTCATGGAAAAAGGGAATGAAAGAAATCGTAATGTAAAAAATAAATAATGAAAATGATTGAAGTCAACATCAACCCTAATTTACTTTCTTAATTAATGTTGCTGGTTGTATTGTGCACTATTCAGTGCATGTTATTCCTAAAAAAAAAAAAAAAATTGTAATATTTAATTAAAATGTAATCATTTTTTGCATTTCAGCTGATGTCATCAAGGCCATGCACAGTTATTACAGGGGAAAATAATGTTACATTTTTAGAAAATAATTACATTTTCAAAATATTTTTTAATTCCAGGATTAATGTAATATAGTTGATGGCAATAATACCAAATGATAGAGAAAAAAAAATTCTTACCATTGGGACACATAAAGATGCAACTTTTTCTTGATCCAGTCAATTCCAGATGGATAATACTATGTCTCACCATATTTTTTACTTAATTTTTTTATGTCCTGTTTTGCTTGGAAACAAAGCACATTACAGAAATAAAATGGGTTGAAAATTCCACTTCATGTTGACTTTAAATGCCAACAAGTATCAATTTTCATTCAAATACTTGTATAAAATCTATCTCTCTACAGATTATACAGTGCATTGCAAAACTATACAGACCTCAATTGCCACTCTTTTATTATAAATCCTACACTAAAAGTTAGTCTTTGTGGTATCGTTATTTCAAAGCACTGGCACGAGGCAGTTAAAAACTTTTGCAATGAACTGCATGATGAAAACTGCAGCATTGTATTTCAGCACTCACAGGCACAGTCAGTTTGTGAAGCATCGAAAGCCAATGCATCAATTTAAGTGAGTGTGGCAGAAGAGTATTGAGTTTTTTTGTGTGTATTTTTCCCCACAGGCACTGCGGTCGCCCAGGCTCAGGCTCAGCACCCTGATGGCACCCGTGACGGCATCACTTACAGCATCTTCAGTGGGAACAAATACCATTCTTTCAGCATCAGCTCCAGTACAGGTCAGTTAAAAACCCCATATGTGAAAATGGCTTGATTTTGAAAAGATGCATACATAAACTCATCATAAAGATGAAAAACAATATTTCTTATTCACAATGGCAATCAGTTTGACCTACTTCACTGCATTATTGGTGCTTTCATAGGTGAAATCTGGGTACAGAGCTCAAATGGCCTGGATTTTGAGGATACTCCAAGACTCCGTCTAGTGGTGAAGGCTGAAACTACATCTTCAAACTCCTTCATGGCAGTCAACCTGATTCTTCAGGATGTCAATGACAACCTACCCCGATTCCAGCTGCAGAACTATGTGGCTTATATGCATGAAGCACAGGGCTATGATTTTCCTATTATTCAGGCAAGGGGTCTCTTATTTTTTTATTTTTTTTTGTACTTCTAAATGGTAAAATATAATTGAAAACATATCGGAAAAAGTATTAAAACTTGAATATTCTACAAACAACTTTCTTTTACATCATACCTGTTTGCCAATCGTGGGTAGATAATTTAGCGGTCATGAAACGGTATTTTTTAATTACTTTATTAACCATTTTACATTAGAATTATTTACTTTTTTCCTCACATATTTTTGACTTGACATCAGCAAGCATCAGATTTAAACCATGTATGGCAAATGATCATTTTGGACCCTTTCTGTGTTGATCAACTTGTTTTTGTATGCATTAGGTTATGGCAGAGGACGTTGACCAGGGTCAGAATGGTCAGGTGACTTACTCCATTGAATCTTCGAGTCAAAGTGGCCTTTTCAAAATTGACCCTCTGACCGGCAGCATTACGACTGCGGCCATTATGGACAGAGAAATCTGGACACAGGCACAGTGAGTGTATATTATGTGTGCTGCGCTTGTTCGGCCAATGAAGTCACTGCTCTGCAGGTCTTTAATTTCCTTCTGTTCTGTGGAATGTAACTGTCCTCTCCAGCATTATTTAGTTTGTGTGTGTGATGTGTTCAAGCCCTCGTAGTTTTACCTCATGTGTTTTGTTTCTAAAATGTTCCCCGACCCGTATAAAGCTGTGTGCTTCTAATTTATTACATTTTTGGTCTGTTAGAGCTTTTGGATTGTTGTACAAATATTTTTTTTCCGAAAATAGAAGACATCTTTGTTCTCTGTCTTGATCTAAAAAAGAACCTGAACAGAAACATCTCTCACATGATATAAGTTAGGAAAAAATGTATCTAACCCTTTATTTTATCTAATTTGCATCAGGTTGGTGATAAAAGCCACTGATCGTGGTAGCCCCAAGCTAGTAGGCACTGCAACCATCACAGTGATTATTGTCGACCTCAACGACAACAGTCCTACCATCCCAGTGCCACGGGAAATTAGAGTGCCAGAGAGTAAGTGAACTAACTGGTGACCTTTGACCCTTTACCCTGAAAGACTAACTTACAAGCACCTAAAAAACAAGCACTTTTATTACTGTACATGTATCTGAATGTTGTGTCCCTGCTTCCCCCTTCCAGACTCTCTTATCGGCACTGAGATCACCCTGGTTACTGGAAATGATGTGGATTCTGGCCCAGTGCTTTCTTACTCTTTGCAGCTGGATGCTTCATCACAGGGAAAATTCGATATCCATCGTTACAATGGCCGTGTGTCTTTGACAGCACCACTGGACTTTGAAGAGCGGACATGGTACACATTGACCATTCGAGCTTCAGATTCAAAGCACCAGAGTGAAGCCAATTTAACTGTGCTGGTGGAGGACATAAATGATAATGCACCTACATTTACACAAGATCTATATCAGGTAATTTTTTCTTTCTACCATTTGAAGTATTTTAAAAGGAGTGACATAATTTGTATCTTGTTTTATTAGGATTGATGAAGGTTTATTGGTTTTGTTCTTCTGTTGTTAACTTTTGTGAAAAGTCAGTGTGAGGAAAAGGGTTTGACTCTCATGGATTTAGATCGAAAAATAACTTGGTTATCATAAATTTATCCCAGAATAAAAGTACATGCACTCATTCACACCAGTACAAAGTATGCTGTCATTTATGTTTGCATTTATTCGTTTAGCAGATGCTTTTATTCAAAATGACATCACTGTGGATACAGGAAGAAGCATGCCAAGTAACAGCTTTGTTGTTGCCTTTGGTTTCCAGGTAACACTTCCAGAACATTCTCCACCAGGCAGTCCTGTTATCACAGTAACAGCAACAGATCGAGATTCAGGAGAAAATGGAAAGGTCACCTATCGAGTGTTGTCTTCAACGAGGGACGGGTTTTACATTGATCCTAAAAATGGTATAAGCCCAATGTTTATACTAAACATGTTGTTTTGTCAGTGGCATTTACACATGTATATTCTGTTTTTATTAAGTGTAAATAGTGGTAGATAAATAATTTTAAATGGCAACAAATAGCATCTTGTTTATAATAAGTGCAATTAGTAGTAGATAATGTTGACATAAAGTGGTGGATGGAGTTAAAGAAAACAGACTCTACCAACAACAGTCAGCTACTTGCATATAGTTTAAAAAGCCACTGCCTATAGTTTTAACATATAGTTTATATTTAAAGCATTAGCATTGTAGTAAAAGCACTTCCCATGTCTTTCTAGGTACACTTTTCATCAGACAGAAAGCAGAATTTGACCCAGAGCAGCCCTCTGTGAGTGTAGTCATCGAAGCTCGTGATGGAGGATCTCCACCTCTATCATCTTCTGCCACAGTCCAAGTTCAACTGATGGACGTCAATGATAACGCCCCCATATTCCACCAGTTGGAGTACAAAGCCACAGTGTCTGAGGACCAGCTACCTGGAGCCACTATTCTGACCTTAGAGGCAGTAGATGGAGACCTTTCTCAGGAAAACTCTGGTTTTGATTTTGCAATCGCCAGTGGGAATGTTGGAAATGCTTTCCAGATTGAGAGTAGCGTTCGTTTTATAGAGGGCCATGGATTCCAGACCGTAGGAACCCTGATCCTGGCGGAGCGACTGGATTTTGAGGCGTTATCACGCTATAACCTCACCATTGCGGTCTCAGACCGTGGTGTTCCCCAACGCAGCTCCAGCGTACCAGCCATCATCACAGTCACTGATGTGAATGACAACCCTCCTGTCTTTGGCCGAGCTGAGTACATAGTGGCTTTGAGTGAAGGGGCAGCTGCTGGTACAGAAATCTTACGTGTGACCGCAACTGATCCAGATTCAGCTCCCTTCGCAGAGGTCCAATACAGCATCAGCTCTGGAGATGAGATGAAACTCTTCTCTGTGGATCAGTGGACTGGGGCACTGAAGCTTCAAAGGCCTTTAGACAGAGAGAGCCAAACTTCCCATGTGGTTATAGTACAAGCCTCAGATGGCCATGGTCATTTTGCCTTGGCTCCTATTAGCATAGAGGTAAAGGACATTAATGACAACAGACCTTACTTTCCCATTGCTACGTTAACGGCCAGTGTCCGTGAGAACCAGCCACCCAACTCTGCTGTGACTGTGTTACATGCAATCGATTATGACACAGGAGTTTATGGACAGCTTAAGTATTATTTGATGGACCACTCCGGTCTAGGAAAAGACCTCTTCTTGGTAGATCAGAACTCTGGAGAAGTTCGGACCAGGCAGATATTTGATTTTGAGAAGGTAAACTCATTTAACTTTATCGCTTTGGCTGTAGATGCAGGCAACAACTCGGCTACAGTCACAGTGCAGGTCTATGTCACAGGAGAGGATGAGTATGACCCAGTTTTCACATCTTCAGACTTGTCCTTTGAGGTACCAGAGGGAGCCAAGAAAGGTCAGAGCATTGGGCAAGTACAGGCCAAAGATGAGGATGGTGGGGTGGATGGGATTGTACTCTACTCCTTCCCTAATTCCTCTCCTTACTTCGAAGTGAATAAGACCACCGGTGTAATTTACCTAAAGATGGACAGCTCTGGCAGCTCAAGTGGTGGGAGTCGCTCGAAAAGGGAAACCCGCCTAATGACTATGGATGTTACCGCCCACAGCCCCCTTGACACCTCGAGAGTAGCTTCTGCTCAGCTAACCATTGATGTCACCAACACATCCTTTGGTCTCACAACAGACTTAAACATCCTCCTTGTGAGCATAATTGCTGCCTCTCTTGGAGTAATTGTCTTGTTAGTCATAATTGCTGTGGCTCTTTATCTAGTAAGATCAAAGCGAAAGAAGAAAGGACAAGACACTGGGAATAGTACTGTATCTTCAGGCACAGCTTTGCAAAAATTGGATGAGTCTAAACCCGCAGGGAGCGACAGGATCTATCATCAGGCGCTTCCTGGATATGCAGGTGATGAGGAAGGAACAGGTGGAGGCTCTTATACTCGAGGAGGATCCTTAGATCCTTCTCACTCCAGTGGACGGGGATCTGCCGAAGCGGCAGAGGATGACGAAATCAGGATGATCAATGAGTACCCAAGAGTTGCAAGCATCACCTCCTCAATGCAAGAACACATCTCTGCCAGGGGCCCTGATTCAGGTATCCAACAGGATGCGGACCAACTCTCTGATATTTCTTGTGAACCGGGGCCACTTGATGCAAGCCAGTGGTTCAAAAGTAAGAAACTGGGGAGCATCAGTGGGAGTCTCAGTGGTACCCTACTGTCTGGTCAACTCCCAGTCTATAGAGATGAAGGCGGGGGTTACCTTGGAGTAGGTCGTGGGTTGAATATTTCCCATCCAAAAGATTATGCTTTCCCTGAGGATGGCAAACCCTCAGTTGATGGCTCCCTCACAGCCATAGTGGCAAGTGACGAGGAATTGCGAGGCAGCTACAACTGGGACTACCTTCTCAACTGGTGTCCTCAGTTCCAACCCTTAGCCAGTGTCTTTACAGAGATTGCCAGGCTAAAAGATGAGAGCTTACCTCCCAACAACCCACGTAGACCCTTCCAACCCAAAGTCAAGACAGACCCCAAGCCAAGAATTGACCCTCCACCGCTCATTACCTCAGTGGCTCATCCAGGGGCCAAATCTGTCCCACCTAAACCCGCCATAGCACGGACGTTCCACCACTTAGCATCCTTAAGGCGTTCACCTATAAGCCACGAGGGCTCCATCTCCTCAGCAGCGATGTCTCCCAGTTTTTCCCCTTCACTGTCCCCACTTGCTGCACGATCCCCAGCCGTCTCCCCATTCGGTGTCACTCAAGGTCCCTCGGCCTCCATCATCAGCACCACAGAGCACTCTCTGGAGCACAGTGATGAGGCTGAGATGAGAATTTAATGCTACATTGCTCTCCATTTTGTGGAGGCCGTTTTATGTCTTTTGATAAGACATTACAGTAGTCACTCAAAGCAATGTTGCATACCTGAAAAGGCAGCATGAAGAATCAGTCGCTAAGCCATGATAGTGACGCAGGTGTCTGGTAACTGAAAGGGTAAAAACATTGTGTGGCGACGTTACCCTTCTTCAGAGCCACCGCAGTGTTGATGTGAAGTGAGTTGTGTGTTGCTTTGTTTTGTCTCGCTGGCTGGCCAGGGAGGCAAGACGTTGACTGCTCCTTTTGTTTGTTTCTTTTTATACTGATGACTCAAACAGCTTTGAAACTCCAGTGTTATGTTAAGTCCATCCAAAATAGCTGCTATTGTCATACTTTGTAGACCACAATGAGAACTCTGTAGAAACTCAAACTGATGTCACTATGTTTGTTTATTACTGGGATTTTTTTTTTCTTCTTCTTTTCTTTTGTATTTTTTTATAATGCTACTCAGTTTCATTTATATTTTTTTATGAAGGACTGGCCATTGCTTTGAGTGAAGGAGTTCTTACATTTTAGTGACATTCTTTGTATGTATATTTATATGTATGCTAGCCATAATAAATGTATTATCATTGTATAGTGTCTAGGATCACCATACTGTTGTGAAAATTGTGACACTTGTAATGTGAATGATTGGAAGATTGTTGTATTTTATTATTTATAAAGAGAAAGGCTGAAAGTGTTGAAACTTCCCATGTTGCATAGTGTTGTATTATAGGCCTTTTCAAGTTGTATTGTCCCTTTCCCTTTGAACTAGATTGTTAGCATCTTAGCTAATTTATTGTAAAAAAAAAAAAAAAAAGAAAGAAAAAAAGAAAAAAATCTCTGACCGGGGCCATACTTTTTTCGGCTCATCTGGAGACCTTTCAAGAAATTGGTGAAACCTCAAAGACTCTTCTGTATATAAATGGATTTCTTCCAAAACAGCAGCTCTCTCACACTGTTTCTATGCTGCTTTTTCTGACAATAAAAAAAAGTTTTGTATTGTCTACATAACTTACTGTTGGTTCATTAGTAAATTTAGAGTGAAAAAACTTTACCCCCATCATCTAGGATGCATTTACCTTTCAGGGGTAAATCACTAGAAAATGGACCTTCATTTGTAATACATAGTGGATGTTTTCTGTTTTGAGAAGAAGCTTCTGAATTTTTTTTTATCTAACAATCTCCTTTGTGGAAAGAGATTTAAGCATTTGAATGACCTGTTGAATGACCAGAGGGACTGTTTTGCTACCTGGTGCATGCCTGATACCGCCACTGCTTCAAGTGTAACTGGCCCCTGTTTAGCACAGATGCAAGGAAAAGAGGGGCCTGGCATTTTTGAAGTCTGTCTTACACAATTCATTTTAAAAGTTGACATTTAATTGTCTCAGTCTGGAAAACAACAGATTCCAAGACAGCTGCCTACATTCCAGCAGCAGTACAGTTTAAATCATCTGTGCATATTTAAATCAAATATTAAATTCCTACTGATTTCTTTTGTCAAACCTGAGTCTTCTCTCTTCCTTCCTCCAAGTTTAAATCAAAACATGGATGTGGAGTTACAGAGTAACTGAAGTGTAGCGAAAGGCCAATCATCTGGCTTTTAGAAAAAAGGAAACAGGAGGGGTCAGAGTCAAATTTGTCCTTCATTAAAAAGCAATTTGAAAGGATACAGCATGTTCCAAAAACCTAGACTAGAGCCGGGCCTCAGGCTGTGTATAGCTCAACACAGGGTGTGCCCGTTTTAAAATCAATTGCAGCCATGAAGAAACATTTCCTCAAATTAAATTTGTTCGTACACAAAGAATAAAAAATGCATATTAACATTTATGCACTGTATAATTGTACAGTATCATGTACAGTTAGGCACTGTATACAGGAAATCACTCATACGTACTCATGTCCTCATATCATTACATCAAACCCCTTCTGTTTTTAACAGAGTGCATGTACCTTTCCAGATGCAATACAGTATTTTCATGCACTGTCAAAAAAATAAATAATAAATTACCCTCGAAAGGTACACCTTTGTATCTTACTTACACCTAAAGGCTGCATATTAGTACTTTTCGAGGATACTGCCCCAGTAACAAGCTGCTATGTAGTATTTTTTATTTTTATTTTTTTTGACAGTGAATATGAAACTGAAGCACACCTTACATGCTCTCACATTCTGCCTTTGTTTCTATCGTATTGAGTTTTCTCATCCCCTGTTGTGAAGTTGGTTTTGGCTGAGATTCAGCTCTCTTCCATCTCTGTGCTATGCATGTCTAACTGATTTACACCATCCCAGATATCACAAAGAAATAACAGTCTCGCTCGCTTGCACAGTCAGTGTTTTATAAACACTGCAATGAGTTGTGTGAGCACTGTATAAACATGTTTTCTTTATCATTGATATTATTTTCAGGATGAGATTTAACCTTATTCTGATATAAGCATTGTGATCTGTGGCCATTTTCACTTATCTATGTAGTCTGTAGCTATGTTATCATATATGTGTTATCAATTGTGTGTATATGTGTTATCAAGTCTAGCTACTACACAGTTTGTACACTTTTACAGCTCTTTTGTTTGTCAGTCATTATAAGTAAGAGGCTGCTGAAGGATATGGGGCAGTTTTTGTTTTGTCTTCCCATTTTTCTCACCATCATTTATTGCCAGTGCTGTGGAACCTTTTTTTTTTTCTTGGCAAAGCAATATTTTTTAACTTGCTGCAATTTATTTTCTTTTATTTTAAATTTTAATCATATTTTATATTATTAACACATACTTGTTACATAAAAATATCCAAGACATAAAAGGTAATACTATTTTACAGTGTCATTGTTACACGTTACATGTAGTTACTGTTGTAATAACTAGAAATTATGCATAATTAAACCTATAGTAAGTACATGCAGTTAATTATTATTACTCAGTACTTAAATGTATAATTACACTGTAATACTGACACCTTAAAATAAAGTGAAACCCATAAAAACAATAGCAGAAAAAATATTATATTTACCATGTATAAAACCATAAAGCTTTGTGCTGCTGAAATGGGTTTATCAGGTAATCAGACATTATGTCAAGCTTTTCCCATTGAAGATTATAGATAAGAATAATCATGAATTTTCACCCTGCATTCCACTGTAAAACCTCTGGTTTTGATATTAAACCGCAATGTTTTTTGATTAATAACATGAGATAAATTAAAAAGTGATTAGTGGGCAGTTTATGCTTTAAGATTTATCATTTCTTAAACGCTTCAGTAGAAAAACAAGGGAAGTCTCCATAGCACCATTCAAGTTGAAAATACACATCAAAGAAAGATTCCGCAGTCTTGGACTTGGCTATTAAAACAAGTCTGCTACTCCCATCAGGTCAGTAGTAAATTGTTATGATCCCTGCATTCCTCATGGAAAAAAGTCAGATGTATCTTTCATTGATTAGAATCAATGAATCGCTCTGCATAGTCAAAATTAGTTAAGTGGAATAGAAACGGTAAATGTCTCTATGAAATTTGAGTTATGCCAAACATATATTTTAAATTACAGGACCGTCTTTTTTGGCTCTTAGATCTTATCATCCTGAGATGCTATAAATTGTTCTTGAAAAGTGCCTATAAAGAGGATCGGTTAATTAAGAGCAGATCTAGCTCAAAGAAAGGGAAGGTTTCTGCATTTTCTTAAATACAACCTCCTCTGTTCTCAATTTTATTAAAACTGACTCAAAGTCACCCTCAAAATCTGTCAGATTCAGTGGGGACCGCTCAAATTCAGTCCATGAGACTTTTTCTAGCACTAGAAATGTTGTTTTGCTCTTGTAGCATGTTTTTTTGTGTGTAATCTATCCATTCCTGTCTTTCTAAGGCACGTGCTTGCTTGTTGCATGTCTGATATGCCGGTTCATATTTGCTTTCTTGATTAACTTTTAAGTTGTCTTCCGCCATCCTAATCACCAACATGGAAATTCACCAAAATAAATATTATTTATGGTCATGAAATATGTATATTTTTCATTGGTTAACCTGGTAGAAGTGCCAAAGTGAGGATCTTTTATTTGGAGAATAAGAGAGATGGAAGAGGTCTGAGAAAGGTTATATCAGAAGCAGCTTTATAATGTCACAATTGTTGTTTTACTTCAGAAATTGTTGCTCGGTTTCACTGTTTACTTTGTGTATATGTAAAATTAGATTGTAATAACACTGCTGTAAGGAGTGCTTCCTCATTTAGGAGGAGATGTATTTCGTCTTTCAGCAGTGGTGATCAATAGTGCTAACTGAGGAGAGTTGGTGGCGCATGCCCTCTCTCATGGTCTGTGCATGAACCGGAGCTGAATGCGGAGGTGGACAAAACTATACCAGACACGGCTGATAGATCACATCAACAGCTCCTGATTTATGACAGTCCAGGCTTGAGAGAAAAGGAAATAGCTGCAGAAGTAAAATAGAGTTTGACTTCAACTTGGATTATGGTCAACAGTGTCATGTCCTCTTAGATGTTTGACCTAATATGATTTTAACTCTAACTTGCATGATTATTATAGGTAAAATGCATTTTATCAAGGGGCAGGACAATCTCATTATAGAAGGCATTTGATTGGACAAAATTCTTTGTAGTGCAGGATGAGTCATCAATGTTATTTCTTTGTTGACCCAGAAGAAGGACACAAAGCATATGTGACTTCAACTCTAATAGTCATGAACTAAAATACACCAAACTTCAATTTTGATTTATATTGATTTAATTTTTTATATACACAGTCTCTTATGCTCACCAAGGTTGCATTTATGATCAAAAATCAAAAATACAGTTAAACAGTAATATTGTGAAATATTACAATTTAAAATAATTGTTTTCTATTTTAATGTATTTTAAAGTGTGTAATTTATTACTGTGATGGCAAAGCTGAATTTTCAGCATTATTACTCCAGTTTTCAGTGTCACATGATCCTTCAGAAATCATTTTAATATACTGATTTGGTGCTCACAAAATAATTATTATTATTATGAATGATGAAAACAGTTGTGCTGCTCAATATTTTAGGGCTCTTTCATGATCAGAGGCACATCTAAATGTAATATTAGCTTCAGTTCCTGTCTCCTGAGATACCTTCATCTGATCGATTTTTGAAGGCAGCATAGATGTATTATTCATCGCCTTTGATATCCCACAATCCTGTGTGTTCCATTCTGTGACAGTTAAGCTAAAAAATAAAGATGGCATCTGAAAGTTGCAGCTGGTGGTCAATTTGTGTGTAAATGTCACTTTTGATGTCATTTCTAGCACAAATTTACTATTGAATTAATTAAATATTTGCTTAGTTTTCACTAAAAGTATGTTGTAGATCATTAAACCGTTATGCTGCCTCAGAAGTCTGTACAAAATCAGTTTCATGAGGTACCTTTGTGCACAAACACTGCCTGTAAAGTCTTTGCTTGATAGTGCAGCGTTAAAATCTTTTGCGCAGTTCTGTGTATATACTTTTTTTTTTTTTTTAGCCTTGTTAGCTTAAGACGGAAGGTTTCCTAGCTCCTAGCTTAAAGCAACCCAAAGCAATGTATCACTCCTGTTTAGTGTCTTTTCTGTCCCTACTCTATTATTATAACTTTCTGTTTCTGCTGGTTAAAATCAAGAGAGAAGCAGTGTGATTGAACTGTTGAATCAGTTACAGGTTGGAGCCACAGTGTTCAGTAAACAGCCTCTGTTTTCCAGTTGCTGAGTCACTGCAAGTTTGTACTAGCATTGAGTCACAGGCCTGCGGCTTCTGCTCATGATTACATCTCTTCACAGGGCTCTCACATCTCCCGGGGTGTCTGGAGGAGATACACCCGAGAAAAGCATGGGAAAAAGTAGGGCGCTGTGGTTTGGCTCTGGAGCCACTTTTGGCAAGTAATTCATATAAACGTAATTTTGAAAAAAAAAAAAAAAAAAAATTACTAGCACCATTCAAATTTCTGTTGCTGCTTTGCTGAATTAAATGACTCAGCTGTTATTTTGGATGCAGAGATGTTGAATTACAAATGAAGATGATGAATAGATGTGCTGAAACAAGGAAGTTGTCAACGTCTTTGTGTTGTAATGTGGCTGTTCATAAACAATTCCCTCCAAAGCTCTGACAGATTTTTTCCATTCAAGTGAATAAATGGCAGCATTTAGAGTCAAGGAGAATGATGGATTATTTTTGAAGATCTAATGAGCCAAACAGTGTGACAGTAACAGTATCCCACCTGGTTTTGATTTATCCACCCTCAATGACTGATCTAGCATTTGTGAACAAGTCGATTGTAAGTCTGAAAATCTGAATATCTCACATCAACCCTGAATCAAAATGTGTCAGCAAAGTTAATTCAGATATCAGCCTTAATGTCGTGTGAGAGAACAAGATGAATCACAGTTAACAGAGGCTCTGAATCGGTGAATGTCAGTGTTCTCGTCACCTCTTCTTCTTTTGTGTGGTCTGAGTTTACTTCAACAGCAGGAAACAGGCCTCATCCATAACTTCTGCAAAGAGCTGCTCCCATTATCAGAGCCTCCTGTTGCCCCCTTTTTCCAGCACTCCCCCTGACAAGACCATGTTTACTTATTGTGCAAAAATCCGTTAGGAATAAGATTTTTTTATTTTCCCCCCAAAGAGAGAGAGCGCTCTCTCTCTCTCTCTCTCTCTCTCTCTCTCTCTCTCTCTCTCTCTCTTTGTTTTCTATGACACTAAAAGTAGAAAAATAACTAAATTATTCCTCATTAACTACAAAAAAAGGTAATGATGAATCTACAACATGTTTGAAATGTCATCTAAAAATATGTATTTAGTTTACATATTTCATCATCTTTAATAAGTTAACTTTTGTGGACAGGGGGAGAACATATTATTTCCCAAAATGCATTTTTTAATACAAGTGCAACAGTGCCCGTCCCCTTTTTCAGCATTGCTTCAAGAAGTATTTTTAACATTTCCCATACAGATTTTAAAATAGTCTTCATTAAAGAGTTATAAGCAATGAAACAAGCCAACCAGCTATGAGGTAAATCACAACACTACAAACTTTGATTTGAAACTTTAAAAAAAAATCGAACAAAAAGACTTGACGGTTTTAGTGAGGGAAAGAACATTGCTAACAGCATAATCGAATCAAAAACAATGGAAAAAATATAAAACTACTCATTTGCAAAAGTTGATTATATGTATTAAAAGAATAGCTATATTTTACATTTATTGCACAATCTTCAAACAAACATTTCAGTAGTTTCAGAGCGTAGGGAGATCAATTTGATTGGCCTATGTCATTCGCAGTGCTTCACTGGAGTGGGCGGAGCTTAAGAGCTATTTTGGAGCGTGCTGCTTTTTTCAACTCTGACTGGTGTAATTTTCTGTACAGCATCAGGGGTAATATAGTTTTTTTTAAATCAGGAATTCCACTGTTAAACACGTTTATTTTTAAAATAAGCTGAAATAATGCTGGTTGACAGCTTCAGCAGAAGCAAATACCATGGATTAACAGCCTCATAGCTCACAGTAGGTCTGTCTTTAAAGGTTTATAAGTTATCGTTCAAAATCAATTTCCTTATGGAGAAAATGAATGGAGTTTTAACTTCCAGAACCCAACAGTTGCACTCTATTCAGTCAATTCCGCTTCTTGCCATTCCAATTTAAATTCCAATTCAACTTCCTGTTTGGTTTGGCCATTCCAGTCTAAGCCTATTCCTGCATCATACTCTTTTATCAAACATAAGATTTTCCTGCATCAAACATAAGGTCATAGTGACTGGATCACAATTTTCAAAAGCCAATACAAAAAGGCTGTTCTGAATCACGTATAGCACATCACATTGGTCATTTAGTTGCATTGCATTTGTTGGATTACAAAAAAAAAAAAAAAAAAAAAAATGCTTACAATTCTACTCACATTATTTTAGAGCTTGGCATAATTAGAAAAACTTATATTTGTTATAAGAATACCAACAGCATTTTAAGATTTTATTAATTTACATGACTTTTCCAGGTCTAGAAATCTCATATATCCAGCTTTTTCCAAGATTGTTAGAACACTGCTTCTACAAAGGAAACAAACAGTTGTTGAGGAAGGAAATTTAATTAAGACATACCTTGATTTTTAGTAGTTTTAGTTTATTTTAAAGCTTGTTTTGTCTTATTTTAAATAATTTAGGTCATCAGTTAAGTTATCTTCAGGCCCCTTTGGTAGAAAACTGAGGCCGTCTGGTGGGCCCCAGCCTTCTGGTTGAGAAGCACTGCTCTACATGGTTTAAACTTAATTCAGCAATAGAGCTCCTGCTCCTCCATTCGGTGACCTGTACCAAGAATGATGGTGTGCTTCTGAATTGAGACTTAACCATATCCAACAAAAAATATTTCACACAAGGGTATGGCTCTGAATATTGAACAATGAAATTTACTGCATTTATTTTATTTATGTTGGACATAAGGAGTCATGTATAGTGTTTGGTTTCAGGAAGTAAATGTGAATTGCATTAGTGTTAGCTAGATGGATCTAATACACTGTAGATCTCAATGGCTTGTCTCAGGATTTTCTGGTTCAAAATAGGTTTTGTAGTGATTTCCACTTGAAATTAACTTTCTCTCTCACTGTCACGCCAATTTTTTTTGTTTTTCAGCAGGTCTGTCTGAAAACACACGACAGTGGGCTGTTGCTGTGCATAAAGCACCTCGGGAAAGAAAAGACGTACCTTAAATATTACGTCTTGGACGTGACCTTCTCAGACAGGAGTGGGGGTTCGGGTTTAACTCTGGCTCTCAGTTTCATCTCTCAGCACAGTTTGACTTTTGGCAAGACACTGAGATTGTCAGCAATATGTTTATGGCAATGTTACAGTACTGAAGGGGGAAATTTTGTGTTTGAGAAAAATACACTGCGGTCAGTGCAAGTAAATCTGAAGTGTTACTCCGAACTGTTGAATAAGGCAAAAGTGTTAAAAACTATTTTAGTTGCTCAGAAAATTTTAACCCAACAAAAGAGACAAATGAGGTGGAACCAAAGACTTAACAGGTACTAAAAGTGAGTGTTTGACATGTGTGTTGAGATATTTACTGTAAGTGTCAACAAGTAAAATCCAGGGCTAAAAGCAGTTTCGTAAATACTACAAGGATAGACTCTACCCATGTTACTTACATGCTTATGTTGTCCTGTTGTCTTCCATCCTCTGCCATTGGTCTTCATCCAGTCATCATCTGTGAAATAAAAAGACTGTTTAGTACTAAGTTAAATTGTCATCACTTACCTCTATATCTGATTAATTTCATGAATTTATAAATTTGCCTCTAAGTTCTGAGTGAGACTTGGTAAATGTAATTATGATCTATCTGTTTGTCTGTGTGTCACAGATCAGAGCCTTAAAGATCAGAGCCATTTGGACATTGAGGCAGAGCTGTTTGGACACTGCCAGAGATTTTATCTTAATGCTCACATACACACTGACACAAAGCTTTGAGTGAATTCCAAGGCATTGCATTTTAAAGCTCCCCTTTAAACTCTCAAAACAAACACCAAATAAATCCAAATTAGGTTTTTTTTTTTTTTTTTTTTTTTTTTTGAGAAGTGTGCCTCTGCATTCATCTCAAATATGTGGTTTAATTGTCCCAGATCTTGTCCATGCATTGTTTTGTTTCTGTTTTATGGGACTGCAGATGATGTTACATCTAAACTGGTTTTCCAATCAAATCATCTTAACACGTTTTGTGCATGACCTCATATTAATTGAGGCACTTTATCAAATGCATTTTTCACAGCAGGTCTATTTAAATAAATTAGTAATTAAATTAGTCCTGGATCTGATTTTCATTTTTTTCATGCACATGCAGGCCCCAAAATCTGTCTAAGCTCCAGAAACTGGGTTGTGGAGATCTGAAGTCGGCCCAGAGTAGCTCAAACAAGAGCCACATACTTCAAATGGAAAATATTCTTGACTATAGTACCATCTGCTTTCACTTTAGAGTCCAATTCCACACCTAAATAAAGATCCCTCCTGAACACTTTTATTGCTCTCCAACCCCCTCTTGTTCAGTTTTTCTTTTCTTTCTTTATTTTTCCTCCTTTCCCTATGGCTATATTGCAGCAGGCAGCACACCTCTCTCTCCCACTGACCTGTATAAAACCTGCCCCGTGTCAGATCATATTGCTTGTGTGAAACATCAGGTTTGTTTTTTATTGGTGTGTGAATCCTTTGGTTTGATTCTCTTACTCATTTGATTCAGTTGACTCATCTGTATTCCACTGTTTTATGTACAGTAACTGACAGGTCCCAACTTAACAGCAACTATAAAAGTTCCTGAGGTAAAAGCTTAGTAGTATATGTTATTTTTTTCGACATTTTATTGATAGAAGCAAAGGATACAGGAGGAAATCCAAATGGTAGTTGATCGGCTCAAAAGGTCAAAACACTGCTTCACAAGCTTAGAAACCTTTAAAAAAATCTTTATGAAACTTAAAATCGGTGCTTCAGAGTCATGTGATTTTAGCAAACAAAGCTTCATAGTGGTTTTGGGGGTTGATCTGAAGCAAACTTATTAACATGTATTAAATGTATGGCTCTAGTTTTAAAATTTAAGTTCATAAACATTTATCAGAGTCTTCTATAAAGTCTTTAAACTTATGTCTGTAGAAATGTTGATACTTGTTAGTACACAAAATAAGCTACAAATGCATAAAATGCCACATATTACAGAGATAATTATTTACTGGTATTTAATAATATTATAGATTACACTTTGTAGATTACTCTTAAAAAAAAAACATTTTCCAAGTTTCAAAAGCAAGTTTTGAACAGCTTTGTGAAATGGAATTGGGACATGACAGATCTAGACTAAAAGCAAGGCTACCCTCTGCAACGTTTTCTCACTTAATAATTATTTTTCAACAGATGAAGTTGATAGTAGTGTTAGTAAAGATCTTAATTCAAATCGTGTCGTCTTATCATCAAGGCAATGTGCTCTGCCAGGCCGCTGGCCTGTGCTTTGGCATATAGTGCTTTAGATTATTTTTTGCCTTATAATGTAATAGGACAGTATGTAGACAGGAAGCAAACTGGAAGAGACAGAGGGGGATGGGACCAGGAAAACTACATGACGCGGGAATTGAACTCAGGGGGCCTCATTTATAAAGCGTGCGTACGCACAGATTTAATCTTAGAGTGTGCGTACGCTTAAATCCATGCCAACGCTCATATTTATAAAAACGGTCTTTGACGTGGAAAAGTGCTTAGCGCCATGTCAGGGTCTGAGCAGACGTACACACTTTTCCTTGCAGGTTTTTGGAAATCTAAGCTATTCTTGCAGCTTGCTATTCCAAATTAAAGGATTTGGACGATGACTGGTGATCTTTTATATGTAAATGACATTAATTGGGTGTCGTTTACAATGCGGAGAACTGAAAACATTCAGCTGCGTGCAAGTTCAAGATTATTTGCGATTTATAGATTTCACATCTGAAAGAGAGGCTTGCGCTCGTTTTCTGTGTGTACGTTCATTCTATGAATCACACGTACGCACATCTGAGAAATGATCGTAAGATCAAATTTAGGACGGTTTCTGCACAACATTTTATAAATGAGGCCCCAGGTCTCTCGAAGCACTAGCTCACCATGTGTCAGCGTGCTGCCCACTGGGCTATTTGCATGAACACATCAGCCAGAGTATGATAAATATTAGAACCTCATTGTGTATTATCCATGGGGGAACAGAACCCGATGGCAAAAATGCAGCTGTCAGAATCCATTCCCCCATCCAGCTGTCAGAATCCGCTGCCCCATCCCCATGATGAGAGATGTTTCTGTAGTGGCTTAAAAGATGCTGATTCTATTCTGTATGTGGATGGAGCTTAACCAGCATCAGCATCAGTAAAAACATTTATTTTTGGCATTTGTGCCTTTTATTGTGATAGGACAGTATGTAGACAGGAAGCAAAGTGGAAGAAACAGAGGAGGTTGGGATCAGGAAAAATACATGAGCCAGGACTAGACCTCGGGTCTCTCAAAGCACTAGGGTACTATATGTCATTGTGCTGCCCACAGGGCTATTAGCATGAACAAACAAGCCTGAGTTTGATAAATATTAGAACCTCATTGTGAATGATCCATGTGGGGAACAAAATCCGACGGCAAAAATCCAGCTGTCAGAATCTGTTCCCCCATCCAGCTGTCAGAAGCTGTTCCCCCCCATATGATGACAGAGGTTGATGCAGTGACTTAAAAGATGCTGATTCTATCCTGTGTGTGGATGGAGTTCATCCGGATTCAGTTTAAAGGGGTGGTATCACACACAGTTTCTGCCAATCTCATGTTAATCTTGAGTACATATAGAGTAGTATAGCATCCTTCATATCTCCGAAAAGTCTTTAGTTTTATCATATTTATAAAAGATAGATACGCTGTACCGAGTCTTTCCGAAAAAAGCCGAGCTCCTGGAGGCGTGCCTGCCATCAGTGCTGTGGGCAGTGCTAAAGAGTCATGAGTGCGCGCAGCTTTTGTGTAGAGATCGTCTGCTAGCTGCGACATCATTATAAATAAAAAGGGAACAAAACATTCATGTTGTTATGCACTTTTATGCACTTGCGCGCCACACAGACATCTGATGCAGCTTTACTCACCACCTGCGATCTGCAAATCCAGCGCCGAACTGGGACTTGTTTACAAAGTGTTCATCACCAAAATCCCGGGAACAAACAAACATACGTGTTTCGGATTTCGACAGCTGTATATTTTCCCCTAATATTTATCAAACTGGCTCTGTCTCGCACTTTCCGATGGCTTTGTGGACAGTGTGCTGACCTCTGGTGCAGTTGCGTACAAAGACTCTTAGGTTCAAGTCCAGGCTCGTGGATTTTGACAGCTGTATATTTTTTTATAATCAAAAAGAATCGTTACATTTTTCAAAAAGATTAGCTGCTTTCCCAAAAAGAATCGCTACTTTCTTAAAAAAAGAATCGCTACTTTCTTAAAAAAAGAATCGCTACAGTTCCAAAAAGAATTGCTACTTTTCCCCAAAGAGAATCGCTACTTTCCTAAAAAAGAATCGCTACAGTTCCAAAAAGAATTGCTACTTTTCCCCAAAGAGAATCGCTACTTTCCTAAAAAAGAATCGCTACTTTTCCCAAAAAGAATCGCTACTTTCCTAAAAAAGAATCGCTACATTTCCTCAAAAAGAATCATGAAAGGCAAAAAATGAACATTTAAACTCCATCCACACAGAGGATGGAATCATCATCTTTTAAGTCACTGCATCAACATCTCTCATCATTTGGGGGGGAACGGGTTTCGACAGCTGTATATTTGCCGTTGAATTCTGTTCCCCCCCACCCATGAGTTTCTACTATTTATCAAACTGGTTCTATTTCGCACTGTCCGATGGCTTTGTGGCCAGTGCGCTGACCTCTGGTGCAGGTGTGTACAAAGAATCCTAGGTTCAAGTCCGGGCTTGTGTATTTTGACAGCTGTATATTTTTTTATAATCAAAAAGAATCGTTACATTTTTCAAAAAGATTAGCTACTTTCCCAAAAAGAATCGCTACTTTCTTAAAAAAAGAATCGCTACCGTTCCAAAAAGAATCGCTACTTTTCCCCAAAGAGAATCGCTACTTTCCTAAAAAAGAATCGCTACTTTTCCCAAAAAGAATCGCTACTTTCCTAAAAAAGAATCGCTACATTTCCTCAAAAAGAATCATGAAAGGCAAAAAATGAACATTTAAACTCCATCCACACAGAGGATGGAATCATCATCTTTTAAGTCACTGCATCAACATCTCTCATCATTTGGGGGGGAACGGGTTTCGACAGCTGTATATTTGCCGTTGAATTCTGTTCCCCCCCACCCATGAGTTTCTACTATTTATCAAACTGGTTCTATTTCGCACTGTCCGATGGCTTTGTGGCCAGTGCGCTGACCTCTGGTGCAGGTGTGTACAAAGAATCCTAGGTTCAAGTCCAGGCTTGTGTATTTTGACAGCTGTATATTTTTTTATAATCAAAAAGAATCATTACATTTTTCAAAAAGATTTGCTATTTTCCCAAAAAGAATTGCTACTTTCTTAAAAAAGAATCACTACATTTCCAAAGGGAATTGCTACATTTTCAAAAAGAATCGCTACTTTCCCCAAAGAGAATCGTTACTTTTCCCAAAAAGAATCGCTACTGTTCCCAAAAAGAATCGCTACATTTCCTCAAAAAGAATCGCTACATTTTCAATAAAAGAATCGCTACTTTTCCCCAAAAAGAATCATGACAGGCAAAAAATTAACATTTAAACTGATGCTGGTTAAACTCCATCCACACAGAAGATGGAATCATCATCTTTTAAGTCAGGTGCGTACAAAGAATCCTAGGTTGGAGTCCAGGCTTGTGGATTTTGACAGCTGTATATTTGCCGTCGAATTATGTTCCCCCCCTCCCGCCATGAGGTTCTAATATTTATGATAGGACAGTATGTAGACAGAAAGCAAACTGGAAGAGACAGAGGGGGATGGGTTCAGGAAAAGTACATGAGCCAGGAATTGAAGTTGGGTCTCTTGAAGCACAATTTCAGCGTGCTGCCCACTGGGCTATTGGCATTAACACACCAGCCAGAGGTTGATAAATATTAGACCCTCATTGTGTATGATCCATGGGGGAACAGAATCCGATGGCAAAAATCCAGCTGTCAGAATCCGTTCCCCCATCCCCATGATGAGAGATGTTTCTGTAGTGGTTTAAAAGATCCTGATTCTATTCTGTGTGTGGATGGAGCTTAACCAGCATCATTGTAAAGATTTATTTTTGCCTTTTATTGTGATAGGACAGTATGTAGACAGGAAGAAAAGTGGAAGAGGAAAAGCATATGAGCCGGGACTTGACCTCGGGTCTCTCAAAGCACTAGTGTATTATATGTCAGTGTGCTGCCCACTGGGCTATTGGCATGAACAAACCAGCCTGAGTTTGATAAGTATTACAACCTCATTGTGTATGATTCATGGGGGGAACAGAATCTGATGGCAAAAATCCAGCTGTCAGAATCCGTTCCTATATTTGCTCTATTTGCTGCCCTTGGCCTGATATCCACACAGAGGGGGAAAGATGTAACATATGGTAAAAAAAAAAATACATTGCCAAAATAACCTAAATGTTATTATCTTGTTTTTCATCTGTGATTAAGATAATTCAGAATAGATGATTGTCATTGAGTATTTAAGTGTCACTGTATATTTAAGATTTAGGTGACTATATTTTACTGATATTTCCTTGGCAAATGCTAATCTACAGTATTTATGACTATAAGGGGAAGTTTTTGATGTGTGATTCTACCACAGGAACCCATGACCTGGTCCACCTATGCCTCCCTGTTATAACCATATTTATGGCATTCCTATGACACCGTGTTGAGAGATGAAGTTGCCTGGACATGAATAAAGGATGAGTTGCAAACCTCTCATATTTCCAAGGTGACGCTTTACCTCCTTATGGCACCAATGGCTCTTCTCTTTAGAAATGGGTGATTTAACCATCAACATATTTATTTGTCTGTTTGGACCTTTTGTGAAATTGATTTCCCCCAGGAGAGTGCTGGATTTGACCTATTTAGTGATTCCAGACAAACCTCCTGCACACTATCACTGGCAGATCAGGTTGCTGAGAGATCAGACCAGGCATTGTGTTCTGGAAGTCACAAGAGACTTTATCCAGAGCCCTGCCAACCTGATCAGCTCACAAATATGATAAACCTTGAAAGAAGGAAGAAATGACTCCATGTTGGGCTGAATGGGGAGTTCAACACATTGCCTAAATCCATTAATTCATCTGAAGTCTGCAAGAGGTTTATAGGGTGGGCTGATGGGGCTTAGGACTGAGTGGCACTGGATCATGCTTAAAAAAAGCCTGAAATGGATGTAAAGGTTGCTGGGAAAGGTAAAGACAGAAAAGGGTGCACACTTTAGTCACGCAATCTAAAAGTCTTCACCTAGAATATTTTAAACTGTGTAATTTCATCCAAGGGCAAGTCATGCACCTTGGCAGTTTTATCCGCTAATAGTCATCGAAGCAAAAAGCATGATTCAGCTCCAGGGAAATAAAGTCCATCTGTATGGTCACAAGACTTCAGAGATGTAGTGTGAATCACTGACATGTTGCATGCTTTGATTTCATTTTCTCATGCCACTGCGTGCCAAACAGCCCCTTGTTTTTCAGCTGACACACAGGAAAGAGTTACTGACTTCCCAAAAGTGATGTGATTCTAGTCTGGCAGAGTATACAGCAAAAAATAACTTTGTACAAACACAACAATGAGTTTTGTTCAAAACAAAGTAGAGAGTAGAGTAATGCTCTCACTTATTATAGCAGTGAAAGATTTCTGGCTGAGCACTTTTGTGATGTAGTACAGTAAAATCGCCTCTTTGAGAACCACATTAACAAAAACAATAGAAAATAAATTTAGAAGAACTGGAAACATTGTTACAAAATATAAAAATAAAGAATAAAGACTGATACGTGAGGATGTTCTTAAAATATCAGTGGTTTTATTGTATGAGTAGTGTAGATGGCTGAGGTTTAACTTCTCTGATGTTTGCATATTTGATGTTTTTATCACATAAAAACATCAAAAAAGTAAGTTTTTGGTTCTCTGATGTCGGTTAATTTTAATCATATAATTACTTAATAGCTTTTCACTAAACTCACAAACCCAAGTCTAGTAAACCCTGATGTTATATAATAATGCACTTCATGTTGATAACAAAAAATAGAATATACACTGCTCAAAAAAATTTAAGGAACACTTTGAAAACACATCAGATCTCAATGGGGAAAAATATCATTCTGGATATCTATACTGATATGGACTGGGTAATGTGTTAGGAACGAAAGGACTTCACATCGTTAGATGGAAATGAAAATGATCAACCTTACAGAGGACTGAATTCAAAGACACTCCGAAAATCAAAGTGAAAAAATGATGCAGCAGGCTAGTCCATTTTGCTGAAATTTCATTGCAGCAACTCAAAATGGTATTCAGTAGTTTGTATGGCCCCCACACAGAGGTGGATAGAGTATCCAAAAACTGTAAAAGTACAAGTAAAGTAAAAGTGAAAGTAATCTTAATATTTACTTGAGTACAGAGGTGTAAAGTATTTGAGTAAATGTAATTAGTTACTGTACTTAAGTATCTTTTTGGCTACTTTGTAGTTGTACTGTAGGGGAGAGTGGGGTAAGATGAGCCAGTGGATAAGTTGACCCACCCCCTGTATCTTGGCAACCATACCATTTTATTGTCATGTGACCATATATTTTAGAACCACCCATCATTTCTGCTAGACTGTGAAAAGGAGAAGCACATGGGAGGAGTGGAAGTTGCTTATTTACTTTAAAAACTGTTTTTGGCTTGTCAAAGTAAAATTTTAACATTACAGATGTAATGGCTGTTTCATCAAAGCAAATTTGTCCAGGTCTAAAAATATTTATGATGAATATTGGTGATTTAGCAACGTATAAAACCATGCAAGTCATTTAACATCACTAAGGCCTTAAGATTAGACTGACCAAATATGATGTTGATCTGGTTAAATCTCTACGAGGAGTTAATCACAGTGTAAAACATGTCATTTCCTGCAAGTGGCGCTATGACTGTAATTGAATACTGGCATGTAGATGTGTTCAGGCCAGGACTCTAATAAAACATGTGAAGTTTGGGTCAGATCGGACATTGTATGCCCAAGTTACAACAACTTCCTGTTTCATGGCGAAACATTGAATTTTGTCAGGCTGCCACAGACACGCCCTTCAGGGAAATCTCAAGAGTCGTGTCCCAAATGATACACTATACACTATGTACTTATACACTATGTACTTATGCACTATGTACTCATCCATGTAGTGCGTAAATTGTATAACGTTATTTTGTCATTTATCATCGGAGTCTGATACCCCCTTCCTCTCCGCTACGTAATTACAGCTGCGACAGTTGAGTACATGAAATGTCCAACATTCCACACTTCGTTTTTTCCATTAATTTAGTGCATCATCCGGGTATTTAAAGTGCACTTTTTCTTTTTGGAATTTTCTGTGTGAACGCACTACTTGCACTATTTGTACTTAAAAATGTCATAGAATAGTGCACAAGTACGCAAATTGGGACGCACCAAAGATCTTTGCAATTTAACGTCACAAAGGCCTTTAGATTAGACTGACCAAATATGATGTTTATCTGATTAAAGCTCTAGGAGGAGTTTGTTAAAGTACAACGTCTGGAAATGGCAAAAACTGCAAAAATTTTGCAGAGAAAATTCAAAATATCTCACTTCCTGTTGGGTTTTCAGATTTTGCACCCTTTTTTGTAGGTATTGGGCCGTTAAATGTGTCTACCGAATTTCATACTTGTCTGTCAAATGTAGCGCAAAGAGTGCTTAATTGAAATTTTGTAGGTGACGATATCGAGCCATTTTGCAACACCTGATTCCACCCACATCAGACGTAAATTTTCACCACTTCTGACATGTGTACAAAGTTTCATGAGTTTTCGAGCATGTTTAGGCCCTAAAAATGCGATTCATTTCAGAGAAGAAGAATTGACCGAGCAATTACAATAGGGTCCTCACACCATCGGTGCTCAGGCCCCAAAAATATCCCAAGTAATCCCAAACACATGTGAATAGCCACTGATGGCTCAGAGCCTCCAAAAACAAACATGCACAAATAATCAAAAAGCAACAGAAACAAAAATATATCTATGCCTTTTTCTCACAGAATAAGTGGACATCTATAATCATAATGGCAGGTTTTTGATCCATTCAGCAGCTTAGATCTGTATAAATTTTATCAGTTAACATTAATAAGGTGAGGGAAGGTAAGAAAGATTGCTTTAATTTCAGAAATCAGATTAAATTTTAGACAGTAAAAGGATTTGCTTTTTTAAAGGAGTAGTTCAACTGAAACGTTTCTATAAAATGTATTCTATTAAAATGCTAAATTAAAGTTTAAATTAATATTATTGCATTATTTTGGAGCTCAAAAGCTTTTGTGTTCCATAGAAAAAAGAAAGTCATTCAGGTTTGGAAATGAAATAAGGGTGAATAAATGATGGCAGTTTTTGGGTGAACTATTTCTTTAAGTGTGGAAGTTACTTAGTTCTAATCTGACAGTTTTTTTTTTTTTTTTTTTTTAAATGTGCCCACATTTATAAATGCATTAATACTGGTTGTGATACTCAGTAGTCTGTTTCTCCCACTCTCTTTTCTCTTAGCCTGTGTATATCCCTTCTTTAAGGCAGTATTATTAGCTGGCAGAAGAGGAGAGAAAGTGATGGAATGCAATAAGAACATGGATGCTGGGTTGGGGAGACAAGCATAAACCAAACACACTCAGTACCCTTATAAGGGCATCACCATTGTGATTATAGCTTTGCTGACACATTCGCTCAAGATATGAGCTGAGCTGGGTTTTCTCAGGATGGATTCCTCATGTGGAGTGCAGCATAATGAGAGACTGTGTCTTGACGGTTTATGAAAGCTGAACGCTAAACGTTCTGGTGGTTTATTGTTTGGGATTGGTCACAGCTCACACATTACAGCTATTGCTGCATGTGCTTGACATGTGTGTGGAGACTCAAACACAGTGCTCTCTCTCTATTAGTGTAATTAACTTCAGATCTAAATATATAATCTCTTAAAAAGGCATTGTTGAAAAAATCTGGCAACATGATGCATTGAAATTTCATGCCAATGTAATAATTACCTTTAATACTCTGTTTAGTCTGTGTATTTGTTCATCCATTAAATGCTACATATGATGTTCAGCTAAAAAAAAAAAAAATTGTCAAAGGTAATTATTGTTCTGAATTTTTATTAATGATTTGTTTTAGATGTTTATTTTAGATTGTATTTTTTTTTTTTAGATTTATTGTTAAGCAAATCAATTAGCTATCACAAATTTGATCACCATTTGATTGGGTTTTACATTATATGGCTTTTATATGAAAACTTGCCCCTAAAGAAGAGAAACTTGCAAAGCAAAAACATTAAGAGCAATATAATTTTATACAGATGCACACAGACCTCACTTAAACTTTTAAAATTCATGAGTATGCCAGTGCAAACCTCAATGATGGTGACAGTCAACATAATTAAGCAAAATGATGAGCACTTAACATCACCACACAACAAATAACAACAGCAATAGTTAGCAAAACAATGAGACTAAAAAACTAAATGCATAATTTATTCATGCTGCAATGCATGCAGGGAGCCTGCAAGTGAGTAACATTATTCAGCATGAATTTTTTTTTTTTTTTGTCAGACAACATTGTTAGGCTATTTGGGAAACATTTAGGGAAATATTGTTGGTTTAACCAGTGCCGTTTTAGTATGAGGTACTACTTTTTTTATTAATATTTGAATTAGTTACTTTTTATAGTTTCCATTTTCATTTGAAAGTTTTTGTAATTTTGCTGTTTTGTAATTTTTATGTTTTTTTATTTTTTAAATAATATCCATATAGTTAATATATATTTTTATTTAAGTTTTAGTTATTTTAGTACATAACGTTATACTAAATGAAAATGAAAAATATTGCTTGCCAAATAACTGAAATAAAATAATTATATTTAATATATTTTATTTTATTTTATTTCAGTTATTGTTTATTTTATTTCTTAGTATGCTGAATATAACAGTGTTAGGTAGAATACTTACAACATAGTCGGTTACTGATTCCAAATTAAATGACAAAAAATGTAGTTAATGACGTAATGCATTACATTACACATTTAAGGTAATATAATTAGACTACTACAAAACAACAAAAGCAGAGAGTGCCACATGGGTATCTTTACATAGTCACTGGTGCTTATTGGATAAATTGGAGGTAAAGATCACATTTTATAGATGGAATACTCCAAGGCACTCATGTGGTTAAAGTAAAAAGCCTTTAATTATCTGGGCTAAATCATTAAAAACAATTAAAAGTGTAGATCAGAATTTATTACATAATTTATAATTATTTTTTATTATTTATTACATAATATAATTTTATTACTGTCACGATCCCTGCTTGTGTTTCCTGGTCTGTTGTCATGGACTCTTATTTTGAAGTTCTGTGTTTCCATTGTTCCTTTGTTCACCTCATGTTTCCCTGCTGCTCTGTTCCCTTGTTTGTTGCCATGGACACTCATTTGGCCACACCCATCTTGTCAGTTTCCATAGTATTTCATTAGTTCATTGGTTCTGCTCAGCCCTGCTTGTCACTAGTTTGTTTGTCAGTCATTGTATGTGCATATCCTGGATTATCTCGTGTTTTCCTCCTGTTCGTGTACCATTGTTTATTCCAGCTACCTTGTGTTCTCTGACCTTGTGGACTCTTTTAAAGGATTAGTTCACTTTGAAATGAAAATTAGCCCAAGCTTTACTCACCCTCAAGCCATTCTAGGTATATATGACTTTCTTCTTTCTGATGAACATAATTGCAGAAATATTCATAAATACCCTGACGCATCCGGGCTTTATAATGGCAGTGATAGGGTTCAATGAGTATGAGCTGAAGAAAGTGCTTCCATCCACATGCACCCATCATAAATATGTGCTCCACATGGCTCCAGAGGGTTAATAAAGGACTTCTGAAGCGAAACGATGCGTTTGTGTAAAAAAAAAAAAAATCTTATGAAGTGAAATACCTGAGCTACCGCCAGACCGCCCTCCGTATACAGGTTACGGAGAAAGTGTGAACTGGCATTGCATCAATTACACTTTTTCCGTACGTTTAATAGGGAAGGCGCATGATGTAGCGTAAGCTTTGTGTACTGCAAGAATTTTACACTTTGTGCGTACGTTGAATACGGAAGGCGGTCTGGCGGAAGCTCGATACTTGACTTCATAACTTGTTTAAATATGGATATTTTTTTTACACAAATGCATCGCTTCACTTCAGAAGGCCTTTATTAACCCTCCGAAGCCATGTGGAGCACATTTTTTTGATGGATGGATGTGGATTGAAGCTTTTTCTTTAGTTCATACTCATTGAACCCTATCACTGCCAGTATAAAGCCTGGATGCATCAGGATATTTATTAATATTTCTTCAATTATGTTCATCAGGAACAAGAAAGTCATATAAACCTATAGGATGGCTTGAGGGTGAGTAAAGCTTGGGCTAATTTTCAGTTGAAAGTGAACTAATCCTTTAATAAATCCAACTGCACGTGGATCCACTTCCCAGCCTGCTCCTTTTCCTGCCTGAATGCCCACCTGTTACAATTAATTGATTACGTTACGTAATTAGATTCCAAAAATTAAGTACTTGTAATTTAGATTATACATTTTAAAATACTTTTAATCAGACTACAGTTACTTTTTTATTGATTACATGATTACATGTTATTCTCACAATGGCAGTAAATTATTCGTAATTCATTGATTCTCCCTACTATTTCTTTTTTATCGTTTAAATTTTCCTTTCAAAAAAAGCCTACTGCTTTTATACGTTCAGGTATATATATATATATATATTCTCAGTATTCACATGAGAAATCTAATGAAAAAAAAAAAAAAACAGACCGGGTGAACATATCTGAAGATGTGGGAAGCATTTCTAAAGTCCTTTTAGATATATAGTAAACCCAAATAAACAGAAGGCCTATTATAAAAGGATCTCACTACAAACATGTGGCCTATAAAACTAAACTTAGTGGCTGGTTTCACCAGAGCTGCTCTTTTCATCATTGTCCATAAAGCAAAAGTACAGGTGGGTTTAGGCAATGGGCAGTCTGGAAGAGAAGTGTATGCTAAATCTAGATGATTTATATACTCGAAGTTTAGCTGAATAGCTGTGGGTACAAATAACCAAAGAAGCGAACCATTATTCACTTACAGGCTTACAGGTGTTCACACATTATAAGAGACTGACCTCAAGCAGTGCCTCCCTTCAATTCTCTAACCACTGAGGCCCCCTAGCCTGTAACTATAGGACCCCCTCATGGGTCAAAGGTCACCCTCGTGCATTTATTTATCAGTACATCTTTCAGAAAGCAGTTCCCAATCAGATGACATTGGAGAGGAGTGTTCTGGAAAAGTTATTTGTTTTTGTGTGGCTACGTGTTTTATTTAGAGAAAGAGGCTTGTCGTTTTAAGAGGGACTAAGGGAACGTTTGCTCACCCTCTTAATGACTTTGTTGAGGAAGACCATCCATCTTTCTCTCTGCGCATTACAGGACTGAACTCCAGGAGGTGACCGCCTGGCAGATACACACGGTTTACATGGAGCCGTGCTGGAGACAATGCTATGGTAAACACAACATCACAAGGAGTGCATGCCTTTTTGTTTTGGAATGATAAACATTAGCAGATTTTGAATATTAGTACACAAACAATTAAATCTAGATTATTATGGCCACAGGGCTGAACATGAGCTATTTATACTTGGTGAATCGCATTGATTCGTTTGAAATAAAACAAAATGAGGGAGTCACGTTCATCTAGCACGCTATAATGTTTTAGCATGCTAGCATTGAAGCAAGATTTAATTATAAACACTCAGTGTGACAAATTCTGACAGAAGAGGGTAAGAATTCAGCAAATACAGCAGGAATGATATTACCTATCAAAATTTCTTGTTTTGAATCGACTACTGGGACGCTGCCTTAAGCAAACAGATTTGACTCCCGTTTGGTTTCAGCTCTATAGTTTTGATTGAATGTGAAATGGTAAAGCGGTGTCAAAAGATATCCTGACATAAACACACCAATCTTGCTTTCACTCTTGCTTTTCACACTTGAGTGTCTTGAGACAATTTATTGATGGATCTCACAGGACACACCTGTATTCACAGCTGTAAATCTGCTCTTTCCTTCTCTCTCGCCCACCTAGTATAAACAAATAACATCTACCATGTGAATTCTTTCTTAATTTAGTGTGTATTGAACCAAATGAATTACAGATCTCTAATGATAAAGGCTTAGAAAAATTAAGTCATTGGCTCTAAATTTTGGTCCTCATATATGGTTAAAAGTGATTTAAGGGGAACATTTAGATTCCTTGGTCAGAGACAGCTCTGTGGAGAAAACAAGCAGAATTTCTGCAGCTGGCCGCTGAGTTGCGTGTGAACACTTTGTCACAGAGTAATCTCCCACAAACACAGATGCACACACACATGCGTAAATACTCTCTCCTGCTATGTTCACAGAGAAAAACTCCAAACTGTGGAGGGCAAAGCCACATAGAGACTTTTACCTCATGGTGTTTGGAACGAGCGAGAGTTCAGTGCTTCTAAAATACAACAGCCCTGTTACTCGTTTAACTTTGCGGTTTAGATGCCTTGGCAATGTATTTGTGGCCTTTTGGCAGCAGTTAGGCGACCATGTACTGTTAAATGGGTGAAAGTGAAAGCTTCTCAAGCCATCCTTGACACAGTTAAAATCATTTAGGAAATTGTGGGAAGGCACTATTGTGCAATTGCCTAGTAGGTGCTATAAATAAATTTTCTAACAGAAAAAATATGTATCTATATAAATTACCATTTAAAAAAATAATTACATTTCAGACACAATATTGCCAGTCTATATTTGTTCCACCAGTGAAAATAGTTCCTCAGTGAATTAGTGTTTGAACAAATTGGTTAAGTAAATGATTCAATGAGTCACTCAAAAAGACAGCCACTTGTTTCATTCTTGAATGAATCAGTATGTATGTTTGAAGAAATTGGTAAATGAATTGATTCACTCATAAAGACAATCTTGTCGCCTCCTCATAGCATAATGATGTAACTTTCAGAAAGAGTCACTGAAAAATCCCCACCATTAATGCACAGACTGTCAAATTCGAGCATTAGAGTGTTGTTTCAGAATTATTTATATTATTATAGTATTTATTAATATTTTCAATTAGATTTTATTTTTATATTTTCAGTTTTCATTCAAATTTTTTAGTAATTTTGTTGTGCTTTTGTCACTTTTATTCTTTTTTTATATATATATATAAATATATTTCTATTTAGCTTTATTTTATTCCACTTATAGTTTTGGTAATTTTAATACTTCAACTTATTTTATTTCTAATTATCAACATCTCTAATTATCCTTTAAGGTTTTTAATTCTAAGTTTTTCATCTATTTATATTTTATTTCAGCTTTATTACAATTAACAAAAATGATTTTATTATTAGTTCTAGTTAACAATAACAAAACTAACCAGAACTGCTGTATAATTCCTTAATTACATTCCCTAATTAATTTACATAATTTTATCAGCATATTTTGCTCAGAACTTTTTGATTTAACTTTGGCCAGAGGAGTTTGAACAACGGCCGGCTCTGACATACGAAGACAAACTGGTGCTGTGCGTCTCGTGGGAGCTGGTTTGGATCAGTCAGCAGCCTCTGATGTACCATGTCTCTGTGCTCTCTGGAGGGTGATTTGGGGCGAGAGCTGTGGGCCGAGAGCAAGGGGATCCAGCAGCTGCTTCTAGTTGTGCTTCTTTGTGCAAATACACACATATGAACATACATATGTCCGTGTTCATACACGCACAGCCTTTCGAAATGGCATCTGGTTCCTCATGAAAGATATCGAGGTGGGATGTTGGGGTCATCTGTTGAGCCGGGAGTGCAGTTTGGTACTTAATCTCATAAACATGACTCTGGATTCTTCACAAGTGATGGCAGCATTCCAGAGCTGATCCCACAGGCTGCCGTAGTGCTCGGCATCCAGGAATCAGTCATCTGTGCTTTGGTCCAGACCAAAGTAACAAGAACCACACTGAGGGGAGATCAAGTACATACACAAGGTGTCTTCTTGTTGCTGTAGCTCAGCTGGTAGAGTATGGTGCTTGTAACTCCAAGGTCATGGGTTTAATTCCCAGGAACATGTACACTGCGGGATATAACTTTGGAATAATTAAGAATGTTTTTGAAAGAAGTCAGTCTGCTCATTAATGCTGCATTTATTTGTTTAAAAATACAGTAAAAACAGTTCTGTCATGACAACTCTCTGAGTGTTTGGCATGGTAATTCGTGGCGGAATAGATCTGCCGTAGGTTATTGCTGCTACTGCCAATACATAAACAACACGCTGCTGTGGGCAAGTAAGATGCTGCTGCTGTACAATATAGTGTACATGAATTACCCATAGCAGATCTATACAAGTGGAGCTGGGGAAGGTGGAGGGTTTCTGAAAGCGCACTGCACTGCTAAGGCAAATGCTAATCAAGTATTTGAAGGTTGAGCAGCGAGCTCATTACTGATACAGCAGGAACCAATCAGCTGTGCCCTATAGAGAATGACGTGATTGCAAGCAGGTTGAGTTAAGGACCTATTAGCCTGTGCCATCTAGAGTTTCATGACAGAACTTTGTATTAATATTGTGAAATATTATTAGAATTCAAAAGAACTGTTTTCTATTTCAATATAAATGTAATTTATTCCTGTGATGGCAAAGCTAAATTTTCTGCACTCATTACTCCAGTCTTCAGTGTCACATGATCCTTCAGAAATCATTCTAATATGCTGATTTGGTGCTCAGTTATCATAAATTATTATTGGTACTCAATTATTAATAATGGTTCTTATTATCAATGTCGAAAACAGTTTTTTTTTTTTGTTTTTTTTTTGTGGAAATCAATACATAATACTTTTTTTCAGGATTCTTTGATGAATAGAAAATTCAGAAGAACAGCATTTATTTGAAAGGTTTTTTTTTTTTTTGTCTTTGTCTGTTGTCACTTTTGATCAGTTTAAGTTTATCTTCACTGCATCGCAAGTTGATTTAGATAAAATGCAGTGCCTGTGTCAAACTGATTAATAGCTTTGTGCATGTAACAATAGTGTTTTCCAGTCACATACACAAATAATAAGCTGTTTATTCACGGATAAACAAAGACATGAATTATTTGAAACACAGAGTCTAAAAAAGGTTCAAATAATGCTTGGCTTAACAGTTTGTAAAATATAATCAGCTGATGTCAATAATAAATCTTTCCATGTCTTTCTCATTTTCTGTGACCTTACTTACAACTGTTTTCCTGAGTTCATTGATGAAAGAGTTAGTCAAAACCAGATTGTATTCAGAGCCAGAGGATGAACAACTTTAAGTTTAAAAAATAGCGTGATCAGGACCCCATTAGTGACCTTATTAGAGTTTTATGATGAGGGACATGAAAAATTTGGCAGCGTGAGAAGTACAAATCGTGCTATGCTGATGTGTGGCAGCTGTACTGGCCGGATTTTGCCTGTTATGACGTGCATCCAATTGTAAACTGCAAAACTCACAAACATGTCACACATATCAAGACGAATGCAGCCATTTAAGGTGAGCAAGGTTACAAAGAGGTGGTGGCTAGTTTTCAATACATACATTCTCATGTAATCTATGGTTACAGCGCCACCAAGGGTGTTCAGAAACCATAAAAAAAGGAATATATTTATATCTTAAAAAATATATCAAATTTAATTTTAATTCAGAAATTGAAAACATGTTCATTATTTAGGTCTTTGTCTGTATGAATTTATGTTTTTGAATAAAGTAAAAGATATAAAAGAATAAGCATCTTGTCATTGACCATTAAGTTCAGGTTACCAAATAGTAAATAGTCTGAGGCAGGCAAATATTGCTATCAATAATCGGATTTCCTTTAATATGCATGTATTTTTTTGCCTAAACTAAAGTGTGGTTTGAAACACTTTTCTTTGTGGAGCTTGTTTTATGTGTGTAATGATTGTGGGTATTCAGTTTGTGTGTGGGGAAGGTTTACAACATCACTGTACGTGCAAATCACTCGTTAAACAAAAAGTCATACGTGCAAGCTCCACATTACAGTGCCATTACAGTGCCGTTACAGTGCGGTGAAATATAAACTAACAAAAACAGTAAAAGCTCAACTTTGGCAGCTGAGGGAAACTTCTGAAACACCTCTAAAGAATGGCAGGTTGTCCTGTTAACAGCCTTCACCTGCCAAATTAGGGTAGCTGCTTTACAAAACTATATTAGGAATGTATTTACACGTGGTTGAGAAGGCCAACAATTACATATTGCATTAATAACCATAAAAATATCCCTTTATGTTTTGGATGGTTGTTTGCTTGATTCTATCAGAGAGGTTAATATGAAATGAAGGGCACCCCTGCTGAGATACTGAAGTACCAGGACCCTCCATAATGCTGCTAACCTGAGGTTTGGAGACAAACTCTCCTCTCAGGTCTGAATGCCAGCAGTTATCACCCTGTAGCCCAAGGCTGGTTGCCCGGTGAAGCTAAGCAGGATTGAGCTGGTCAGTACTTGGATGGGAGACCTCCTGGGAAAACTAGGTTGCTGCTGGAGGAAGTGTTAGGCCAGCAGGGGGTGCTCAACTGGTGGTCTGTGTGGGACACAACACCCCAGTATAGTGATGGGGACACAATACGGTCAAAAAAAGCACCATCCTTCGGATGAGATGTTACACCAAGGTCCTGACTATCTGTGGTTATTGAAAATCCCAGGATGTCCTTCAAAAAAGAGTAGGGGTGTAACCCTGGTATTCATGACCAAATTTGCCCATTGGCCTCTGTCCATCATCATGGCCTCCATATCCTCCAAAATCATCGCCATATTTATACTGATTGGATTCATGACTCTGTCTCCTGATAAGCTGCTGGGCGTTCTGTCACAATATGGCTGCCGTTGATCCGTCACATCATCCAGATGGATGCTGCACATTGGTGGTGGTTAAGGAGATTCCCCCCTTCCATATGTAAAGCGCTTTGAGTCCCAAGAAAAGCGTTTTATAAATGTAACAAATTATTATTTTTTTTACAGATATTCTCATGACACTTTGAGAAGAGAGAAGCTGTGAGAAAGAGTGTGAGAGTAAGTATGTGTAGATGATAGGTGGAATGAAAGAGAAATGGAGTGGGACAGGTTCTTTTAAATCAAAATCTCTTAATGTGTGGAATATTTTTGCACTTTAAAAAAAAAAAAAAAAATATCATTAACCATACTGTTTAAACGCATATGATTTCTAAAGTGTTCACTTTTTTCAGTGAACTATTTTAAAAGCATATCTATTATTGCATGTTGGTGAAACCATAGCAGTGAATCTTACATCAAGAAGGCCTACCAGTGAGAAAAAAAGTAGGAGCACAAGTCAGAAAGGGACAGAGGAGCCTGGCATGGCCTGCAGGACAGAGAAAAAAACAGTAGCTACATGGTTCAACCACTTTAAAAAAAAAACAGAGCGCCTTGCATCATGGTAAATTTTGCTGTCCTAAGGCAACTGCGCAGCATTTCAATGCTTTTGTGGGTAAAGATGGTTGAGGGCCACGAAAACAAAACAATAGTCCTATAATAACTTTCTAGAGAAAACAATTGTGAATTTTATGTTTGAATTCTATGTGTTTTTTAAATGAGAAAATTTTCAAATTTCTTTTATTACCCGAAGTCTACAAATCTTTGATATTCATTTACATTCAGTTTATTTCGTATGTTTTTTCACAATAGTCTTTGCTTATACTGCTTTGCCTTGCCTTATACTGCCACCCTCTGATCAACAGAGGATGTTACTGGTTGCTGGATCTAGTGGTCATAAAACAGATAGTTTTAAGTAAATATTTAAAAATTCACACCAAGGTTACGCATCAAGACAGACTAAAGAAATGTGTTGTTTTTGTAGGTTATTATTAGGTCTTTGATAAAAGTGAAATAAGCCTATAAGATTTAAGAAACAGTTCTCTAAATCTTTTTTCTTTTCTGTTTTTATATTCTAATAATAACATTTATCATCATCATCACCACCACCACCTTTTTCTTCTCTGTACGTTTAGTTTTTATTCTTCACACAGAGTAGGTGATGATCCTACTACCAATGCCGTATGCATCGTCTCCTCTCTTCCCTTCTCATCATGGCTTCTTCCTCGCGCTAGCTGCTTATTCCACGTCGGTAAAGGAAGGTCGGCGACTGTCGTCAGATCCGCAAGGCATTTCGGGCTACTGGAGGCTGATTCGCCCAATAATACAAACAAGCTGCCGGACATAGTGGAATCGGTTGAACATGCGAAAAGCCGCCTGCTTATGAATTAACATAAATTCAGCCTTCATGAATGCATGCTTTTATGATTCCCGCACTCTTTTGGAAGTGTCAGTGTTTGATTGTGCATGAACTGGGATAGAATATTCAGCACGCGTGTCAAATAGCTAATCCTAGAATAGGAAACACACAGGTAAGATAACATTTATATTGATATTTATTTATGCAGTCCTTATCGCACTAAACGGTAAGCAGACATTGAATCAGTGAATTGCTGTGAAATATATAACGGCAAAAATTAATATGTGGCTTTGCCTAGCGATCTTACGGTTCAAGTGTATTATATCTGTTTTGATGCACGAAAAGCGGGTTCTTTTAATGAAAGGCCCTTGGGCGACAAGGACCGTCATTTGGACATTGGTTGCTTGAGCTAGCCGACTGTACCTGACACATTATGACAATGATGCGTTATGGGAAATAAAATGCTTAACTGTTTCACGGTTGAACGAGCCATATGGTCGGTTTACATTTCACTGCTGGTTATAAATTCTCTATATAACTCTGTATGTGACAAATAAAAATCTTGAATCTTAATAAATCATCGGAGTAGAAATCTTGAGCTGTTATAATAAAGATGGATTGAAGGTATTTGTTTCTCGAAGTGAATTTCACGAACCCACTGTCTTATGTCCCACCTGTTCGCTCAGGTAGTTGCCCAATAGGGTTTAGACAGCACGCAGATCAAAGATTCGATCACCACTAGTTTAGTAAACGAATCATTTTCGTTCTCGTCCATGTACTAACAATTCTTTCGTTTGAAGCTCATGACTGCATTCATGTTTTCAAGTATAGCACGAGCCAGTAACATCTGAGTGCTGTCTGTGAAGGAGCATTTCATTGGTTGGACTTACTGAAGAATCATTCATTGAACGAGTCGCTGTCTAGGCAAATGTTTTTTTTTTTTTTTTTTTTTTTTTTCAACAACAATAATCATCTCAGTGATAAACGTCATTGCCAACAGTTGATAAAATATAGATAGAATTGCTTTGTTGTTTGTGAGGAATGACTGACACTTTTTTTTTTTTTAGTCTTTTAGTAGATTTATAAGCATGCATGTTTTAAAGGGTTAGTTCACCCCAGAATGAAAATTCTGTCATTAATCACTCACCCTCATGTCGTTCCAAACCTGTAAGACCTTCGTTCATCTTTGCAACACAAATTAAGATATTTTTCATAAAATCCAATGCCTCAGTGAGGCCTGCATTGCCAGCAAGATAATTAACACTTTTAATGCCCAGAAAGTTACTAAAGACGTATTTAAAACAGTTCATGCGACTACAGTGGTTCAACCTTAATGTTATGAAGCGATGAGAATACTTTTTGTGCGCCACACAAAAAACAAAATAACAACTTTATTCAACAATATCTAGTGATTGGCGATTTCAAAACACCGCTTCATGAAGCTTCAAATCAGTGGTTCGGAGTGCATATCAAACTGCCAAAGTCACGCCCCCCAGTGGTGAACCATTGAAATTTCGAAACACTTATGACATAACGATGCCTCGTTTTTTGAAATCACATGACTTTGACAGTTTGATACGCGCTCCGAAACACAGATTTGAAACAAAAGATTCGTAAAGCTTCGAAGCTTCATGAAGCAGTGTTTTTAAATCGCCTATCACTAGATATTGTTGAAAAAAGTAGTTATTTTGTTTTTTTCTCGTCGCTTCGTAACAATAAGGCTGAACCACTGTAGTCACATGAACTGTTTTAAATATGTCTTTTATAGCTTTCTGGGCATTTAAAGTGTAAATTGTCTTGCTGGAAATGCAGGCCTCACCGAGCCATCGGATTTTATGAAAAATATCTTAATTTGTGTTCCAAAGATGAATGAAGGTGTGGAACGACATGAGGGAGAGTAATTAATGACATGATTTTCATTTTTGGGTGAACTAACCCTTTAATAAAGGATATAATTGTTTTGGTCGACTCTGTGTTTGCAAACAAATCGGTTGAGTGAAAGGTAGTAATAATAATAATAATTATATTTATATAGCTCTTTTCTGGGTACTCAAAGCGCTTTACATATGGAAGGGGGAATCTCCTCAACCACCACAAATGTGCAGCATCCACCTGGATGATTCGACGGCAGCCATATTGCGCCAGAATGCTCACCACACACCAGCTTATTGGTGGAGAGGAGACAGAGTGATGAAGCCAATCAGTATATGGGGATGATTAGGAGGCCATGATGGACAAATGTGGCCAGGATGTCGGGGTAACACCCCGTACTCTTTTCGAAGGACATCCTGGGATTTTTAACGACCACAGAGAGTCAGACCTCGGTTTAACGTCTCATCCGAAAGACGGTGCTTTTTGACAGTATAGTGTCCCCATCACTATACTGGGGTGTTAGGACCCACACAGACCACAGGGTGAGCACCCCCTGCTGGCCTCACTAACACCTCTTCCAGCAGCAACCTAGTTTTCCCAGGAGGTCTCCCATCCAGGTACTAACCAGGCTCAGCCCTGCTTAGTTTCAGTGGGCAACCAGTCTTGGGCTACAGGGTGATATGGCTGCTGGCACTCAAAGGTTTAATGACTCTTCGTAACACACTGGCATGAAGCAGAACGAATAGTTTTAGTGAACAGATTCAAAATATTCAAATTCACTGAGATGATATAAAATCCTCACTACTAGTCTAGACATGGAATATGTCTTGTTTTGTTATAAAGAGCCTCTTGTTACCATGCTAGTCCCTTGAGATTTAATTTTAGGAAGGAGCTTAATGAGGAAACATCACCTCAGCCAGCTTGAGTTGTGTCCTTTCACTGTACTGGTTGTCATAGATGCAGCCTTGGTTAGATGGCATGCTGCCTCCGCAAATCCTGTGGAAAATCACAGGAAAAAAGGCCAAAGTCATTGATGCATGTTGTAGTATTCTCATAGCTGCCAAATTTCAGGCGTATCTGTTTTTCTTCCAGATTATTTTGTAGATCTTTGAAGCCATTGCGAAGTTCCCATATGTTCACACTGTCCATGTAGCAAGGTAGAGCAACGTAATTACATTTAAGTTCTGCAAAATATCTGTCAGTAGTCATCCACCCATCCATGTATCCATCAGATGAGCTGTAATTGAGGGTTTGCATGATTGACAATAGGTTGCTGGCATGTCAACCAAATTGATCCCAGATGTCCTTCTGAATAATAGCAGTTCTTCACTGGATCATGCGTTTCAAATGTGCAGCTGCAGAGAATGTAATTCACATATGCTGGTTAATCAAGGGTGATATTGCAAGCCACAAATTGAATCATTGTTTTCTAGCATAATGACATTGCCACAATTTCATTATGCTAAGTAAATGGTGCTTATTTTAATGTCTTCAATAAGGTCACAGCATCCCACACATTCCCTGACCATGGTCCTATCCCCTCCATTCCATCATTATAGTAAAGGAGCACTTGCACTGGCTCACCGCCATCACCACTTCTCACTGAGTGCAAATTTATTAATGCTAGTTTTCCATTCCTGTGGTTCACAGATAGGACCTGAACCATTAGCTTTTATCCTGCCTAAATTTCATGCTCCAGCACTCAAGAGAATTAAATGGCTCTTATGTGAAGGCAGGCTATGATGCCTACGCTCAAATCGGCCCTCTGAGCACCGAGGCTCCCTCTCTGAGTGCCCGTCTAAAGCTGAAGCTTAGACAAACTTGCATGAGTCACATGATTGTTACATAGCTCCCCGCATTCCTATATTTTCCTCAGCCCATTGAGGAGGCCGAGCCTGGGAGCTTTATGAGCGCTAACAATGAAAGCCTGCTTGAGAAGTTGCTCACTCATCGCTGTGAAGCCCCTCCCGCAGGTGTGAGAGCATCGAGCTCTGAAGGAGTAACCGAAGGAAATATCAATGGAAATATCACAGAGGTATAGAAACTCACAGGGGTTTTTAGCCGGCTTAATTGGTTTTAAGTGAAAGGTCTAGTCCTTGAACTCCATGGCAGTTCCTTTTGTGGTGATGACTGGGTTGGGCTCTGTCAGAGCTGATAAGTGCTTTTGAGTAGAACATTCCTGAGTAAACTCTTTTCTATGTTTTCACCAAACGTATGTGGAGTATAGAAGGCCTTGTAGATTTTAAAGGGGTATTTTATCCAAAAATACATTGTCATCATGTTTTGTACAAAATGATGTTATGTAGAATGACAGCCAGCCTTGGTTACCATTCACTTTGACCTTGTGAGATAGCCTGTAATAATCTAGTGCTTGTTGTCTGAAGTGAGTTCTGGTCTACATTGTTAATAAGCAGCTGTGAATTCATGAATATATTATCCTGAAATGTCACAGACAACCTTTTGTAATATATTGAAGAGCTCTCTCTGTTTTATTTTCTTATCTTTTTTTGTCCTTATCTCACTCTCTTTCAGTAACACTCCAGTATGGCGGACAGTATGATGAGTAAAGCAGCCACTATGGAGATTCCTATTAGCAGTAATGGGGACTCTAGAAATCTGGCAGAAGATGACAGCCTGGAGCAGGTGAGTGATACATGGTGATTCAGTTACATTGGGACTCATTTAAAGAGTTATTTCAATGTCAAAAAATGGTCCAGGTTATGACTGAGTCCCCCTACCCCCCTCTGTTTCCTAAACCTCATGTTTAGGTTTTCATATCTTTAGAGTCTGAAATCTAGCTGTCTGCCCAGTTTGTTTAGTTTTGTTTCACAATATCAGCCATGAGAAAAAAAAATCAAGGTAGCAGGTGATGCAAACACTGTCGTTCATAGTTGTTCAGCTTTTTCTTGGAGATTTGAAATAATCAGTAACAAATTAAGGTTGTAAATATGTAAAAATAATATGCATTTGTTTCATAAAAATGGCTTGTGGCGATACTTCAGTTGAAGTCTAGCATGTGTCGTCTTGTCTTTCAGTAATAGGCTAATGCAGCCAAGGACAAAGTATTCAAATCTCCTTATTGTTCAAACCACTGTAAATAAAGGTAAAGTGGTAATGTTGTCACAAGACACACCTCTGTAAGACAACTAAACTGTAGCACTGGATCCGGGAGAAGACGTGTTAAGCAAACACAAGCGATATATTTGCTAAGAGGTCGAATCATTCCTATAGGGAACTAAAGGTTATTTGTTTTAATTTGTTTTTAAAATAGGTATACATTTTTTTTTTTGTCATTCTCATGTTATGTCCATTTTAAAAAGCTCATCCCAGGAGGATTGCGGCTGATCATGTTCACAGTTGCAATAATGGCTAAGCTAAAGGCAGATGGCACTTTGGCGTTACATTGTGTCTTTAAATAGATCAGGAGCATTGAGCCAGAATGTGAAAACAGACTTTTTAAGTGTTCTTGTCTCTACCCAGAGAGCGAAAGAGTGGCATCTTTTCTTTTCTTTTCTTTTTTAAATCCCCATCCTTTTATTCACTGATGTTTGGAGTGACAGGGATCTGTTAGCAACCCAATTTATGAAGAGGGTTAATTCATTGCTCAACGAGGGCTGAAATTATATGGAGTAGTTTAACTCAATGTATTTTTTTATTGTCAAGCCTGTCAAGTCTGTCATTGTTGTATTAACAGGTGCTAATCGGCCCTAAAATATGGATTCCATTGTGTTTGATAGATTATTTCATCACCACTGTTTTCAAGTTTGTTTTTGTTTCACATTGTGCTTCATTTTTGGTTTCTTTTCTTTCTTTTGTCTTTTTGTTGTCATGTTCTTCCCTGATGTCTGTGCAGGCTGCAAAGATTCAGTGGAGCTTAAGAGAGAAGGTAGGGAGTCCTGCAGGCCTCAGGGTGAGAAGGATCACTGGGAAGGGTGGCAGAGTGTGTGTGTGTGTGTTTGCTTGCACGTGTTTGTCTTTCCAGCAGAAAATGGTTTTAGTTCTCCCCATAATCTTGTAACAATAAACAGGATGTTTTTCAAATCACATGCATTATTTTTTTGGCCTCTTTCAAACCATATTAATCAAATGATTTGACTTGCAAATCCAAGCGATAAAGATTTTGTTTGTTTTGAAAAACATCTTGTTTTTTCCCTTTGTGGTATTAACCAATGGCTAGTAGCCTTCTAGTACCTATTAACTCTATACAGTATGTTCAGCAGAATTTGTATTAACCTAATAATTAATTTTTTGTTATTTAAAGGTGTCACTGCATACAGTACAGAATGTACTGTATACCAGCATATGTATAACATGAGCCTGTTTATGTCCTGGCAAAAACAACACATTCATTTGACATTTCTTTTACAATGGAAATGAATTAAATTGTACTATCAGTGAAATAGGACTATATTCACTACAGTACTACATAGTCATATATTTGTACATTACATTTTGAATTGATTTTGTTCATCCCTCATTAAAATGTATAATAATACATTTAACTTAACTTTCTTTTTTAACTTTAGTTAAAGGTACACTATGTAACTTTTGACCCTCTAGCAGTTAAAAAACAAAAGTGAATGCATTTTGCGGAAGAGCATTGTTTTGGTTGGGCTTCAGCTCTGTGTGACTAGGCAGATGAATATGGTTATTCTACTGCTCATAAAACATTCACTACTAGGCTTAAGAGATATAACCAGTTCAGATGGAAAGGATCTCAAGCTGACTAGCTGAAGACGTTACTGTAGCTATAATCATTAATAAATACATTACTTCACCCTTCACAATGCTTCACAATGAACTCTTAAAGAGCTACATATGGCAATTTATCTGTTCAATAAAATACCTTACTCACCTGTTGAGCAATAAAAATGTCATCTCCGCATTGCTTTTACAACATTTCAAATTCCTCAGTTCTCGCCATCTCCGAAAACCTAAGCCAATGTTGATTCTTGTTTTATTACGAGCTCTGTCGCGTTCTCTTTTTGCCAGAAGACTCTCCTTTGTTCAGCGTTTGTTTAAAATGGGTGATTCACCGGAGATTGGAGATTTAGTGTGCTACATGTCAACCTTTCTCGTTCGTTGTATGCCACTCCCACACAGGTCAAAGTAGCCGGAGCATCTTTTCTCTATTTACGGTCCCGGATATGATGAGACACGCATGGATGAGTGACGTAAATTTGAAATTTTGCATGAAAAGCATTCCGCTCTGTCTAAAATATAAACACTAATAACAGGCCTATTCAAAACAAAGGCGTAGCTTGATGATGCCGAGTTTGAGCATGGAATCTTGGGACATGTGGTCTTCACCTCAATGGCCGGTGAAAAAGAATTCCGATAGGCCTCGGGAAGAAATCATGTTCATGGATGCGGTTATTAACGTTACTGTAGTACGAAGCAGAGCAGGACCGAGTGTTGTGGGAGCTGAACGAGGCTGCTGGAGCGATTGCACAACACACGCCTCACAAGCAGCGGAACTTTTATTATGCCGTAGTCGCCGGTGCCGCTTCCGCTGTTCCGGTCATGAGTATGAGGTAATGCAGCTCCATTTATCATATTAGATACATTTGAGTGTGTTGAAAATGTTATGACGTTACTCTGTGCGTTCGCTCGGCGGCTGCTGTGAGACACTTGTTGCACACTGCAGTCAGCTAGATCAATATTAGAATATCATATTAAACGCTGGATGACTTGTTGATAAATGGCATGCAATTAATTTTAAAACGTATTGTATGATGGAGAAAATGCTGTATTACTGTTACTAAAAATAAAGCTGCATCTGATTATGCTATGTTAGCTACTTCACAAAATATTGTTTTTCTCTGAGGCATGGTAAAGCATGGTACTCACGGAAAATCAAGAAAAAAAGATTCAAACAATAAGACTAAACGTGTTGAGCTATATAACAATAATTCGTTTTCTGTCTATAAATATATCAAAACAGTTGTTATCTTGCCTATTAAAACATGTAAATATTAAAGCGTCTTTGTTGTTTCCATGGTTTCTACAAAATAAAACCAGAAACCGAGGGTAACGTGGGTATGACGCAATTGACCGGCGACTCCTCACACGTCCCGGAGCCTTGGTCAAAACTGCAATTTTCTCACGATTCACAAATAGTTGCAAACATTTGGGATATTGTAAGTACTCAGGTGATCAAAATATATAACACTGGCCAAGTGGTTTTTGGATATTTTACTGCAAAATTCTTACATATTGCACCTTTAATTTTGAACAAAAAAAAGTTACATTGTGCACCTTTTAAAAAAAGTTGACTTAATATTGTGATTCTTTAACAAATAAATTACAATACCCCCTGTTGAAGACCTGATTTATCAACAAGTAATGTTTACATGTGCTGTTGTTTATTTAAGAAGGCTCTTTTTCTTAGTTTATGGTCTCAGATATGCAGTTATTGCATTGATGTGGCTTGTTTTAGATAACTGTTCAGACTGTTTCCTTCCTTGTGCTGTAATTGCCTGGTAAGCTTTGGTGTCAAATTCCTTTTACTACATCAAGGAAACACATGGATTTTTCAGAGGGTTTGTTTTCACAGGAAGTTAAATATGATTTTTATTTTTTTATGTCTTACGGACACATGATTCTTATTAATTCTAGGTCTAATGTGATTCTAACCCTAAAATGTTCCTTCTAACAATTTACAACTTTTGCCAATGTTTGGGTTTAGAACACAATTGGCTCACTATTTTGAATTCTTAAGATCTCTTTTTCTCTGTTTCCATGTCTGTAGGACTTGCAGCAGGTCATGGTGTCTGGGCCCAACCTAAATGAAACCAGTATCGTATCAGGTGGTTATGGAGGTACAACAGAAGGCATCATTCCGACCAGCTCTATCAAAGGTATAAGAAACTCTGTCATTCTTTAACTCTTCACTGTTCTTCACATCTTCTTCAAAAACCCAATTGCTACTTCTGCAGTGTATACGAAAAATACAGTCTCACCTAGCAATATGCAAAACTGCATATATTCGAAATCACGTGTGCAAAGAAATTCCAGTATAGTTAGGCTGTTTTTAGATTCACTTGACCTTAAACAAACATTGACATTTGTACTTTCAGACACAAAACACACAGACACAGAAAAAAGACAGACTTTTTTTTTTTTTTTTTTTTTTTTTTTGTGGAGATGCAGTTGGAATTGTACAATATTGTTTGCATAATTTCTTTTCTGGGTTTTCCACTCCTTTCTTTCCAATGGTGCAGTCCAAATGAGAGCCAGGGCCTCCGGCATTGGTCAATGTGTGTATAGGTTGTGTGCAAGTCATGCTTTATGGCTTTAAAGTTTGACATTAACCAGAGTGAAAAAGGCCACAGATCCTCAGGGATCCTTTTTAAATGAATGTCCTCTGTAATGAAAAGTGAGGCTAACTTTTGCAGAGTATCCCAACTAAAACTGACTGCTTTTGATTTTATTTTAATTTAGCTTCATGTATCTAACAAAATTACTTTTTGTCTGGACAGTATATGTTCTAGAACCAATTGTAAGGTGATCCTGGGGCCTTAAAATCAGTGTAAATGTATTCCCTTCTGATTGTGTGAGGACCTTCTGTCTCTTTTACCTTTTCTCAGGCCCTGCAATCCATCTTAACACTGACTTTCTGGGCAACAGACGCATTCCAAATGAAGGGCAAGGTCATTTCTCCCTCATTCGTACCCCATCTCAATTCTTTCTCTTTTTCCACCTTCCCATGAATTATTGGCTTGAATTATTGTCCTGTTCAAAATCGTTTTGTCCTATCCTAGGGCATGGGATGCTGTTCTGCAGGAATAAATTTAATCACTTCTGTTTTTCTTTTTTTTCCATTTCTCTCTTAGCAGAATGGATCGGGCTGCATTTTTCTTTCTCTTCTTTCTTCCAGGGTTAAGGTTGCTTTTTTTCCCACTAGCAAGACCTTTGTAATGAGGAACCTTTTGTCATTTTGCTTCGGAAATCAGTTTGAAACATTAATCTGGCTTTAATCTTGCTGACTTTGTTGAGAAAATGTTTAGAAAAATCTGCTGCAGAATGGCTGGGTGTAAAGGATGTTTGGTGATTCTTTTTTTCAGAACAGTTACTGTCTGATACTCCTAGTCACACTGCATTTCTGTGTAAATGAACACTTGCAGTTGAAAATAAATGATCAGACATATTGGGGTTTAAAATAACAGTTGTGTGTTGTTAAGTGAACTGTAAATGTTCTCCATCTGTTTGTCATGAGGCAGTAGATTAAACAAAATATCAGTCATGTGCTTTCCTGTGTTCATTTCATCTCATTACATTATCACCTTCTCTCTCTCACCCTCCCTTTGTTCTCCTTTCCCCTTCCTCCATCTTCCTGCTCTTCCTTCACATTCACATACATTCACACTGACACTTCACTCTCATGTGGTTCAATCCATTCCATTGTAAAACATAACTTTCCCAATTGCCTAAATAATTTTTAAACTTCTCCACATATCCACCACCCACTCCCTGTTCCCCATAACCCTATATACCCCCAACACCCCCCGCTATTCCTGGCCATGACCCCCTCCAGACCTGCGAATGAAGTCCAGGGGTGTTAGCATTGCCCCAAGCCAGATTGCAGCCTGCCGAATAGCCAGCCAATCAGATGACATCCCCTGTATCCCAGGTATCCCAAAGGGCGCTGGATCATTTAAGTGCTCTTTGGCAACATATTCCCCCTATTCAGTGTAACACATTCATTTATTCTCTCATCTCATCTGTTTCACATACAACTGATACACTGTCTGTCTGTCTCTGATGCAATCAGTGATGGCCACAATATCTGAAAATGTGTAAATGATTGTGGAAGTATAGACATTTGTACAGTGTATGTGTGTAATTGGAGACTTACTGTAAGCTTTTTCTGTGTATCAGGGTCCAACATGCATCACACCAGTAGCAATTCCTCCATGACAGCAGAAGAGGCCACAAGAGGCATTGCTGTGGAGAAATTTGACATCATGAAGAAATGGGGCCTGAACACATACAAGGCTTGTCAATTAACTGTTTGACATTTCTAATTAGATGTTATCTGTTGTTAGCCACTCCTATTTTGAAGCCTTTTGTATTTATGGATTTCTCCCTTAGTGCACCAAACAGATGATCTCTGAGAGGTTTGGCCGAGGTTCACGTACTGTGGATTTGGAGCTGGAGGCTCAGATCGAGGTTTTGCGGGAAACCAAACGGAAGTACGAGAATGTGCTGCATTTAGCACGAGCACTAACCAACCACTTTTACAGCATGGTGCAGACGCAGCACGCCCTTGGTGACACTTTTGCCGACCTCAGTCAAAAGTCTCCAGAACTTCGGGTGAGACGGCATGGCCATCTTAAGATTTATGACATTTGTTGTGACTGCCATGCAAAATTAGGGGGGTGGTGTAAACCTACTCATGTATTTTTAAGTTGTTTCTGAATGTATAATTCAAACTGTCAGTGTTTAAAAATAACTAGTGCCACTGCTTACAGACAGAAAAAACTGTCATCAAGCACTAAAAGGCTTTTTTTTTTTTTGTATTTCTTTTTTAGCTTTTGTGTTTTGCTTATACACCTGAGCAGTCAAAAATGTCTCTAACATTGCTGGATGGATTGTCTAAAACTAGTTAAACAGCAGTCAACACTCTACAGACATACTGGCGAAATAATTACATTTTACGCGCCAAACTTTAGACACACATATATATGTATTTTATACAACCATTTATGGATGAAAATGTAGGAATGTCATATTAAACAGAACTTACAGAATTACGGTGGTTGAGACATTAATATTTATTCATATTTTGAATTGGCTTTTATTTTTATATTTTCAGGGTTTTATTTATTTTAGTTTTTCATTTTTTTTTATTTTAAATTTATCTTTAGTTTTTACTTCAGTTTTAGTTAATAATTTTAGTACTTCAACTTAAACTTTAAGTTTTTGTCTAAAATTTATTGCAGCTTCAGTTCAATTTAAAAAAAAAATTTTTTAATATAATTTTAGTTTTAGTTAAAAATGGCAATAGAGTCACAATATAGAGGTTTGTGGTATTGTTTACACACAGGATGAGTTTGGATACAATGCAGAAACACAGAAGTTGTTGTGCAAGAATGGAGAGACTCTGCTTGGTGCCATCAACTTCTTTGTGTCCAGTATCAACACACTGGTGAACAAAACGATGGAAGACACACTGATGACTATCAAGATGTATGAGAATGCCAGGTAAAAGCTACTTCAGCAGTTTTTTTTCTCCAAGGTGCTTGAAGTGTTCTACTTCTCTGCAATATGAAGAGGCCCCTGGGCCCTGCTTTTTGTCAGGACTTGAAATTCAAGCACTTGAATTGTGTTTTAAGTTAATTAGCCTTTGATGCTACTGGATGTTTGAGAGGGTCATTATACGTTACAGTTGTCTGGGTTAGTATCGAATATTGCTGCACGTGCATACGAGATGGTATTGAATGAACCAACAGGCACCGACACTGGCTGGCCCTCTTACTCAGTCTTTAGATTGAAAAGGAAGAAGCATATCCTCTGTCACAGTTATTTATTTGATGTGGTATATGCCGAGAACTTTGGGAAACCTTTTGATGCTTTTGTGCTGTTGTCTGATTTACCTGGGTCCAGATGTAATACTATCTACATTTAGTGTCAGATTGCACCATAAATAACTTTCAAATTTGGTCATCACATTGTATAAAAAGTAATAACTGAATGTGCCATTTTTAATGATTTTTCTCTGATGTCCTGTAGGCTAGAGTTTGATGCGTACAGAGCAGATCTAGAGGAGTTGAACATGGGCCCGCGGGACGCTGTTACCATGGCTCGTATCGAGGCTGCTCAGCAGCAGTACCAGATCCACAAGGACAAATATGAACGTCTTCGCAATGATGTTACCATCAAGCTCAAGTTCCTGGAAGAAAATAAGGTGCCCAACCACTCACATAACCTTCTTTTTTAAGTCACTTAAACAGCCCTTGATCTATCTGTTGTCTCTGTCTTGTGATCTAATATGGTGTGTGTATGTGTATCTCTCTCACAGGTAAAAGTAATGCACAAGCAACTTCTGCTGTTCCATAATGCCATCTCTGCCTACTTTGCTGGAAACCAGCAGCAGCTGGAACAGACCCTCAAGCAGTTCAACATTAAACTCAAACCACCCGGGGCTGACAAACCGTCTTGGCTGGAAGAACAGTGAAAGTTCCCATTTCCCCCTGGTTTCCTGTTATGTCTTTAGCCACACAGAGCAACACAGTAGGACCACAAGAGACCAGCGATCTGAGATGCTAGCAGAGACGGGGGCTACAACAGAGCCTCTTTCAACTAACTCTCTCTATAATTCTCTTCCTTGATTCTTCTCCTCCTCCTATTCTTGCTCTGAGACTTTCAAATGTCTGAATAGTCACCTCTGGTATGTAACCAGTCCCAAAGGGTCCAATCAAATGTCAAAGGTATCAGTTTAAGCTTCATCCCTAAAAATATCATTAAACCGACTGAAACGATCCTTCTGATATGTCCAGTCAGAACAGCTGTTTTTTTTTGTTTTGTTTTTTTTTTTTCCCCAAGACTATTCTCAATATTACAAACACACTTTCTCTCTTGACAGTGAACACATTTTGAGGAACCTTTTCCTTTTGTTTTCTGTGAAAAGTGTTTTATTTCGTCACTACTATATATTTTTCTGTATTGTAGATTTGGTGTTGTAGCTGATGGGGGGGATCCATATCATTCATATCACAGAGCTTTCCGTGTTCATTGTCTGTGGTTCTAACTAAAAGTGATTTTATTTGGATAAAATCCAGATATAAGTTTATCTGATATTGGTATTGCATCCTTGTATGTTTACTAGGCCATGAGAGTACTGTTGAGTCAATGCTTGTCTAGTTGTCTCTCGTTGAAATACTTTGAAAACATGAAACATTAGATTTAATATTTTAAAATGAGCCTCTCATTTTAAGCTATTTAACCTCAAATTAATAATTCTTTGACATCCATTTGATTATGGATTGAATTTCACCAGATGTGGGTGTATAGTTTCCTGCACATTTTAACAATGCCCAAAATAGAAGATGAATCTAAATATTACTGTCTCTTATCAATATTGTTACATTTGCTTTACAGCTTTGAATAGATGAAACATGATTGTTTTCTCGAAGGGAGAAGAGTGTAATTTTTATTTTGTTTTATTTTGACAATTATATTTTATTGTGGAATCATGTTCCAATGCAAAATACTATAGAAAGTTTTGTTGCAATCATTTTAAGTTAACAATCAGAAGTTAATCAATGAAGCGTATGTGTGAATTGTATTTGATTAATTTAACATGGGCCAGTGATTAAGGCCCACTATTATCTGCCTCTTTAACTATTCTCCCATTATGTATTCAAATGCCACCTTAGCAATTGGTTCTGATGCACCCTGTGTTTAATGCCTTTATTTACCTTTGTTAACAAAACAAAATATTTTTCCCCAAATGAAAGATTATATACTGATTAATATCACGGTAGCATTTTTTTTATTCCATTAATTCTAAATGTTCACAGAAAATATAGTACAAATTCAAACAGATATGAACATTTCAAAATTACATAATTTTTCACCTAAAATATTTACATATGCTCATTGCGATAGCCTTTTTATAAATTAGTAAGGTTTTTTTTTTCTTGGAAATATGTTTTGTTCTAAACAAACTTGATGCAGTGGTAATGAGGTTAAATGCAGACTGTCAGATTAGTTTATGTCAGTCTAGTTTCATTTTTTATTTCATTACATAAAACTGAAATAATGACTATGATCTAATGTTCAGTACTTTTGAACATTGCACTAAATCTTTCTAAGCTTGAGATGAAGCAATACTGAAGATGTTTCTAGAAAGTGTATTTTCATGTATGCCTGCATTGGCTGTTCCCTGTGTGTTTTTGCATGGCAGGTCTGATGACATTAGTTGTACATTTCCATGCATTGTGATTCATTCCTGTTCAGTGCTTCAGTAAAACACTACATGGGTAGTAGTGCAAGAAAATAACGTTTCTTGGAAAAAGAAAGGTTTCTCATGAATGTTAAAGAATGCTTGAAATTTAGTTTGAATGTCACATAACCTAGTGAAGATTTTTTTTTTAAATTGCCTTTTAATTTTTTGTTTTGTTTTGTTTTGTAAGGACCACTCTGTAACCCCAGAAGAAAGAAAAAAAAAATGCGTCAGATGTTTTTATACCGAGTATTTTATTTGTTTTTTACATTCTGTACAGTTGTCGGACAGCAGAGACGGTACGGTGTGTCATCATTTTCTTCTTGAGAGCTGGAGAAAAGGATTCCATCTCGAGCCATAGAGACTGAACTGATCCATGAAGTGATGGACATTTGTTCCAGAGCAATAGGATTTTAAATGTAGACCTCAACACTAAATCTGGATGTTATTTTCCAGGGGGATTACTGTTGTTGCTTTTATTTTGATTTCTGTTAACAGAAGTGTTTGGCATTGAAATGGTCACTCCATTAGTAAGCCTAGTTTAGCATAGCAGAATGAAAGGGTAAATATTACCATATTTATGTACAATCAATATTTTAGGCTGCTTTGTGGTATTGTAGTGTATGAATGATTGTATATATGTAAAGATAATTAAGACAGATTTTGAAACTGGAAACCCGTGATGTTAGCTTTTGCTCCTGGCTTTGACCAAACCTTTGACCAACAAATGTACAATAACCTACCAGATAAAATTTGAAAAGTTTGCAAAAATTGACTCTGTGTCATTTTTACTTACCTGATGTCCTGTTTTGCTTTGTTGCTTTGACCTGTTTGTCTCCTAAATTGAACAAACACATCCAACTGAAGTCAGGCCATGCAAAATTAATGCTGACCATTAGAGGGTAATGTTGAATATGATACTACAGATGTTTCTTCAGTTGTAGGGGCAGTGCTCCAGTAACCTAATTAAATTTTTAAATCAATGGATGATAAATAAAAAAAAAAAAAAATCATAAAAATCCATTGTTAACCTTTATACAGTTGTAACATTGACTGAATAGATAACCAACCATTTCTTCCAAAACCTTTACATCTGTTTCTGAGCTGAAAGAACATTTACTCAACTGACTATATTGTTTATACAACAAAATAGAGAAAGCCGTAGATTCAAAAGGATTCTGATATTGTATATGTTAGACTTGCTGAATAATGTCGATAGAGGGCATTATAACGTCATTTTTGTAGAAACATGCCGTTTCATACACCGGAAAACGACATGGATTACCTTTAAGCAGCGTCTTCTCAGTTACAGCCGTTACAATTCAAACTGTAGACCTGTTTTAACCTCGCGTGTTGTGTTGTTACTAAAAATAAATTAGCATAATGACCCAGTGTGTGTAGTTTCCTTTCTTCTTTAATTATGTACAATGTTCTTTATTTCTGAAGAAGTATTTTAAGGAGAAAAGGTGAGAGTTGCTCAGGTGGGGAGGATATCTTGCGTGAGGGGTGTGGCTACTCTCATCCATTAAAGTGCTCGTGCTGGAAGTTGATGGCGTTTGACATGAGGATTGTCTGTTGAGTTTCTCCAGCAATGGATGTCAGTTGATTAAGCGTTCATCGGCAGTATCCTAATATTATCTACTTACCGGTACGTACATATAAAATTCAATTAATTTTCTGTCACTTTCTGTTGCTTTTCTCGTGGTTTTTCCTGTAATCGGTGATGTTTTACTGACTTTTAATTATTCACTTGTTTGGGAGTTACACATTCCAGAGTTTTATAATTGTCAGTGTATTTTCACCATAATTTTGGACAATTTCGGAGTTAACTATTTTGTCTAAAACTGCAGAACTCGAATAATGTAGTGATCTCTATCACAGTATTTGTATCCTCGGGCTTTTTTTTTTTTTTTTTTTGTAAACATACTTGTTGAATTGCTGTAGACTAAGTTAAATAAGTCAAATCTTGTTTTGCTAGTGTAATTTTACGAAAAATAATGCTTTTATTAAAAATGTATATATTATGTATATAAATTAAATTAATATTTATATAAAAATTATATTAATATTTTCTAGGTAAATTATCATAATAACCCAGTGTGTAGGCTATATACAATGATAGTCGCGTCCAAAGCATTAAGTTACTTTAAATGTTGGAATTTCCTCTTACACCTGAAAAATAGATTAAGCAGCCAATAGAGTTCAAAAGTAGAGACCAAAGTATGTGTCATATGCAAAGTTCTTTATGCCTGATAATGTTAATCAAATGGTTTATTTAACTGCCTATTGAAGTTCATGGGCAAATTGGTCTTGTAAAGTATTATCTGACTTTGTGGTTTGCTCACACGGCTTTTTCAAATAAGCAACTTGCTCTTCCAGTCTAAGTGTTATCATTGGAAATTCATATGTTTGCTGTTTTTAATTATGGACATTTGGTTGCATCCACCGTATCCAACAAACAGGCTGAACAGTCCACCATCTGGTCCTAAATTGTGGCTTTACTTATGTTATTGATGGTAGTAATCTTGGATGGCTAAAGTTATTTTTCAGAAGTGAATTTCATTTCAAGCAAGAACATTAAATTAAATTAAATGTTCTTGCTTCTCTAGGAATTCTGGACCAGTTTTTGCCTCTCATTGTTATGTATTTGTATAATATTTTTTTTTTTTTTTTTTAATATATACATTTCTATCAGATCCCTTCAGCCAGTGAACTGGATTTGAGACAATTGGATGTCCACTTCGTGTCCTCCAATGGATGGAGCTCCAGTTGTAACCACGGCACCTCTACCTCCTGTTTCCTCCAGGTGCTTTCAAAATGAGACCTCACCCTTCAGACGTACCGCCCAGCCCCCTCCCCTGGGCCCTCCACCTCCTCCTCCCCCTCCGCCACCTCCACTACCACCCCCACCGCCTCCACCTCCTTCACCTATGGGGGACCCCTTCACCCGGACTGTCCAACGGCGCTCAAAAATGCGCAACTTCAACTGGGACGCCATCCCCAGGCATAGCGTTTTGGGCAAGCGCAACGTGTGGACAGCCCAACGCAACCTTGAGAACTTTGAACTGGACACTAAGCGCATGGAGGAGCTTTTCAGCCACAACGAGCACCAGGGTTTAGTCCGTAAGGGTGGGACGGTCAGAAAAAGTGTGTGGGGCCTTTCGCAAATCACTACAGAAGCAGAGAATGTAAGTGCCTTTACTTAAAAATTGATTTAACCTGTTAAAGGTGCAATAAATGATTCTCTACAGAAACATTTTTTTGTTATACTGGTTGAAAGTCTCCTCATATCCTGATAGCAATCCCTATGTTAAACCGTCTAAATGTATTTTTTATAAATATATATCATCTATGGAAGGTGTAGGACCAAATAACGTTCATGTGTTTTGAAGGAGGCGTGGCTTTGGACAGCAATTTGCAGGGAGGGTGGGATCATATGCTTTCAATACTAGCAGGCTAATGTTAGCATTTCCTAAATCACCAGCTGCACCTTTAACTGCCACCTCCTTTTTGAGCATAGATGTGAAAATGCACTATCCAAACTTAAATGGTTTTAATTCATGAATGCTTTGTAATACAGACCTAAGGTTGGTCTCTTTTCAAAGACGCTTAGCAGATTATTACCAAAGTGGAACTTTAGCACTTCAAAAAAATGAAAGTGTAAAAAAGTTTTACGGTAAAGCAAATGTACTGCACTAAACTTTTTTTTTTTTTTTTTTTTTTCGTTTATATAAAATATATATTTTACAAATAATTTGGACTCCAAAATTTCTAGAAAAGCAAAGCCATATGTCTAGCCAAGTTGTGTTCCAAGTTCTATCTCAAAACAAATATGAAACCTTGATTCTCAGTCCTTTCAATGATATATGTTTTGTCAACATTAGAAAAAAATGTGATTTTAAAACGTTGCAGTAATTTTGTACAATTTAAAACATGAGACCAGCCTCTAGGGGTAGGAGCCAGCTAAAAGGTTTTAAAATACTTTGAGTGTTCAAATAATAATGATAATAATTATGATGATTACCAAAATATGTGATAAGGAAAAAAGGCAATAAATGTATAGGGAGCCACTACTGGAACACTGACGGTTGTTAAGCTGAACTTTGTTGTAAAGCTGAAGGATTCGTCATTGAAAACTAGTCATGTATAACTATAGCTGTACTTTCCAGTGAGGCCCTTTGGCTGGGACAGCAATGCAGGGTTGAAAGAAAGCTCAGATGTCATCTCTTGTGTATCAAGATTGAAAGTTTAGCAGCAAGTGGGTGAATTAAACATGACATGTAGTACTCGTTCATGGCCTACATCAACCCAATCAATTACTCATTTGTGTCTCTCACCTTTCAAAAGGCAAATGATCTGGAGAGGTGACTCCAGTACTTATGCTCTGATAAAGCTTCAGTATTGTACATCCTGTCTTCTGAGACCTCATTTAGGTGGAAGCACAACAAGATTATTAGCTTTACTTGTTTGTTTTCCAGTGCATTCTTGTTTAACCAACTTGTCCCCGAGGCCATTTCAATAGCTCAAACAACATACTTAACATTGAAGCGTCAACTATAAGAAGATATAAAATAAAAATAGAAGGTCTAGATGACATACTTCAAATGTCCTCCATTAAGACATTTATATTACATGGGCTCACAGGGATTAAACATGAATAAACAAAATCACATTTATCCTTCAAAAGTATTTATGAGGGATTAATTTCAATTTCAAATTTACTATTATTTTGCATGTGCAGCATAATGTTCTCTAGGACTGCAAACATTAAATTAAAAAGCAATGCATGTAGCTGTATAAGTCTTAAAAAGTAAATGTCAAGTTTAAGTTTAAGTTGCATTTTAGTCTGGGATTAGCTTAAGCCTTGTCTGTGAAAGGGTAATCTTTTATATTTTACTGTTATCACATAAACCTAAGTGTGACCAGATGATTTAAATGCTCGTCTGCCCTATTGCATTTTTGTTACACATCTATTTAAGGAACGTGTACTGTTTGTGAGGAAGTTAATCTCAGAAGTGTTGAACTTTTCACAACAATGTTTGCTCATGTCTTTTTGCACTTCCATCTTCTCTTATACAATGAAAGATGCATGTTAAACATCATGCTTACTGGATTTTCTTTTTAGTTGCTGTCACTGAATATAATATATGCTATTTTCAGGGAAGACTTTCCCAGCTTATGAGAAACTGACACCATGTATCTGTCTTTTTTTTTTTTTTTTTTTTTTTTTTTAGGTATCAATTCTCAACTCTAAGAAAAGTATGAATATTGGTATTTTGCTAAAACGGTTTAAAAGGTAAGGTGTGAAATTAAATTATTGTCTGTTTTCCTTAAAATTCCTAATTTCATAATTCACAATAACATTTTTGCATTTCGGAGTGAATCTTGTACTTGTACTATAATTGCCTGGTTAGCAAGTCAATCTAAATTGAGTGTCTAAAAGAACCTTACACTGAATTACATCCATTATGAGTAATATGTGTTACAAGTTGCTGAGAGCTCCCAAAATAACTCACAAGTAGCCATTTAAAAACATCTTATCTGTGGTTCCGTGCACTTTTCAGGACACCGAAGGACATTGTAGAGGCTGTCAGGCACGGGAACCTCTGCTTTGCTTCCGGGAAACTGAAGGAACTCAACAAGCTGTTGCCCGATGACATGGAGGTAAACTGGCTTTTTCTATATGACTACATTGTGCTGTGCTATTGATCAGCTATGTCATCAGTTCTGTTTTTAAAGTTATAGCTCACCCAAAAATAAAAATTCTGTCATTTACTTCCCCTAAGTTGTTCTAAACCTGTATGAGTTTCTTTGTTCTGCTGAACACAAAAGAAGATATTTTGAAGAATGTTTGTAACCAAACCATACAGGTTTAGAACAACTTGAGGGTGAGTAAATTAATAATTTTTTTTATTTATCCCTTTACCACTGCTTATGTATTGACACTTTCCAGACAAAGAAGCTGATGTCATTCAATGGAGATTTATCTCAGCTAAATGATCCTGACCGTTTCATGGTGATGCTGGTTCAAGTGCCTGGGTGAGTTTTTCTGTCATGGTTCAAAGCATTTGAAAGGCCAATTTCTGTGCTGTTATTGGGGTAAATTCTGTGGGAACATAATTATACATGTTGAAATGTGTTAAACAGCGAATTGAAATAGGCTTTAGCTAAAAAGCTGCTAATAATTCTGTGACTTTTGTTTGTTTTCAGGTATAAAGTGAGATTAAAGAGCCTGCTCCTCAGAGAAGAGTTTTTTCCCTTTATAGAGGAGATCAAGCACTCCATTGCTGTCATGACAACTGCTGCTAATGGTACTTCCAAAAGTCTAAGACCACCAGTGAAAATGCTTCTTTTTTTTACTAGAAATTATCAGCATATGAATTTAAGTGAAAAATTGGTTTATGTTTGTGTAAAACCTGATGAACATGTTCTTTAGCATGATTTGAAAATGGTCTGTGGTCAGAAAGTGCATATTGTGCTTCAGTGGACAGTCTGACAGTCTGTACAATGTTCATCATTCTAAAATGCTGATTTGGTACTCAAAAAAAAAAAAAAAAAAAAGAATTGTTTATTTTATTATTATTTTTTTTTCAGGATTCTTTATAAAACAGCATTTATATGAAATTATTAATGTCTTTACTGTTATTTTTCATCAATTTTGCTAAATAAAAATGTTATTATCTTTCAACAACAACAACAACAAAAATCATGCTAACCTCGGACTTTACCTACTAGAATTGCTGGCATGTGATGACCTACATTCAATCATCAGACTGGTGCTGAAGGCTGGTAACTACATGAATGCAGTGAGTGTCACATGGTCTGTTCTGTTTGTTATAGATGCACTACTTCTGAGTGTGAACTACAGCTGGAGCAGATAAATGACTTGTAATAATAAATGCTGTATCTTGTTCAGGGTGGCTATGCAGGTAGTGCCATTGGCTTCAGGATGACATCATTGCTCAAACTAGTGGACACCAAAGCAAATAAACCTGGCATGAACCTTATGCACTATGTATCCATGGTAAATTAAGTGATCACACTTTTCAGGACTTTATTCATTATTGGATGTTAATTCTCTGAACATATTTAGAAAAAAATTGATACAGTGAGGTGGTTTTTTTATTTATTTTTTTTATTTTCTATTTATTACAGCAAGCCCAGCAGATCGATGAAGCTTTGCTGCGTTTCCCTGATCAGCTTCAACACATTGGAATTGCTGCAAGGTAGGTAGAATACATGTTTTGTAAAGTATAGGAGATGCATTTTGGAGTATAATGCCACTTTGTTTTCATAAATTCAATATAGGATCCAAAAGCAGGAGGTGGAGATGGACCTTCAAAGGGAGTTGGAGAAAATTAGGGAAGCAAAGATGGATGCTAGTAAACAGCCCGATTTACAACATCAGATGGAAGCATTTCTTTGTGTAAGATATTTTGGTTTTCTATGTAACCTACAAGAAAATGCATTGAAATTGCAACGTAATGTCAGGTGATTTGTTCTGTAATTACCTTGATAGGAAAAACAGCATGGAGTATCAGTATTCTGGGAATAATATATGTCTGCTCTTGTACAGTTGGCAGACATTCGGCTTGCAGACGTGGAGGCCTCTCTTCAGGAACTGGACACCATCAGTGCCTCAGTGGCAGAGTACTTCTGTGAAGACCCAGCCTCATTTAAACTAGAGGAGTGTTGCTCTATCTTTCATTCCTTCTGTGAGAGGTTTGAGAGAGCTACACAGGTAAATTGTCATGTCTTATAAGGGCAAAATGCTGGGAAATTTATTAGAAGGGTGGTGCCAAGTGTTGTTACACACAAAACACTTCAAATACTTTCATTAAATCAAATTTCTGTTGCATATTGCTTACAAAAATGTATTCTGATTTCAGATATGAAAACTTTAGATATTATTTGTTAGCCTAGGATTAATTGAAATTGATCGCACCACACATTTACCTTAATTTTTCATGGCTTTGCTCACATGTTTTATTTCATCTCAGTCATGCTCTTCACTGACACTGCTGACTTCTTGGTAAACAAGTGTGTACATTAACTTTGAACTTTTTTTTTTTTTTTTTTTTCCCCAGTGTGATGGAAGTGACATCACAATTTTATTTGTTCTTTTCTTTTATTTTGTTTAAAATGCACACATCTAATTTGTTACAATCAAAGTAGCATACATGCATATCTATGCATATAGTACAAAAAAAAAAAAAACACAAACTATTTGCAGTTGTCAAAGCCTTAGAACAAATGAACAAAATAATGAATATAGTGTGTGAAGGCCTGTAATGTAAAGCCTCTATAGTGGGGGCTATGAAAGCTTGTTTCCGCCAAATAAAAAAAATAAAAAAAAGGTAATTGCGACTTTTTATCTCAGAATTTTTTCTCAGAATTGTGAGTTTATATCTCGCAATTCCGACTTTATAACATGCAACATCGAGTTATAAAGTCAGAATTGTGAGATGTAAACTCTGAGGGGAAAAAAAAGTCAGTCTTATAACTCATCGCAATTCTGATTTTATATCACACAATTCTGACTATATCTTGCAATGCTGAGAAAAAAGTAAGAATTGTGAGATAAAAAGTCACAATTACCTTTTTTATTTTAATTTCATGGTGGAAACAAGCTTTCATAGGAGGCCCATGCTTTGATCACAGCCTTTTTTCTTTAAATTATTAACGCAATATTGAAATGTGTTTTTCACACATGTTTATATTAGATTTAAATGTAATTGTCATATTTATGATTTATAGTTTTAAAGACTGGGACTAGAACAAGGGTAAGACAATAAAAATCCGTTTACATAAGGCATTTAAAAGTTGCACAAATTAATAAAGACATCATAAAAAGTTTCCAAGATTTTTGAAAACAAAAAGGAAAAAAAGTCAAAATCTGTTGTTGATCTGTTCTCAATGTTGGAGAAACACCCACAGCCTCTTCTGTCCTGTCCTGCAGGAAAACCGTGAGCGAGAAGTGGCTGAGACTCGCAAGCGACAGCAGAGAGAAAGAGAAAAGCTGACCAGAACGGCTAAGCGCCGATCCACCGGCACATGCTCCAATCGGGATGCGAGTGATGAAGCCACCGCTCTAGAATCTGTCCTGACCAGTTTCCTTAGCCAGCGTCCTTCTCGCAGGAGGCCCGTTGGGGACAGATCTGTCACAGACAGCCCCATCAAAAACATCTGCCCTCAGGTTGAGGAGCCTGAGGGCGGAGGGCATCTGGACAGCCCTGCGGAAACCAAAGAGGAGAAAATTGAGATCTCAAGGGTGCAAGAACCAGAGGACATCTGCCAGAAGGAGGAGGCTTCACTCTGCGGTGTTAATGATGTTCAGCGAGCACGCGCCACATCCAAAAGAGGACAGTGCATTGATGATGGACTGATTCCTGAATGCAATGACCATAAAAAAGGTGGGTGTAGCAACACCTCTACCAAACAAGAGTTTGTGGTGACTGAAGGTGAAGGGGTGGATAAAGGAGAAGTGGAGGAGACTGGAGACATGGATAAAGGAGAAAGAGAGGAGAACAATGAGAATACAGAGGAGGCAGACAAAATGCCCGAGCTCTCCGGCAAAATCTTCCGCTTTCAGGATTGCGGCGGCCTGAATGGAACCATTACACCAGATCGTTCCCGAGGCCACGTCATGTGCACCTCTACTCCTCGACAGAGGAACATAAAAGAGGTGGATCTGGCCTTGCAGAATGGAATGGGAGGTCTAGGCTCACCGTGGACCATCCTCAGCCCTCGTATCTCTCCCAGTAACACTCCCCACCGCAGACACTCCTTCTCCTTCTCCAGGGTGGATATCCTTGATGATGGGGTATGGGCGTTGCCTGACACACCTGTGCGCGACAAGCCCTCTTTCTCTCATAAATCGGGTGTGGGGACTTCATCCTCATTACCAGACTGTCCATCAAAGCAAACTCCAGCACACGGGATGCCTATAAGGTCTGCATCACTTACTGATGAAAAAGAGCAAGCATCTAACTTCAAACTGGGACAGATCTTTCATAGACGCAATGGACAGGAGCTTCCTCCAGATAAAAGACCCGAAAGCTCAGGACTTGTGTCTTTCTTTCGACGCTTTGGGGAAAGAAACAGGGCAGGAACTGTTGGTTAAGAAGACATGGCATGTCTTACAGAGTTTTATATTTTTAAGGATTTTACGCTGCCATGAAGGATTTGATGAATGTAGACAATTGGGGACTTGTCTTACAATGTTCTTAATGTCTTTTGTGTTCTTATGCAAAACTACCTGATGACGCGTGCTGATGTCTTGATATTTTATTAGTTTTTAGCATTATTTCTAACAAGTTGATTTTATTGATTCACAACACTGAATTTCAGGGACTGAAATGCATTTTATTTTTGTTCTTTGTCTTTTTAAAGTTTGTCTTATTTTTATGTAATAAAGTGTGGATTCCACCTTTAAAGCCTTTGTTGTGTGTGCCTTCGCCCTTGAACTAGTAATACAAGAGTTGTCAGTCAAGTCAACCGGAGGGTCTCAGCGAACAAGATGACTTAAAATTATTTAATTTAAATCAAAATGTAAATTGAAATGTTTTTCCCTCAAATTTTTTTTTTTTTTTTTTTTTTTTTTTTTTAAAGAACATGCTGTATCAGTACATTGAATTTTCTGGAAACACAAAAAAGGTTGAAAACGAATAGCATTATCGTAATTATTAGCAGAAATATGTGTTGGACAATAGACCTTACTCAGACCTTTACCTAACCCTTACTCCGTATGAAAGTGAGGCTGTGAGGGATGGACTTAACGTGTTTTCATTGGCATCCGTTGTAAAATGAAAAAATAAAATAAAAATAAATAATTTTTTTTTTTTTTTTTTTTTTTTTTTTGGGTCTACTAAAATTTCTTGGATATTTTTGCGGTGTTTCGTCAGCAATTCAAAAACACATTAATGACAGTAGAACCCACTGAAGAGATGTAACCTACATCTATCCCTCACCCTCAGCCTCACTGTTATAGAGTACCTCAGGGATGACGTGTTTTTGTAGGCAAAACCCGGAAGCGAGTTAGCATTTTAGGTCTTCCGGTTCCATCGCACTAAAGTCTATGGGTTTTTTTAATGGGATTTTGCTAAATGGGATTTTGACATTTGGACAGCATTTCTCGTGAAAAAGTGGATAAGTATTCATACACAGCGCAGATCATAATCAGCGAGCATGTTTTTAAATAAAGTTGTTTTCTAAATAAAGTTTGAGGAAGTTTGGTGGTGGTGACGTTGATCCACGACCATGGTGTGCTGTAGTCTGTTTATAGCCTATTGTTAGCTTTTTATATCTGACGACTTTATTTAGGCTTCAAAATGTAGGCTATAAATGTTGTGTTAGCTTGTAAAGATTATCTTGATAGACAAAACATGAAAGTGTCATAATCCTTTGTTAAACACAAAGCTTATTTTTTGCGATTTTCCAGAAGTCTATGGGAAAAATGCATAGGCTTTCGATCGAGGGAACCCGTGCGCGCTAACTTCCGGGTTGGCCTACAAAAACACGTCATCCCTGAGGTACTCTATTCCCATTAAAAGGCAAAAAGTTTAAAAACCACTGTATTAATGAAATGTTGCACAAACGCTGTTTTCAAGCAAAATATTTCACAAAAAGTGGTTTAAATACTTTTTTAAATTACGGCAAAAAGTATTTGGACTACTGTACTATTAGGTTAGTAATGACAAAGAAAGCAGTAAGAAGTTTCCACTGTAGCATGAAGGACTCTGGTGGCCCTGGACAAAATGGTGTTGATGTCACTATTCATTCATGTTTTTGTATCTTTTGTGTACACGTGTTTCTCTTCTACATTATTTTTGCTGTCTGAACTTAATACATTCTTTCTCTTTCTCTGCTCGTGTTCATCAAGATTAAAATGGAAATGAAGAGAATTTGCCATGTTGTCTAGGTAATGGTGTATGTTTACAGTGTGATCTCATTTGGCTGGTGTCTCAGTGAAATAATACCCCCTGGAAAAAACTGCAGAGCACAGAGTCTTCTTTCATACTGTCCTCCTCAGCTCTCTCACAAAGGCTGATTTTGTTCATGAAACAGTCTAGAACTTCTACAAAATTATCTTCATGTAGCATATATTTTTACACTTTTAAGAACTTTTTTTTCTCCATATGCAGTAAATGTAATTTATCCTTTTTTATGTTTTGTTTAATAGTGTTCCACCATTTAGACCACTCCTAAATAATGGGATGCTTTCCATGCAAGCTGTTCATAAAATAATGCACAAGTAGTAGCTACATCTTGCATGTGGAAAATGCGTGATTTGTGTGTGTATGTGTGTGTGAGAGAGCAAAAGAGAGAGAGAGGACAGGAGAAAGAAAAAACGAGGAAGAAACTCGAGCTTTAGAGAAGGAAAGGAAGACAAGATCACTTTGTTGGGCACTGAGAATTCTTGACAAAACACGTCTGCAGACTAACTATTGCCAACCTGTGATATTTTGTATCATATAAAGTAAGTATATTATTTATTTAACAAACCTATTTTTATATTAGAAATGGAAAGAAGTATGGCTCATGCATAACTATTACAACTGGACTACTACAAGCCACTTTTAAAAAATGGTATTATTTTAGTTAGATTAGCAAATTAAGATTTTACTCAATAGCGTGAGTTTGTGAGTCCCAGAGAGAGAGTCAAACCTGAATCATTTAACGTGAGGGTGTGGGCTGTGTGTTATTTAAAATTATTATAATACATTTAAAATAGCTTAATTCTACTGAGTATTGTGACGGAATGTAAACATTTTGACATGGAATCATCAAATGTCTCGTTCATAGTAAGCAAGTAAAGCTGTGGAGCGAGTTATACAAGGAATGACACTGAACTGCCTTTGGGTTGTTAAACAACCAAACAATTAAATAGTAGCTACATAATTTCTGTTTACGTTTGTAATTAAATGTTATCTTAGTGGCTCCGTTGGGCTTTTCCCACACTTAGTAATTCATTATGGTATCAAAAGTGTCCAGGAGATGTCGCTATATTTTAGTAAACGATTTGACTTTTTTTTTTTTTTTTTTTTTTTTAAACTTTCAAAACAACAGAATTCAAAAGCAAGTTCTTGACATATTTCACACATTTTCACATTTTGTAAGTATAAATTAAAACAACAATAATTTAAATAAAAAGAAATAAAAAAATTGAACTTAAAATTAAATGGCATCACAAACATGTTAAATTCATTTAGCATACAGTTCTTTGGGCTTTTTTTTTTTTTTTTTAAACTTTACAGATTCTAAATAAACCTTAAGGGCTGTTTGAAAATGAGTAATATTGGGTTTTGAGTTACTCCATTTAGTTTGATGAATATAAAATTTTCCTAATAACAAAAGTCACGTTGGTGTAAAACGATTTGACTTTGTTCTGTGCGTGCGAAATAGCGACGTCATCACGCTAAAACTAACATAACTCCTTTCCTTGACTATTGTTTCTTTTTTATCTAACATAAAAAGTTAAATATTAAAAAAGTTAACTCCTTTCCCCTGACTATTGTTTCTTCGTTTTTTGCTCGTGGAAACTGCTAGTAGACTGCTAGTAGACTCACTTTCAAAACCTAGTGATTTATTAACTCTTTATTTTTTGTCACATTTGTTTTATCCTTCTTTATAGTTCACACACAGTTGGAATGATGTCTCACTCTAATTCAGCTTGATCACTGAAAGCAGCAACATGTTGGGGTAAGTTGTTTAACTCCATATTTTGGTTTGTGCTGGGAAATGAATCCTCAAGTGCATAAAATGTTGGATTTTGGTATTAAAATCTGTAATTGTGATTATCAAACTTTGCTTTTCTCAATAACTCTTCTGTTGTGGCTCAGCATAAATGGTCCAATAGACATGCAGGGGAGGAAGCTGAGTAAGGTTGCAACTGATAGCAGGACAATGCTGGGCATTCACGGAGTCATTTCCGGGCCTATGTTTGCCGGAAAAGCGTGAAAATGGATGTGACCCTGTGAAGCCATTCACTGCTGTATTATGTCAGTCATGAGTAACACTGGATATCACCTGTATTTGAACTCCCACGCCACTAGAAAAAAAAGACTTACAAACAATGGTGACCAAATGATTCTCATTCAATTCCATTCAACATTAAGCTTCAGAATGAATGAGTAGAGATATTGGGAAACACTTGCTTTGCAATTAGTTGCTTTCATCACACCAGGTTTATCCTCTACTACATACACATGTAGCTGAGTAAGTAAAGTACAGCAGGACTATAATAGGTGAACTTTGTTCCTTAGTTGTTTAAGACTGAGCTTTAAAATGGTTTTAATCCCTGTGGTTCATTCTCAGTACAATGCACTCATTAGTGCAGCTGAGAGTTAAACCTTATTATAGTGAATATTAAAGTTCTCTCATACCAGGCAGTTATTAAGTAATTAAGCACTGGTATTCCCTGTTTGCATATATTAAGATATTAAATATAATAAGACCCTGATAAATGCTGATGCGTATCTTTAGCTTTAGACATCAGACATGCAACCAGTTGGTTATTCAAGCTTTAGTTCAATGGTTTTCATCCTATTTGACACCAGGATCCCCCTTTGTCCAAGAAAATATGCAAAGGCTGAAATATACCTCTGGTACTTCTTTTGCAATAAAAATAATTTAACTCCAAATATGATGTCAGGTCAATGTTGTACATATTTATTTTTAGTGTTTTGTTTTATTTGAATTAGGATTATGTTAATATAACTCATTTGAATTCATTTGAAGTTTTATTGGGTCCCCCCTGGAAGTTTGACGCCCCTTGGTTGAGAACCACTGCTTTAGATTAAATGTTGGCAAAAAGAAAAGGAAAGAATGGAAAGGTTTTAACCTGGAAAGAAAATGTTTGTGGTACACTAATATTAGAAATATATAAATATTTGTTTGTGACATTAATGGGTGTTTCTTTAAAGGGTTAGTTCACCCAAAAATGAAAATAATGTCCTTTATTACTCACCCTCGTGTCGTTCCACACCCGTAAGGCCTTCATTCATCTTCGGAACACAAATTAAGATATTTCTGATTAAATCCGATGGCTCAGTGAGGCCTGCATTCACAGCAATGACATTTCCTCTCTCAAGATCCATAAAGGTACTAAAAATATATTTAAAACAGTTCATGCGAGTTCAGTGGTTCTACCTTAAAGGAACACTCCACTTTTTTTGAAAATAGGCTCATTTTCCAACTCCCCTAGAGTTAAACAGTTGAGTTTTACCGTTTTACCATGGGTGCAATGATATTACGCAGCGCCTGTGACCCCCTGCTTGCACAGGGAACGTGCCTTGCAACCATGGAGATATTTGTGAGAGATGCTGCGTAATATCATTGCGCCTGCTGCACCCACGGTACGGCAGCAAAGTTCCTTGATTATTACGACGGAATGAGAGTATAGTTCCTAGCCATATCGGCCTAGAAAATCGCAACTTTTCATTTTCTGTCGATCTTAGTACACAATGTAACTACAGAAGAGTCAAGTTTTAAATAGGAAAAATATCGAAACTTTTTGGTCGTTTTTGAGCGAGATGCTAACGGTCTAATCAGATTCAATGAACTATGCTAAGCTATGCTAAAAGTGGTACCGCCAGACCCGGAGATCGGCTGAATGGATTCAAAAACGGTAAAACTCAACTGTTTAACTCTAGGGGAGTTGGAAAATGAGCCTATTTTCAAAAAAAAAGTGGAGTGTTCCTTTAATATTATAAAGCGACGAGAATATTTTTGTGCGCCAAAAAAACAAAATAACAACTTTTCAACAATATAGTGATGGGCTGATTTCAAAACACTGCTTCTGAGCTTTGCGAATCGAATCAGTGACTCGGAGCGCCAAAGTCACGTGATTTCAGCAGTTTAGCCGTTTGACTGGAGATCCGAGTCACTGATTCGATTCGTAAAGCTCCGAAGCAGTGTTTTGAAATCGGCCCATCACTATATTATTGAAAAGTCATTATTTCGTTTTTTTGGTGCACAAAAAGTATTCTCGTCTCTTTATAATATTAAGGTAGAACCACTGAACTCACACTCAACTGTTTTAAATATGTTTTTAGTACCTTTTATGGATCTTGAGAGAGGAAATGTCATTGCTGTGAATGCAGGCCTCACTGAGCCATCGGATTTAATCAGAAATATCTTAATTTGTGTTCCGAAGATGAATGAAGGCCTTACGGGTGTGGAACGACATGAGGGTGAGTAATAAATGACATTATTTTCATTTTTGGGTGAACTAACCCTTTAACTGCGGTCTCTCTCTCTCTCTCTCTCTCTCTCGCTCTATATATATATATATATAAACCTGTCTTGAAAATGTATTGTTTTACATTTTGTCTACATTTCGTATCTTATTTTAGATGCACTCTTAAACTATGAAAATCCATCATAAAATTAAGATTTTATTTTAAACTATGATAACAATGATTGAAATAATCACAAACAGTTTTAATATTTATTGTATGAAAATGAATTATTAATATTATTAAATTAATAATTATTAATATTAATTTGCACACAAATTACAATCCTTGGATACTAGTCCCTCGTTTTTCTGCCATTTCCACCAACAATTTTGTCACTAATAAGTTTTTTTCAATAGTTAGTAGGCCCATACTCTGAAATATAAGACCCATTAAAATAAAGAAAAATCTAGTTAAATATCACTTATGAAATAATTTAATTTTGTGTCGTTTCTGAGTATACAAGAATGCAAAAACTGAAACCAACAATTTTGTCACTAATATTTTTTTTTTCAATAGTTAGTAGGCCTATACTCTGAAATATAAGACCCATTAAAATAAATAAACATCTTATATATGTGTGTGTGTATGTATATATATATATATATACACACACACACACACACACACACAAACACATATACACAAAGTCTCATCACCACCACAGAATGCTAATGCAAATTTTCAGAAAAAAGTATATGTATATTTCAGGTAATCATTTACATCATTGCCAAATGAAAGAATAGTGTTAGCATTAAAAGTATGTTTTTAAGTGAGTTTATTTTCTAAAAGTCCACAGGGCCAAAAGCATCTAAGATGAAACGCCCTACTCAATAGTAGAAAAAATATGTGCATATCGTTAAATACAAGAGCAGACTGCGGTGTTGGCCAGAGTGTTTTTTAGTGCTCTTTGGAGAGTCTATTTACAAAACCACGACATGGGAATCTGCAGCATCACATGTGATGCCATCACCACCCTCAGGCTTCCTGAAGAGGTCTGCCTTCATACCAATAATAGAGCACACAAATACACACACTCACACACTGCTGAGTGCTGGCTTTGTGTTGCAGTCACATGCAATTTACACTATGCGTCCTGCAGGTCTGTGCTCTTCCTCTATGAGTTTACTCCAGGCTGCTAAGGAAAGAGAGAGAGAGAGAGAGAGAGAGAGAGACGAGGAGGAGGGGGAACTAGGCAGCCTGCCATCTGGGTTCTGCTGCACTGGATGCAGTCTCCATGGTAACATCGCTCTCTCATGCAATCAAATCAAGGAATGAGATCAGGCCCAGCCCACCCCCCTCAGCGTGGATGCAGTTGTTGCTTTTGTCATCTAAGCCACGCCCCCAGCTGTTTGTCTCCACCCATTCCAACCCTTTGGTTGGTGCTTAGTGATGAATTGAACTCAATTTGCCACTCTAGATGTCGGTGATATGATATTACTTTGAAGGGTTGTGACTTGGTAGTCCAAGATCTCACCATGAGTCTTTGTCTTTCACTTGACAGAAAGGATATTTTTAGCTTGACTTGGAAGACTGATGTGACTTAAGTGACCCCTGCTGCCCAATCTGGAATTTCTAGACTATAATTATGCTGGGACTTATTTTATGTATAATGTAGGGAATATCTACAGTGGTGGCATGTCTCTCTCTTTCTCTCTGTAGTCATTTATCTTCATTAGCTCTCATGCAGTTACTATCATTATCTTGATAGTAACTGAGTCATTATCTTGTCCCCTTGATTTTTCTTCTATCATGTTGTTCCTGCTATCTCTTCGTTTCCCCTCATTTCTCCTGATTGTGAATACAAATAAACCCTCCCCCTTACAGCATGCTGGGAAACTGAACAAAAGGGCTAGAGTCATGCCCATGTGCAAGCAGACAAGATGTAATCATGCAATTTCTTTACGCAGGAGAGTTATTAATTTTCTTGCATATTCACCTCCCTGATTTGACCTCTTGAGGACTTTCTCTTTGAGATAGTCACAAACATGTGATACTTTGTGTGTGTTTGTTTGTTTGTTTGTATTGATATGTGGTGCTTTACACTGCAAAAAATAATTTGTTAATCAGTATTTTTGTCTTGTTTTCCAGTAAAAATATCTAAACATCATTAAAATGTTAAATTTACATTGTGGGAAAAAAACTTGAATATTAATTTGTTTATGTTTTTTAGATAATTTATTTGGTATTAAGTTTATTTTTATTACCCCATTGGCCGTTTTTATACATAAATCTAATGCTTCATAAAATGTTTTGAGTATTTTATGCTTTATTATTAAATGGAAAAAATCAAGATATACTCTATGAAAACAATCTACACTATTGTTTAAAAGTTTGAGGTCAGAAGAGTTGTTTTTCTTTTTATGAAATCAATACTTTTATTCAGCAAGGATGCATTAAATGATCAAAAGTGAAGTAAAGACATATTAATATGAATATATGAATATATTATTTATATTTTATTACAAATATGAATTGTATTAAATATGAATATTAATACCACAAAAATATTAAGCAGCACCACTGTTTTCAACATTGATAATAAGAAGAAATGGTTTTTTTTTTTTTTGAGCACCAAATCAGCATATATATATATATATATATATATATTAGTGCTGTCAACGTTAACGCATTAACGTATGCTATTCATTTTTTCCAGTTTAACACGTTAAAAATATTTAAAGCAATTAACGCAGCATCCATTTTTTCTGCATCCATTTTTTTCATATTTAGGTAAATATGACATTTATAATGGGTTTATGTGAGGATTGTTTTAAGTTCACTTAAATGTTATATTTTTGAAGCCTAATAAATGTATAAAAAAAAAAAAAATTATAGCTTTCAATTACACTGTAATGTTGAATGGCTATAATTTATGTTTAGAATTGAGTGAAAAAAAAATCAATTTCATCGTCATAAGAAGATGCCATTAAACAAGTATTTAAAATATACTGTCTTTATGTTGTTTCTACATTAATTTGGAGATTAACTGTGAAATTATTACATTATAAAATATATTAAAAACGTATAAAAACGTAAATGTTTTTAATTGCGATTAATTGTGAATAATCACAGAAAAAATGTGCGATTAATCAATTTTTTTATTCGATTGACAACACTAATATATATATATATATATATATATATATATATTTATATATATACATATGTGTACATTTATTTATTTAAAGCAAACTTGTGTTGCAGTTCGTAACCAATTTGACCTCTGTTTCCAAGTGAAAAGAAATGTTCTATCGGAAATTTAATCATAAATTAGAAATTTTAGTCTAAGAAGAAGAATAATAATCTTAAATAGAAGATCAGTAAATTGGCTTTTTCAAGCCAACTTAAAAATGGGTGTTCCATTCCAGAATAGAGCCAGATGAAATGTGACATGTAATTAGCTATTCGGCCATTGGTGAACATTATCCAATAGCATGTGTGGCCCAAGTGACATCAGTAGAAAATGAAAGTCGTTTCTAAGGGAAAAGATTAAAGATTAAGAAGACAAACTCTTCTTGGGAATATCATGCACAATTGAATTATTCACAGTAAGACAAAAATTGCATTAACAAAATACATTTCAATTTCATGTTGACTTTAAGGATGTTCTTAATCGAAAACAATACAAAAAATATTATGATTTTTGCAGTGTATATGGTATAGTGGCATCCCTTAGAGACCCTTAGAGACAGTAAGAGAGATTCCTCTGTATCTAAAGGATGTCTTCTCTCTCTGCCATTTTCCTGTTGCCTTGCACCTTCACTCAGAGCATTGGCTGACCGCATCCCCACCTCCCTTCCTTTCAGCCAATACCCTTCCACTATCTGCTCTTCCCCTCCCTCCTTCCTCATCAGAGTCTCTCTCTCTTCTCTCTCACACACATTATACACCCTCGCTTGCTCACACCCTGCTGCTGCTGCTTCTGCTGCTGCTTCTTCTTCTCTCCTGCCTGCTAGTCTTTCCTGCTTTCTAGATTTACTCCTTTAATCTGGCTGGTTCTTCTCCTTTGGGATGAGGGGCTGTAAGGCTGGACGGGTCTGTGCTCGGATGCTTCGCTGAGACCTGTCCGTATCTTTCTCTTTCCTTTTTCATCCCTCTATCTCTGTCAGCTGCGAGAACTCACGTGAGTACGGCGTCGGGGAGCTCCCCCCTTTTCCCTCCTTCTCTCTCCTTGTGTCGTGTCACCATCACTTTCGTTGAACTCTCCATACATCTTGTACGCGTTTTATCAAGCTGTCGTTGAGAAGAACTGTGATGAATAATTTACTGCAGTGTCTGGCCTCTCCCTTTCAGTCAGCTGGGCATCTCTGACACACGCATGCACGAACACACAGACATGATCACAAACACCCTGCCAGCCTTCCAGCGCTTATGTAAAACAACAGTGTATTTGTGTGTTAAGAAATGAGCTGTGTTTGTGTGGATGTGCACGTAGATGAGTGTGTGTGTAAACACAAGTATGTTAGCTGTCTCCTTTGACATGTGTGATCAGTGTTTGTCGGCTCTCTCTTCAATATCACCTGCTTTGCTGCCTGTACTTTCCACTTATCCAAGTCACGAAGGGGAAAACATTCAGTTTTGTTGGTGGGATTTTAAATGGGTTGGCTTCAAATTTAATTGTACATTCATGATGAGTGTGTTCAAATAATGCCACAGTGGCTTCCTGTCTCTTAGCAATGATAGGAAGTGTCTGTAGACAGAAGATGTGTGATACATTTTAACGATCCAGCATCTGATGTATTAAAGAATAAAACCGTTTTGTTTTGTTTTTAGCATTTATTGACTTGCATGACACACCCTATTACAGTGACATAATTTTACAGGTACAGTCATAGTAATCATCCAAGCTGGCAGCTATAAATAATGTAATAATGACAATACAACTGTGCAATCAAGGGTAGGACTGGTAACACTCATTCTAATATTGCTTTAGTAGACATTAGCAAAATACAGCTGTTGATGTCCTATAAAATTAAGTCTGTAATCATTTTAATTAGCTTTGATGGTTTCCAAGATGGAAATTATATTGCTCATAAGGTTGATCTTTTTAAAGTTCAAAACGATTACCAGAGTTCTCAGATATGATTCATTTGTCTATCAGTTCACATTTCTCCTAACTTTGCAGTGTTATTATTTATATACTGTTATAGTATTTATTGATATTTTAAATTAGCTTTTTGTATTAGTTTTCATTTTAATAGTATTTAAGTTTTAGTCATTTTGATGTGCTTTTATTTTGATGTTTTAATTTTAATATATATATTAATTTAATATTATAATTTAATTTGATTAATTTTAGAATTAATGTTATAATCCAGAGGCACTCTTTCAGGAGAAAAATCTGAGAAGTAGGTAGTGGTTTAATGGATCACAAAACTCACGGTTTGGACCATATTATGGTTGTTGAGTCATGGATCGGATAATTTTTCGGAGCAGCAAGAAAAAAAAAATACTTTGCTTTTCATTTATTGCTTAAAGCACATTTTAAGTACTTCGATACCACAGCAAAAACTACTAGCCAACTAATAACGTTCAAACATTATTAAAGTGAACAGTCAGTAAAAAAAGAACAAATACACTAATTAGAAGCATAATAGAACAAAGTTACAAATAAAGTAGAAGTTTAACAGAAATATCCAGGTACAGAAATTTAATAATTAGCCCTAAATGTAAAATAACACTATAGTTTTCACTGTATAAATGATGAATCTTTGTTAAATATGCGCTTTGTTGTTTGATTAACATTAATGATAAAGACAGCAGCAGGTATTTATAGGCTGCTGCCACTTTAAGACCAAATGCATGGATACAGTATAATGATACACATCCGATTTCTTTCTCAGCTGTTTACGTTCACTTAAGACATAACCGACTGTGTTTACGAGAATACAGATCACGGATCAACGATCCGTTTAACCCTTAGAAGTAGGAGCCTTTAGCAATTTGCTATCCATTTAAGAAAAGAGAAATAACTGAGATACAGAGATCTCATCTGTGATTTTACTTTCACACAGGCCATTCCTTAGATATGAACATTCAATGTATGACACACACAATATAATTTTTCTTTTTTGCATAACAGTTTCACAGGCATTAAGATTCACTGTTTGCCATTGCTGTAATTTCTGTACTGATCCAGCTGTTGGTGTACTTTCAGAGGAATAAGATTATTCCAAATGTGCTGATCCTCTCTGTACTATCAACTCTGTGGGCCAATAAAGGCGAAGAACATGAACTGAATTGAAGTGAATGGCACTTACATGCCATTATGTATACATGTGTATTGAAGAGGGAGGCCTGTTACAAAGAATAACAGGAATGTCCAGCTGGCATTGATGTAATGGCTCCAGAGAAAATTAACTTGACAGAGTATTCAAAGTCTCCATTAGAGTTAAAAGTAAAGCATGGCTTTGAAATCCTGTCTTTTTTTTTTACCCAATTGGCAGTTTGGACTTGTACAAATGCAGTTGGACAGACAACAAACCAATGATGAAGCAAGCATTTCCTCCAAGGCTTTGTTTTCATGTGATAAAACCAAATAAAACCCTTTTTCAGAATGACTTTACTTTAGGTTTGACTGTACAATTCCCCTTGATTGATACTGGGAGGTCAAACAGGGATTGTCATAGTCACAAATGGCATTTGACATCATTTGGTTGGAGATTATGATGGATGGAAGGGCAGTGAGATGGAGCTCAGCTGACAGATGTCTCTGCTTTAGTGTAGTGATGTGAATTGTCATTCATGGTCATTGTTCATGTATGTGTGTGTGTGTGTGTTCTTGCGCTCTTTCCACTGTAGGATCACATTAAAGGCCTCACCAGTGACATACAGCCCTTATTGTGATAGTTATGGCTGCCTGAGTGACCATTACTCTACCTAACCTTTAGGGTATTCTTATGTGTTTTGTTTGTGTGTGTATGTATGGGAGAAAGCAATTCACTTGTGATGTGTGTTTCTTCTGTTGGGTGTGATAAATTTGTGATGTTGTTAATGTGGTCAATAGAACCAATTTAGCCCATTCAACATGGTTTATAGAGACCCAAGCAGTCATTCCAGTTCATCAATGCACTTAAACTTACAGCTATTTTGATGTGACGTTCATAATACAAACACTAACCAGTTTCTATTTAAAAGCTTTCGCTGATTCATGCATCTTATTGTACCTAAAATATGTGCATCTTTGTTTTTATTCAAAAGGAAAACTTCCTAAAGTCTATTGATATAATCGGTCACAGTTAATTGTGGCAGATATTATTTTAGCTTTCTTTGGCAGATGGCTTTAGATGTTTTTTCCTCAGTTACATTATTATTTGAAGTGTCACTTAATATTTATAGCACATGCAAGTGTAAAAATGAAATATGACATACATTATTCCTGTGTGATCACACTGACTTCAGTTTGTACGTGTACAACTGTACATGTCAGTAGTGTGCAGAAGTCATCCTCTGAGATAGTAGTTTGATTGACAGGGACAAAAGAGATCACTGTCTGAACTGGTTAGTGCTAAAATAATGGCTTTTTAGCCTTAGGATGGAAGGGTATGTTCTATGAAAACCACTTACGTGGGTTCTATTAATTTTGATTTGTGTAGCTCTTTCAAAGTGGTCAGTTTGCCAGCATAGTTAAGGAAATTTGCCTCATATTGTAAGTAAAATGAAACCAAAGTGAAAAATGTTATACAGTAGCTTTCAATGCCAGAACCTCTTAACATGTTGAACTTACTGACAGATCCAAAATGTTTGAAGAACTGATTTTAAAAAGACCTAAAGGAGACCATAGATCCTTTCCTTTTGAAGACAGCTGACTGTGAATGTCAGTGTTCATGTGAAACAGCATGAGAAAAGAATTATAATTGCCTCTAGATGCACTTGAGCAATGCATGGATGTGTTTGCATTATGTGTTTGTGTGTGTGTGTTTGATGTGATCAAGCGTGCTGTAATGCGATAAAACAAGCATGACAACATGTACATCCTCAACAAAACAATAATTTTAAAACATTCTCAAGTCAAGTCTTACTTCTCTGCTGGGTTGTAGGGGGTTTATTTTGAATCTAAATTATTCTCCAGAGATCAGAGTGTTGTGTTATTTCTGTCAGCGTAAGGGGTCTGAGGGAGAATTAGTCTTTCTTGGCTTGGTTACAGACAGTATTGACTATTGTTCCTTGATTATGAAGGCGTTTCTGAGAACGAGAGAGTGAGAGAGAAATGGAGGAAAAGATCAGAATTAATGAAGGGTCAGGAGAACTTGAAAAAAATGCTGCCACACAGTGTGAGAATACTGATGGTGAACTATAAATGCTAAAGAAATACAGTCAAATTTAATGATCCTATTTGGTAGTGCAACTATTTTGCTAATTCGAGTCAGTTGACCCTTCTTGGTTCAATATTACATGCTAACTTTGATAGTGTTTCATATTAACCTGCCATTAAACCTGTCAACATGAAACCACATTTGTAACTGATTTTAATTGCATAATGTGATGTATTTCAGAGTTAAACTATGTTATTCAATAGGAAAAAAAATTACCCATCGGGAATAGGCTGGATTGTCAAAAGCAGACCGTACAAAGATACAGATTGCCAGACCAAAATACAAGTTTGCTAAATAATATTCTCTTAATAGCTTTTTGGCGATTGGTTAATACTTTTAAATAGACTACAGCCTACATGATGTCACTGAAATAGGAAAGTAATTTTGATGAATTTGAATTTTGATAAAATATTACGAAGACAAATTAAGAACAGGAATGTCTAAAAAGCTAAATAGATATTTTGATTTTTTGTTGAAAAAAATCACCCTATCTATTTCTTAAACTGATCTTTTAGAGTCAGGTTCCGGAAGTAAAAACTCCATTAATTTTCTCCATAGAGAAACCTTATAAACCTTTAAAGACATCCTTACTGTGAGCTGCGAGGTTGCTAATTAATATTATTTGATTCTGTTGAAGACTTATTTCAAATTAGATTAAAATAATCATGTTTAAAAGCATAATTTGTGGTGAAAAACTACATTAACCATCATGCTGTGCAGAAAATTCCACCGATCATAGAGTCGAAACAAGCAAAACATGCCAAAAGACCTCATTAGCTCCTCCCACTCCCATGAATCACCGCAAATGACGCAATCGAGTCGGTCTCTCTACACTCTCAAAATACTTCAATATTTGAATATGCATATTTTGCAATAAACTTAAAGTGTATTGTTTCTATATACAGTATGTAATCAACATTTGTAAATTAGTAGATTTATAGCTATTTCTCCATTGTTTTCAATTCAATGATGCTGGTAGCAATGCTTCATGGGACTTCCCTGGCTAATTTTTGTCTGATTTTCAAATATTTTTTGCTTCATATCAAAATTTGCAATGTTATGATTCACCTCATAGCTGGTTTGCTTGGTTCTTGGCTTATAATGTTATTTGAAGACTTTTTTGAAATCCCTATGGGAAAAATGAATGGAAAAATAATTCCAGAGTCAACGCCGCTGGAAAAGTGGGCAGGCATTGATTTTATTGTAAACGATTAGTCTATGCATGTTTCATTTTTTAAAACTGTTTTGACCTTTTAATCAAAATTTCATGACTCAATCTTCTGGTGAAACAACAGACTTCTGTCTGGTGATTCTCCAGTCATTTAGTGCATTTACATCCTGCCCCTTTCTTACAACTGAATACAAGCTCGCATTCAGTTCTTCCTCCATCCAATCAACAACCAATGGATAGAACTATGTCCCCGCCCAATTGCAGAAATAAAGATTCTTTCCTAACAGCTAGTTCCGCCCCATTCTCACGCAATTGGTTGAGCCTGAAATTGATAAATGAGGCATGTTGAAAGCGCCACGGCCCAAACTTTGATTGGCTTACTTAAAGTTGTCTATGCACATTAAGGTAGGAGAAAAAAATTACACGCTTAAAATCCAAAGAAAAATCTAATGCTGTTTGTGTAACGCAGCATAATAATTTAATGTATCTCGTAATGCCTTTGGCAGTGTTAAGTTATTCCATGTTTGCTCTGGTTATTTGTGAAGGCGTGCTTCATAGCCCACCAGAACTGCAGCCCCTCTGAACTCTCAGGAGTCTGGTCCTCTGCTCACTATTCAGAAAACACTTGTTCAGTCCTGAACCACAGAATGAGGACATTTCTGCATAATTTATACTCCTAAACTGATAAACATACTGTATAAGTGAGTTTTTCCACTGAAGCACCAGAGGCCTATCTGCAGGGTGACTCACACCCATCTGCGGAAAGCACATGTGCATTAGCTTTATTAAAACACTCCACTTTACATATGGCAAGTACTTTATTAAACTCAGAAGTCTTTGACCTGTTTGTTGATATTGTTTATATGCTTAAGGCATTAAGTGTTCTTAAGCATCTCTTTTGAAAAAACACACAAATAAACAGTAGTTATTTGAAGGATCAGATTATTTCTGGCCCGTCTTATGTACCCAGCTATGCATGCATTCCCTCCAGGAATATTTCCACAGTGTAGAGAGAGCGAGAGACAGTGAGATATGATTAGGACATGTGGATAAGCTATTCATGGTCCACTGTCAGGACCAAGCCCGGTTAAGAGCCCCTCTCACATAGGAGTGCATAGAGTCGCGTGCGCCTCTAACCAATTTAGAAAAGTTAACGACAATCCAACCCGTCTTAAGTTTGCTTTGATCTTCTGTGGTTGACGGATATTTAATGCCTGAATTAGAATTTCAGTGTCACGCCTCATTCTGTGTTTAGCAAGGGATGTTCTGGATTAATCACGTTTAAAAAAACAGTCACTATTTTTCAGGATGTTTCATTTTATTATTTATAAAATCTCAGGCCCATTTTTCTCTTTAATGTCTTGATTATCTTGATTGTTTCTCTACAGTAAGGATTTAAGGAAATAGTCATTATATATATATATATATATATATATATATATATCACACACACACACACATATACACCGATCAGGCATAACATTATGACCACTGACAGGTGAAGTGAATAACACTGATTATGTCTTCATCACGGCACCTGTTAGTGTGTGGGATATATTAGGCAGCAAGTGAACATTTTGTCCTCAAAGTTGATGTGTTAGAAGTAGGAAAAAATGGGCAAGCGTAAGGATTTGAGCGAGTTTGACAAGGGCCAAATTATGATGGCTAGACGACTGGGTTAGAGCATCTCTAAAACTGCAGTTCTTGTGGGGTGTTCCCGCAGTGGTCAGTATCTATCAAAAGTGGTCCAAGGAAGGAACAGTGGTGAACCGGCGACAGGTTCATAGGCAGCCAAGGCTCCTTGATGCACATGGGGAGCAAAGACTGGCCCGTGTGGTCCGACAGATGAGCTACTGTAGCTCAAATTGATCAAGAAGTTAATGCTGGTTCTGATAGAAAGGTGTCAGAATACACAGTGCATCACAGTTTGTTGTGTATGGGGCTGCATAGCCACAGACCAGTCAGGGTGCCCATGCTGATCCCTGTCCAGCGGCGAAAATGCCAACAGTGGACACGTGAGCATCAGAACTGGACCACGGAGCAATGGAAGAAGGTGGCCTGGTCTGATGAATCACGTATTCTTTTACATCATGTGGATGGCCGGGTGTAGGTGCGTCGCTTACCTGGGAAACACATGGCACCAGGATGCTCTATAGGAAGAAGGCAAGCCGGGAGAGGCAGTCTTATGCTTTGGGCAATGTTCTGCTGGGAAACGTTGGGTTCTGCCATCCATGTGGATGTTACTTTGACACGTACCACCTACCTACGCATTGTTGCAGACCATGTACACCCTTTCATGGAAACGTTATTCCCTGGTGGCTGTGGCCTCTTTCAGCAGGATAATGCGCCCTGCCACAAAGCAAAAATGGTTCAGGAATGGTTTGAGGAGCACAACAACGAGTTTGAGGTGTTAAGTTAGCCTCCAAATTCCCCAGATCTCAATCCAACATCTGTGGGATGTGCTGAACAAACAAGTCCGATCCATGGAGGCCCCACCTCGCAACTTACAGGACTTAAAGGATCTGCTGCTAACATCTTGGTGCCAGATACCACAGCACACCTTCAGGGGTCTAGTGGAGTCCATGCCTCAATGGGTCTGGGCTGTTTTGGCAGCAAAAGGGGGACTAACACAATATTAGGAAAGTGGTCATAATGTTATGCCTGATCGGTGTATATATAACTGTGAGACATAACTGTGAACTTTAATAATGTCTAGATTTTATAGCCTGAGCTATAAAAGAACAACTGCTGATCAAATAAAAAAATCCTCTAGTGTGACATCAGCTTATGAATGTAAGAATTAACATAGTGGAGCTCTAAACTTAAAGCTACTTTGTCACGAAGATCGCAACAGATGCTTTTTCATCGCACATGGTTTTTAACTTCTCTTTTACATAAGTTACAGCATGTATTCTCCCATATGCAAAAAAAAAAAATCCAAGTTTGAGAAGTCCCATAGTGTAGCTCTATACTCCCAAATCTGTGTAATGACCAGTACAAGACCATGATATAGGTAAAGCAAGATCTTTTCTTTCTCTCTGTTGAATCCCTCTCTCTCTCTCCTGCCTGCGGTATCCTGACAGCATTCTGTTGAGTCATGTTTCCTGCGGCATGAGTACCTCTCCCTCTCTGCAATTGCAGTGACATGCTGAATTACATAACTGGACACAGTAAGAGGACGGTGCCTGAAGGCTCCATCTGAGCCGAGTGGACTAGACGTAGCATCTTATTACACTTTATGCAAAGATTAATTAATGCAGTTGCCAAGAAACTTTAATTACGCTTCACTGTGCTGTATGGGAGAGCACCATATGTTTGGTTATTACACAGATGAACACATAAGAAAATAATACTTAGAAATAAATTATCTCCAATTAAAGTATCAAAACTTTTTCTGTTTGAGCTAGAATGATTGCAGAATGGAACTAATCATGTTTTGCGATGGAGATACTGATCTACAAGCTTAGAGAAGGTATGGCCAGTGCAAAACCCCTGACAGATGATATTAGCCTGCTTAGAAGGACAGGAAATTGCAGTGGATATACGTTCAAGATTTCAATTGGCTGCCTCTCAAGATTTGGTTGAACAAAGTTCCCTCCTTTTCAGGGGCCAGTAAGTTCTGGGTGCCTGTACCTGGGAGCAAGCGGACAATATTTATAATGTCAGCCCAGATCATTAACCACAAAGCTACTCTGTTCCAAAGATTAATATATATATATATATATATATATATATATATATATATATATATAGACTCATTTTCATTGCATTCATTGCAGTTTCTCTGTCTTTAACTTCCCTTTTACACAAGTTACAGCTTGTATTCTCCCATATATATATATATATATATATATATATATATATATATCTCCATGAATAAAAAGTCCAGCTCCATTTGTGCCTGTTGTGTTGGTGCAAGTTTTGAGCAGCGGCGTCAGTTAGAGGTGTAAGTATTTTCTGCAAACCAGCCGCCGTGGGAGAAATCAGACAGTCAATCCCTCCAGATTAATGACAGTTGATGTTTTCCATCTAATCTGCTGACGGATTAAAAATGTCATCCGCTCAGAATGTTTTTAAATCTATTTTAAACAAATAAATAATTATATACACAAATATGCAAAACTATAGCTAATAAGTAAAATTATATATTTTGATGCAAAAATATTGTTTATTATTAAATATTGATTTTTATTTTTATTTTGTTTTATTCATGAAAACAGAGGTATTGGAATTCATAATCCTACAATCTGGAGTCACTCCACCCAGCTGTAGTGACATCATCTCTTATATAACCATCATACTGAGTGATTGTTTTAATACTTTATATGTCAGTCAGTTCACAAGCAAGCAAAAGCAGGGCAATGTCTGGAGCTAAATCAAGATTAGCATTAATTTTGATGTTTTTTTGTCATGTTAAAATAGTTGAAACATAAAGGGAAATTAAATAACCTCACGGAAATGAAACATCCCAGCTGAAACGCTTTTTATGACTCAAAATAATTTCATGTTTACTCACTTTTAAGTGCATTTTAAAAAGCAGCATTTTTCATCTCAAAGCTTTTTCCTTTAGAAGCAGGTGAACAGTGAACTGAACAGTTTTTTTTTTTTTTTTTTTACATGATCATTATTTTTTATTGTTCATCCTAAGCATTCACACACGCACTAAAGTCATTGCACTAAAAAGCTGGCATTCAACTTAAATCCTCTCCCTTTCCCAACCCACCCAATCTGTCAATAGGAATTGTTTCTCTGTGAGGCAATCCATGCCTTTGGGAAGATAACACTGAAAGGCCAATCACAGCAGAGCTTGTGGGAGGAGCAAAATCTGTGCATTCATCCTCAGCCAATGGTGTAGCCCAGTAGACGTGGTTTGGCTTTAGCCAGCCGCCCCTTTTGTGACATCACAGCTGTTGCTCGGGCAGTGAGAGTGCACTAGGCGTGGGGACGACGAGCGGTGCATTCATCTGGGGAGGGGGTCTAGAAACAGGGAAGGGGATCTGTTGTGTTATTCAGCCACCAGGCCCTACTGAAATCTCAGAAAACAACAATGGAGCCTGCCTGAGAAGGATTCACTCTACTTTTGCGTGTAAGTGTGATTCCTCTTTAACCCTCTAGTGCGTTTGAGTCTTGCTGTGTGCACGTGAACGGTTGTCAATGATTCTGCGTGTTCACTGGAGCAGTGAAGAGCTGTGGCTTTCAAAGAGAAGAATGCTTTTGTTTCTGTCTCCTGTTTCACATCTGGTCAGAGATGGTTCGAGGTTTCTGAATAATCTCATGCTTCACTCTGTGTCATGTTCACACCTTTACTGCCTATTCTGATTTTACCAGGTCTAGGTGGATGACAGAAGCAGATATATGGGATTTGAGTGTGTTTGAAAGGTATATACACATGTGCCATGCACACAGTGACGTGTGGGAGTGCATTGTGGGATAATTTTGTATGAGGCGGCATGACACAATTGCTGATTGTTGTTGGCTTTTTTTTTTTTTGAACAATGACACAGTGTTTGGTTTCTCAATTGTGGCTGTATCTGGGTCAGGGTTGCTGACCGGTGGCTTGACCCATAAGATCTTGTTTTATTGGAACAGGTGGATTTATGTCAGTCAGCATTTAGAGTAATTCATGTCACATATAGTGTTTTGGTTGGCATGCATGTGGATCAGTGACAACAATCTTTATGATAAGATTTGTTTTTAAGTTCTGCATTAAAAGTGGTTTTTATATATATATATATATATATATATGTATATGTATATGTATGTATGTGTATATATATATATATATATATATAATTAAGAAAAAACACAGTAAGTAGTTTCGCTGTTATAGTATTTTTTTTTTTTTTTTACTATATGCAGTGTATATACAGTACTACACACACACACACACACACACATATAACTGCTTCATTGCTTTTAAACATTTAAAAAATGTTGCCTGTCATGAGGTCCAAACAAAATTCAGAAAAAATACATAAAACAGGAAATTACACTCAAATAATGAACTTTCACTGTTGTTAGTTTCACTCAAACCATTACTTAAAAACACATGCAACTTTATTTAACTGAGTTGTTTCTATTTTGTAGAGCAAATGGTTAATTTAATATGGTAAATTAAGTAAATGTCTTCACCTTATGTAATAAACTTTTATAAATTTAACATAACATTACTAAGTAAACTGCACATATAAATATTATGTTACAGTGACAAATTCAAATGATAAAGAAATTTTGTCAGCTTCACTTGAATTTTTGTTCATACAACTAAATTGTTATTTGTACAAATTACTCAATATAGTTGCGTGAAACACTGCTTTTTTAAGTAAATCTAACAATTCATTTTTTGACCTCTGCAGAACCTCATGAATGTGTGAGGGTCAATAAGTTTCCTAAAATATCAGACAATGTGACCTTTTTATGACAAGACAAAGTTAGTTCAAGTCAAATGTCATGTAGTCAAACTCCCCAAAAATGTAATATCTATGAATTAATATGTATGTATATAAATGTAAGAAAAAAATCCTTTTTGAAAATAATAATGTGTATTAATGTGATGTACGTGCATGCAAATCAGTTTTTCCAAAAGATAAATTTTTTATGGACACTGTGTCATTGACCATGTAGCAACTCCAGAAAAGGTTGTGTGCTTATATTCAGATGTGATTCTCATTTCAGACCAGTAAATCTCATTTATAAATATGCTTTGCATTTTTAGTCACATGATCATGAATTCTACGTGTCAGTGTGTATTTGAGCTCCTGTCAGCCCAGATACCTGCTCTGGCTCCTCTTTCTGTGTTGTGCACAAGAATCTCAGCCATCCGCTGCTGGACATGACCCCTTATTAAGCTTAGCCCAGTGAGACATGCGTCTAAATATAGCCCGCATATCAAACACATCAAAACAGAAAGGATGAGGGGGGTTTGAAGGAGGAGGATTTTAGAAAGTGGGAGAAGGGAACTAATATCAGCTATAACACTCTCACGTTACCATCACTCATATGTCCATGAGAGCACATGTCAAAAGTATCAGAGCAACACTGGGAACAGAGGCACTGGAGTAAACTGAGAGCAAGACGCTCGCTGTCAAAACATGACAGAGAGCAGAAGGGAGAGACTGGAAGTGTCATAATTGGCCTGCAAGCTGATCAGACAGAGACTTTACTGAATTAAAGGCCTTATTTTATTTTTAGTTTTGATACTAGGTATGAATATTGAATCTGACTTGTAGGGGAGAGTGGGGTAAGATGTGTCATCCCCTTAATCTAGAAAATCATGCATAATTTTGGTCACATGGCACATGTCAACTCACATTTTTTGAGCTATCACAGGAGCAGGGTTATTATAGGTATAGGCTAACTAAAACTACATAAAAAAAACTTAAACTTATCTTATTTTAGTTAGTTCTAGTTCTCATTTTCATTTATTTTAAATGTATTTACTAAAATAACTAAAATGAATAATCTGAAACAAAAACTATAAAAAACTAAAAAATTATATAAAATGTAAATATTATATAGACATTTAAAAAATAAAAATGACAAAAACACAATAAAATTACTAAAAAATTAACTTTAAAATGAAAACAGAAAATATAATAAAAATAAAAACTAAATCAAAATATTAATAAAAAAATCTATAATAGTATCTCACTAAAATAACACTGCACAGGATATGTTGATTATGTTTATTAAATTATTATGTCGGATTTGATCTAGGCCCTTTGTGCTGAACAAAAATCATTTAGTAAGACTAATACAACTTTAATATTTTTATTAATATTAATATTATTATTATTTCCCAAACTATTAAGTTGTATAAAGTGTTTTTTGTGAACATATATATCATATACAGTATATTTGCACATATATTCACTGTGATTGACAGATGGACATGAAAAAGGAATTGCTGTCAAATCGATTAATCACAATTAATCGCATCTAACATAAAAGTTTGTGTGTACACACACACAGACACACATATTATATTTACAAACGTTTATGCTAGATGCGATTCATTTAGATTAATCAGTTTTACAGCACTAGAAAAAAGTGAAAAGGTTTTTATTTACTTACGCTGAAAATTGCATGTTAAAGTACATTCTCATGCCAGATAATGTTATTTGTCAAAGCAAATATATACAGATCTAAACCATGTAAATTAATAATTAATTAAATATCCATGAATTATTAAATTAACCTTTTTTTCTTTTTCTTCTTCTTTTTTTTTTTTTTTTTTTTTTTAAAAAAAGGTAGCTGTGGGGTAAAGTGTGTCAGATGTGTTGATACATGCTGTTAGTGGATCAACTAATAATGATAGTAATTTTGCTTCTAATGCCAGAAATACTGCAATTTAAATTGTTTCACTATATTCACTATATGTCACTATATATGTGAATAACAAAATGAGACTTAGAAGTGGAACTGTGCATTAAATTTTCTATTTAAATCGTAAATTATTAAACTGACTCCTTAACATGACACGGGTGTGTCAGTGGACCTCTTTGAAAGACGGTCATATTTCTATGGTCCTTATGTTAGATGTTTTCTTTTACATCCTGAAATATTAGTTTTACCTCTGTCTCATATCTCTTTGCCTAGAGGACAACTAAAGTAAAAAGTGGCACAGCATGTACCCACATTGCAGGAGCTTGTAATGGCCTCAGCAGTAGCTCATGTCCTTGTATCAGTACTTATCTGTCTGCCCGCTGCTGTTGCTGCTCATCTGGAAAAGTGACATGAAAATTGTCAGCATTTATTTGCCTCTACAACTCTGTAATCCATTTTTCCATGCTCTTCTGATGAAATACAGTGTGTTTTTTGCCCTGCAGAATAACGGTTATTTTCCTGTGTTAAATTTGCTGGTTTGGTAGCAGCTCAGCAGGCGTCACCTGTTGTCTCACTCTCACGTTATCCTGTTCATATAGGAGGTTGTCTTCTCTTGCCATGTCAATATCTCTTTAAAGGGATAATTCACCCAAAAATGAAAATTCTGTCATCATTCACTCACCCTTAAGTTGTTCCAAACTTGTTTAAGTTTCTTTGTTCTGCTGAACACAATGATATTTGTATATATTTGAAGATATCTGGATGAATACCATTGTCTACCATAGTAGGAAATATAATACTATGGTAGTCAGTGCTATGGTAGCTATCCCTTTAAGAGGTAGTTCACACAAAAATTCTGTCATCATTCTCTCATCCTCTCACCCATCGTTCTCTCACATCAATCCAAACCCATAAAACAAATTAATATATTTTTAATGAAACCTGAGAGGTTTCTGTTCTTCCATTGACAGTCCAGGTAACCTAATTTTAAAAGATCCAAAAAGGTCATAAAGACATCATAAAACAAATTGAATTGATTGGTTTAAATCAAAACTTGTGGAGAGATATGATCGCTTTATATGATGACCAGATTTATTTACACCTAAACAATGATCGACACACATACGTAGGGCACATCACATCTGGTATGTGTGTTTGTATGTGAATAAAAGCCTAAATTAAATTTGTTCATCATAAAAAGCAATCATCTCTTTACAAGACTTGGATTAAACTGCGCTATTCATATGGAGTCGCTTCATATCTTTTTGGACTGTTTTTCTGGACTTTCAATGGACAGAAACCTCTCAAGTTTCATTAAAAATATCTGCATTTGTGTTTCAAAGATTAACCAGTCTTATGGGTTTGGAATGACATGATTGTGAGTGAATTATGACAGAATTTTCATTTTTAGTTGAACTATCCCTTTAAAGGCCAATTCACTCTGTACCAGCAGACACAGAGGTCGTGGACCAATGGCAACAGACACTTTGTCAGGTTTTGTCAGTGTGTTACCCATGTCGGCATCTGTTGGCGTTGGTCGGCGCTTTGTTTCGAGTCGTGGAATGTCTGAGAAGTGACGTACTGTAATCTTTTGATTGTCTGCGTTGGTTGCCTCTTCATTATTTTAAAGTTAAAATGATGAAACACTGTGTTTTTTTTTCCTGTTGGAAGACTTTTAATAACTTCTAACTAATAGCATCTTCTTTATTTCAGGTTAAGGTGTGTCCTGGCCCTCGGCCCCCTCTGTGGATGTCTGTCACCATGGCGAAGTTTGAGACCGGCCGCACAAGCCCAGTGGTCCGCCAGATAGACAAGCAGTTCCTGGTGTGTAGTATCTGTCTGGACCACTACCACAACCCCAAAGTCCTGCCCTGCCTGCACACCTTCTGTGAAAGGTCTGTATTTGTTGCCAATATTATTGATAGTAGAGAACAAGAAATGATGAGGAGGAGATCCGGTAATGAAGCAAGCCATACTTATATTTCCCACATGAGCACTAGCGCGAGGCCACAGCTCCGGCCTGAGCATATTAAAATTAGTGCTCACGGTTTTAATAATGTTCTTAATGATTGAAGCATAGAACAGTTGTTAACCTTTTGTTAGGATTGCAACTTTGTTCACTTACTGCTGACAATCCTTGGCATGGATGCTCTGTCTCTACCACAAATATTTTCTTCTGCATCGATGGCATGAGATGTGTGCTGTGTGACAATGAGACTCTCTGTGTCTTTATTCATCTCTTTGGGTGTTTTGTGCTTTGTATCTGTGGGGTTGAATGTCAGTGGAGTGTTTCCACTGTGATTGTTCGTATTGTGACTGAAATTTCAGCAACGCTTGCCCTCCTAGCCATCTCGCTCTCACACTGTCTCGCAGGAGTACATCATTTATGAAATGTGAGATACACCGCCATTCAAATGTTTGGGGTTAGTGAAGTTTTTTGTTTTGAAAAAAAGTTTCTTATGCTCACCAAGGCTGCATTTATTTGATCAAAAATACAGTAAAACAGTAATATTGTGAAATATTGTTACAATTTAAAATAACTGTTCTGTATTTGAATATATTTTAAAAAGTAATTTATTCCTGTGATGCAAAACTGAATTTTCAGCAGTAATTACTCCAGTCTTCAGTGTGACATGATCCTTCACAAACCATTTTAATATGCTGATTTAGTGCTCAAGAAACATTTATTATTATTATCAATGTTAAAAACTGCTGCTTAATTTTTTTTTTTTCAGGATTCTAAGTTTTTTTTTTTTTTTTTTAAAAATGCATTTTTTTGAAATAGAAATCTTTTGTAAATGTATAAATGTCTTTACTGTCAGTTTAAAGCTTCCTTGATTAATAAAATTATTAATTTCTTTAAAAAAATCCTAACCCCTTTTGAAAGGTAGTGTATATTAATGGTTGTTAATATCTGTTCTTCAAAGATACTTTTACATTAAAGTCTACAATATACAGTATGTTAAAATACAACATTTAAAATGTATGACGTTAAAATACATTACTTTATACCTATTTAAAGGGATAGTACATAAAAAATTGAAATACTGTCATTTACTCTCCCTCTTGTCTTTTAAAACCTGTATGACTTACTTTGTTCTGTAGAACACAAAGGGAGTTATTTATAGCAAAATATATGTTACTCCTTTCCAAATAAAAAGGATGTGAATGGTGACTTAACTTTCAGTCATTTCCTCACACAAAGCTATCGTATGACTCTAGAATAAAGTGCATATAGTCATATGGATTACTTTTATGGTGGTTTATAGTATTTGTCCTTTTTGGAGCTTGACAGTCCTTGGTCCCCATCTACTTTCATTGTTAGGAAAACAGCAATGTGATCTTTCTTCAAAATATTTCCTTTTGTGTTCTACAGAAGAAATGAAGTGTTTGGAACAACATGAGGAGACCGATAATTGTGGCTGATTGATTTTGTTTGAGGATGTTAATCATGTCTCACAGGTGCCTACAGAACTACATTCCTGCTCAGTCTTTGACACTGTCCTGCCCGGTGTGCAGACAGACCTCCATCTTGCCTGAGAAAGGTGTTGCGGCACTACAGAACAACTTCTTCATCACAAACCTCATGGAGGTGCTGCAGAGAGACCCAGAATGCTCTCGGCCGGAGGCCTGCAGCGTGTTGGAGTCTGTCAGTGCAGCAGCCGCTGGGAAACCGCTCTCCTGCCCCAATCACGAGGGCAAGGTAAGCCTCTTACCATCTGATGATGAAACCAAATTTGGCAACACTTGGTGGGAACATGAAGGAGAAACCATCACAAATTAGGTTGTTTGTGAAATCGCGGCGAGAATGTAGAAATGTCTGTATAGCCACAAGTGATTGGGAATTCCTTTACCACCCCTGATTTCTCTACATTTAAGCCAATTTTTCATTGGCATAGGCTGCTGTCACTTTCTCTTCAATGTTCTTGCTCTTTCCTCTGAAACACACCTAAAAGCTACCAGCGGCTTTCCTTTATGTGTCTTCAAAGTCATAATACACAGTGTGTTTACGCTGTTCAGGCCTGTTAGCACACATTAGCTCCCTTTGATAATCCATTAGGATGCTCAATGAAAGGGTTGCTCACTGGTGCCCCTGCAGGTGATGGAGTTTTACTGCGAGTCATGTGAGACGGCCATGTGCCTGGACTGCACGGAGGGGGAACACCGGGAGCATGTGACCGTTCCACTGCGGGATGTTCTAGAACAGCACAAAGCAGTGCTAAAGAACCAGCTAGATGCTATACGCAACAGGTACATAAGCCTGTTCGTAACAGACAGCTGTTATATACAGTTCATCACTTTAATAATAATAACAACAGAACACACTACATACATATTGCTTTAAAGTCATTTTAATTATTGTTGTCATTATTATTATAAAAATATTATTAAAAAGTTATATATTTAAAAAACCGATATAATAATAATAATAAATAAATAAGTAAATAATGGTAGCAATAATAAATATATTATTATGTTAGTTTTAGATAATTTGTTATAAGTTTATTCTAAGTATATATATATATATATATATATATATAAAATTGTGTAATGTTGTGTTAAAATGTTTTACTATTTTTACTGTTATTACAATTATGAAAAAAATTATGATAATTTTTTAAAATATAATGATAAAATTGTAATAATGAATATATATAAATATATATATGTAAATTGTATTATTAAAAATTAAGAAAAGATTATAATGATAAAAATGTTGATATACAATTATGAAAAAGTAATAATGATCATTTAAAAAAATATATATAATAAAAAATAAACAATATAATAATAATAATAATATAAATATAATAATAATATAATAAAAATGTATTGATAATAGTAATAATTCAAATAAAAATATCATTTATTTATATATATATATATATATATAAATTAAATTAAAAATTAAGACAATTATAATGATAAAAATATTGATATAATGATATTCAAAAAATATGAATATAAAAAATATGAATAAATGAAATATAAATGAAATTAAATAATAATATATCTCCTTTTACAAGTAACTAACTATAAAACAAAATTATGCTTTTCTAAGCTGTTTTAAGCAATCATTGTGAATAATATTGCTGTCTGTTTTTCAAATAACTTGGATGTTTTCCATAATTTCTCTGATAAAATTAGTTTTTTTATTCGGTCAGGCTGCCCCAACTAACAGCGGCCATTGAGCTGGTAAATGAAATCTCTAAACAGCTGATAGAGAGGAAGAACGAAGCAGTCAATGAGATCAACATGACATTTGAGGAGCTCGAGAAGGCATTGCATCAACGCAAGGCTGCGCTCATCACCGACCTGGAGAACATTTGTAGCACCAAGCAGAAGGTCAGAAATTTCCTGATAGGTTAAACAGGATGTATTCCTTCTATATCTCTAACACTCCTTTCTGCTGTGTTCTCTGCAGGTGCTTCAGGCACAGTTATCCTCCCTTCTGCAGGGAAAAGAGCACATCCAGAGCAGCTGCAGTTTTACTGAGCAGGCCCTGAACCACGGCAGCGCCACTGAAGTCCTGCTGGTCCAAAAGCAGATGAGTGAGCGGGTGAGTGCCCTCGCCTGCCACGACTTTCCTGAACGGCCACACGAAAATGCCCACTTGGACTGCCAGATAGAGACGGAGGGCTTGCGACGCTCCATCCAGAACCTGGGCGTGCTGCTGACGACAGGTGCCGTGGGACACACGAGTGTGGCAACGGGAGAAGGGCTCAGACATGCCCTGGTCGGTCAGCATGTGACTGTAACAGTTACCACTAAGGATAAGGACAGCGAGCTTGTGCGGACCGGTAATGCGGTCCTCCGAGCAGAGATAACAGGGCAGGACGGAGTGCGGGTGGCAGAGGTGGAGGTTGTGGACAATAAAAACGGAACGTATGAGGTAGGGTACACACTTAAGAGTGAAGGGGAGTACTCCTTCTCTTTGATGCTGTATGGACAGCCCGTGCGGGGCAGTCCGTTCAGACTGCGGGCGATAAAGCCGTCGGATGTCCCCCAGTCTCCCGACGATGTGAAAAGGAGGGTTAAATCTCCTAGTGGAACAGGAGGACACATCAGGCAGAAAGCCGTACGGAGACCTTCCAGCATGTACAGCACCACCAAAAAGAAGGAAAACCCCATAGAGGATGAGCTGATTTACAGAGTGGGTAAGAAACACAGGACACAAACTTATTTGTGTGCACAATAAGAATTTAGACACATTAAATTGTTGTTAAATATTATTTTGATTTTGAATGGCAGTGTTGTTCCTTTGTCTGACCCCTCAGGCTCTCGGGGGAGGGAGAAGGGAGAGTTCACTAATCTACAGGGCATCTCTGCTTCCAATAATGGGAGGGTCATTGTAGCAGACAGCAACAACCAGTGTATACAGGTTAGTCAATGTATAGCAGTATTATAAAAATGATAGGCCTCATTTCTAAAGTGATTTACTGGAACCAGTATGTCACAGTAATTTTACTTGGGTTCAATACAGAGATATAGAAAGATTTTCATTGCATTCAGTGCAAAATTTGATAATTTGTTTGCTTTTATGAAGGTGTTTACTAATGATGGCCAGTTTAAAGCACGTTTTGGGGTCAGAGGTCGATCCCCAGGACAACTGCAGAGGCCGACAGGAGTGGCAGTCGACACAAATGGAGACATTATAGTAGCTGATTATGATAACAGATGGATCAGCATCTTTTCTCCTGATGGGAAATTCAAGGTGATGTTTAACAGTGTATATATGTGTGTGTGTGTGTGTGTGTGTGTGTGTGTGTGTATATATATATATATATATATATATATAAAAACAAACTAAATCTTACTTATACATTAAATTTATCAAAAGTGACAGGAAAGAATTTTATATTGTTACAAAAAAATTCAATTTTGAAATAAATGTTGTTCTTTTGAACTTTCTATTAATCAAAGAATACAGAAAAAAATGTATCACAGTTTCCAAAAAAAATTTAAGCAACATAACTCAAGCAGCACAAGTCTTTAAAGGGTTAGTTCACCCAAAAATGACAACCTTGTGCAAGTTGAGTTCCGGCGTAAGAGTGACCTCTGACCCGACGTATGATGTTGAGGTGAGAGAAGACTCCTCTCGTGGTTCAAACAAATATGGCTGGGCAACAAACTCAAGCTCCTCTTCTCTTATATCCAACATTTCTCTTTAAAAATGCTCACTTTAGACTTCTAATTCGTGACCGGTGTTTTGTTTTGCTCTCTCCTCTGCACTTCCGCGTTCCAGCAGAAGAGTGACCTCTGACCCGACGCATGACGTATTGATCGTCATGCGTCGGGTCAGAGGTCACTCTTCTGCTGGAACTATAAGATTTTTGTTTGTTTTTTAAGTCATTTAATTGTTCATGGAAGAGATGAGTTATCAGTTGTTTCTTGAATATTGTCAAAGATTTGGCTACTCAGAATCACGTTTTCCTAAGAGCCATTTAATATGGTCCTCTAAACGACCCTCTCTTTGTGTCTGTGCCCCATGCAGAATAAGATCGGTGCTGGCCGTCTGATGGGACCCAAAGGAGTGGCTGTAGACAGGAACGGTCATATCATTGCAGTGGATAATAAAGCCTGCTGTGTGTTCATCTTTCAATCTAATGGCAAACTAGTGACCAAGTTTGGAGCCAGAGGCACTTCAGACAGACAGTTCGCAGGTACAGGGATTGAACACAGCCTAAACACTGTATCATGATGCTAATAGAGCCAACATTGAATAATAAGATGTGGTTGTGGTGGTTAACCTATCTAAGCACTAAAGAGTTGCAGAAGTGTTGTTGGCGCCCCCTGTTGTGTGCTGTGACTGCTTGTCCTCTAACATCTCTTCCTAATACCTCACTTGTCCAGCACTCAGGAACTATTCTTGTGACCTAAAATGTTGCAATTCAATAACAAACTTTAAAGAAACAAGAGCTAAATGGTGTTTCAGTACAAAAGCAACAACTAAGAACCATTCTGGGAAGACAAACGCTGCAAAAGGCTGGTGGTTTTTTTATACAGAAATGGCCAGATTTACACAGGCTTCAGTTCCAGTGTTTAAAAGGATCTAGACCTGTATATTTCCCCTGCCTCAGTTCTGTTCCTGTTTCACTTTAGCAATAGCCATGTTTTCAGTTGCATTATCTGTCTGTATGATAAATAATGAAGGCCAATGCATACATACATGTAAGAGCCTATATTCTTACTAAGATACTGCTAGATACACACATATTAGTCATGCTTTTTGAAGTTCATCCAGCACTTTCCTTTCTGCTGCTTATTTTACTATTTAAATACATCAGTTCCTTTTCCTAATCCTTGTTAAGCAAGTGCATGTGGCTTGCGGACTGGTTTGGGATGTGCATCTCTAGACAGTTTTCCATTGTTCTTCTGGTCTGCTCCATGTTTGTTCCAGCACTTAAAGATGATTTTCATCCTTGCACCATTTGAAATGTTTTTGAAGTAGCTCTTGCAGTTTTTTTTTGTCAATCCCTTCTGCCCTGTCATTTATTTGTCTCCGCTTACCCTTGTTTGTGTTTTTCCCATTCCTTTTTAGAAAAAAGTGGTGCAAAGTTTGCACTGGAGCAAAAGTTTAGTAAATCTGGCCCTGTGTTCAGTAAGTATGGAGTGAATTCTCGTCCCAGAATGTGGTGATTTATCTTATTGAAATCAAGTTTCATTCTAGAACTGAATTCAAGAGAATATGATTTTGTGCTTTGTGTTTCTAATCAAATGTTGACAAAAATCTAATTGTTCAATGATGAGGATGAAGGCTTCCATACACATTACATCACGAGATCTATAGGTGCCTTCACGCCATATCGTAATTACTGTAACTACGACATTCTGGCTCGTAAAAAGCGTTCACGCCCTCGTAGAGCTCGTAATTACAGGTTGTAAGCTGGGAGTTTTCTGAAAGCTCCCACGTGTATCACGTGGCCTCTGTACCACCTTGACTGCTGTAGATTCATTGGGCGTTGATATTGGTGCCATAGAAACGCATAATTCCCAGTCCCAGTCCGAGGACGTGAACAGCTCCGAATATATAGTCACGTGTTGTCATCTCAAGATTCCGGTAAATACGAGGTGGCGTGAACGCAGCATATCTGATCAGCTATGAGATCTTAATCACATGACATCCCTGCTCTCCTCTCCGCTCTCTTTCTGTGTCTTTATCATGTCTGAATCTTTCTTCTCCCCCATTTTTCTCTGTTTCCACACATGCAGGTCCACACTTTGTTGCTGTCAACAACAAGAATGAAATTGTGGTGACAGATTTTCATAACCACTCCGTCAAGGTGAGTGTATCTCACGGCCGTACTTACAATTTTCACTTGGAGACCAGTACACTGGATAAAAAGAAAAAAGAAAAAAAAATCCATAAATTGTGGAGTAAGGGACCTGAACCATATCCATATCATATATATATATTGTCAAAGAAATTATTTAATTGTACTCATTAAATATTTCTTAAAAAATCTTCACACTTCAAAAAAATAGTATATGGTATATTTCCCTATTGTAAAATTAAATGCAATATTAGCAGTCAGCAATGATTCATTTATTCCACAAGTGAAAGTTTCCAATAATGGGAGTTACAGAGGTAAAACTAAATATTCATCTGTCATGTGATTTCAAAATTGCTGCCCCCATGAGGTGACCTGCTCCATAAAAAAAAACAACAAAAAAAAAACTTTTTTTTTATAAGGCTACTGACATGACTTGATGATTTTAGATATATTTTCAAAAGTATTATTCATTTCTTATATGTAAAACTTAAATGGAATTACAGAATGCATCTTTTATTGTAAGTGACATTGTATTTTATTTAATATGGGTGATTAAAATTTGTATTTCCTCAGGTCTACAGTGCAGATGGGGAGTTTTTGTTCAAATTTGGGTCCCATGGAGAGGGAAACGGCCAGTTTAATGCCCCCACAGGGGTCGCTGTTGATGTTAACGGCAACATCATCGTAGCAGACTGGGGCAACAGCAGAATACAGGTACTGAATCCTCTAAACATCTCCAAAAAATTAGTCATTTTAGAAGCACTTTTTAAGATGACAATTTCTACAAAACAAGTGTGTCTTTTTTTTTTCTCAGGTGTTTGACAGCGCAGGCTCATTTCTCTCTTACATCAACACAACTGCAGACCCTCTGTATGGGCCGCAGGGTCTCGCTTTAACCTCCGACGGCCATGTTGTGGTGGCCGATTCTGGTAACCACTGCTTCAAAGTCTACCGGTACCTGCAGTAACGCCTCAGGTACTGCCACAGGGTGCCACAAACTCTCCTGCGACTTCGGTTCATCACAGTTTGCATAGTCATATCAGCGAAATCCTCCAGAAAGGAAGAATCGGATGAACAAAAAGCACTTTTCTTAAATCTTGTACTGATTTTCATGTTCCAAAACAAAGAACTGCTTCTGTACTAAACCAGGAATGTTTATTGTAAATAACAGAAACCATATCAATAAGCACAGATTCTTATTAGAAATCATGTAAGTTCTGTATAAATAAAAAGTATATATATATATAGCAAAACATTTTGTTAATCGCGTCTTAAACCCTTGCCGAAAAGTCAATTATTTCCAAGATTTTTCCAAGATTCCTTTCCCGTCTCATAGTGATTGACCTTCCCATGACTGCAACAGTTGTGTATTTTAATTCTGTTACATTCTGCATTTGTAAATATACAAATGTATGTACATATGAACATATTTGGTGTATGTAACATGTAAATGACACTGGCTTCTTGTATTGTCAGCATTTACCACTGAGATTTCACTATATCCGAGCTATTCAGTGAGTGCTTTCAGCCAACTGGGTGTTCAAATCATTCAGACTGAACATCTGAGCCCTCACAGATATCAGCAGCACAGGAAGTGATGCGCATCCCTGCTGTGCTCTTTCAAAAAATATCAAACCAATTAACAAAAGGAGCCAAAAACTACATATTTTTTTCCATTCCAAATTATTTATTTTTCTAAAGCACAAGGCTACTTTATGTGTTGAAAAATCCAAGTTAGCGAGGAAATAGAAATATAATCAAACCCAAGTATTTCAAGTATAGGCCTATTGCCTCTGTTTTTTAATGTTCTATAAAGATGATCCGCTGTATGGAATTATATCTCTTCTCTGTAAATAATCATGCAGATGCCAGATGTTTACAGTGTAGCAACCAAATGTTGTTTTTAGTCAGTATTAGTTTATGCTTCATTTGTCTATTTATTTAATGTTTTGTACACATTTTCCTTTGAGATTGTCCTTCATCACCAGCGAATGATTTCAAAATCACTTCCCTTTAATTTTGTGGATATTTCCTTTGTCTTTTTGAAGGTTTATGTGGCACCACGTCTCCTTAATAGGCTACTCTGTGTGATACTGTACAAGATTAATGAACGGTGGCTCGCAGCTGAAACGGTGAACGTATATCTTAATATCTGTGCAAATAACGTTTTTGCATGTTAATGATTTTACCAGCAGTCTGAATATGGTTTCTGCAGCAGCGAAATACTTGTAATGATTTGCTATTGGCAGACTGGAAATAAATAAAAAAAATGTAATAGCCAAAAACAAATATTCTATACTGTATATTAATTTATAATATATACGAATTGCAAGTTGAGATAATTAGTTGCTTCCGTCGTGATGGGCTCTTTTGGAGAACCATCATCAGTAAAGGCCTGTTCACACTATGAACGATTAACTATAACCATAAAGTTTTAAAATTGCTCTAAAGGTGGTCACATTTACTATTGTTCAGCGAATTTTTGCAGGCGAAATCCAAGAAAGGTCTGCGTCCTGCAGTACTACAAACCACGCCCTGCAAGTTACGCCTCCCGCGAACAATGTTGATTAAAACAATCTTTTGAAGTAAATTATTTTATGTTTTATGTATGGAATGTTAGTAAGGCTAACTTATATTCCTTTCTTTATATTCCAAATCTTATGAAATATGAAAATGACAGCTATTAGGAAAACATAAAATAAATTAAAAACCTACCCTACCCTGATTGTTTATGTAATGCAATCTGTGTGCCTTATCACTAGGTGGCGATAGTGAAGCTTAAAAAGCGAGGAAAGTGAAGTAGAAGAAGAGTTGTACTAGTGACGACAGAGTACTTCAGGGATGACGTGTTTTTGTAGGCAAAACCCAGAAGCAAGTTAGCATTTTAGGACTTCCGGTCAAACCACTGGAAGGCAAGCCTGCAACCTTTAGCCAAAAAAGCGTAACGGCTAATGCTAATGCTCCGCCTCTGGCGGTACGCAGGGAAGGAGACCAGAGGCCGTTTTTTGAATGGATGTCAATGGATGAGAGGCTTCATTATGCTGATTAAACAGCTTTTGTGGGGAAATAGCTAATCATTTAATTAATCGACAGTCTGTTTGCTAATCTTCATCATGTTTTACACTAAACAATACTTTCGTTGGGAACTAGATGTAAATTTTAGCTTGATAAAAATGCATTTTGTTTTAAGAGAAGGCAGACTAGGGAATGTTGCGACTGATAGTTTTTTATATCTGACGACTTTATTTAGGCTTCAAAATGTATAAATGTTGTGTTAGCTTGTAAAGATTATCTTGATAGACAAAACGTGTAAGTGTCATAATCCTGTGTTAAACACAGAGCTTATACTTTTTCCCATAAACTTTTCCAAAAGTTTATGGGAAAAATGCATAGGCTTTCGATCGAGGGAACCCGTGCGCCGCTAACTTCCGTCATCACGTCATCCCTGAGGTACTCTATTAGCGATTCTAGAGGGAGGAATTGTGATGACATCCTGATTGGCTGTTTCATTGTAGGGGGTGTAATTTGTAGGGGCGAGGTTTGTAGTACTGCGGGATTCAGTCGGACACACTTGGGAGAAATCCAGACGTTTCAATAGGAATCCACGTCATCAGGAACTTTGCGAGAGCAAAATAATTCCCCATGCAGATTTTGCAACGTCTTCAAATTGGTCGCACGAATTGGTCCACGTTAACCAATTAAGAAAAAAAAAAAATGCTTGTTTTGAAAGTGTGAGCTGTGCTTCATAGACTGATAAAATATTGACAATAGACAATGTACCCGTAAAAATTCTCTAATATGACCGCAGATTTCGAAACATCAGAATCGTAAGTCCACACCACAGCTATAAAAATAAGGACATAGAAGAACGGTATCGTTGAAATGACTGTGCGATTTTTTTTTTTTTTTTTTATGGCTGATAATTCGACTTTAAAGTCGGCATGAAATGGAAGTTGCAATAGTCTTTTCTTTCTTATTGCGACGTATATCCGAGTGAAACGGCTTCCTGGAACAAGAAAAAATGTAGGGACTTGAATTTGTGCATTGGGAATTGATTGGACGATTGTGGTCTGCTATTGCTGTGATTGACATTAATTTAAAAAATATTGATGTGCGCGGATGAATTTATAATAAATACTGCAATATTCTTTAAAAAAAAAACAAGTTGAAAAAAATTGACAATTGTCAATTTCAATTTCATGGTGACTTTCATGTCGACAACTGCTGCAGCGAACTTAGAATCAATAAAGTTATCGTCCGTTGGTGTGAACGCTAATTTTGTTCTTGGTGTGGATGGACTTTAACTCTATCCAATGCATGATCTAGTGCTTGGACAGATGATTTAGTAAATGTGCTTCATGGGTTTAAAAAAACAAAAATCTTGAACAACAAAGAATCAACCATATGTTCATTTTACTGGTCTATTATTATTGCAGTTTAAAAATAAAACTGTATATACAAGACACTTCTCAAATTTTGTCTTTCTTTTTTTTTAAAACTGTGAATCAAAGTGATTCATTTTTAAAAAATTGTTATATAATCTGGATAATAAAGTGGAACTTCCTGGTTCTATGAAATATGAAATACTGAAATTAAAAAAAAAAAAAAAAACTGTTGTAATATTTTATTTTTAAATGACTGCAGAGGAAAACATTTAACATATTGCAGTGGTTTTAAATCACACAAAAGTAAAATGTACTGATGGTGCCATCCAGCAGTAATGCTCAAAAGTGATGTAACAGTTCTCTTACATCAGCAATTAAAAGAAATCCAAATTAAAAATATATATATATTAAACATACAAAGAGTCAATGTTTTCAAGTTGAACTCATTTCATATGAGGAAACAGACAGTGATTACTAAAGTACTAAATGTTAAATAAAACTTAGATCCTAGTTTTTATCATGGATCTTGGTAACACAAAGTGTTGAGAGCATGTTCACGTTAACAGCACATGTACAAAACATCTTAAGATCCAGAAGTGATCTGTTCCAGTGTTTTCTTGATCCTTTGTCAGCTCAAAAAACATTTTGTACAAATGACTGCAGCGGTTCTAGTATATAAACTAGTTCTGTAAATATCAACATGAATAACAAACCATCTGAGCTCAATCAAAGGGTGCTGAAATGTCACTTTGTGCTTGTTTCAGTACAAAAGCAAACAAAAACGTACATTCCCAGCATCTCTCTTCACCGTCATCCCACAAGACAAATTTGACTACTGCTAAACAAATCAAACAGATTAAAATTTTTAATATAATAGATTTGAAAGGTACATTAAAATGATGTAACATGAATGGCACAAAGCTTAAGAATGGACTCATTTACATAATTAAATGAATAAAAGGACGCTCCTCACAGCATATCTGTCCTACTTTGTTGTTGAAAACTCACATACTCAAAGTTGCATAGCACCTATTGCAGTCTGAGCTATTACGATATGTTCAAACACAGAGCCTTTATGTAACATTACATTACAGGGTAATTTGTCTAACAAAAACATCCCTTAAAAACAAAATTGCGGCAAAAATATGTAAACGTTTAAAATAGATTTAAAATAAAGAAAAAAAAAAAAAAAAAAAGCCATAAAATGGAATACATAGTGATTAAAATGCCCAAATCTACAATTTGATATCAACCATTAATACATTTTTGGCCTGATTTAGTCTTTATTTTCACCTCTACAATGATGTACAAAAGACAACACTGAGGTCTAAGACAAGACGACACAGAGCAGCTAAAGTCGACATTTGCGTAAAAACCGGCAATGCCTCTCTACCTGAATTTCAGTGGGGCTACATCATAATTCAAGAGCAAGAAAAATTTATTTCACTCCTTCAGATTATGGTGTATCAAAGCTCTACGCAACTAATTAATTCAGATCAACTGAATCCAAAGACATGGCAGAGCTTAAAAACAAACGTCCTCCCTACTTCCAGGAAGGAAAATGCCCTGAAATGTTTACTTAGATGCAACAACAGGAGCATTTATCATTATTTATTTTGTTTGTTGCGAACTACATGTACGCATCGCTTCGTTTTCAGTAGAAGTGACATATTTGTAGTCGGCTACCCGGGTCGTTTTTCCCTGGGCTGAAGAAGGGTGAGACTGGCTCGTCAAAGTATGTGACAAAGTTATAGATGCGTTTCATGGTAACAGCGTCGAAGAAAGTAACGTGGCCCCGGTCGTAGTCTAAGAAAACGCCGACACGAGGAGAGTTCCAGTAGTCTGCCACGGGCACACGCGAGTCTTCCTCGTTGGCGTACAGTCGGTCTTGGAGACACAGGCTCCAGTAGCCAGCGGAGGGCGAAAGGTTTACAAAACCTTTGCGGTTGCTGTATTCGGTGGTGACGCCCAGATACCAGACCCCCTTGTCCCGCACGTCCACCTCCCAGTAATGCTGACCGCTGGAATACTGGGCAGTGGCGAGCACGCCAAAGAAACGAGTGAAGCGCTGCGGCATGTCGGGCTCCTGGGAGCGCACGCGGCCTTCCTCCACCTTGGTGTCAAAGTCGCTGATGGCCAACGAGGGATGAGCGGTGTCTAAATCTAGAGTCAAATTCTGAGGCACTGGAAAACAGGGAACATCTGGTTAGCCATTTAACATCATGTTAAAGGGTTAGTTCACCCCAAAAAACCCCAAAAATTCTGTTATTAATTACTCACCTTCATAAAAGCCTAAATTAAATCTGTTCATCATAAAAGTGATCGAAAATTTGGACTAAACTGCTCAATTCCTATGGATTAGTTTTATGATCTCTTTATGAAGCGTCAAAGTGGTAGTTGCATAGCTCTCAATGGAGGGACAGAAAGCTCTCAGATTTCATCAAAAAGATCTTCATTTCTGTTCTGAAGATGAAGGAAAGACTTACGGGTTTGGAACGACATGAGGATGAGTAATTAATGACAGAATTTTCATTTTTGGGTGAACTAACCCTTTAACCAAACACTCCCACAAAACACATGACTAGGCACCACATATCTCACAGATGAAGGTGCGGTCACATTTCAGCAAAATTTGCAGGCAAACAAAAGGTTCATCGTCTATTGACAATAGTGTTGCGATGCATGAAGCACCGCTCAGAGAGAAGTCACTTTCAAACCAAGCAGCTTTCTGTTGGTCAACGTGGTGATTTTGCGTTTGCGGGGAAATCTTTTGCCCTCACACGAAATTCCCGATCTTCTGGATTCCTACTGAAATGACTGGCTTTCGCACATGAAAATTTGCCAATGGTAAATGTGACTGCACTAAAAGCACTCACTTGTGTGTAACACGTGCATCATCTTCTTCCACATAATGAGCTGAAAGGGGCCTGTGAACTCTGAGAAATCTGGAGGAGAGTTAGAGGCCTGGACGCTGAGGTTAACGTGGCAGGGGCTATGAGGTAAAAAACACATTATAAGAGATATAACCCTAAAAATAGACAGAACAGGTTAAGGAATTAACTTATTTAAAATAATACAGATTTACATACCTTAAGTATGAATTACTGATACTCTGGAGGGGAAAAAAAGGTAAATGTTAATAATTTAATGAGGTCACAGTGAAAATAATATGAATGTAATTTTAATAATATATTAATATAAAAAATAAATGAATAAAAAAACAAAACAAAAAAAAAGTTGCAATTTGCAAAATATAAAGACACATGGCAAGAGATACTGTCATAATTGTTTTATTTAAAAAAGTCAAAATTATGAGTAGTCACAATTAAGGGCTGTTTTACACCAACGGCGATACTTATAACAATAACTATAGCTGTAAAGTTATAACAATGGTAATTTTATGAGAATAGAGACTTCCAAACCACAGCTTTAACAATAATGACACAGTATCATAGGAATCACTTTCAGAACAATTTTTTTTCTAGCTGATGAATGTAAAAAAAATAATAATTTTGCCAGTCACAATCCACTCGACTTTAAAGAGCTTGAGCATATTAGGTGGCAGACGACATAACTGTTGGATATTTTGTGGATGCTAATATAGTTATCATTCTTGGTGTAAACCGCCTTTACAAAAAATAAAGAAGTAATTGTAAGAGATAAGAATTTGCAATTATTTTATGTTGTTTTTTTAAACTGGCTTCATATTAACACATACGAAAATTATATTTCTAATTCAGTTAATTCTCAGTTTATGCTTTCAACTACCAATAAAAATGTAGTAATTCCTTTCCATTTAACATTTTATCATTAATATTATACATTATGCCTATTTTGCACCCAAATATACAGGGCTTGACATTAACTTTTGCTCACCAGCCACTGTGGCTAGTGGTTTTCCAAAGTTACTAGCCACTCAGCATTTTCACTGGCCGCAATTTTGACATTCATATCATTAGGGAAAAACTGCCAAATAGATATTTACTATTATCTCATAATTTGGCAGCAGCTATATTAGGCTGCTGTCACTTTAAGACCTGACGCACAAATCCATTATATTGTTATACATGCGCTTTCTTTCTCAGTCAGTTATGTTTTAAATGAACGTAAACAGTTGTTTACGTGAATACTCGCCAAGAATGGCATTTTGACATTATTTTGTGTGTTTTTGACTGTTTAAGCGCAATAAACAGCGAAAAAGAATTCAATTTAGTACTGAGAGGCCGCTTTATGTGCACTTTGCTTGAGTACGCAAAATCTGCAGGAATGAGTAAAATTATGCGCAATACGGGCAATCCCATGCCAAAATTAAAGCCCTCTAACAATGAGTATTGGAAGCGTTTCAGATATTTCAGTGTTGAAAAATTTATATTTTTGAAAACACTACATTGCACTTAGTTTATTATTTCAGACGCCTTTTTAAAAGACTACAATTAAAAAAAAGAGTATATATTATATATAAAATTCAACCCTCCAAAGTGTAGGAGGGACCGCGTTACACGCCACTGCTGAAATCCACCCTCATCTGGTGGGTTGGCGGGTGTTAATGTCAAGCCCTGCAAATGTGTGTGTATGTGCGTGTGTATAATTAGGAAAATTTTATTTTATAATACGAGCTGTTGAAGTTCTTCACCTCAAAGTTAGCGCTGTCACTCAGGTGGTTTTGAATTTCAGTAATGGCTTTGTCCACTTTGGCTGCCTCGCTCTCCACACGTTTCAGGTTCGCATCAATCAGCCCAATAGTGGCCACCGCTTCGGCCTCCAACCTTTCCAACAGATCATCCTTCTCATCCAACAAAAACTGAACCAGGGCACCAACATCTTCCTCAATCTTCTCCTTCAACGCTTGTTTTTTTAGCTGTTGAGACAAATGTTTGAGATTCAGCATCAGGGCCTCCTCATAGACCATAAATCCACAGCAGGTTACATAACAGCAATTTTGAGTCATTTGCATGTATGCAAAGTCAGCGTGAGAACAATCGGGCTTTCATACCTTGACATCAGATTTGGCCTGCTCGTCTGTGCTCTTTACTCTGGTACACATGGACTTCTGCCAGTTCAGCTTGATGAGTCTTAGCTTGAGCTCACTCTGCATATTAAAATAAGAAAACTTTCAACTTGAAGTGTTACAGCACAAAGATTATTCAAAGTACAATCAAAAATGGACAAAATATTTGTGTGAAGGATATGTGTTATGCACATATATGGAGCTTATAACTGTATCTTAAAGATTGAAACAGTTAAGTGCAAAGGTCAACAGTTCCCATAGTGAAACTGGACACTAGACTGTGAGGGAGTTTAGCATTGCAGACTTCAGCTCTACACAAGAATATTCAATCATTTAGATATGCTCGCCTACTGCTTTGCATTACCATCAAATATTTGAACATGTTTGGGCTATGAACAAGGAGTATCACAATGCAAAGAAACAGATAATTCATGTGTGTGAAATGCATCACACTTTCCTTATGTAGAAGTTTCCAGAAAAGTGTATTTATTAAAAAAAAAAAAAAAACTTTTGCCCACCAGTCACAGTGGCTGATGAATGCCCTATTTTATCAGCCATTTTGATTTTTTACCATCCATTTTTATTTTACAAATATATTCAAAATGCAAACACATAATTTAATAATATAATAAATAACACAGAGTTCCACCTTTTTTCTAGTTTTTTTTTTAAAACCTATATAGGTTAACAACAAACATTAACCAAAATATTTGGAATTATACAACTATAGTTAGTTTAAAAAAAAAAACACATTTTAACAATATAATATTTTAATAATCATATTTACTGTAAAATATATTAATTACAAAATCTAAAATAAATTTATAATATAATATTTTAATAATTTAGTGTATAAAAGTGTGCTTGTTTGTATCAGCCATAGTAGGCGAGCAAAATTACCTGCTGCTGTGCAAAATGTACCAGCATTTGGCAGGTGTTAATTTCACACCGTTCCGAACAACACTGGACATATATATGATGATTTTAATAGTTGTCTCGACTTCTGAAAACAACATAAAGACTGTCTGCAATCAAACAATGCCTATGTGTTAGTACTACAAGGCTGTCTGTTAAAGAAAAACACTTAAAGTGCTAAATGTCACATGTACATACAGCACTACAGTGACAGATAGTTGCTCCTTGTTCCAACCCCAAGGTTAGCCAAGAAAGAACGTCAATGGTTTCTGGTGCCAACTAAGACATTCAGACTGGCATAACAAAAAGGAGGACAAGAAGAGAAGGACCACAAGAGGAGGACCACAAAAGAGTGAAAGAGACAGAAAAGCTAAATCAACCGACAAAACCAACAAACTTTGAGGGGGGGGAAAGCAATCTAGAACAAACCTTCATGTCTTCAACAACCTCTGGTACAGGAGCAACATCATGGTGTCTAGAAAAATAGAAATAAAATGATGTATGATGTTTATTTTTAGACCATTTTTATGTAAAATGCTACAACAATTTTAATGCTAAAATGCTACAACAAAGCACATCTGGACCTCAGACAGTGGTCAATGCATCATAACCGACTGAACTGCTAACTTAGCGTATTTTGGTCATCATATAATGTTACCCAAAAATGGTTCAATTTTGTCTAGGTAGATTGTTAGGTAGAATCTGAGACACAGTCGCCGTCTGTGCTTGAATATGGGGGCCACAGAGGTCTCTGAGCCTCACCTGTGCGCTCTTGATTCCCGACACACCACGCAGATGGGCTTTCTGTCCGTGTGGCAGTACAGTTTGAGTTCCTCGTGGTGTCGCTCACATTTCCCGTCCATTTTCACGGGTTTTGCGGGTGCAGAGGGCCTACACGTCTTCAGATAGTCGAAGTCGCTCAGTTTATCCACTAAGTTCTTTACCAGGTAGTTCTTGGTGAAACTCATTTTTGCGAACACCTGCAAAAAAGGACACCGTTTTATGTACGACGCAGAAAAGCATTAATGCTGTACTAACAAAAAGGCTCGTGCGGCGATTTGTATTTTGGGATTTAATTAAAGTGGTCGGAGAAATCACACCTATTATTAACAACATGGTAAAGTACGATTATTATTTAGACTGTCGGTTTGAGTCACTCTGCATGATTAGGACGCAACTGTATATAAACCCGTTATGTGCATTTAAACAGCTGTAACTAAGCAACCCAGAATGTAGCAACGTTTATCAAAACAAACCACGCACCATCCTGCACTCCGGACACTGGTAACCAACATCATCGCCTCCATTTTCCTCCCAGTGCATCAAAATGCACATGCGGCAGAAATTGTGACCGCATTTTAAAATGACAGGGTCGTCGAAATAATCAAGGCAAATAGAACAGACTAATTCCTTCTGAAGCTCTCCTCTCGAATCTCCGGCAGTGGCCATGTTTCCCCAAGCAACAGTGTAACTGTTTTTCAGGGATAGAAGCGATTCTAGACGGAAGAGAGAGAGCCCATTCTGGACTCACTTCCTGGTCCATTCACGTGGGGGCCCAGTAGCAAATCTGATTGGTTCCGTTTTCTAAGCGTGTAGCACGAATCGGTTCTTTCGAAGAGCTCATTTCAAAGAACCGGTCCAGCATATGTTGTCACCACGTAATTACGCAATTAATATTCAGAAATTAATGTAAAAAATTCTAAGAAGTCATTACAAAATTATAATAGTAATAAAAAAGCATCCATGCAGTTTCTTGTGTAAACTGACTTTGTATTTAATAAAAAGACGTTAATTACACCATGAAAAAGCCATATGCGAGCACACTATTGCGGTTAAATACGATTTTATCCAACAAAATGCTTTTGTTGTGTTACATGAATCGCAGTTGAGTTTGTTACTGCCATGATTCAGCTAGTAAAAAGACAATTTACACTTGCTGGGCTATTTCATTTTGTTTAAGAAAAACAATTCAATTCGATTCCTCAATATACGAGTCTACGAATTGACTACAACTGAACAGAACACATTTATGTCACAGTAATGAGACTTAAAACTTTGAAAGTCTTAAGACTTAGTTTATTTTGTGCTTCAAGGCCCAGTACATAAAAATGCATTTAGCATTGGAAATATGTAGCTGTGAACCAAGTACAAAAACACGATATCTCACCATAAATACCATTTCAAACATAAAGAATATTTCATCGTGCCCAAAATGTCGTGCTTGTGACTGTTAATAGCCTCACAATCCTCTGTGAATATGAAAACAATCCACTGATTTTATTGCATAGCACATTTCTTTTTAAATATTATCAGCCTGATGAGGAATATAATTGTTAGGTGAAATGGATTTGACAATATGATGCTGGTTTTTCATAGATGAGTTCTTGTGGATATGTTTTTTGAATGCACACACAAACACTTGAACTTTGATGTATCTAACAATGATGGTGAAGACAACAAAAATGTGATAGTTGATAGAACAAGTTGATAGAAATTGGTCTGGAAAAAAACAACTGCAAGAGATTCAACCGCAAAATACAGTGAAACACAAATGTGGAAATCTGAGGGATTTCCCGTGTCACAGTTTTCCCCTTATATTAAAACAACACTCAATGAGATAAGACGGCAATATTTAATACATGCAGCTCTCTGAATACTAACCCTTAAATTATAACAAACAAATTTTAATTAAAACAGCAGCAACTACAGTATCTCACAAAAGTGAGTACACCCCTCACATTTCAGTGACTATTTTAGTTTATATTTATCTTCTCAAGGGACAATACCATAGAAATGAAACTTGTATTTATTTTAGAGTAGTCAATGTGCTGCTTGTATAGTAGTATAGATTTACTGTCCTCTGAAAATAACTCAACATACAGCCATAATTGTCTAAATAGCTGGCAACAAAAGCGAGTACACCTTAAGTGATAACAGCTCTACATCTTTTAACCATGCAAAGCCACATGTCCTATTCATCATGTTCATGTTTTTGTCTGCTTTATAGGACAATACAAATTTGCGTATCTTGTATTACAGCAGTTAAAATTAGGTGCTTTGAGTACAATTCTCTCATACTGATCACTGGATGTTCAACATGGCACCTCATGGCAAAGAACTCTCTGAGGATTTGAGAATTAGAATTGTTGCTCTCCACAAAGTTGGCCTAGGCTATAAGAAGATCGGTAACACCCTGAAACTGAGTTACAGTACCGTGGCCAGGGTCATACAGAGGTTTTCCAAGATGGGTTCTACTCGGAACAGGCCTCGCAAGGGTCGATCAAAGTAGTTATTAAGTCCTCATACTGTGCGTCAGGTGCAGAAGCTGGCTTCAAAAAACAGACGCATGAGTGTAGTAGAAGTAGAAGGTCAGCTTGTCAGTGCTCAGACCATACGCCGCACACTGCAACAAGTCGGTTTGCATGGCTGTCGTCCCAGAAGGAAGCCTCTTCTGAAGCTGGCTCACAAGAAAGCCCTGCAAACAGTTTGCTGAAGACAACCTGTCCAAGAGCATGAATTACTGGAACCATGTCCTGTGGTCTGATGAGACTAAGATAAACTTGTTTGACTCAGATGGTGTCCAGCATGTGTGGCGACGCCCTGGTGAGAAGTACCAAGAAATTTGTGTCTTGCCTACAGTCAAGCATGGTGGTGGTAGCATCATGGTCTGGGGCTGCATGAGTGCTGCTGGTACTGGGGAGCTCTGCTTCATTGAGGGAAACATGGATTCCAACATGTACTGTGACATTCTGAAGCAGAACATGATTCTATCCCTTCAGAAACTGGGCCGAACGGCAGTTTTCCATCATGATAACGACCCCAAACACACCGCCAAGATGACAACTGCTTTGCTGAGGAACCTGAAGGTGAAGGAGTGGCCAAGTATGTCTCCAGACCTGAACCCTACTGAGCACCTGTGGGGCATCCTCAAGCGGAAGGTGGAGAAGCGCCATGTGTCTAACATCCAGCAGATGTCATTATGGAGGAGTGGAAGAGGATCCCAGCAACAACCTGTGCAGCTCTGGTGAATTCCATGCCCAGGAGGATTAAGGCAGTGCTAGATAACAGTGGTGCTCACACAAAATATTGACACTTTGGACACAGTTTTGACATGTTCACTTAGGGTGTACTCACTTTTGTTGCCAGTTATTTTGACAATAATGGCTGTTTGTTGAGTTATTTTCAGAGGACACTAAATTTGTACTACTATACAAGCAGCACATTGACTACTCTAAAGTATATACAATTTTCATTTCTATAGTATTGTCGGTTGAGAAGATATACTAAAATGGTTGCTGAAATGTGAGGGGTGTACTCACTTTTGTGAGATACTGTAGATGAAATTTGACAACATCTGAAAGACTGAATGTAAACTTTGTGACAACTATTTGACAATTTGATATGAAATGCATATTCAGCATTTCTCCATTGAGAGCTTGGCACTTGCTGTTAAAAACCAGCATATCTGTAAAACACACCAAGCAGTTGAGAAAAGTCATATTCTCCAAAGACATCACAGTAGCCAAGTAAACATTTAATACTTGAGATATAGATGAAATACACAATAGCAGTGTCAGAGTTGTGATCAGTTCATTTGAGTGCACAATTTCACCACTTCATTTCATTAGAAATGACTCTCAGAACATTTTTTTTTTCTTTCAGAAACTTGTTTTTGTAAAATGCCTCTTTATTGTCCATATAGTGGTAGACAGTATTCAAAGTGAGGGTTTCTCAGAGGGAGATTCTTTAAAATGTAGATTTTTTTTGACGAAACTTTGAATAATCACTGTGTATGAAATGTGCTATATCAATACACAAAAGATTGTATAAATAACTAATGAAAGGTTGGATAAAGAAAACCCCCAAAGTGTTTTTGTTCTTATTAGAGGTCTGCTTCTTTTTTTATTGATTTAAAATGTTGAACTTTTGAAAACAAGAAAAAAAAAAAAAAATCCATTAAATTCAAAAACTAAAATGGAACCAAATGAGCTCCTGTTAATATATCAAATTTATCAAAGGATTAATTTATTTATTTGTTGCATTTATTTGATTTTAATTTTGAAATTGATTTATTTTAATTGATTTTAATGTAAATTTTTAACACCCTAGTCCCCCAAGAGCTCTGAACACTGAGCACACCTCAACAATTCATTGTTGGACAAGCAAAATTCAGAGACCCTGTTTATACCTTGTTTTAAGATGCGTTTTGGTCGATCGGATCACAAGTAGATGAGGGAGACACATTCCTGTTTACACCTTGTGTTTTAATCCGTCTCTTTTTTGTCCACTTTCAACCACTTCTGTCCTTATTTCTTTGAGTTATTTCTGCTCTGATAGCTGCAGCACCATGCCGAACACGGTGAGTGCGTGTTAGAAATCAGGAATAGTAAGAGAACATTGTGATTGGTATGTTTTTCATCTTCAAACCAAACTTGGGTCTTCAGCCGACAAAGTTTAAATCCTGTCTGGTTAGCGCGCTTCCCACATTAGGTCAGTAGGCGGAGAGTAGGTGGTCTTTTGTGGCTGTTCGAACACATTCAACCACATGAGAGTCTACACTACGAAAGCAATCCGGTCAAATGCGTTTTCGACTACCTCTGGAAATGGTTGAAAGTGGACAAGCTCAAAACCTTTTAGACCTTGTTTACAGCTGTATTTAGCGTCGTCCAGTTGTGATCCGTCTGACCAAAATGCATCTTAATACCAGGTGTAAACAGGGCCAGAGTTAAAACATACAATGTCACTTGGCCATGGCATGAAGACTGGATGGCGATTTCTTTGGGCTGGTGATGAACTGGGTCGTGAAAGCTCTGTAAGATAAAACCTGTCAGAGGCACTTGTTTAAAACAAAGAAAACAAATTGATCCGATGAATGACTAAGGAGAACAGTGCCGTCTCCAAGTAGTCCATTAGTCTTTCAGACCTCCGAGCTGTCTCCATTATCAAGGCTACTTCTAACTATAACAGGCTGCAGGCTGGACGAGACACTTGGGGCCTTTTTTGTAGGTGTCCGCTTTGAGCGAACCATCAGTGCCAACACTACAACCACAAGGATGGTGAGAAGCAGTCCCACGAGGGCTCCTGCAACCGTTACCGCATCCTCTTGGGCATCTCGCCCACTGAGCTCCCGTGGAGACAGTCCATCCGCGAACAGCTCCTCCCCAGGCGCAGCACGCCGACGGCTGCGGTCCAGTGCGACATGCATGATATTCGTTCCTCTGTTGTTCTCGGGTCCGATCTCCTCCGCCAGTATCGGGACGTCTCTGTTGGACCGTCTGGAGCGTCCTTTGGCCTCCGCTGGTACAAGGTCACCGGATGTTATTGAGTGGTACTCCACACTTCGCTTGCCAATGCCACGCTTGGCATTGTCTTTTGAACGCACAGTGTAGATGGTGTGAATGAACCACTCCCTCCCTACCGCCACCTACAGACCAGAAGGATAATAGAGGATTTGATCAAGTCACTCTGATTGACATAAACCTTTTAAATGACAGGAATCTAGCATGTGATGTCACAGATTTGCAGTACCATTCTATATAATCACATCATAGCTAATAAACATTTAAAAGGATTAGACCTGGAAAAGGGGAGTAGAATCCAGCCTGAATCCGTCAGATCCTGGCTGCTTGACCAGAGAGAGGGCAGAGGGGTCATCTACAGCCAGCAGGGCTTTGAAACCCACATCCCCAAAACTCTTGGCCTGAGTCTCTGGCTGAGCTTTGTCCTGGAAGCAAGGTGAAGTCATGGGACTTTTTTAGACAAACTATACAAATTTTTTAGAAATTTCTCAACAGACGAATTAAAGTATATCAAATTAATGTATTTCAATTATATTATACAATATATAATTTATTAAAATAATTTATAATTTGTTATAAAATAAAATATAAATATAAAAAGATTATTTGACTAATATATAGTTATTTTAGTATTATTTATAAACTATTTAGAATTTTTTTTGTATTTTCAGTTTTAATTTTAGTTTTTAAGATGTTTTTAAGATGATTTTTAAGAGTTTTTAAGTTTTAGTAATTTGGTTATTTTTTGTTAATTTTTTAATAGTTTTTTTAAAAATATTATTATATAGCTTTAATTTATATTTGTTTCAGTTTTTGTTTAAGTAATTTTAGTAATTCAGCTTATACTTAAAAAGCGTTACATTTAGAAATTTTGCCTTGGCAATTAACTGAAACTAAAAAAAATAAAAAATAAAAATTACATTTTCTAATTATTTAATTTCATTTCAGCTGTATTTTAATTCATGAAAATTATTTTATTTCTTTTAGTGTTAGTTGACACTTACAATACTGCTAACATACTCACAATAATTTTGAATCGGTAGAGCAGGGAGGGAGAGTCTGCTAGGCATCCGAACTCAGATTTGGTGGGGTTGTATTTAGGAACATATCCGTCAGCTCCGGTGCACAGATACACCTTTTCAATGTTACAGTAGAAAGAGTCCCCCAGGTTCTGCACAGGGTCCACCATCACTCGTCCATAGATTGTGTCACCTTGAGGAGAACAAGCTCAGTGTTAGTATAACCTAGAACACTGCTGGAAACAGAATTCACAAGAATGGCAGTACTAGATGTTTATTCAAAAGAATTAAACAACTGAAACAACACAGTAGTTGTTCCAGTAGATGTACCCTCAGAGAAAGCCGCATCACTCTCCTGACCGAAGCCCATAGATCCATCTGACAGCCACAACGCTTTCTTAGACAACAGGAACATCTGTGTGTTTAGACTAAACTCCACAGCGACAGGGTCACTCACCTAAACAAAGTAAAGACATTATGCACACTGGTGTCTGTTAACATTTAATAAACTGTTTTCTATTACAAATTATATTATAAACATAAGTTGAGTAAGGCATTTGAAATAAAAAATTAACAATTTTGAGATTTTTTTTTTTCACTTCCTCTTTAGAGGCAGAATACTTTAGTTTACCTGCTGGAAGCGGATGTCAAGATCAAAAGTAACCGGCTCTCTGGGGTTGCAGACCGGAGGAACAGTGTACTCCACATTCAGTGCTGTTGTACAGGGGATCAACTTCACTGTGTACGTGCCTGAATAATCACGAACCTGCAGGTCACAGACACACAGGTATCATACATGTTTAACATTGCATTCGTTTTTCACAAATCTTCAGATTTTACATTGGACATCAAGTGGTGACCCAATACAGCCAAAATTGTTTATCATACAAAGTAAACTGTATAATCATGTAAAGCTTGACATATGAAATAATAGTCTAAAAATCTATTTTTTTTTTTTATTAAATCATTTTCATTAAGAGATTCAAAAGAGATTTTTCTGATTATTATTTCACATGTCAGGCTTTACAGGGTTAGGTACAGTTTGGTTTACTTGCATTTAATGGTTTGTTGAACCAAATATTAAATATTTTTGAGAATCATATTTGATAAATCTGGCTTTTATGGCTCATATAGTATGATATTGGAGAATATAGAGCACATACTCAGAGAAAAAAAAAAAACACCTCATTTTTATTTAAAATAAACAATGTGGTGTAATTGCTGATATTTATATGGCCAAAAAGTAAGATGAAATCATGATAGCTTGTAATACAAATAGATCTTTACTTGCATAAAATGCATATTAATATCAGTTGTCTATGGAAGCTTGTTTCCACCAGTAAATAAAAAAAATAAAAAAGTTAATTGCGACTTTTTATCTCACAATTCTGACTTTTTGTCTCGCAATTGCGAGTTTGCATCTCACAATTCTGACGTTTTTTCTATTTTTGATTTATAAAGTAAGAATTGCGTGTTATAAAGTCATAATTTCGATATAAAGTCACAATTCTGACTTTTTTCTCGCAATTGCGAGTTTTTAATCACAATTCTGACTTTTTTTCTCAGAATTGCAAGTTATAAAGTCAGAATTGTGAGATATAAACTCACAATTCTGAGAAAAACGTCGTCTTTTTCCCCCTCACAATTGGACATTATAACACACAATTGCAAGAATTCTGACTTTATATCTTGCAATTCTGAGAAAAAAAGTCAGAATTGTGAGATAAATGTCGCAATTACCTTTTTTATTTTTATTTTTTCATGGCGGAAACAAGCTAGTTGTCACACTATATCTCCCAAAAATATGTCTTATGTCTTATGTATTATGTAAAGCGTTATTTAAATGCTTAGTTTTATGATCAAAGCCTTGTAGTTTTTATTGCTGGGGCAAAACATATAATCCAATGCAATACAATGATGATTGATACATGTACAACTAAATGTTACTCAAAAGCCTGATGCATCATATTTGATATGCACATTTTAACAAAAAAATAATAAAAAAAGATGTATGGATAAACAAGTAAACTGAAGTTGCTTCAGTCCAGTAAGTGTTCGTCTTGAAATATTACTAACAATATAAGTTATTCTTGTGTTCACTTTATAAAAACCATTAAAGGATTTTACAGCAAAAAGTAGATTATGTACAACAGGCTTTTAGCAAGTTCTGATCATGTTGATAATTTACAGGTCTTAGAAATGTGTGTATTGAAAATCATACAGTATAGGGTTAAAGTCAAAAGCCTGGGAAAGAGATCAACTCACAGCAAAGTCTGATATGAACATCCATTGCTGGATGGGCTGGCTGTAGGTCGGCTCAGTCCTAACCAGAGTGAGGTTAAAGGTCAAGCCCGGGTGGTCTGCACTCAACACTATGGACTTCACAGAGGATGCTGGGTAATCAGGTGAGAGACAGCAAGTTAATTTAATCAAATCAACTTCAAATCAAAAACAAGGCATAAGTTCTATATGCTATTTACTGTACATGATCTTTTGATTGTACCTGCAGTCTTCAGACCCCCCAAATTTGCTGCTGGAAAGAAGACAATACATTTAATATAATAAGATTTTATTAATATGAATATAATTAATAGCATAAATAAGATTTCATATTTGGAAGACTTTTAGAGAAGGGAGATTTACCAGAATGTACCGCTACGAACAACCCCCTGAAGCGAGCTTCTGTGCGGAAGTTCACCACAAGCTTCCCCTGCTCATTAATCCTCATGCTGGTTGGATATAAAGCTCCTGCAGAGTAAACATGGTCTAATATGAATATCTTTGAATTATAAATATTGTATGACTTTTCACTTAAAGTTCCAACTTCCACACCCTGCACTAGTTCTGTATTCCTCAAGGGACAGTTGTGGCCTAATGGTTACAGAGTCTGACTTGTAACCCGAAGGGGTTGGATTCTCAATACCGGTAGGAAAAATGTAGATGGAGGGAGTGAATGAACAGCGAATGACTGTTTACTTTACTTCACATGTCCATGTGACATCTGTTACTGTACTTCCCATTTCCATGATAGCCAAACATAACATAAAAATTACAAACTGTACACATAAATAACAAAAGTGTATTAAAAATATGATTTTATGTTTGTAGAAAAGGTGTGAAATTTCCCTGATTTGAACTCTCTTTAAACATTTATTATAGAAGAGAATTTTAAATATAACACAAGAGAGAAATTCTGGCCAATTTAACATTAACACCAGACGTAAATGGGGAAAAAAGGTCATTTAAGAGGCACAATAAAATATTTAAAACTATTATAATATGTCCTTTAAAACTAGAATGATTTTTATAACATTTATATAACAATATATAATTTATAGAACATTTTTCTCAACTTAGAGGAGAGGTTTTCAAACTGGTGTCCGTTGGACCCTCAGGGGGCCGCAAGAGAGTGCTAAGGGGTCAGTGGAAAACTATGTAAACGTGTAAAAAAAAAAAAGGTAAAATAAATAAAATAAAAAATAAAATAAATTTGATTAAAATAAGAAAATGTATTCATATAAAAAAATATTAATTTTATTTAAATAAATAATACATCTAACAGTACAGTATTATAGTGAATAGAAAAGTAAAAATGAAATATTTTCAATTTTATTTTACACACATTTATAATGTTAATTTTTCACAGTCTAAATTGAGATTTTATACATGAAAATATATAGCTGCCTTTTAAATTTTTGAATGGGGGTGCCTCTCACAAGGATGATCATATTTGTGGGTCCGTGGCATCTAAAAGATTGAATACCCCTGACTTGCCTTGCAGTTCTGCCTGCGGAGGGCTGCCGACACCATCCTTCCACAAGATGGCAGTGTCGTACACAAAGGTGAGCCGCAGCTCAGAATGCAGGTCGAAGTGTTGCCAGCCTCCTGCGCCCACAGGGGAATGAAACACGTATGAGACGTGGAGAGGAACTCGCAGGGTCACGTACGACTGCACCAGGTTCAGCACCTTTTAAAAACACATTCAAATAATACTGAAGATGAATATCTACTGCAAAATGCAAACATACATACTTATTTATGTAAAAAAGAGGACCTATTATGCTTTTTTACATTTTTAAATGTCTTTAGTGTGTATGTGTAATGTTTCTGTTTGAGCATGAAAAAGGTCTGCAAAGTTACAAAGCCCACTCCAACGAAAATATTCTCAATATCAGTAAGCACTGTTTCTGAACTCTCTGAAACGCCTCGATTGTAGTCTTGATTTTTGTGACATACACATCACAATAGTCCTCATTTAAATAATTCCCAGGCAAAAAAGGGGGTGGGGCAGATGGTAAGGGGCGTGATATTTCCGAAACATGCTTGAAGCTGTTGACCAATCGCAACACACTGGTTCAAGCTGACCAATCAGAGCACATTGTGCTTTTCAGAAGGAGGGGCTTCATAGAGACAGGAACTAAACAGAGCATTACTGACAGAATGGGAAGAACAGTGCTGCAAAAATGTAAAATATGTGAAAAATAATGTATTTTTTTAACATTCAAGCATGAAAACCTATAGTGTGGTGTGGGAATGACGTATTTTTGTAGGCTAAAACCTGAAAACGAGTTTGCATTTTAGTATTTTCAGTTCCATTGTCCTTAAAATTGCGCTCTTGCAAACTATTACAACTCAAACTTCCAGGGAAAATGTTTTTAAACAATAAATCAAAGACGGAAGCTTAGTGATGGTGACGTTGAAGTCATGTGACATTGGTGTTGTTCGTTTATAGCCCACGTTTAGCTTTTGACTTCTGCCAATTGTATTTTCATTGTCGAGGGAACCAGGGTGATGCTAACTTCTGAGCTGGCCTACAAAAATACGTCATCCCTGCACCACTCTATTCTAGTAGACCCAAAAACAAAATCAAGACTTTGTAAAAGGGCAAAATAGGTCTTCTATAAGATTTTTTAAAAAGAGCCATTACTGACAGACTAGGAAGAATGGTGCTGCAAAAATGTAAAATATGTGAAAAACAGAGGTTGCTATTAATCAGCACTGGCTGTTAGACAAAGTAAAGTTCATCAATAAGCCAGGAAACATTTTGTCAGAGGAAAAGATTAGCTGTCTCAAAGCATAATCTGTTTTGATTGAATGAAACATTTGCTAATTTACATAGTCAATTATAATCAAAAAACCAGGCTATAAAAATGTGCTCCTCGGTAATGAGGCTGGTCTGAACACCTGCTGGACTGGGTTTAATCAAGACAAGAAAAATCCCCATGAACATTGTCAAATTCCCATCCTGAGGGAAAGAGGAGCCAGGCTTTTTATATTCAACCAGCTCCTTTCAATATCCTCAGTAGAATCTGAGTATGTCCTTTAGATGAAGTGTTTTGAATTCACATCTTGTTTTACGGAGCTATTTTAAGACTTATTTTTGTAATAACATAGATCATTCAGACATTTAGACACCAGATTACGATGGGGAGCCATTGAAGGAAGACCTCAAATTCTGAAATGAAATGAATGAATACAAAAGCTCAGCGGGTTACAGCAAAGTCAGTCTCCTCTTCTATTGAGAACAACGAGGAGTGTGGCAGAAATAAAACCCAAGGAGAGCAATGGCTGCCAGTTTATGCTGTTCATAATAATAGATGAAAACAAAGAAAAGTCCAAAAGCAGAAACCTACCTACGAGGACAAGTGTTCATGGGGAGGTGTTAATCAATTTGAGGTAACTTGGATGTTCTGTTTAAACATGCAATATCCCGCTATTATACTCTATAGCACAGCAGATGACTGGTACCCAAACACACAATGAACCTAGTTAAGGAAATGATGGGCTAAATTCACACCACATTCTGATTTTCTGCTTAAAGGGATAGTTTACACAAAAATTAAAATTATCCCATAATTTACCCACCCTCAAGCCATCCTAGTTGTATATGACTTTCTTCTTTCAGCCAAACACAATCGGAGTTATATTTAAAAATATCCTGGCTCTTCCAAGCTTTATAATGGGAGTGAATAATGCCTCTTTTTTGAAGCCCAAAAAAGTGCATCCATCCATCATAAAAGTAATCCATACAGCTCCAGGGGGTTAATAAAGGCCTTCTGAAGTGAAGCGATGTGTTTTTGTAAGAAACATATCCATAATTATAACTTTATAAACTGAAATTACTAGCTTCCGGTAATGAATATATGCACGTTCATGGGAAAGTCAAATTCCGGCATATGACGTAGGCGTAGCGTAAGCTTAGTTGAGCGTAGACGCCTCTTGAGGTTCAAAGAAATAGGGCTTGGCAACAAACTCAAGCTCCCCTGACATTTCTCTATAAAAATTCTCATTTTAGACTCCCAATTCGTGACCGGTGTTTTGTTTTGCTCTATCCTCTGCGCTTCTGCGTTCAATACGTCATGCATCGGGTTAGCGGTCACTCTTCCAAAGGAACTAGAATTGCGTACGATCGTTATTGGAAGCTAGTGATTACAGTTTATAAAGTTATAATTATGGATATTTTTCTTACAAAAAAAAACATCGCTTCACTTCAGAAGGCCTTTATTCAGGCCTTTGCCAAAAAAAAGGCACCATTATTAAGGTTGGAAGAGCCAGGATATTTTTAAATATAACTCCAATTGTGCAGTGTTGGGAAGGTTACTTTAGAAATGTAATAGGTTACAGATTACAAGTTACCCTATTTGAAAGGTAATAAGTAGTGTAACTATTTCAATTACTTTATTAAAGTAATGTAACTGATTACATTTGATTACTTTTTGATTGCTTTTTTTAAATTTCTAACGAACGTTTTCAACAGTTAATCATTTTTCAAACATTTAAACCAGGCAGGCTTAAACTTACTGTAGTAACATTGATTACTGTCAGACTTTCAAAATCAGTAACTGTAATGGATTGCAGTTACATTTATTTTGTAATTAAATTACGTAATGACGTTACATGTAACTAGTTACTCCTTGTGTTTGTCTGAAAGACCAAAGTCATATACACCTAGGATGGCTTGAGGGTGAGTAAATTATGGGATAATTTTCATTTTTGGGTGAACTAATCTTTTAAATCAGCCCTTTTAAATATGGCATATTTTGCTCCTAAACTTTGCATCATACAGATTTCCTAATACCTTTTAATACGATACATTTTGTTAATACATGAAATTATAAGAACGTTGGACTTCCAGTCTTAAAATGATGCATTAGCTTATTTATATATATATATTTGAACTATATTACAGGGGTGGCAAACCTCGGTCCTGGAGAGCCACAGTCCTGCAGAGTTTTGCTCCAACCCTAATCAAACACACCTGAACAAGCTAATCAAGGTCTGAAGGGCAGAGATTGGATATTATAGGGAGATGAGAGGGTCTGTATCTCTTACCATTGGAGAAAGCATAACGGCTACCTACGTGTGCATAACGTGTTGCACCTCTCAGCCTGTCGTGTAATGGCCTTTGGTCTCCTTCCCTGCGTACCGCCAGAACCGGAGCCTTAGCATTAGCCGTTATGCTTTTTTGGCAAAAGGTTGCAGGCTTGCCTTCCAGTGGCTTTGTGAAGGGTTACTAGGAAGCTACAGGCAGGTGAGTTTTTAATCAGGTGTTGGAGCAAAAACTCTGCAGGACTGAGGCTCTCCAGGACCGGAGTTTTCCACCCCTGCTATATTATATAATTTAACTTATACTGTAAATTTTTTTATACTAATATTTTGCAATTCCTATTTTTTTTTATGGCAAGCATGCAATCATTTGTCTAATGTTGAGTTTGACTTAAAAAAAAGAAAAAGAAAAAGAAAAAGAGAATTCACATAAAAATTACATGAATTTTAGCCTGACTGTATCAGATTATGTTACAATATGTATTAGATTTATTTCCACATACACTAACGTTCAAAAGTTTGGGGTCAGTAAAATTCCATAATGTTTTCTGAAAGAAGTCCTTTATGGTCACCAAGGCTGAATTTACTTGTTCAAAAATACAGTAAACATTAATACTGTCAAGTATTATTGCAATTTTAAAATAAATGTTTTCTATTAAAATGTGATTTACTCCTGTGATGGCAAAACTGAATTTTCATCATTATTACTCCAGTCTTCAGTGTCACATGATCCTTCTCATTCTAATATGCTGATTTGGTGCTCAAGAAACATTTCTTATTATCAATGTTAAAAAAAAAAAAAAAAAAAGTTGTGCTGCTTAATATTTGCGGAAACTGTGATTTTATTTCTGGAATCTTTGATGGATTCTTAGAAAGTTCAAAAGAACAACATTTATTTGAAAAGGAAATCTTTTGTAACACTTAAATGCATCCTTAAAAAAAGAAGACAATCTTACTGAATAACTTTTAAATGGTACTGTATGAAAGTGACCCAGATCAGAACTGAAAATGTCAGATTCATGTAATTTTGACAAATCTGGTGCACTTTGACAGTGTGAACTTACCTTAATGGAGTTTTGCTATGGCCTATAGATCTGGATAAAACTATAGCGGCGTAAACACGTCTAAAGGAGTGAAGAGATAAATGAGGAACCAGAATATCTATTGTCTTCTCAAACCTAGGAATTCTTTTAAATGCATTTTTTAGCTCTAGGACAAGAACATTTGCGATTTATGAACCACTAATCATTAGAATTCAGAGGATTCTGAAAGCTGCGACGACGTCTCACCTGCCCATCTGTTCCGATCGTTCCCCCGCAGTCTGTGAGCAGCTCAGACATGTCATAATAACTCACAAACTCCCACAGACAAGCCTCCAAGTTCAGGTTCCTGTAGAAGCGTAGAGTGCTCTGGCCTCTGAGGACAGGGCTGTACTGATATGGCAGAGTCTCACCGACACTCTCTATATTCTGCGTGGCCTTGGTCAGGAAGCCATGCCGTGTGGACACCTCATTAAAGTCCAGCAGATTGGAGCACCTGTGGTTTCCCACACGAGTGCCATCGGGGCTCAGAGTCAGCTCAAAATTGGACAGTGCACGAGTGGAGACCACAGGGAGCATGCCTGGAGCACATAAATGACAATTAAACTAAAATCAAGCTATAACACTGAAATATGAATGTAAAAAAAAGAAAAATCTTAGAAGCATTACATAATATAAGGTATAGTTCACCCAAAAATAAACAATTTTCAAAAACAATTTTCGTATTATTTATTCACCATTTTTTGCTAATATTTCTGTATATTATTTTTATGTTGAACACAAAAAGGAGATATTTTGAAGAATGTGAATACTCCACTTTTCTATATAACATTTTAGCCATCAAAGCAATAAAAGAAGTTCATATAACTTGTGCACTATTTTCCTAATCTTTTAAAGCTATATATTCAAACTTTATCACCAGTTATGACACAGATTAAAATCTATACTTGCATATTAGTGCAAATGAGATTTGAGAGCTACTGCAGACAGGAATATTTTCATTGAATAATGTCTTAAATTTTGATCTTTTCCTCACACAAAGCTATCATATGGTTTTAGAAGATGAAAAATATGGCGTACAAATCATATGGACTTATTTTAAAGTGTTTTTTATACTGGACAATCCAAAAAACAATATAAAAGAAAATTTTATAGCTTTTCATTCTTGGACAATCTTCAAAAATTTCCCTTTTTGTGTTTCAAAGAAGAAATAAAGTCATATGTGTTGTAAACAACATTAGGGTGAGTAAATGATGATAGAAGTTTTATGTAAATTAATCATTAAATTGCTCATTTTGCATGCAGTAAAGCAAGTTATCGCAGGGTATCTTGGTACTGTAGGAAAAGTTATGGAAAAGTACAGTTGAAAACAGCTTTTGATGAGTCAAGAGGTAATATTAACGCATCTATATTTGTTCTTGCTTGGCCTAGATTTCTGATGTGAAATATAACTTGACATTTTTTCCCAAAATACTTCAAAATACTGCACCCTTTTATTATTTTCATCCCAGAAATCATTTTGATGGAAAACGTTGTAGGCAAATTTGTGACAAGACACTTCATGTTTAGTATCTTTCAGACTTTGATTTAAGCTTTTGAAGAGGGCTGTAATATTTAGTTTTGACAGCAAATAACGCATAAATCCCAAAAGAATACCATTTTTTCCCCCAAGGGGATATATGGGAAGTGTTTCTTTCGGAGGGGCTGAACTAAGCAAACAACCTGGCAGCCAGAGGGGAAATAATTCTCTCACCGTCTATGTGGGGCATGGTGACAGTAAGCTTGATGAGATTGGCATATTCAGAGTCTTCAGCGCCTGTATAACGTAGTTTGGCAGAAAAGGGCTCAGCACCTACTGTGCCCAATTTACGTGGCTGGCACATCCCTGCCCAGGAACATCAAAGACATGAAACATTACTTCAAGCATATTACCACCTACTGACAGTCTAATTCCACATTGCAAATGGTATATTATAACCAGAAGCTCAGGAAGAGCATAATGTTCTTTGGTGCCGCTATACAAAGCAAAGCATTTTTATATGATCCCACTTAATGTGATGGTTTCGGGCTCACCTTCCTCCATGCTAATAGACACAATGGGGCTGCTCAGCTCCAGCCCTTCATCACCGTTAGAATTCACGGCACGGGCCGCGCACTGCACTCTAGAGCCCGCTTGGAAGTAAATGGAGTCTAGGGTGATCATTTTGGAAGACGTAAAGAAGGTATCAAAGTCAGCCTCTCTCATGGGGCTGGTGACGCCATCCGGACCACTGGGGGCGCTGATGAGCCATCGGTAACGAGTCAGTGTGTCGTTGATGCGTTCGCTTATACAGATGGAGCCTGTTTTGTCATAGTCGGGATATTTGGGGTTGCAGGCCTGAATAAGTCAGAGAAATAGACAAGAACAAGAAATAAAATATGATAATGGAGCCATAAGGAAAACACTGCCGTTCAAAAGTTTGAGGTCAGTATGATTTTTTTTTTTTAAAGAAATGTATATATAAAAATGTTTCTTGAGTACCAAAAACAGCATATTAGAATATTTTTTGAAGAATCATGTGACTGACTGAAGACTAGAGTAATGGCTGCTGAAAATTCACCTTTGCCATCAACAAATTTCCAGGAATAAATTACATTTTAAAATATATTAAAATTATTTTTTATATTTAAATTAAAATTATTTAATATATAAAATTATTAAAACAATTATTTTAAAATCATAATAATTTCACAATATTTTTGATCAAATAAATGCAGTCTTGGTGAGCATAAGAGACTTTTACTTTCAAAAACATAAAAAAAAAAAAAAAAAAAAAAAAATCTTACCGACCCCAAACTTTTAAACAGTAGTTAAATATATAATATAATATAATATAATATAATATAATATAATATAATATAATATAATAATCATGATTAATCGCATCCAAAATAAAAGTTTGTGTTAACAGCAATGCATATGCACTCACAAAAATAAATTTGATATATTTGCGGTAGGAAATTTACATAATATCTTCATGGAACATGATTTTTGGCATAAAAGAAAAATCAATAATTTTGACCCTATTGCTACAAATATACCAGTGCAACTTATGACTGGTTTTGTGGTCCAGGGTCACATATAATATAATACATGAATATGGTAATCATTGAATACCATGGTACACATATCTGCGGTAGCAGTCCTTTACTGTAAGGAAAAAATCCACACAACAAGGTTCCGCACACAAGCGACTTCTGTTTAATAATTTATCACAAGGAACAACACAGAGGATTTAAAAGATTAAACATTGTTTGTGCTTCTTGTGCTCTTTCATAAAGTCCTTATGATTTAAGAACTGTGAGGCCTTTTTTATAGCTTAAGATTTGAAAAATCATTATAATCTTATAATCTTTTTCATTCACTTGTACTTCAAGGACCAACTAAAAACTTGATAAAACAACCACATAATTAGCATTAAAAATGCACTGAAACTTAATATATAAATGATGTTGGTCACAAGTAAGTGGGAAAGTTCTGAGAACCTTCTGATTGACAGATATTTACTGACAAACTTACCGTGACACAGACGACAGGGTATCCAGCAGGTGGGTGGGCATTTTCTTTGGTTCTTCTGACATCATCATAGTGTAACAGTGACACAACATGAGGCAGGGAAGGGAATGTGACGTCAGCCATACTGTTGCTCTCCTCAATGTACACTATGGCTTTAGTCATCTGCCAATACAAGAGACACAGATTTTAATTCACATTAATTGTGCATTAAACTTCAAATATGAAATACGTAAAGCAGGGAACATAATGAACATTTCTCACCTGGATTTCAGCAATCATATTCTCGTCTGGTTTCAGGTGGACAGTGAAGGCCTCTCTCATCTCTCTTACGCTATCAAACAGAATCTCCACCTCCACTACATGCTCGATCTCACCCGCTTTAAACTCAACATCTGCACACACAAAATATCTAATTGCATACACTAAAAGATAAACAACATCCTGATATTTCTTCTCCTAAATGCTTCCACACCTGATTGGATTTGTCATTTGCATCCTGAACTCTATATAACCTGATGTAGACAGGAAATGCATGCATGTGGAAGCTGCTTGGAGCCACCTGCCAATCTACAAAGGATAATTAGATGCTGCATATTCAGAATGCAAATGACCCGTTCTGGCCTCTAGAAGCCTTACCGAGGGAGATGGGATGGTAGTCTTCTCCGGATATGGCAGAGCCGTCCTTTGTGTGCACCCTCACCAGGGACACTTTCGAAGCGTCTCCTGTCCTGTGGATGGGGATCTTCACCAACGTCATCTGCCCTGACTCTTTTGGTTCGGTAACACTGAACTTTGTCTCAGCAAACTTGATGATAGGCTCTGACAGTGGAAAATAAATTATTAAAGAAGACAGATGAGAATTGAGAAGTTTTTGTTCATTAAAAGATTCTTAGCTAAAGAGAATCTGTAAGACTGTACTGAAGTTTGACCCAGATTCTAGAAATCTGAAATGTCAGGTATTTACATTTAATATTCATCTAAAGTGCATTTCAAATGAAAACAGCTGTGATGAAAAATGTTTTTGCCTCTTTCTTACTGTCAGTGTTGTCATTGATCTTTATGAGCATTTCGTTCCGATTGCCTATGGATGCTCCATACGGCGAGTCGCTCTTTGCGTTCCCCAGAACCAGCCTCAGTTCCTCCTCCTCCTCATGAATCGAATCATCCGTAAGTTTTAGCACACACGGTTTGTCAGCCTCGCCTAGGGACCAAAACATGGAGACCAAAGTATGAACAAAGAAATCAGCTGTTTCTAGAACTGACATTGTCTTGTGAGATCATGACCTCCTTTTTGGACAAATGTTTTTCACTTGAATGGCAGATATCAAGTAAAGGTAAAGTGTGTCATGTGTTCATTCATTCATTTGTTTGTTCATTCATTCAGTTGTTTGTTCATTCATTCAGTTGTATTCTTCCTATTCCACATACTACCTTACAAAGAGGTTCATCAATTTCATATTACAAAAGCCGCTTTTCCACCATCATGCCAAACAGTTCTCATTGTTTAACTGTTCAATTCCGTGCCAATCCAGCCCAGAGGATAGGCTTTCATTTTCCACTGTGAGTTTACAGATGATATGATTTGTAAATAGCGACCGCGTTATGGAGGATGATCAGATATTTCTTTTAATTTTATCATTAACTTGCATTAACTTTGCTCAAATAGCACTACAGAGAAGCTGATAGCCAGTCAACAGACAAGTGACAAATCCTGAGTGGCGACGTCACTACACACACACAAGTCGTTACCTGGTTGGTTGAATTTTACAGGATGTCCAGGAGACGTGTGTGTCGCGTTCTTTAACGGTCCACCTGGAAACAAATGCCGTGACGCCAAACCCCCTCGTGGAAGAAGAACGCCGTTGTGTTTACAATGGTGACAATGAGCACCTGCCAGGATCAACTAAACGCTGAAGTTTGTAAAGTTCGCAGATACATTGTTGCAGTAGAGTTGCGCAACATTCTTAAATTAATAATTTATTAAATGCACGCTGGTCTGTTATTGTAGGGACATCAACTTCATAATTTCACGCCCCTAAACATGACGCGGAACAAAATGAACTGTGATTGGTTGTGTTACATGTCAGTCAAACGTCCTCTTGGGCGGTCCTTGGCCAATGAAAGCTGCGATAGAGTCCAGACCTTCTGCCGTCAGTCTGAAGGTCTGGCTACGCGAGACTACTACACACATGGACTCATGCTGGTAGAATATAAAATATAACTGGAAATATAATTGGAATCATTCCTTACTGTTCTTACAACCGATCGGCCCAACGGTGGAAAATCGACTAATTGTGCACCTTGCAAAAGTGAAGTATATGATTTTTTTTTAACAGTTTATTTCACTAACCTAATTGTTCGTTCACTAGTTTTTTTGTTTATTCAGTTGTACACCCCCTTACCCCCATTCCACATCCCAACTTACATAAAGGGTCATCAACTGCATATTTTACTTTAGGCAAATAAAAGGTGAAGCATGTGATTTTTTAACGGTTCAATTCTTGTTCGTTCGTTCTGGCAGTTTAGGCCTAAAGGTTAGAGAGTCAGACTGGTAACCCGAAGGTGTTGGAAATGAATGAAGTGCACTTAAGCAAGGCACCTAACCCCCAATCGCTCCCCAAGCGCCACAACAAAATGGCTGCTGACTGCTCCGCGTGTGTGTGTCCACAGTTTGCAGTGTGTTCACATCTCACTACTCCTAATCTGTGTGCACTAACTTGGATGGGTTAAATGCAGAGCACAAATTCTGAGTATGGGTTACCATACTTGGCTTTCACATGTCCCTTTCACTTTTTCACTTTCTTTCATTCATTCATTCAATTGCTTGTTCATTCATTCATTTGTTCATCTTCCATTTGTTTGTACTTCCCTCCAATCCACATCCCAGCTTACGTAAGAGGTTATTTACCAGGCAAGAACGTTACGATGGACACATCAGTGTTGGGTCTTTCATCAAAGTCGGACACCACCTGTGCAGAGCCCTGCCGGGTGTAGCAACGTACAGTGGACTTGTGTCTGATGTCTCCGCTGCGGTGTACCACTGCAGTGATGTGACCTTCACTCTCCTCTGCAGTCATAACAGCCTGTTTAAACTGCACCTTTGGCACTGAAAAAAAGAATATAAAAATCCAGATGGTCTAATAGAACAATTTACCTCTGAATCATGGACAAAAACTAGTAATAAGTGGGTCATTCATTCTCTGGGTGACAGAAAAATACAGTATATGAAACATTATAGGACTTTTCCCACTGTGTTTATCATTGTGTTAAACCCGGCTTTTAACCCTGGGTAGAGGAACGTTTCACACTTTACTCTGCTGTGGAGCAGGCTTAGCACAGCTTTTGCGGTGTTAACTTTGCGTTGCGATGCTAAACATGCAACAATGTGGTTTTAGAATGTTACGGCTAGATGCTTAGCAACAGATGCCCAATCGTATGCCTCATATTCACAGGCGTTAGACAGTCATAGAAACACCACATGTAGCATGAACAATAGTCTTGGGGAAAAATGGCAAATGGTGATGGAAAAAGCATAAACGGGAGTGAAGAAGAGACTGTTTTATTCTTAACTTTATAGTCCACTGATAGTACAGTCGGCAATGTATAATAAGAGGATGCGTGATACTAGAACCTTTATGTAAACTGGTTGCATGCTGTACTTGTTCAATAAAATTGACACAGCAAATATGCAAATAAGGATGTTAACCCAGGGTTTAGGAATCTACAGTGTGAAACCTTAGCTTATGAATACACAGGAATAATTAAGTATGAGCCGCGTAAAATGCGAAACAACATAATCCAGGATTCCGTTTAATCGGGGTTTAGAATGACATAGGGTTAACTATTTCAAGCATGAAAACTCCTTATGTGTGTCTCGGTCACAATTTTGTTAGGAAAAAATACTCACAGTCTGAAATGGAGTCGTTGATAAAGATGGTGACTTTTGCCGGCTCTCCCAGAATTCCATTGGAGGGCATCTGGAGAATAAGCTCAAATCTCTCTGTTCCTTCCAAAACGGGCTGGCCTAGGTCATCCAGGATGGTGACTCGGACCATCTGCATGCTCACACCCGGTGCAAAGTCCACGTTTCTGCTGATTCCCACATAGTCTACCCCCGCTAGCGGATGAACACACAGAAATAAAGCTAAGGTCAGAAAGAGGTCAGACTGGATTTAATGGTAGAAGCACAGGATTCTCACTTTCAATTAATCCTCTCTCAGAGAGACTGCTGTTTTTTTGTTTTTTTTGAAGGATCAATGTACTGTATAGAACTTACAGCTAGGTTTGGGTTGACTGAGCACAGAGGACTTGGATGAACAGAGTTTTTTTTTTATTTCAGCTTTGCAAAGAGCTCATAGCTGCATCTTTGATGCCACACGTCACTTGTTCAAGGACTAAGCCAAAAGAGTCAATAACACTTACTCTCACATTTATGAAAGACCCTGAACTGTCCTGTTCAGCATTTTGCAGTTCCTAAGTTTGCTGGGATGACAGGAACTGGAGATACAAGACTTGAAAAGAATTAAAGATAACTTTTAAAAAATGTTTTTTTTTTTTGTTTTTTGTTTTTTTGTTTTTTAGCATTTATTTTTTTTCTAACATAAGTCAGGATTACTCAACCAAAAAAGACATAATTTAGTTAAATAAAATGAACTCTACCTCTAAGGGCCAGATTTACTAAAAAGGGCAAATTAGCGTGAGACCTCAATCCTATAAAAGTTCAGATGGGAGTGGAAAGTTCTGAGGGTGATTTACTGACAATGCACACGTTAAAGAACACGGATGCAGCCAGATTATTTCCATAATGACCAACGCAGTAAGTCTATCAAGAGCAGCGCAAATTCACAAACAAGCAGAGCCGATGATAATCAGGTGCGTGTGATCTACCAACAACACAGGTGCAAAATGGCTTAAAGGGATAGTTCACCCAAAAATGATTTTGTCATCATTTACTCACCCTCAAGTTGTTCCAAACCTGTATAAATTTTTTTTGTTCTGCTGAATACAAAGGAAGATATTTGGAAGAATGTTTGTACCCAAGCAGATCTCGCCCCCCATTGACTACCATAGTATTTTTTTCCTACTATGGTAGACAACTTCAGGGTGAGTAAATGATGACAAATCATTTTTGGGTGAACTATCCCTTTAAGACATGCTTTTATTTTGGGCCGTTAAATAATGGCACAAATACTAGTAAACAGACTAGTCGCAAACCTTAATAAATCATGTTGCATGATTTATTTATATACTCTCCTTCCATAAATATTGCATCTGAAAGAGAAACTCCTACAAATGCAATATGCAATAAGGTCAGATGCAAAAATAACTGTGTCCACGCCTTTTCATCACAAATTTTTCACTGCATGTCTTATCCTGACAGTAAATCCTGATAGTAGTTTTTTAACGGCAAAAGAGGGTTTGCGTTGGCACAAGCTGTTAACAAATCTGGCACTAAGGCTTTTATATGTAAATGACCTCTGTTATGATTGGCTAACTTTGCTGCATACTGTATGAAATGAGTAACAATGCTGGTTGAGGATAGGAAAAAAGGATGGACTACCAGGAAAATCCAATAGCATCACTCACCTTCGGCAGAAATCGGGTCTGTTTTGCGGGATCTCACAGTGACTGTAGCTTTTTTAGAGAGATCCGTCCCTGTCCTCCACACATGGACTTCAACGTGGCCATCACTCTCATCGACGTGATACTCCTGATTGCCGAAGTAGAACACAGGAGCTGTGGGGCATAAACAGAAAATTTACATTGACAATGAATTTCCATGTGTTACATTCTTTAAATCTGAAAATCATTCAAAACCCAAAAAAAGTTTATTTATTTTATTTAATGCTATTATTTTTCTTAATTTTATTTTGTTGCTATGTTTAGCTATTTATACATATATACCACATTAATATATATACTCCTAGCAAGGCAAAAATGGCCAAATATTTAGTGGTCTGTTAATGTTCTGAACTATTTCAAATTTTTTAATCAAATCACTGGTCAGGAAATCAGCAATAATTGCACAAATACTGTAGATAAATTAACTTAGCACAGAACAGCCTTCCCCAACTTTGCAGACAGCTTTTTACAGGAAGAAGAGTCAGTATTGTTCCACTCAATGTTAATGGCTTCAAACAGTTCATGAGTAGCTGAAAAATGTCTCCTTTTTCGTTTGAGTTTATTGTAAGACCAAATGTTCACTATAGGGTTCAAACATAAGCCTGATGGACTTGTTTTCAATTTAGAGAGGAGCATTGTCTTGTTGAAAAATAACATCTGATCATTCCTCTTTAGATAACAAATTTTCATTTGTGGAAAGCAAGCCATTCTGCAATATTCTCCTGTACTCCAAAGCATTAAATGACTTCTCACAGTGAAGTAGCTCACCAATACCAGCAGCTAAAAAGGCTCCCCACACAATGACACCTCTTCCTCGATGCTTCACTGTGGTAGAGATGCATTATTATTATATTTCTCTCCAGATTTTCAAAGACATTTCATTCCGTCTTTTTTTTTTATTGTTTTATGAGACAGCAGTAGCTTTTTTAATAGTGCATTTGCTTAAATTTTGCTAATTTCCTGACCAATAATTTCTGGTTAAGACAATTAAAAGATTAGAATTGAGCTATTTTGGCCCTTTTTTTTTGTCCAGGAGTGTGTACACATATAAACAAACATGCAAACTGAATACATTATAAACTTATATTATATACTTTATTTACATTTATTGTTATGTACATGTTTATTTATGTTTAATGATTTTTCTTTGTTTTTTCGTCATTGCTTCATTTAGTTATGATTTTGGACAGCTTTAATATTTTTCTTTTATATGAAGGATGAAAATATGTAAGCCTTGTAAACTCAATTAAACAATGTTTAAAAGTTTCACTGTTAATGTTCACAGTTACACAAGTGCAATATAAAACCAATTTAAAAAGTATTTTAGAGCAGAACATAACTTTAAAGTTTTATTCATTACAGAAATTTTAATGAATTTTTCATGACCTTTAAGATTTGTTTAATTTAAATATTTCCAGATATGTATTCCATGACTGCAGGAACTCTGTTGATTGCAGTTATTGAAATTAAACTATATGAACCAACTCTCAAACTCAACCCACCTCCATTTTATTTCGTGGCATACAAGAACATCTTATTATTTGCATTTAATTGTAAAGTTTAAGAAAAACCCTTGAAATAATCATGTACTGAAAAGTAAATCAACCTCCTACCAAGTAATAAAAAGTGTACGATAGCTAAAACCATCTAAAACCACCATCTCAACACCACTGTTCAGAACAGTGGATAAACAGTGGATGCCGGTCTCCATGACAACAAACTGACACCTTGCATCGAGGTTTCTGTTTTTCTCACCCGCGGTGTCTAAGAGCAGAGGTCCCTAGGAGAGGATTCAACAGCTGTCATCTCACATTATCTACAGGAAGCCACTTACAAAGAAATGCCTGTAACCTGTCTATAACCTCTCTGTTCTGAACACACTCTAAACATAAGATCAGGTCACAAATTACAGGGTTTAGAATGGATTCATGGTATACAAGGTATAAATACCCTGAACTAAGTTTTTGTAGATGTTGTTGTATATCTGCAAGAATTAACATACCAAAACACTTTCATTTTCTACCCAGGGCCTAGTGGTTAGTGCAGATGTTTCTGACATACACACCGCCATAGATTTAATACATAGATTCCTCAATAACATCTCCATCAGCCATATTGGAACACTTGAGATCAAGTTGACTGTGTGTCCACAATTATACGCATGTATGGATATCTATATCTGCAATAGACTTCAGCAAATTATTTTCATAGGATTTAGGTTATCAATGTTAGATAATTCTGCGTATGCTAAAAAAAGTATATATTGAGTTAATACATATAAAAACACAAACCAAGACATTCTCACCTGTGAAACATTATCCGTTTCTTTGGGAATTTACATCTCGGCGGTTTTACAACCAGAGACTGGGCAACGTTGTGGCCAGTGTTGGGGGTAACGCATTACAAGTAACTTGAGTTATGTAATCAGATTACTTTTTCCAAGTAACTAGTAAAGTAACATTACTTTTTCAATTTACAACAAAACATCTAAGTTACTTTTTCAAATAAGTAACGCAAGTTACTTTTTCACATTTATTGAGTGACAGCTCTCCTGTCCCCATGTTGAGAGAAATAAAGTGCAGAGGTGTTGTGTGCGCTGAGTGAACATGATGGTTATTGTAGTTCTAGACTAAATGTGAACATGCATTTACGCATCTCACTTGCACGAAAACATTCAGTATTCCTCAAAATGAATAAAAACAGTGAAATGCAATCTCAGAATTTCACGCAAACCTGTAATAAATAAATATATTAAATTACACAAATATACTTTGTATTTAATCTCACTTTATTAACCAATGTCTTTGTCGCTGACCTTTAATGATCTAATTCAACCATACAAATAAGCAAAAATTACTTTAGATTAGATTTAGAAATAAGAGTGTTGAACTTCCTTCTCCTTTATCCTATTCTTCTTTAATTCAGAATGGCAGCACAGCTGAAAGGTTTGTTTGAGCTGTGCCCCCTATACTGTACAGGTGTAAATATGCATTTCCTTCAGCCTGAGGCTTATTCATTTCACTTTACTTTTCACTTTAGGGTCTTAACATTTGCCAAAAATAGAACTATTTTTGTTGTTATTAAAAAACAAACAAGCAAGCCCAGTCCATGTTAGAAAAAGTAACGCAAAAGTAATGTAACGCATTACTTTTCATAAAAAGTAAGCAAGTAACACAATTAATTACTTTTTAAGGGAGTAATGTATGGAGTAAATTTTGTGCCATAATTAAACAAACAAATCCAGCATTTTGCAAAACTCGACTCGCAAACAAACAGAAAGCAATGTGCAAATACAAAGGCCAGTTTGAGCGAAAACACAGAGGAGTAACAAATGTATTGTGTTTTACAAATATAAATAAATATTTCACAAATATATACAAACCATCCTACAAATTGCATATAACCTGTGAACAAATACCAAACCTATAGCATATACATGCATACCTGGCTGTTACGATTGTGAGACACTTGCCTTCTTATGAGATCTCTCGGCTAGATTTTCTCACAAATGTGTGCAAGGCAGATTTTCTCACAAATGCAGTTGAGCAACTTCCTCTTCCAAAACAGCAGATGGCGCTATGCAAGGGGATCAATTTAGCACTAGAGAGCAAACGCAAATCCTGGCAGCAGCAGGTCGCAGCACCACTTCCTGCCAGCGCCACTACACTGTTCTCAGTGGCGTGCAGTGGTGTTTTAAAATAATGAGGCAAGAGTTTTGGAAGAGGAATTTGCTCACCTGCATTTGTGGGAAAATCTGCTTGCACACATTTGTGAGAAAATCTAGCCGAGAGATCTCATAAAAAGGCAAGTGTCTCACAATTGTAACAGCCAGGTATGCATGTATATGCTATAGGTTTGGTATTTGTTCACAGGTTATATGCAATTTGTAGGATGGTTTGTATTTATTTGTGAAATATTTATTTATATTTGTAAAACACAATACTTTGTTTAAAATTTGTTACTCCGTGTTTTCGCTCAAACTGGCCTTTGTATTTGCACATTGCTTTCTGTTTGTTTGCGAGTCGAGTTTTCCCTTTGCAAAGCAGATTGAGTTTGTTTGCAAAATGCTGAATTTGTTTGTTTAATTATGGCACAAAAATCACTCGATAGTAATGCAATATTGTAATGCATTACTTTTAAAAGTAACTCTCCCCAACACTGATTGTGGCACCTTTGAAAACTCAATGATTTTTACTGTGAGTGACGACAGCACTCACATGTTGACTGTTCCAAGATGGAGGATGTGCCGACGTGTCTGGAGTGATCGAATGTGGCATCTACATTTACATATCTATGCGCACCACAGCTACTCTCATGCAGTCGTGAGTCAGTGTTATTGTTAACTAAAACGATAAAAAAAACTTTTCATAATTGAAATAAAGCTGAAATAAAATAAAATATAATTAATATATAAAAAAAACAAACTTATTTTATTTCAGTTAGTTACCAAGGCATCATTTCTAATTTTCATTTAAGTATAGAAGTACTAAAATAAAAATACTAAAACTAAATAAAAATAAAATTAAAAGTTAAATAGAAATATTAAAAAGAACTAATAAAAATGACAAAAACACAAAAACAAGATTACTAAAACTTAATTAAAATTAAAACTAAAAATATAAAAATAAAAGTGGTGACACTTTACAATGAGGTCCCATTTGTTAACTACATAATTTAACATGAAATAACAATAAAAAACATATTTAAACAATTTATTAATCTTAGTTAATGTTAATTTCTACATTTACATTATCAAAAGCAAAAGTGGTCTGTTAATATTATTTAATGAACCTGAACTTACAATGACCAGTTACAAAGATATGAAAATGGACCTTATTGTAAAGTTTTGCCTTAAAAGCCAATTCAAAATATTAATAAACATTATAATAGTATATAAATAATGCTAAAACAGCAGTGACATGAGTTTTGTTCTGGCTCATTTTCCCTTAATAGAAAACATACAAATATCCATCATTTCTGTATGTCAGTGCTTAATTTAATACAATGTAACAATAAGATTATTTTATGTTTATATATTTTACATTTTCTTTTTGGCTATGCAAAAGACGCTAAAGTAATGTGAGTATTTGCAAATGTGTTTCTATTCAGTTGGTTGCTCTGGGTTGTTGCTTTGTGATTTTTCCCTTTTTAAAAATAATTTTATTGTTTGCAATCACAAAGGTTGTAATAAAAAGAATAAAAAGAAAGAATAGCATTCATGGTTAAGATATTTTAAAATGATTCAATTCTTGAAAATGAGGGGAAGCATTAAAAAAGAATTAGCGTGTTGAAATATTCAGAGCCGCAAGAGACGAAGGGTGAAGCTGAAGGTTAAAGCCCCTCAGGGTAAAATCTCACACTGCATTATATTTTGATACACAAACATAAGCTTCAAGCAAACCCATTTCAGGACTTATCACAGCATATTATAAGAACTGTGCTGAATCATCAGAGTGTTATTATACTCAGTAGGGCTAATGAGGAATGATTCATGCACAAAGCAGATGAGTGACGACATTTGCGCCACAGAGAGAAACTTGCACAAGATTCAATTTTATGAAGAAGATACAATTAGACAAAACTGGTAATTAGCAAATCCATATGGAAGTAGGCACATGGGGATAATCCATATGCAGGTGTCCAAACAAACAGTTTGGATTAGACAGACACATTTTCATCTGCACTGTAAGATGCATATTCCAATTATGAAAAATAGCTTGTGTTCTTTCAAAACCTTCATTGTATTTGGCAAATATTGGTGGCTGTCTACCCCGAGATGTCCTGTTTCAATCAAAACCTCAGCACGTCATGTCTATTTCCGGAAGCCTGCTCTCAGGCACGAGTCTGTCAGCGCTTTTTAAAGCTTCAGGTGATAAAAAAAGTCTGTGTGTTCTCCGATTGTGGAAATTCATGTTTGAACTCACTAGCGTGTCTGTCGGTAGCATGGAGTGCAGATGGGTTTATGCAGTTTTGACAGCTTTGTGAAACATCTTTGAGAAAACTAAGTATGAAATGGAGGTGGGAAATATTGAGATTTGTGCAGTATTTAGTTGTATCTGTCAAAAGCTGAAGCTATTTTTAAACTTCAAGGGAGAAATAAGATTAGAAATTACTGTTAACATGGAACTGATTCTGAAAAGAGACATCAAAAGGGTGTTTTTGACAGGTTTGACATTCTTTATGAAATTCTTGCATATTAGCCATAGCTGAACTTATCTGTAGTGAAACCATACTAAATCACAGGTAAACCACGGACTGTTCCTCATTACTGTGGTGAAATCAGTGGAAACTGTTATTTCTATAATGCAAAATATAATGTTTGTTGTGAAAAGGCTAAAGGCTTTTTTAGGAAAAATAACTACTATGGTGATGAGAGAAAAAAAAAAAAATCATCACTCAATCGAATTCAAAAAGGACTATTTTACCACAATAATCTTAAAAATACATAACACGCAATGTTGTGTATTTTTTATTTTAAGTATTAAATTGATTCTCTCACTACCTAACAAAACACATGAATTAGAAATATTTCAGTTTTTGCATGAACACTGACATTGTTTTTAGCTAGAGAAATACTGCTCTGATTAAATAATTTATCAAAAATGTATATATATATATATATATATATAAACATACACGCTTAAAAGTTTGGGGTTGTTAAGATTTTTTTCAAAGGTTTTGTAACAAGTCACCCATGCATTTTTCCCCCATCAAAAATACAGTAAAAACAGTAATATTGTGAAATATTATCACAATTTAAAATAAAATTTAAATAATAGTAATTTATTTTAGAAACATTTCTTATTTTTTATTAATGCTGAAAACAGTTGTGCTGCTTAATAATTTTATGAAAACTTTACATTTTTTAGGATGAATAGAAAGTTCAGAAGGACAGCATTTATTTGAAATAGAAATATTTTGTAACAATGTAAAAATCTTTACTGCCATATTGATCAGTTTAATGTGCCCTTGATGAAAAGTATTCATTTCTTTAAAAGAAAAATTGTACGGACCCCAAACGGTAGTATAAATATACGACCTAAATATATGACTGACCGACAGATAGAGAGATAGGAAGGAAGTTCATAAGGTAGGAAGGAAGGAAGGAAGTTCATAAGGAAAGGAAGGAAGGAAAGAAGAAAGTTCATAAGGAAGGAAGGGAGGAAGTAAGTTCACAAGGAAAGAAGAAAGTTCATAAGAAAGGAAGGAAGGAAGGAAGGAAGTTCACAAGGAAAGAAGAAAGTTCGGAAGGAAGTTCGGAAGGAAGGAAGGAAGGAAGTTCATAAGGAAGGAAGGAAAGAAGGAAGGAAAGAAGAAAGTTCGGAAGGAAGGAGGGAAGGAAGGAGGGAAGTTCATAAGGAAAGAAGAAAGTTCATAAGGAATTTATTTTCTCTTGAACTGTAAAAAATATAAACTATAGTACAACCATGGTAAATTTTCAAAACCAATAAAAAGAATAAATTAACCAACATAAACTACTATAACACATAACAGCATGTGAGCACTGGTCCACTATCCACATCTGAGCATTAAAGTAAGTATTGATTTAGTCTGGAGCTACACAGGTGGTTTACTAATGCAGAGGCAGGCTTTATGCCCCGAGGCTTCAACAGCACTGATTTAGTACTGACAGATTTATGTGAGCAATAATACCTGTGTGTACATTCCACACAATAAATGACAGAACAGGAAACAGCACAAAGCATTTCTTCAGACAGCTGGCTCTCTGACACTGCTGATACTGCTGACTGAGAACACCATTTTTGTTCAGTGTGCGGCAGTTCTTGATGATCTACATGGTTTGGGGTGCATCTTCATGCTGTGTACTGTTTTCTACGTCTGTGAAAGCTAATGCAGGAGGGGGTGATTTAGTGTATGTAATGTGAATATAATGCTCATTGACAGTCACAGTGCATGCTGTGTTGTGTGCTAATATTTGAGTTTCTCTAGACATAAACATTTGCTGTTCTCTGACTATGAACATCTGTCAGACAGACGTGCATGCTGTCAGGCATTAATTTCAAACTACAGACAGGTGTCTCTGTAGATATACTTCCTTCAAACAGATACGTACAAAACATTTTCTCATATTCTCTGCCTCCACCCAGGGCTACACTGTCATACAAACAATGTTGAGCAGAAAGCATCATGTCAAGCACTAATCTCTGGTTCTTGAATGGTCTCAGCCTCAGGCGGCACACGTACAGACCTTTCACAGTACATTCACTGACCGTCTGATGCATGTTGCACACAAAACTATTAAGCAGTACAACTGTTTTCAACACTGATCAGTGTTTCTTGAGCAGCAAATCAGCATATTAGAATGATTTCTGAACGATCATGTGACACTGAAGACTGGAGTAATGATGCTGAAAATTCACAGGGAATGCATTATATTTTAAAATATATAAAATCAAAAACAGTCATTTTAAATCTGTTTATTATCATTAATGTTTTTTTTTTTCTCAGGATTCTTTGATGAATAGAAAGTTTAATAGAAAGTTAAAGGGATAGTTCACCCATACAGCGTAAGCTTTTTAAAGAATACGGAAAGCGGAAGCACGTGCAAGGTGATCATTTGTGTTTATAAAGCATATCCATTTGTATTTTTTAAGAAAATAACCGATTGTTTTGCTAGATAAGACCCTTATTCCTCGTCTGGTATCGTTTAAAGCCCTTTGAAGCTGCACTGAAACTGTAATTTTGACCTTCAACCGTTTGGAGAGACCATTGAAGTCCACTATAAGGAGAATAATCCTGGAATGTTTTCATCAAAAACCTTAATTTTTTTTTCGACTAAAGAAAGAAAGACATGAACATCTTGGATGACATGGGGGTGAGTAAATTATAAGGAAAATTTTATTTGAAAGTGGACTAATCCTTTAAACTACGCCAGAGCGCGTACACACCTCACGCACCGGATGCCGTGCACAAGGCAGTTGGACATAGTGGTGTATTAGAGGTAAAAAAATTATATAAATATTCTTGGGTTCTTTCTGTTTAAGTAGCCAGAATATCCTGCAGTCTGGCTGTTCGACTATTTCCACTAGATGCTGTATTCTTTATCTCTGCAGCAGAACATCTCTTCAGTTTTAATCTGCAGTGTGCTCAGTCGCTGCCGGCCAAACAACACTGAGCTCGGCATCCGGACCTTGTTTGTTTTGATGTTGTTCATTAGCTCTCAGAGAGAGACAGCAGTTTGAAGAGGAACTTCCTAACTCAGTCCACCCGACTCAATGACTTACTGAAAAAGCAACACTATTTTAAAAAACAGCTAAACTACTGTTACACAACTAAAAAAAATTTAGTTTATTCACAAGATTTAGTTATTTCCCAACACTGTTTATCTCATACAGAGGCAGGTTTAAACTAGTTCTCGTTTAGCACACATACACACAACTGAGAGAGAGTAATGAGTTTTGGACTGATTTTTCAGCTGTAGTTTTGACCTTTTTTCCTTGCTCGTTGAGATGTTCTCTCCAGCATTTGGAGATAAAATCATTCCTGCATTGCCTGAGGGAGTCAACCTTTGTCTGTTTACCTGCAAACTCCTGCCACACACACACACACACACACACACACACACACACACACACACACACACACACACACACAAAACACACACTTTCAGTCTATTTCCTCATGGTGTCTGGTCATTTGGGGGAAGGTGTACTGCTTTACTCTGCTGGAGTGATGTTTATCTCTCCATCTGCAGTTATCCACTCCACATAAATCTAAATGACACAGTGAATAGCCTAAATTTCACAGACTTTCTTTATTTTGTTCTGAAACCTTGATAAACAGAAAAATAAAAACAGAAATGATACACAACCTACTTGAGCAGCCCAACTAGGGCCACCAGATCAATAATTCATGCGTAGGTATGTGCGAATGTGTGTTCACAAGAGAAATAGAACTGAGGAGAACAAGATGATACCAATTTAGTATGTAGTATTTCATACAGAATTTCATTATTACTATTCACAGTCAGCACTTCAAGCAGAAAGAATGTAGAAAAACAACCCTCTTCAAACACACACACACAAAGATCTCCACTGTGGCATGTCTGTTTTTCATTGTCCCACGCACAAAGTTAAAAGAAAAAAATGAATTAATTTGAAATTACCACAATGCTAAGCCAATGAAGCTATGCTCTAAAATGAATATAAAATACAAATCATGTACACATACACTGCCGTTATAAAGTTTGCGATCTGTAAGATTATTTTCATGTTTTTGAAAGAAATCTCCTATGTTCACCAAGACATTTATTTGATCAAAAAGACAGTAAAAACATTAATATTGTGAAATATTATTATAACGTAAAAGAACTGTTGTCTATTTTAACATATGTTAAAATGTAATGTATTCCTGTGATGAATTTTCAGCATCATTACTCCAGTCTTCAGTGTCACATGATCCATCAGAAATCATTCTTATATGCTGATTTGCTGCTCAAGAAGCATTTCTTATTATTATCAATGTTGAAAACAGTTGACCTGCTTAATATTTTTTTGTGGAAACCATGATACATTTTTTAAAGATTCTTTGATGAATTTAAAGTTCAAAAGAACAGCATTTATTTGAAATATAAATCTTTTGTAACATTATAAATGTCTTTACAGTCATTTTTGATAAATTTAATCCATCCTTGCAGAATAAAAGTTAATTTTTAAAAATAAATATTATGTGTATACTAGGTAAAATAGTCATTTTACCATTTTAATAGTCATTGAACTATTTCAATTGATACCTTTCATTACAGAATGAAATATAGGGTATATAAATGAACATGTTTGTTGATTTTGGACAATTTGAGTACTGCAATGCAAAGAAGCATACATGTGACACTGCTTTATAATTTGGCCACAATTAGGTACTTTAGTGGGCAGAATAATGTTGCTTCCTACCTTTTGATGCTGTAATAATATGCTTATGATGCTTTAAAATGTTGTATACAGTAAGTTGCTCACTTGGTTCTGAGCCCTCATCTTGAGAGAAATCAAGATATAAACAGGCATATATTGTACACAGAATTGTATCTTTCACATTCGCAGCTCATGTTCTGGATTAAGTAAAGACAATTTATTATTGTTACACTTATCTTATAATAAATGTTTAAAGCCTTTAGGAGCCTTGTAACCTCTATGTTAAGCATAAATAATCACAATACGCTGAAACTATACACTCATTTGCAGCTCTACTCCTGAATTTAAGGAGTGTTTTGCTATTGTATGCTGCTGATTGATGTTTTGGTGGTTTTAGCCCAGATTTACTGATAACAGCCTCAGATAGAGGCAGATAAGATCTAATACCCTTAGGATATTGTACCACAGACAAGAGGATTGCCCCAGAAAAAACTTCAGTAGCCTGAGGTGTACTGTTTGTGTGTGAAAAAGGGAGGATTTAAAAGGAAGATAAAGAGTCAGAAAGACGTGCCAAAACAAAGCGGCATGAACATACTCTAATTACACGGTCCCTTTCTTGAACGCACACACACACACAATTTACGCTTTAATAAACACTATTTGTCAGATATACCGAATGCAGCACGCTCAGCTGAACTCAACTTGATGAAAGCTTTCACCTTCATGTCACATGGGAATTACCACTAATCCACGTTCAGCGTCGAGCAGCACAGGGATTCAGACACACAGCGGTATATACACGTATGTTAATGTATAGTTTCCTAGTCATAGTGAGCCAAAGGATGAACTCTATCCCTTCCAGCTCTCTCCTGAGTGCAATTTCACGCTTTCTGTCTGAGGTGGGCTAAGCCAGCGGCTCCTATTTTCCTCAGCAAACTTTTGAGAGGTGCCATAATAACAGCAAAACAGAGATAAAAGAACAAAAATCTGTTCGCTTTCCACCAAAAAATAATTAATTCTCTTGCTTTGAGGAAAGAAGGCTTTAGAATAACTCAACTTTATCTGTGATTTCAGGCCTCATAACGCTGGAGAGAAAGAGACTCCTGTGCAAACTTCAGCGTTGCCCATTTACATGTGCATTGTGTCTATTCTGGGTTCATCCGCTGGCTGCCGTATGCGCATGAGACACAAAAATTCTGATGCTATACGAGGCTTTGGAGAAAGATAAATTGCTCCTTAAATATCACTGAGTGTTGAACTAACAAATACATATCTGTCTGAGCATGATATGGACAGTGAATAGCTCTAATTTGTATGGTTCACAGACTGAATTGTAAGTCTGTGTCATCCTTTTTATTTTTTTATTAAAAGAAAATATTCTACATTTATTTTTTATTTGTTACTTTTTTGCACTTTTTATTTATACAAAAAGAAGAAAGATATTATGAAGGGAAAAAATGGAACAGGAAATGACGCGCGCAAGACTCAAACTCAAATTTCCCACATGAGCACCACAGCCCCAAGAGCATGTGTGCTGACCACTAAGCCACAGCTCCGACTTATTCAGCCTTTTTATGGCTCAGATGAGAGTTTGTAACTTTCTTTGTCCAGGTCACATGTGTGTGTGTGTGTGTGTGTGTGTGTGTGTGTGTTATATAATATATATATATATATATATATATATATATATATATATATATATATATATATATATATATATATATATATATATATATACACACACAGGTGCTGGTCATATAATTAGAATATCATCAAAAAGTTGATTTATTTCACTAATTCCATTCAAAAAGTGAAACTTGTATATTATATTCATTCATTACACACAGACTGATATATTTCAAATGTTTATTTCTTTTAATTTTGATGATTATAACTGGCAACTAAGGAAAATCCAAAATTCAGTATCTCAGAAAATTAGAATATTGTGAAAAGGTTCAATATTGAAGACACCTGGTGCCACACTCTAATCAGCTAATTAACTCAAAACACCTGCAAAGGCATTTAAATGGTCTCTCAGTCTAGTTCTGTAGGCTGCACAATCATGGGGAAGACTGCTGACTTGACAGTTGTCCAAAAGACGACCATTGACACCTTGCACAAGGAGGGCAAGACACAAAAGGTCATTGCAGAGGCTGGCTGTTCACAGAGCTCTGTGTCCAAGCACATTAATAGAGAGGCGAAGGGAAGGAAAAGATGTGGTAGAAAAAAAGTGTACAAGCAATAGGGATAACCACACCCTGGAGAGGATTGTGAAACAAAACCCATTCAAAAATGTGGGGGAGATTCACAAAGAGTGGACTGCAGCTGGAGTCAGTGCTTCAAGTACCACTACGCACAGACGTATGCAAGACATGGGTTTCAGCTGTCGCATTCCTTGTGTCAAGCCACTCTTGAACAACAGACAGCGTCACGCCTGGGCTAAAGACAAAAAGGACTGGACTGCTGCTGAGTGGTCCAAAGTTATGTTCTCTGATGAAAGTAAATTTTGCATTTCCTTTGGAAATCAGGGTCCCAGAGTCTGGAGGAAGAGAGGAGAGGCACACAATCCACGTTGCTTGAGGTCCAGTGTAAAGTTTCCACAGTCAGTGATGGTTTGGTGTGCCATGTCATCTGCTGGTGTTGGTTCACTGTGTTTTCTGAGGTCCAAGGTCAATGCAGCTGTATACCAGGAAGTTTTAGAGCACTTCATGCTTCCTGCTGCTGACCAACTTTATGGAGATGCAAATTTCATTTTCCAACAGGACTTGGCACCTGCACACAGTGCCAAAGCTACCAGTACCTGGTTTAAGGACCATGGTATCCCTGTTCTTAATTGGCCAGCAAACTCGCCTGACCTTAACCCCATAGAAAATCTATGGGGTATTGTGAAGAGAAGATGCGATATGCCAGACCCAACAATGCAGAAGAGCTGAAGGCCACTATCAGAGCAACCTGGGCTCTTATAACACCTGAGCAGTGCCACAGACTGATCGACTCCATGCCACGCCGCATTGCTGCAGTAATTCAGGCAAAAGGAGCCCCAACTAAGTATTGAGTGCCGTACATGCTCATACTTTTCATGTTCATACTTTTCAGTTGGCCAAGATTTCTAAAAATCCTTTCTTTGTATTGGTCTTAAGTAATATTCTAATTTTCTGAGATACTGAATTTGGGATTTTCCTTAGTTGTCAGTTATAATCATCAAAATTAAAAGAAATAAACATTTGAAATATATCAGTCTGTGTGTAATGAATGAATATAATATACAAGTTTCACTTTTTGAATGGAATTAGTGAAATAAATCAACTTTTTGATGATATTCTAATTATATGACCAGCACCTGTATATATATATATATAAAAAAAAAAAAAAAAAAAAAAAAATCAAACTGTCAATATTAGAATAATTATTTCCTGGAGAGAAAATTTCCTGTTCCTTTACTTTAAATCATACAAAAGCAAACAAGTACTTACCGTCGTCCTGGTCCGGCAGTATGCGGATATGCGCAGTGGGGTATTCTGGCCCCAGACGGCCTCCCACAGGCATACTGAGGGTCACGTTGAAGCTCTCCTCACCCTCATACAGCGAGTCATCAATGATCACCACACGACAGTGCTTCTCTGTCTCGTCCTTATCAAAGCGCAGAATGCTGGCCTGCTCCTCTGGACGGGAGATGTAGTCAGAGTAGGACAGAACAGAAGTGGGGACGGTTCCTGTGGCAGAGCCTGCAGCAGGTACAGAAAAGACACATGCAGGGAATAAATTCAAATGCACATAAAGTGTTTACAGATGCTAGGACGTAGAAGGCACATCTGCAAAGAAATGTTGCAAGTAAGAATCTTTAAAGGGATAGTTTACCAAAAAATGACAATAAAAATGTTCAAATGACTGTCATTCTTTACTCACCCTCGTTTTGAACCCATTTTATTTATTTTTTTAACGGGACAAAAAAGTAGAATTACACAAAAATGAATGTTGTTTTTTTTAAATGAATGACACTGACAAAACCATTTCAACACATAAGAAAAGTCTATAGACAAGCTTAGAAGGACAGGAAGCTTCCTGAAAATTGTACTGAATAATGACTAATATTTAGTCTGTTTCTTGCAAAAAGCTATTGCATAAATTCAGAAGGCTCTCCGTCCGTCCATCCATTTATCCATCCGTCCGTCCGTCCGTCCATCCGTCCGTCCGTCCATCCATCCATCCATCCATCCATCCATCCATCCATCCTCTTTGAAAAGTACTTACTTTTGTGTTCCACAGACAAAACAGGACAAAATCTTTATTTTAGGTTGAACTATATCACTTCAACAAATTTTGAAAACAAGAATGGTTTCTGTTCAGGTGAAGTGTTACGAATAATACATTATTTACAGTACTTGTATACCCCCTGAGATTTTGAATAATACTAAGCATTCAATAAATGCAATGAATTTCTCAACATCAAGTTTTTGGCATAAAAAATTAAAATGAAATGGACTGTAAAATTAAATATATATTATATATATATATATATATATATATATATATATATATATATATATATATATAATATTTTATATTAATTTATATAAGATCTTGTAGAGGCTATTTTAATCATTTAATTTATAATTAAAATGTTATAATTTTTTATTTAATTTGCATTGAATTTCTATTGCAGTTTCACAAACTACCTGCAGTTCCACCACTAACAAAAGGCATTACATGAAAATAAATAACTTGTAAAATTAGTATTTGTACATAAAATTTGCACATTTACATAATTCTTTATTTTACACAGTTAAGCTCCAGTTTAGTTTTTGTGCAAAAAAAAAATTTTTAGTAGAAGTTAATACTTTTGGCCATCATAATCTACCATTCTACTAAATATTAAGACTGTCTGTATAAAAATGAGAGCATACATAATGTTTACATGCTGTGTATTGCACCTTGCTGGGTGTGACAGACCACCATCAGTTCCTCACGGACATCTCCACTCCTGTGCACCGGGATCAGGAGTTCTCCGATATCTTCTTCCACAGCAAAGCTGGCCTGAGGAAAGAACACCGTTGACTCTGTCAAAGGGAAAAGAAGATATGGCTCAGTATTAGGACTGCTGTTCTGTTATATCAGTCACAGAGGGATTTAGCAGCTCCCTGTCAGAAAGACTATTACCGCAGGGCTTTAAAACACCACAGGCGGTGGATTGATTCTTCAATATATAATTATTTCAAATCATACGGCTCTATACTGGGCGTGTATTGCACATTTATCTTGCACAAAAGGCAAAAACACATTTTGTATGAGAAAATAGATTTTTCTATATTGAGCGCTTCATATTAGGTTTTTAGTGGCCTTTGGACTACGCGGCATCGATATCTGTACATACTGGCTGTGTATTGCATTGTGTTGCAGTGTAAACCCTCTGACTGAGTGGGAGCTTGTTCAGGTATTGCTATTTTCAAATACCGTAGGTCAGGATTGAGTCAACATCTAAACAGATTTTTATAGCACACTGAACTGATGGAGGAAAAAAAAAAAAAACCTCTAGCCAGAGATGGAAAATCTATAAAATAGACAAAACTAGTGAAAGCCTGGTGGTGTTTTTGAAGCAGAGGCGCACAGGGACCAATAAGAGAAAAAAAAAAAAGATCCCTCTTTGCATGGCCTCTCTTGCCCCGGATCCTTCTATACAATTATACATGATCCTTTGCAAACATCTCCAATCATCCAGTCTGCAAGTGGTCATTTGGCACAGAGGGGGAGTGGAGGTAAAGAAATAGAGCAACTAGCTGTTCAAGTAATCGGTAAACAGTGACATCTTTGAAATATAAAATGTACATTCAAAAAATAGGCCTACAGTACAATTTGTTGTCCCAGGATATTTTAAAAATATTATATTCACAAATGTTGTGTGTTAAAATTAACTCAGTTGGCTAGTTTTGAACAAATCAAATGTTTACATTTTTTCCATAAATTATAGCATTGATGCTCACCCCTGTTACTCAAGTTATTATTAAAAAAAATAAATAAATAAATAAATAATAATATTTCTTTAATTTATAGGAAATATGAGCTAACTATATTTGGTCTAAAATTAGCTAGCCCATACTGAATTACAACTTAATTTAGGCTAAATTTGCAACCCTGTTACTTGCTACTCTGTTACAAATTCTGACATATTTTTTCAAATATTTGTTTTTTAATTTTGTATCAATAAATAATTTAATATTGTAAAGAATTTAATCTGTATTTATGGATGTTAGCATGATAATAGTGTTGCAAAAGATTCAAACCTCTTTGAAAATGAATTGAAAATAAAACCGCTCATATAAACTGCTCAGTTTGATCCTATGTTTGACAGGTTTTTCAGAAAATGTCAATCTTCTATTCTCCCCATTTGTTTAAAATGAAAAAAAGAGAGAAAGCAATTACTATATTTAGTAACAGTTTATCCACCCCAGATTTTTTCAGTCACATGACATTTGCAAGAGACTGTGAATTTCAGAACAAAATATCCTCTGCAAAACCAAAACATTGTGCAATGTTCAGTCTCTGAGTTTTGTGTAGACTGAGTGACTGCTCTGCTGATAAAAGAATGAATCTTACAGCCCTCAAGACTCAAACGTTGGCTCTGAGAAAAGAATAACAATGAGGCGAATGTATGTAGCCTCTCAGGTATAAGACGTATTGAGAGAGACTGTGTCTTACCCTCACACAGGAAACTCTCATGCGTCAGGGGCCAAAATAATGACCTTGTTTTGTAAGGAACAAAAACAAGACCGATTAGAAAGTAAAATCCTGTGCATTTATATTCAGCTCTTGGTCGAGTCCTCTGCAGAGAGGCGGTCTAATTACTTTTGATTGACAGAATAGCATGGTATAGATGGGATTTATATTAATTATATACATGTCAATCATAACAGATTATTTATAAAAAAGAATTGCAGTACTTTTCTATATTCACTTCCAATGAACTCAGAAATATACACTGCATTAGGTAAACAAACATACAGGATAATTACATCGGGGAAAAAGCCTCTTAAACCTATTTTTTTTTTAAATGTGTTGTTTTCCAATAATAAATATTAAATGCCCTTAAACAAGATAAATCTACTTGAGAAGCAAAATTGCATAAGACAAAATATTTTTCAGAAAATTTCCTTCCTTCTTCCGTCCTTCCTTCCGTCCTTCCTTCCTTACGAACTTCCTTCCGTCCTTCCTTCCTTACGAACTTCCTTCCTTCCTTCCTTCCTTCCTTCCGAACTTCCTTACGAACTTCCTTACGAACTTCCTTACGAACTTCCTTCCTCCCTTACGAACTTCATTCCTTCCTTACGAACTTCATTCCTTCATTCCTTACGAACTTCATTCCTTCCTTCCTTCCTTCCTTACGAACTTCATTCCTTCCTTCCTTCCTTCCTTCCTTACGAACTTCATTCCTTCCTTCCTTCCTTACGAACTTCATTCCTTCCTTCCTTCCTTACGAACTTCCTTACGAACTTCATTCCTTCCTTCCTTACGAACTTCATTCCTTCCTTCCTTACGAACTTCATTCCTTCCTTACGAACTTCCTTACGAACTTAATTCAAGATATATTATTTAAAATAAATGCCTAATTATCCTATGCAGTTTTGCTTCAAGAAAATGTATCTTGTTTTAATGATGTAGAGTTTTAATAATGATTTTTTGCAGTGTAGATTGTTTGACCTTTTCAAGTCACATGATCTTCAAAATGAAGTATTTCAGTGTGTTCCAGCAGGAAAAGGTGAAGTCATTTAAACTTTCATTAAAACCTTTTTCAACATAAGACATTAAAAACAGAAAGCAAAGTTCAAGCAAGCATCTTTAAAATGCTTTTCTAGCCTCTCCTCTTTCTTAATTGCTCTTTACGCTAATGAGCAGTGAAAGGTTCTGGCTGTAAAGCAGGAAGCTTGTCACATCACAGCCATTCAAGTCACAGATGTGACTCCAGATGCAGGCTTTTGTCTGAGCCTGCGGGTCGGTGTAAGCCATCATGTGTGAACGACTCTGTGGCAACTGGGTCAGACAGGTCTCCGAAGGCCCTTGTCGGAAGAAAACCACCTCCCACTTGCATTCAAATATTAATGCCTGACCTCACACTGCCACACACGCATAAAAGCTAAAAGGATAATTAACCTGAAAGGAAAAAAACTGCACGTGGAGCAACAGGACCGCAGCGTGCCGACCGCCCCATCCTCCCCTCCCTCTCGCCATTAGAAAGAGCAGCCAGACTCCGTCACGTTAAGCCTCCCATGGGGCACCAGCCTCAGCAAACAAACCCCACCGTAAGACTGATAATTAGCTCACTGGGGAAGCAGCGGAGTTTTCTTTCTTTTTTTCTAAGGAGAAATAACTTCTGCAAAGATAGCAAGGCTTAAGTAACATTCAGATGGAAACTATCGCAGCGTTTGGGATTATAGATGAAAATTTTAATTATCCAGGGACCCCGAGGAGGCGATAAAGACAAAAACTCACAGAATAAAATAACGTGAGCCTCCGGTTATTTGCACTGCACATCTAAATACGCCCATAATTGTGAGAATATGAGATGATGTCGTGATGATGAACAGGCAAATAATTCAGCCACGGCTCTCAGACAGTGTGAGACGAACGTGGTTTGATCAACAGACTGACAAAGCCATATTTTGTAAGAGCTGCTTGGAGATATATATTTAAAAAACTTGTTGTGTGAAAAGTGTTTCTGATGACAGGTTTATCCACGGCTGTCTCATTATGCCTTTCTGTTGTTATTATGCTGCCTCTCTGTTTAGGTCCTCGCAGACTAAAGTGCAGCGCCTCCTCTGAAACGACCCCTTGAAAACTGTGCAACTAACTTTCAAATGCGAATTTAATTACAGAGGGAGCCAGTGCAGACCTGTCAAGCCTTTCTCAAACACCCGTTGTCAATTTACATTTATCGACGAGACGCTTTCAAAACAAAACGTAGAGCTGTGCGGTGAATTCGAGATGAAAAGAAGGGCCGCCAATATGCGGGGGTGGGCGGTGCGCTGAAAGCTCGCAGGTAGGAAGAGATATCAAATGCTATAATAATTGAGGTCCACTGAAAGAGAAAAAAAGCATCTGCAATATGGAGATAAGGCCTGTGTTTTTATCTGCAACATTGAAAATGAAAAAAATAAAATAGCCTGGGATGTTTTTAGTATCTTTTTTTTGTGTTTTTTTCTGGTCTCTTGTACATCCTGCCTGCTTCTGACTCACTTACATCTTCACTAGATATAATGGGGGTTCAGTATATTGAGCAGCTGAAGCGGAGATGTTTGGATATTTTTGAAAAGTTAAATGTGTCTGATTAAAAAGGATTGATCTCATATAATCATTACATATATGTTTGTGTCTGAAAAGATAAAATGTAATATACACTATTATTAAAGAGTTTGGGGTCAGTAAGATTTTTTTTTACATTTTTTTGAAAGTCTTTTATGCTCACAAAGGCTGCATTTATTTGGTCAAGCATACAGTAAAATAGTAGCATTGTGAAATATTACAATTTAAAATAAATGTTTTCTATTGTAATGTATTTTAAAATGAAATTGATTCCTATGATGGCAAAGCTGAATTTTCAGCATCATTACTCCAGTCTTCAGTGTCACATGATCCTTCAAAAATCATTCTAATATGCTGATTGGGTGCTCAACAAACTCGATGAATAGAAAGTTAAAAAATATAGTGTTTGTTTGAAACAGAAATCTAATAGTATAAATGTTCAGAAAAAAATCTTACAGACCCCAAACAACAGTAGTGTAATTCAGATAATACAGGTAAGTACTGGTCTGCATCAACCAGCATTTTTCCAATTATAAAATACTTATATCCCAGCTTAATATGCAAGGACAACCATAACTAAGCCATTTTCAAGTTTACACCTGACTTAACCAAAAAAAAAAGAAAAAAAAAAAAAAAAAGGTATAAACACTGTAGCACTTTCAAAATATTGCTGTTTTGTTTGATCAGCTGGACAACAGTAGCATATTGACTCAACCAATGATATGAGTTTATAATAGTTATTTATTCACAATATTATCAAATAAATGAAGCCTTTGTGAGCACAAGACACTTCTTACAGACATCAAACTTTTAAATGGTGGTTATATATCACCTTTAGCTAATGCACATGGTTTTTTTTAAATCACATAATTGAAGGGAAAGCTTTGCCCTTTGCTTACATTGTAGCAACAACATAAAACATAATTGGAACTGTTAAAACGCAACTACAAATAAGACATACTCATAAGTTGTGATCCACAAACAACACAACGTAAGAACTGCTCCATTTCAGGAGAAGCTTTTGTGCATAGCCTACATTGTACCCTCTTAGGTTCTGGAAGCATTTTTTGTGCATTCCGTGGGCGGGGATTATTTAAATGAGTAACATTTTGACTTCACAAAACCCAGAAAAAATGTGTTGTAGTCCAAACGAGTCATTCGTTGTAGTTCTTAGAAAGTGGATTCCGTTAAATAAAATATCTCCCTTTGGTAGTGGACATTGAGCTTTGTAACCTTTTTTTTTTAATCAAACAGCAACATTACTCACTAACTAATAGTGAAAAAGCATAATAGGACTTTAAAAATGTTTTCACTGTTTCGTGTTTATCAGAATATGTTTGATCAACTTCTGTTGGACTTACCATCACCTGGATCCACAATTTCAACTGTGGCTATTGCTGGCGACTCCAAAACACTCATCACCGGCTCAGTCAGGACAATCTGGAACATCTCGGACTGCTCGTATTTCCCATCAGAGAGAACCCTCACTCTCCATGTGGCTGTGGTCTGGCCGGGGTTAAACTGTACCTGCTTTTGAGATTTCCCCAGGAAATCCTTCTCCTTCTCTGCACTGCCATCCAGAGTACCAATCCCTTAAAACAGCACAAATACAACAATTTTGACAAACTTTTCCTGACTTCATATCTCCAGCCTCCAGATGTGTCACAACTCATGACTTTGAGAATGATCTATTTAAAGAAGCTTATTATGAAATTCATACGCTCGGATTAGCTAAGGTCTGCATTTCCCAGACTTATAAAGATCGCTCACATCAGCGCAAGAGTCTAAGCATTATCGATGCCATTCAGAAAGAGATGCACCATGTATAGAAGTTAAAAAGCCCCAGGCCTGTAAGTGTTTAATGCTTCGAGGCTAAGATGTAGGAATAAAATCAGGGAACATGTTGAACTAAAGTACAGCATGTACACTTAACTTCCTCTCTACTGTAACATAGGTACGAAGCTGTGATGGGATTCCCACACAGTGGGAAAACCTGAAGTGAACCTGCCCGGAAGCGTTTGATCTCTGATACATCAAGCAGAGACACTGTCAGGGATCCGTCTGCCAGAACCTCCCTAACAGATGTGAGGAATTAAATCACCAAAGTCTTTCAGATCAATGCTGGATGATTGCTGCTCTTCAATCCATAACACTTAAGCTACTACATGACAAGAAAAGCAAAATTGTAGAAAAAAAAAAAAACTGTAGATTTAGGGATCTAATTATAAATAGTTTTTTTTTTTTATTGACCCACTAGAAACATGACAAGCATAAAAAAAATAAAATAAAATGTACATGCTTACAGTTTAACGCATTTTCCTTTTTTTCACATTGTCATTTTAAATGTTATTTTGGTCAGCTAAAATTAAATGCCATTTTATTATGAGTAAATTCGACTCAAATTTATGAATTTGCCATGCCAATAACGGAATAATGACTACATCCAAAAGTATAACTACAACAAAAAGCTGTGAAAAATTACCACTGACTGGAGCATTTATTGATGCATAGACAGAGTTGAAACACTATTCTACCATATTTAGTGCAGAAATTATGGCTGATATTGTGTTCCTTAAGAACTGGAATTGTTTCTGGGCAACCATCCTTTTAAAGGATTAGTTCACTTTAAAATGAAAATTACCCCAAGATTTACTCAACCCTTAAGTATATATGACTTTCTTCTTTCTGATGAACACAATCAGAGTTATATTAATAAATATCCTGATGCATCCAAGATTTATAATGGCAGTGAATGGGACCAGCGAGTATGAAGCTCAAGAAAGTACATCCAACGGTCATAAATGTACTCCACACGGCTCCGGGGGGTTAACAAAGGCCTTCTGAAGCGAAGCAATGCGTTTGTTCAAGAAAAATATCCATATTTAATAAGTTATAAAGTAAAAGTAAAATATCTAGCTTCCGCCAGACCACTTTCAGTATTCAACTTACGAAAAAAGCGTAACAGCCAGTAAGTTGAATACGGAAGGCATAGGATGTAGTGTAAGCGTTTTGAACTGCGAGCAGCATTACACTTTCTTTGTAAGTTGAATATGGAAGGCGGTCTGGCAGAAGCTAGATATTGTACTCTATAACTTGTTAAATATGGATTTTTTTCTTGAACAAACGCATTGCTTCGCTTCAGAAGGCCTTTTTTAACCTCCCGGAGCCGTGTGGAGTATGTTTATGATGGATGGAGGCACTTTCTTCAGCTTCATACTTGTTGGTCACGTTCACTGCCATTTAAAGGTCTTTTTAGCTGCAGCATTCAGCTGCTACTTCAGAAAAAATGTGAAAAAAAAAAATCTTCCGAGAAAACACAGAGCACAGAAAGACAGAAATTGATTGAAAGATATAAGGCGAATACAATAAAAAGAGAATGAGAGAGAGTTCACTTTCAATTCCATTTCTCTAACAACAGGGGGGCCCATTCTAACCACAACAAGCAGCATAGGACGCCAACCACAGTGAGACGTGAGGAAAAAGAGAGAAAAGGACAGAGGCAGGCGGGTGTGAAAAAGTAGAAAGCTTTGTTGGGGGGTGGGGGGGTGATGCTTGGCAGAGATCGGAGCTCCAGGCTCCAAAGAGCACAGAGGCAGATGAAACATGATCTCAAACACTCTTCACTGGTTGCAACACTATCACAATTTTGCTGTTATAAGGATGGTTCATCCGAAAATGAAATTTGGACATCATTTTTTCCTCGCTGTGTTTTGTTTACACAGTGATTTGAAGCAATCATTCTTGCTGTCCAATTCAAAAGAATTGTGTTGAGTTTTATTTAATTATATACTGTACATTGCCTTTCAAAAGTTTGGGGTGGATATGATTTTTTGAAAAAAAGTCTCTTATACAGTGAAAAGTTAAATATTGTGAACTATTACAACTATTACAATTTAAAATAACTGTTTTCTATTGTATATATATATATATATTTATTATTGCCAAAAGTGTTGGGACATCCCTCCAAATCATTGAATTCAGGTGTTCCAATCACTTCCATGGCCACAGGTGTATAAAATCAAGCACCTAGGCATGCAGACTGCTTCTACAAACATTTGTGAAAGAATGGGTTGCTCCCAGGAGCTCAGTGAATTCAAGCTTGGTACCGTGATAGGTTGCCACCTGTGCAATTCATGAAATTTCCTCACTACTAAATATTCCACGGTCAACTGTTAGTGGAAACATTTTAATCTTTTGTAACAATTTATCAATGTCTTTCCTGTCAATTTTGACCAATTTAATGCATCCTTGCTAAATAAAAGTATTAATTTAAAAAAAAAAAAAAAAAAATTGTTACCCCAAACTTTTGAATGGTAGTGTATATTCAAATTGGAGTGTCTATTTACACTAAATGTGCAAAGAGTGTCCCTTGTTGGCAAATGCTATTTACACTAGCTCCGCCCACCAATGTCTGGTTGGGCCACTCAAGTTTAAAAAAAAAAAAAAAAAATGCGCAGAATTCAACATTTTTAATGGCGCAGCAGTAGCGAGTAAGGCTCGTAGATGTGGCTTTTAATGCGGGTTTGAATCCACCTTTTGACAAGCTTGCATTTATTTTCAATAAAAATGAAAATAACATTTGAATTTGGATGTACTTTGCAGGCTTGCGGCCGTTAAAAAATGTATGTTCTATATAGTATGAATGTGTGTAGTATGAATGTAATCCAGACGTAATACATCCACCATGTTGTTATTATCATGTGACCTACAGTACCAGCGTCAGTTGCGTCGCTTCACCTCCATTCATAAATCCTCTGTTTTTTGCATACTATAGGCCTACAGTAGGGAAGTATTCAATTTTGGATGCAGCTTAGGTCTAGAGATGTGTTTTCTTAAAAGTTAAACTACTTTTAACCTTTTCATGCACTGTAAAAGACACAAACGCAATGTCTGGAGTCAGTCCAGCACATTGAGAAAAAAAAAAAAAAATCAGCAGCTGATGGAATGCAAAAACGTGCTCTGTGAGAAGGGCCCCTCAGAGTATAGTGATGTTATCCATAACAGGAATAATAAGAAAATCAGGAATGAGTGGACTGATTAAGGTCAGAGAGGAGACAGCTTGATCACTCATTTTCATTTACCTGCACAGAACCTCATTATTTATACCCCATATCCATCTTTTCTATCTGCTTCCTTCCTTCTCATCTCTCTTGTTGCCTTCTGCTCTCCACTTTCACATTACATCTTTTCAACCTCAACATCCCTCAAAGCCAACACACACAAACCACAAATCCAAAGCAGCGTGAACAAAGACCCTTGGTTTCATGAATACTGACCACATGTGGGGCTGTGCTGAGCACAGAGCAGGGCAAGATAAGCAGGTGTACGCTAAAAAAAAAAAAAATTGTTCAGACTGTTCTACGGATGTCAGAGAGAGCGAGGGCTTTCATCTCAGACACAAAGAAGCCAAAAGCACTTAGAAAAACATCTCTAACAGCTTCCCGTTGATAAGCTTAAGTAATAACAGCTCTCACTGTGAACACAGACGCTACTGAATGCTAATGATTCACTGTTGTACTGGTGACTTCTTGTCAAATTTAATCAATTCTGGATAATGGTTTGTTTTTGCGGCAAAAATAGGTGGAGAATGGAAAATATATGAAATAAAGCATTTTGATGGCAGATAAATCGAATAAAGAATGATCCAGTGCTCTGATACTCACCAACAAAAGACGTTTCACCCAGAAAACCTCGACGTCTGAGGATCACCTCGAGAACTTTATCCTGCTCATCCACCACATATTTCGGCTTCTCCAGAGAAATCCAAGCCCAGTTCAGACGAAACTGCTGGTTCTTCAATTTGTTCCCTCCTAAAAATAACAGACAAAATGTGTACGACGGGGCACTATTATTGGCAGTTGAAAGCATTATTAAATGAACAGAGTGCTGCAGTAATGACGTAATTTCGTAGGCCAACTCAAAAGTTACCATTACACTGGTTCCCTTGAAAAATATGAATAGGATTTTTCCAATGGCTTTTGGATTATTGTAGGAAATAAGCTCTGTGACTAACAAAAGTTTATGAATCTTACACATTTGCTCATCATGATAATCTTCACAAATTAACAAAACTATTATGAATTTTGAAGCCTAAATACAATTGCCAAAAGTAAACGTAGAATATAAACTAACTACACCATGGTCACGTGACTTCAACGTCACCACTGACAACTCTTTCAATCATTTAAATGCTAGAAATTGAAAAGTTTGAGCATGATTATAAACACAATTAGGCTGTAATAGCATACTAATGAGTAGATGAGTTATGGTGTTTACTGTCACAGACAATAATCACATTTAGTTATCTTAAAATATAATGAATGGTGTATTGCTGACTTATTTTATGTTGCTGAATAAAACGTGAACATTTCTTAAGCTTGTGGTAACCACAGACCACATTTCAGGAATTTACCAAGTACCAATTTAAAAAAACCTATTGATTTTGCAACAGCAGAACTCAAAGTTAAAAAAATGGATTTTAGGACTAATTCCTGCAGACCTCTGTGAAATATTTTTGTAAATACTTAAAAATAAATTATTAGTCCAGGTGGAGACATGTAATACTTTAGGTCGTAACAAATCTGTGGAAATCTGCAGAGCTTTTGATTGGAGTTCTGTGTGCACGTTCCTACGAATACATTATGAATATGACCCTCATAATGGACTCAGAAGGGATTAATTAGAGATCATTATTCAAACATAATGTGCACACAACCAGTTGTGTTTACTTAAGGGGTTCATGTTAAATAACTCTCTCATATGCTACATCTTGCATGTAAACCGTTTGGGAAAACCTACTTCATCAGGTTTTATAGCATAAAAACAGCCCAATATACAGGACCCATGTAGCATACTCTTATTTTAAACAGAAAATGAAAATTTTGATATTCTGATCACCCACAATGTCTCTACACTCAGGTACATGCCCCAGATTGCCTTAGCAACTGTCTTTTACCCATGCAAACTAAAAATAATGGCTTGTTTATAGAGAAAAAGAATGTAGTTCAGTGCAGAACAGACATAATGTAATATTTATATCTTGTGCATGCTGACTTCGCACTTTACATGCTTGGTTTTACAATTCTTGTTGTATCTCGCATTAATTGTATCATCCAGCTGTAACTCAATCACAATCATCATTTAGTTTAAGCACAAACTGATCCCAAGATACTTGGATGATGATTACCATGGTACCCTCGATCCCAGTCACTTCCCGAGGCAGTCTGCACCTCTAATATATTAAAAATGAGTGAATACCCAAGAACAAAGAGTTTAGACTTCATGTATTACGAAGCCTAGGATTAAGTCAGTGTCAAAGGCAAAAGTCTGTGTGAATTTATCACATTTAGTGCCCACATACCTAATCTATATTTACATCATGTATCGGAGTTTGCACGCATATTGATAATTCGCTTCACGTGCACAGAAAACATCAGAGACAAATTCCCAATTTCTCAACGAGCTAGACCATGTATATTCATGACTTTTCAATGCTTGTTTCACTTGATTTCCTCGAGCTAACCCCGGGCTCCTAATATCTCACTCTCTAACCTTGCCCGAGAGATGTCATGACTGGAAAAATTGACATGTTGGTAATGCTGTATTTCTAACTCTGTATTAATCTGTAATGATGTACGGTTGCTAGGTGATAACTGTTAGGCAGATGATATACAGCATATACAAATTCAGAATGCAGGAAAATAAACCATTTCACACGTTGAAGTGATTATATTTGACATTTCATGAAGATTAGCAGTGTAAGCCCTTATGGTTCATTCGTTGAATTAGCATAGTGGTCAACATAATTAGGAGTCAAGGGTCTAGGATTTATCTATTCATATTTCAACTCCATATATAGATGTGGATTTCAGGTTAATTGTAAAAGGAAGCTGTAATAAATATACATATAATTTAAAAATAAATATTTAAATAAAAATAACTATAAATTAAAAAAAAAATTATATTTTATATATATATATATATATATATATATATATATATATATATATATATATATATATAAATAAATAAATAAATATATATATATATATATATATATATAAGCTACATCCGTTAAAACAAAGATTCTAATAATCAATCACATATTAACAAGTGACAATGTTTGATACATTTTTGTATTATACCACTGTGAGTGTATATAAGTAGGCAAAAAGCATTGCTCCCATCATTTCTGCAGTCAATGCAGACAGAGGTATTAATGCAGTGCATTATCCGAGCAGCAATGACACTTTCTTTCATCTTGTCATCTTCTATCAGTTTAGGGAAGAAGTGATTGATAGGGTGTGTCTGCAAAGACCATTTGCAAGTAAAGAAAAAGGTCTCAGCTCAAGGACTCCACTATTCTGTGTGTTTAGTGTGTTCATTCAGGTCATTGAGCTGAGCACACACACACACAGCACCGTCAGTTGCTAGAAAGATAAACAAAACCAAATGGATTTTTACATCTTCTAAAGAAAATGTGAGCGAGGTTTGCCTGTGAAAAACATGCCACAATGCTAGCTGTAATGCTAATTGCTATTGTTAACTCCTCTTTCAATTTTAAGGATTCAAAAGATGTTGTCAATCATAAAACCAACACAAAGTATTGTCAGCAAAAATATCAGTATCACAGGATTTAAATAAGTATCACAGTATGTAAATGTCATCCATGTCTGTAGCATAAATACTTGGGGTTTTGAAAAACATTAACTAAGTATAAGAAATAGATTCTTGCCTTAGTAGAAGCCACTGAAAAGACGAATGAAGACAACAAAACAAGTTAGAAGAAAAGAGAAAACAAGCCATTTAGTCATAAAAGGATAGCATCACACATGTGAATATAAAATTTGTTTGTATTTGTTTTGTTCAGTTGTCAAGCTGAACAATAACATGCTCTCATTAGCTTTGCCTCTGAAAAACCAACAGACAGTTGCTTTGAAGCCCAGTGGATTTGTCCAAACCCTGATACTGACAGTTTCCATGAAGCTTCTCACACAAAAAGCCCCTAATGACTTTATTAAACAGTAGTGTTTCAAAGCCGGATAGCTCAGACAGTGTTTCCTAGAAAGACATGACAGCACAACAGCTGACATTCACTCAGAATAGCTCATTAAAAGCTAATCAGTGTCTAGTGCATGAGAAGCTTTACTCTATCGAGAAACTTTGAAGAACTTCTTAACAACATCTAAAAATAGAGCTCACAAATAATTCATCAGATACACTCTCAATCCTCCCGAGAGACTGGATAAAGCCTGACAGAAGTCAAATGGAGATGACCCCTGAGGGTATTTACAAACTGCTATAGTGATTCATAAAGGTCTTATATTAACAGGGCTGGAAAATAAATCTTAACATGAGAATGAATGAAAAGAGTAGAGAAGAGTATTATGTGCTTTAAAGCACAATTTCTTTTTATTAACGCTACGCCAAAAGCATCAACATCAACACAAATCCTCAGGAGCTCCACACTCCCAAAACTTAGTTAAACACAAGTCATATAAGTGCTACTTTGAGGCCTGTTTATCAAAGCTGTTCTTATCTGTTGCACTAACTAATATTTCCTGATTTCCTAACCTTTAGTTTACGGAATTAATCTGGTGACAACTAAATTAGAAGTGGAGAAATCTAAAAAGAATATGACTGTTTCAAATAATACAAGATATGTGCTAGTCAAAACGTACGTTGTGAATACGCTTTTTCCGTAACATACACTACGTTCAATAGTCTCTTATGCTCACCAAGACTGCATTTATTTGATCAAAATACAGTAAAAACAGTAATATTGTGAAATATTATCATGATAATTTTTCTATTTTAATACATTTTAAAATGTAATTTATTCCTGTGATATAAAGCTGAATTTTCAGCATCATCTTCAGTGTCACATGATCTTTCAGAAATCATATGCTGATTTGCTGCTTTAGAAAAATTTCTTCTTACTATCAATGCTGAAAACAGTTGTGCTGCTTAATATTTTTGTGGAAACTATGATACTTATTTTTTAGGATTCTTTGATGAATAGAAAGTTCAAGAGAAAATTTATCAAATAGAAAGCCTTTACTGCTACTTTCGACAAATGTAATGCATCTCAATGAAAGTACTGCTTTTGAAAGTAATGCTATTTTTTCATTTAGGTGCTTCTCGAATAGCAAAAACCTCACAATATAACTTTCAGCTTGATTATAAACACATGCATTCTGATGGATGGTTGCTCAAACAGTGCTTCAGCTAAAAACAGCAGCTTGTTGGTCTTTTCACGGATCCTCTAGCCTCTCCTCGTCGAGCTCAATGTGCTCTTGGCTGCAGACACAAAGTCTTGGCTGTCTGCTTTACTGTTTTCTTGGATTGAGAAGGCTGAGCTAGTCAGAACTTAGAAACATTCAACAAGGACATGTGGACAGTATCTAGGCTGCTCAGATTTAAACAAGAGGTCCACAACCTCACAAAACACAGGAAGTTTTCTTCTGCGAAGGTCACGACTTGCCTGGATGCCCTCAATTACTCCCTTCTATCCCTCTGTCTTCGGCAATGACCTGCATAACCTTATTCAGAAGATCTTTGTTTGAAGAACGGCAGATCTTTTGACTGCCGACAGACCGACAAAAGACACCAGTCGCAAACCCTTCATTGGTCTGACACCTGTCCACTCGATCAACGGCACTTCAAAATGTTTAACCAGGAATACCTACAGGTGTGGTCTTGTCGTTGAATCAGTCAGCCATGCAGGTCTAAGGTTAATCTAGAAATCCACATCTGAACTGACCCTAAATACCTACGCTACCCCTAAAACCAAACAAAACATCCCACCTTTCACTTAGTCTGAAGAGACAAGGCTTTCAGTGGAAATTCAATGCTAGCTCTTGCTAATCCACATGTGAATACACAATCTTATGTCTAGCCAACAATGAGAAACAGAGCTACAAAAACATCCCACTGCAACATTATTTCTGGTTAATTTGATATGAAGAAAAAAAAATGGCTCAAACATATGGTTATCTACATCCACACTAAGATTAGCATTGTTCTTTATTGTTCATACAACCTGGACCATGTTCAACAAATCAACAGCAAAATTCTCCATAATACAATGTGCACACCAAGGAAAACAGAGCCAGCAATGAGTTGTTTTTTTAAAACACAGACACAACAGAGCTCTAGGAACAACCTAAAAGGTGGTGAACAGTCTGGAAAATAGGCACCACTTTGATTCCCAACCTGATGTTGATGGTCAGGTCTGTTGAAAACAAACCAAACTTTCTTTTTAACGGTACAAAAAAACATTTGAGTACCTAATGGCATTTTTGCTTGAGAGTGAACACTGGTGTATGTTCACATCAATAAATGTTGAAAAAATAAAAATAAATAAAAATTCCCTCAGTCCAACAGGAAAAAATTTAAAAAAAAAAAACATCCCAGAGCTATGATGTGTCACGTAAAGCCTCCCTCTGTTCTTTGTAGCCTCTGTGTGTCCCTGCAGTCGTTCCTGTCATATTTCTCCCTCTGCCTCTGAGGCATGATTGCAGGGAGAGGGGTAGAGGATTCAGAATGAGTGTTATCTGTCATGACCTTTTGCAAAGGAAGGGTAACTGATAAATCTGTCCTCTTTTAACCGTTAAGTTTGGTTAAAACCGTTAAATGGAGAACTGCATTTATTAGTGTCAGTCAGAAAGGGTGTTTATATGACTAAAAACAGTTTAAACAGCTATTAGCTCTGGTGCAAAACCAAATGAGCTGCCTCGCTGACTACACAGAAGGTAAAAACCCAGTTGTTACAGAACACCTTAAATAGGCTGTTCTGTACCTTAAAATAGTGCACCATTTGAAGAAAACAGCTGTTTGTAATGGAGTCTGAAAGTCATTCAATCAAATTATGCACCTCAAAAAAGAGTGTACAACTAATGCATGCTTAATGGCTAGCAGCTAGAGAATACCCATTCACTGAGTGGCAAATTAACTGTGTCTCGCCAGAAGATAGTGTCCACAGCACTTCTGGCACAGTGTCTGAATTTGCTCACTTGTTTTTTATTCACTACTTTAAGCACACAGTATTAGTGGAGTAATGTCAGCAATAGTGAATGAGTGTATGGAGTGATTTCGGATAGAGCAATAGTTTGCAGTTAGCATGTTGCTAAGCTAACAGCACAACTCTCTAGGTATAAAAATACATAGCACAAACAATATTATGTTTATCAATACATTTTAGTATTGAATGAAAGTTTATTTATTAATTGCCACCTTTTAATATTTTATTTTTTCACTGAGCTTACTGCATTATTAGATTACCTTCCCATAAGAGATACATGATGCGATGAATTTGGCTAAAATAAAGTTGTTGTTTTTAAGTCATGTTAATATTGTACTGACAACGATTTGCAACAACAAAACAACCAGATATTCATCATTTTAAGAGGCAGAATAATGAAGTTGCCAGCTTCTGCATTACCTTTGATGCCTTACAATGTTGTCTCCAGAGGCAGCTCACTAGGTTTTGGAACAGAGCAAAGAGACAGAGGCAAAGATAAACAAAAACTAGATGATCTAGCCCTAGCTAGCTCTGATGGACAGTTTACAGACATTTAGCCTAAGCCATACACCAAAAGGATGGATGACTTGCACAAAAAGTGCATCCAGAAATATCTTCAGAAGGCCACAATCTTTTTTTTTTAAAACTCAAATAGACTATTATCAAAACATGATAATAGTCCTTTACATTGAAAAACAGCCTCATCATCATTATAGGCTATGCAAGGACATAACATTTTGGAAAACAAAACAATTAATTAAACCCCTCTGGAATACTACTTGTACTAAATATGCAAGTTGCAATCCAACAGAGTGCATTATATAAATGCAGCTGTTTAACACAAATTGGCTGTAAAATGGAGTTTATGATGTTTGTTGTGATTGTTGGGCTCTTTGGACAAGAACAATCTAAGATAGTCTAATTAGCCCAGCTTTTTCAGGCATAATGTGGCAGAGTGTTTGTAATCACTGAATTTCAAGCTGAAGCTGTATATTACTGCACAAATGTGGAAAAAAGGGGTCCTAGGAGAAAGCCTTGAGGCACCTCATGATAGAAACGGCTCAATTGAGCCCTTTTGTGTTTGCACACTACATCTGTAAAAAGAGATGAGAAAGATACAGATAGTCCCTTACTGCTTAGGATCTTTCCTATAAAATAAATGCCTCCGCCACCAATGGAGTGAAACCATCCCCAGGAATGCACAGAAACAAAACCGGTAATTACCCACTGGGCTCAGGGGTCAGACACCAACACAGCTGCATAACAAAAAATTCCTGCTCCTCAGTCTTTCCTGAATTGAGAGATGACTGACAGTGGGACAAACGACAACCACTCCCAAAGTGGGGGGGAGGGGGAGGGGGAAGAGGAAAAAGAACTTAAGGGAACAAATAGAAACATAAACCAAAAACTGGGCCTGTCAGCTGAACATCAACTAATTTTGTGACTAGCGTTGTCAAATGTACCGGTACTTCGGTACTGAAATTTTAAAAATGTGACGATACCAGCATTTCTGTAGTACCGGGAGTACCGAGTATCCGGGTATATTTGTTACCCACTGATAGGGCTGTGCCAGTATTTACGTGAATATGACACGAGTGAAGCACAAAGCTTCGTTTACAGAAGAAATAGGCTAATAGGTTAGCAATTAAATGTGACATCGCAGCCATGGAAACATTTTGGTTCATGCCGAAAGAGAGAGGTACGTCATGCATTTAAGCTTTGTCGGCTTTGTATTCTGTTTTGCGAATCGCAATCTGGTCACCCGATTAGCAGAGAATTTAACAATATTCCATTAGTAATTCCACTGAACATGGAATCTCTGTTTCTTTTCCCAAATCTTCACTGACGCAGGGGATTATAAACGTTTCTTCCTTGGTTTGCTTTTAATTAGGCTGATTATATTCGCATTCTTTACTGTGGTAAAGTAGAAAAAACACCGTAGGACAGAAACCTTTTTGCTTGCACGTCAATTTCTATTTAACAGTTTTTGCTTGTTATTATAGGCTACTTTATAAGGCACGTCAAGTTTATTTGTATAGCGCGTTTCACACACCGGCGATTTTTAGTTTCACTTTCTCTGGCAGCACAAAATCAAACATAGCCTGAATGTCTGAAGATAAATACTAGCTCTTCAGACCTTTTACAACAAGTGTCAGTTGTTTGTAACATCAGGAGATAACATGAAGATATTGCTAAAGAGAAATGGTCTCTTTCCTGCTCGTGTCCCACATCCCTCTCAAAGCGCAGAGCGGCTATATGACGCATCTTTGTGTGGAAATAAAAAACAAATGTTTTTTAGAATAATACTTCCTTATTATTTAGGTTAGCTACCATTATATACTGATATTTAATTCATAGTTTTACAGGCTGTAGTGTGTCGTTTCACTGAAGGAATAGCAGGAATAGCTAAAATAGGCTAAACACGCACGTCTATTTCAAAATAGATGTTTGAGCATTTGTTTATTTATTTTTTTATATTTCAAAATTTATTTAATTGAGGTAGCTATACACACACACAAACATACACACACACATGCTCCAAATATTTATATGTATGATTACCATCATATTTAATATGTTTTTAAAAATAGGCTAGTTAAATAAAATAGTAAAATAGTTCCAACAGATTTTCCTGTGGTACCGAAATTGGCACCAAGAACCATAAAATTTTACTGGTATTGGTACCGACTACTGGAATTTTGGTACCGTGACAACACTATTTGTGACTTTAAAATTAAAGATATAATATTTATAAAAACATTTTTTAAATGTTTATAAAAATTATGTAAAATATAATAATAATAATAATAATAATAATAATAATCATACAATTAATTAGCACACCATGCAATTAAAACTGTTAATCAGTTAACATCCCGACTAAAAACACAAAATGCAGCCATGTACCAATCCTTACAAACAGTTAATGCCTCTTGACTTGAAGGTGCTAAGAAGTCTGTAATTATTATCTTGTTTCATGCCGCAACATATTATGACACAACTGGTGATTGTGAGCGTGAGAGAGACACAAAGTCTTTATACTGCAGTTAAACCAGCTGTTTTTCTATAGAGCTTGTATTTTCCCAACTCTTTCCAATGCCAGACACCCTCTAATACTTAAAGTAATTGTAAGCCTGACAAGGGGTGTGGCTTACAATCACAGGTACAAGCTATAATTTTGCATCAACTTACCACTACTTTTATATATTCAACGGCCCTTTGTGTAGTGTACATGCAGACCCTTCAATCCATGATGTGCCCTTCGGCACTGACAAAGACAATCCACGTTTCACTCCTATAGTGTGCTTTGTAATGTGCATATCACATATTTGGCTTTCCAACTTAAAACACAAATCATTACTAATCGCAACAAGGTCTTTAGCTGCAAGCTCTTCCAGTAGCAGTCACTAGATTGCACGTTCAACCTAATTTATACATGATTATCTATGCTTCACCAGATTTAATCCTACCCTGTTGAAATATGTTCTTAGGGTCATTCTAACCCACATTAAGTCACTTTTAAGTTTTTCTTTGATGTAATAAAAACTCATTTTAATTTTCTTTTCTTTTTTTTTTCCCCCAGTCAAAGGTAGTGCAGCATGTAATAAGCTCAACAGACAGTTCACCTACCATGAAAGAAAAAAAAAAAGCCTAATTGAATGCTACATATCTGAATATATGCCTCTTGGGTCTAAACTTTCACAATTAATCATCTAAGCTATTCCATATGCAATGACACCTAAAATCAGAGCACATTATATCATTCATGAATTCAAATAATTTGTGCTGTATTATTCCTCACTTTATATGGCTAAATGTTTTAATGAATAATTCTAAATGCATAATTAAATCATTAAAAAGCCTAAAAATGCCGATTTTTTTAGGACTTACCATTGTCCTCTACGGTGAAACTAAAGAGGTCACTGGTGGCATTGTTCTCATCCTTCAGGATATAGCAGATCTTAAGATCATCTATGTCAGCTGAAAACACAAACACAAAACGGTAAGATTAAACTGCACAAATTAAAATTATTATTCATTTAGAAGAAAACAGATCAAAACAACCTATGAAAATCCTCACTTTCTGATGATCTAAAGACCCTAGAGTTAAACGCTCAAAGATCAAATTATTCTATAAGCCGCTCAACTTACAAATATCTTCATTTTAATGCAAAACACATTCTTGGTTTTGCAAAAAACATTTGCAGATAAAAGGCTTTTTAAGTTTTACTAAATCCAGGTGAGAATTTTCACCAAAGCAGCAGGGACTGAGTCACAAAACAATCAGCAAAACAGGTGACAAGCTGTTGCATAATGACAGGAGAGAACAAGAATTTTAAAACACAGGATTCCAACCTAAAACTTCCCTACATCTGGTCTGTCCCATCTACCAAATTAGACCCCTTAACCACATCTGCACTGATACACAGTGGTTAAGTTACAATGTACCATGAACAACCTGGCTCTCTGTTCTCTGGCTCAACCCTTTGCTCTGACCTACTACTTTAAATTATTGATAATCAGAGGAAGAGGCCTCATAAAAATGTAAACCTGTGATGCTTTATGCATGGATGAAACCGCTTTTCATATCAAAAATAAAATGTCTACTTTCATCACTGGCACACTCTCTCATATGTGAAATATTTAGTGAATGCCAAAGAGCAAGTGGCAGAAGAATATGGGGAAAGGGCAAAGTAAATAAAGAGAAGTGATTGTCCCTTCTGCTTCACTGCTCGTACTGATGAGGTCAAGTCAGGTTTGCCAGGTTTCTCCCTCTTGTTTTCACAGTTCTGCCCTCTTCCAACGTCTGGGACACATTTCAGACTAAGTTAGTCTGACATGGATTTCACATCTTCTCACTAGGCACTCATGTTTGAAGGAGTGCGTTTATGCTTTCGCTGTTAAAGGTCATGAACCTGTGCCGATTAAAATACCTTGTTTCAGAGCAAAATTATTATTCTGGCTAAAAGGCACTATAGGGATGCGCATAAAGACATGTTTTTAAAAATAAAAAAAGCCAAATTATTAAGTTTTTTTTTCTTTTCACAAATTTGCATAGAGTTTGATAGGTTAGGAGGCTAACCTGTTCGCATTATGCAAAGCTATCGGCTGACTCATTTTGCTGATTATTTTGCTACCTGAAAGCTAAAAGAAAGAGTTTCTAAACATTAAATTTAAATATTTAGATAAATTGTATATATATATTTGTTTGTGATATGCAGAACATTTTAATAGACATTTATGTATTTTCATGGTTAAGGTAAAAATTATTATAAAAAGTGATATGATCAAATTTTCTAAGTAACAAGAGTTAAGCTCCTTAGTTTATAAACCCTTTGCAAAATCTGCAAGATCCATATAATTTAATAAAGAAAAGCCCTGATGAATATTTTTAGGTAAAAAATTATAATTTTAGATATAAAATTAAAATGATTATAAATATAAAAATTTTTACTTTTTTACAATTACAAGATTTCACTCCTATATAAACTTATGAATACAACTGCACGAGTCAGCTGTAATTTTTTTATATATCATAACATCTCATGTTACATCTCATGCATGTGATAAAATAAATTAAATCATTAAACATCAAAATGCCCTTCCAAAAACATCAAGTTTTCAGCTTGATTATTAAAAAAAATGTTAAAACAAAAAATCTTAACATTGAGTATTTAAATAGCTAAAGTTTGAGTGTGTAATGGGCCATTGCTCCGTTAACAGTTAGCCCCGCCCCAAACTCATGCCACTGGTTGAGCCAATGTTGTTAAGTACGGCCTAGTCAAAATGCTTAAAAAATACATATTGCAATTCTTTTTGTTATGGTTAGCGGCACAGAAATTACACACTTCACATTTAACTCTGCTTAAAATGTGGTTTGCCTCCAACCAGTTACTTTTTTCAAAAAATAGTCAGTCACTACAGGGACAGTAGAAGGCAAAAGTATGAGAACTTAATAATTGAAAGGAGATGTGTGAACGCTCTAGTTGTCTCATCAAGAATTTAAGCTGAAGGCTAAGAGACAGACACATCTTACAGTCTGTGCTCTTGGCAAAGGGCTGAGTGTCTGTTTAAAGATTGAACTACATTATTTCAAGCATTAATAAGAGCAGAATACCTGTCCTGAACATGATGGGTACATAGCATTTGAAGACAATTCTTACATGTGTATCTTCAAATGATAGTTCTAAAGGGGATTACATTGCACAGTTCTAGCACACTGAGTGTAAAAAGTAATAAGATTTCACAGAACCAAATCAATGGTGATAAGAACATTTCTGTGCTGATGATTCATTTACCTTGTGTGAAGGTGTTGATGGAGTCATTTCCTCTGTCCAGGCTAATCAGGTAGCCATGCTCTGGCTGTGCAGTGATGTGAAAAACCAAAATGTCAGGACTGCTGTCTCTGTCCACTGCCTTCAGGACTTTGCTTGTAATCTGATAACCAAACAGACCTGCAGACAAGACCTTTAAAGTCGGTGCACCCTTGTTAACCACTATCTGAGGCATACCGTTGTCCACAGAAACAATGGTGATCTTCATGGTCTGAGGCCTTTGGGTCTCAAAAATGGTATCAGGGAATACAAAAAAATCTGAATGGGTTCCATCAGTGACTGTAAAAGAAAAGCTGTCCTTGTCCGACTCAGTGCCATCATGCTTGTAGCTGATCATATTCTCATTCAGGTCCTGCTTTGTGAACGAAGTCACTGGTCGGCTGTTGTTGAAGAGCAGTTTGCCATGAATGGGCAGTTGGGTAACTGTAAACTTTAGCAGGTGCTCAGCTGTGTCTTGGTCCTCAACAGTCAACTCAAAGGGCGTAATGAGTTTGGTCTGTCCCTCGGTCACTAGAAGGTCGTGAATGGTCAGTACTGGCTTTTTATTGTCAACATCAACAATTGAAACACGGAATGTGCGGAACACAGGGTTGTAGCCATCGGTCACCTCAAACTCAAAGCTGTCCATCTTGACCTCATCATCAGCAGTATGGATGTAGTAGATCTTGCTCCCTGCCAGCTGTAACTGAGTAAAGGACACAATAGGCATACCTGGTGTATCTGTGCTTTCCAAATGCCCTCTCACCGGGGCTCTTGTAATGGTGAAGACTAAGTTTTCATCAGGGCTGTTGAGATCGCTAGTGCTTAGGAGGTTTGTAGTGAGTGTAACTTTGCCACCTTCTTTAAGAGACACCCCCTTACTGATGACATCCGGAAACACCATGTCAATGCTGTCCACGGTAATATAGAAATATCTATCAATCAGTGGATTGATGCCATCTGTTATGTCAAACTTTACAAGGTCACGAATGCCTTCCTGTCCATTGTGAGTGTACAAAATGAGACCCTTGTTCACCTCGTTTTGTGTAAAATTCATGCCAATTGTTATGTTCTCCAGTGATTCAGCAGATCTTTTGTCCACATATCCTGCTGATTTTCTGTGAAGGAAGCCCTGACTGGGGCCATAGCGAACAATGTAAGTAAGCAAATCATCATCTGAGTCCAGGTCAGTAGCCTTTAGTACTTTACTATTTATCTCTTTTGTCTCACCAATCTCGATTTCAAGTCCATCGTTAATGGCAAGCCTCGGTGTTTCATCATCCACAGGGATAACCATGATCATTATGATGCCTTCAACTGAATGTTTCCCATCTGTAAGAAGAACATAAAACTTGTCTTCAGTGGTTTCAGAATCATCATGTTCATAAATTATGCTAGAGGCTTCCTTGATTTGTTCCAGAGTGAAGTTGGTGATTGGGACGGAGCCACTAGCAAGCTGATTGAGGATGAACCCATGATTTGGAGGTTTGGTGATGATAAATGTCAACTCTTCTGCAGGAACATCAGCGTCGACTCCATTCAAGAGTGGCGTGTCAATGATAACATTCATGCCCTCCATTACGACAAACTCTCGCATAAATATCTCTGGTTTTTCATCATTGGTGGGAATAATGACGATGGGAAAGAACTGCCTCTCTGAGAAATTCACACCATCTGAACATCTGAACGTGAACCTGTCCTCCACTGGCTCAACTCCTTTATGTATGCTTTGGACATAATGAATATGACCTTCATTCACATCTCTGATGGTAAAAGCACTTACTGCCATTCCCAACCTTGACTTTTCAGAGCCTGGTGATGGAGAGATGTTCTCCACATATCCTGATGTGGGCTGAACAATGATGGTACACAGGATGTCCTCAACTGGAGTGTCTGGATCCTCAACCCTTATCTGATTCCTACCGATTGTGTTTTTATCCCCCTCAAAGACGTTAAAGGTATTGCCAACTGTGACCTCTGGAGTCTGGTTATCAACAGGGAGAATGGTAACGTGAACACGGACTCCGTTTACTCGGTTACCCCCTACATTCCACTCATCAGACATGTCAGAGAGGGTCAGGTTGAAATAATCTTCTTTCGAAGTAAGACCAATCTCACCGCTGGTGTGAGCATACACAACCAGGCCACTGATTATATCAGCTTGGGTGAATCTGCTTGACGAAACTCCACTCACCAGAATTTCTCCAAACTTAGGGGCTTCTTCCAAAATGAACGTCAACCTCAAGTCATCAGTGTCTTCATCTTTTCCCTGGATGATATTAGAGGTAATTTCTGTGGCACCATTTTCCAGCACATCCAAGCGAGAGCCAAAGGTGCCCTTTGTGAGTCTGAGTGTTGGGGTCTCATCATCAATAAGCTTTACCGCTACCTTCACGGTGATCGTTACAACATGAACACCATCACTGACATCAAGTTTAAAAGAGTCACTTGTCGTTTCATCTCCATTGTGGACATAAGATACTCTGCCATCAGAGATGTCCATCAAATTGAAACTACTCCCTAGTTTTAAATCAGTAAATATATGTTGAACATGGCCATGTAGTGGGGTTTTACTTAGAGTGAATGAAATTTGCTTACTGTCAGTGTCAAGGTCATTTGCGTCAAGTTCGGCACTCGTGATGACATGCACCCCTCTCTCAAGGACTGTGAATCCAGTGTTCGTTATCTGTGGGGGTTTGTTGTTCACAGGCTGCAGAAAAATTGTAAAAACTCCATCAGCACCATTTCCAGCCGTGTCCTCTACTGTGAAATGGAACTGCACCACATGAGGTATGATGCCGAGCTCAAGGTCTGGTGGACTATAGGAAATCTTATGATGGTTGATTTGCGCTTGGGTAAATTCTGTTATGTCAGTATCAGAGCTATCAGTTAAAACAACAGACCCAAATTTAATGGGATTATTCTCATCTGTGTCAGTTGGTGGTCGAGTTATTGTATATTTCAGGTCACGGTCCTCAGAGTCCAAGTCAGTGTAACGAAGAACATTCTTGCTAAAATGAGTCAGCTGGTATTCATGTACAGTCATCTGCAAAGTAGTGCCTGGGAACAGCACGGGTGGAATATCATCAATAGGTAAAATTTTAATAATAAATGAATGCTCACCAGATTGATTGGGAGGATCAGCATCATCTTGTACTTTAAAAACGAACTGATCAGTAACTGTCTCTGTGATGTGTGGCCCTGTATGCCTATAGAAGAGCTTTTCATCTGTAATATCTTTCTGTAGCCACTGTGTCACTACTTTTTCATACACACCATCTTCTGCATTGAATTTCCAGGATGACGGGTCCTCAGGTGCTTCAGATTGCCTCACCACAACCTCACCAATAGCAGAAAGGGGAGACTCGATTGTAAATTTAATAGTGGAATCTTCAGAGTCAATATCTGCTGCACTGAGCATAAGCTGTGAGATAGGCACCATCTGATTTCTGAATAAAATCAGCCCTGTGTTTGCATTTATGATGGGCGGCTCATCATCTGTGGGTACAATTGTGATGGGGAACAAAAACTCAACTTCATTCTTCCCATCTGACATTCTGAATATTATATTATCACTGTATGTGTCACTGCCATCATGCTGGTAAACCACAATGCCGACCTCCAGGTCAGCTGGGGTAAAATACTTCCTGCTGGTGCCCAGAACAGTTAAGAGACCGTGACGCAGCCCATTAACCACAGTTATCTTCACACTCTCCAGGTTGTCTTCATCACTAATTTCTAAATTGCTCTGAGTAAACAAAGGCCTAGACTGGCCTTCATATAACAGCTGGCCGGTATTCTTAGTGACTACTGGTGCTAATGTATTCATGGGCTTCACAACAATCATGAAAGCAAAAGGATCTGAAATCCCACCATCTGTGTCTATGACCTCTAACTCTATTTGAAAGATTCTCTCAGTATCTGAGTCCAGAGAGGGAGGTTTGTAGGCTATTTTCAGATCTTTCAGATCCCTTTGATAAAAGGATGTGATAGGTAAATTCCTATCATCTGTACTCACAATATAACCCTCCTCAAAAGACAGAGGAGAAGTGATGTTGAAAATGAGATCATCAGGATTGGATTCCGTGTCCTCCGCAGCCAACATATCAGGAGTTAAAGCCGTCATAACAAACTGATCAACTTCCATCATCATCATAGACACGAAACTCGGTCTGGGGGGAGTGTTTTCCTCGCCCTCTTTTATGCGGATCATCACATGGAAAAACTCTTGTTTCAGTAAATTATTTTCTTTGCTCCGTAGCTCCACGACCATCGGGATGTAATCCTTATTGGGTGATTTGTGGGTAGACGTGTGCTCATAGCGGATATCTGATTTGAGAAACAGGTCACAGTCCATCATTTTCTCCAGTTTGCTCTCATCAACAACTTTACCATATCTAGGAAGAAGACTGCTGGCAGCCAGTGATGTTACCTCACATTGTTCAGAGTCTTTATCATATGTAAAGTCTAAAACCTTCCTGCCAATAGGATTGCTAGTACCACGCAGTTTATCAACAATAAGAGGCATGTTCTTAGTAACAATCTCCAATTGAGTGAAAACAACCTCAACTTCCAGCATGAAGGGGATGATAATAGTTTCAGTCTGAGTGTCATACCTGAGTTGCAGCTTCACCCTGTCACCCGCAGGGCTCCTAGAACCTAAATGAGAGTATCTCACATCGTTAGGACCAAATTCACACGGGAACTTTTTAGGAGACACATGTCCCGGTCTCTGAGACAGTGGATCATTATCCAGAACGGTAATACTGCACCTGTCTCCAGGCTGAACTTCAATGACCAAATCGTTGATGGGATCGATGTAAACAGATCTCCCGAAAGGCACGTGTATGCCGTTGTTTGCAACCAGTATCGCGTCCTCGGAGAGTTCTGGCGTGTACGCGTACGACAAACCGTGTGTTTCAACTCCTCGCGCTGAACTACCTGTCAAAGAAAGCAAGAGAATGAGAAATCTGTAAAGTTCCATGCTGAACGCGAATGTGAACAGCCACAGGATGTTCTTGAGTAATTTGAATATCCAAATAGTGCTCGATTGGGTTTTCCGCTGTTATGATTACATCCACGAGGGAACAGGAGACAAACACAGAAAGTTCAGAAATCCTACACGCGCGCCAGGATGCTCGCGCGGCATTCCCACGGACTCAGAGCGAGCTCAGTTTTAACTTGTGCATGGATGGCAGCAGGAGGACACGCCCATAGCCTCATTCTATTGGATGGAGAGTTGAATTCCCACGTTAGCAGGTGGTATTCTCACAGAATTTTACTGTCACTGTTAGTTGTGATAGTCGCGTCTGGGTACAAATTCTATACATTTAGATAAACTGAAGAGATTTGTTCTGTTTATTATCAGTAAAATGATCTCTATCGTTTGTGAAAAATACATATATTGGTACATATGTTGCCTATATGTGCTATATATTTTTTAATAGATCCAGTACTTAAGTTTTAATGCTCTATTTTATTAATACATATACAAAATTATTTTCATTTGCAACACACTTAAAAGTTTGTATTTCCCAAGTCGCTTAAACAGTAATAAAACTGTTGGGTCAGATTACCAAGGGATGCATGAACTGATAATAGCCTGTATGTGAGCCTTGAATGAAGTGTAAATTGCTTTTGATTGAAAAACTATGACAAATGAATAAAAATAAATAACTTGTAGAAGATATCAACATTTCCCTTAAAGTCAGTTAAAACTTTTTATGCTAGGTCACTTGACCTGCCTTAGGGACCCTTTTTAATATTTTACTCAGATATTAGGTCCGCTCACTCATGAATCCTCCCTTCAGCCCCTCAAATATCTGTAACCCCCAGGATACAGAAAACAATGAAGAGTTAATATAACCATCACATACTCACACTGTCACTGGGAGCCATAAAAGACTTAATCTTATCTCAGCTATAAGGTCGGGGGCAATTGTGCCATTAGCTATGAAATAAAAATTGTATGACTGAACAGAAGTATTGAATATTTAAAATACTGTATGTAATGAACATTATCTAATTAAAGTGTCTAGATTAAAGACAGTTTTTGACTTCAGTTGATGAATATATTTTAGTAAAAATGATTTAATCCATTTTTAATAATGTAGGTGGCTACCACTTAGACTTTTGCTTTAAAAACATTACTCCTGACAGTTAAAAGAATTAGTATCATATAAAGATAACAACTACATTGCATTAAATATTAATGATTTAATATATGGTCAGCTCTTATGCGAGATGCAGTAGGTTAATATTGTTCTATTAACATAACATTCAGACTTTTTGAATTAAATATAAAATTATGATCAGGTCTTTCTTAATCTAAATATTTAAATGGTACTATTACATTTGGGATATATATATATTTTTTTTTCTTATACCAAAAGATGAACACCAGATTTGTATTGTGTGTAGTCTCTTAGATAAGAAGTAAAAAATTTTTTTTTTTAAATGCCCTGGTCTTCTCTACAGTTTATGAGATGTTTTAGGGCATGACACATTGTACAATGGTTCCTTCTTCAGTGAAAGAAAAATCCATGCGGGAGAGGACAGGAGAGAGTCTTCAGAAGTTTGTTGGGACACATGTTTTATAATTATAGTATGAAAGACTACAGTCAGTGTTTTCACGTGTGCTCTCTGAGAATGACTGTTTCCCACAAACCTTCAAACCTGTAATCAATCATCTGTTCAGACACCATAAAAACTCCTGATGGCTTGACTGAGTTAGAGTCTTGGTATTTTCTCTCCCTCATCTCAGTTTTTCAATTTAATTTTTTGTCTGAATGTAGCTCTGGGAAAATATGCCCACTTTATTGGTGGAGGTAGACAGAATCAATCAGAACTCTAATCTCTGTGATCAAGACTACAACAAACTTTGTCCAAAGGGACCAAAAGCATTGAAAAGTTTGTAGTTCTGCAAGAAGTGGGGCGAAACAGCACTTCGAAACAACAAAGAGAAAAAAAAAATTTCAGTGCTTAAACTGATGTTAGTATGATAAGGATTTTAGGGTATTAAAAAAGATGCAATCAAGACTTGAGCTTTCCGTTGATATAAAGCACACAACAATTACTGACAAAACCATCTATTTATTTATTTGATGTCCTAGAGGATTTTTACAGTGCATTTTATTTTCATATACACAACATTATCCAAATACATGTGATAAATAAGGCAGCCCGCTTATATTAAAGTTCACAGCTGTTGAACGTCCTTTCTCAGGTTTCCTCTGTTCTCCTGTGGTGACAGTCTGTCATTTGGCATGACTGCAGAATTACAATGCCAAATAGTACATGTCTAGTATATAAAAATACCACCTAAACAAATTTAAAAATTCTCACTTGTCAGACAGTCTCACTGAATGATTCATGAAACAATACATTTTAAAACTGGACACTTGTTCAGAAATAATGAATTTATCAGTCACTAATGGGATGTTCTTGTGCAGATGATCAGATTTATTCATTTTCGAATTATGCTGGGTAACATATTCAGATTCTTCCCAAACTTGTGGAATTTATTTATCTTACTTTATCCTAGATGAACACAGATAAGAATATTAAGGACATAGCTTGCCCATAATGATCCTGAAGAAAAGAAAAGATATGTGAAACACAATCTTGGTAACAACAAAACATTTTCTAGGTTTTGTCCTCCCAATGGATCTGGAAGAAGCTAAACCACAGTTAAAAATACCTCCTGTTAACGTCAACAATGCATCTTTGCACCTTGCAAAAGAATAAAACATCATCTGGGGTTTGTCAGAGAGTATCAGAACTTTACAATGCATTTTCTGAAAGGTCACTTGTTCCTCTTGAGTACTGTTGCCATTTCTGTTACAGATGCTTGAAGGGACGGCAAATATTCTTAAGCCAGTGCTCAGTGTTGTCTAAATGTTCGTTTAACATTATCTGTTTTTCAGCTACTCTCACTCTAAAGACCTGAGAACAGCGGGTGGTGGTGGTGGTGGGGGGTTCAAATTGAAAGCTTTAGGTTCAAATTAGACCTCTGTTTGGAGCTAAATGACAATCATTGAGTAACAACTGCTGTGCTGATGCCGCTGTGCTTGAGTCAGACCAGACATGCATTTGCTCTGAGGTATAACAGTTGCCATTTTGTTTTTTTAACAAAATTCCCATTCCAGCTGCTGTAAATTGGCAGCATCCGACAATAAAGAATAATGAAAGAATATAATATAATTAAAATCATATTATAGGCCTATAAACTATAAACATTTCCGCTACATAAGAAAAAGGGGGAAAACAACAACAACAAAAAACATGGTAATCACTAGTAAATCACAATTATGACATAAAAATGTCAAAATTATGGGATAAAAAGTCAATTATTGAAATGATAAAATAAAAAGTTAATCTTATTAGATGCTAAGTTATAATTAGCATAATAGCATAATTTTTTTTTATTTATTTATTTTTTTTATTGAAGCCCATTTCCACCATATAAGACAAAGAACAAAAAAATTAAAGCTTTGGTAAATCATAATTATGAGATAAAAGTCTGAGTTATGAGATAAAAAGTCATAATTAAGACATAAAAGGTCGAAATTATAAGATAAAAAGCCCCACTAATGAGATGCTAAGAAATAATTAGCATAATTTGCATTATACATATTTTTATGGAAGCCCATTTCTGCTACATAAGAAAAATAAACTATAATTATGACATAAATTCATAATCATGCCATAAAAGGTCAAAATTCTGGGACAAAAAAGAAATCAAAATTATGAAATAAATATCATTGTTGCCTTACAAGCTCATTGATCCAACAAAGGCCATCCATGATTGGCTTCTCCTTATTCCTTCTCTGTAATGGAAAATGCCAAAAAGAGGAAGTTTTTTTAACACCTTTTTATTTCTGAATTTCTTTGATTACATTTTCTTAAAATCATTTGTTTGCTGAATTATAACAACACATTTAATAGAAGCGGAAATAGAAGAGGAAATATGACAAAACTCTGTAAAAGTTTCACATTTATCACATATACAGTGTGTTGAAATTTTAGATTAATTCTCTGTATTAGTGGTGCTGAGGGGAGTGTGTGTGGGGGGGGAGGGGGGGTAATTAGCTTAATTAATGAATTGTTACAGTTTCTTTAAATGTCACACTCTATTGTAAATATTTACATATCTCCCTCAGACATACCAGAAGAGCCCTCATTAGTGCTTAATTTACATATTATTCTCTGTCTTGCACTCTATATCTTGTGCACAAGCACTTGTTTGCTGAGTGACATTATGTCAATGACCGCTGTCAAAGTTCAAGGACAAACTACCATCTTAAGCCCTTTCTGGTCACTGTTAAATGTTGTTTCATAACTTTTTTTTTTACATGTATGGTCTAAAAGTACATATGAGTCAGAGTCAGTGAGGTATAATATATTTGTTGGCAGCCAGCGGTGCGTCACCTGCTGCTATTACCAAGGCTAATTTTCAAAAGTAACCTGCAGGAGAGAGGAAACTCTCAGTACTGTTGCCTGTTTGAGAGATTAATTGAGTGTTACATAAAGGGTTCTGATTGTAGGGGTTGAAAAGTAAAGACCTCATCAGCTCTGTGGCAGCAAGTTATAATTAGGCATCATTAAGGCTTCATGGCAAATGTCCAAAATCCTCACGCAATAAGGTTGATGATCCTGAAGAGGGCACTGTTGTACCATTCCATATCATTTAATGTCAGACTTCACTGATGATTCAGAGAGTAAGTAATGCCTCAGCTGATTACAGTATTGATCCAAACAAGCGCAGAATTGCAAGGGATATTACAGTGTTAGGTTGTAATTGAAAGAATAAGCTTGAACAAGAGTGGAGATAATCAAGGAAGGAAACAAATGTTTGTCTTTCATGTGTGTTCAGACCCTGTCAGTAAAAGGTCTCTTGGATTTCCATTTGAGGCAGATAATCTAAAATGAGATCTAATGCAGGCCCTGTGAAGGGTGGACAGGGTGGACTGGTGTCAGGAAAGGCCACAGGCGAAGATCTGCTCAATCAGAAAGGACTGTGCCACATCAGGTTAATAGTGTCTGATTTCACCATTTGAGAGAGAATGAAATATAGTTTTCAAGTCAGACCCTAACACTGAAACTGACTGTGGCGACTTAGAGAGAATCCATCATCCATCAAAGCTTGTGTGTAACTTTTGAAATACCAGAGTGTGAGAAGGTCAGACCTGTAAATTTAAAATCGTGATGGAGGAGAAAAGACCATTTATAATGGACTGCAGCAGACTTCATTACATTCCTTGGGCTACCTCAAACACAAATATGACATATAAGAAGGAATAGGTATGCGAACACTATTTAAATTACTCATAAAATTTGATCTGATTCACATGAAGTCAAACAAATATAAATACAGTTTTCTGTAGTTCTTATTGTAAACTATGAAAATGCATCATAAAAATATGAATTCATTTATATTTGTTATTATTATTTTTATATTATTATTTATCATTGTATTACTTAAAATACATTTTTATAAAAGTTATTATTTATGACTCCCACAGCTCTGTCACCATTCCATGACACCAAACAATTCTCTTTTTCAATTCTCAATTCTTTATTTTCTTTATTTTATTTTATTTTATCAAGAGAACAACAGTGTCAGTGAAAAGCTTGAGATAACACATGAAATGAAATAAATGGGCTAAAAAAGGTAAATATCACATTACTAAATATCACAGAATATTTTTTATTGCGCATCATTTCCATTCAAGCTGTAATTTTGAATGCTATTAAACATAATACATGATTTGAGATATGACACTGTGGTGAGAATTTTAATTACTTTAAAAAAAAATGAAAGACAAAATTTCACAATTCTGCTATAATGTGTTTATATGCACTATTGGACAAATAAAATATACTAATGAGAATGTGAAAAGTGTGTTTTCAGAGACTTTAATTTCTAAAAGTCCACAGGGCTAAAACCCATAGTTCACCTACAACCCGAATTCCGGAAATGTTGGGACGTTTTTTAAATTTGAATAAAATGAAAACTAAAAGACTTTCAAATCACATGAGCCAATATTTTATTCACAATATAACATAGATAACATAACAAATGTTTAAACTGAGAAATGTACACTTTTATCCACTAAATGAGCTCATTTCAAATTTGATGCCTGCTACAGGTCTCAAAAAAGTTGGCACGGGGGTAACAAATGGCTGAAAAGGCAAGAAATTTTGAAAAGATTCAGCTGGGAGAACATCTAGCAACTAATTAAGTTAATTGATATCAGGTCTGTAACATGATTAGCTATAAAAGGGATGTCTTAGAGAGGCAGAGTCTCAGAGTTGTGAAAGAGTGCATAAAAAGATTGTGGAATACTTTAAAAACAATCTCAAACAATCTCAAACAAACAAATCTCATCATCTACAATGTATAACATCATCAAAAGATTCAGAGAAACTGGAGAAATCTCTGTGCATAAGGGACAAGGCCGAAGACCTTTATTGGATGCCCGTGGTCTTCGGGCCCTCAGACGACACTGCATCACTCATCGGCATGATTGTGCCTAGGAATACTTACAGAAACACTGTCGGTAAACACAATCCACCGTGCCATCTGCAGATGCCAACTAACGCTCTATCGTGCAAAAAGGAAGCCATATGTGAACGAGCCGTCGTGTCCTGTGAGCCAAGGCTCATTTAAAATGGACTGTTTCAAAGTGGAAAAGTGTTCTATGGTCAGACGAGTCCAAATTTGACATTTTTGTTGGAAATCACGGACGCCGTGTCCTCCGAGCTAATGAGGAGCGTGTTATCAGCATTCAGTTCAAAAGCCAGCATCTCTGATGGTATGGGGGTGCATAAGTGCATACGGTATGGGCAGCTTGCATGTTCTGGAAGGCACTATGAATGCTGAAAGGTATATAAAGGTTTTAGAGCAACATATGCTCCTCTCTAGATGACGTCTATTTCAGGGAAGGCCTTGTGTGTTTCAGCAGAACAATGCAAAACCACATACTGCAGCTATTACAACAGCATGGCTTCATCGTAGAAGAATCCGGGTGCTGAATTGGCCTGCCTGCAGTCCAGATCTTTCACCTATAGAGAAAAATATGTCAAAGACGACCACAAACTCTTCAGCAGCTGGAAACCTATATCAGGCAAGAATGGGACCAAATTCTAACCCCAGAAACTCATAACCTCGATGCCCAGACGTCTTCACACTGTTTTGAAAAGAAGAGGAGATGCTACACCAAGGTAAACATGTCCACGTCCCAACTATTATGAGACCTGTAGCAGGCATCAAATTTGAAATGAGCTCATTTTGTGCATAAAATTGTAAAATTTCTCAGTTTAAACATTTGTTATGTTATCTATGTTCTATTGTGAATAAAATATTGGCTCATGTGATTTGAAAGTCTTTTAGTTTTCATTTTATTCAAATTTAAAAAACGTCCCAACATTTCCAGAATTCGGGTTGTATACCACTTCACTGCAATACTGTCATTTATAGGCACAAGTCATAGGTAAAATGAGCGGCATTACTTATTCTTATTAAAAATGTTAATCTGACACGGGAAAAGGTGCTGTTTAATTTTCAAATACTCCAACTGAGGGCATTCTGTATATTGCCTGTCTGCAACAAGCCTCTGTCAGATTAATTATGAGGCCCTTTGACTTTCTAATCAAAGATCATGCACAATATTAACAACAGCTAAACACTGAGATGAATTCTTAGCTCGGGGCTCCAAGAGGATCAAACCAATCAAACAAGCTCGCAAATCACTACACAAGCCATAATTGAATCTTTATGTACATAGGCAAAGTACTTCAGCTGTATTGCAGTTTGATCTGTGGTTTCCAAAATGCTTTTATGGACAGTAATACATCAGTGGTTGCGGAGTGAGATGGTCATTAATGAGGCTGACAAAAGCAGTGGGAAGGTTGACTGCTCTAATCTTGCTTTTTGGAGAACCCTGCTGCTGCTTTGTAGAGCCAAATTTCAACCTCAAGCCTTTTCACTAAAGAAAATAGGCTGTTATAATTGGTGCCACCACATCATACTTTTCCTGTCTAAAGTAATGGGAAGAAAGCAAGGGAGGAGGAGTGGCGTGAGAAAGAGAGAGAGAAGGTTGGATGGAGGTTAATTATAGGCCGCATGCTGTAGAGTGACATAATGGCGCTTTCATAAGTGTTTGCATTCTGTTTGTACGCATGCACAAATGTGGTTCTTCAAAACCTGAGATATCAAATAACACATTTATAAGAAGCTGATTAGGTTGAAATGCTTGTACCATTTGGTGAATCAAAACGATGATCATTAGAACGCTGGATTTGATGGGTTTTGAAGATTTTAGCTTACAGCCATCTCATGTTTCAGGATTTTTATTTGTATCAGATTCCAACTTAATTGTGTTTGTTGATTGAATTAACATAAATTGCATTTATAAAGCTTTTCTCTTTTCCTCTTTGTTCTGAAGATGGTACCATAGCTTAACAAAAATGTTTAAAAAATGTATTGCTAACGTTCCCATTAAGTTATGAAAATGTTTTTAACTGCAGTGATGCATGCAGAGAAATCCAAACCAGTGCCAACACCAGGTCTTGGTTCAAGAGGAAAGAAGTCTTATTGTCTGTGCATGTTTATGTTTCTCAGACACACATATTTTTATTCCTTCAGAGGCATTTTACTACCCAAGAGCTTTATCATCACTTGAACTGTCTGAGGCTTTTCATTTTCTTTAAGCACACCCAGACGCTCACTGTGACATTAGCCTCAAGCTGCATGTGCTTTTCACGGTGATCTATGACCAACCTTCCAAAGGTGTTTCCATGTTATGTTAATAGCCTGATGTTTTTCCATTGCCTAGTCTATTTGTCTAGCATTGTTGTTTGTGTAAACATCACTTGGACTATATTCTACCAATGCTGATAGTCGGATATCAGATTGGTTTGTTGAAAAATGAGTGCCAAATGTCACGCAAACCATTTATAATATATCTGGAAATGCCCGACTAGATGCTTTTTTTTTTTTTTATAGCAAATAATATGCAATCATGAAAAACACATTTTCACAACATATTACATTGAATCAACATTTCTTCACATGTTGGAATTGCAGATGATTCCGTGCACTGCTGCTAACGTCCTGTTCAGTCATTCCTGTCACATCAAGTGTAAAATGAAACTGAAGTCGGGCTTTAAGAAGGTGCAACCTCGTGCCAGCATGACATTTCATTTAATAGATTTTAAAGCAGGGCAAGACACCACTAGAATACGAAACAAACAATTAAGAGAGGTGCAAGTGTGAGACTGATCTCATATCTAAGGATGATCTCACAAATAATATGCTGCAAAAGAGAATTTAAAGACAATTCCAAGATAAATGTTAGCTTGTTTTCTAGCTTTAAGAGCAAATTTAGTGGTAGCAAGTGTGAAAGTATACTGAAATATAACAATCCAACCAAAACAAACAAACAATAAATAACTGAATCAAGCATTTGCTTTTCAAGCATGTAAAATAAACCAAAATTATTGTTTAGGAGTTTATTTTGTTTCAGTCTTTGCTGTGATTTTTGTTTTGTTTTTGGATTTGCTTTGATTCTGTTTGATCTTTTTGTTTAGTTTTTGACATTGCTTCACTTTGATTTTTGTTTTGTCTTTGACTTAGATTTTTATTTTGTTTCTGGCTTTATTTGCTTTGGTTTTTGTTTATTTTTTACTTTGCTTTGATTCTTGTTTTGTTTTTGGCTTTGCTTTGCTTTAATTCTTGTGGCTTTAGTGTACCTCCAGTTTATTGTTTATGCAGAAAGCATTTTTGACAATTATGACGTTACAGTCTCGTAAAGTCAAAAAATGTATTCGGCAGTGACAGAAAAAAAAAAGCATTTCTTTGATATTCCCTGAACTTTGTTATAACAAAAGAACACAAATAATTCATTTTTTTTTTTTTAAATAAAAAACGGAACAGCACAAAACCACATTTCAAAAGCCAAACCAATTTGCTACTGTACACTAGCAAAGCAAGTATTTCCTTTGCTTGAAAAATATAGCAAATTAATTACTTCTGTGAACTCCAGAAAACGAATCTGCTGCTTGAATGCACAAGCTCTAAATTCATGCTACATATCTGCTCATCTGAAAGATACATTGAGTGAGAAGCAGAACTGACAGGCAGCAATATAGCTTATCTGTAATACATGTGGACAACATTCAGCCACTCAGGAGGTGTGGGGGAAAATTACTTACTTGACAACAGCAATTCAGAGTGCCAGCCTTTGTGCGAGCTTTCAGTCTCTCACAAACCTCTTAGAAATGTTCAAATTAAGTTTCTATAGAAATATGAGGGAAAACAAGGTCAGATAAACACAAGACCCAGTACTGTCCAGCTGTTTCATAGGCTTAGCTGGCCCATATCTGTGCCATCACAAGACTTTAAGCTCTGATTAAAAGGTTGCCAAGTAATGGCTTGTTTAAACCCCTCAAATCACACAATCATGTCCATGACACCTATACAACAAAAATATTCAACATTTGCTTGCTTAAGTAGGCCTCTTACAGATGGCATGGGATTGAATTCATGCAAATAACAACATCACTGCATGTCTTTGTACCATAAAGGAGACTTTTGAAGCCTATTGTATCCATTTAAAGCTTTGAAACATGGTTTGTGTTTACATTAACAAATTGAAAAAAAAAAAAAAAAAAAAATCCCAAGTAGCACAACTACAAGCAGAGCATCTTTATTTAACAAAAAAACAGGCACTATATAGTTTGTTATTCAATGCATTCTTTAATATTTATGACATGAACACTCAGAAGTGTATTTGTAACTTTTTTACTTTTCAATTTGACATTTGTTATAGGGGAAAACTCATTCGCTTCAGTAAAAGCACAACTTCTTCCACGGCTAATGAACAAACCGCATCATTTCCTGCCAAATGAGGCTGGAAACAAGCGACGCCTTTTCAAATGTGATCCAGAGTAACATGTCTGCGTTTGAATAATGTTGGCCTTGCTGTATCTATAATGCACTTCTCCCCTTTTCCCAGTAATGAGTGGCATGGAAAGGGCACAGCATGCCTGCTCTTTTATTAAAACAAATGAAAGATCCATTATGACACTGAATAGTCAGACTCTCCTCCTCCGCCTGGCAGTAATGTAAGAGAAGGAGGGTAAGTGGAGGGTGTAAAAGCAAAGGTAGAAGCCTGTCATTCATTAGCCTGATATACTATTCAGCTCTTGCAGTAAGTCACGGTTTTAAGACTTAATGAAAAGGCACAGCCGCTGAGTGACCAAGAAAGCTACAAAAAGCAACTTAGACGTCAAATTGGTTTATGTAACATTGCACTTTTTAATAACTATGGGAAGTTTTTTTAATATATACATTTACATATTATATAATATGAATTGCTTGATTATCGTATTTAGAGCTTCTTTAACCATATTATTTTGTATAGTTACTAACCTACACAACTGAAGGACTTTCATAACGCTGACATTGTCATTATCTGCCTATAATAACAGCTACATAATACATAGCTCAAAACAACCATTATGGGACCATAAAACATGAAACTGAAAGAAAAAGATATTAAATTGACTATAAAAATATGCATTATGAAAACATTAAGTATGTGATCTTAAACTACACAGCTGGAACATTTTGTGAAAGATCGAAATACCTAGTGGTTTGAAATTCTGGGGCAAAAACGACAATGTCCAGTGAGTGTTTATGCCGAAAAGGGGGAAATGATGGCAGCTCGGTGAGATTTGAGAGGTCCTCTGACAGACTTGGAGCCATAGCAGTGCCTGTTAGAGCAGCTGAGAGTTGACACCTCAGGGCTGGACAATAAATACACAAGTATGTTTATCGTCTGTGACAGAAAATCACTAGATAGTCACATCCTGGGCCGGCGACCTCCTCCGACCCGATCTCTGGGAATGATTCGTAGCTCCGAGCCGTGCTTTAGGAACACATTTCCTGTAGAATCACAAACATCTATGACATTGCATACAGTATGAGACACATTTTTACAGCTAAAATCGCATCAAATAAAGTCTATTTGCTAGTTAATTTTCATAAAATAATATGAAAGCACAAACGGAGACTCTCTTCTATAAGAAACACTCTCAGCTCAGCATATGAAAATAAATCTAATCAGGTGTCTAAGTACAGGCTATATTTAGTATGTGATTGTATAACTTCAATCCAAGCTAAAGATACATGTCTCTATAGTACAAACCTGCTGCATAGGGTCAGGCTATACATGTTGCTACTATAAAACTAATTACAGCTCATTTGACATTTAGGGCTCAATCCATGACATGTATGAAAAATTACAGGTCATTTTCATGCGATTACATGCAGCAGGGCACTCAGGGAAGAAAATATTGACAGAACGCCATTGATTAGAGATAGATGGCTTCCGTCTTAAATGACAAGTAATGCAGGATGGAAAACATCTGTAAAGGAACATTTAGTCAGGGGAATAAACTCACAACAATGGGGAATTGTATAATTGAAGCACATCATCAATATTCATTAGGTAATATGTGAAATTGCAGAGACAAAAAACATGCAGAGCCTATTGAAGGAGTCTTAGGAAATCATTCGATCTCTCAAAAGGTCCCCAGGCGGATAAACATGAACAATATGAGGTAGTAAACAGAAGGATCCATTCATTTGCATGCGGGTGATTATGAAGGATAGGCTGGAAATCTCAGCCACGCATGTAAATGGTGAGAGTGAGATGAGGTATCTCGCTTCATAAGATGAGAAAATGCAGGGAAGAGGAAGTTAAAAAAATATATATGGAAGGTGGATTAAAGCACCAACAAACAAACAAACATGCATTTGCACAGGCAACAGAAATTTCCAGCCATGTGTGATATTTGGATATATCGAAACAATTTACAGCTGACAAAATGACATTTATTACAGCCAGATGCTGCTCCACAGGGCAGCCCTGATCGAGCGAAGTAGAGACACCGACCTGCTGTCTGCGCCGGGTTGATTCCGATGCCATCTACACAAATAATAATCACAAAGATCATCAGCAATGTGAATACATACACAAAACAATCAAACTTAAAGACAATCAATTAATCAGACAGATGGGCAAAAGCACAGAAAAACCCTGACGCACTGAAACGCTGAACAATCACAATTCAAACCATCTCATTTACAATAACTGCCTTGTGTTGTGAGAGGTGAGTTATCTCTTTGTTCTGTTTAGCATTTGTTCAATAATTACATTAACGAGTCTACGGCTATACAAGTACACACAAAGGCTTGTTTTGAATGTGCTCTGAAAGATTTAAGTGAGTTTAAGTGAAGAATTCACCAGCCTTTAAAATAACTGGTTTATAAAGACTCAGTTGTTTGTAAATTGGGCTACTTTAGTTTTTTTTAGTGCAGTTATCGAAGAACCCAACCCATGATGATACAAATGTGTATGAGTGGTTGCCAGGATGTTGCTATGTGGTTGTTAGGGTGCACCTGGTGGTTGCTAGGTGTTAGTAAGTCTGGCCACTTTAGCGAAGTTTAATACTCTGGTTTAAGGCAGTGGTTCTCAACCAAAAAAGGCTGAGCAAACATCAAAGGGAGCCTCAAGATGATTAACAATAACATTATTTAAAATAAGAACTTTTATCTTAAAAAAAAGGGGTTTCCCATGGTCTTGGAAAACTGAATATATGAGATTTTTAAAATTGTGATTTCTAACCCTGGAAAAGTCATGTTAATGTTAAGTCAAACTAATAAAATCTTAAAACGCCATGGGCATGTTTATAAAGAACATATATGTTTCTAGTTATTCAAATATCTAAAATATTTTATTAAATAGGAATTGAGTAAAAATTGTTCTAAGAATCACGAATAACCGCAAGAGTCATGTAAATGCATTGGTTAAAAAGAATGGGATCCCTGAAGAACAATCAACTCTTAAAACTTTGGGAATTCTGAAATTGTATTATTTTAATTATAATCATTGTAGTGACTTATTTTTATTTGAAGACAAAACTGGGGCTAGGGGGACTTTATGGACAATATTTTTATGGATGATGGGAGGCCTTGGTGTCAAAAAGGTTGATAACCACTGGTTTAAAGATTTAATCAAATATGAGCATTATGATAATGACAATAATAATATCAACAACTTACCGTTTGTAATGATGGCACTGGTGGCTGCTGGCACTTTAAACTTTAAATCAAAGAGGAATTAAAAAAAAAAAAGTTTTATTGTTCATCCATCAACAACTTATGCTGATAGTCAGACACATCCCATAAACAACCCGTCAGTCCCTCTGTCAGGCAGGGATAAGAAAAATTCAACTTGAGTCTGCATTTGCATCAGGTGATTTAAAGAGTCTGTGCTAGAAAACAGAAGCCTTGAAACGTCTGAGGAAAGAGCTCTCTGGGCTGAGCTGTGACTGTCACAATGAGCCACGAAAGTAAAACAAACAAACAAACAAACAAACAAAAATCAGGCTAATTCATATAATAACACTTTCTGGGTGTCCTGAAGGCATTTGTACACCACTGAACAGTATAAAACTGATGGGAAGCAAGATGCCTGGCTGGTGCCAGAATTAGTGACCAGCAAAATCAATTTTGTAACTGTTCAGAATGCATATTAAATTCAATGAATACAGATTTTTGTGGGGGTTTATTCAGCTTCTCTTTTGCCTAATTTTTGTTCGTCAGTTTTGTCAGGAGGAAAAGAGACAACAAAAACAATGAAAGATCACATAACCATCACTTTACATAACCTGAAGCAGGAATACAAAAATTTTTGAGAGGGTGAAAAAAAAAAAAACCCTGAAAATAAGCCTGGCACTTTATCATTATTTCTAGCTCCCACTTGATGCATTACATCTTCCTATTATGAGGTTGTCAGAATTGGCATTTCATTATGTCAAAAAAGGAGCAACGACCCAAGCTAATCTGCATCGTCGTTCTGCCATGCCGTATGTCTGCGTGCTCTGAATACAGCTGTGAAAGAGACCAGACAGCCCACAGGAAATCAAGAGGATTCTGTCAAATTTTTACCTAGTTTCAAAAGATTTGTGGCTTATCAAAAAGGATGCACATTAGTGAACATATTGGTATCAGCCATAATTTGTAATTATGTAAATTATTACATAACTATTGTATCAGCTTGAAAAGATCATGCCTTACTTTTCAAGTTTAAATAGTTGGTCTACTCTTTGCCTATGCCAAGTGTCAAAAATGTTTTTTAATGGCTATATATAAAGAGCAAAATAGAAAATACAAATGGAGGTATTTAACCAAAACTATTTATTGACTGCTAATAAGATGTACACAATTTCTTGAATGTATCAAATCTTTCTTTTACACATTTACTCAAACTTCTCACACACACACACACACACACACACACACACACACACACACACACACAAAAACTGAAAACAAACAGCTTACAATCCACTGACAATCTATTGACATTACATAAATATTGAATTATTAATATTAATGAATATTAAAATATGCATATTGCGTATATAATGCATATTGTGTTTTATTGTTGTTGGCAAAAAAATAATTTACATATATAATGTATCCTATAATCCTATTATATATATATATATATATATATATTTTTTTTTTTTCTTATATCACTTAAATGTTAAAAAAAAATATATATATTTTTTTTTCTTTTTTTTTCTTATATCACTTAAATGTAAAAAAAAAAAAAAAAAAAAAAAAAATCAATATCATTTTACAAAATAATATTGATCAATCCCTAATGTCATTTCTTATTTAAACAGTATAACTTTACAATATCAGTCTTCATTTGGTTAATCTGCAAAAATATATATTGATATATAATCTACTTAAATGAAATGAAATGTTGTCAAACTAACATTGGTCCTAGTTTCATTATGACTTAGATCCTTATCAACTGTATTATCTGATTCTGCATTGATCATGCTCTGATTTTAATGAGGCTGTGGACAAAGATAAGCTGTGTGTCTCAAAAAAAGATAAATCAGACTAAAAAAGACAGTATTAAAGCTATGGGATATAACTGAGCTAAAGTTCACGTCATGATCCATGCTATGTGATGTAGACCATTTTATTCAATGATTTCCCAGAATTGAGCAGAAAGGCAGTCATAATACAAGATCATTCTCATGCAGAATATTTTTTTCATCATGTTTTAACATGTAACTAAGCTTGGCAAAGACACAATGTTACACCTCAGCAGATCTGTCAAAAATAAGTTTTCAAATAAGGTTGCAGTAAGACTGTGAACATATGCACATATGCACAACTGCACCAATTCTTTTTAAACAGACAATGAATCAGCTCACCTCTTCTGCTGCAAATTTCAAAACTGCAGTGAACGGCGTGCTCTCAGGTACACTTAATCTGAAATACAATCATGCCAATGAATCTTTGTGTAACAATTGGGGAAAAAAAAAAAAAAAACCCTGTGTAGAAAGTGTTACTATAGAGAATGGGTTGTCCAGAAACAAAGCACAACAGTAGCATATTATATGAAGCATAACACTGTCTAATTTTGTTTTAAAACAGAGTACATTAAAAAAAACATTACGCTTTTTCAAATTATTCTCTGGTCATCTTAACCAGCTCATGTCTATCGATTGTCACTGAATGATATTTTCAAAAACATGGCATTTGAAAAAAATCATCCAAACTGGCCGGTGAGCATCAGCATTGCAGGTGCTTAAGGCTGAGCTGGTAAATCAGTCTGTTTGAAATTGAATGGCACTTAACAGACCACTCTCAAATGTGTGTTTGCCATCAGACACAGTGTGACATTTATAAATTACCACAGACCATAGCACTATTACAGTGACTGCAATCAATATGGCAAACAGACTTAAATGGTTAGTTCACCCAAAAGAAGATATTGTTGTATAAATTCGTTATTTTTGTTTTGTTTTTGTGCACAAAAAGTATTCTCATCGCTTCATAAAATTAAGGTTGAACCACAGCAGTCACGTCAACCATTTTAACGATGTCTTTAGTACCTTTTTGGACCTTGAAAGTGGTGGTTATATTGCTGTCTATAGAAGAGTCATATATCTCTTGGATTTTGTCAAAAATATCTTAATTTGTGTTCTGAAGATGAACGAAGGTCTTACGGGTTTGGAACGACTTAAGGGTAAGTAATTAATGACAGAATTTTCATTTTTGGGTGAACTAACCCTTTAAGAACTGACATAAGGCAAGACAATACAGGAAATTATTATTATTATTATTTTTTTTTCCCATGCACTGACCAATTTTAAGGTTTTGGACTATTTTGCATCCATAACATTTCTTCTTGCATACTAGTGTAAAGAAAATATGCAAAACACACATCTAAGAGTTTATTTTATTACACATTAACTATTTGCATCTGTAGATTTGAATCAAAATACTTATTTTAAAGGCTCTCATGCACTGAGCCAGAAACCTACACTTCAGTAAAATTTACATACACCAACTGTATTTCTATCTATATTCTGAAGGTTTTTACAAAGGGGTTTTTATACATGATATATTCTTCACTTGATTTGTATAACATTTTATTCCTAAAAATATGGTAATTTTTTTTTTCTTACTGCTAAAAGTATTTTTTGATTTATGAAGTAGAAAAAAAAAAGTTATCCGAAATTCCCCATGAAAAGCCTTTAACTTTAATATGTCAACAAAATGAAACAACAATTTTGAACCTGGCTGTATCAAATGATCTAATTGTTGTTCTGGAAATGTATGCAAATTCGTGCAAGTTTAATTAGATAATGTTTCATGTGCACATTTAATCATAGTATTTCAGAAAAGTTATAATACAAAACAACTGTCATACTGCACTATTTATTTTAATCAACGGGGGAAGCATGGTTATAATTAACCTATTTTATCTTGCCTTACATTTCCCAGTTGATAGTTGTGCTAAAACTAAATTTTAAAAATATAAATCAGTCAGTTTGGCAATTAGCTTATGAATTACTTAATTAACGAAGAAACTGAATGAATAAATTAATGAATAAATGAATAGAATTAAGCAATCAAGGTTAAAAAAAAAAAAATGATTCAGCTCCTCAAACTGCAGAGCTGCGACACATAATAATTTACGCTCCTATTAGAATCAATAAAATCAAGCAAATCAGGGCTAATGAAACAATTAAAACAGGAATATTAATGTTGATGGTGTGTGTGTCATGTGTTGAATGATGTGTCACTCACACTTTAAATGGTAACCGAGGGTCCGACGTCAACGTGATTTTAAACGTTACTTTCGACCTAATACAGACAGAGACACATATTCATGGAGTTTATTTATAGATGAAATACACGGTATAACTAAAATAAAGTGTTGTTAAATGATAAATAGCTTTACTTACATTTTACTGATTTGTATGAGAAGACCGCACACTGTTTACACCGACCCGGAAGATGCAAGGACCTGCTGTAACACGTCATCTGTTCAATGGCCCTCTCTTTTCCGTCTCTCTCAATTTGCCCTTTTTAAAACTACTAGTGTTACATTTTATCAATTGGATCATATTCAAGTATTTTAGAGAAATGAAAAGAAGAAGGAAAAAAGCAGATAAAACAGAAACTGTTGCGGCTTGTGCATTTCAGTCAGGCAAATTTCAAGCCGCCTCGAAGTGGGTATTACCGTAAAGTGTGTTGTTAATGCACCGAAGCATTTTAGACATGTAAATGAAGGGCAATAGTGATGAATTGCATTTGCAAAGAAGAATCATACTTAAAATGTGTAAATAATAATGTCATTGCTATAAAAACGACTAACAGGAGTTGTATCTGCATACAAATTATGCTGAACCATTTTCTCTATAATAATTTCAAAATTACCTTCAACTAGCCTAACTTAGGCCTATTTTTGTGAAATGTTTTGTGTTAAAAATGTGCCTGTGCAATAGGTTATTTCTTTAAATATTAAATTAAATTATTCCCACAAATAAGGAATAAAATAGAGTCTATTTCATCATTTTCTTCAACAAACGGTAATTGGTTCAAGATGAACCTCAGGAAATGCTTATTGTTAAAACTATTTTATTTTCTGTTTATTTTAAGGGATAGGCCAAAATCCCAATTCTGAAGACATTTGATGTGTTTAAAACTTGCTGCTTGTCATTCTTGGTTAATTTATTTTAGTCAATAATTGATCAAACATATCTAATAGTGTCATGGCAAAATCACTGGAATTTAAACCTCTAACTTGTACTTTAAAGTTTTGGAATATTTTTGGAGCCAAAATTAAATTGAATTATATAAGGCCCATTAACATTATTATCATTGTGCCTTGCCGTTTAAAGACTTTGACTTAACAACATTTATAAATAAAGAGGTACTGCAAAAAACAAACAAACAAACAAACAAAAAACACAAAACAATACTTGAAAACATTTGCATTCATTTTGTTCTAGCTTTTTTGTTTTGTAAATTCTGAAAGTTAACTTACAATCACTCTAAGAGTCTTTATCTTGAATATGAAAAACCTGCATTTTTTAAGAAGTTCAGTAAGTATTTTTTTTATGTATCACCAATGCAGATAACTGAACCAACCCAGCTAACAGGGAATGCTGTCAGAACTTCCCTAACATTCTGGCAAAGTTCTCTCAAACTCCAATACCGTTAAGAGAATGTTCTTTCAGAGTTATTTGGTCTTTAATAATGTTCTTAAAACGTTAACACAAAAACATTCATACACTGGATCTCTGGATTTTTCTCAACCTCAAGTTGTTCCAAACCTGCATGAATATCTTTCTTCTGCTGAACACAAATGAAGAAGTTTTGAAAAATATGGGAAACCAAAGAGTTGTGGGGTACTATTGACTTCCATAGTATGAAAAAAAAAATGTCAAAAATGGTTACCCATATTCTTCACTCATAGGTTTGAAACAACTTGAGGGTGCAAAATGGAATGTTCCCTTAACATTCACATAACCAAGAAAAAAAACATTGATGGAAATAGGCCTGCGTTTTATACTCACACTTTTTTTTTTCATATGCAAAAGCCCATTTAGGCCCAATTAGGAATCGGGGGTGGACTGGTGTTGGAACAATTGATTAATCATATTTTAAATACACATTTGCCATAATCTGTTTGGCCCAAAGGTCTATTTTCTGGCTGGTCTCAGAGTGAAGATTATATAGCGCTGGCGGCTGCTGGATTTATGGAGGGCTGTAAGCTAACTTGAGTCTCATGAGTCATCCTCATAAAGCAAACCCTGCTTGTTGGCACCATAGGGCACACTGCCAGCAGCTTCCCTAGAGGGACATGTGGGTGTTGAAGAAAACAGACTTCTCAGTGTGACTTGAAACCCAAATTCACTAGACGCTGACAATTTTGCAGGAGTCCATTTCGCTTTTGTCACAGGCTTATTGAAACCACTTAGATAAAGCGGAAAAGTTGATCTGCTGAATACCAACCAGAGAATAGTGCAATTGCTTCGTTACTGACACTGAATAAAGTTGTTTTGCATCAAATGTGAGCTATTAAGACCACTACGAATTTATCAAATCTTTTGTCGCCAAATCGCACCCAGAGGCAGGAGCCATGACACCTTCAAAATGTCAAATATTCAATTATGCATACTAAGCCTTCAGTAATTAATATTACAGACATGTGCACTGAAAGACCTTTGATCAAAAGTCTGTTCCTCTCTTTGACAAACATCTCCTGAAGGACTTTCCTAACTCTGTTGTCTAAATTTATCCTAATCATGTCCTGTACCGAAGCCCGTAGTGAGTCATTTGTGGCGACAAGCAGCTGTGCGGTTCCTGAGGTGATGGGGATGAGATACCAAAAACATCGCTCATACTGTCAGATGAACTTTTTTCGTGTGGACAATCTAACGAATAATTTAGCTGTGACAACTGAAGGCAGATGTGTTGAACACTTTAAACAATGAAAATTTAGCCTATATAAGGATTGTTTGCATGTCAAGAGAGATGTTCAGATCTGTAAATGAAATGCAAATAGATTTGATTTTTTGAAGAAAAAGTAACATTTAAATTTGGTTTATGATGATAATAGGCCGTTATCATTATTAGTACTTTGTCTTTTGATGTGAAGTATTTAAATAAATGGTAGTGTATCGAATATCAAATTTATTGATTAGTTTACAGAATGTGATGCAATAATTCTAAATAATGGATCTGCACTGACTTGTATCAATAATCATGGATTATGAATGATAATGTAATATAATAATATATAATAAAATATGATAATAATTATGTATTGTGACATATTTTAGAGTGACAAAAGATAATAATAATTAAATATTCTATTCTGATAAAAGCTTACAAAGAAAGCATTTGGTAGCACTTGGGTATGACATGCAGGAACATGCAATAACCAAATAAATAAGGCCAGTGTTGATTGTTGTTTGAACAGAAGAATTACTGCTTTATATCCTCAGGCTCCATAGTCTTTATTTGTAAATTTCACCATTTTATGTCTAATTTTTCACGTTAGGACAGGCTTGATTTAATGTGTAATGTGTAATGGTAACACCTTCTCCTGACCAAGCTTGTCAGAGGATCAGCACTAATATATTTATAATGAGAGGAAGTATTTTGGAGAATTGAAAGTCAAGGTTTCAAAGTCTCACCGTGTCACTGTCCATGGTCCTGAATCCTGGACTGTACCATCAAAAGCAACCCGTACTGATATCACAAGAGCAATGCAACTTTATAGTACAAATATTGAGAAGTCATTGTTACTCAAGTAGGGACTGTTATTTTTTTTTTTAGGGTTTTTGTGTGTGTGTGTGTGTCTTTATCCAAATATAATGCTTTTTTGCTAGCGATTCAATTGATTTCAACAAGTGAACAAAATGTGAGAGAACCCAGCAGTGTAATATGCAATTTCTGATTTAAAATGAGTCATATTTTTGGAGGATGAGGAATCTTTCTTTGCTTCGTTTCTAAAAATAAAAACTTTCACACCTACATGTTAGGTTCTTCTGTACTGTGATTTAATATATAGCCATTATCTTTGCATTCACCATTCACTGCAAGCTTTTCATAGGCAACCATAGGACTTTATCAAACCCATTTCCCCTTCCATTGTCTTGAGTGTGACACCTCATCTGTGCTATAAATAACACACAGAGTCAGTTTGTGGTTCCTTGGGGCTTGACAGCAGAATCTGGAGGCTATTTTAGGCAGAATTGTGCTGTTTTCTGGAGGAAGAGAGGATTTGGACAGGTTTAGAACATCTGCCGGTTCTTGATAAGGGCAAAAGAGTGTGGCATCCTCAGTGCAGTGGAACAGGACTGCCCTCAGGGATATGAGCTTCTAAATATCTCTACTTGCTCTTGTGCACAAAATTTCTTGTCTGTCCTTGATTATAAAAATGAAGTACAGTGCATGTCTGTAGTGTTATGGAATTCAATTTCAATTGTAAAGCATAAATGACATCACAATAAAACTGAAAATTGAATGATAGAAAATAGTGACCTGGTCAAAAATAACATTTTGTCTCTTTTTACATTTAACTGATCAGCTTATTTTCTGACTGTGATTCTTGGTTCATTCAGGGTCCACTATAAAGTAGTCAGATGTATTTTGGCTGTGTTAGAAAAGTGAAGGTTTTTCAAAAGGTTAAATGTTTCAGTTGAGCCTGGAAGAATTCATTGCAAATTACATACTTTGTACAGAAAAAAAAAAATGATCCAGTTTGAAAATTTTAGAAAAGTTAATACTTTTTCAGTGTCTCTTTCTGGAGGTTACATTATTACGCCAGAAGATGGCGGGAAGTGATTGTATTTAGAGAGACATCGACTGATTCAGCCAACCAACTGGAACGAAACAAGTGAAAATGAATGAATCAGTGGATCATTCACTTAGTCAATTCAAACACACTGATTCATTCAGGAAATTAACAATGCTACTGTGTGGAGACGCGCCTCATTTTTAAATCAGCAAAAAATAGAAGAATAAGCAATATTGCGCCAAATATTTATGTTTTTCAATATTAACTGTTTGTTGAATATCAGACAGAACTGCAATAATACATAGACTATATACATAGCAAAACATATAGCCGGGGGGTAGGCTAATCATTATGTAAATATATTAAAGAACTAACATAGAAACAGTTTTAATTGCTGTCTTATTATGTGAATTGAAAATAGTCTTGATATATATATGTATGTGTATGTGTATGTGTATGTGTATATGTGTGTGTATATATATATATATATATATATATATATATATACACACACACACATCAATCAGGCATAACAGCACCTTCCTAATATTGTGTTGGTCCCCCTTTTGCTGCCAAAACAGCCCTGACCCCTCGAGGCATGGACTCCATTAGACCCCTGAAGGTGTGCTGTGGTATCTGGCACCAAGAGCAGATCCTTTAAGTTCTGTAAGTTGCGAGGTGGGGCATTTAGTTAGTTATTTAGTTCCCTTGGTTACAGATTGATTTGAGTTTGAGTTCAAGTGTTTCTTTATCTCTTTATCTTGTTAAGTTCCCTTTTTTTGCTGTGTATATATACCCTGTGTTCTCCCTCTGTCTCTGTCAGTTCTCGTTTGTATGTAGAGTGGTTTTTCCTGTAAAAGTAAAAGTCTACCTTCCTGTATTCTGCCTTGTCTTGAGAGTTCCTTACCACCGGTACGTGACAGAAGAACCGACTGCAACAACATGATCCTGGCTGAGGACCACCTCTGGAGCCTGAGGCAGAATGGTCGTCCTTTGGAGAGGTATGTGGAGGAGAGAGCGGGCCTGATGCCTCTCTCGTTGTATGTTTTTCGCTTGGGTCTGGATGAGGATACTATTCGCTATAGCGAACCTGCTTGTTATTTCTCTCTAGTTGAGTCTATTAATCTTATTCTCTATTTAAATGGTTCTAATTTTGAAATTGAAGAAGTTAAAGAAGAAAAGTATCTGCCTCATCCAGCCCCAGCGAAGACATACCACTCCAATTGATCCATCCATTTCTGTCCTCCGGCAAATCCCCAAGTCCTCAGTCCAGTGACAAAGATGGCCGCCATCCCAGAGCCTCGTCACAAGATGGCCGCCATCCCTAAGCCTTGTCGCAAGATGGTTGCCGCCACGCCTGAGCCCTCGGTCAAGATGGCCGTCGTCATAGTGGCTGAGCCTGGGGTCCGGGCCGAGGCCACGGAGGCCACACCGCCCCGAACTGCCCAATCCGCCATGGCATCCTGAACTGCCCGATCCGCCATGGCACCCCGAACTGCCCGATCCGCCATGGCGTTTGTATGTAGAGTGTTTTTTTCCCTGTGTTTCTCCTGTTATTTGGAAGTAAAATATTCTGCCTCGTCTTGAGAGTTCCTTACCACCGTTACGTGATATATATGAAATTTACCAATAAACATTTGTTTGGTGAAGTCCAGATGGCCTTCCATAATACATTTTCCACTAGTCTATTCCAATAAACAGTAGCCTACAGTTTGGTGTAGTGACAATGTATTTTTGAAGTAAAGAACAAATAGACTCTGATTATCAAATGCTGCGTTCACACCATGACATAATTACCATATTTTCGAAATGACAACACATGACATTCTATAATAAGACCATCTCCGGTATAGCTATAGCTTTCACATGGTACAAGCAGAAGCTTTCAGAAAATTCCCATGTTACAAGTTGTAATTACGAGTTCTATGAGGACGTGAACACTTTTTATTTAATTGTCTAATAAAAAATTATATTTAAAATTAAAAATGAATGAATTAGGAACTGCTTGTAAAGCACAATGAAAAATTCCTCACAATGTTTCTGGTAAAAATTGAAAGCTATTAGGTGCATTCACGCCATGTTGTATTTAATGTAAATACGAGACTTCAACTTGTAAAAAGTGTTCACGTCCTCGTATAGACCTCGTAATTACAGCTTGTAAGATGGGAATTTTCTGAGAGCTCCTACTTGCACCATGTGAAAGCTGTACTACTTGACCTCTACAGAATAATTTAGGCGTCGATAGTGTTGCCATAGAAACACAAAATTCCCAGTCTGAGGATGTGAACTGCTCCTAGAACATCACGTGTTGTCATTTTGAGACTACGGTAATTATGACATGGCGTGAACGCAGCAATAGTGCCAGTCGTGTTAAAATGGGCCTCTTTTGTAGACTGGCTGTTCTCTCCATTTACAATGTTTAGAAGTGCTAACAACTGCCACATCCCCCTTGAAAAGAATTGAACAGTGAGTCATTACCCTTAAACACATCTGAATGTACCTGTCAGGCCTCAACTGAAGTGCTTGTACATCAAAAGAAATAAAAATAAATAAATAAAATGCAGAAAAGGTCAACATTCTTCTTCAATTGCATATATTCTAAAACAAAGAGCATATGCAATCATTTCGTACAATTGCATATGTTTTGTATTTTTGTATTTGTCTGCCACACATTTTAAGTGCCATTTGAAGTACATTCTCTGCTTTAGACCTTCATCAAGCAAAATGTATCAGTTTATGATACAAACCATTTTTAAATGTCAAATGAAAACATTTTTAAATGTCAAAGTAAATTTGTTTTAACATTTTTTAAATGTATGTAATGTACATTTTTAATTACATATGTTAACAGATGCAATTTTTGACCTTGAATGTGTTTGTAGTATTGTTAGTTTGTAGTATTGTTATTGTGTGTATTGAAGTATTGTTCCCTTTCAAGGGAACTCGTGCTTCGTCATAAGTTTATGACACTATGGGAACAAACTCTGCATGATTGTGTCTTGAAGCACATGTGAAATCAATCCAATCGGTGAGACGGAACATCATAGGAAGGATGGTCAAAAAGCTCTAAGTTCTATTAACTTTGAAGCAAATCATGACTCAAATCAGAGGACTGGTTTGTCATGATAGACCTTGAGGATGCGTACTTCCATATGCCCATCCTTCCACAACACAGGAAGTTCCGCTTTGGGGATGAAGATTCGCTTTTGGGGATGAAGCGTATCATATTTGGGTTGCTCCTTTTGTCACCCCACACTTTCACGAAATGCGTGGATGCTGCACTTGCTCCTTTGCGACTCCAGGGCATTTGCGTGTTAAACTATATCAATGATTGGTTAATATTAACTCACTCAGAGCACTTGGCGGTTCAACATCGAGATGTCGTTCTCATCCACATGAAAGAGCTGGGGTTGAGGCTGAACGTCAAGAAGAGTGAGCTTTCTCCAGCACAGAGAACCACTTTTCTGGATGTAACTGGGATTCAACGAGGATGCAGGCAAATCTGGAGGGGTTTCCCCAAGGAGCAACCCATTTCGCATGATCAAGGTTACAAGCAGACTCCTTCGTACCATGGCGATGTGGAGGAAGACCTGGTTCTTTTCCCAGGGCCCCATGCTGGGAGCTCCTTCTCCTCGCATGATGCTTACGATGGACGCTTCTCTCACGGGCTAGGTGAGTGATCCTAGAGGGTCGCTTGACTCAAGGCCTGTAGAAAGTGCCATCATCTCTTGTGGCATATAAGTTGCTAAGTTTCTGGCTTTGAAAAACATCCTCCCAGACCTAAGGGGCCACCATGTCTTTGTCCAGACAGAAAATGCATCGGTGCCCACTTTACAAACTGGCATACCAGATCCTCCCGTGGGCTCAGGGGAGCAGCTTACATTCCTGGACACCTAAATCAGGGAGCAGACATCCTGTTGAGGCAGGGGCAGAGATGGTGGATCTCATTTGGTGAGGTTTGACCAAGTGGAAGTGGATGTATTCACGTCACATGAAACGTCACACTGTCCTTTATGGTTTTCTCTGATGCATCCAACTCCACTGGGGTTGGATGCCATGGTTCAGACGTGGCTGAGGCTAAGTCTGTATGCTTTTCCTCAGATCGCTCTGCTCCCAGGAGTTCTGGAGAGAGTTCGCCGGAATGGGGCTTATCTTTTGCTAGTGGCTCCACTCTGGCCTACACGAGTTTGGTTCTCAGATCTGATATTCCTCCTTGACGGCTCTCCTTGGTAGATTCCAGTCAGGAGGGACCTTCTATCTCAGGTGAGGGGCTCTATCTTTCACCCTCGCCCAGAGTTGTGGAAGCTGTGGGTTTGGCCTCCATGAGGGAACTTTATGCCTTAGAGTGGAGAGTATTCCCTTCACGGTGTGAGAATCATCAGCTGGACTCATTTAACTGCCCGGTTGGTACATTGCTGGAATTCTTGCACAAAATTCTCAACAGGGTTATACCCCTCCACTCTGAAGGTATTCGTGGCAGCCTTAGCTGTATTAGGAGAAGGAGTATGGTGGCTTCGAAAGCCTTATAATAAGGGCTATCCCTACAAGATGTGTGTGTTGTGGTGGGCTGGTCCTTTCTGCACACATTTGTCAGGTTTTACAACCTAGATTCTGACTTAGTTGTGCTTGCCTGATTTCACACAAGACAGGCACTGGTCAGTACAGCGGAGTGGGTATTAACGTTCCCATAGTGTCATAAACTTACGATGCAGCGCAAGTTCCCTTAAAAGGGAATGTCTTGGTTATGACTGTAACCTCGGTTCCCTGAAGAGGGAACGAGACGCTGCGTCACCCTGCCATACTTCCAGCGTGCCTGTGATCGACTTGCTTCAGCCAATCAGAAGCTGACATTGTTTGGTCTGGGTGCACTTCATAGCTTCCTGGTCATGACGTCACCTGCCTATGACGTTTCGTCATGCTATTGGACTGATTTCACACCTGCTTCAAGATGCAATCACGCAGAGGCCAGGGCGTTGGTGGACTGAGGTGAAGGTTGAGTCGAAAGGGTTGGAGGGACGAAGTGCAGCTGAAGTCACGGAAGTCCATGGCATAGGCAGAGCAACAACCAACTAAGGCAGAGCCAGAGAGATGAGGAAGCCCAGTGGAGCCGAAGGGACGACGTCCACAGGTGGACCTGAGGGAGGGATGAGCCACGGTGGAGTCAACTGCTCGACAGACCTAGGAGAAATGGCTGGCATGGAGGTCCTAGGTGGAGCTACTGGGTCGACCATCCAGGGCTGGGCTGATGAATTCTCTGACTGAGGTGACCCAATGATGATCAGAGATGGAGCTGAAGGACTGAGGAGAGGCAGTGCAAGCAAGGCTGGAGTTCCGGGCAGTACAGGTGGGGGAGAACAGACAGGCACAACAGGGTAACATGGAAAAGGCATGAAATCCAGGAACAGGTCTCTAGGCTGGCACAGAACATGCAGACTTGAAACAGGCAGCTTAAAAACAGGCAGAGGAGGTGGGAGCAGGAGGCAGGGCAGAAAAAACAAAACTAAGAGCTCAGTACTGCTAACAGGGACAGGCTCTGTGTAGGGAACAGAAATTGGCATTAAGCACTCACTTTCCCAGTCTATGTGCAGTTCGTCGAGTTTGTGTAGTCGGGGGTGTTGGGCTCCAAGACATAACCTCATACTCTACCAGGACTCCCAGGGGCACAGGTGATGTTTCTGGCTCACACACCTGATCATACGTGATTGGCTCAAGCTCCTTGGTGATCTCTGGCTTCAGCTCAGGCTCTTTAAGTGCGGCAGGCTCTGGCTCATTGTCTGCGGTGGGCTCCGGCATCGCTGGGCTGATGATAATGACTGACACTCTGCTCTCCTCCCTGCTCTAGCAGATGGGAAACCGTTGTGGAGGAGTACCCACTCTACTCCTTAAAATTCACCAGAGGCCTGTTTCTGGGAAGGCGTGCCCTGGTCCTCTCATTTAGGCCTGCCCGGAAAAACACACACAGGCTGGTGTCGTCATAGTGGACTAGATGTTGAAGGTCCAGGAAAGCCTGTGTGTGTTCCTCTATAGATTGGTTCCCCTGCGAGAGCAGTAGGATCTGGACTGTTGCTAAATCCATATTATTTGGTCAGTTCTTCTGTCACAAATTGGTTGCAATAATGAAGAGAAAAGGATCTAAATGCAGCAGTCTTCATTTTATTAACAAAAGAAACTTAGAAACAGAACAACCAACTTATAACGCAAAGTAGAACTGACAATGAACTGAAAGAAACATAGGGCTTAAATAGATAGAACAAACCAGTCAAAGAAATGTGAAACACCTGTGACAACTTAATTAAACCATTTGTAATCTAGGAGACTAACTGAAATACAAAGAAATGAGAGAAAACTGAGGCACAGATTTGAAACATAATACAAATCCCTAACAACATATGTTTTGTCTTTCATATATAGACATACATACACACACAGTTTTTAGTATTAATCTTTTATAAAATTTTTCCTCATCTCATTTTCAACTTTACACATTTTATCTATTTCTTAGCATTTAATCATTGAGGTGAAGTTGACCCTGATTAACTGTGTGGTGAATATACTGTGTTGATGGTGTCAACAGCTCAGAACAGATAAAAGGCAGAATGTAAAAAACATCACGACGGTGCCCTGTTGCGGCTTGTTTTTTAAAAACCTTGATTAACTTCCATTTATTTTGTTCATATATGCATGGTTAATTATAGATTAATAGTCATGCCGTTTTTCTTTATAAGAACGATTACACAGCTACAGCAGAAATACAAATGAAAATGAAAGTGACACAATTTCTAAGCATTATATTTCACATCTGCATGTCTGTTGGTTGCAGTCAAAGTTGTTTCAAATCATGCAGTAGTGCACAAGAGGGGAAAGGTGTCCAGGTAAACACCATTTTATCTGATATACTTTGTTCAGGTCCACCAATTCCATTCGATTCAATAATACGGGATGCAATTCAACCTTATCTGGAAAAACAGAGGTTGTAGGATTTAATTGATTAAATGTATTTTGAATTGGATTACACAATCATTTGTGTCCACTTGATGGTTCTATAGGCTGCAGTGACCTGAAACAACAGGGAACAAATAAGCCATTTGGCTCAGCAAAGACAACGATGGTCAAAACCAATTAATTGTCTCTTCTAGACTTTAACCATGTAGAGCTACAACTGATTTCTTAACATGCAGTGAACTGTGCTAATCTTGGAGGGAGACACACAGTTGCTCATCGGGGCTTCCAGCCAGAGCTACAGCCTGTTTGTCTTTGAGAGAAATCCATACACACATTCTCTTGACAGATCATGACATATTCAGTGTTTCCAGATTAAAGGGACAGTTAGCTGAAAATGAAAATTGTGTCATCATTTACTCACTCATGCATTTAAAAATGTACGTATTAATGTTGAGCAATAGCTCAGAGCAAATTTGCTGATTGTGCCAAATAGATGAGCTGCTAAATTATTATGAAGAGGAGCTTCTCCAATGCCTAAAAGTGAAATGCAGAGTCTTACTGGTAATCGAATTGTGTCAGCGTAATCTATATGTCTACATCTTTTACCCTTCATGCAGGTTTAATTGATTTCAGCATGTTATATCAACCATCTGCACATCTACTTGCTTTTGACAGATCCCTGCAATCTGTAATCTCCATGCCAAACACAATTAGAGATCTCAAACACATGAGGCTATGGCAGCAAAACATTCTCTATACAGGTGGAAATTTTATTTATATATAAATAAGATATATATATATATATATATATATATATATATATGAGCATGAATATATCTATATCTATCTATCTATATATATATATATATATATATATTCATGCTTGATCAATATGCAAATCAGTGATCATAAACAGCCAAAAATGTCAAATAAATATCTGTACACCTGAAAGCTGACACACTGTGAGTCATTATGATTAAAATGCAATTCAGTGATCACAAGATCATAACAAAACGACAGATGCCCCATTTTAGTGATTATAAGAAATGACAGTTGATATCTAAACAGAATTAGCAATGATAGAAGCATTTCCATCCTGTATTGTGGGGCTGTGAAGAGATATATATTTACTTTAGAGCCTTGAAAACCATACAAGAAGACCTTTTTATAAAGGAAGGTGGGATTTTTTTTCTCTCTATATAATAATTATTATAATTCAACTTATAACAACATAACCTTTTGAGCTGATCGGGCTGTTTAAGGGTCTGAATAAACATTTGCAGGTCAAAGCTCTGAAAGCAACCCTTAAAGAATATCTCAGCTATTACAGTTTGTTCATTTTATGTACATTTTCATTTTCAAATTTACCTTTAAAGGGGACCTATTATGCAAAATTTACTTTTATAAGGTGTTTGAAAACAGATGTTTGTCCACAATGTGTGTAACAACCAGCCTATTATGGTAAAAATTCACCCAGTCCTTTTTTATAATCCCAATAAACCATAAACAGTCTCTCCAAACGAGTGGTTCCAGATACTCTTATGTAAGAGTAGGGGGAAGCCCCACCCATGACTGGCAACGGAATCTGCCCTATTAGCTTAGCTCCTCCCCTGAGTGAGCTGTACACAGTCCGCCATGTTTATCTCCTTACTAAAGCATTTAACAGCAGCATTCAAGTAAGAAATGGAGATTGTTGGAAGGTTCATATTAACAGCATAATCCACATAATCCGTACATATCAAACGATCTGTAACAAAGCAATAGTGACACAGTAAAAAGTTTTTTACTCACATAAGTGTGTTAATTGCTCTGTTCCTGTTGGACCCAATATAGGCACAGCGTCATTTCTAATGTGTTTTTCCATAACCTGGCAATGCACAACATTTTGCACTCATCAAAGGCATGTTTATCGCTTAGTTGCTCGATCCAGTGTTAGTGTCACGCCTGTTATGGTGAATTCACACTGGGCGTCGGCGTTAACGCTTCTCATTTACTTTAAATTGGTGACGTCATGTGTTGCCGAACTGATTTGTGGGTTCCGTTGCGTCGCGTCACTGGTTTTGCTCAAGACAGAAGTTGAAAATTTCGTCAGCCAATCAGATCACCTTATGCAAATACTCTAGCGCAGACGCTAGCCAATTGCATTTATGCAGTACCGGAAAGTAATGTGATTGGCTGTTGTCACTATGACGGTCACGTCATCACCAAGCTTCAGACATGCCCTCCATCAAGCATCGACACCAACGCCCCAAATGCAGTGTTATTTACCTACTATTACTTGTCGTGCGCGAATCAGTGGGTGGGGCTACAGTGGTAATGATGTAGAAGTAGACATTGATCTTCTTCTGCAGAGGCGGTCTTTCACCTATCTATGATGTAATAAATAAGCACATTCCACAACGAGTCGTAATCTGGGCTAAGTTTCAATAAAAGCTGCTTTTGGACCAACAAGGAAGTTTTCAGTTCTGAAACTTACAGGATATTCTTGTAGTATGATGACCTGTTATATGTCAAAAGCTCAAGTAATATGATTTCTCAATTCATGACCCCTTTAATACAAAGTTCTAATATACACATGCAATTTCTTTCCCCGCTGTTTACGTCACAGACATAACAGACTGTGTTTGTGAACTTTGTATGTTTTTGACAGTTTAAGTGCAATAAGACGTGTAAGAGAAATCAGTTTAATGCTCACAGGACAGCCAGCTTTCTGTGCGCGTGCTTCGGATGTGTTATAGCTTTAAAACACATGCAAATAATTAACTTTCATGATGACGAAGAACTGCAATGTATACCGCGATAGAGATGATAATGAAAACCAAACAGATGTTTTGCTAGTTTTTGGCAGAGTATCTGAGACACAAGTTGTACAGGCTCCTCCCTCTTTTGGAAAGCGGGGTGTGGAGCAGCAGCTCATTTGCATTTAAAGACACATGCACGAAAACAGCATGTTTTTCCTTCCCCTCAAAAATGGGCATTTACAACATGGTATAATAAATGATCTGTGGGGTATTTTGAGCTAAAACTTCACAGACACATTCTGGGGACTCCTGAGACTTATATTACATCTTGTAAAACGGGACATAATAGGTCCCATTTAAGGCTTTTTTCTTCATTTTATAAGTGGAGAGTCATGCTGTGATATTATTTTTTTCAGTTCTCCTTTTATATCGCTATGTTTAGCTTTCATGATCAGGCTCTGATGACAAGGAGTCAGAGGCCTGAACCACAATCACAGATTTGCTAATTAGCGCCTTGAGCTACATTTAGAGCGTGGGCAGCTGAGACTTGCTCTGAAATAACATTGAGAAGGTACAGCTACATTTAAATGATTAATATTCTCACAGTTATTATGGCGCCATAATTGACTGTCCAACTGTTTGTGTACTCATTATAAAGTTCAGTGTGCAACTTAAATGATTTGTTCTAATGAGTTCCATTACAAAACATGAAGTGATATGGACACATGACGCAGATATAAATAAATGTAACTTTTTCAGTATTTAAGAAAGATAATTAATTTATGATTTTTTAAAAATATATTTAAATAATAATTTGTATTTTGTTTCATATGATATATTATTATATAAAATGTAAAATATTCTAAAATATTGTATTAAATATATTATTATTTATTAAAACTAATATTTATAAAATATATATTTTAATATATATATATATCAATCGTTTTGATCATTCATATATATATATATATATATATATATATATATAAATCCAAAACTTTTGATTATAATATATAAGTATTTGTTTTTACAAAAAGTATATTTCTCCAGCAATATTCAGTAAAAAATATATATTTATTGATTGTCAAATCTTGGGGTCAGAAAAAAAATTTAATGCCTGATTTTACCTGTTTATGCAGGTATACTGGATGTACAATACAATAGAAATACGCCCACTCCCTTCCTCACATTTTCAGGCATCACCCAGTAACCCTAATAAAGCATGCACAGCTGGAGTAATGCACCAAGCTTTGCGTCATCTAATATTGTTGCCATCTTCCTTGATCTTTCTCTCTTCACTCCTCGTTCATTGTTACCACTGTCCACAATGTGTGTGACACCGGCGCCTGCCCAATTAACAGATGTCATACAGGCAAAGACATAGACCCACACTGTGAGCTTAACCTTTATGGTCCTTTTTTATACCGTTGCTGCTACCAGAACACAAGTAGAATGAAATACATTTCTCATGTCTTGCAGTGATAATGAAGGTAGCTGTACGATTTATTTCAAGAGCAGAAAGCCTCATTACAGCTGCACATCTCCCCACTTTTACTTGAAATTGTACTTCAGCTTGACATAGACATGGGCGTATTCAGGATATATACTAGATATTTTATACAAGGCTTTAAATGACTCCTGTTTATAGTGGTGTATATATGAGGGTAAAGGCGTTAGATCATTCGTTGTCTACTGGTTTTGCTTTACCTCTCAGGATGGACTTGATAATGGACATCAAGTGGCAACCCAGCATAATTCAAAAATATTGAAATATCTATATTAACAAATAAAAATATATATCAAAATGATTGTCAGCTATTTTATTTTATCGGACACATCTTATATTATTTGACAATGAAGAAAGTTTGTAATGCATCACCCATTACCTCGCTGGCTAGTGTAAACAAACATGGGCTGCATCCAAAATCACATACTTCCCTACTACATAGTAGGTGTATGTGACAAGAGTAGTATGTCCGAATTCACAGTACTCATAAAAGCGTAGGCAAAAAGTATATGGATGACCTATTTCTTCTGGCGAGATTCTGAGGTGTGATGTACACTTTACTATCCCGTGAGACCACGGGAAAGGACATAACTGACGCTAGTAGGTCACATGACAATGGCAGCATATCATAATGAATGTAGTCAGTGTTGGGTAAGCTAAAAAAAAAAAATTTACTGGGTAAGCTAATTAATCACTAGCTACAGTACTTATTACATCTTCAACAGTGTTAATTACTGTACTAATTACTCTCTCTAAAAAGTACTGCATTACTTACTAATTACTTTATAAAAAATCCCATCAACCTCAACCAGTTGAACAATACAAGGATAGACATGAAACTGCTCTTTTAATTCTTTTAAATAAAAAATATAGAATTGCATAATATTGCATAATATTGCACATACATTTTATCATTAGACGTTCAATTTTGATGTTAAATCCACTATTGTTTTTTAGGGCTGGGACAATACATCGATTCTCGATTCACGATGCAAAGAATCTGGAGCGATTCTGATATTCTCCAATGTATCGCGATTCTCTCTCGAATCGATTCTGGGCTTAGTTTTTAACAGCATATACTATGTGCTTTAGAAACACCCATACTCTGCTTGCTTCCATTCCATCCACACCACTTAAACCTAAAAATAATCATTCATAAAGTTGAAAAAGGTTAAAGCAAATTACAAGGGTGTTCGCAATGGGCTGTGTTTACCTTAATCTCGCATCATAAAAGCATTCTGAGCTGTGGTGCAAGTATATTTAACCAGTTACATGACTCACCCGAATGCACAAGTGCTGTCCAGCACTCTTCTTCATGAGCATTTGAGTGTGTGGTTAAAAACTAGCCTAGAGCACCATCTGCTGTTAAAACTAAGCTCAGAATCGATTAGAGAGAGAAAATATTTTAGAATCGATCTAGAATTATTGTATTGCTAATCAAGAATCAAGAATCGATATATTGTCCCAGTCCTATTGTTTTTTATATAGAATGGTTCTACAGTCTATACAGTATTTAACGCAATTACATCAGAAGTAACTGTAATTAAATTACAGAAAAATTAAGATTTATCCCTTACTTTACTTTTTCAAGGGAAAAGAAATTACTTAGTAATGCATTACACCTAACACTGAATGTATGTCTGGATTACATTCATGCTACACACATTCATACTACATATAACATACATTTTTAGCAAGTATTCAAAATAATAACTACTAAAGAGAGAATGTGATTTTAGACGCAGATAGAGTTCCTTGCGTCATGTGTGCGCCAGATTCAGATGTTGAGGGACAAGGTTTTGAGTGAATAACCACTTAAATTTCAGTCACAAAGTAACTGACTGCGTGTATACACAGAAAAACAAAAGTAGCGCACTAATACAGGACTATTGGTTTAACTGGGTTATGTAAAATGATTTAAAAGTCGGCATGAAGAAATGGAAGTTGTGATAGTTTTTTCTTCCCTATTGTTAATTATACCCAAGTGGCTTCTCCCAACAAGAAAAAAATGTAGGGCGGGACTTGATTTTGTCCATTGGGAATTGATTGGATGGTTTTGGTTCCCTTTCAGTCAGTCACGTTCGATGTAACGTCAGAACTGAACTGATGAATTGGGATCTTGCCTGAGAACTGGGATCACCTTCGAGTGTAGACTAATTGATCCTTGGTCTTAGCAGCCTTACAGAGAGTGCTCTTCAAACCACTGCAATCAGTAGCGCTTAAAATCCTGTCTTTTAAGTTAAGACGGCGCTCCTGACTGCACTGGCTTCTGTTAAGAGGGTATAGGGGAACTGCAGGCATTTTCTGTCAACGAAACGTGCCTGGAATTTGGACCGGCTAACTCTCACGTAATCCTGAGACCCCAGCCCAGATACACGTCCAAGGTTCCCACTACTCCCTTTAGGGATCAGGTGGTGAACCTGCAAGTGCTGCCCCTGGAGGAGGCAGACGCAGTCCTTGCTCTGCTCTGTCCCGTTCGTGCATTGTACCTGTATGTGGACCGAACACAGAGCTTCAGGATCTCAGAACAGCTCTTTGTTTGTTATGGGGGATAGCGGAAGGGAAAGGCTGTCTCCAAGCAGAGGCTGGCCCACTGGAGAGTGGACGCCATAGTCTTGGCTTACCAAGCCCAAGATCAGCTGTGGGGCTCATTCCACTCAGAGTGTTGCTTCCTCCTGGGCATTGGCGCACAGCGCCTCGATAGCAGACATCTGTAGAGCTGCAGGCTGGGCGACACCTAACACATTTGTGAGGTTTTACAATCTCTGCGTAGAGCCTGTGTCCTCCCGTGTACTTGCCACAAGTAGCCAGTAACCCTGGGGTGAGTTCCCCACTTGGCAAACCCTGCTTGGATCCCCCCAGCACCCTCGGAGGAGGGCATCAGACACTAGGTATAGGATTTGTGTGTATGCCCAGAAGGCCAGCCCCTCTGCTAGATTAAGTGCCCATGTGCTGTGATTCCCTTCGGGTGATCCCACATATGTATTCTTCCACGGTACGCTTCCCCTGTTGGCGAGCCCATGTCTTTCCCTGGCAGAGCCCGCTCTGCTGTCTCTGCTCGGTACTGACAACACCCTAGCTAGGCTGAATCTACCACAGAGTCCCTCTATATGTAGCACTGCCCTGTTGTCCAGTCCATATGTGCAATTTCCACATGAGACCTCCCTACGGGCAGGATGCGGTCTCTGTAGCATCCCTCTCTCCATAGGTATGCTTTCCCAGTGTTTTCCAAAAGTCTCACTGTATGGGTCAGAAGGAACAGCAGTGATTGACACTCTCTCTGCGTTAAGCCCTGTCCTTTCTCTGCCCCAGAAGGTGTGGGGGAATAAGGCGGCTTATGCGGGGTGCTGGAAAGGGCAGCAATTGTGACGATTTGGTAGCGATCTCAATTCGTCAGTTCAGTTCTGATGTAACATCGAACTTGACTGACTGAAAAGGAACGTCTCGGTTACTATTGTAACCCTCGTTCCCTGAAGGAGGGAACAGAGATGTTACGTCCCTTCACCACATTTGCTGTACCACCGCTGAATGGCTGGGACACATCATTGGGACACCATTGGCTCATTTAGTTTACACTTGAAGGTGATCCCAATTCTTCAGTTCAGTTCTGACATAACGTCTCCATTCCCTTCTTCAGGGAACAAGGGTTACAGTAGTAACTGAGATGTTTGCCATTGATGCGATCTCATATGGGTGACAGGTTGTTCCACCCTTGTGCCAGCACATCAAAGAAGAGATTTGCTGCAAGTGGGAGGGGAAGTTATTAATTAAATATTACAAGGGCACATGTGTTTAAAAAAACATAAATAATGATGTGCACGGATAAATCATTCATAATGAATGCTACTATTATATCCCATCCCATGAAAAATAAGAATTGTATGTATTTGATTTCATTAAATTTAAAAAGTTTCCATGATGCATACATAGGTCTAATCAGAATATGACCAAATTCCATTTACTGTAATGTCAGAATATTCTTGTGCATGCATGTAAATGTGGACATTTCTACAACCCTGTCAGAACATTTGAGAACCACTGGATGATATACTGGAAGAAACCACCAGCCCTTATTGAGGAGAGATATTGAGAAAGATGAGGGAGATATCATAGGGGTATTAGGAGTTAAGCTTTCAAGCTGCATTGATGTGCACAAAACCTTGTCTTTCCTCTCACTTCTTGAGCTCAATGTTGGCTAGAAACAGCACCTGTTCCAAATCATTGATCTCTCCCTTGGCAACACCTGTGGGCTCCATTGAGGTATATAGAGGTTGAGAACAGTGATTCTTTATGATTTGGGACCTGTTCCAACTAGGAATTTTAACAGTTTGTAGCAGTGCGATAAATGGTTTATTCAAAAAAAAAAAAAAAAATTGCATGTGTATCTGTCTCTGTCTGACATAGAGAGAGAATGTCACATACAGAAGAGGAAAAACGGAGACAGAGAGAGAAAAGGTAGCAAGACAGAGAGGTGCTAAAATTAGAACAGCCCCATGCTGAGAGGCAGTTGAATTTCCACTTCACAGAAGGAAAAGTGAATCATCTGGATATTTTTGTACCATTGCAGAGGGAAATCATTTCAGAGCAGTTACTGACTGACAACAAAGCACACCTGTAGACAGGAAATAGATTTTTGGCACTGGATTCTGAATCCACACCGAGCTGTTATTGCACTGCAGTTGGTCTGAAGGTGGTCAGTTACTACACGTTGCGACATTTAACTGCTTTTCTCCCTTAAGGTGAAGTGTGTCTTTTTTTCTATGTTAGATTAAAAAAATCCTATCTTAGTTTATTGTGCAAAAACAACTATAAGCCATTTGTAGCTGTTTTTTCTCCACGCTGTGCTGCAAGATCACCCAAAATTATGTAATTTGAAATCTGTGCCAGGGAAAAATATCAACTTCTTTTTTTTAAGAAACCTGCAGAAATAATATTACAGTCATTTGCTTTGGTTAGAAAAAATATTTTTGCAGAATTAATTTTATCAGGAACTTGTTAATTGCCACCTACTTCATGCTAAGAGATGCATTTTGCCACTTTTTAAAGTGCTTTTACACAGGTACTTTTTGTGAAATGATGATTGCTGTGACTTGAAATCCATGTGAAGAAGATTTTGCATTTCTTGCATTTGACTGTTTAACATTTTATGTAAGTATTTCTTTTTCTTTCTTTTTTTTTTTGTATCCATTTACCAATTAATGAGGCCCATTTGCAGTCAATATATATTTGATTATACTGTTGCCAGCAGAAACATTTGCCACCTGCTTCTGTGTACATTACTGCTAATCAGAAAATCAATTATCCACATGATTCATTTGTGTCTAATCTCAAGGACTCCATTTGAGTTTACTTGCTAAATTATGCTTGTGTTGAAGCAGCTGCTGTTCCAAAGTGATAACAGTTTTTCTTTGATGCCCGTCGGCAGACAGTGTATAGCAACAACAATAAAATGCTAAAAACCAAACCAGAATGGTTCACTGTGGGAAAAATAAAAGCGTACTACTGATTACCACATTGCAGGCTTTCAAAAAAGGTTCAGTCATACACCAGTAACAGGGTCGTTTATTACGCATGGCACAGCTGCAAACCAATCACTTAAAATTACAGTGTGAGTCTCAAATCCTGCTCTGTGATCTTAATCATTAGTTCCGTAATTCATGTTTTTTTTTTTTTTTTTTTTTTTTTTTAAGTAATCATGTAGGCGTATTGGACATAAGTGTCACTGATAATGAATGTTATAGTTCAAAGAAAGAATTTCTATGGATAGTTTTAACTGGGTTTAGACACTCTTCACACAACCCTATAAATATCTGAGAAATGTCAGTATGTTGGACAGTAATTTGAAGGGCCGATGATGACCACCTGGGGAATATAATCAAGCCTACACTTCGCTTTGATCGTCTGTTCCATATGTAGCTCCAGTAGCAAAGCTTATATGACAGCTTATATATATCCCTGAGGCTTTCTGAGATCATAAATACTATATCATTAAGAGAGACATACAGTAGATGGGTCAGGGTGAATTGCAACAGATGCTACAATTATGGTCGTATTATGGTTTTATGTTTAGATCAGATGTTATATAATAAACTTTTAGTTATACTGTAGTATGCATGTGCCTACAGTGTCATATACATAAAATAACATCAGTTAAGTGAGCTAAATGCACCTCCCACCATTAAAAGGACAGAAAACCCCTCATTACTGGTAATTTTCATCATGCTCTGATGTGTATTGATTATGGTAAACCACATGTCGTTGTACATCATGTAGATCATACTCAGAGATGACTTTCAAACATATCAACGCTTAATTGTTCATGAGGAAAATGGAAAATTTTGTCTTTGTGGTTTGGGATGGCCTTATGTCTGAACAGATTTGTTTGCATTTGCATCCAAACACATTAGACGAAAAAAAAAAAAGAAGTATGTGTGTCTCTCTTTCTTCCCACCACATTCAACATGGTAAACAGGAAGCCAACAGCAATAAAAGAAAACAGCTAAAGTGGTCCTAATGTGTTCAGAGAGACGAACAGGAAGCAATTTCATTGCCATTTGATGTTTCTAGTCAAAAAGGCAAAATAAATGAATACAAGACAATCACAAAGAGACAGAGAGAGAGAGCAATTAAAATGTAATTTAATTTAAAATCGACATGTCCTTAGTTTACTCTGCACTGTTGCTTTTATTTCTTTTTATTTTACTTCATTTTTAAATTTTATTTGGCACTTGATGTTTAATAGATTTGTTGATTTTTGATTATTGATTTCAGTATGTGGCGGCAACTGACTGACTGAGTCATTGAATCATTCATTCAGCTGATTTGTTCAAACACTGATTCATTCAGGAATGAAACACGATTTTTCTAGAAGACAACATTGTCTAAAGTACAAGATACTTAATATTAACTATTAATCCATTGTATTAAAACAATATTACAGCCCACCTTGAGCTTGCATTAAATTACGTATTTCAGATTACACAATTTCTTATTGTACCCATCCAAGCTGCAAATGTACATATTTTGAATTAAAATAGCTATTTTTTTATTTTATTTTATTTTTTTATTTTGTTTTCCTTGTCTCATATTTTTTATACTGTTTCTTGCATTTTTACTTATCTGAGATTTTAGTTTTGAGACATTGTTCTTCATGTTATTTGAAACCAATGTAATGAAAATAATTTTTTTTTTTGATACATTGTTTGTTTGTAAGACTTTGAAATGAATTTTATCCCTGCTGTTAGGTGTAACTGTACGTCTAATAAGTGCAGTGATCATTTTTTGAAAATTATTCATTCTACTTCTTTTAATCAAGCAGCTCTTAGTCTATAAATGGCACACATATTTTTATTGAACAGCTCAGAGTGGCTTGGTTGATTAAATCTCACTGTGATGTCTTATCTTAATTGCTATACCTCTCGAAAACATCACTTTCAGTCCTCAGGTTGAGGATTGCATTTAAGACCCCATGAGTCTCATATGAAGCAAAACACAATGAATAGATCTCTATTTAGTAAGAAAAATCTTAATAGTGCAATACCACAAAATGACATGGAAAACCTGTTCTAAATAGGTTTACATGCAGAAGAACAGACTCCAGTGCAATCTAAAAACTACATAGTCGACAGAATGAACAGCTGAAAGCGACTGCTATTTTCAGATCGTTCCTTTAGGTGAAATCTCTTTCTGTGGCATTCATGTCACACTATTCTGGTTGAGCAGCCTTTGAGAAGATCTTTGAACCGTGTAGAGACACAACTCACGTTCTTAGATTTAAATGTACTTTTTTTTTAACACCAGTTCTGGTGTGATTCATTAGACTAAATGAACCATATACATGTTTTAATGAGTTATTATGACCTTTTAAAGACCCAGTAGATAATTACATTTTTAGTGAGCATCATTAGCACTAGTTCTTCAAAGCATTAGATCACATTTAAAAAAACAACAAAGAAAACACATTTAAAATATAATTTTTGAAGATCATTTACACATTTCATGTCGCTACTTATATAACTTATGAAGCTTATGCTTGTTCATTTATACTGATCAGTAATTTTTTGTTCTTTGTGTTCCCCTTTATTTCACACACACACACACACACACACACACACACACACACACACACACACACACACACACACACCTAAAGCGCAAAGCATTTGATAACCCTTGCCTGTCCCGCTGTCTGCAGTCCAATAGCCTGGTAGGTTCTCCTTCAGTTGGTTTGAGTGGTTTTTCAGCATGAGCTGGCAGATGGGGCGGTAGCAGAGGCTACAGTCATTACCTCACTCTCAGAAAAACACTCACCAGCCCTCTGGGCTCCATTAGGTTTTCCTTTCCTCACTTACCAGCACAACACGCACTTCATTGTTAGGCTGTTTGACAGGAGTGAAGTGTTGGCTTTCAATGGAGCCACTTCCCCCAGCGTTACTCGATTATGATTCTATTCACCCTAAAGAAGTCAGAGACGGTCAACCTTCCTCTTTCACTTGTTACCAGATAATTGCACAATACATTTATACTCTGGGCCATTCTTCATTCTGAGTAAGACGTTTTAATGGGTTAATTTTCTATCAATTTATGACCAATGTGAAACATTTGCTATTGATTTCATTTATAAGAAATATGACACATTTGCCAAGATTTTTTTTTAATATAAATGTGCTGTTATTTACTCGACCTCATGTCATTCCAAACCCATTTACTGTTGTTTTTTCTTACACACACAAAACTAGACATCATTACACAGGTCTGGCCATCTAATGACAGTTCACAATAACCAAGGTCTGACAAAAAACACCATAAAATGAGAAAAAAATATCACAAGACATGTTATATTCCAAGTTTTCTGAAGTATTATTATAGCTTTTTATATTGCTAAAGTGAAGAGATAATTTCAATAATAAATAAATTTAAAATATTTAATATTTAAAGAACCAAACGTCATTGAATTCCACTATTAAAAAAAAAATAAAAAAAAATCAAACCAAATTAATAAGAAATGAGTGTCAATTCACAACCCTAATGAATAAAATAAATTGCGGTCTATACATCACACAAAACTATCAAAAGGCTTCAGCAATATAGAATATAGTGCATAGTATAATATTGATTATTTTTTATGGTGTTTTTATCTGTTGGTGAACTGCTGTTTATGAAAACACTTGCATAACAATCTACTTTTGTGTTCTACAGAAAGAAATAGAAGCATACAGGGTTTGAATTACATGAGGGTGAGAGAATAATGACAGAATCCTCATTGGGGGAACTGTTCCATTAATAAATAATCAACAGCGATCTATAACCAGAGTGCTCTCTTAAATGTTCACACTGTTAATGGTCTCCTCAGCTCTTGTAGATTGTGTTCTGTAATAACAGACTTTTTCTTATATTTTGAGTGCTCAGTCACTTACTAAGAACTGAGAGACAACCCTAATTTCCCAAAAAATCATTACTATTTTACCCTGTTTCTTTGTAGACTGAAATAACACAAGATATACAGTACATTAAATAACCTTCTGCCTTAAAACTTTTTTGGCAAGATGTGAACTAGGTTCTATTTTTCAGCCCTATTCAAATTCCATTTGCTCATGGTGAGGAGTAATTATCTGGACCCTTGAAATGGAACAAATCCAACTGTTTTGTTGACTTAACCTGACTTGTCAATCATGTGAATTGAATCCCAGAAATAGATGAACCATTCTGAAACCTACAGGATTCTCCTCTCTTATCTGTCACCAACAAATTGACCCCTTATTTGTTAAAACATACATCAGTAAATCCATTATTTTCATTTTTCTCTCTCATTATTTGCATCATAAATGCATTGTAAAATTACTATTTATTCTTAAGCTTAATGGTGACTTTAAATTATGAATTTTAAAATACTGTTGAGCTTTTGTGTGTTTGGAGTGAAAATTCGGCAGATGCATTTAATTCAGAATTTCCTTAATACAGTAGCTGGTCGATCTCTTGGCTGTCCTTGGAGTGAATTTTATTAGCTGCTCACTTGTGTCTCATATTGAGCTCCAGACAGTGGGAAATATGTTTCATCTTCTGTCTCCACCCACTCGCTCCATGAGAATCCAAATATTGGAAATAAAACCACCTCCAGAATACAGACACCTCATATGACCCCACAAAGGCTTATCTTGCCATCATACCTGAATTTGCCATCCATTTAATGGGAAAGAGTATCATTCTGGGAAGAGGATTTTTTTATCCTTCAGTTTAAGTGCTAGCAAATAGTAGTATTTGAAAACCCTTTCTGTAGTAAAAACAAACCTTTCACGGAAATATTGGCATTGTTTGTGTGATCTTTACCTTACTAGCAACTACTTTGACGCACCTTCTTCTGATGGAAACATTAAACTAAAATGGCTCTGCTAATTTCAGGAACCATTTAACCTTTTTTACGCCATCTTTAATCACATCTCTTAAATTACTTATTTTTTTGTAAACTATCGATTTACATTTTACATTTCCAGTTAGCCATTCTGCATGTCATTAGAAATGAATTTGAAGCCACTCTCCAGACTTTGTCTGTGACGGATCAATCTTTAATTAAGTAAAATCCCCTCAGAGACGCCTGCTGAGAGGGGGTGTTCGTACTTGTAAAGTGAGAGGGTGACACTAATAGCATTCATGTTTTTGTCCTGAGGCATCTGATGAACTTTATCTGAAATTAGAGCCTAATTCAGCTGTAGTTTGCTATTATTTGGAAGGGTATCTGTGTTAGTCACCTGGTTCTCCACTTATCACTGCAGAGACCCACTGTAGCAAAATTGTAGCAGCTGTTTTAAACATTTTTTTCTTTACTAAATGTCAAAAGCATTTCACATAATTCTACATATTTTGGAAGGAACAATTGGTTACAATTTGAATCTTCAGTCTCCTATTTGTATCATACAATCTGAATATTTTTGAAAGAAGTCTCACCAAGGCTGCTTTTATTTGATCAAAAATAAAGTAAAAACAATAACTGCCACAGATATGTTTAGTTTTATTGTGTTTTAGTTTGGTTCTTTTCTGTTTCTATTTGCCTGCGTTCCATTTGCATGGTATAATAGCCGTAGTAGTTGTTGTTTTTGTGCTGTTGTTCTGTTGTGTTGTGCCTTTCCTCCGATCACTAATGGCCAATGCAGCAGTTAAGCAGATGATCAATCTGTCTGTGAGGAGATCTGGAGTTGATGCATCAATGTATACCCAATAGGCCCTGGAATGGATGAGCTGGATGAAATTATGTAAAATCCCTGCAAAGCCAAGGAGTGGTAGGGAAAGGGTGCCATTTATTTTCACTCTTTATTTTCAGAATCTTGTATTGTCTTTTGATAGCAAAAGAGCCAGCATTGCATTTTCTTTTCTATAATTGTAGGTAGAATTTTAGACTTTGGGTAGAGTAGGCAGGAAGTTAGAGGTTGTTATCTTTGTTATTTTGTTATTAAACCCCTTCCTGAAGTCATTTATCCTTTTTCAAAGACATATATTCTTTTTGAGGACACCTTTTTGTGAATCATAATGATTTTGATGAATGAAAGGGGAAGATAAAGGTCTGAAACAGGTCATTGTCTGTGGTACGAGACAATGCAACTAGAATTTAAAAGGGAAAGATAAGATCTGATGACTATTTTAAGGATTCAAAGGCATTGCTAATTGAAGTTACTAAGATCTTTTTGAATACATTACGTATATATTCTTAACACAGGAAAGTACCACTGGAAAGCAAGAGGCTAACTTAAGCTGTGAAGAAAGGATCAACAAGCACCTCAATGCTTAGCAGCAAGAGTAGACTCTACTGGTGGTTTAAAACCCTGCTGTCTGCTCCAATGAGGTAGAAAACAATAGAAAACAGGTAGATGAGGTGCCTCTGGCAACGCAGGAACACCCCAGAGAGTCCCTCTGGCACCCTGGGATAACAAGTACATCAAAATTGATATCCTTGAACATCTTATATTAAATGGAATAAGTCTAATCACTGATGTATTCTACAAAACCATGACAACCATGGGTAAAGCTAAGACATTCCACTCACATGCTTTAACAAATTGTTGATTTGTTTTTGATTTTATTGACCCCCTAGAATGTTTAGTTGGGGAGGCGGAGTCTTTTACATTGTCCTAGTAAAAATTGTGGGCAGTGATGTTTGGCTGCAACCTCCTCGGCAGTGCAGTTACACAAGACAACCATTTGTTAGTGATAAAGAGGACCAATATTGGTACAGATAGAAAATGAAAGGGGCGGGCATGTGGGATTGCACTCTGGGTAAGGGCGATAAAGGGTGGGACTTGATAAAGTCCCAAAGTGGGGAATGAGAAAATATTTTATTTATCCTATAGAAAACAATTGTAGAAGTAGTTTGAATACTATAAAAGTCAGATGAGTTTTGAAGGCCTCATGGCCTACATGACAGTGAGAGAAGTCACATGGGAAAGAATGGGATTTTAGCTGTAGTTGCTTTTTTGGTTTACATGGCTTTCAATGTGTTCTCTTGATGAAAATAATGAGGCAAAAACACTGAATAATCACTCTGAGGGGCAATCAAAATATGTTTTTGATGTAGAAAAGTTGGCAGTCGGCCACCGTTACAAAGAGAACAAGATAGCCAATTAATGAAGAAACTGTGGTGAAAATGTTGGGGAGTACTGGGGTGATTCCAGGAAGAGAAAGGGAGAAGAGCACCTGCAGATAAGATCATTGGTTAAAATTGTATAAAAGTGTGAGTTGCGAGTGAGATGGTCAGGCATCTCGGCTTTGTTGCTTTGTCCAATAAAGTCTTATTTTGACTTCTGGAACTCTGCCTCCTGAGCTTCATTTGCAAGAAAAAGAAGACTTTTCTCCATAACAATTACTTGATGAGGAAGAATATTCCCTGTGGTCTCCTGTCTCCGCTGGTCCCGCCCAGCTCCAAGTCTCCTGCATCTCTGATGGTCCCACCCAGCCTCCCTTTCCCAGCTCTTCTACCCAAGACAGCCAGTTCTTTGGCCCCGCCTCCACTGGCTCCCTTCAGTTCCTCAGCATCTCCTCTGTTTACTCCACAGCCCGTCTACCAGTCGGATCCACCTTGTCTCCTTCATCCCTCGGCTCCAACTGGGACTGTCATCCTCATGGCTTCACCAGGCTCCCTCTTCCCTCCAGCTCCGGCCTTGGTCAGTAGTTACTCTGCCTGTGCCAAGGACTTCTGGGTCTTCAGCTGCACATCAGACTCCGCCGTCCCTCCAGCTTCGCCTTGGTCCTAGGTCTCACTGGCTGTGCCTCAGTCCTTTGGCACCCTGGCTCCACCTTGGCCACTCCTCACCGCGGCTCTGCCTTTGCCTCCAGGACCTGCGGTATCACCTAGTCTCAGCTTCTTCTTGGCTATGCCTGGATCTCCAAATCTCCTGACTTCCCCACTGGAGGTTGAACCGTTGACACTAACCTAGCTCCTCCCTCCATCGGTTCCGCTGTGGGCCTTTGTCCTGCCTGTGCTCTGGGTTCCCACCTGGATTTATTTCTGTGATGTCAAAACTGAATTTTCAGCAGCCATTACTCCAGTCTTCAGTGTCATCATTCATCATGCTGATGGGTTTCTTAAGAAACATTTCTTCACAGTGGCGTGCATAGACCTCCGTGGGGGCAGGGGTGAAATCACGTTCCGGGGGGGCACCGCAATATGACTGAAATGTCACTTAAACTTTCACGATTGAAGGGGCAGGGGCTCAAAATTGTAAATAAAATTGTAAATATTGTAAAGAAATTTTTGAATGTTAGAGAATGCTCTGAAACATTACATTTCAGCCTTATAGCTTACAATTCATAGTACAGAAAAAGTAAAAGCGACCAGTTATCTGTCTGTCTATTATCTTTTATTATGTAAAACCAATTCCATATACTCCAGTTTAAATGTAACCAGTGGTGTAAAAGCATTTGTATTATAGCAGTGGTGAAATTTTGTTACTTTTGGAAACCCATTTCCAGTTTTGCTTTTGTAATCAGTGGATTTTGAAAAGCACCATCAAGGAGGAAAAATGAAAATATATTGACAATATCATCGCTTGGGTCTCTGAAGTTAATTTATGCAAAAAAAATGGACCACTATTGAGTTCAGTATGTTTACCCCAAAGTGTGGATTTCAAATACAAGTCTCTTGAGTCAAGTGAAAAGGAGACTGGAGATGCAATTTTTTCTACACTTTTTGAGCTCTGAGTTTGTGTTTGTTGTTGCTAGGGATTTGAAGAGAGAGTGAGAAACACACACACACACAGAAAGATTTCAAAATATTTCAACTTTTTATAGGGATGTAAACCATCATTTGCAATCTCTATCTTCCAACCTAATTGAAAAGTCGCTCCATTTTAGTATGCAATTCGCAAATCCTTTTCATTAACAGCCCTAAACCCCTGAATATCATCCTTCTCAGTAAGGATTCCTAAAGCCATCAAAGACTATCAAGCTGCTCCTAAGGTAATTTTGTTTTATCCTGCTCCAGTGCTGCCAACAGCCTTCTAAAGAATCTGTCCAGCATTCAGCGGGAAGCTTTCTGCTATCTGTTGCCCTCTCAGATTTTTCATTAGTCCACACGTATTCCTATTACAAACAAACACAACAAGCCAATCAGTGATTGACAGCGTATCAAAATGTTTCTCCAAGTTGTGCCACTTTATTCGACTTCCTGTGTAAGTGAGATCGCAATGTGAGTACATTTAGAATGATAACCATTGCTGATGGGAACGCTGAACTCTGATCAGTTTGACGTATTTTTATGTGTGTCTATTACATCGCTTGTGTCCAAAATGTGAGGTCATTGATGAGAAGCAGCTGAAATTCCCAACCAATCCACATGCTAATGACATATTTATTCACAGGGCTGCAATGTGACGGGCGCTTGTATCACACATCTCAAGAGACCCGTAGCCTAGGTAACTGGAGGTGTTTTTCCCCCTCCCCCATCCGGCTTTTCTCATATATTTTCCTCATTTATTTTGTTCTGGACATTTTGGATTTGAGTCTCCATTGTTGAAGTGACAGGTCGTCTTCAACCTCTCTCACATTTCTTCATTCAAAATAAGCAAGCCGGTGCCCTGAGCGATGACAGTTCAGATCTCCAAGAGAGTTTTTCCACTGTTGTGGCTGCTGTGTGACAGATCAAGCTCGGCAGTGTGAAGTCAGCACGGAGAAAAGCCTGGCTTACAATCCATTCAAACTGAAAGAGCCAGATAAATTCATGCTACCACAGAGAGGAACATATTCTGCTGCCATACAGAGACATGTTGCATTTATTAACCATACGCTAATGATAAAAGCCTGCAAATGGCAGGAAACTTTATAAATTAAGCTTGGTGAGATGCTGCCAATATGAAATGTTACTCGTTGAATAATAAAATCACAGGGAAATTAACATTTGTTTGTTTGGTAAGCACATTTTGTGCAAGCAAGAATAGAGAAATTAGCAATTATGTATGACTATCTATCTATCTATCTGTCTATCTGTCTATCTATCCATCTGAATTAATCAGACTGAATCAAACTGGTACTTCATGAGTATTTTTGAATGGATCATTAAGGCATCAGGCTCTCAAAAGAGTCATTTGTTCATGAACTGGACTACACTGGTAGTGAGGTATGTTTTTGTTTAACTAAAAAGGACCAGCTCATTAGTTGTTTGTGTGTGATCTCAATTACGCTGGTTGTGCAATGTTTTTGATTCACTAAAATCAATCGTGACTTGGATTACAATAGTCATACTGTATATTTTTGTGTTTGCATGCAGCCTGCAAGGACAACTTAACAGAAAGACTTTTTTTTCCCACATTATTTTCCGTGCTTGTATCTCTTAACATTCAATTTCAAAGTTTCAAGCTCACAACTTGGGTAAATGATTTCTTTTGCCATGGCCTCTAGTTTCAAGCCGTGCAGGAAAGAAAACAATAAGTACCAATGCATATGCGCGAGAATAATATCTATCTTTCTAACTGCATTATTAGAGGAGGTTTTCTCTCTTGTCGATATACAAATACTAGCAGGGTCCAAGATGCTGATCACTATATCAAGCAGTGTCTGATCATAGCCTTTTTAGGAGCAAAATCCAATCAATTTTAATTATCTAGGTTTTTGTGTGCAGTAATACGGTTTAAAACAGCTGCCATGAATACAGAGGCCTGATAAAGCCTTTCTTCTGTGCCCAAGTAGGCTAAACACAAACTCTCCTACCCGCACTAATGAAGAACAGGAGACATTTCATTTATTGTGTCTGGCCCAGCAAATCAATACTGACATTCTGCAAGATTATCCCATTTTGTAATAATTCGGTGTGTCATTATATGCTCTCATTCTTTAATGTTCCAAATCAAAAATTTAAGGTCAGAATACACTGATGATCTTGGCATTTGTTTGGAAAGATTGGAACCAAGGAGATGATATTGGATTTGGTCACGGTTCTCATTTTGATTCACCTCTTCTTTTTCTTATTTTTACATCTCTAGGTAAGCTCATGATTATTTATATTGGGATGTGTGAATACAAAGATATTTCTGTTGCCTGGAGGTAGCAGTATACCCAGCATTCATAAAGGGGCTCATATAGAAACTTCAAAAATCTAAATCAACTGTATGTTTTCCCATCATCCTACCTCACACTGCCATATTTATTTTCAATGCAAGGAATCTACAGGGGTGGCACAGTACAGACATTATATGATTTATTCACTCTGCATTATTCTAAACAATTATAGCCTGAGGAAATGTTGAAATAGGATAGAGAGTCTCCAGCAGCACTGGAAGGAAAACAACTGAGAAAGCACAGGTTTGTTCTTTGGATTGGCTTCATTGGCTGTAACTTGCTTCTTGGATAAATGCTCAAACATTTTAATTTGTTTAACTTATTTGGTGCATGTTTTTAAGCTGAATTATTTATGATTTGTTTGCTTATATGCGCCCCTGTAATTAAGGCCAGCTAGTAAAGAGCTGTGCAAGTAACCTCACTCTCCTGGCCTCAAGAGGCGCACTAGCGACTGACGCTAAAGGCAGTGTTGCCAACTATTTTCAATGGAAAGTAGCTAAAGCCTGCTCAAAAAGTCACTAAATCTCGCCAGATTATGTCATATGCCAACTGTCAGCACTTTACATCTGTTTTCTCCCCTAATCTGTGCTCACGTGTGGCTCACATGTCCAATAAAACCGTTCTATTTACATAATTTCTGTCAGACCACGGAACGAGTATGATACAGTGACTAAAAAAGCTAAAGGGATGTGAAAAGCTGCTAATCTAGCGACAAAGTCCTTGTTAGCGGGCCTGCTTCCCATGTCGATGACGCTGGTTCGAATCCTGCTCGGAACGTTGTGAGTAGGACCAGTTAAGGTGATGATACACAGGGCATCTTTTTGAGCAATGTTGCCGGGCAATGTCTCCAAGCGATGATGCTTGGGCACTTTCCCTTTGAGATTGGGCAACAAATTACTATCTGGATACTTTAGACCGAAATTTGTTTTCCATTCTCAATGGGAAAGTGCCCAGGCAACATCACTCGGCTACATTGCCCAGCAACATTGCTCAAAAAGTTGCCACGTGTATAATCACTTTTACACCCCTATCAGGAGAAACTAACTCAACTGAACCAACTGATTTAAAGTTTGTTGTTAGCATGTTGCTAAGCTAGTTTTGACATAGGCTACTCTAATAAGCAAAGAAAAATATTATTTAAAACATTCTTTTTTTTTTTTTTTAATGATTTATCTGTGAAGCAGAAAGATTTAAAAAGGAAAAGGATAGACTGAAGGCTGAAGACCTGCATTTTCTCAGAGGAGTTTGTACATAACAGGTGGTGAACATTTTGCAATAGTTGTTGAGGAATTATGTGAAATTTGCTTTATGGCTCCACATCTTTGATTTGTATGTCCTTCAGATCCCAAAGATGACATAAAATTCTCACAGAGAAACGTCTTTGGCTGCTGCTACAGTTTGATTTGTCTTGCTCTGTGATGTTTGAACCTGTTAATCTGACAAATTGCAGGAAGGATGTGATGTTTTAGAGTTGCCTTTTTCACACCTAAAGCTTCAAACCCAGATCAATGACTCAGTTTCACAGGTTTGATCTGGAGAAGTATGGCTCAGGAGAGACAAAATTCATCTCAGTGTCTGGACACATTTCATTTGTGCTATTTTAATGGTAAAGTGTACATGTGAATAAATGGCACAAATGCTTACCGATTTATAGACTTGACTGTCCAAAACATTCATCTGTTCTAACAGACATCTTGGCATTATGATAAATCACTGATGATAGCTCTCAGAATATCTTGTTGCTGTTGAGCCAAAACAAATCATATTCAGAAGGACAGTGTCTCGACTTACTCTTAAACATTTTCATTTCAATGTAAAATGATATTTCTATTTATCAAACCTTGCCTGAAATAAATAACGATTTTTTTTTTTTTTTTTTTACATTTATTTGTTCTAATAAAAACATCACAGGAACTAAATGTTATTAATATTCATTAAATAATTTAATTAGAAGGATTTGTAATTCTGCAAAATGAGAGGAATGGTTAATGATCTGAATAATTTCAAGCTAGTTTATTTGCTCCAAGTTGTTTTGGACTTTACTGACACCTACTGTCCTGGATGCATTAAGTTGGCTTACTATCTGAATGAATTGTCCATTAAAAGACTGTAAATTATAATGTCGTAAAGCTTAAATTCACTGCTAGCATTTAAAATGATTGTTTATTATGTTTACTTACAACAACAACAACAACAACAACATTTGTTTATAAAGCACATTTAAACACAATATGAACTGATCCCAAAGTAAATTGCATGCTGTTCTTGAACCATTTGGAGTATATGCATGGTTTTGGTCTCTTTTGAAAGGTATGTGTACCGTGGGTGGCAGTGGAATGCTAACAGGTTAATTTGTTTGCATACACTGGTTGAGAGAGGAACTAACTGGGCTTCCAAAGCAGGGAAGGAATTTTCAGGACAACCTAGAATTAAAACCTCTGTTTTATCCTCATTTAGCTACACTAAAATTATTTGTCATCCACCAGACCTCTTAATATCATTTACACATTTCAATAACACATTAAATGAAACACTGTTGTCAAGGCTTACTGGAAGGTAGAACTGAGAATTATCCACATAGCAGTATAAAGGGGAAACAATAAAGGTCCCAAAATGGATGCCTGGGGCATACCACACAAGACAGGTGCAGATGATGAAAAAATTTCCCTAAATTTACAGAAAAACTACTATTCTTGAGGTAAGCAAACCATTATAATACAGTGCCTTGGATACCTACCATTCAAGTGATTCAAGAAGGATGCTACAGACAATGGTATTAAATGCTGGGCTCAGGTCCAACAAAACCAGCACAACACAAGAGCCTGAATCCAGAGCAAGAAAGATATCATTTGTAACCCTCAACAGAGCTGACTCAGTGCTATTTAATGATCTAAAACCAGATTGGAACATGTCCAAAATATTAAAAGAATCCAAATAAGACTGAAGCTGTGTAAAACACTACTTTCTCTAAAAGCTTAGTAATGAAAGACAGTTTAGAGATTGTCCGATAGTTACTGCAACATTTCCGGATCAAGTTGAGTTTTTTTCAACAGAGGTTGCACAATTGCATGTTTAAAAACTAGCTGGAACAACATCTTTGGCTAAAGAGTTGTTTACTATAGCTGTTACCATAGGACTAATAGTAGAAAAAACATCCTTAGAACACTTCATAGAGATTATATCAGTTATAGGACAACTACTAATAGGACAAGGAAATCATTAGAGGGTAGGGCTGCAGTGTTGCACTTGATATTGTAATAATGATATTAACACAAAACATAAAAATGTTTTTGTGTTTGGGGAAATGGCACATTATTCTGCCAACAAGTCTGACAAAACTGGGCAAGACCTGTTTTTAGCTTATTGCTTGTTACACATTTCATTGGACATTTTTAATTAGTTATTTTAGTAGCAAAACGGTTATTCAAACTGCATGGGAGTCAGTCATATACAGAAAACGAGCAAAGACTGTTCCTCATCACTAAAGTGGTCCATGACTTCAGTCTAGTGTGAGTGATGCACTCTGGCAAAAAAAAAAATTGTAAATATGATCACTAAGCACTTTAATCTTTTACTTTGTATCTGCACTTTGTTATTTATGATTCAGTCAGTGAGTCCACGCACTGGACAAAATTACAGCGTTTTCTGTGGTTAAATCTGAATTCCTCTGATTGGCCATTGCATTAATAAGCTCAATAGAAATGTGTGATTGGTTATAAACACTGCAAAAAATGCTTAAAAAGAAATATGATGCAACGTGAGCGGATCTAAATGTAAAGCCTCAATGGACACTTTTCATTCATTTTCAATGTTAACTTTAATTTATTTTAATTGTGCTGGGGCATTTTTTGCCCCCCTATCTTAAATATGGGGCATTTTTGTTCATTGATTTTGGTGCCATTTTTGCCCCAAGTACCCGTTAATTTCTTTGTTGTTAATGTTTGGTTTGCTTGTTTTGTATACTTTAAAGTGTCTTCGAGCAATGACTGAAAGTACATTATTGTCATTGGTTAGGAACTATATATAGGAACTATATATATATACATATTATTATACTATACTATAGGCTATATATATATATATATATATATATATATTAGGAACTATGTTATATATATTGTAATGATAATTCATTTTAAAATTACTGAGTGCACCTTTAAAGACTGTGACACTAGACGAGTGGAGAACCGTGTACAAGCACTCTCTCTGGAGAGAGAGAGAGAGAGAGAGAGAGAGAGAGAGAGAGAGAGATTGCAGACAGGACATCTGGTAGCCTTTGCGCTCCAAGTCTCTTCAATCAGCAAAATAACTCTTAACGAAAGATGAGAACGCGTCACACCAAAGTGCGATGAAATCTATATGGGAAAGAGAATATGCAAGATGATAAACGATTACAGATCTCACACATGCACTTTCTGGAGACAACAAACATGTTTGGCTTTGGGAAACTCTGCAGATTAGCTCCATCTTGAATGCGAAATGAGAGGATCATTGAGCCTCCCTGCGCGTACAAATGGATATTATTTTCCCGCGTCCTATTTCTATCGTTGCGCATTTTCGCGCTTTTTCTCAGTGGAGGCGGTTGGAGTGTGACGGGTTTTCTTCGCGCTGGGCACCTGTTGTACGTTAGTTAGACGGAATCAGTCACGAGTCAGTGCAACATCCAAAAACCAACAGGTGAGGTGAGATTCCGTTATTTCATAAAAGGGTAGTTCACTCAAAAATGCAATTTCTGTTCTTTGCTTACACTCGTGTTGTTCGAAACCTGTATAAATATCTTTCCTTAAACACAAAAGGGGGTGTTTTTCCCATACAATGAAAGTGAATGGAGACTGAGGCTGTTATTACGTCTCATATTGTGTATCACAGAAAAAAGTAAGTCACACATGTTTAGAACAACACGAGGGTGTGTAAATGACAACAGAATTCGCAGTTTAGGTGTACAATTCCTTTAAAGTGACAACGAGTTCTATTTTATAAACGCGCTCCACACAGTTAATTAATTGTTGTGGTATTTAAAAATAAATAACGAATTAAATCTCAAGTAATTCGCTCTAAAGAGTGCTTAACATAAACTACAGCTCTGCCTGAAATAGCCTGTTTTCACTATAATACAAGCTGCCTACCAATATACAGCGGTTTTGGGGCATCATACGAGCGAGCATCATTTATATGGGCATTAGGTGCGCGTGTAGTATTTTTTATTTAGTATTTATTTTTATTTTTTTTGGACATTTTGCCAACTCGAAACACGGCAGCAAAAGGGGAAAAAAAAAAAAAAAGCATCTATGAGCAGAAATGCTGCTGAGGTAGGCAGCTCACTGTATTTTGAGACAGCCTCCAGCAATCATGAGTGGCGACTAAAGCGCACTGCGCACTGATCTGTCTGTGTTCATCAACCACTTCTGCGCACATTCTAAAAATGCCCTCATAAATATAGGAAAATCTCTTCACTAGGTAAAAGGTTCATAGATAGACCAAAATAATGGCATAATTCAAATCTATGAATTGCAACTGTGTCTAAAAAGCTTTTAAAATAGACGTAAACATTATTTTGAAGTGGACTAATAATTGCATGTCTTTCTCTTGTATCAAGTTCATTTGACTTACAATCAGTGTAACAATAGAAGCCTATGGAAGGTCCTCATAAGTGTACAAGTTTTTACAGAAAAACACTATGAAGCTGAGAAATTTGTTGGGGACCATAATATTTTATCAGTAGACTAATTTTTTTTTTGTCTTTTTTTTTTTTCAAATCACACATAGAAGCACTGGCCATCATTATTTACAGGTTATGGTTATTTATATCTTGACAATCAGCCACATTCAGCTTTTATGCAGATGACACATATGCAGATTATCAGATACAAATAATTGACTTGGATGACCCATGTTTTCTCTTCATTAATCCAAATGACAGTTTACAAGAGGGTGTTTTCATACTTTTACTGTGGTAAAAGAGATTAATTGTATTTGGCTTGCAACTACATTATGAACATTTACCTACATTATATATATCTACAAAATATAAGTTAATAATTATCTTAACAAAAGACGTCTCTGGGAGACAGTAACAAGTATAAGTGTTTGTTTAACTTAATGTAATGTATATTTGGACCATTAAAACACCATGAGGTCTTTAGTGACTGTTAAGTCTGCCGAGGAACAAAATGTTTTAACAGCATGTTCCTGTAAAGCACAAGAGAAAGCACATGCCATAAAACATCAGCATCTTCTACAGGGTGACTATCAGACTGAGTCTCCTGATGCCATGAACCTGACAAATATCCAGCTTATATCCAGAGGACACGTATGTGCAGATTTCAGCGGTTACAGATATTTGACCCATGTAGCTGCCTACCTCAGCAGCATTTCTGGTCATAGATTCTTTTCTTTTTTTCTTTTTTTTTTTGCTGCGTTTCGAGTTAGCAAAATGTCCAAAAAAGAAAAAAAAAAAACACTACACGCACCCCTAATACAGGCTATTTCAGGCAGTGCTGTAGTTTATGTTACTCACTCTTTAGAGCGAATTACTTGAGATTTGCTTGATGATGCTCACTTCTGGGTTGGCCTAAAAGATGTCATTGCTGCAGTAGTACTATGACATCTTTTAGGCCAAACCCGGAAGTGAGCATCATCCAGGTTCCCTTGACAAAAACACAATAGGATTTTCCCATTGGATTTTAGATTAATTGCATTAATGAGCTGTGTGACCAACAACAGTTTGATTCTTATAAGTTTTGTTCATCATGATAATCTTCACAAATAAACACATCTTTTATGAATTTTGAAGCCTAATACAATACAAGACTAATACAAGCCTGTAATTCAATATATAACTTAACTACACCACTTTCGTATGACTTCAACGTCACCATCACTAAGACTAAAGTAAAAAACATTTTCTTCAATAGTTAGAATATTTTGCAAGAGCACGATTATGAACACAGTGAGGCTATTAAAACAGACTTAGGGCTCGTTCACACTAGGGTTGGGCCTATAAACGATGCCATCGTCCATCGCCAATGCTGACAGACATCAAGTTGTTGAGCCGGCATCGTGATTCCACGTCATTTGAACTAAAGCACTGATATTCAAATGGCGGCCCACGGTCCACATCTGGACCCTGGCATGTTTCCATCCGCTAGACAGAACAGTAGCACCATTTTACTGTTTCTAGTTGAAGTCAGCAGCGCGTCAAAACAGCGGTGCGGATCACACCACAAGCACTCAGGATCGTTTGTAGTAATGATATTTCAACGCTATATCCTAGTAGTTTTATCTAAAGACAAAGCGCGTCAATCAAGCACTTCCAGCTCCGTGCGCGTTCTCTCTTTCTCCAGACGCACGCCACATGTGCCTGTCCACTTAAGTAGGGCTCGCTGCTGCCTGTGGTGGACATCCAACCCCGCCCACATCCAAGTGTGATGTCAGAAATCACGCCCGTGCCCAATATGTCACCTCGTGACTCCCCACTAACCCACTTTACCAGAAATCCCCCCGCAGGTAATTTCATTGGTTACAGTGACGGGTAAGTTTAGGGATCATTGGTAGGTGTAAGCAATCAGTACTGTGATTGACATGACCAATACAATCTTAAGAATCGCCTGCAGGGCGGCATGGGCCTGGCTTCTGACTTCTCACTTGGATGTGGGCCAGGTTGGCCTAAGTGGATAAGGTGTGATAATGTTTAATGTCCCCAACAACCTCTGTAGTCCCATTTAGCTACTTAGCAACTGCCTTTTTCAAGACAAGTAAAGCTTAAAGAAATCACAAGGGGGTATTACTGATGTATTTTATGATGTAGAATAAAACGTAATAATATCTTTAGCTTGTGTTAACCACACTCTATTGTGATCTACTCTGATCCAAATGACAGCAAAAGTGCATTTTCAAAGATCATTTGTGTGGTGAGGGAAAGCAAAGCTGATCCTCACATTTGAATATGAGATGCCTAAAACAGTTTGGATAATGTCAACAGGTTGAATTCCCCGCAGACATTTTATTGATTAACATTAATGATGCATTTTGAAAGTACTGAGTTGCTTTATAAACACCAGTCCATGGTATTCATTTATGGCATAATTTATAGCATGTGCTCTCTTAACTCCATTAAGAGCTTGTCCCATTAGAAGTATCTGAGGTTTTCACTATGGCCTTCAACAAAACGTCTAAATCTAATAACCTCAGAGTCAACAGAAAACCAAGCAAATAAGGGCTGAGTGTCATGCTAATGGGATGTTGGGTGTGGAAATGACGGTTTACAATGCTTAAAGCCATTTCCTCTGTAATGCATGATTCCTACCCTCATTTACCAGCATCTCTTCATTGTCTGTACTGGCTTTCTCTGTTTCCATCTCTCTCGATGCCCAGTTGTCTCACATGAAAGCATAGCAGCAATGTCACAGCTCTACTTTCGCAGAACAGAGAACTTCTCATACAGGGACCGGATCCCGCTGCGGATAGTTCGAGCCGAGTCGGAGCTGTCACCTCTGGAAAAGGCCTACCTGTGCGCTGTGGAGAAAGGCGACTACGCCAGTGTCAAACAATCACTGATAGAAGCTGAGATTTACTTCAAAATCAACATCAACTGCATCGACCCTCTTGGACGGACGGCTCTGTTGATTGCCATAGAGAATGAGAATCTGGAAATCGTTGAGTTGCTGCTCAGCTTTGGCGTGTATGTGGGGGATGCACTCTTACACGCCATACGGAAGGAGGTGGTGGGGGCTGTGGAGTTGCTTTTGAACCATAAAAAGCCCAGCAGGGGCATGCAGGTAAGACGGCAATCACTGACAAATTTACTTCAGAGTTTCCAAACTGAAACAATTTCATGTCTCTCCTACTATAGCATCTCTTGGGTCCTCCTTTCAATTCAACTTACACATGCAGGAATTCCCAGTTGCCTTGGTAATCCTTTCTTTTGTGAAGCGACTGTAAATGTGCAGATTACGTCCAAACTGTTTCAGACATTTCAAATAGTTTTTCAGACCATGTTGCAGTGATACCTAGAACCCGATGATGCACTAATCCTTTCTGAAAGGGACATTTTTCCCTTGTAGACATGGCTGTTTAATTAAAAGTTTGGAAAGTAGTGTTCTTTTTATTAGTGTTAGTAGTGTTTTTCTTGTTTTTGCATGAAGATGGCTGCATTATCTTTCTCACTGTCTTGCAGCTGAAGATTAAGTCATTTTCCACTTTGTTTGAAGGGCTACGACCTTTGTTACAGATAAAGTTCTAATGACTTAAGCGCCAGACAGTGTAGTGAATTGAACATCGTGCCACCACGTCACAGAAAAATAAGGTGAATTTGTCATATTAGCTGGTTAGGTTTTTTGTGGGATAGCAGAGAATAACTGAATCATGCTTTGAGCAATTCAAAGGCTTTGTTCAGAGCAGATCAGATTTTTTGGTGTATCCCACTCAAATGCATTTTTTCTTGTAGTCTAAACAGCAAAACAAAAACACATTCAATTGTAACTAACCTGATCCAGATCACATTTGTAGGTTTGCAACCGAATTAAAATTGGATTTTTGAAAATGCGTTTCAGTCTAAACAGCTTGGATTTCAATTATTTTCATCGTTCAGGCACAACGTGTATGTGATGTCATACACAATGCACAATGGTGTCCAAATTCACTAATTTTCCCTCGATTTTACCCTGTATATTTAACTATGTGGCTAACTATGTTGTATGAAAGTCATCTCATGAGTATGAGTAAACGGTAATATATAATTATAGTGTTATGTCGGAGTAGTTTAGTTATTTAACAACAGTTCAGTTTCACACTAGAGCTTGAACAGATGTTCTATTTACTTCAGTGTACCACTCACTCTCACAACGCATGCGCACACACCCCAAGGACCTTGTATCCCCATAAACTGTGAGTTAGAATACAACAGATAGGACTAGAAATTATATGATAACATGATAACATGGTCTTTTCCCACAATTTTCTTGTGTTATCATAGACATACAGCTAAACTACCAATCAAAAGATTTGTAATTTTTGAAAGCAATTAATACATTTATTCAGCAAGGACGCATTTTGAAATTGATCAAAAGTGACAGTAAAGACATTAATAATGTTACAAAAGATTTCTATTTCAAATAAATGCTGTTGTTTTGAACTTTCTATTCAAATGCATCAGGGTTTTCACAAAAATATTAAGCAGCACAACTATTTTCAACATCGATAATAATAAGAAAAGTTTCTTGAGCACCAAATCAGCATATTAGGAGGATCTGAAGGATCACGTGACACTGAAGACTGGAGTTATGATGCTGAAAATTCAGCTTTGACATTACAGAAATAAATTACATTTTAAAAATGTATTAATATAGAAACATTATTTTATTTTGTAATAATGTTTCACAATATAAGTGGTTTTACTCAATTTTTGATTAAATAAATGCAGCCTAATTGGTGCACCATTAGAGACTTCAAAAACATTAAAAATCTTACTGACCTCAAACATCTGAACGTTAGTGTATACATAGTCGGTTATCACTTTCATTCAAAGCAAATTACATCACAGACATTATAAGGGAGAGGACCTAGAACACTTTGAATAAGAAAAATCGTAATTCAATATGACGGCAAGAAGAAAAGAAATCTTGCCTTTCAGTTAGAAGAGCCAATCAGCTATTTGTTCGGGTGCCCACTCCCTCATTCATCCCCCCCATGTGTAACATTTAATACACATATTACAAAGGCTTATTATTTTCTTTGGCCATCAAGTAGTTCTTGTTTTGATTTCTCAGAAAACAAGACTTAAAATGGTAATTTTGCTTTTCAGGTAAATGAATCTTGTTTTAATGATGATATTTATTCCTGAAAACAAGACAAAAATACAGAATAATAACATTATTATTATTATTTTTTTTTGGCAGTGGACTTACTGTTTACCAGCCCAGATTTCTCTCTTTTCTAGGTGCCTCCTATCCTGTTGGATAAACAGTTCTCCGATTTTACCCCTGACATAACGCCCATTATTTTGGCCGCACACACCAACAACTATGAGATCATCAAGATGCTGGTTCAGAAGGGGGTGTCCGTGCCCCAGCCCCACCAGGTGCGTTGCAACTGCATGGAATGTGTGTCTGGCTCAGACGTGGACAGCCTGCGACATTCCCGATCCCGTCTCAACATCTACCGGGCCCTGGCCAGTCCCTCGCTTGTCGCCCTCTCCAGCGAGGACCCCTTCCTGACGGCCTTTCAGCTCAGCTGGGAGCTCCAGGAGCTCAGCAAGGTGGAGAATGAATTTAAGTCAGAGTACGAAGAGCTTTCCCAGCAGTGCAAGCAGTTTGCCAAAGATCTGCTCGACCAAACGCGCAGTTCCAGAGAGCTCGAGTTGATTCTGAATTACAAGGATGATGTGAATCTCCTGGAGGATGAAGGGAATAATGATCTCGCCAGGCTGAAACTGGCTATCAAGTACCATCAGAAAGAGGTAAGATATTTGCTCTCCAAATGTCAGAAATGGTTCTGTGACAACAAGAAATTTGAAAGCAATCCTCAAATGCTGCTAGATCAATAGCAGAAGTGCAAAATAATCACTCCAGATAGGAACAGCACTTGAGCATATTATAAAGGTTCACAGGTGTTTAGCTGTTTGTTTCAGTAATCGAGGATTATATTTGGATGGCTGCCCCGTTGATTTAGCAATCTGGTGTGTTTTACACATTGTGGATAATTTCAGGTGGTGTTGTGTTTAAATCAAGCTGAGCAGAATATTTTCAACTCAAGAAGGTACTGTAGGTTGTGTTTTTATTCCCCCTAGAGCAGGGCGGGGAAACTCTGGCCCTCGAGATCCATTTCCCTGTAGAATTTTGCTCTAACCCTGATCAAATTTAAAGCTTTCCAGTAATCATGACAACATTGATTAGCTTGTAAGGGTGTGTTTGATTAGGATTAGAGCTAAACTCTGCTGGAAAGTGGACCTCGAGGTCCTCATTTGCCCCCCACTGTGGGATTTTGCAGAGTGGCTGCAACATTATGTGGATCTATGTTGCCCCCTTCTGCCCACATAAAACATTACAAGCTCTTTCTGTTTGAAATGTTGAAGGACATTTTTCCTTATGCAGGAAAGGTTTCTATGTATTGATATGTAAACTGTATGTGTGTGCTTGCTTAAAAATGACTGAAAATGGAGAAGAAGTTATGCTTACAAGCTCTGGAAGATGTTGCCCTTTATTCATATGTAGCATCTGAATGTAATTTAACAGAAACACAGCAGAATATTATTTTTCTATTCCTGTATCATGGAAATTCCTCTGGAAGATCTTCTACATCACAAACAAGTCGTTCTGTTTCATTATTTGTCTTTCATGAATAAGAGAACCAAAAAAGAGATACATAAGATACAGTATATAATATACTGTTTATATATCTAATTATTGACAAAATATAAACAGCAATAAAAAATCTATTTAATGTATATTTTATAAAGAATTCAATAAATTAGTTAAATACAGAATTAATATTTTTGACTTTTTTTTTTACCAAAAAGTAAGAGTTCAGTGCTATTGATATCACAAAAAGAAAATCACACACAAAATTTAAATTTATATATGTTTAATTCATACATGAGTCAGTGTTTGGCTTGCTGCGTGCCATGTGTGGCCCAGATGGTTTCAGAAAAGGTGCAGAAAAGATATAGCTAGGGATTTAAACCAGCGATGATGAGAACCAGATAGAGCAGCCTGAGAGAAAAGAACAGTATGTTACTGTAAGCCTTTTTGTGCCTTTTGTGTTTGCTCTTTTTAAATGGCACTTGTTTCTCATTAGGACATGGCTCCATTATTTTTTGTATTCTCCCGCAGAGAGCATTTCTTTTGCAACTGTAGAAAATTATGTCAGTCTCCATGCATGATAGAAGGCAGAAAATGATTTTGCATCACTGCACATTCCAGAAAATGCAAGCAAATCATTAAATTAAAGTTCAGGCAAAATCTCAGCAACTCTATACATTACTGTATGTCTTGATTTATGGTTAATGGTGAATTTACTGCTTTAAGAAAGTTCATTTATTCATTTAGTCAATTTCATCTCTCTTCATTATTCTGTGGTTAGTTTGTAGCACAGCCAAACTGTCAGCAGCTGCTCGCGTCTCGCTGGTATGATGAGTTCCCAGGCTGGAGACGGCGCCACTGGGCCAGCAAGTTTGTCACCTGTATGTTCATTGGATTCCTCTTCCCCTTCTTTTCGCTGTTCTACTTGATCGCCCCCAAGAGCCACTACGGCCTCTTCATCCGAAAACCCTTCATCAAGTTTATATGCCACACTGCTTCTTATCTGACCTTCCTCTTTCTCCTGCTGTTGGCCTCCCAACATGTGGATTCCAAAAGTAATCATACCATCAATGCTATGGATGTCTCAAGGCCCACCACTACCACTGTGGAATGGATGATCTTACCCTGGGTTTTAGGTAATGTGTGAAAAATCTGATTTGATTTCAGTCGGATTTTTGATCAGTTGTAGTATTTTATTTTTTTTTTAAGTTTTTTTTTTTTTTTCAATATCTTTGCTTTACAGGCTTTGTATGGGCTGAGATCAAACAAATGTGGGATGGTGGCTTTCAGGATTACGTTCATGACTGGTGGAACCTCATGGACTTTGTCATGAATTCTCTGTATCTGGCCACTATCTCATTGAAGATTGTCGCTCACTTTAAGGTAACAAATTGTAATTAAGTTAATATGTTCTATTTTACACATTCTATATAAAATAAACCTTATAAAAGATATATTTGTAAAAATAAATAATAATAATAATAAAAAAATAGACATTTTTATTCATACAAAATTTCATTTTCCTTCGGTCTTAGTACACGATGTAACTACAGAAGAGTTTTAAATAGGAAAAATATTGAAACTCTTTGGTCATTTTTTAACGAGATGCTAACGGTCTAATCAGATTCAATGAACTATGCTAAGCTATGCTAAAAGTGGTACCGCCAGACCCGGAGATCGGCTGAATGGATTCAAAAACGGTAAAACTCAACTATTTAACTCTAGGGGAGTTGGAAAATGAGCCTATTTTCAGAAAAAGTGGAGTGTTCCTTTAAACATAAATTTTTTTATTGTCTTTGATTTGCTTTCAAAGCATTTCAACTTTCATTGTAGACATACAAATTAGTTGCTGCTGGAAAACATATTGAGTTGCGCCTGGTTAGAACAGGATGTTAGACTAGTCTTAATCAGAAGCAAGAATAGAATATGATCAGAGGTTGAACACGATGACATTCTGTAATTCTCAACACTTCTCTTTCTGCAGTCCAATGAAAGTCAGTGCCGGAAGGACTGGGTGATGTGGCACCCCACCTTGGTGGGAGAGGCCTTGTTCGCCATTGCTAACATATTTAGCTCCCTACGACTAATTTCACTCTTCACAGCCAACTCCCACCTGGGCCCTCTTCAGATCTCACTTGGCCGAATGCTACTGGACATCCTCAAATTCCTCTTCATTTACTGCCTGGTGCTGCTCTCTTTTGCAAATGGACTCAATCAACTGTATTTCTATTATGAAACCAATGGCACAAAAACAGATGACATCTTATGCAAGGGTATCCGCTGCTCAGTGCAGAACAATGCATTCACCACGTAAGGAACTGTAGTTTTCTCAAATTTAAGCATAATTTTGCTTGTTTTGCAATAAATAGTGATATTATGTTTTTTTATTGTTTTTTTTCCAGTATGTTTGAGACACTGCAGTCATTGTTCTGGTCCATATTTGGTCTCGTTTCTCTGTATGTGACCAATGTTGAAGCCAAACACGAGTTCACAGAGTTTGTTGGAGCCACAATGTTTGGGACCTACAACATAATCTCTCTGGTGGTGCTTCTTAATATGCTTATTGCTATGATGAATAATTCCTACCAACATATTGCTGTAAGTGCTATAAATTATTAGTTGTTTTTACTGCATTTGGGTACATAAAATGTATGTATTTGTTTATATATTTAAAGTTTTGAATAACTTTTTTGCCTTCATTAGTTCATTTTATGACCCTTTGGTGCGATAAATGAATTTTTTAAAAGTACAAACATTCTCTATCAAACATTCTGTATCATTCTGTTTACTGTTCAATTGACATTGTTCGGCTCTTCTCTTTGGTTGTTCCACAGGATCATGCTGATATTGAGTGGAAGTTTGCCAGAACTAAACTTTGGATGAGCTACTTCGAAGAGGGCGGCACATTGCCTCCTCCCTTCAACATCATTCCAAGTCCAAAATCAGCATGGTACCTCATCAGATGGATCAAGAGCCACTGCTTCAAAATTCAACAACGAAAAAGAACAGAGACACTTGGATCACTTGGGGTAATGAGCAATTTCCTCTCTTTTTCTATTAATAATTCATATGAAATATGGGTTAGTCAACCCCCAAAATTAAAATGACCTCATAATTTTTTCACCCTCATGTTGTTTAATTTTTTTTTTCCTCCATGGAACACAAAAGAAGATATTTATTAGATGTTCATGCTGCCCTTCGAGACAAAAAGTAGATGGTGATTTACATTGTCAAAATATAGAAACAACCAAAATTCACCATAAAACTTGTAATGCGACTCCACTGAAGGCGAGCAGAGTTTAACTCATGTGCAGTATTTATCAAAGGTGCAGTAGGTGATCTGAGAAATGCTAACATTAGCCTGCTAGCATTGAAAGCATACGATCCCACCCTCCCTGCAAATCGCTGTCCAAAGCCACGCCTCCTCCAAAACTCATGAACAGCTGCTCTTGGCAAAGTATCACAAGAAACAGCGTCATGTCTCAAGGCACATAACATTACAATAATAATTAAAGCTGCAAGCAGCGATGAAAGGGCCCTCCTTTTGGGTTTTCAGATTTTGCACCCGTGGACTTTTTTGTAGGGATTGGGCTGTTACATGTGTCTACTGAATTTCATACTTGTACGTGAAACGTAGCGCGAAGGGCACTTAATTGAAATTTTGTAGGTGGCTCTATTGAGCCATTTTGCCACACCTAATTCTGAAACCCATATCAGATATAAATTTTCACCACTTCTGATGCATGTGCAAAGTTTCATGAGTTTTCAAGCATGTTTAGGCCCTCAAAAATGCCATTCATTTCAGAGAAGAAGAATAATTGACTGAGCAATTACAATAGGGTCCTCACACCATCAGTGCTTGGGCCATAATGAATGTAAACAACTTAGAGAGCTTGTACCTGACTGCTGCAGATTCATTTCATGTTGATAATGTTAAACTGTTACGCTGCCTTAGAAGTCTGTCTGAAATCAAGTTTTCAAATGCAGCCAATGACACATAAGACTGTAGGCTTGTTTGAGACGCATCAGCGCTGCACAGACCGATCGGCATATGACATCAAAGCACCGTGAGAGGGTTTGGAGAGCATTTGACTCCTTATGCTTTTGAATCGCTCTCGCTGTACTTTGATGTCATACGCCGATCTGTCTACACCACGCCGATGCATCTCGAACAAGCCTTATGGAAGCACAAGACATGATCACATGACAAGGAACCAGGACACATGACTGTGAGAAATTACAAAATAAAAGACATGAAACTATAGTGAACCAAAACCCAAAACAGATGTGACAAAACTAGTCCATAGAACTTGCACACTGTATTTCAAGTCTTCTTAAGTCACACGATTGCTATGTGTGGGGAATAAACAACAGTCAATATTAAAAATCTGCTTCTGAAAAACAAAATGATTCTGTGAACAAAATGATTGGAGCTGCTGAGGTTACCACTACCTTGTAATATAGCAAAGTAGGTGTCATGAAAAATCAATACAATTGAGTTATTCCCTTTTTTCAGATGCGAGCTGCTGAAAACGTCCGCACAAACCGCCAGTACCAGGTAATGGTGTCTCTTTCAAAGCAACTGATTTGTCTACACAGTGCACTTTGAAACAGAACGCCAGATGAAAGGTTACAGCTCGCCACCATCTCTTTTCTTATGTCATGCAGTGTAAATCAACCCATCTTTCTGAATTTACAGATTAAAGGGATAGTTCAGCCAAAAAAATGTTAAAAATTGCTTGGTTACAAACATTCTTCCAAATAACTTCATTTTTGTTCAGCAGAACAAAGAAATGTATACAGGTTTGGAACAACTTGTATACAGAAACGACGACAGAATTTTCATTTTTGGGTGAACTATCCCTTTAATCTCCCTTTCATATACACTTTGACTTCTCTGAAAGTCTTTAAGGTCTGCTTGTTTTACATGTTCATAATTGAATTAATTTAATTTTTAAGGAGGTACTCAGAAACCTGGTTAAGCGGTATGTGGCAGCAATGATCAGGGATGCCAAAAAAGAAGAGGGATTAACGGAGGAGAACTTTAAGGTAAATTGCATATGTTTTTTTTTTTAATGTGGTATTAAGTAAAGGGACAATGTACAGTCAACCAAAAATTATCACAATATAATCCTTAATCAGGTCTTGTAGACTGTAGATTATTTAAGTGTTATTTTTTATCATTTACATTAATTTTTTTTACATTTTAGTTTGACATTTTTGGTTTTATTTTTATTTTAGTTAAAGTTTGTTTTACTCAGTTTGTGATGTACTTTTGTCATTTTTCTTTTTTTTTTTTAATATTTAATTTTTTTGTCATATTTAATTTAATTTCAGTTAGTTTTAGTGACTTTAATCCTTTTATTTCAATTGTTGCCAAGGCAACATTTCTAATGTTCGTTTAAGTTTTGTAAGCTTTAGGTTTTCATATTTATATTTTATTCAGCGTAATTATTTCAGCTTTATTTCAGTTAACAAAAACAATAATTAATAGTTTTAGTTAACAATAACAACACTGCTTAATACAAAGCTACTTAAATAAATGAAGAAATAAATAAACATGTCAATAAATAAGTATATACATATATAGGGGAACAAAAAGGTAAATAAGTATTTATTCAAATCCAAAGGCCGTATTCACAAAACATTTTATCTTACTACAAAGAGTTTTCCTAAATAGCAGTAAAAGTTTGTAGGTAAGAGTTTCACAAAGCTGCTGAGACCAACTTTTACTAAAGAATAGAGAGGAGTCTTAAGCTAAGAGTAAGGGCGGGTTGACCTCGTTGCCACATTCAAATAAAGATTTCAAAATAAAAATGTTGCTATATTCAAATAAAGATTTTAAAATAAAAATGTTGACATATTCAAATAAGATTTTTTTTTTAAATGTAGGCTAAGTGTCACTAATTATAACAAGTATATCTTCAGCTAATTGTCAGCCTCTTACATGTCTGCATCTCGAGTGCAAAATTCAAGCGACAAATAATGTTTTATAAACAAAGTTCGGGAGGAGCATGTTTAAATGGTCTATTTAATCAGCTCGAGGCATATACAGAGCAAGCCTCACCTCGACAGTTTTCTGCATCCCTCCACCACTCTGACTTCTCACTTTCGGCTGGTGCCTCTTCCCAGGATACAAGGGAGTACTCTGGGTGTGACCTAAATTCCTAGCTTGGAGCCTCCCCTCGGACAGCACGGGATAGGGAAAGGTCTATGAGCCTGAATTCGAACTCGGGTCACGCAAGCTGCCCACAAGGCTATCGGCGCCGACAATAGGATATTATTTTCAACTTCACCGCAATGTTTTATTCTCCATCCAATACATTTTGCCTGTACATAAATTAAACTTTATGTTATGTCATCGCAGATTAAAATCAATCTAAATATTTATTGCATTTATGAAGAAAAGGCTCAGCACCTATCGCCTCAATGGTGTACAACCATTTTTTTTGGATAGTTTGTGATTTGGTCTTAGTGACTTAGGAATCCTCTTGACTACTCCTAACTTTTCAGATTTAGGAGCTAGTTTTAGCGCTAAAATGCTTTGTGAAATACTCTTAGAGCAAAAATGTAGGAGTCCTAAATTTAGGACTGACACGCCTACATTTAGCTACTTTTTTAGCCTTAAGATGTTTTGTAAATGCGGCCCCTGGTCAGATTAATTCAGTCATAATATGAAATATAGATTTTTCATTTAGGTTATTTGACCTATTTTGTACTCTGCAGTATAACTGTATAACATCATGTTTTACTGAGCAATGTGTGAATAACATTAATAGGAACTTAAACAGGACATCTCAAGCTTCCGTTACGAGGTAATGGGAATGATGAAGGGCACTAAGATTGGCACGTCGACCTCAAAAGGGAGCACAGGAGCCTCAAACCTAGTGCATTCTGATAACCCTCTGAAGTGCAATTCTGCTTCAGCTGGAAGTCAAATGAAGGGCAAAATGAGACTGCAGAGTGTCACCACCTCTATAATCCAGGAGGGCGCATCCAAAGCCATTGCCTGGAAGCCTGGTGGCTTTAGCGGCCTAGCGGGTGGTTCTGTCCCAAACAAGACTGTTACCCATCAAATGAACTGCAAAGGGCCAAACAACCCGGGAGAGATATACTCCGTGTCAGAGGAAGCTGGTGAATCCGAGAGCGAAGAACAGGACGATGGCGAACAGGAAGGAAACCTCAATTGCAATGCAGCAAAGAACCAAAACAAAGAAACAGAGAGGGACAAAGTGAATGAGACTGAGGAAGAGGACGATGAAATGTCATACATGCGTAAAATGTGTGATGAAGAAATGAATGAGACAAACAGATATGAAGGAAGCAGATTATAACGGTATTCAAACTCTGAAAAAGTGACGATCACATACCGAATACAGGAAATCAAAGAGAAAGATGCTGTTCTCCTGAACCTTCGCTCTATCCCAGAAGCAGCTGTGGTGACGGTCCAGTGCAGGGCGCTGCATCTGTATGATACGAATATCAAGTGTCATTCTGGGTCTCAGGGATGATTGTCTCTTTTAGGAGAATACGGGGTCCGACGTTGTCATTCACAGTGATTTACACTCACTCAAGTGTGTAAATGCTCCTGTAGTTAATCGCTGCTCTGCTCTCCTTTCTGTTGAATCGTGTATGATGGCAGACACTTTGCTATTCTAGACCTTTCATTCTGCCTTACTCCATTTGATTTAGCATTTTATGCTATCTGTGGTTCCACCGTAAAAGATGTCATTACCATCATGCAACCTAATATCTTTAATAAAGTTTACTATGCAAATATTTACAACTTTTAAAACTTTTTAGTCATCTTGCATTGCGCATGAGGCAAATGTATGAGAGAAAGAACAGATTGAAGGGTGTCTTTTAATAAACGTGGATGAACTTGCTCATACCAACACTTGATAAGTCCAAAGTAAACACTGCATATCTTAAATGTACTGTAAAGTCATGTTACAGTAATCATGTATGTTTCATCCTACTCTCATTTGTATTCTTAATGAAGAATGAACAGGTACGGAGAACACGGTATTATTACAGTTTGCACAGCATCAGTACATACTTTTTGCATCTGAACATCTTATTCCATCTATCCTCGTTGTTTACTTAACAGGTTACTGCCTCGTATTACAGATCATGAATTAATGCACAAATATAAATAAATAAATATATGCTGTACTATGACTTTTGCATTATTGTGATCTTGGTTCCCATTCAAGTTTATTTCAGAAATAAGAGAGATTGATTACATAATTTGACTTTTGCAAAGATGCATGACTAACATTAACTATAGTGTACAGGTAAGTGTTTAGAAATTGGGAAAATAGTATAGTATATGTATAATGTGGGCACAGATTAAGCATTAATACATTTGTGGACTAAATCTGTAGGGTGAAACTATGAAGTGTATATATGTGAGTGTCATATGTCAATCAAGTTTTTACCATATAAATTGCACCCAATTAAAATGAGGGTCTATTTATACAGTTTGGAGACTGCAAAAGAATATCTCCCCACAGGTCTTAGGTAATTGCAACAAAAATATGCACTGCATTGCAGTTATAGATTGACTGTAAAGATTTACTGTATTATATTTCAATTAATTATTTTGGCCCAGTATGCCATATTTAAACCAGTAACGGGTTATCTACTGTCCTGATATAAATGGAGAATCTGTAATGGTTTTAAACAGACTCCTGTAGTGCTGCATAGTGAGATGGGGTGTGGTGGAGAATTAAACTGTGGGCAGGTTTCACTATCTAATTCATTTCACATTCTCCGTCCTTCACCAGGGAACAAAGGCCTATCTATAATTTATTTGAATTAGCACGCTAGAGAGTCCAGTGTGCAGCCCAAAGGCACTTGAATGAAGTTTAAAAGAGCAGTGAGTCATTTGCACTGCAGCAAGGGGCAATGCGTTGACATGCTCTGCTTTCTGCATGCTTAAATCCAGAACTGTGGAGTGGACCTCAGGGATTTTGAAGGGTTAAATCACAGAAAAGGAATAGCACAATGCTGAAAATGTGACATTTGCACGTTCCAGACAGGCTGTCATTCTGTGAATTAGTAGTGAGGGTTTTTTTTCAGGAACTCTTTCTGTAAGTTACACTAGTAGGTGGCGATATAAGTGACTTATGAGTGATGCATCAAATCATTCATTCAAAGACATTTCCTGCATGTAAAACTGCATACTGTCAGGGTAGGCACTTCTCTTTTTATCAAGTAATTCTTTTATCAGTAGTCATCTGGGTACTTTTCACCTACACTTTTATGGAATTCAGACATAGGCCTACTGTTTTTCGCCTACTGTAGAGAAATGTATTTTGGATGCAGCCATTGTTTTAATCAGGAACTAAACAACCCTCTGTGAGTCACTGAATCATTTACTCAGCCAATTTATTCAAAAACATGGATTCATTCAGGAACCATGTGTGTTGCTAAGAGACACATAACATCTGATACTGCTTTAACATCCTATGGAACTATTTTCTTTGGCGCCGCAAAAAGATGCTATTTAGATATATCCAATCAGGGCCTGAGTACAATGTTCATGTAGGGAAGACTGAGGCTAGTTGTCACACAGAGAACAAAGGGTTATATTTCAGTAACTAAAATTAACATTACACAAATGTGTTTTCTCTAAGTTGGTTGCAAACAACCTACTATAATTAATATAATTATCAGAAATTTTATACTATGTAGTAGTAGTAGCTATGCGAGGATTGCGTTATTGCCATTGAATCGAACATGGTGATCGTAAAAAGCATGAGATGAGAGGAAAAATCATATTTTAATGCTTTTGCAAGTGAAAGACCTCTTCAGATCTTTGCATTCTTTCACAAAAATTTCACGCTCTTCAAGCAAAAACAAAACTTATTATGGAAATATGAGATGTAAAGAAAAAATAATTCAATGCTTTTTGCAAGTGAACGCAAAAGTTTTTGTGAGTGAATGCAAAAGCATTTAAAGGGGACCTATTATGCACCTTTTCACAAGATGTAACATAAGCCTCTGGTGTCCCCAGAATGTGTCTGTGAAGTTTCAGCTCAAAATACCTCACAGATCATTTATTATAGCTTGTCAAATTTGCCCCTATTTGGGTGTGAGCAAAAACACACCGTTTTTGTGTGTCCCTTTAAATGCACTTTCCAAAAGAGGGCGGAGCTTTAACAGCTCATGCTTTGGTTGCTCAACGTCAACAAAGCTGGAGAATCTCACGCAGCCAAAATGACGATTGTCTGTAGCCTTACATTGTTCAAACCGGAGTCGGACACTGATGGAGAGAGTGTAAAGAAGTTACAACCTATAGAATGCATCTGGACGTTTCTGAATGATTAGTGGATAAATTTATGTAGTTGTTGTGGAGTTGATTCAACTCTTCGACTAGCATGTGCTGTCATGTTAATTTTTGTGCAAATCCAGCATTGAATTAATCCTCGTTTGTGAAGCAGTCTGGCGTAAAATGACGGCATGGCAACAACACTCTACAACAACTCTTCCTCTTCACTAAATCAGCCTAACATGGCCTCACCCCCTTTGTTGCGTGTTCCCGGGGGCAGGGTTTATGTAAATTTTGGGGTTTGTGATGTCACCAACACGGGAAGAAGCTTGTTGTAGTCCCAACCAGCCATTTGTTGTAGTCCTTAAAAACCGATTTCTGTAAAAGAAAATATCTCCCTTTGAATTGAACTTTGAGTGTCGTAACTTTGCAGATGTTGTTTATGCTCAAACAGCAACATTACACACTAACTAAAGTTAAAAAAGTGAAATCATAATCAAGGACCCCTTTAAATAATATTTTATCCTTCCATCTTTTATTTTCCCTACATCACCATGTCCCCTTAGAAACAGAAAATTTAATTGACGCATGTCTCAACATTTTCTAACCCGAATTTGGCAATGATCCAAAGAATCTTGTTTATTACATTTCAATAGGCCTGTGTGCTGCAACTCATCGAATTCATCATGTCCATTCTGTTTGTTTGTGTGGGTGTTGCACATTCTAAATTGCTATTCTGGTAAAGCAAATTTAAAATAGACTAAACATTACTGTAATAAATATAAAACATAATCTAAATTACTCTGTATAAAGCAAGACCTTTGTTCAGCCAGCCAGTCATTTGCAAAACTATCTGTCAAAATTATCTTTATTGTCTGCGCATTTCTCAGAAATGTTGGAAAATCGAAAGTTAGCACAAAACTGGTTAATGACCCTAGTGGACTTTTTATGGGACTTTGTTAATGTGCAGCAAAATACAGGCTGTCATGTCTTATAGACACACCGGTTTGGCTCTTCTCGTGAACACAAAACCAGGAAACTAGTGCGGTGAGTGTGCTGTCGAACTGTCTTTCTACATCTAAATGTACTGAAATGGCAGAAGCTAATATTTCAGTGAGCCGGGAACAGTTCAGCTGTCCAGTCTGTCTAGATCTACTGAACGATCCAGTGACCATCCCCTGTGGACACAGTTATTGTATGAACTGTATTACACGCCATTGGGATGAAAATTCTTTTGGGAGCGTTTACAGCTGTCCTCAGTGCAGACAGATCTTTACTCCGAGACCAGTTTTAGCGAAGAATGTGATGGTTGCTGAATTGGTAGAGACACTGAGGAGGACAGGACCCCAGGCTGCTCCCCAGACTGCTCAAGTTTCTCACTGTGACGCTGGACCTGGAGATGTGGAGTGTGATGTCTGTACTGGCAGAAAATACAAAGCCATCAAATCCTGTCTGGTGTGCCTGAACTCTTTCTGTCCAATTCACTTTCAACAACATGAGAATCTCTTTGAAGATGAGAGACACTATTTTATAGATGCTACTGATCAACTCCAGGAGATGATCTGTCCAATACACAATGAGCTTTTGGAGATTTTTTGTCATACTGACCAGATGAGTATTTGTATGCTGTGTACGATGGATATCCACAAAAACCATGATGTGTCACCAGGAGCAGAGAGAATGAATCAGGTATGAATTAGACCAGAAACATATTCAATAATGATGTCAATGAAAGCTTGGCCAGCACAATGCCATAGAAGAACCATTTTTGGCTCCTGAAAAGAACCCTTTAGTGAACAGTTCTTAAAAGAATCATTTTTTTCTGAGTGTGAAGAACATTTTAAGGCTTTATATAAATCTTTTTCCACTATAAAGAACCTTTTGTGCAATGGAAAGGTTCCATAAATGTTCTTCATGGAATCATAGATGCCATTAAAGAACATTTATTTTTAAGAGTGTAGTTCCCAATAACCGAATACAAGCCCTCTGGCCGAAGCATTCGCATACTTGCGTAAAGTATACGGCTTGCAGACAGTAGACTATTTTTGAGAAACACTTTACAATAAGGTCTTTTTTTGTTGTTAACATTAGTTAATTAATTAACACAAACTAACAATGAGCAATATATTTTAACAGCATTTATTAACTTTTTTTAATGTTAGTTACAAATTCACGTTAGTTTACAGTACATTAATACTGACAGATAGAACTTTTGATTTTAAAAATGTACATGTAAATGTTAACTAACATGTAATAAATAAATACTTAAGTACTTAAGTAATACTCACGTAGTTAATGTTTTTAAATGAAACCTTGTTGCAAAGTGTTACCATGTTTGCCTTGTTAATTAATTTAAAAAATGCATATTAATACACAATTTATACAAATCTAAAAGGTACAATTAATGTACTTTTTCCTTATATGGATGAACTGTTCTTGCTTTAATTTTTTTGTGTCACTTTAAACAAACTATGTAAATACTGTACCAAGACTTTGATATGTTAAAACCTAAATTAGACAAATATCAAGTCTAACCATACCAGAATGTTACGAAAAGATTCAGTGATTGAAATACAGCACATATTGTAAATATATTGTCATATGTTGAGTCAACAATCACAGTAAAATCTAATTATTGTGTAGATAATTATGAGTGATAAGGATGTTCATTATTTTTATGTTTTTCACAGAGTTCTTCATCTCTCTCTGTTCCTCATGAACATACTAACCTTTTCAGCTTTGATGCCAGTACTCATCCTTCTAATTATGCGAGAAAATCTTTCTCTAAAAAACTAAAGAAAAAAATGGATGATTTCCTTACTTCAGATGTAGTGGTTGTGTCTGGTTTGGGTAAGTATAGCATTAATTCAGGAATGAATCATGTAAATAAAAACTGAACATTAAAACAAAGATGTGACCTTGCATCAGATTACACTAAATATATGTTTTTTCTTAGTAATGCTTTACAAATATCCTACCGATGCACCCAGGAACAGGAATGAGATCCTACAATGTATGTCATATACACACACACTCAAACGTACAGTCAGTGCTCAGCGTAAATGAGCACACCCCCTTTGAAAAGAAACATTTTAAACAATATCTCAATGAACACAAAAACAATTTCCAAAATGTTGACAAGACTAAGTTTAATATAACTTGTTTAACTTATAACATGAAAGTAAGGTTAATAATATAACTTAGATGACACATTTTTCAGTTTTACTCATATTAGGGTGATGCAAAAATGAGTACACCCCACAACAAAAACTACTACATCTAGTAGTTTGTACGGCCTCCATGATTTTTAATGACAGCACCAAGTTGGCGACATTTTGCAACATCTATCTTTTTCCATTCTTGAAGAATGACCTCTTTTAGAGACTTAATGCTGGATGGAGAGTGATGCTCAACTTGTCTCTTCAGAATTCCCCATTGGTGTTTGATACTTGGCCACTGAATCACTTTCACCCTGTTCTTCTTCAGAAATCCAACAGTGGCCTTAGATGTGTGTTTAGGATCATTGTCATGTTGGAAAAGTGCATGACGACCAAGGGCATGGAGAGATGGTAGCATCTTCTCTTTCAGTATAGAGCAGTACATCTGTGAATTCATGATGCCATCAATGAAATGCAGCTCCCCGACACCAGCAACACTCATGCAGCCCCACATAAGGACACTGCCACCACCATGTTTCACTGTAGGCACCATGCATTTTTCTTTGTATCCTCACCTTTGCGATGCCATACAGTTTTGAAGCCATCAGTTCCAAAAACATTTATCTTGGTCTCATCACTCCAGAGTACAGAGTCCCAATAGTCTTCATCTTTGTCAGCATGGGCCCTGGCAAACTCTAGGTGGGCTTTTTTGTGCCTGGGCTTTAGGAGAGGCTTCTTTCGTGGACGGCACCCACGCATGCCATTCCTCTGCAGTGTACGCTGTGTTGTTTCACGGGAAATAGTCACCCCAGTTTGGCTTTCTACTTCTTTAGATAACTGCAGTGAACTTGCGTGCCAATTTTCCTCAACACTTCTCATCAAAAGACGCTCCTGTCGAGGTGTTAACTTCCGTGGATGACCTGGTCTCTGTGAGATGGTTGCCATCTTTTTGTACCACTTTTGCTACAGTATTCTGACTGATAAGTAAAGCTTTGCTGATCTTCTTGTAGCCTTCACCTTTCTGATGTAAAGAAATTATTTCCTTTCTCAGGTCGTGTGACATTTCTCTTCCATGTGGTGCCATTGCTGACAGCATGAAATGGGAAAGGGTTTTAACACCCTTTTATAGTCAACTGTCTGCTGGACACCTGTGTAATGAATAATTAGACTCACCTGTGGTTGAATTCTTGTTAAATTAGACATTTGTAGTCTAAAATTTAGCTTTGCTCCAGAGACTTTCAGTGGGGTGTATTCATTTTTGCATCACCCTAATTTGAGTAAAACTGAAAATTTTGTTCTCTAAGTTATATTATTAACCTTACTTTCATGTTATAAGTTAAACAGATGTTATATAAAACTTAGTCTTGTCAACATTTTGCAAATTGTTTTGTGTCCATTGAGATATTGTTTAAAATGTTACTTTTCAAAGGGGGTGTGCTCATTTATGCTGAGCACTGTATACACATATGACATGACTTTCCATTGCCTTTTACTGTTTTTATAGTGACCTCAAACACTGTGTTTAATCTCCATCAGATTCACAAGAGCTCTCAATGGATTCAAACACAATGAATGAAGTACTTCTACTGTCTGGGGGGAACAGAGTGGCTACTAACACTGGCAGAGTCCAGCGATATCCCAATCATCCAGAGAGATTTGATTGTTGGCCTCAGGTGTTGTGCAGAGAGAGCGTGTGTGGACGTGCCTACTGGGAGATTGAGTGGAGTGGGAGTGCTGGCGTGGGTATATCGTTGTCCTATAGTAGCATCTGCAGGAAGGGAAGGGGTGATGAGTGTAAATTTGGATGCAATGATCAGTCTATGAATTTGTACTGCTCTCCTTCCAAATACATATTCTGGGACAATAACAAAAAGACTAAACTCTACGTAAACACTTCTAAATTAAAGTCTTCTAGATTAGGAGTGTATGTTGATTACAGTGCTGGAATTGTGAACTACTTCAGCATCTCTGACAAAATGAAACTCATCTACATAGTCCAGGGCACATTCACGCAGCCAATCTATCCTGGGTTTATGGTTTATTTTGGATCAGCAGTGAAACTGTGTGATCCAGCAGTGAACTGTAGATGATACTGAGATGTAATTTCTTATTTTTCTGTCAATAAATGTACACTAGTTAAGTACCATTAATAACCACTGTACTGTAATAATGTATTGCAATAAGTTCAGTGAAAAGTTGATTTTTATAATATCCATATATAATATATATTTTTTTTAAATCCAGCATAAACTAGCATAAATTGGTCAAGGCTGGTTTTTGCTGGTTAAAGCTGGTATAGTGTTCTAGCTGGTGGATCAGTAATGCTGTTCTCAAGCATAACTGAGCTGGTGTAGCTGAACCATGTTGGGGACCAAAACATACCTTATGCTGGTGATTAGCAATGCTGGAATTAAAAAAAAAAAGAAAAAAGAAAAACAACAAAGCAAGGTTTGGTGGTATGCATAATCCCGTTGTGACATATCCCAGTCTTCAAGCACAGAGACTGATATTCAATCCACAATCTGACTTGGTTTGCAGCCTGGAGTCATAAGTACTGTAACACCATGCTTGTTCATTTGGCCAGAGGAGAAATATCCCCAACTGAGCCTGGTTTGACTGCACTTACACTATTGGATGAGAACAGAATTTGAATTGAATTGAGCTGGGCTGTGTTTCGCAAAAGCATTGTGAGCCAAGTTGATTGTAGAAACCATTTCTGGCATTGGTTCTGCAATCTACTTTGGCTTACAAAGCTTTTGGGAAACGCAGCCCTGGACGATGATACCGCTGTTTTCTGCAGAGCTGCTCTATAGCTTATTGGACTTATTTGTTTCACAATTGATTAATTTTGCAACATCAACACTTTGCTGAATGGAATCAACATTGAACTGACTCAAGGTGAATAACCACACTAATTGTCTTCTGTAGAGTTGCTTAGCTGAATTGAACTCATTTAATAATTGATGAACTTTACAAAGTTATTGAACAAAACTGAATCAACACTAAACTGATTTGAGCTGAATAATGACACTATTGTCATCTGTAAAGTTGCTTTACAGCAGAATTTAAATTTGTCTCATTTGCATCATTCACTGTTATTTTCCTGTACTGAAAAGCTGCTTTGAAACACTCTGTTTTGTATAAAGCACTATATAAAAAAAGGTCACTTGTGTGATTTGTGTGATTGCTGCCTACTAATATGTTCCAAATCGGTTATAATATTCCATTTCAGTTATGATGTTAATTACAGCCTATCTGTACACCCAAGGCTGTACTGGGATAAAATTCGATAAAGTTTAATGTATCTCAAAAAGGGAATAATTTACATTACATAAAGAGTAATAAAACGTTCTGGTGACACAATTGTTCTCTATGTTTGTCTTTCTATAACTAAATTTATCCTAGGCTAGATCCTTCCTTTCTATCTGGCCTAGAACTAGCATGTAGGCTATAGTAAATAGGTACAAAATGACAAAAGAGGTGTAAATAGTTAAGATAACAGAATCAGTGCAAATAACCAAGCACACTCACAGCATAGATTCTTTTTCCGTTTTCGAAGTGACTAGCAGCTGGTCCTTGTGAGTCACTGAATCATACACTGAACCGATTCTTTTAGAAAAGATGATTCAGTAACGAAACCCTATTGTGTGTGTTGCTTGTTCCAACAGTTAATCCTGCTGTGGCGTCGTTTGGAACTAATTGGAAAATGGTAACAACAATATACATTTCTTTGCGCAACATTAAACTTCTTGTTTATAAAACTGAACGTGTAAAAGCCCGTGGCTGTGTGGATACGGCCGAATCACAGCCGTGTTGATAGTAGTAAGCTTCGCTTGATATTGCATAAATTAACCCCGCGACAGCGGTTATTTTAATTGAAGTTACAATAATTAAATGGCCTAATTAAGTGACTATCCTTATCATGTTTATCATTAAGAAAATCTGTTCGTTTCTCAGCCTCTCCTGATCATTACTGGACGCTGATCTGCAGCAAAGCCAATTTATTGTTGTCGTTTGTGTACTGCTATGACTCCACCACTAGAGGTAGATGCACACACAGGGTTAAAACATAAGACATAAATTAATGACCATAGCTCTTAAACCTGTGTTTTCTGATACTAGTTCAAATCCCTTCACACTGTTATTCCCATCCTCACTTCAGTTTTTCCCCCACTCACCTTTCATGCCAGACAGCATGAGATAAATGCAGATGAGATTCTTGGGAGCTTTTAAAGTTCCCATCTGGCTTTGACTTGTCCAAAGGATCGCCTGAGGCCTGAACCATGAGCGCCAGCTTAAAACCGCCAGATTCCAGATATGGACAACAGCCCGGTGATGAAGAAACTGGCTGGAGATTGAATGGTTACAGTATGATTAGACATTATCCTTTCATCTGATTCCCTCAGTAGCGTTCTGCAGATAATGAACATCCTGTTTCTGAGGACAAACCTGCAGAGCACCTGAGAAAGTGATGGTGTAAATGAATGATAAAGATTTTTCTGTCACTTATAAGATTAATACTGAGCTGCAGTGATTAAAAATAAAGGTGCAATGCTTGCAGAGTATGTGATTTTAAAAGGAACAAGTGTGTCTAAAACATTTGGCATATAATGTAGATATTTTATATGTAATGCAACTAAACATTTCCAGATGGCCATACTATTGTAAGACCCTCTGACTCTCTTCTTTCTGTCTCTGTAAATGTGGAAGGTCCTTCTTAGGCGTACAGGGTTCTCACGGAGGGGGCGGATCCATAGGAAGCAGGTTGATTCTCTCTCTGTATTAATCTCTGTCATTGTTTGAGACAGAAAGAGAAGGGGAGGGGTGATATAAAGGCTCGTTCCCTGTTGCTCGCTCCCATTCCTTCTGCTTTTTTTTGAGTGGGTTTGATTTGCAGGGGGTTCTCCAGTATGATATTTTTGTTTACGGCCACCTTCGCCATCCTGGCACTCTCCTCCCTGGACCAGGTGGATTCTTCAGCCTATGACAAGATAGTCACACACAGTCGCATCAGGGCTAAGAAAGAAGGGTAAGATTGTTTTAAAAGTTTACCTTTGCTGACTAGGAACAAGATGGTTAATTTTGTTAATATTATTAATAACTATTGTTAATATTGTTAAAACCTAAAATTATATATAAGTCCACATTGAAATGCTGGGACTCAAAATGCTATTTAAGCCTTTAAAATAAAACAACAAAAACACATTATGATACATAAACGTAAAATGTTTTTGTACTGTTTCTTAGTTACTAATTAAATATCATAATTTTTGAATTGTGCCATGTTATATACCTACCAAAACCTTCTTTTTTTTTTGTTAGATTTTCACACAAATTATACTTACATAATATTTGTAATGGAAACAAATGTATCAAATAAAAAAAAAACAAATACAAAATAAGCATTTTCACTAGGAGTGTCAGACCCCCACTGTATTTTTATATTAGGTTATATTTTATTTATGTTATATACAGGATGAACCTAACATACGATCATTTAAATAATATATTTTATAAATAAAAGTAGTTTTATTGTTTAAAAAGCATCATTGTGCACTTAATTAGAACTGAATCTGAAATATTATGTTACATTTATTTATTTTTTATAAGTATAAATATATTTATGATATAATATTTCTGTTTTAGATGTCAAATATTTTTATTTTACTAAATGTATTTACTTTACAATTCAAATTCAATACAAATTTCACAGAATCTGTGTATCATCAACAAGTCATTTAAAAATGCAGAATATTTTAATCTATTTTTATTTATTGACCATAAATGTATTTCTAAAATGCAAATAGACTAAAAAGCAATTTTTATTTTGTTCAGTCAGCTCTTTAAAGCAATTTGTCAGGACTTCTATATAATCACCTGCCTAACTGATTACCCTGTGTCCTGTTAGTCTGTCATGTCTGCAGTTATCAACCATCCCCAGAGGGTTTTTTTTTTTAAACACACATGCTCTCTTTTTTTCCAGGCCCAATGTGTGTGCTTTACAGCAGGTCATGGGGACAAAGAAAAAGTACTTCAGCACATGCAGAAACTGGTACAAGAAATCCATCTGTGGCAAAGCGGCGTAAGTCATCCATTCCTTTTCACTCTTGACACTTTAGCCAGGTTTCTGCCCGTGATCTCATCAGAGGTCAGAGGTCGCTGTGAAAAAGCGCCTGTGGTTCTCAGGGTGAAAGTGGGTCATGATGGTGATGGATTACATTGATTATGCTTGTTCGGTGCTGTAGGGCGTGTTCAAGGAAAGTGAATGAAGCAGAAGCATTTGAAACTGTTTTGTACACTTCATATAGATCAGTTTTGTTTGTTTTTTTGTATTAGTAATGATTTAAGACAAGTTGGATTTTTGCCAAAACAAGCTGGTCCAAACCGTAAATACTCCCTAGAGTGAGATGATTTATGATGCAAAAACATATTACACTTTGGAGCCTTTCTCTCAGCTCGCAGCAGGGTGAAAGAAGTTAGATGCACTTGTCAGCCGAGTGCATCTAACTGTACTTGTTTATGGCAGATAAACCGCAGCTCATGTTCTCTGACTACGACTTGACATATTTATCGTTGCTCCAGTGGCTTCTCTCTCTGTTTTCTCCTCAAATGCCACAATAATTTACTACATCTTCCCTGAGAGGATGATGTAAGCATGTTTCTGGGCTCTATAAGACTGTGATGGAAGCCTTAGGGACAGTGGTGACTAGTAATTGGCAGGCTGAATTTTTCAGGCTCAACTCAGCCTTTCCACTGGCAGAGATCTGCAATACATGAAAGAACAGAGAAAAACCTTTGGCCTCAGGAAATGTCTGTGTTTGATTGTACAGTTTTTTCTGTCATTTCTGTTTTTAATTTGTGATCTTATGGATCTATATATATATATATATATATATATATATATATATGTGTGTGTGTGTGTGTGTGTGTGTGTGTATATATACATTCATACATTTTTGATGTGGCTTAAGTGTCCAAATACTTTTTGGGGCCACTGTATGTGTGGGACAATTTGTATGGGTGTGGTCTTGGTAAATTTGGTTGGTTGTGTGTGTGTGTGTGTGTGTGTGTGTTCTTGTATACATGGTTTATGAGGACACAAATGTGTAATGACATGGATATTACAATGTAAACATGGTTTATGAGGATACTTCCTGTGTCCTCGTAAACCAAATGGCTTAAAAAAACATACTAAACAGTGTTTTTTTTTTTTTTTAAATTCCAAAAATGCAGACAGTTTTTTGTGATGGGTAGGTTTAGGGGTAGGGGTAGTGTAGGGGGATAGAATATACAGTCTATGGAGAGTCCCCGTACACCACATGTACAAGTGTGTGTGTGTGTGTGTGTGTGTGTGTGTGTGTGTCGGGGGGGGGGGGGGGGGGGGGGGGGGGGGGGGGGGGGGGTTGTGTACAGCTGTGTTTAATCATGCAGCAGCATGTCCAGGAACCTAAAGGACTGATTCTTCTTCATGCCTGTAGTCTTTAGACATTGATTTTGGAAGAGAGAAAGCTAATAAAATATTCTCAGCTCCAGTTTAAGCTTTTAATTATATATCATAACCGTTGCCCTCAGTTTAACCTTCTCAAGAGAGAATTATAAAGAATTATAAAGAGTCTCCTGTGTACGTTAATCAGCGTCCTGTGAGATTTATGGTACACCTCAATTCAATTGTCATTCTTTTTCTCACCTGCAGTGTTGTTTTACTCTTGGATTTCCTCCAGCATATACAGTATGCCTGCAGCCTCTCTGGTCACTGTACAAAACATATGAAAGCAATTTTGAATGTGTCTACTGGGAGGTAAATAATAAAAGCACAAAAAAAGTCTTCCTGGCTGGCGTCTCACCCCAGTTCCCCCTGACTAAACTCTGGGCAGCAGTAGGCCTGGAGCTGCCCAGCTTGCTGTCTCTCCTCTGGCCGCTTAGGGGAAAGTTTGAGTCAGGCCTCTCTCAGGGGTCCCGCTGGCTTCCTTTTTCCTTCCTTCACCGACACTGGGAACATTGTTCAGTGTCAGTGGATGAACTCCACCACAGCTGCAACGTCTGCGCCTCTAGACGCTATCATGATGATAAAAAAAGAGAAAAAGAGCAATTTAATCTGTGCAGTGTCAGGTGCGTGGTTTCAACCATATCTGACAAACAGCAGGGCTACATGGCACGATAATTCTCAAAACCACACATCTCTCGCTAAGACCAGTGAGGAAAGACATTAGTCATGGGAGAATTACATGCACACCATCTGCAGACAGCTGTTAGAAAGCCTCTTTGCCTTTTTTTTTTAAATAGAAAGTTAGACCTTTTAACTTTTAGGCAAGCGGCCAAGATACAAATTAGTGTTTACTCTTAATAAACATCTAAAAAGATTTTAAAATAAATGTAAATATAAATAAAATAAAAAATCTTTTATACAAATAAAGATATTTAGCCTGGGAAGGAGATTTTGTTTTCTTTATCAGCTTTTTCCCACATACTATAGTTTTGGTAGTGTTTTTTGAAATGTTCACTTTAATATTGCAGTTGATTAAACATCATTGAGAGTGAACAAAAAGCAAATTGAGAAATTTTTGAAATTTTTAATAAGGAAAACACTCTAAATGTGGCAAATGTGTCTCCTCTTGAGTTTCAGAAAAGATCTCTACTGTGCTCAAATTTGCCAAAATAAAAAGTCTGGCATTAAAAGATTTCAATTAGAAATTAGGAATTTGTACTTGAAAAAGAGCTTTCATTATCTGGTCTATCACATACATCCCAGCTAACAGGGAACGTTCTCAGAACGTTTTTACTTCTTTCAGAACATTCAGAGAACATTCAAAAGTTTGTATGCAAAATGAAGAAACTAAATGTTCCGTTAAAGTTTTCATAACCAAACGTTTTGAAATAATGTTTTTATAACCTTCTTAGAACATATTATTGTTAGCTGGGATAACAATATATGTCTGTTACTGTTTAAATTTGTATCAAATTGTGAATTCCCCAAGTAATTTATTGAAAAGCATCTAAAACAAAGTTGATACTTGAATAAAATGTAACTGAGACTACCTGAGCCACCCCTGAGCGATAAAATTTCCTCTGAGAGCGCATATCAACCTGTACGCTCATGATGTGTTCAATAAACCACTGGGACACTGCACATTTTTCCACACTGCATGCCAGATAGAGATACCAGTTGAAGTTACTGTAAAAAATAAACATCAATCATCGTGCTGTCAAAACAGCCCAGAGGCAAGTGACCTCACATGTTTCATGCTTTCTCTGTCAGGCCTGGCTCAGGTTTTGCCCTCTTATGTTGTCAAAATTTTTGAGGATTTGCAGATGAGATAATACTGTGGAACCTACTGTCACAGAACATATAAGTATTCTGAGGAGAAGTTATATAGCTGTAATATATTGATTGTTTTGTCTTTGAATAGAATCTGTCTTGATAGGTAATGATGGATATTAAGTTCAGATAACGATGAATATTAAGTTCAGCAGTTTGTGACGCATTTTGATTTTTAAAAACTGCAAAAATCCAGATAAAAGTCCAGATGGTTAAACAAACATGTTTTATATGAAAAAGACACATCTGTGTACATTTAAAAATTAACAAGACATGCTAAAATAATTTATCATGTGAATTTTCTGGAACGAATAAAAACAAAATGTCAATTCTTCCATTTTATAACAAAGGAATAAATTAGGTCGAGAATAAAATACTTTAAAATGCTATACTAAAAATATATAATCTCAACATCAGTTGAATATGAAGTTTATGATACGGTTTCTATAATTTGACTCTTTTTCTTTATTCTATGCAGGATGATATTATATGAGTGCTGCCCAGGTTATATGAAGTTAGACGGGAAGCGTGGATGCCCTGCAGGTCTGTATTCATTCTTTCCATCAATATGAATATTACATATTTTATATCTTCTTATGAGGTTGCTGGTCTTAGTGGTTGTTAGCATGTTGCTATATGATTGCTAAGTCCAAGTAGCACGATTTAAGGTGTCAGTCATGTCTGTAACACAAATAACTTAACATTCACATATGGTTAATTTTATTGGTATATTGGATTATGCCAACAATTATAATACATTTGACTTCAGTTTAAGGTCATGCTTAGATTAAATATCAGGTTATTCATTGGCTAGGAGTTCAGTAGAGGAGAACATTAGTTTTTGTTCTCTAAACAAAAACTAGACCCAGCTGGCTGTACTTATACATGAGATTAATGAGCCACATCTTGTGTTGAATGTAGACTCGAGGTTCACATCATCTGACTTTGGATTATGTGCTGTATTGTAACTCTATATTGAATCTCTTTATTTAATAGAAACTGTGCATGAGACTCTTTATGCTTATTTCCTGTAAATTTCACTCCACCACTCAGTGGCCCCTATTGACAGTGTTTACGGCACCCTGGATCTGGTGAAAGCCAAGATCACCCAGCGATACGCGGACCAATCCAAACTGAGGGAAGAAATCGAGGGAGCAGGATCTTACACAATGTTTGCACCCAGTGACGATGCCTGGGAAGATTTAGATTCTGTGAGTCGTATTCCAGGCCATGTTCTACTTCATTTGAACCGCAGTATTTGCATGCTATGTTTAAATCAGTGATGTGTTAAGCATACTTGGAGCACTGAATGGAACTTATTAAAAAATAATAAATTGAAGATATGTCGTCATGCTGTCAACTTTTTCCCCAGTGCAAAGCTCTTACATTTTACCGTCATTTCTGTATATTTGCAGGTAGCGAAAGCTGCCGTGGTCAACAGTGGAAACCTTGAGCTTTACAATGCACTCCACTATCACATGGTCAACAAACGTCTTCTCACTAAGGACCTGAAGAATGATATGACCCTGGAGTCCATGTATAACAAACAAGGCCTCTATATCAATCACTACTCGAATGGAGTACGTTTCTCTTTTCTTCAAATTCACTGTGTGTATATGCTTTTTTAGTATTATTTCCCCCAGTTTCACAGACAAGGCTTGAGCTAGTCCTAGACTAAAATGCATGTTTGTGCTGTTTTAGCTGAAAGTAACTTGTACTGATGTATCTTAAAATATGTCAGTGCCATTGTTTTGTCTCAAGATGCGCACCAGTAATGTGTTTTTCTAGTGAACGTTTATAAAAGATACTTAAATGGCCTAATTGAACTAAGACCTAATCCTGGCTTATTTCTAATTTTTTAAGCTTATTTATTTCATTTTTTATTTCTGCTTTAAAAAAAAATGCTATTCGTAATTGCTAAATTGTTATGAAATGCACTTTAAAGATCCTGCCATCATATAGGCCTAGTCATCCTCGTGTCGTTTCAAACCTGGGGCGCGTGTAACTCGCTGCTGAACTACCATACTACGATGCATCGTTGAACAAATCAATTAGCTAATCACGACTGTTTCCCGAAACCATATTGTCGCAAACCTGTCGTTCAGCCACGTTGGTGACTGACGTCACGCAGGTGGTGAGTAATAACTTCTTTAAATTAATCCGTTTGAGATCGAATTAATGCTAGATTTTCTGCTATAAATTACGGACATGGCATTAGAGAACTAATTCTCATTTTCCTCAGTTATTTTGCTTTATTTCCAGATTAAATCAAATGCTTGTTCTTACGTACTAGAGCACGTACGCACATGCGCACTCTTCAAAAACTGTGCTTTAAATCTCTTGACAAACTGAAATATATAAATGACATTTGTATATATTCGAAATAAAAGATATACATTGTACTTAATGTCAGCTTGCTTTTTTTTTTTTGAAGAATAAGGTTTCAACAATTTTTTTGCATATAATGCAAGTCAGTGCCAAAACAACATTGATTGGACCCCACTGACTTTCACTGAGTGGACAAAAAAAAAAGAAAAAAAAAAAAGAAAATTTTCTTTTGTCTTCCAAAAAAGAAATAAAGTCGTACAGGTTTGGGGCGACATGAGTAAGATGTTTATGATGACAGAATTTTCATTTTTGGTTGAACTAATCATTTCACTTCAGTTTAAAGTCACTAAACTGATCTGTTTCAATGATTTCAGGTTGTCACTGTGAACTGTGCCCGGATCATTCACGGCAACCAGGTGGCCACTAATGGAGTTGTGCATGTCATTGATCGGGTCATCAGCGTCGTAAGCCAAACGATAAAGGACGTGATCGAAAACGATGATGAACTGTCTACGCTGAACGTATGTGGTGTTATGACTGTGGTTTTGTAAATGAATACTGTATGACCAAAACTCCTTGGAGGCTTGCTAAATTTCTTATAGAAACCATTACAGATGAAAAATATTTCTCACTAACATTTTGTTTGACATCTTTTATAGACAGCTGCTGGGAATTCGGGACTCCTGGCCCAGCTGGGTGAGCCCGGACACTACACACTTTTTGCTCCGACCAACGAGGCATTTGATAAACTAGACAGCAACACCCTTGAGAGACTTATGAGTGACACTACTGTACTTCAAGGTAAACAATTTATTTTTGTTTTCAAGGGGTTTCAGGGGGTTGCATTACAAAGCTAGTAGTAATACTAGCAGTAATACTGCTACTTTGGTTTTAAAGTCTTCATCACAACATACACTTTCTTTTAAATGTTTAGGGTCAGTAAGATTTTCTTTTTGAAAGAATTTAATACTTTTATTCAGCATTAAATTGATCAAAAGTTACAGTAAAGACTTTTACAAATAATAAATGCTGTTCTTTCTAACTTTCTATTCATCAAATAAACCTGAAATCAAATAAAAGCAGCCTTGGTGGTGAGCAGAAGAGACTTCTCAAAGACATTCAAAAATCTTACCGACCCCAAACTTTTGAACGGCAGTGTATGTGCATACAAAACATGCACAGGATGAAAAATCACCTTCAAAGATTTGAAAGACTAGCAGCCTCATGTTTTAAGTAAACTCCACAAATGCAGTCCAATCCAAGCAGTGCCACATTCTCAGACGGCGGGCAAACAGCAGATCTGACCGCAGCCACAATGGGATCCAAAATCAAGTTTGGTCAAGACCTCTAACAGGATGGGAAATGCTTAGATGCTGAATAATACTTCATCGGATTCTGATGAAAAAGATTAGGTATTTTGTGGTGAGACAATTATAAGTGTTGTAACAGACAAAAGTGTGTCTGTTTTCCCCATGACACAGTTTCACAAAGAAAAGGCAGCAAATATTGGCTAAGAAGAGGGTCTCTTTACAACTAATCTAATCTATGTGACCTTTTTAGATTAGATTAACATTTAAAGAAAAAGCGTTATAAGAAAATAACGTATAGACATATATATATATATATATATATATATATATATATAAACAGATTGCTTGTGTATTTTGTCTACTTAAATTAGATTTGTTTAGCATGACTCATTTAAGGCTAGTAGGACCACACAGATGTACAGTATAATGTCAGCATTACATCACTTCTGGCTCTTACAGGATCTTTGGCCCTGTCCAAATGGCTCACTTGATGTGGACTTGCGGTCTTGTGGACTTTGCTTGCATGTGTACATGATGTCCACTTTTTTGTTTACAGAGACTAAGAGTTAAAATATAAATCCAGTTAAGATCTTTCTTTTTTAGCTTTTTTAGCTTATTTTAAAGTTTGCTTTGTCTTTTTTTAAAAATAATTTGAATCATCTTGCAGCCCCCTTGAAAGTGTGCTGAAGCCGTCAAGTGGAAATGTAAACCACTGCTCTAAAGTGTCCCATTTTTTCCCTTTGAGGCCACCCTTGCACATTGACGTTGACTCCACAGCAGACTACCCAGTAGCCCATGTTGCTAAGTGTAAATTCAGAAAAGGCCATTTTGAATAGGGCCAAATTGTCTTATGAAGGTGGTTTTTATTTAAATTTTGGTTGGGCGAAGCACTTAAAGTTGTCAAAATGCACATATATGTACAGCTTAAACAGATTCAGGAAATAAGCTCAGCTGCTGGGAAAGTGATAACACAGATCACAGTTGATGTAAGAGTCTCAACTATCCACCAGATTGCCCCCGCACAGGAAGAACTGGGCGGATGCCCCAGTAGTCTACATGAGCTTCTGTGTTTTTAACTGTCTTTGGAGATCTATAGCCTGAAGGTCTATAGGTCTGATCTATAGCCTCATTTCAACAGTTTAGATCACCACACTGTTTATCTTTCAATCTGTCACTTAACCTTTCTTAATCTCTCTTGTCCTGGTTATTTTTCCAAGCCCTGTTGAAGTACCACCTCCTGAACTCAGTGCAGTGCTCTGAGGCCATTATGGCGGGCTCAATCTATGGGACTCTTGAGGGCAGTAATATTGAGATTGGATGTGATGGTGAGAGCCTTACAGTCAATGGTATCAAGATGGTGCTGAAGAAGGACATTGTCACCACCAATGGGGTCATTCATTTGATCGACCAGGTGCTCATGCCTGACTCGGGTGAGACTCTGTACATGCCCACTGGGTTCAACATGACATTATTTGATCTTAAAGGGATAGCTCACCCAAATAAATCACACCCACATATCATATATTAGCAGATATTAAAATATACAACTTTATTGACACTAATATAACATCTAAATCTCAATCTGAAGTTATGAATAGTGTGTATCTTTTGTATGTCTTGCAGCCAAGCAGGTGATGGAGCTTGTGGGCAAATCTCAGAGCACGTTTGGTGACTTGGTGTCTGAGCTCGGCCTCTCTGCAGCCATGCAGCCTGAGACTGAGTATACTCTTCTCGCCCCACTGAATCAAGCCTTTTCTGGTGAGTTGGCCGCATGACTCATGATACAGGAAGTTTCTGCAGATATATTCAGTTTGTATTTAATATAGTTACACTTCTGAATGACACGCAGTCCTGGTTAAAATGTCAAAATAACTTCAAGTGTCTCCTCATCACCTGCCATGCAGATGAGGTAATGTCCATGGACCAGCGTCTCCTGAAGATTATTCTGGAAAACCACATCCTGAAATTCAAGGTCTCTCTGAATGAACTCTACAGCGGCCAGCTGCTCGAGACCCTTGGAGGAAAGTTGCTCAGAGTCTTTATTTATCGCACGGTGAGAGACAAAGACTCATAATATTTTTGTCTAAGAGAAAGAGTCTTAGAGAAAGATTGAGGACCTGCAAACAATTACTGTGTAAACTAAATGAGTGAAAACAACCATTTTTTAAATGCTTTATTGCTCTGGTCTTTGGCAGTTAAGTTTGATACACTTGTATATTTGCTTCAGGTAAGTCTGTAGAATAAAAAATTCTCCTTGTCTAACTATATTGTTTCTCAATACTCTGTAAAATGTCCAAAGCTCAACTATCATTTAATTCTCCTCAACATGTGTGTGTATTAGGCTGTGTGTATTGAGAATGCATGTATGGTCAGAGGTAGCAGAGAAGGAAGTAACGGAGTCCTTCATCTCATGAGGTCCCTGATCCAGCCGCCCCAGTCAACCATCTATGAGCTGCTCTTGAAAGACGGACGATTCAAGTGAGATTGTCATCATGTGAAATGATTATATATATTTACAGTAATAATTAAAGTCCCCCTGTGTGGTATATGTCTATGTGGTGTTTTTAATATACTTTAAGACAAACAATGTGAAAATTCATAAGTCAACACCATTGCTGAGTATTTTGTCTTTAAAACTGCAGTGATTTAAAGACAGTTTAAAAAACGCGGTTTGAAATCGCTAGTGTTTTTTACGTCACAAACTACCTTGTAACCAATCGCGTCAATGTTCCGGCATATCATTAACTATGAACACTGTAAAGCAAGGGGGTCGTGTAACATTAGCAACACATTATTAGCTGTTTGATAACAGTCAAGCAAAAGGCTAATCATATTAATTACCGTTATGTGTAAAAAGTGATACCATTGTGCAGCGTTTACCTCAGTAAGTTGACTGAGTGGATCATTGAGCTTGTGTGAGTGAGTGGAGGCGGGGCTAATTAGCATATTCATAGATCCACGTATACTAAATTAAGCAAGGGTGTAGAGTTACATTTAAGCTATTTTAAGGCATGAAGAATTTTTTGCACAGGAAAAAACATTTAAATATGTCATTTTGGTGATTAAAGATGAGTTTTAAGGGATAAAATTATTGACTACATGGGGACTTTAATGAAAAACTACAAAATATTAAGTACAAGTGCTTCATCAACTGGCTGAATTGTTCCAGAATCTTTCTGTCTCTGATGGAGAGTGCTAAACTAACAGACCTGCTGAAGCAGGAGGGATCGTACACACTCTTTGCTCCTATCGATGCCGCCTTTGGCACCCTGACAGAGGAAGACATCGCTCTTTTAAAAAGTAAACCATTTTTCCCCTCTAATATGTCCAACTTTTGCTTGGTCTATTACCTCACAGGTGACCAGTGACTATTCTCTTATTCAGGTGACATCAACGCCCTCAGGGCAATCCTGCTCTACCATTTTAGTAATGGCATCTTTATTAATGGAGGACTGGAGGGTGGAGTGACTAATCTTCTCAAGACCATACAGGGCAACAACCTTCAAGTGCTTTCGGTAAGTACATTGATAGGATCTCTATCGGTCGTGGTTTTTAGTGAATAATAAACCAAATCTATCTGATTAAACACTGTAATTAGTGAAAACACAGAGATTTCCTCAAATGTCAGTGTTTTCCCAACATTGATTATGATAAAAATGTCCTATAATTAGCTTTTCCAGTTACATGATTAATGTTTAAAGGCTTTTGCACACTCCATAATAAAACTGTTTGACTCCAAAAGTGTGACTTTTAAATTTGAGCCAATACTAATGTTTTTATAGCACAAGAGAGGAAGGACCTGACATGCGATTATCATCAGACAATGCAATTAGATGGAGGACAAATTTCCTGTGTCTGTTCTCAAAAATTCCATGAACCAAATCCAGACCATTCATGTAAATCCTTTACAGGAAACCGTACCAGCAGGTTAACACTGAGTATGAAACTGACTTGATTATAAAAAAACATGTATCATCTCATCCTAATTAGGACTATAAACTTTTTTCTTTGTATGTTTGTGTATAGCCAAGGGTCTATGGCATGGGGCTTTTTGTTTGTGAATTTAATGCATTTGCTACAGCGATAAGGTCATAACATCCAGGCAGTTTGTTGCCATCAATCAAAATCAACATATCTCAAATCTCAGAAACGCCTCCATCCGTAACTCCCTCTAAAAGCTGGAACAATAGGTCTCCTATGGTCCAGATATTTCCTTTGCTGAAAACAGAAATCAGCACTGTAAATGTAAATTTACTTTAGTCAAGAGATATCTTACAAACAGAGCCAATACGAGAAAGTGACTTCTTAAAATGATGTGCAGCTGTTGTATTTGTCTTGGAGAACAACGTTTATTTATTATTTATTAATATTATTTTATGGATTTTTAAATATATTGTTATACTTTAATATGTATATTTTTTTTCCTCTAATCTAATTAATGGTAATTTTCAAAAAGTAATTTAATGATTAACACCATCTTCTACTCAGGTTAACAACTCCATCCATGTAAATTCAGTGGAGGTTCCAGATTTTGATCTTATGGCATCCAATGGAGTGATCCATGTAGTGAAGACTATATTATATCCTCAAGGTAAACAGCAATGAATATGCGTTTATATGCAAATATCTTTGAGATGTTTAAGATATAATATTTTGGTGGGACTTTTACAATCATTTATCAATCAATTAATTGCAAAATCAATTGCATAGATCTTCAATGTACCTGTTTTTTCCACTCTTATATAACTACAATTCCTGAGACCTAAGACACAGTCCCTAGAGCTTAATAGAGGATTTTACTGCATTTCACAGATCTGCCAGTTGGCCGTGAAGACATATTGATTCTGCTGAGGAGACTCATCAAATACATGCAACTGAAGGTACAACAGAACTCACTTCATATCTGAACGCTGACTCACATTATATAACAGATCCATCACAGTCCAGTACATCACTGTACAAACACAAATCCTCTTTTATCAGTTGGTTTTATTTATTTTTTGGTTTGGTTTGTGTATAGTTTGTATCTGGATTCACCTATCGTGAGATACCACTTACATTCATGAGTAAGTTGAGTTTCATCCCTCTCAGTTTCATTTCTCTCCTTAAGTTCCACATAACATAACGTCATCAAGGACATATGGGTTATATTCGACATGCTTTCTATGAATGAATATTGTGTTTCCCCTTGCAGAGAGGACTATAACTACACATGTCATTGAGAGAGGTAATACATTATCACATCACTTATTTTATTTTATTTATTTTATACCACTAAATGGCAACACTTTTTCCTATCCGCTCACCCACTTTCTACATGCATAAGCATTAATTTATTTTATTTGTGATACTGAGCTCCTCGGGCAAGCCCTTCTCTGCCAGCCGATTATTCCCAGAAGCTCTTTTAGGTATTTGTACAATTATGTATTTACTCAGTCATTATTCAATATAACAACAAGCCTAAACTTTGCCTCAGCTGCAACTCTGAGTAAACGGATTCATCATAGAGCCCCAGAGGACAGCGAGCACATGTTGTTTTGTTGGCTGGAACCAACACTGGCATCTCCTCTGGCAGTCTCTGGACAGATAGAGCAGATAAAGAGCCATTAGAGACAGAGAGGGAGAGGATTTCGCCTCAGACCATGGCAGGAGAACTACCTGTTGAGTAGGAGTTAATGTCGAATCTCAGAAAATTTTAAATGGAATTTATGTGCATTGATGCAATTGGAAACTTGGCTTAAAATGTGTATTTGTGAAGGTAAAAACTGATTAAAGCTTAGGTACTGGCAGTGTTTGCGAGAGTTACGACCTAGAGAGCAGAGCTTTGGATCTCAAACTATAGTGGTCAGTGACTGGCTACCTTTCTTCTTGAAAAAAAAAAAAAAAAAAGTCCCACAATTTTGTAAAGCTAATGTCTGTAATTGTCAAAACAGCCCAACATTGGCTTAACTAATACATATATATTTATATATATAAAATTCTAAAGCCTTTTATCTGGAATTTCCTTTGTGAGACCGAATCCCATAGCGGGACTCTTATTTATTGGTAAACGATGGACAAACTTTTTCCATGAAAGATCTTTTAATGACAAAGTTAGTTATAAATGAAATACAGATGGGCCTCATGAAAGTCAAGTCATTTGGAGTCTTTGTACAGCTTAATTTAATAAGCCGATGTTACAGTGTAACATTCACATGTGTCATTCATTTATCAATTTGTGCGTGTGTCATGATTCCAATGAGTCTCTAATACCACACAGAGTACAATGAAACCTTTATAATGACAAAGTAAATGGTTTAACTGTTGATTAAATGTTGATTGTGACCTGTGAACCATAACAGTAAGATTTTATTTATTTATTTTTTTAAATTAATACTTTCATTAAGCAAGGGCACATTAAATTGATCATGATAATAATAATGAAATGTTACACCATATATATAAATTTAAAATAAATGCTGTTTTTTAACTTTCTGTTCATCAAAAATCCTAAAAAAGTGTTTCCATAAAAATATTAAGCAGCACAACTGTTTTCAACATTGATAATAATAAGCATATTAGAATGATTTCTGAAGGACCATGTGACACTGAAGACTAGAATAACAATGCTGAAAATTCAGCTTTGCCATTACAGGAATAAATTACATTTTAAAATATACTGAAATAGAAAACAGTCATTTTAAATTGTAACAATATTTCATATTATTACGGTTTTTACTGATTACTGAAACATGTAAAATGTTACTGATATTAAACTGTACTGTATATAGAGAGTGTGTGTGTGTGTGTGTGTGTGTGTGTGTGTGTGTGTGTGTGTGTGTGTGTGTGTGTGTGTGTACAAATGTGTATAATGACATGGGTATTACAATGTAAACATGGTTTATGAGGACACTTCCTGTGTCCTCGTAAACCAAATGGCTTTAAAAACATACTAAACTGTGTTTTTTTTTTTTGAAATTCAAAAAATGCAGACAGTTTCCTGTGATGGGTAGGTTTAGGGGTAGGGGTAGTGTAGGGGGATAGAATATACAGTTTGTACAGTATAAAAACCATGTCTATAGAGAGTCCCCATACACCACATATACAAGTGTGTGTGTGTGTGTGTGTGTGTGTGTGTGTGTGTGTGTGTGTAATTTAGTGTTTTATTTTTTACAGTTTCTTATATACAGTCAGTGCAAACTGTGTTTGAGTTCCATCATAAAACCCAAATTATCATTTATGCTGAACCTGCATTAAAAAAAAGACACGATCCTGATCCGCAGCCACATGTTCACAATGTCTTATCTCATCTTTGGCAGAATATACTAATCTATGTTTTATGAATTCAGCAGTAGCATGAAACGTGACTCCCGTTGCAGTGTCTAGAGAGAAAGGCCAACCTGGTGTTCATTAACAGCTCTGACAGCGCCAGTAACTATTAAAGATTGGCTTAGACTCCCAGTCTCATCTTTGATCATTTACTTGTGATTTATATCACTTTGGCACAATGCTCGAATTGATTTCATATGAAGTTTGCTGCAATTGGAAGCAAACCTAACTTTAACATTTAACTTTCTGAATAATTTGTTTTTTACAAGTACCGAGAACATTGTTGAAAATATCATGGCCACTATGATTTGACATGACACCTGACAGGATCTGTACCTTTTCCACAGGTCCTGAGTTCAAGGTCACTAGGGTCATTGAGCGTGAACCCATTAAATTTACACGAGTGATTGAAGGAGAACCAAGCATCACCAAAGTTACACGAGTGATTGGAGAGACAAGTGTCACCAAAGGTACACGAGAGATTGAAGGAGAACCAAGCATCACCAAAGTTACAAGAGTGGTTGGAGAGCCAGTTGTCACCAAAGTTACTGGAGTGCTTGAAGGAGAACCAAACATAACCAAAGTTACCAGAGTGGTTAAAGGAAAGCCATCTGTTACAAAAGTCACAAGGGTCATTGAAAGTATGTCCAAACATAAAATTAAGTATCAACGTTAATTTATAAAAAACACTATTTCTTGTAACATTTTTTTGCCTCCATTCTTTTTGCTCAGCTCACAGTGCCTCATCTGATGGTGAAATTGATGCTGAGGGAGAAATCGAGAGTGAAGGTCATTCATTTTAACAGCTTTATTAGGTTGGATAGTTCAACATTACTATTTGGCCAAGTTGTTAAGAGTTAAAATGTTCAGTTGGTTTTATTTAACATTTGAGAAATTAAATCTAGTACAGTAAGAACTGGATTAGATAGAGATACTCAGCATATTCTGCATATTCAGCATAAGTCTGTTCTCAAAAGAAAATAGAAAAGTTACTCTTACTTTAACATTTCACTTTGGTTCAGAATGGCTATAAACAGAGTTGTTTTTTTTTATCCTGTCTGATACATTGAAAGGATTTTTGTGGCACAGCTATGTCAAATCTTATCACTTTATATGTTGTAGATATAACCAAGGAGAAGTTTCAGCGTGGTGACGTACATATCTTCCAGGATGAAGACATCAGACAAATCACTGACACAATCACTCAGGGAGGTTGGTCTAAGAGAGTCTTCGTTGAGTTATAGTTTACATTTTTTTAAAAAAGAGCCTATATCCAGGCCACAATGTTGCTGAAATGATAAAAGTAACCCCTTTATCTGTTATTAACTGCATTATATACTCTTTTTTTCATAAACATCATCATAGTTCTATATTAATATTATTTGTTCTATTAAAGTATTTTTATTTTTTTATTTTTTTTAAATTTGTTGAATTAGCTTTTGTGCCTTTGCCCTTGTTTTTTAGCTTTAGATCATTTTTATTTCAGTTTTAGTAATTTATTTTATTTTAGATAGTTGTCAAGTCAACATTTCATATTTTTTAAGTTTAAACTTTTCATCTAATATTTATAGTTTATTTTATTTCAGATTTATATCAGTTAACGAAAATGATTTTTATTAGTTTGAATTTTAGTCAACAATAACAGCACTGACCTGGATACAATTTGGTACTTGTATATTTAAAGGTCAATACTGTGTTTTGAACAAATTAAACTCATTGACATTGAATCAGTGAGCCATTTACACTTGAACCAAGAGACCGTTCTTGAATCTTCAGATCAGATATATCTTTCTCTGCTGCCAAACACTTTTGCCCATAATCCTTGGCATATGTAGTGATCATGTTCTTTCCAGTATTGTTTTTTTTTTAGGCCATTGATCCAAACATTAATTTGATTTATGATTTAGAAAGGCTTGGGATCTGTAAAATTCTTTTGTAGCTTCCTAAAGAGCCTGACGTTTTTATTGAGAGCAGCTGTGAACTCAGTGATTCATTCTTGTTTAGTAATGTTTAATGTTTGTTTGTCTGTCTAATTTTATGCCCATGGATTACAATCCCTAGTTACGTAACAAAATAAAGCCCTGTTGGTTTTCCCATGGCTCACACACATGGCTCTACTCCAGATGTTTTTGATTTAAGTTCCTACCCTATGGTTTTGATTCATTTTTGGCAAGATCGCACTGATGATTTAGCTAAAAGAAAGAATCGGTATTACTCCAGAACCTTCATGCAGTACAGTTAAAGTGAGATTAAGGGTTTGATTATTGACTATTACTCACTGATTTGGCTAAGGGTTGTTTTCACTTTTACCCAGAAGTTTGTTCATCCATTGTTCTCATGTATCCTTGTTCTCAAAGGTGGACCAGGGATCACCACCTTTACCAGAGTAATCAAGAAAGAGTCTGAAGGTGAGATGTAATACATCAATACACAGGGCTTGACATTAACACCCGCCAACCTGCCAAATGCGGGTGGATTTCAGCAATGGCGTGTAACGCAGTCAATCTTACTAGCCACTTTGGCAGTTTGATTTTATTTATAATATATACATTTTTCAATTGTTGTCTTTTAAAAAGGCGTCTGAAATAATAAACTAAGTGCAATGTAGTGTTGTCAAAAATATAGATTTTTTTTGATACGCATCGATACTGAGTTACGTTTTAAGTGAACGTAAACAGTTGAGAAAGAAAACGCATGTGTAACAGTATAATGGATCTGTGTGTCAGGTCTTAAAGTGACAGCAGCCTAATATGTCTGCTGCCAAATGAGATAATATTAAAAATATCTATATGGCAGTTTTTTGTTACCCATGGTATCGATGTCAAAATTGTGGGCAGTGAAAATGCTGAGTGGCTAGTAACTTTGGAAAACCACTAGCGACAGTGGCTGGTGAGCAAAAAAGTTAATGTCAAGCCCTGCTTAGTGTTTAAAATTATGAACCAAATCGAATGTTCATCTTTTTGTGCTCAAAGGTGCACCAGGGGAAACCACTATTACTAGAGTAATTAAACCAGAACCGCAGATCATTGAAGGTAAAATATGATTTTACACTTCTGATATACAGATTTTTGTTGTTTTAATTAATTGGTCAGTCAATGTTGGATATGTAATTATGCATACTAATTTTCCCTGCTTTTACAGTCTTTAAAAACACTAATGAATTAACACTTTATCAAATCTCAAAATGTAAATTTTTATATTGTGTACATTATAATGTTTTGATGCCTAAATTCAGCTGTGATGTTTAAAATTATGTTTTAAAAAGAAAAAATTGGATTGTCAGTTAAAACATGGCAATTATTGGCTTATTACTGTCAGCCAGAATTTTAATATCAGTTTCAATTACTTTACGATCTGAGAAAAAATTTAATATATAACTCTACAGTTCTTGACTCAATTTTAAAGAACACTTTATGCCAGAAAAGTTCAATATAAGGAGAAATGTCTCAAATGATTGCATAATACTTTCTTGTTTAATGGGTTATTTCACTTTGTCTAGTAATAAAGTATGTTTACGAGCTGTTTAATTCATAAAATTTAATTAAAATACAAAATTAATTAAAACCAAATCCATAAAATGATTCCATATTGAGAAGCGCGAAAAGGTTCTTTAAGTTTCTATATAGTTCTATATAGAGTGTAGTTAATTCTAATATTAAAAACAATAATTATAAAAAACATAATATTTGATAATATCTGATTTAATATTATATATTTGAATATTTACTGAATTTAATGTTATGCCTCTTTTAGGACCAGATTTCTCAAAGATTGTATCTTTGAAGGACAATCCAGAACTCTTTGAATCAGAAACAGAGAGAATCACCAGAATCATCAAGGGTTAGTGGCTTCACAGCTCGTTGCAATTGATATGAAGAAGGATCTGATGCCGAAAGTTTAATTGTTTTTTTTTTTTTTCCTCAGAGGGACGTTCTAAAAAACGAGCCGCCGTCAGACAACCGCAAGGTATGCATATCAGTTCATTAACATCTGATGTGTTCTTGAAGTCATTTTGTTGCACTTTTTATACAGATTAAGATTTAAAATACTTTTAAAATTATTTATTTTCAAACCCAACTTTATCATAATTCATAGACCTTTATATTGTAAAGAGAAATTAAATTAACCATAGATGTGTAGGGCAGCTTTTTATATATATTTATGTGTGTGTTTGTTGACTAAAACAGGATTAAGACGAAGAGTGAGACTGGTCAGGCATCACTCCAGACCCAGACAGTGAGATGAATGGAGGCTCTCTGTACCCGAAGATCCAGCTTAAGTGAAAGTCATTGTTGTAGAACAGTGTGTTTGTCCTGAAAATACGTTTTTACTACAAACAGCATTGAATGATTGCACATTACAAACCAGTGCAGTAATATCTTGGATCTGTGTAGCAAACACAAAAACCCACTTCAACTCCGATAAGGGGTACTTGAAATGGTGGTGGTTAGAAAGAAAGACATTGGTCATTTTTTTCCCAGCTGTTTATATTGTTTCTTTGAATATATACTGTATGAGCCTTGTCATTGAGCTTGTCATGCACATGATATTTTGTGGTGCTTGCATTCAGACACATGAATGCATTTTTATCTGATCAGGATCAGAATAGCTTTGGCTGTTGTTTACCTTAAATTATGCAGCTTGTAACTTTCCATCATCCCGCTGAAGTTCATTTTTATGAATTTATTCATGTAAAAAAAAATTTAATAGACAAATCTTTACATTGAAATAAGCCTCAATGGAGCTAAAAAAAATAAATAAATAAAACAATTTCTGCTTAAAACAACTCCACTTGTGATTTTACTGTTTACCTCCAAAAATTGTAACCCATCTATTCATTTTTTTAATCTGTGATGCAACTATTGTTTTATGAATCATATTAAAGGGATAGTTTGCCAAAAATGAAAATTGTCATCATTTACTCACCCTCAAGTTGTTCCAAACCTGTATGAATTTCTTTCTTCTGCTGAACACAAATAAGATGTTTTGAAGAATACAGTTAAGCGAACAGTTGATGGACCTCAAATACTATGAAAGTCAATGGGGACCATCAACTGTTTGGTTACCGACATTCTTCAAAATATCCTGATGACGGTGACTGCTAATGATGAACCTACTGATAGGCATAACCAATCATTTGTATCCAAGTACTGTACAAAGTCACTTTTGAAATGGCCGATTCTTATTCTCCACATATTCTGATAATTAATTTAAAAAATGACATGAAGTGAATGCAAAAACTAACACTGCAGAGTAAAAGAAACAAAATTTGATATAAGGGATTATGTGGCAGCATGCATAGATGCCTTTACACAAAGACATATGGATGACTAAATGTTTGAAAGAAGTCAAGCTTTGCTCCTGAACCTGAAACCCCAGACTTTATTGAAAAAACACTGGGAGGATGAACATGACTAACAAGTTGTTTCAGATGTATATACACTCTCACCATACAGCTCTCCATTGTTTGCACATGGTCTGAAGTAAAAGCTGCTAAATTCACACCAAATATCGATCCAAATTAAACTAAAACCATAAAGAAACATTTTCATTAAAATAAAATAAAATATAAAAACCTTTCAGCTAGTTGCAAAAACAATTCCGAGTAATCTGACTTTAATCTGCTTAATATGTAACATACATTGTTTTTGCCATTGCTATTATTTATAATAGCGATTGCTATGTAACTTTAGATTGCCATCTTTCAGCACATCTCCTTTAACATTTCTTTGTGTAAGTGTCATACTGACCAGTGATCTTGCATTGTCTTTAGCAAGCCAACAACAACTGGCCTTAACTCATGGACAATAGCAAAGGCCATTTCTTTCTCCACACATCTGGTCTGCCATAGAGAAAGTCATGTGTATTGTGGCTGAACTTGCAGGTTCACATATGAGTTCTATTAGTCTCCATATGTGGTCTTGCATGGGGATAGAGAACATGATTTCTTATGTTTGGAAAGATGAGGGAAAACTTGCTTGGATAACTACACACTACTAGAAGATACAGGCCAGAATCAAAACTGATTTGGATAATCTCATACATAAGACAGTTCATTACCAGACGAACTGGAAAAAGAATTCAGATGGTTTTTCCTAAAAACGCTCCCCCTGCATGCCATTGGTCGAACAAACAATTAGTCACATACTTTCACATAGTATTCACTTTTTTTTTTTCTTTTTTTTTTTTTTAATAAAATGTATTATAAAATATAATATTAATTATTCTAATATTATTTATTATGATCAATTAAACTAAAATATAAATAAAAGCTACTATTGCACTATAAACAAAATCCCATCCCTTATTATACCACAAAGACCACATTATATTTAATTAGTAACTCGGTGACAAGATCGGCAGTGAAGGGAATGATAAAGCTGAGAGGCACCTCCTTCTGTTTAACAAGATTCTTAAGAAGACCTCAGATGACTAAAACTTTGGAAGAGACGGCGCCAACTCCTGCGATGACTTCAGAAGATGCAACATCTGGATCAACACGCACATTCACATTCTATAAATCCTAATTATTGTTAATATGTAATTCATTTTTCCAGGAGCTCTTTGCTTCTACCTCCAATTAAATTGCTAACAGTGATTGTATGTTAATCGCCTAAATTATTACATTATTAGCTAACTGCAGTCTCCAAATTGTAATGTTGATATGCATTCTCTGTAAAGCTGCTTTGAAACGATATGTATCGTGAAAAGCGCTATACAAATAAATGTGAATTGAATTGAATTGAATTGAATGCTGTCCCTGATATCAGTGTGTTGGCATGCCTTTGACTCCAGTCATATATCTGACATAAAGTCATCATGACTGTAAGCATGTAGTTTTACAGTGATTTATATAGGGAGTGAGGTGATGAGTGATATGCCTGGAGGGTTCAAGAAATCCTTCATTAGGCTGGTTCAGTATTGAGAGATGGGCTCCAACTAAGAAAGTCAAAAGTACATCTGCCGTGCCATTGGCAAGAGAACTGAAAAAACACTATTTTTACTGCATTCATGTTGGAATGTGGGAATTTATGTGATAAAACAGCAGAGATGATCATTAAAAAATATTATTTTATTGGATTTTCTCATGGTTAGTTAAATCTAATGGACTGTTATTTTGTTTTATTTTTCGGTTTACTCATCTAGCTAGCTAGCTAGCTGTCTGTCTGTCTATCTCTAGCTAGCTAGCTAGCTAGCTGTCTGTCTGTCTGTCTGTCTATCTACCTATCTATCTCTATCTAGCTAGCTAGCTAGCTTTCTGTCTTTCTGTCTATCTAGCTATGTTTCAGCCTGTCTATCTATCTATCTATCTATCTTAATAATAATAATACATTTATTTTGTATAGCGCCTTTAAAAGTTGCTTTCTCAAGGCGCTTTCCAAGAAAGCTACAAAAAAGAAAAACACAACAATATAAGACAATATATTATACAAATCAACAAGAAATAAATCACAAAACAATCAAATAAAAGCTTTCCTAAAAAAGAATGTTTTGAGCAAAGTTTCAAAAACAGCTAAAGAATTGGCATCCCTAATGTCAGTTGGGGGAGAGTTCCACAGTTTTGGAGCATACGATGAAAAGGCCCTGTCACCCCTGGATCGTAACCTTGTTTTGGGGACAGCTAAGAGACCACGCTGAGAAGATCGTAAATTGCGACTTGGCGTGTAAGATGTTAAAAGATCTGCCAAATACTGTGGAGCAAGACCATGCAGAGCCTTATATGTAAGCATTAAAATTTAGAAAATCTATACGGTATTTAACAGGAAGCCAGTGCAACGTCTTCACAGGGGCGCAGCTAGCAATTTTGGGCCCTATGAAAGAATTTGAGGTTGGGGCCCCTACCGCACTAAACATACAAGTCAACCTAGCTATCCAAAATCTTTGTCTGCAATTTAATAATAATGACCTATTTCTTTTGCTATTGCTTTTGACCTCTAGGTATCAGTATTTAGTCAGAGACCTCCCATGGCTATAGCACTAGAAGATAAAAATATTCATATTCGTACATTCTTAAACAAAACCAATAGTTTAGTCAAAAATTCAAGAAGGTTTATATTCTAAAGCTCTAACTCGGCCTTAAAATAACAGTTCTTGTAATTGTTAACTATAGCATTTGTTACAATAAGGATACAATTACAGGTAAGACAATTTTTTCTTTCTTTCTTTTTATAGCATTTGTTATGAAATATAGCAACACAGTTTAGAAACTATAGCTACAACATGCCACAGCTGTAATGTAAATCTTTAGTGAAAAATCTATTCCCTTAACAGATTATATATTATAAATTCTAAAACTAGTCAAAATTTGCCACAATAAAAACAACAGAACGTGATCAATTCTAGTAAATGTGGTCTTCATGAGTTTAAAAAGCTTGCAGGATTATGTTTTCCCCTCTTTTCATCAGACATTTGTGGTTGTTTTATATCATGTTCGACTTTCTCCGTAGCGTTTTACTATCCTCAATAGAATCCAAATGGGTCGCACATTTTATCAGCAGCGTCACATAGGAACGGCTCGTGCTAATATTAACACTTTTGGAGCGCGTTGGTGAACGCGCTTACGGTGATTCGCGCCCCACTCATGCAAAATTAAACAACTGAGCTTCAGTCACTGTCATATTGCGCAGACAATTGATCCGTTCAGTTCGTAAAGCTTATAAAAGCTCAGAATGCGCAATGTACATTTAATTAATAATCTGATTCTACGTTTCGGTGTGGGCGTTCAGATACCGGCAACATGCGACAAGTGCCGGTGCGCGAGAACCGAATTTTTCAATTTTATTATTTTATTTAAATTTTTCATTTTTATTGTCCAAAAATTTCTTTTTATATCACAATGAACATTCTAGTTGATAAAACAGGATAATCTGTGTGAGTTTTGGACTTGTATCAGTTGTGACAGATATTGTATGGAAGAACAGACTGTGTCAAGTTGCAGAAAGAACAAAAGGCTTTCAAGCGGTGCATAAACGTTTTTGCCAAAACAGCCCTGCACGTGGGGATGATTGCAGTGATTAGGAGTTTTTATGAGAGCAAACGAGTCATAAAACATACTGAAGCGGCTGTGGTCTGTTTCATCATTGGGCTTCAGACCTTTCAAACACAAGTAAATAACTGTACTTCTGCTTCTTGCTGTCACTGAAAGTTATTACGGTGTCTAACCTTTTTCTGGCTTGCAAAAAATGCACATTACAGCCATCACTTAGCAGTTAGCACATAGTGTAAAGATGAATAAGGATGAATTACAGCTTTGTCTTTTAAATAGGAAAACATCATAAACATATTTTTTTGTGTGAAAATTATTTAGCCTATCTACATTTTTACCCAAATTATGATAATAATTGATATCTCTTGTAAATTAATAATGGAAGAGAACTCCTTAATAAGAGTTTTCCAAAAGTGTTCCCCAACAGCCATCCAGATCTCATGAGAGAACGTAACTATTTTACTAGGTGGCGATTACGGATAAATTTGAACAATGTGATTCATACGGAAACTTACAATTTTTAGGGGGGAAAACAACGTAAACATGAGGGTCCACTTCTATACACCGTTAGTGGAAAAGCAGACTGTACAAAAAAAGTACAAATGAGATTATACAAAATTTAAAATGTAAAATAGTTACAAATGAGAGTGTTGAAACACCTCTGTTTTCTCATACCAAAGCATGTATAATCATGCCTTATTTCTCAGGAGAGCACATGGAAGTTTATCGTGTAGAATGTGAAGCGAATCAATGACAGTAAGGTCAGTAACACAAATCTGTAAAACTAATGGCTCTGCAGAGTCTTACACAAAGCTGTAAAAATGACAGATAGAATGCAGCTTCCTGGCAACATGGTGACTTTGCTGTTTGTATGCAACACTGGAGGCCAAAAAGCCCAAATTCAAAAGAAAATGTGTTCCCTTGTGACTTTTATGTTAGGGACCGTTCTCGTTGATTGGACAGCAAGGAACATTAGCTTTAAGCCAGACTTCACTGGAAGCTCTGTGTCAGTTCTTAGAGATCGATATTTAACAAGAAAAGAGTTGTGATTAGGGACTCGCACACAACAGTAGATCTATTAATTTCATGGTGAAAGTAATTCGTGATTTTTCCAAGTAAGACATGTTCCTGGATCAACATATTTTGTTGATTCCGCAACAACATTCATGTCCAAAAATGTAATCTTAACCCTATCCTTACCCCTAAACCCAACCCTGCCCACAACTTTATCCCTAAATCAGAGGGAAATAATAGGTGAATAACAATGATGTAGAAGCACCCCTGGCTGTAAGCCTAAACTTGACATAAACTGCAAAATTGTCAAGATCTGATTGGTTGATTGAAATGTTGTTCCAGGATCAACAAAGATGCTGATCCAGGAACATGTTGCACTTGGTGAAATCACGTTCACTGGCTTTTCTATGCTGCTGGAGCCCTCTGCAACACTTGGTGGAGCAGGGTCCCGTCTATTACATGTTAAAGGAGTAGGCTACATTCACAAAAATTATGATAAAATCTTGTAATTTCAATCCTGTGTATCTCACACTCTCTGGAAGATGCTTATGGAGATATTTTCACTAATCCAAAATGTCAATGGTATTGAGGCCCACCCTCTCTAGGCAAAGCAAGTAGTAGTTCTCACATATTAAAGTCGGCATGAAAAGGAAGTTGCGATAGTCTTTTCTTCCCTATTGTGATGTATATCTGAGCGAAACAGCGGGACTTGATTTTGTCCGACATGAATTGATTGGATCATTGTGGTTTGCTATATTGCTGTGATCTCATGTGAGTGACAGGGGCTGTGTTCAAAATCACTCCCTATACCCTCAGTCATTATTCCCTACATTAGTCAACTAATACAGTTCATTTGAAAGAGTGAATGAAAACAAGTGAGTGAATTCGAACACTGAGTGCGCCAAAAAAAGTGTGCCGCTTTTGTGTAGTTAGTGCTCCCTGTTAAAAAATCATTCGACACTGAACTGGCAGCCTCAGTAGTATTGAAAAGATTTATCTTGAACGCTGTCATGGAAACTATGTAAAACCTTAAATAAACAATTTAATAATTAATTAAAAAGGAATTTATACCTGTATGATATTATGCTGAACCCACATTAGACCAGTAGTTTGGAAAATGGATGAATGGAGGATGACCCTCACAGTGCATTGTGGGTATTCTCTAGCTGTTGAGTGTACATTGGTTGTACAGGAGATTGTGTTCTTTGTATGTTGGGGTGGATTTCATAATCCTGGTGCATTATGGGATTGAATGAGTGCACTCGATAACATCCACTTTGGTTTTGGACACCACTACAAATGGCTGTTCCCTGACGATACACACGAGAGCCAACGAGGTTTGTGTGCAATTTCTTCCGCTCCGCTTTCTTTCTCCTTATATGGTGTAGAGCACGTTCTTAAGTGCCACACGTGCAAACAAACAGATACTCGCCAAATTCAAATTTTATTAACATTGTTATCGACTTACATTTTCGTCTGCTTTTCACATAATGCTATCGTATGACTTGATATAATGGACACGAATCATATGGATACTGTTACAATCACCAACCTATTATCCCTCATCCTTTGTTGTGCTTCATGGATGAAGTCTTCTGGGTTTGAAGGGACATGAGGGTGAGTAGCCTATGACAGGATTTTCAAAAAATATTCCTTTCAAATTACTCCTCCTAACTTAAGAAGTATCAGTTTTTATTTATTCTTTTGTTGTTGTTGGTATATTGCAAAATGTATGTCTATCACATAAAGTTTATCATGAAAATTAAGTCATCATTTAACAGAAGACCCAAAACTGAAAGAACATTTTCAAATTTCATTGTCAGGTACACTTTTGCTATCACACTGGCTTAGTTTTAATTATGTTGTGCCTTTAGGCTTTTATAGCTTCCCTGAGAACATTATGTTCATCAGTAATTTTACCATGTAGCTCCTGTGGGTTTGTTTTTTATTTGGAATTTTCTATTAAGCTCTTTAAGAGACATTTTAGATGTGAAGCAAAAATATTCCAATGGAGCGGACATAAAGTTCAGCTTCACGGCTCTTAGCTCATTATTTTACAGGTCATATCTGGAATTCCTCAGCTGTGCACCATACTGAGAGAATAAATTAACTGATCTGAACTTAATTTATGACATTTCATATTCAAACACCACGGCTATAGCATTTTTGTTTGTCGTTCGCACTGAGTTCTGTGTAATTCCATTTAGATTGGCCAATAATTCATTTTAATTCATTTTGTTTGATGAACTTAACAATGTTTGTGTCTGTAAGAGGCTGCAGTTATTTTATGCTCTGAGTGAATGGATGATTTGCATTTTTCATTTCTGAAATGTATTAAATGCAAATTTCATTTAACAAATTCTAATGTTTTGTGAGCTGAATGTATCTGTGGTGGATAAAAAGCAGAAAACATGCATTCATTTGTCATCTGTCATACCTGGCTCTAGGGAAAATCTGGTGAAATATGATATGTGAGAGATGAGACCATTTTAATGTTTTAAAATGGTCTCTGTTTTGGAGCTGCAGTAGAACTCTGGCTTGCAGCTGTGTTTTCATACTTATTTTTTCAGAGACAGAGAGTAAAAAAATGTGTGAAAGAAGCTTTACTTTAGTCCCAGTGTCATCTGAAACATGTTTCTCTCAATAAAATAATCTCACTTTATGTTGTTCCAAACCTGTAAGACTTTCTTTCTTCTGTGGAACACAAAAGATGAAAAAAATATTCCAGTGCTTTTTTCATCTAAGTCAGAAGAGTCCCGGTGTTGTTTTGAATCTTACTGACTCTTATTGTATGGACAGAAATATAATTCAAAATATCTTCTTTTGTGTTCCACAGAAGACAGTCATGCAGGTTTAAATTGACATGAGGGTGAGTAAATGATTACAGAATTTCTCTATTTTTTAAGCGAACTATCCCTTTAAAATGACTCACAATGACTGCATTCGAATGCCATAATGATCTCATTCCTTTTAATGACATTTGGAGAGAAGAATCATTTGTTAGATTGCCTTGATCTCTTTTACCTCAAATCACTTCAACACAGTTCTTCTGAACTCAGGATCCCAAAACTCCTAAAATTACAAACCTTCGAAAACGGAGCCATAAAGAAATGAGACCCTAAAATATAATGTCTACATGTCATTATCACTTCTGGTCATGGTCTGAAAGGCTGCATTAAGCAACTGCAGTCTCACATGGCATGTTAAAAGATTCTTTGTATAAACATGCTTGACGTGTTTTAAAGTCATACATTCATACGACTAAACACACAAGCATGCATGACCTTGTCATGGCTAGTTACAAAGAAAAAAGACCCGATGACATGCATGTATCTTCAGGGTGCTTTTTCAAGAGTTGCAAGACACATATGATAGACAATAAAGTCACACCCAAAAAATGAATCTTTTATGTAAGGACATGCTTTGATTTGCAAACTAGTCACAGCCCTCTGTGTTTACGGTGCTTGCATCCTTCATAAGGTTATAGAATCAATAACAAATAAAAGGACATCTATAAACATGTACAGACGTATTTATTGCCTATTAACCACAGAATGCTTTGGCTTCAAAGTTATTGTGCATTTAATAGTTTGAGGATAATTGATGACATACAATAGTAATCCTTGTTTTTAAAAATGTATCCATGATGTGCATTATGTAGTACTTTTTGGGGATGAAACAGAATCCAAACTGCACTCAGTGTTCACAGTGTTTCTGAACAATAACAAACACAAACTGTGATGTAAACACATATGGATCTGTAATTTACTCTTGGCACAGTGCACATTTTGGCGACCATTTGGCGGCAAACCATGTGTATTAATTCACTAAAACTTCTGGGTACGAGTGCCGCTCATAATTACCTCAAACTAAGGGCTAAAAATCAACCTTAGGACTGAGGATTTTTTGTATGGCAGAAAACTTCAATGTTGCCTCCACAAATAAAACAGCAGGAGTTTCAACAAGCTTACGCTGCCAAAAGGGTCAGTTTCAATAAATGGACACATGCAAGTCCTGGAAGTCTGACTAGATTATTATGTCTAAAGCAGTGGTTTCAAACTGCCGGCCTGAGGGCCATTTACAGCCCCCTTCACCCGCCCCGCAACTGATCTAAAAAATAAAACATAATCCGGCCCGCTAAATTATTATTATTATTCTCTAGTTGTTCTATTATTCTATTATTATTTGTTCAGTACAGTGTTGTTCAGTGCAAAATTTGGATGTTATTTAAGCTAAAATAAAGTAAGGGAAAATATTTGCACTAACTGTTAAAAACTAATACTGTATGTAACAATGATAGAGACACTGCTGTTTACATTTTTTGTTAAGTATGGCAAACATATTTTATTAATGAAATTTGAAGTAAATGAGAAATAATACAAAGGAAAGTAAATTTTCAGAAATTAAATGTTAAAATGGCCCTCCTATGATGTGTCAATCACAGCAACGGCCCCCAGCCAATTTGAGTTTGAGATCCCTGGTCTAAAGGGCTCGCCAAACCTCTAGCATGATTTAAAGTACATTGGAAAACAGATGTTTTTTTTTTACGTTCTAAACAGCACCAGTGTTCGCGGATATAAAATAGGAACTTTATTAGTTGTTTGTCTTGCTTTTAGTCTAACATTTCAATGATTGCTGTATAAATGTCACGGTCATGTTCTTTTTGGTTTCGTTATCCCTGTCACTATTTGCCTGAGTTCTCGTTCATTGTTTGTTGTCATGGTTCCTAATTAGTTACACACCTGTTCCTTGTTCCATTGATTATCATTCCATGTGTATTTAAGCCCTCAGTTTTTGGGGGCCTGAAAATGCAAACTTTTGAAAACAGGATTCAAAGGGCAAGTTTTTGAAAACGATACCGTTATTGTCTCTGTGTAAACTACAAAAACACAAATAAAAAACGTGACATCATGCACGTGTTCAGTCTATAGGAACATAGTGTTTCTTTACAAAGTGACATCGCCAACTACTGGCCTGGCATGAATAATACAGCGTTTTTAGCCGTTTTTGCAGATCCATATGAACAGGGATCGTTTTGACAATCTCTACAAGAAAAACGCAAAGAAAAAACTTTCTGTTTTTAGTACATTGTTGACGTGTAAGCATACCCTCAGTTCTTTGTTCGGTGTCGTCTATGTCTGATGTGTAGTGATTCTCTGTGTTCCTTAAGGTCCCTTTATATATCATTTATTCTGTTACACTCTTCATTGGATTATTACTACACAGCATACAGTAACAATAAATGGCTCAATTGCAATAATTTGTGAATGAAATTCATAGTGAGGTTTAACATGCTTCTATTTTTGCATTTTTAAAATGTATTAATTACTTTATTTGTCTTTTGCTTTAATGATAGAGGCACTCCAAGCTTCATGAACTTCTTTATATTTTTCACTCTGTCTTTTTCAGTTAAATCTTGTGTTTGCGTGCTTTGTCTGTATTGGAGCATCATGGTTATCTTGCAAGGGTCAGCTTTTAATGTCCCCTACTGTGGAACCGTCTTTTTCCCATTAAGAATAAAATGTGTTCTCTTGCCAACTGCTTACAGAAAGACTGTCTCAAATTTTGCTAAGTCACATTTTGCCAAGATTATCAACAACAGACAACATTTCTTGTATACTTCATTGATAATCCCATAAAAAGCAACAAGCTCAGATTTATGTAATTTATAATTTTCGTGTTATCTTAGCAACATGCTGACATCAGAATCAACTGTTATTCAAGTCTACTGCGTGGTTGGGGTGGTATTCATGTAAGTTGTTAGAGCATTTCAAATAAGTGAAAAAAGTAAACAGTAGGATTAAAGTTCATGTCATCGAATTCTGTTACCTCACTTCCCCATAAATATTTCACAGCCACCAAAATATGAAGATAAAAACAACACAGATGGGGTGATGTTAACATTGTTCTGTTATCTTGTCATCAGCCTCCAAAAAATTTGAAACTTGTGCTTCAGATGTGGTGTGGAAATCACTGTTGCTTTGGTCTGAATGTCTTTTTCAATTTGCGTAAATACACCTGATATAATCAGTTCTTCATTTTTTGATTTTGACTCGACATTGATTTTGTTATTACCCTGGAGTCAATGGGAACTTGATGATGGCACCACAGGGTCCCATTCACCTAAAAACTCACAGACAGAAAATATATTCTCAGCCCCAGCTCAGTCCACATTGAGTCACCATCTGACAGCTGGCCCAAAGTGACTCAGGCCAGGGTCATCACACAAATGTTTACCTTGCCCCCATGTGTTGCATAACACCCTTGAGATATTTTAGGACTTATTTACTTGAGAAGAAATGGAGAGTTTAGTAGACTTTTTGATGCTTGAAGACACAGTATACCTGCCACAGAAGAACCTCTTCAAAATGTTTAACACACGTGCATGATGATTTCTTGATTCACTAAATACAGAGTTCAGAGAGTTCTTTATGACTATTACTCTAAAGAGTCAAGATTAATGACTCAGTTTCTGCATCTTGTCCCCTAAGGACATTTCTAAAGAATATTGAACTTCCTGGACTATTTCATTGTGACAAAAGTTCATTAGCTAATCAGCAATCAGACAGATGTGAAGCTCAGAGGCTTGGAACGTGATTTATGCAGCTCTTTTAACTGAAGCCATGGTGGTTACAGTATCTCTTAAATTGGATTGACTAATCTGGATGGGACTCAAATTGGATCCTTGTTTCTGGCATTTGCATAGTTTCTTTCTCAAGAAAGATCATCATCTAAAGGTGAAAGAGTGCATGTCGGATGGGTTATATGCAGGACCTAAAACTTGCTAAAACACACCTGCCAATGGCCGGTGACTTAAGAAAATGTACTGGCCAAAACTATTTTTTTTACCAGCCATGAAACAAAAACAGGCAGTTATGACACCAATATTTTAGATACTAGTGAAAACTCACAATCCTCTATTCCAATTTTGATACCACAGCTAAAACTACTAGCTTAATTAATATAATATATTAATTACTATAGCCTACATTTTTTAAAGACAAGTAAACAGTTGGTAATAAAATAAGAACAAATAATCAAATTATAAGCAATACCACAAATAAATACAATGCAACAAAGATGCAAACGAAATAAACAATGCTTTTCATGCAGGTCAGGTCTAACAGTAGTTTTCAGGTACATAAATTTAATAAAGTAGGCTAATCAAATAAATAACACTGTATAGTCTCCATATCCTTTTTAAAGTTCAAGAGCAGTGATTGTTTTTTTAATGTTTGGTTAACATTAAAAAAACAGACAGCAGTAGGATTATTAGGATGCTGTCCCTTTAAGATATGATCATGTTTACTAGGATACACGCCTAGACAAAATTTCTTTTTCTTTTTTTTTTTTTTTGTGAATTTGTGAATTTGTGAATTTGTCCATTCAAGCACAGGCAAGCATGAAAGAGAGCTCAACTTTGTATTTGCGCGCTGTGACGCAGATTTCAGGGCGCGCGCTTCGGATGTTTCGGATGATGAACTTCCCACATAGTGCGTGAGTAACGAATTCCATTTCGGGTGTTTTAGCGCTTGAATATTTGCAGTGGAAAGGTTTATATAAACTTTTGTGATGATGCATCACTGACCCGTCAACTGTACAGAGTGTCGTTCACATTCATGCTCTTTGCATTGCATTGTTAGAATTTATAAAAAATGTTACCGGCGGCCACAGACTGACACAGTTTCATATATGCCAACATCGATTTTTACTCGCATTTGGCACTTGGCGAGTGTTAATTTTAGGCCCTGGTTATACTGTACGTGCTTAGCTGTTGTTTAGGGATTAAATTGTCCCAAAAGTAAGCTAAGAGTGTGGTCCTTTTCAGAGGTCTTAACACGTTTTGCGAGATTTTGGGCCCATATGTGAACACTCCAAATGATCTCAGACCCCTTTAAAGCGAACCGAATCGAACCGATCTCGGGAGGTGGTCTGGGTACGCTTTCAGCTAACGGTAAGGTTTGCTAAAAATGTCCATTGTGAACACAAATCAGTCCGGGCTCACTTGATTTTCCCATTCGCGAATTCCAGTGTAGTTTAGTTTGGTTTTACGAGCGCACACACCTAAAGCGCATGAATAGAAAGCCAGCTGTCACAGCGCGTGACAAAATCTGACAAAGTCTCCCTTTGGAGATGAAAATTGGAAAATCAATTCGTAAATAAAGCAAATACTGTTTTTTCAAATACTGTTTTATCCCAGTCTCATGAGAAGATGTAATTTGTATGATATGCGGAAATTGTGATCATAAGTACTGGATTGTTCAAAAACATACCACCCCAAAAGTATTACCTTTTAGTACGATCTAAGATATACAATGTACAAACAATTCCTCCATCTTGTACAAATTATTACAGTTTTCATGAGAATGTGTTTTCATTATTTTAAAAATGCAAAACGTTATGGTTGTGGGTATGTTTCCATTTAGATAGCTAAGAATGTGTGTTAAACCTAGACTAAAATATTTGTCTAATATCAGGGAACAATAATATTTTTTAAAATATTATTTATTTATTTATGTATATATATTTAGATTTCACAGTGGTTTTCACGTTTCCATTTTTCCCACACTGAATGTGATGTTTTGATGTTGGACTGATTTGTGTTTTTCTTTTTTGGATTTACATAATGTTGTTTTTATCAAAACATAAACTTAACAATGGAAATGTTTCTTCAGAAGGAAATGGAATATGTGATTATTTTTGTTCTAAAAGATGACACCTTTATTCCACTGGAAAAGCTCTACTTCCATAACACCACATTACTGTTAAATACAATGGAAGTGTCCAGATAAGGTGTTAGAGAGTTTCACATACGTATTTGGCTTTTGGTACTCTCCATGTGGTCATCATGGACCAGCACCACACATTTTTTTCCCATGCTGTGACAGCTCTTATGGAAGTGGCTGATGAATGAATGGGAACACTAACAGACCTGCTTGTTCTCCACCATCTGTTGTTGCACCTTATGAGAACCAGCCTAACTGGCCCGTGTCTTCAGATTAATTCTAAGAATAAACAAGTCTTCTCACTGTTTCGCGCTTCACTGACCTTCTGGTGTTGTGTGTTGTGTCCGTCTTCACTTAACCACTCTTGAGGAAAGCCGGTTAAGGCATTGCCAAGTGTAAAATCCCTTGTAACTGTCTTGGGGTCTAAAAAAAAAAAAACAACGCCTGTGTTTCTTAAACTTTCTTTCTCTAGACACTGATGTATACTCTGGATGAAAACTCAAATCAACACCATTGATGTTCCAGGCAGCCTAAATCTGGAGTGATGATTAATGTGAGTCTCATGTAGAAAAAAATTAGAAGAAGTTAGAAAGGTTAAAACAGCAACACATCTTCATAAATCATATTGGAAATGCCACCAGCTCCATGAATCTGAGGGGTCAAAAAAAAAAAAAAAAAAAAAAAAACTTAAAATGCATTATACAAACAATAACATATTGGCCAGTAGAATTTTTCATATCAATTTCTTTTATATCACATTGAGCTGTCAGCAGGACTTTGTTTGTTATTTGTTTGTTGATCAGTTGCCATAACTCTTTCATTAGCCGGAGAAGAACATCACAGAACATCTGTACAGCACCAGAAAATTCATTTCAGTTACCACAGTGTTTTGAAAGATCTTTTGAAAATGTGAATCACAATTTTCTTTGTTTGCATCAAAGAAACTTGAATGTCAGCATCAAGTCACTATTTGAGATATAAATATACGTTTTTTTTTTTCCTGATTTATCACACAACTTGCCTGACCACAGCATAAATTGGTGTTATACAGTTTCTTTCTTTCTTTCTTTTAATATGTAATTTATTTATTAACATATTACAACTACATATTGTGTTGGTCCCTCTTTTGCTGCCAAAACAGCCCTGACCCATTGAGGCATGGACTCCACTAGACCCCTGAAGGTGTGCTGTGGTATCTGGCACCAAGATGTTAGCAGCAGATCCTTTAAGTCCTGTAAGTTGCGAGGTGGGGCCTCCATGGATCGGACTTGTTTGTTCAGCACATCCCACAGATGCTTATTTGGATCGAGATCTGGGGAATTTGGAGGCCAAGTCAACACCTCAAACTCGTTGTTGTGCTCCAAACCATTCCTGAACCATTTTTGCTTTGTGGCAGGACGCATTATCCTGCTGAAAGAGGCCACAGCCACCAGATTATACCGTTTCCATGAAAGGGTGTACATGGTCTGCAACAATGCGTAGGTAGGTGGTACATGTCAAAGTAACCTCCACATGATGCACTGTGTATTCTGACACCTTTCTATCAGAACCAGCATTAACTTCGTGATCAATTTAAGCTACAGTAGCTCATCTGTTGGATCGGACCACACGGGCCAGCCTTCGCTCCCCACGTGCATCAGTGAGCCTTGGCCGCCCATGACCCTGTCGCCAGTTCACCACTCTTCCTTCCTTGGACCACTTTTGATAGATACTGACCACCGGGAACACCCCACAAGAGCTGCAGTTTTGGAGATGCTCTGACCCATTCGTCTAGCCATCAAAATTTGGCCCTTGTCAAGCTTGCTCAAATCCTTACGCTTGACCATTTTTTCCTGCTTCTAACACATCAACTTTGAGGACAAAATGTTCACTTGCTGCCTAATATATCCCACACACTAACAGGTGCCGTGATGAAGAGATAATCAGTGTTATTCACTTCACCTGTCAGTGGGCATAATGTTATGCCTGATCGGTGTATATTTTGTATGTTGGGGAAAATTGATAATACTGAAAATATTGGAATAATTAGAGTATGAAGTTTCATAGAAATGTATAATTTATATATATTAAAGGCAATTACAACTGAAGCATGATGGTATGCGTCAGAGAGAAATTTGAAAAAAAATCTTTTACAGAGGATAAAAATGTAAAAAATGAATTAAAGGTAGAGTAGGCAATTTCAGAGAGGCTAGCAAAAGCAATCTAGCTTTGAAAACATTAGATCCCACCCTCTTCACAGCACTCTCCAAAGCCACGCCTCCTCCAAACACATGCCAGAGCAGAGCCTGCAAAGCGTCATGAGAGGCGACGTTAAAATAACTCGTGTCTCAAAGCACATAGCATTACAATAATAATGAATGTAAGCAACTTACAAAGCTCTTACTTGTATCACCTGACTGCTGCAGATTCATTTCGGTATTGATAGTGTTGCCATAGAAACTCATAAATCTGAGCCTAAGGAAGTGAACAGCTCCAGGTAGAATGTCATGGGTTGCCATCTCTTAATTACAGTTTCCACATGGCGTGAACGAAGCATAAGTTCATTGTTTAGGTTATGGAGGAACTGTCCAATCATTGCATTCAGTCCGAGACTTTCACAGAAGATATATGTACGTTTTAAAATATTTAGATCACTTCTATTATTCATTGCTATCAGGATGTGAAGAGAGTTTCAACCAGTATAACAGAAAGTGTTTATGAAAAACATTGCCTACCTTTTACCTTTAATGTATCACATAAAAATAAATAAATAAATAAATAAATAAAAACGCTTCTAAAATATCCAGGTCAGAAATCTTCTAGTTTATATGTTTCTTTATTTTCTTTCTTATGGGTGATGGACACATATCTCATTTCAGCTCCAACTTGTTGAGACGTCTCATGTTGGACAGTGACATGAGAAGCTCAAGTTGATTCTTCCATAGAGTGTGATGTCTAAGCTTGTTTGAATGCTAGTATGCATGTGTTTTCCTAGTGATTCAAAGTTTCCATTTCCCAAAGGGTGTAAGAGCTGGTTAAAAATGGCCACAGAATGGTCAGGAAACATAATATTCATTTAGGAAATGAGCAAAGGCTAAAATGTTTCAAAGTAGGATTTTTGTTATGAATCGAAGCTGGACAGTCCAGACATCATTTGTAACACTTGAATTTGCAATAGCAAATTGGCAAAGCAGCTGTGTGCTCAATTTTTCTTTCTTTTTCTTTAATTCCTAAATAATGTTAATCTTGTCAAGTATTGTGTTCTTTGACATTACTCTTAAAGCGGACAGAGTCTCTCTCATAACTCAAAAACTGCTAAGCATAATAAAAAAAAATAGCTCGAAGCGATCTCCTTTGTACCTCTCTGAACGGACTCCAGCACTATCCATCAAATAATCGCCCATAAATCTGTTCTTTGCAATATCCGCACACATCAGTGAATAAAATACAGCACACCTTTCAATGTAAAAAAAAAAAGCTTTGTCAGCTACCCTAAAATGTGGTCTGATGTAATGGGATTGTCTTTGTGTGATGTTTGTACTTTTGGGTTTTGAAGTCTTTTATGTCAGTTTCTTTTATTTTGTTGTTGTTGATATTATAAAGGTCTCATTTCCTGTCTTTAGTTTCGTCTTCTCCATGTTTATTGTTCCCAGTTTAGCCTCATCTTGTCCTTGGGTGTGTCTCAGTTTCTGAAGCTGTCTCATCCGAATATTCCTATTTCCTTAATATAGTAAGCAAAAACAGTATGTGACAGGAATATGTCTGAATAGTTTCATAAAACATTAGGCAAAATTACCCTGATGACCTATTGCTTCTGGTGAGACTGTGAAATGCACTTACAAAGGATTCTTTACTATCCCATAAGGCCATGGGAGAGGATTCATAAATGGTGGGTAAATGTGTGTTCACGCTATGTTATAATTACGAGATTTAAACTTGTAAAAAGCATTCACGTCCTTGTAGAACTCGTAAGCTGGGACTTTTCTGAGAACTCCTACTTGTACCACGTGATGTATTATGTACAAATTGCATTCATACACACATTCATAAATATAACATAAATTTTTAATGGTCAGAAAGCAAAAGAAATACCTACTCAAAGAGTATGGACAGAGTCAGCATCTAAATGGCTGCATATAGAAATACCCAGAATGCACCATAAAAAAAAGCAGTGGGTCAGTAAGATATGCTCACCTTTTTTTATTATCCAAAACAGTAATGTTGAGAAATATTATTACAATATGTTTTCTATTTTAATGTATTTTAAAATGTAATTTATTCCTGTGATGGTAAAGCTGAATTACTCCAGTCTTTAGTGTCACATGATCCTTCAGTAATAATTTTAATATGCTGATTTTCTGCTGCGTAATACGTTTGTGAAAACCTATATCTGTTTTGCTTTTTAAAATTGTGGATATATCATATGTGTCATCTCAATATTTTAACAGCTACAACAAATATGTTGTCAATACCAGCTTTATTTGTGAACCTTATACAGGGTATTTGAACAATCATTGTCTTAATGTTTAGTGGATCAAGGTCCTTTCTAGAATCCAAATTTATGTTCATGATATACTGATTCACACCATGGAACTACTGAGTTGAAGGAGACACTATAATGTCATCAGGAGCCTTAATAAGACTAAAACTTTTGACTTTTAACAAACTTTACAGAAAGAGGAAGCAAGACACACCGGGCACTGTGTCAGCTTTCCATTTAAATGTTCTCTATTATGTGCTCTGTTGTGAAATGAATTATATCTGATCTATAAAGATTCCTCTTGCGCACACTGTGAGCACCTTCTTCCATCCTGCAATTCTACTTTTTGAGCCATCTGTGCACTGTTGGTTTGCCAATTCCAAACATGTAATGGCTCGATTTGACATTAAAATAATATATATTTTCTAAAGCAGCCATTTGAGGGAGCAAAGGTTGGCAGCTCAGTTTACAGAGGAAAGCTTTTACATTAGTAAGACTTACACTAAATTAATCCTCCTGTCACAGGTAGAGCCCATTACTCCATGGAAAATAAATAGGATAAGGTAATAGTATGACTGTCTTAACTGCACCAAATGACAAAAGTGTCTCTGGGTTGCAAAAATTTGCTCACGCTTGTTAGGGAAGAAACGTTAGGGAATCTACTCAACACCACAATTGGAAAAAGCCCAGATGAGCTGGAGTTTCATTAGAAAGTAAAACATGTAGTTTCATACAGACAGGATACAGTTACCCCAATTCTTAGCAGCTTTTTCTTTTCTTTTTTCCACGTCTATAAGACTCTCAGTGTTGGAAATACTGAACACATCTATTTAGCTGTCACTTCTGTAAAGTCTAATGCAAAAAAACAAATTATATTCTTTTGCTTCATGACTTTAACACTTCTGCATTCATTGTGACATTATAAATGGCAGATGGAGTTGATGAAAAAGGAAAATCTTGTGCAAGTCCCTGAATAGGAAAGTATTAGAGTTTGCTCTTTTATGCATAGAAATATCAAATTAAAACTGCAAAATCCATTCCAGGATGAATTCTAAGAAATATTTAATATAATATCTACTAATATAATGATTTTATTTTAAATATAGGAATATTAATTTAAATTTTTAATATATATAATATTTATAGTATAAATATTTGATAGATTTTCAATAATTATCCCATACTTTTGAACCCCACTGTATCAGATAATGATCTATTTAAATTCAGCTGCTGAAAACCAATGTAATATATATATATTTACAAATATATTTTACAATTGTCAAGTCACATATGTGTTCAGTAAGGACTACAGGCTGAAAAAGAAGGGGTTAAGAAAACAGACTCCAGTCTGTAAAATGCATGAAACCATGACTTAATAAGAGAGCGTCTGGCCAGGTTTTAGACAGGCAGGAGATGTGGGCTGCATGGATGGATGGGGCTTGGATCCAAGGCTGGGCCTTCACAGCATTAAATAACGTTTGTCAGTCAAATTACTTCCACTTCCAGAAACATCCATTGTTAAAGGCCTTCAGAGGGTATTAGATCTGTTGTTTCCTGCTCTAGGTTCACTGAAGCCCACAATTACTTAATATGCTCACACCTGCCGTGATATAAAATATAGTTTAAACTGTAAAACTGAATACTGGATAAAGATTTATATACAATATAACAGTATTTAGCACTATAAAACAGGAGTGATAGTCGTGTTCAGCTGCTCTGTGAACGCAGCTATTGTTTCTCACCAAAGATTCATTCCCCTCTGTCTTTATTATGTGTGTCGCCTCAGGTATGTAATTTTATTTCTGCATGTCAAGTTCCAGATGGTCCCCTGACACCATAATGAAAATATTCAACATGATCATACGGGAAATCTGTGTGTTAGTTCTGAATGTTGTTCCACCTGAAGTCGAAGTATCTAATCTGTGTCGGACAAACGCCACCTTGCGGCGAATATACATACCCGCAAATCACTCACATTGTGCCTTTGACGCCACATGGGAGATAATATATATATCTCGGCCTAATATATAACCCAAATAAGTTGTGCTAACTCAAAAAATTTGAGGTAATCAGTTACATCAAATTTTTTGAGTTATGATTTTCCCAATTTTAAGTAAGCAGATCTATCAAGTTTTGAGTTTGTAGTACTTGTGCATGTTAATTGCTCCTAACTTGAAGTACTGAGTTAGTTAACTCATACATTTTGATAGCAATTAACATAAAAGATTTAATTAACTTTTTTATTTTGAGTTCTTGCAAATCAAATTAGTTATTGCACACATGTAGCCTAAGTGAAATAACTGTGCTGTTTAGGGTTTGGTTTATGAATATATTAAATAATTTGTGTAGTGCGTCCTATGAAGTGACTATACCAGCTTCGGAAATTCAAAAATCTTAGCGAGCCAGTTTTAGCTTCCACAAAGAATCGCCCCCGTCGCAGATTTTTTAATGCAATTAGTCTGAATTTTTTGATGGACAGACTTCCATACAAAACTGAAATACTTTAAACTGACAAATGGAAAAGAAAAAGCCATTTATTAGTTGACAGTTATAATTTTTAAGGCCTGTAAATGCCCAGTTCCCTACTGGGAAATGATGCAATGCAGTAAAAACCTATACATACACAGTGCCCAGTACATGTCTGATAGACATAAATAAGCTCATATTTCATCTCAGCTAAAAACAAAGTGGGTTTATTTCTTCAACACTATACAGAAATGTCAAATTTGCATGTGTGCATCATTCACAACATGTGGCATAAAACACATGCAATACAATGCATGGCCTGTAATTCCACATTAATCAGCCTTGAAAGCTTTTAAATCATATGGCCTCATTTTTAGTCAGATCTCTCATTTATATTACAATAAAGCTGTAAACATTTTGATCAGGAAAAAATGTACATATTTATATTTAGTCATCTTTTATGACAAATGATTTCCTCTCATCAGATGCTGAGCTGTGTGAAACCTCATTCAAACAGTACTGCGAACAAAGATGATTGCTGCAAGACTCATTTAAATTCTTCCTGCTGGCTGGCCATTTTCTCAAACACAAGGCTGAAGGCGCTCCAGAGCACACATGTAAAGGTAAATAGACTGTTGCTGTGAACATTTCTTGGTGAGCTCATTACAATTCCCTTTGGTGCTTTGTTCTTTTAGCCATTGTTTGTTTGCATTACCTGAAACTAATTAGTGGATTTTTTTGTATTTAAAAGGTCTGCGTTTTGAAAAAAAGAGCTTTTGCTGGAACAATCATAGCAAACATGATCAGTATGAGTGTTTGTATCAAATTGATCCTTAAAAGGTTGTACAAAAATGTTAATGTGTCAATCTTTCATTGAGAACAAAAAAAGTACAACAACCATCTCAGCTCTAAATAACATTACCATGCATTTTCATTGAGCTAAAATCAAGCCATTACATCCTCATTATCCTCAATCATTATGGAGCTTTGTTTGAATAAATCACTGGTAAATTATTGTATAGCGCCTGTGGTTTAAATGGCAGAGATTTACACACTTTTATTGTGGCACTTCTGTAATAGACTGAGGTTTAAGGGTTTAACACCCTCTGACCCACAGAAAAACATGTCAGTAAAACAGCTGCTCTTATGCACAAAAACCCAAAGGTTGGAATGCTGGTTGTGTTCATGGTCTGTCAATATCTTGATTCATTGGTATGGATTTAAAACCCCTGTAAATCTTTTTTAAAACACATCACACAACCACAAAGTAATTTGTATAAATTTCCAAAAATAGTAGAGTATGAAGCGCTGGTCTCTATAGTTGTTCTTGAATTACAATTCCCTCAACATTCCTCTCTGATTCAGTGATCTTTAACTTTCAGTCACTCTGGAGTATCATTGGACTTTTAAGTACACGCAAGTGTTAGATGACAATGTGTGGCATACGCACTCGAAAAATAAAAATTAGCTTAATTAAACTGAAGAAAACTTTACATATTTTTTTCAGAAATAAAAAAAAATATATAAATAATACTATTCTAAATTATTGAATAATGTGTAAAATAAAATGTAATATATATACAAGGGTTGGAAACACTGGCCAATATAGTAGAGGTTTGCCTAAATATGAGTATATACAGTGTATTGCAAACCACACAACATAATGGAAGCCATATCAGAGTTCAAAAGATGCCAAATTGTTGATGCGCACCAAACCATTCTGGAGGACCATGTGCAGCTAATGGTTCAAACATTGTACCCTGAAGGGGGTGCCGTGTATCAGCATGATAATACACCAATACACACAGCAAGACTTGTGACAGAATGGTTTGATGAACATGAAAGTGAAGCTGAACATCTTCTATGGCCTGGACAGTTACGAGATATAAATATTTTTGAGCCACTTTGGGGTATTTTGGAGGAGCAAGTCAGAAAACGTTTTCTTCCACCAGCATCACATATTGACCTGGCCACTGCTGGAGAAGGAATGGCTCAAAATCCCTCTGGGCACTGCAAAGAAATTTTATCTGTCAATCCCAAGACGAATTGATGCTGTAAAGGAGGCCCTATACCATACTAATAAATTCTAAAACCAGGTGTTTCAGTTTCATATTATATATACAATAAGGTGTGTGTATATATATATATATATAGTTTTTTTTTTCTAGTCACAGCATGTAAAAAAAAAAAATAGACCACAGCTGGATGTAATCAGAGTCACAACTGTGTTGAAGGTTCGCTCTGCGTAAAAGGGGTAGTTCACACTGTTATGCCTATTAGCAAGTCTCTTGGTATAAAGTGAGCATGTTAGCACATGTGGCACATTATGACCTTCTTCAGTGACCTCCATGAGCTCAAATTGCTCAAAGCATCAGAGAGAATGCTAACAATGACAAATCTCTCATCCTTCTGTCAACAGTTTGAAAAAGCACTCTAAGCTGAATTAGCAAACATTAGCCCAGGGCTGTATGTTTCAAGTATGCCATTCTTTTTTATGCATCATAATTTGACTCATACTCCTTTTATGTAATATTATACCATGGTGCTTATACTGAAACATTTTATTTATTATTTTAGGGTTGGAAACGGAGAATCGGTACTTATTCGAGCCAGTTCCATTTTTTTAACGGTTTGTGTAAAGAATATCTGCACTATTCAGCGACGTCATGGCTTTGTCCAAAAGCTGAAAAATACTGCCTCCACAAGCAGGATACAGAGGTAGAAAGTCAAGGCACACCTGAATCCAATGCTTGTGCAACATCCTGTCTACTGAGATACCTTCATCTGATCGATTTTTGGAGGCCGCATAGATGTATCCTTCGCTGCTTATGATTTCCCAGTACCCTGTGCATTCAGTTCACACAGTTGTTGTACCGAAATTTTACTCGCCGTGAAATTTTGACTCCCCTGCTCCTGATTGGTTAATTCGGTGGGGAGGATGCTATACCTGAGTAGTCCCTAATCTCTAAAGCCCACACCTAATCCTAACCCTAACCCTCACAGGAAGACACAGGGGAGTCATAATCTCATGAGGAGTCAGATTACACTGTGAGAGTTGAGCTAAAAAAATAAAATTGCCATCTAAAAGTTGTGGTTGGTTCTTAGTTTGTGTGTAAATGTACATTTTAGATCAGCCATTTCCACTTTTGATGTCATTTCTAGTAAGAAATTAGTATTGTAGTAATTAAATATTCACTTAGTTATCACAAAAGCTGTCTCTTTTTTGTTGTAGATCACTGTTATACTGCCTCAGAAACCTTTCGTGAGGTACTTTCGTGTGCAAAGTGGCCTGCAAAGTTATTGCCTGATAGTCAGCTGCTTAAGCTTTCGAATGCAGCCCTAATCTGCTGCGCAAAACAGTGTGAAAAACCTGATTCCCCAACGAATGACTATATGAGGTGGTCCTTTTTAGTAAATCATAAACATCGCGACCAGTTTAGTCCGATTCCAGAATGAATGACTCTTATGAGCCGGTTCTTTTTAGTGAATCACAAACATAGAGCACAACCCAATTCCTGAATGAACAACTGTCATGAACCGATTCTTTTTAGTAAATCATAAACATACAGCACAACCAGTTTATTCCGATTCTTGAAAAAAAGAGTGTTATAAGCTGGTTCTTTTTAGTGAATCACAAACAGCACGACCAGACTAGTCCGATTCCAGAATGAACGAGTCTTATGAGCCAGTTCTTTTTAGTTGACCAAAACAAACGGAGCATCCAGTGTAGTCTAACAACTGAACAAATGACTCTTATGAGTTGGTTCTTGTTAGTGAATCAAACACATACAACATGCAATAATGAATCATAGATCACTGTTTTTAGTGATTACTGGTTATCAAATGACAACTTCCCTGCTGAAAAATCCAGCATTGCTGGTCACCAGCATAAGGTATGTTTTTGGTGGACCAGCTACTGTATACCAGTTCAATTTTGCTTGAGAACAGCATGACGATGCTTGTCCACCAGCTAGACCAGCACTATACCAGCTCTAACCAGCATAAACCAGCCTGGGGTGCGTTTCCCGACAACGATGTAACTCGCTGCTGAACTACCATAGTACGATGCATCTTTGAACAAATCAACTAGCTAGTCACAACTGTTTCCTGAAACCGTATTGTCGCAAACCTGTCTTCAACCACGTTGGTGAATGACGTTACGCAGGTGGTGAGTAATAACTTCTTTACATTAATCCGTTTGAGATCGAATTAATGCTAGATTTTCTGCTATAAATTACGGACATGGCATTAGAGAACTAATTCTCATTTTCCTCAGTTATTTTGGTTTATTTCCAGATTAAATCAAATGCTTGTTCTTACGTACTAGAGCACGTACGCACATGCGCACTCTTCAGAAACGGTGCTTTAAATCTCTTGACAAACTGAAATATATAAATGACATTTGTATATATTCGAAATAAAAGATATACATTGTACTTAATGTCAGCTTGCTTATTTTGCTCAAGATAACGATTTATTAAGTCCACATGTCATAAAAACAAGAAACTATGCTTCTAACCACGGCTCGAGAGCTGTCGTTCCAACCACACAAGTTTGCGATGCAGTTTGCAATTGTTTGTTTGAACTATGGTTTCGGGAAACACCAAACTATGTTAGTAACGATGGAACTTGCGATGTTAGTTGGCTAACGATGCTTTTGGGAAACGCACCCCTGGACCAACATGGAATTCATTCATGCTGGTTTATGCTGGATTTTTCAGCAAGGTTGTAGTTAAAGATACACATTATGAGGTTTGTCAGTATTGTTTTAAATATTAATTTGTCACTTCTAAAACAAACTTTGTGTAAAAAACTTTTGCAACATTTTAAAAAAATGTATTTGACATGATCGACCTAATCATCTGGCAATGGTAAATCCTTTAATGATTTTAGGTTTTTTTTGGCAAATCTAATCTAATCTAATTTAAAAATCATCTAGATAGCATCATTCAGTTTTCATTTTTCGTTTACAGCATGTTTTATAACACACATATCTGATTATTGCAACTATAGAAAGCACAAACACAGCAACAATAGTGAAAAGAACCAAAACCACATCCACAGAATGGTACGAGTACCACGGCATCTTGTAGAACTTGGAGCGCAGGTGAGTCGCACCTTTATTTCTGATCACATACTCGATCCAGAAGATAGCTGAGTCCAAAGGCCTCATTGGCTGGTCCCTGTGTAGACTTGAGAGTCTCTGCATGTTCCTCCTGTAGGAGGCATCACCAAGCAATTCCCGTAGGGCTTGTCCAAAAGTATGGCCACTGAACTCTGACAACTTAAGTATCTTACCCGCTCCTCTCTCCTGAACACGTAATAAGTTGTCAAACTGATCAAAGAACAAAGGGATGCCCAAGATCGGTACCCCATAGTATATGGCCTCCTGCACTCCATTTGTTCCTCCGTGGGCTACGAAGGCTTTGATCTTGGAATGTCCCAGGAGGTCATTCTGTGGTATCCAGTCCACGATTAGAGTGTTGTTGCCCACAGTGGATGGGCGATCTCCAAGGTGTCTCCAGATGACTTTCTGAGGTAAACTAGCAAAAGCGGCCGCAATATCGTTCGCCATGTCTGCGGGGAGACTTTTAACAAGTGTTCCCAAAGACATAATAATAAAACCGTGTTCTCCTGAGCTCTGCACAAACGCTTCCAGATCTGCAGGAAGAGGCTTGGAAGGTTTGCATTGAAATCCACCCATGTAAACAACATTTGGCATTGTTGGTCTCGGAAACTCGAAGACAAAATCAGCCCTCATGAGCCAGATATCAGCAGCTTGAATGAGGCTAACAATGTCTGTTTTGTAATCCAAATACTTCTCTATTAGTGCATCATAATGTGGACCCACCACAAATCTATCTTGGAAGAAAATAAAGCTTTGAAATAAAACATTTTTAACCCTTTGAGTGAAACTCATTTTATCTGTATGACCAGTGCCTGGTAATGGTACATAAGACATCGGAGATGGTGCTACAGCAAAATGTCCTTCACCGCTGGTGATCCATCGTACATTTAGAACAAGAGGGAGTTTTAGATAATGAGCTAAAATCACCCCACCTGCTATGGCAGGATCGGTGAGCACCAGGTCGTAATGTTCATTCTGAAGTCTTTTCACAAGTGTCTTGTCTTCTAAAATGTCCGACACCATTTTACAAGAAATATAATGTGCTTTTGACAGCATCATGAACAAATCGACCTGGAGCTGCAAGAATGACAGTCCAGAACCATCGCCTCTCTCTATTTGCATCACTTTCCATAAATACTCTTCAAAAAAGTTCTCAGATTCATTTGTTTCATCTGGGATTGTGATGGAAGTGTAGAGAGGGGACTTTTCCGTGATGTACCAGCTGGATTTGGGTCGGATGATGGTGATGTTGTGGCCCCTGGAGTGCATCTCTTCTATCAGGACTTTCATATTGACCCAGTGGCTTCCATCGACAGGATACAGTAAAACTTTACCTCCGCTGCAGCTCGGGGTGATAACAGACAAGGCCAAAAACAATCCAATAATGAAATGCGACTGGTTTGTAAGTGACTTCATTGTACCTGACCAAAAAGTAAAATAAAACAAAACAAATATTATTATTAATTATACCTCATTTGCACTAACAAATGTACAAATTATTAATGTACAAAACTAACACAACTAAATTGTTACTAACTGACCAGGCTCTTACCTTAATTGTTCATGCATGAGTAAAAGACAAACACTTGATCATTCCAGAACTCCATTCATCTGAGCCACTAAGTTCAAATTCTGCCCTTTGCCAAGACTTTACAAAGTCCACTTAAATTATTAACATTCAAATCAATAATTAACAAGCAGACACTGCATATGGTGAAAGGTGCACTCTGACATATATATTCTTTCGGTAACATTTTAAAATAAGGTTTCATTAGTTAACATTAGTTAACTACTTAAGTAAACATGAATTAAGAATGAACAATACTTCTACAACATTTATTAATCTTAGTTAACGTTAATTTTAACATTTACTAATACATTAATAAAATCAAAACTTGTATTTGTTAACAGTCAATGCACTGTGAACTAACAAGAACAAACAATGAACGATTGTTATTTATTAACAAACATTAATGTTAACGAATGTTTTGTTCATTGTTAGTTCATGTTAGTTAATACATTAATGTTAACCAAAGAAACCTTATTGTAAAGTGTACCATATTTTCTGTAACACCTTTGGACTGTTGCAGTAATATTGATACAGTTCAAAAGTTTGGAGTGTATCAGCATATACCCAACTAAAGTGTCACCTAATGTCAATAATCTTTCTGTAACCACAAGCTATTGAGAAATGCATGACACACTTAATCATGATCTCACACACATTACCTGCACACTAAATGCTTACTTTTAAGAGAAAGCTGTACAAGTGGAGACAGGACTGATGGATGGAAATATCTGCTGGCCCTCAGGATAAAGTGTGAATCAAAGTTGAAAGAATGAAAGGATGAAAAGGGGTGACATAATGAATAATAGTAAAAAATAACACTAGCTTATTAGAGAAGTGGCCAAGCAGTTGCACATGCTCAGACGCGTTAAGCGGTGCTGCTTATGTAGTGGTGGAAGTTCAAGTCTAGCTCATTTAATTTAGGGTCATCCTCTCTATACTGTCTCTTGTCATCAAAAATGCCAAAAGAAAGCAATATACACATCAAAGTTGTCACATGTTTTAAATGTTATTTAATTTCTACATAAAGTAATATATAGTTACCCATATGGTAAATGTATTTATATAGATAATGTTAGGGTTACACTTTATTTTAAGGTGTCTTTGTTACAGTTTTTTAAGGCTTTTTTTTTTGTATAATTCTATAAACACCTCCCATCAGGTCATGGTACACGTGCCTTTTTGCTGTGAAATCTTTACTGATTTTACTTTGATCATAAAACTAAGCATTTAAATATCTTACTGAGACTTATGATTGGAAGTTACAGAGTGACAACTGATATTTAAATGCATTTTATAGTCTGCTATACTGTGATAAAGGTTTTAATGATTTATATTACAAGCTATCAGAATTTCATCTTACTTTTTGGCCATATAAGTATCAGCAATTGCACCAAATTGCATATTTTTGCTCAGCTTTGCCCTCTGAATAAAATTGAGGTGTTTATTCCTCCTGAAGTATAAGCTCCATATTCTCCTATATCATACTATTTTTAATATTTTTCTAAAGGTTCAATAAACTGTTCTATTTAAAAAAATAAAAAAAAATCAGATTTTTCTGAATACTATTTCATATGTCAAGCTTTACAGGCTAGTTACAGAATAGTGAACTATTCATTTTGGTCTAGACTATTTTATGAAGGTCATGAACTCTATTTCTGAAGGCTAGGTAAACACAGAGCTCCCAAACCCAAGAAAATAAAAGAAATCCCTCACAAAGGAACGGCAAAATCTAAGAGTCTCTAAATCTAAGAACTGTTCACCGAGGAGAGTCATTTCACAAAGAAGGGATGCAGACTATTACAAGGCTTTTTAGCAGCCTCTTCACATCCCAACCTGGAAATTGTGTTTGCACCCTTTTCCCGAGCTGTCAGCACAATTAGACGTTTGAGGTAATATTATATAAACCGAATCAAGGTAGTGCAACAAGATAGCAAGCTTACTCAGATATGCCATGGCAACATAGAGATTCATAAGCAATGTTTTGTCCCACAAGGGTTGTATCCACTCACATTGAGCACATTTTGGTTTTAAAACCCCCTTCCCCCCCAATTTAATGTCATCTTTAAAATGTTTGGAGAAAAATATAATGCCAAGAGCGTGATGCCTAGCATCATGGTTTAAATTACACTGTCTTACGCAATATCTCTGTGTTTGCCGGTCACTTAGGCACGCAAAATAAACCATAGTAAAGCTGGATACTTTCTCTGGATCTCACTATTTCCTTCTTCCAACATTAAGACAATGGCAGTGAGCAATCCAAGCAGTCAGAGGCAGTAATCTGTTTTAGCTGCATGATTTCACTCTTGGATTGAAGCCATTTGTTTTAGAGGGTCATGGCATGACCATCAAACTTGTGTCATTAATACTGTTTATCAACATTAATAAGGGTGTTTGAATACTTAAATGAAGGGAGGGGCGTCATTATCTCCTCATAATCTTGTTATAATGCTTATCGAACAGACACTGAGCTTATTGGGAAAACTTTAAATGTTTGTGACAATTCACACGAACAAACCATTTGCCGTTATATTTTGCAATGCTTTCAGACTTTTCCAAGAACAATTTTATCAGTCATGAGCTGCATTTAGACATTTTGTGGAGATGTACATACAGTTGCATTGAACCTGTGATAGGATTACGTTTGGTGGTTTACTACTTGGATGCATTAAATTCAAAAGAGTCACTAAAGACTTTTTATAATGTAACAAAGGATTTCTCTTTCAAATGAATGGTAGTGTACTTTCATTTGAGGTGAATTTCAATTTAAAAAGGACTTCGGTGAACATTTTTTTAACACAAGGTCAAGGAACGCCTCTAAGCAGACGTAATGCTTTGTCATAACGTATTCAAAGCTTCGTAATCTTTTTTTGTCTTTTCAAATTTGAAATGATCTTCATCATAGAAACTCAGCTGTTTCTTATTACAAGACCTCAAGGAAGTTTTAAGTGAATGCAGTTGCTCACAAAAGAGGGACTATCATCAGTTTTATCCGAACTGTCGAGGGTGGTGGGTGAATATCAAGCAGCCTCCAGCATTTGGAATAGCATTTAAGCCCAAAGGATTTTATAAACCATATGTAGTGTTAGTGTAGTCAAACTATGTTTTCATGGTTGTTAATATAATAATAATTTAAAAACGCAGAGTTTACGTAAGGAATTAGGTACTCAAGGCGCCTTATAAAACAATTACCACACAATAAAATTTTATAGCCGAAAATACCTAGGCCTATATGTATTTTTGTTATACTTTTTTAAAGTAAAATAAATAAATTCCATCCTTCCGCTGGACAAATAGTCCCTCAGGCATAGGATAATGTACCAAAATGCCTGACTTCCACAACAATCTATATTCTTCATCTCTGCCCTCACCCACTGCTTCTATCCTCCTTGATCTTCAACTTCTTCCTTTCTTACTATGACCTTATTTTCTGATGCACTGCCGCCACTATCATCCATACTTCCTAGAAACGAAAAGGTACACCTTTTCCTGTCTTCAATAAAACTTAGGCTACTAACACCAATCTAAAACACAGGCAAAAAGGCTATTATACTGCCCGCCAGTACTAAACAATAGCAAAGACAATAGTGCCATCTACACGAAAAACACGTCGTAAGCTTTCCCCTAAAATTTTTTGTCATTTATTTAATTGATTTGACAAAATGTGCATTTTTTTTTTTTTTTTTTTGCTTTGAAAAAAAAAAACACATTTGGATGTAGGCTACAATTATATTTTTTAAAAAACTGAATTTATATCTATTTCCTCTAAAATTAACTCACACAATGGAGCCTTGACAGCATGTGACCCAACAGGTGCTAATGTCTCCTTCACTTCCTTGTTGCCAAAAATATCAAGTACATGACGGCACATAGATTGTAATTTTATTGGCTGAAGGGGATGTCATATGATAATACTAAAATGTATTTTTTTTTTTTTTTTTTTTTTTGGTTGAATATTATTATTGTATTTTAAATCCAATTTTCTCTGCGTTAATAAATGACGATACACCTGTTCGCGGCACAGCGCCTGATTAAACACTATAACTCGAGCATGTATAACTCGATAAGCATGCAGTACCATATCTGAAACAGAAAACTTTAATAATAAATACCTGAAACAGAAAACTTTCAATAATAACCCCTCTGCACTTCGTAAACTGTGGGCTTCCACACGCACATATCAAACGTGTCTTCCACATAAGAAGACTTTCCTGTTTCCTCGACCTGGGAAGGGCGTAGCCTCAAAATTACGCCAGCAGGGATCACTCATACTTCAATAAATAAACAATATTAACAGTTATTTTTCCTGAAATGCATAATACTTGGGAAAGTTTTTACAGTATATTGGTTAGGTTGCTAAGTGTGGTTGCAAAGAGTGTTGCGCAGTGATGTCTGCGATGCTGATTGGTCAATCGACTTGTGTTCATATTTTATTGTAGACCATAAAGGCACAATTTAAGCTCATTTTCATCTTTAACATGTCTTTTGTATCACTGGTATAATACAGATGTTGAAAAATATATTTATGACGAATGCACAATAGTTTACATAAGAATTATAGCAGTGTCTACATTTAATAAGCATTTAATCTACATCAGTAGTTCTCAGTGGATTTAACTTCATCTGCGATTTGACTCTAGATTTGTCATGCGTGCTTTCAGCGTCATCTAGTGGCCGTTCTTCGCAACAACAGTTTTCCAATCCCATCCTGCACCGCGAGCACCGCGCCGACTCCGAGTCCGAGCTGTCTGTCTGCTGCCAGGGGCGGACATGTTGGGGCGGCCTGCTGGAGGACAGTACCGCACATATTTCTGATTTTACCGGAGAAAGTGACTGCAAGGCAGAGACGGGACACCATGGATGCCGTCAACGCTTTTAACCATGAGGTGTGTGTGTGTTCAATAAGATGAAACAGTAGTAAAATGGCGGTTTGATGAGCACAAGCGTTCAATGTGTTGCAACGGCCCAAGCCAGATGAAGGCCTCAGTGTTTAAAATGCGCAGTTGCATGCTTCCAGGTTGGATCTAGCATATCAAACGAAGCCGCCCTTTCGTACATTTTAGTGTAAATGCTTAGATCTGTGTATTACAATACTTTGAACGCCATAATAACAGTCCTAATAATCATAATAGACAGCGTGATCTGCAGTTGGTCACTTTGCATGTTAGTCTCTGCTTTTTGTACTCCGGATCTAACACGTATGAATATACATCAGCGCTAAAGTTATGAGATGTCACACAAACTAGTGCTCATGTTGTTTACAGTCTGCGCACAGTGTCTGTGTGCTCCTCTGCTATGAGTTCATTCAAGGAAGACCCATAACCTGCCACAGTCCATTCTTTTAATAACTTTATATTGCTCGCTGGTGGTCGAGATAAACAATTGTGGACGGAAATGGTTAAATTGTACAAAATTGTGTCCCACCAAAGACAGAACGATTGTTAATGAACCCTATTCGACATTTAACCGCTTTTTCTTAATGCCCATGAAGTTTCTGCACTGAAAACAGTGAAAATATAGTTGTAAACGACAGTTTTCTATCTTTTCTTTGGCACTTCAAAAATTTAAAAACACTTTATAAATTCGTTACTGTACCTTTAAGAAGTCTGATCTCCGCCTACTGTTCAATATGGTCATTTATGTAAATGTGGACGGTCATTTATATGTAAAGTTTTAGTTAAAAATGTTTATTTTTAATAGGTGAAGTGTGTTATTTGTGCACCAAACACATAATCAAACTGAACTGCAAAAACAATGATTGTTTTCAAGCAAGTTTTCCCTCAGTCTCCCCTGTGTTATTGGTCAGGCAAATTGTTAGTCCCGCCCCAAAACTCACGCCATTGGTCGAGCTAGTGTCGCTAAACTGGTCAGGATGCTCAAATAGAGCGCAAAAGTGCTGACCACCTTTTCAGCAACCTTGGTTCTGGAAGTATTTCCCATAGGATTTTTAAAGAGTTACAAGCGATGAACCAAAACCAACCAGCTGCAAGGTGAAATTATTGGCCTGAAAATGTAATGTAGTTTTTCACCAGGAATTCTGCAGTTCTACATGATTATCTAAAAAATAAGTTGAAGTAATGCAGGCTGATAGCTTCAACAAAAGCATATACCATTAATTAACAACTTCGTAGCTCACAGTAGGCAAGTCTTTTAATGCTTAATAAGTTACATTATATGTCAGTTCCTCTATAGAGAAAATGAATGGGATTTTTACTTTCAGAACCTGACTGTTGCACTCTTGTAAAAATGTAGTGAAAGTGACATCAAGTCACACTGTTTACGTTTACCAGGCAAATTACTTATTACAGTTGTCTCTGCATAGTTAGCTGGAATATTGGCAAGTATTTTAACCTTGATAAAAGTACAAGCTTTAATAAAACTTCCTCCTTTCCACAAGAAATTCAGTATAGCAAGTCTGAATGCGGCATTCAATTATGCTTAACCATGCGATGGAGCTGTGTTTGTAAGAAGTGTCATAAATTATGGAAAGGCCTTCTGTTCCTTTAATTCCTAATAAAGCTGTTCAGCTTAAGAAGAAGTGAAACTTGTATTTTTAGAATATAATTCAAGTATAATTTTGCAGCATATCCCTTAGAAAACATGGATTGGATCAGTTGGTAATAGCATGCTACTTTATATTGCTGTACTGAATCATTACCATATTCATGGTAATTACATTGCACTCTGTTATCTTGGTATAATTATGCTTTATTTCCGGAAAATTGTGGCATGGCAATAAACAGCAATATCATGGTGCTTTTCATGTTCAGTGTAAAAATTATAGTATAGTGCAGGCTGCTTCTACTCATTGACTGCAGTGTTAAGTTTTCAATGTTGTTTTACCCAGTAATGGAAGTTTCCATGCTCCATACTTCAGCCCTTATTGGCATCATAATATACATTAATATTACTTTATCGCTTCATTGCAGTTGTTCTCCTTGATGGACACAAAGCCTCCCATCTCAAGGGCCAAGATGATCTCTATCACCAAATCTGCCATAAAAGCCATTAAAGTAAGTTGATCTTGACGTTTCAGTGCAGTGATCACAGCAGATACCTAATGCCTGTTGGGTTATAATATGATAAATTGTGTGTTTGTGCAGGTACCTCAGAGATTTCTCATCTTATTCAAAGATACTTTAACATGTATTTGAAAACCTTCCCTTTAATTCTCTCTCAATTGTTTGTGTCTTCCAGTTATACAAGCATGTTGTCCAAATTGTTGAAAAATTCATAAAGAAGGTAGGTGCCCATCTGAATTCAACTGAATTTGAATTGGATGATTGTTGGTTGTATTCATTTACTGAATGCTATTTTGTGCACAGTGCAAACCTGAGTACAAAGTTCCAGGGCTCTACGTGGTGGATTCCATCGTGAGACAGTCACGGCATCAGTTTGGTGCTGAAAAAGATGTGTTTGGACCCAGGTTCACCAAAAACATTGCTGGAACATTTGAGAATTTATGCTTGTGTCCCACAGAAGATCGGGTGAGAATATTTTTAGAGCCAAATGTCCTTTTTTTTTTTTTTTAAACAACTCCTTATTCAGTACCCTCATTTTATGGTTTAAATGATTTGAATCAAATGCTCACTTTATGATATTTCTCTTCCTCCTCCAGAGTAAGATTGTGAGAGTGCTGAACCTGTGGCAGAAAAATGGAGTGTTTAAGATCGAAGTAATCCAGCCTCTCTTGGACATGGCTGCTGGATCCAGCAGCTCAACAGGCTTGGACAACGGCCCTGATGCGGGTAAGACACTGATGTGTAACATTGTGAATATCACCATGATTTTGTGCTTCTTGTTTGGTAAGAGATTTATTTTGCTATACAGACTTGTCTTGCAGCTCACAAGTATGAGAGTGTTTTATTTTATTATATTATTGTGCAGTGCATTTATACATTTTTATATATATATATATATATATATATATATATGAGAGCAATATTTTGGAGTCAGCAAGATTTTTAAAAAAGAAATGAATACTTATTATTCAGCAAGGAAACATTAAATCGATCGAAAGCGACAGTAAAGACATTTTTTATAATATTACAAAATCTTTCTATTTCAAATAAATACTGTTCTTTTGAACTTTCTATTAAAGCATTCTAAAAAATGGATCATGATTTACACAAAAACATTAAGCAGCACTAATTGCAACATGGTAATAATAAGAAATGTTTCTTGAGCATCAAATCAGCATATTAGAATGATTTCTGAAGGATCATGTGACAGCTTAAAATAGAAAACAGTTAAATTATAGTAATATTTCACAATATTACTGTTTTTTTAATGTATTTTTGATCAATTAAATGCAGCATTGGTGAGCAGAAGAGACTGCTATCAAACAATCAGTAATTTTTTAATAAATCTGTTAATCTTTCAATAAAATCTTACTGACTCCAGACTATTGAATAGTGTATACCAGGGGTGTCCAAACTCGGTTCTGGAGGGCCACTGTCCTGCAGAGTTTAGCTTCAACTTGCCTTAATACACCTGCCTGAAAGTTTCTTGTATGCCTAATTAGACCTTGATTAGCTGGTTCAGGTGTGTTTAATTGGGATTGGAGCTAAACTCTGCAGGACAGTGGCCCTCCAGGACTAAGTTTGGATACCCCTGGGATAGACGTATTAATAGTGTTTCAGATTTAAGCTTCAGTATCAAAATTGTGTGAGTTGCCAAGTTCTATTTATTTCTGGCAATCAATTCAAACTGTCCGTTTCATTGAATCTATTCAGAACTCTGATTCTGTGATGCATCATCAATCAAAAAAAAATTCTGGAATGTTTTGCATGGTGTTTTCATGTAGTAAAATGTTTTAGCTTTTTACATGTAATTTTAGATTTTCCTACTAACATTTAATTACTTCATTATCAATGCGTTTCCGCAGCATCCCCACAGTCTCCCGTGAGGGAACAGGAGGCTCATCCTGTGTCGACAGCAAACTCGGCCACAGCAGCTGTGCCTCAGCTTCAGACCTCAGATGCCTTTGCGGCTGTTGCTCAACTAATTCAGTCTTCTCAAGGACAGCAGGTTAGTGGAATGAATGCCCTGGATTTCCTGCATATCAGTTGTTTGCACTTGAACACCTTTGAACACTTTGGGATGTTTTCAGCATAAAAAATTAGAAACAAAATCTTTCAATTCTGACGGGATATTCATATGGTCACTGTTTTGTGAAGCTTCAGCAGATTCTGCAGAACTTTCAGCCACCGGGGAAACCTCAGTCTCCAGCTGTGGACAATAACAGGAGTCACCTCCACCTACAGGCCCAGGCTGCGACTGCCACCTCCTCCACCCTCACACATCAGCACATCCATCCCACACAACAGCCTGTGGAAAAGAAAGCCACATTTGACAAGGTGAAATAACAGAGAGCAATTGTTTTTGAGTTTGCTCTTGGGTATTTAAAAAAACAGACTCTTCTGAAAACACAGTGGTAGGAATTCGTCATAAGGCATGTCATCCAACAACCAACTAATTATGTGTCTCTCTCTAAATATATAGACCATTTTTTAAAAAAAGAAAGAAAAATAAATGGTTTTACTCAGCATTAAATTGTTAAAAAGTAACATCAAATACATATGTAATGTAAATACTTTGTTTCAAAAAAATGCTGATCAAAGATCGTATGACACTGAATTCAGCTTTGCCATTACAGGAATAAATTCTATTTTAATATATTTTATAATGTGAAATGGGTATTTTAAAGTTGCAGTCCGTAACCTTTTTTAGTTAAAAATGATCCAATATAAATTTTGGAGCAAGTACATAACCAGGCAGTGTTCAAAACTATCTCCTTACCTTAGCTCGATTCACAATGGTAAGCTTGTAATACTGTTTTCTAATTCGAGTGGTACAGGTAGGTTTTTGCGGGAAATTCGAGCATGCAGCCATTCATCTTTGCGTCATTACGTCACGTCTGTTTACATAAAGAAGGAGTCCTAGCTAGTAGGCTATATCGCATGTGAGGATTCTGCTGGTGGCGGATCATTTATAGCCTTTTCTCACAGCAGCTGGAATAATTAAACATTTTAATGGCGGATTGTATTGAATGACAAATGGACAATTAGAGATTAGACTGTACAGACAGTGAAATCTATAGGTAACACTAATACACACTAAATACACATAGTCACGCAATGCTGATGTTGTTAACATTAACAGTTTGAGAACAAAGTATAACTATAATAATAATTTGCACAGTTTGACGTGATCCGGGCTAAGCGATCGTTAGATTTAATCACCATTAGCAGCACGATTTATTGTAATGCCTTTTTTTTTTCTCAGTTGGTCAGAACAAAAGTAGCAGATTTGTTACTTGTTCAGATGACATTTTCTGGTGAAAATTCTTATTTTGGTCGTACTTCCAAGACTACAATCTGTGATTCCGAAGTACCTGTACAGTATCCACCAGCCACACATTCTCCTCAAAGCATTAGATTCATCCACGCTGAGGAGGCGTGCTGATGCACAACCCACGTAGAGATGGTAATTCTGCAAATAACTGCAATTGCAGGATTTGAACCGAGATGGCGACAAAGAGGCAAAACTTATGGACTGCAGCTTTAAATTGCAATAATATTTCACAATATTACTGTTTTTACTGTAGTTTTGATCAAATAAATGTGTGCAAAAGAGACTTTTGTTTTCTTTTTAAATATTTATCTTACTTACTTTCCAAAAACTGCTTATAATTTTTTAGCAGTGCTTTAATTGCAATTTGCCCACAAATGTGTCTGATTAGGGTCAGGTGACCCCAAAACCAACCTAATTTTTTTTTTTTTTTTTTTTTTTTGGAAATATGTTGTTTTGTGCATCCCTAGTGGGCTTAAAGACTTTGACGATCTCTTTCCTCTTTTTTCCAGACGCTTCTGGACCGCTTTGACTATGATGATGAGCCAGAAGCCGGGGATGAAGCCAAGAAGGATGAAACGCCGTCTGTTCAACCTACTATGTAAGTAGCATCTCCTTGTCTATATGTTAAACTGTGATATGAAGTATTTCATCTGCTCAGTTTTGTGCAGAATTTTCAGTTTCTTTCGTCTGTCTCTGCAGGGGATTTCCTGAGCAGACCGTCCCAGGATTTCCTCAAGCCAATCAGATGCAGCAATTTCAACAACATATGATGACTGTATCACAGCGCCAACAGGTAGATTACTACATAAGCCAACATTTTGGGCTGAAATCTCATTTTGATGTCATTCTTTTGTAATTTAATAAATCCACGGTCACGTTTTGGTTTGTATCTGTTGTGTGCTCAGGTTGGTCTACCTTCAAATGGACAAGTCCAAGGCTTTGGTCTTATGACCTCTCAGCCTTACCCAGGCATGATGCCTCCAATGGGGCAGCCGCACGCTGCTTTCCCTCCTCAGAATGACACCTTCAATCAGCTCGTGGCTGGACATCAGCATCAGGTAAAATGATTTTGTAAATTATTTATTAACCATTAAGCTTCTGTTGAATTTAATACTAATCCTTGATAACTTGTGGCACAGGAAATGATGAATTCAGATGCGTCTGCCAGGCCTTTCCCTGATGGCAAAAGATCAAGGTCACGTTCGGGGTCGAGGTGTGTACAACAAATCACTAAACTAATGAAACAATACTGACATAGTGCTTCCATGAAAATTTCTTTTTGCATTGTCATCATTCATCTGCATGAACGGAGGTTGTGATAGTCTTTTCTTTCCTATTGTGATGTATATCCAAGTGAAACAGCTTCTCGATCAAGAAAAAATGTAGGGCAGGACTTGATTTTGTTAATCACGAATTGAATAGATGGTTTGCTATTGCTGTGATCTCATGTGAAGTGACATTGTCCCACCCTCGTGCCAGTAAACACGCCATCAGAGAAGATGCAAGAGGGAGGGAAAGTTATTTTGATTGAAGATTGTGAGGCCACAAAAAAATAAAAATGTGCACGGAAAAAAAACAAGAATTGTCAATTTTATGTTGTTTTGTTCAGGTCTCCTAAAAGAAGAAGGTCTCGGTCCAATTCTCGCACCAGACGAATGCGGCATCGGCGATCTCGCTCCCGTTCTCGAGAACGGCGGCGTCAGTCACCTCGCTCACGGTCTCAGGAAAGGAGAGACAGAGAAAAGGAACGAGAACGAAGACAGAAAGGCCTTCCTCCTATAAAGAATAACACTCTGAGTGGTAAGCAAGGCCACTTCGAATGCTATAGCCTCCAGCCCAGTCCCGATTATGCACACTTGCCTACTGTAAAGTATGCAAAACACATTGTGTATCTCTCTTTCAGTGTGCAGTACAACTCTATGGGTGGGTCAGCTGGATAAGAGGACGCAGCAGCAGGACGTGGCCTGTTTACTAGAGGAGTTTGGGCAGATAGATTCAATTAATGTACGCTCTTGAGAATTAGAGTTTTATGTTTAGCTATTAGCACATTTAAGTTCTCCTTAACATAAAAAGATTTCTGTGCTGAAATCTCATTTTGTCTTGTCTGATTTTGATAGATGATTCCTCCTCGTGGTTGTGCCTACATTGTCATGATCCATCGTCAGGATGCCTATCGAGCCCTGCAGAAACTAAGCAGAGGTCCATACAAAGTCAACCAGAAAGCCATTAAGGTATCAGATGATTATTTAGAAACAGATTTAATAAAAATAAAACCAAATTAAAAGTGATTGAAAACTTTTTTTTACCTTTTGTTCAAAAGAAATGATCAAAATGCATAAATGTGTAAAAATATATATATAAAAAAAAATTTATATATTCATGTATATCAATAAAAAAAATTCTCATGTTTTGTTTATGGCTTTTTAGTGTTTTTGAGAAGTCTCTTATGGTCACCAAGGCTGCATTTATTTGATCGAAAATACAGTAAAAACTGTAATATTTCGAAATATTATTACAATATAATGTATTGGAGGAATGGTCTGTGATCTCTTGTCAGGTGTTCTCCAAACTCATCAGGCGTTATAGGAGAAGACTCAGAACTGTTATCTTGGCAAAAGGAGGTTGCAAAAAGTATTGAATAAAAGGGTGCCATTGATTGTGGCCAACATGTATTAGAGAAAAACATTTATTTCATAATGAGATTTTTCCCCCCATTTTCAATTGTTTTACTTCGATGAAAGGTTAGATTTTTGTGAATTTTTTTGAATAAAAGGTCAAAAGGATTAACAATGCAGATTTATTTTCACAGGCTTCTTTGTTCATATTTACCAAGGGTGCCAGTAATTTTGACTAAGACTGTATTCTCCATCTTAGGAGTTTGAAAGACAGAGATATTTATAAATTGCATTGTTTTGGTTAAAATTGTCATTGTCAGTGTAGAACTTTATTATAGTTGATCATTTAGAGAGAATATCTAGTGTTTCTGAAGCATTGCCTCTTTCTAGTAACAGTGAATATTTTAAAGGCATAGTTCACCCCAAAATGTACAACATAATTCAAAAGTTTGGGGTCAGTATGGATTTTAAGTGTTTTTTGAAAGAAGTTATACTCACTAAGTCTGCATTTATTTGATCAAAAATACAGTAAAGACTGTGACATATTATTACACTTTATTTTAAAATGTCAGTTATTCCTGTGAAGCAAAGCTGAATTTTCAGCATCATTACTCCAGTCTTCAGTTTTACAAGATCCTTCAGAAATCATTTTAATATGCTGATTTGGTGCTCAAGAAACATTTCTTATTGTTATCAATGTTGAAAACAGTTGTGCTGCTTAATATTTTTGTGGAAACTGATACTTTTTTCAGAATTCTTTGAAAAAAAATTTTTTTTTCTCTCTAACTTTTACTGTCATACAGTATTAATTTCTTTTTAAAAAAATCTTACTGACCACAAACTTTGGAATGGTAGTGTGTATGAAAATGTTTTAAATATTTTCACATTCATTTCATCATTATATTTCTCCAGATTGCCTGGGCTCTGAATAAGGGCATTAAGGCTGAGTTCAAGCAGTATTGGGATGTGGAATTGGGTGTAACCTACGTACCATGGTCCAAAGTAAAGATGGAGGACCTGGATGTTTTCAGAGAAGGAGGGATGCTGGACCCTGATACTCTTGCACCAGGTAGATATTGGAACTAATTGGTAATGGTTCCTCTAGATATTGAGGACACTTCGTAACGTATGGTTGGTCCATGTGCAGAGTGGCGAAGCTCTCAGATTGAGCTAGAGAAAGCTGAAGAGTCTCAGAATGGCAGACCTGAGGTGGGAAAAGTAGAGGAGACCCCAGCTGTAGTACCTATGCAGGTAATTCATAATGCCCTGGTTCTGCTTCCTAAAGGTTTGGGTTTGGTCCTATTTATTAATTTTTCCTTTTTTTGTTCAACCTCAGGTTCCTCCTGTCCAGCCAATGGGAGCAGTCGGTGTCCCACCACCAGGATTCTCAGGACCCATGAACATCCCACCCCCCTCATTCCCACCTGGGGTTCCTCCACCCCCGGGTCCCTTCATACGGCCAGGATTTAACCCCATGCAGATGCCACCAGGTACAACAACACTAGTGACAATCAAAGTTTAATTTAAGTGTGTTGTAAGAATAAGCATTTTGTTTTTGGAGAAGTACCCAGTTTCTAACACGCATTCTTTGTTTCAGGGTTTCTCCCCCCGGGTGCCATGCCTCCTCTGGGTGCCACCGGGCCGCCTCCACCTACAGCAGGGATTGGCATGCCTCCAGGTAGCCGGTCTTTATTGTATACACCCTACCTAATTTTATTTTTATAGTCTTGACCAGCAAATTTGTTTAGTTTCTTTTTTAATTTCCCATCTTGACATTAACACTGAGCTGATTTTTCCTCTTTAATTCCTGTAGTTGGCAGCTCAGTTGAAGACCTTTCGAACGATCCAGCAGGTATGGGCCCAAGAATCAACAATGATGGAACAGATGGGTTCAACTCAGGTGGGTCTTAGCATCTACATGTAGATTTATTCATTACAAAATATTATGAAATATTATTACAATTTAAAATAATTTTCTAATTTAAAGGGTTAGTTCTCCCTGCCATTGCAGTTTAAAATGGACAGAAACTATTCATATTTTCTGAATAAACTGTAAAAATATAGTATATTATGATTAATGTATCTTTGTGAGTTCATTTTCTTATTTCATTTACTCCTCAGGAAACCAAGTGCCTCCTGGAGGTCCACCAGGGATGGGAATGCAGTCTCCACCAGGTCTTCTAGGTTCAAGGCCGGGTATGATGCCTCTCCAGCGGCCCCCAGGGATGCCACCCCCACACATGCAACGCTTCCCCATTCCACCTCCTCGGCCTGGTATGCCACCCATCCCCCCACAGATGATGCCACCCAGGGGTCCACCTCAGATGATGCACCGTGAGCCACCACCTGGGACCTTTGGCATGCCACCCCCTCCTCATGGCATGAGGGGCCCCTTCCCCCCTCCCGGACCTCCCTTTATGAGACCGAGTGGACCCGGACCCAGACCAGACGGGCCGAGTGATCACGAGGCGAGGCCGTTTAGAGGCGAGCGCCCCGGGTTAGGGAGGGGCAGAGATCGAGAGCAGGACTGGTATGGAGGACGGCGCCCTTTTGGCGAGGGTCGTGGCGGGGAGAGGCCAGACAGCCGTGAAAGATTTGGAGGCTGGCATGAGGAGCCGGAAAAACAAGGCGGGTGGGACCGAGAGAGGGAACGCAGGGACTGGAGGAGAAGTCCGGACGGAGAGAGGGATCGGGATCGAGATCGAGGACGAGATGGTGAAGAACGGACCAGGCGGTCCGCAGGGAGCAGAGAGAGAAGCACACGCTGGGACCGAGACGATAGACTCGATCGACTGGGTCTTACCAGCGAGGAACCCAACGAGAGACTCGCAGCGAGTACCAACGAGCCTAGTGCAAACTCTACTAAAGAACTTCCTGAAGCCAAGCCAGATGTTCCAGCACCTTCCACTGCAGCCACAGCAGACTCACAAGACTCAGAACCTATAGCAGAAAACAAATCTGCTGAGCAAACACATAAAGAAGAGTCATAGAGGCTTCTTTTTACAACAAGACCATATGAGCTTCTCCAATGTCAGTGCTAATCATGAATAATGCTGGCTAGAAAGCAAAGTCCAACTGTTGTGGGATGCTTTATGCATAGGATGCTTGGTTCTTCATCACAAACCAAGTTTTTCAGACTTTATAAAGCGTCTTTTGGCAAACGTGGAGCGTTGCCTTGTGAATTTATTGTACCACCTCAATGAAGCTTGAATGTTGTATTAAAACTGAAGATAAGGAAAAGAAATGATTAATGGTTTTGCTGTAAATATGCTAACATTACTCAAATAATATTTGTAGATTTTGACTTGTTTTTTTTTTGTTGTTGTTTTGTTTTTTGTTTCCAATGATATCCATGTTGAGTTTCAATAATGGAAACATTGACTAAAATAAGATATTAAGACCCTTTTGCTGTAATGTTTTTAACTTAATGTTTACAACATAAAAAAAAAACAAAAAAAAAACAAGATGTTTTTATAATTAAGTTTTTGGAGATAGGAACTCCAAATATTTCAGCGATAGGGAGGTGGTTTTAATAAAATATTTTCATACCAAATGAATGAGCCGAGTTATATGCAAGTTGTTTCTATTTTAACATTTACCCTAGTGATTTATAAATACTTCTGCCAACTAGTAGTAGGGTTATACATTTTAGAATGAATGATGAATAAACAGATCACTGTTTGCTGTGCTTTTTGCCCTGTACAACCAGTTTTCCTCTGAATTGTGTATTTATCATGTGACCCTAATCCTGAACAATTTGTCATGGTTTGAATAGGACATCTATATCTATATGAATGGGCTAAGACTGGACAGCTTGTGACCATATGTCTAGGTCAAAGTGACAGTCATGTGATTTGTCTATAGCAACATCTCTTCTATAAGAGCATAATAGCTATAGGATTTTTAAGAGGTTGGTATATGGTATAATTTACAATCACCTTACATATTTTATGTAGGCTACTTGTTTTTGTTATATGTATCATATGTCACATCAGATGCGTAATACATCCAGAAGACGTTTTTTGAAACTTTTTTTTTTTAAATTAATGCTCAAAGGCTAACACAACGATGAGAAACAAAAAGCAGAAAATGAAAAAGGAAGAATTAAAAAAACAATATAAAATGGAAATATTGACGTTTTGAGAATTACAGTGTCACTAAAAACAGGAAATTAATTGCAAGCATAATGTTTTAAAGCGCTTTTGTTCTTAGACGATATAATTGATGTGAGGTACTGCTCAATGTCTTTCATTAAACAAAAAGAGCTCCATAATATTGTAGGGTATAGGAGACAATCTTCGTCACTTCCATATGACACGCTAGACTTTGACCGAATCAGCGGTCGCCAATCTGTTCAGCCTTCTGATTGGTCAGATCGACTCACGCTCCTCCTCTCTTATTTAACGTCGGTTTCTTTCACTAGTACAAGTTCACAGTTTGCATAATACAAATCAACATGGTGAATAAGGCTGTTTGCGTGCTAAAAGGCGACGGGCAAGTGACCGGAACCGTTTATTTCGAGCAAGAGGTAAAAAAAACATTGTTTATTGTGGCGTTTGTTATGACGCTCCTGTAGCTGGAGTGTAGCGCGTGTAGCGAGCTAATCGCAACCACGCACATTGAATTTTAAATATGCACTCCACAAGTGAGATTTCAGAGTCAATCGTGCATTACTGTGATATTAGTGTAACATTAACAATGTAATAATGGTGTAATATGCTGTTGCACGGCATATTCGCTTTGTTAATATACCATGCAAATATTGGTGTCCAAATCTGATAATGAACTACAATGGCCTTCACTTTTTGACTGATGATTCTATATAGTTGTGCAATGTCACCTTGCACAAATGCGTTAAAACCGTTAAATGCAACTCAGCAATGACCTTTGATGCAGTGGCAGGTCTGCGTTTCGTTTACGCCCCTGTGCACGTGAATACTAATAATTTGTTTTCATAAATGCATGCAATCAAACGATGAAACCTTATGCGTTTGCACCTGAAATTGGTGCGTTCAGAAGCCATCGGACAGTTGTGTCATTGACATGCCTTGAAAGTTTCATGAAATAACAACTAGAAGGGAAAAGTTTGCTGAGTCATGCTCATCTATCTCAATTTGATGTAAAAACATTGCCTAATAGGACAGAGATCACAGAGCTCAGTAAATGCTGTCAGAACTTCAAACTGTACTGGTCTAGTGGTTGACAAGCATTTCATTGCTCTTTAAACACCATTTATGAAGTTTGTAATAGTCACAAATGTAATCATATTTATTATAATTTGACTAGCACTGCGTTTTATCTAGTATTTTCAAGTATTTACATTTATGCAGGTGTTTACATTGTTTAACTTGCAAAGCATTCCAGTTATACATTTGATCATTTCCTGTATTCACTGGGAATCAAACCCATAACGCTGGAGTTGCATCATCATCATCATGTCAGACAGTTAATGCTAATGTTTTTTGTAGTGATATTAAACTATCATTGACCAGACGAGTGATCTGTGTGTTTTAGGGTGAAAAGTCTCCAGTGACGCTCTCGGGTGAAATCACTGGCCTTACTGCAGGAAAACATGGCTTCCATGTCCATGCTTTTGGAGACAACACAAACGGTAAGCATCATTACTCCTTCCACTGAACTTTTAAAGGGATAGTTCACCCAAAAATGAAAATTATCCCATGATTTACTCACCCTCAAGCCATCCTAGGTGTATATGACTTTCTTCTTTAAGACAAATACAATCAGAGTTATATTATATAATGTCCGCATTGATTTACGGTGAAAGAGTGAACTCTGACCTGACGTACTGACGAATGTGGAAGCGTGGAAGAGAGAGCAAAACAAAACACCTGTCAAGAATTAGAAGTCTCAAATGAGAGTGTTTTTTTTAAGAAAAATGTCGGAGGATTTCGATATAAGAGAAGAGGAGCTTGAATTTGTTGCCCAGCAATTAATTGGGCATTATAAAGCTTGGAAGAGCCAGGACATTATTTTTTATAACTCCTATTGTATTCGTCTAAAAGAAGAAGGTCATATACATCTAGGATGGTTTGAGGCTGAATAAATCATGGGGTAATTTTAATTTTTGGGTAAACTAACCCTTCAAGTACCATTTAATCCCATTAGGACAGAAGGCTAGTAGTTGATTGATATTGTTTTTGATGGTGCTCAATCTGGTATCCGCTTTCAGAATAAAAGTCCTGCTTCTGACACACTTGCCAAACAGAAACACTTATTAATTGATGTCGATAATTAAAAAAAAATGCCACCCTAAACAACTAGATATGTTTTTATTTTCTTACTGAGTGGGGTTCAGCAGCCAGAAAACGGTATTGTCCTTATTGCTGGTCACTGACATGAACACACTACCATTTTGTTTTCACAGGCTGCATCAGTGCAGGTCCGCACTTCAACCCTTACAGTAAAAATCACGGTGGACCAACCGATAGTGAAAGGTGAGTTTATCAATGTGCTGTACGGCATGACCGCTTCGATCTTATCACTCACAGTACAAACTCTGTCCGGCCAAAGTTGATTTGCATAAATCCTTCAAATTACTTGCTTCTGAAATAGTCTCACAGTACTGTATTATCTTGCTGTATTCAGGTATATAGTAGGATAATCTGTCTGTTAGCATTCTTATCCATCTCAATGGATCACCTGAACTGTAAATATGGCTGGTCATTCTTGATCCACATTAAATTACTTTATGAAATTGCTGATTTCCTAATGGCAACATCGTCTCAAACCCTTCATTAGTGACTATCCTGAGCGGTAAAAAACAAATCATGCTTTTAAGAGAATTATATTTTACTATGCAGTAGTATTATTACAATATATTTCTTGTTTTGATTAATATTTTTATTTTAAAATAATCACAATACAGTCCTAATATGTTTATTTTACAGTCATGTTGAATGGGTCAAATACCGTGGGAATGTGGCCTATGAAAACACAAGTGGAGTTTTTTTTATTTTATTTATTTATGGTTACTGAAAGAGGTTTGAGTTGTTTTTGTAAAGAATATATCCACTTCCGTTCAAAATCACCCCAATCGTTCTAGAATGATTAAGTCATCTGGTAAAAATTTCACTTTTTTATATCGCAATATTTATTGCAGAAAACAAAATATCACAATGCTGGTTATTTTCCAGTATCTTGCAGCCAGAATTTGTAAACACATTCTGCATGCAGTATCTTTTCAGTGTAATTTCAAGCAGCCGTGTGCTAGTAGATGTGTGTTATTGCTGTAATATACTGTCTCTCACAGACACGTCGGAGACCTTGGTAATGTGATAGCTGGTGAAAATGGGGTTGCAAAAATTGACATTGTGGACGAAATGCTGACCCTGTCAGGGCCAGACTCCATCATTGGGAGGACCATGGTGGTAAGAAAACAACTCTATGGTTTTATAATCTGTGATGGATCTAATGGCAATAACTGTCTGTTCAGCATTAGACCTTGTTGTGTATATTCTGTTCTAGATCCATGAGAAGGAGGATGACTTGGGGAAGGGAGGCAATGAGGAAAGTCTTAAAACTGGCAATGCCGGAGGTCGTCTGGCCTGTGGTGTTATAGGCATCACTCAGTAGTGTCCTGCTCTAATCATAGAGGCAGCTTGGAAATATTAGTGACCAATGTGGATCCCCCCCGTAAGCACTTAGTAAACTGATGAATACATCTTTATTTTTGGCAAGTTAATGTTTAAAGAATTGTACTTTATCCATGTGAAGCCGTTTTTCTGGTACATTTCTTCTCATAGCTACAAAGTGGTGCATTTCCTCTGATTTCTGCTTTGTTCAATAAACATTGATCAGGCTGGATGTGTGTGTGTCTTTATGAACTAAATGAATGGGCCGTATGATGGCAAAAATAAATAGTGCGGGTGTAGTATTAAACCTGATTTTTTTCTGTGTTATTGTAATCTAACTGTTTTTTGTAACTGAAATAAAGCTTAAAGTAAATATTACCTGAAAAACTATAAATGTTGCCATGGCAAACTAGCTGAAATGAGTTTAAATTGAAGTACTAAAATTACTAAAGATAAAATAGAAATACAAATAAAGCTATATGTATGTGTGTGTGTGTATAATATAATAATAATAATAATAATATATATATAAATAATACTAAAGTAACACCTGTTTCTGTGATGAAATATAAAATGTTAGTCTCAGAATCCCTGAAAAAATTACGATTTTTATTTTTTACTACAATAAAAAATCAAAAAGTTTGAAAGCTGCTTACGTTGTTGGAAGGAGATTCCTTTTTGTTATGTTTTTACTGCAGTAGATTTGACATTTTGGAAACCGTGGTTAGCATGGTAAATGTTTATTAGGGAAGCTGGTTTGACGGGTCTGGAGCCAAGAAAGTTCATTGCTTAGAATGCACCACTAGATGGCAGGCTTTTCTTGCGTTACTGTGCGTCAGACCTAAACGTGTCTTCAAGAAGTTTGTAATGTTTTTAAATTCATAATGAGTGCTTAATTATGAAATTGCTTCCTTGAATTGAATTAGTAGGATACTTAATAATCTTATCTTATGCATTCGCATTATGCGTTGAGAATTTTGAGGTTTTAGAGAGCACTTTTCAGATTGCCAGGCTCTGTAACGTTAACCAACTGTAAACCAGCTTGGCCAAGCTGGAACACCAGCTAACCTTAGGCTTTTAAGATATTTTTTTCAACAGGCATATATCAGTGTAATAACTCGGTGCTGGGAGGCACTTGAGATTTAAGCTATTGTTGTTCTATGAATATGATTTTAAAATGGGTGGTCGCGCCTTTGACATCTGACTCTATATTGATACTGCTATTAAACAGCTGCGCCCGGTGCAGGCCAGCATTCGCAGATGGCCGGTGGACTGCTGCTGAAATTACATGCTCCAAAACCTCTTTCTCTTTTAATGGGGCAGCCTCCCATGTGAAGAAACTTGGCATTTCCAGTTTCCTCTCCAGACGAAACGAGATTCCCCAGAGAACGAAGACCTGCAACCTACAGATGAGTTTCACAGTTCAAATACCACATTTGCACCCAGAATGTTTATGTTTTTGATGATAAAAATGTCACATTTTGTCCTCTTTACCATCTTATTGTGCTTATTTACTGTCTACACAATGTACATTTCATACTCTATGCGTGTTTGATGGTTACACGTTTTTATGCCTTCTACTCAGATGCATTCTGCCAAAATAGGAATAAAAATAAAACAGGGGAATTACTGTGATAAATTATTTCTGATGTATTTTATGTCTGGTGATGAGTTTTTTCTGCCCTATCTTATTACAGGTGCAGCAGCACAAAGACCTTAAAATGTATTGAGGAAGTACAATCATGGTCCTCACATGGACAAATTTCCAGAAGCAGACAGAATCACTGGAGCGTAATGAGTCAAAACGTTGGTATAAATAGCATCAGCAAGGAGGATCATGAATAATGAAGGAGCCGCCCGTCCCACTTGAGCAAGAAGGCACAAGTCATAGGCCTCACATGATGTCAACACACACTAACAAGGTCCTGTGTCTTATACAAAGCATCCACACTCTAAATGAATGCTTCAAAACCTTTCATCACCTGGGTGGGCAAAATGGTGAGACTACAGTGTCACCTACAAAGATTGACTTTGTATGTGAGATTGTATAGATGAATGTGATTTTACAGTCTTGTGTACTTAGCACATATGGCAAGCATGCGTAAAAACCACATATATTTTCGTGGTATCTGCTTGCCTCGGTCATGCATGTGCTTGACGATAATTATTGTTTTCGTAACTTCTATAAAAGCTTAGCTTGAGGCTTTAATGGTAGAAATTTTGTCAAAACCAAAATGTTCCCACTTTTTAAATCTTAAAGCGCACTTTCTTCAAGAAAAATACATAAGCAAACATTTGTCTTTGTGAGGCCCATATATAAATATATGTACACTAACGTTCAAAAGTTTATGGTCGGTAAGCATTTGATTTTTTGAAAGCATTTCTGTCACTTTTGATCAATTTAGAGCATCCTTGGTGAATTAATTTCTTTAAAATATCTTACTGACTCCAGTTTTTTTCATTTTAAGAATCTGTGCATTTTATCTGATGCTGTTTGGTCTTTTAATCATTTTTAAACTGATTATGTCCACCTGAGAGGTTGTTCGGACCCCTGTTTCCTAGCAACACAGCTAGATGTCCTGGATCACCGTGGGAGGCGAGTGCGAATCTGAGGGGATGTTTCGGTTCGATGTTGACTTTACATAAGGGTCCTTGCACTTATTGACTTTTTAGCCCTTGTTTTGGGGTTTTGGCTTTACATTTTTCCACTTTTGATCTTGGCCCATGTCTTTGTTACTTCTCAGTTTGTAACAGCTGAAATGGGGTGCTTTTGTTTGATTAAACCTGACTCTGCTAATCTTAGGTTTTTTTTATTCCAGGTCTTGCATTCAAGAGATTTTGAGGTACTTGATATACATATTGAAGTTCCTTGAGTATCAATAGGACATCCGAGGCACCTTCAAAATGTTGCCCAGAAGTTCTCCAGTTCAACCAAATGTATCTTCTGATTTTTACAGTATACTGGCTATGTTTCAGTCTCGGGATATTTTTGGACCAATCCTAGATGTCTAGGCTATAGGTCAGATGCCATACATGGCTTCTATACTATGGGCCAGGGGTCAATGAATGCTTACTTATGACTGCAGAATCCTCCTGACCAGACCTTTGCCCCCCAGGTATGTGTGTTATTCAGCCTGAACCTCTAAATAACCCGCGCCTGTGATGTCTGAAGGTGGAGGATGGCTGTGTGGTCCACTTTCACTGGAGTTCTGTCACTTTTTACTGCCTGAGAAATTTTCCTCTCTGCTCAGCTCTCGGGTTATGGCAGATGTAAAGTGAAGGACACATAAAACAGACTTCACCTCTGGGCTTTTATTGCACCCCTTTGGATTTCAGTTGACTCAAATCTCATTCAAACCATCCCACACATGATATTCTTTCCTTTTGACTCTTGAGTGTTTGTTTGAGCATCTGGGCCTGAGAGTAACCCATATTTAGTTCAAGTGGATTGACTAACATCTGCTCTTAATTTTATGACCTCAATGTCATAAAATGAAGATCAATGTGCTTGAAGAATAGGAAAACATGAACTGTGATATAAAAAGAAGCCTGTCAGAGTAAGTGTGTGTGTGTGTGTGTGTGTGTGTGTGTGTGTGTGTGTGTGTGTGTGTACAGCCCCATACACAGCATAGCGCGATGCACTGTGTGTTGTGACAAATTCGTCCCATAACCATCCTTAAAATTTATGTGACTTGTGCCACAGTAGACCTTCTGTTGGCTCGAACCAGACAGGATCGCCTTCCTTGTCCTCATGCATCGACGAGCGTTGTGCGGCAGTTTGTGGTTTGTTCCTTGGACCACTGTTGGAAGATTCTCACCACTGCTGACCGGAAGCAACCCACAAGAGATACTCTGACCCAGTCACCTTGCCATAACAATTTGGCCCTTGTCAAAGTCACTCAGATTTTTATTCCTACCCATTTCTCCTGCATCCAGCACATTAATTACAAGAACTGATTGTTTGCTTACCATCTAATCTACCCAAACCATAATACATGGCCTTGTTAAGAGATGATCAACGATGTTTGTTTGTATGTTTGTATGTATATGTTTGTATATATAGTTCCCTAATAAAAGGCAGGCAAATGTAATAAAATAAACTATATAAAAAATATATATAATTTCAATTCAATTTATAAAATATAGTAAATTATACAAATGTGCAATGCATCCATAATAATGTTTGTCAGTTTTTATAGCATTCAACTACTTTTCTGAAAACAAAACTTTAGTATGTTAAACTTGCCACACCATCAAAAGAATATGCTTATTTGTAGTTAACTTGTTATCTTATCGAAGTCTTGGCCACTTCTCACAGCATAAACTACAAAGCTTGACCTTTGATCCTGTAGTCATGGGACAAATATGCAGCCAGAAACTGATCGCTGGTGTAAACTGACCTTAGCCAATCAATCAATCAATACAATAGCCAAGTCAATCAATGCAGGGCTAGACCCCTCCAGGGTCTCAAACAACAGTGGGGAACTGAGAATCAGACTAAATTACTACTTCAAAATTAATATAATCAGCTCATTTTTCCCTCTCTGATAAGGAAAACACAGTCCAACCTGCTCAGTCGTAAACCGCAGCCACAATTCCATATGCCAGATGAGTGCAATCCAAAAGACTTAGACTTTGTGAGACATTCCCACCATAGTGTAAACAGGAAGTGGAATTAAAAGGCCACTCTGAGTTATTACTCAAGATAATAACAAGCTCAGAATGTACTTGGCCTCGGCGTTACTTCACAAGTCACTTTCACATTTACTTTATTAGTATCTTGTGGGGTTTGAGGATTAGCTGCTTTAAATAGCAGTTATTTAAATGTCTAATTCAAAGGCTAACGCACATGCAAATGACCGTTACAGGTGTGGCTGCACAGGGATCAGACTGAGGAGGAAAGAAACATGTTTATACCTGGAAATGTGTTGAGGTGAGTTGAGCTCTTTCTTCCTTTTTTATTATTTGTTTAGTATGCACTTTTAAACAACATCAGTGAAAGTGGACATAGATATAGGAAAAATTATTTATTTGGTCTAATTCATTTTACATTTTGAATTGAGATGTGATATCCTTTGCAGAAGGCTGTAACGTGGTACGTGTTTTGTTTTGCTACTGCGTTAATGTGCAAACTTGGTTTATATTGTAGATATAAAATGTAATCTCAGGCATTAAAATAAATAACAAAATTTAATTAATACTGAAAAAATAAATTAAATATGAATCAAATATATATAAATTTGAATAAAATGAAAAGTAAAAGGCTTTCAAATCACATGAGCCAATATTTTATTCACAGTAGAACATAGATAACATAACAAATGTTACACTGAGAAAATGTTTAAACAGGTCTCAAAATAGCTGGGACGGGGGCAAGTTTACCATGGTGTAGCATCTCCTCTTCTTTTCAAAACAGTGCGAAGACGTCTGGGCATTGAGGTTATGGGTTTCTGGAGTTTTTGTGTCGGAATTAGGTGCCATTCTTGCCTGATATAGGTTTCCGGCTGCTGAAGAGTTCGTGGTTGACGTATTTTTCATTTAATGTTGCTCTAAAACCTTTATATACCTTTCAGCATTCATAGTGCCTTCCAAAACATGCAAGCTGCCCATACCGTATGCACTTATGCACCCCCATGCCATCAGAGATGCTGGCTTTTGAACTGAACGCTGATAACACGCTGGAAGGTCTCCCTCTTCTTTAGCCTGGAGGAAACGGCGTCCGTGATTTCCAACAAGAATGTCAAATTTGGACTCGTCTGACCATAGAATACTTTTCCGTTTTCTGGAAGTATTCCTGGGCCCATTTAGTAATGTCATTGACACAATCATACCGATGAGTGATGCAGTGTCGTCTGAGGGCCCGAAGACCACGGGCATCCAATAAAGTTCTTCGGCCTTGTCCTTTACGCATAGTTTCTCTGAATCTTTTGATGATGTTATGCACTGTAGATGAGATTTGCAAAGCCTTTGCAATTTGACGTTGAGGAACATTGTTTTTAAAGTATTCCACAATCTTTTTACGCACTCTTTCACAGATTGGAGAGCCTCTGTTTAAACATTTGTTATGTTATCTATGTTCTATTGTGAATAAAACATTGGCTTATGTGATTTGAAAGTCTTTTAGTTTTCATTTTATTCAAATTTAAAAAACGTCCCAATTTTTCCAGAATTCGTTGTATATATATATTGGCATTACAATGACAATGTGCTTAACTGTCTTTTAAATAATGTCACAAAAACAAATCTTAACAGGAAAATAGAGACTAAAAGTAGGCTTAATTTTTGTCTTTTGACTTTATGACGTGGGAATGTTCTCGATAACCTGAGTGAAATGTTTTCTGTGGCATTATCATTTAAACCATGTAAGCAATCACTGACTAGTGCAGTTGCTTTAAGCCCAGGACACACCAAGCCGACGTCAATGAACTAGCACCGACTGTGTTGTCGGCTATCGTCGGCTGCGTTTCGGCCAAAAAGCTCGCGCTTGAACAAACAAAAGAGGCAACTGTCAACTACTAGCACACGCGTTCTGCGCCTGCGTGTAATTAAATATCTGTCTACTTCAGCATGTATCAATAGTCTATTTTTGTCATTCAAAAAGGGAAACCAAAAAAGGACAGCAGATATACAAACTGTAAACAAAGCAGTGCTTGCTTACCATTTTGAATATCAGTCATGCTGATCACTTTCTTCATTTCATTTGGATCATGTTATTATGAAAATATTCGCGCAGTGGAATGCTCAGGTAAGATGACATAAAAATTATAACAGCCTTCAGTCTGTGCAATCTTGACTTCTTTGCTTGCTTTCATCACTTTTGCTCTTATTCTCGTGCACTGACTCATTTGCTAAGCTGAACAGCCAGAGTTCTCTCTCTCACCGACGGCCCGATGCTGATTCAGCATGCTGAATCGGCCCAGAAACCCCAACGGCGTCCGACTAGAGCCAACGGTGCGGAACACACTGAAAAAACGAAACCGAACGATGCTCAAAAACGGGCCGACATTGGTGTGTCCCGGCCTTTAGGGTTGCATGTTTTTTTATGATCAGGTTGGTGTTGTGAAACGTCATGTTGGATACCAGAGGCAGTTTTCATTCCTGACCTCTGCTTTTTGGTTAAGGTTATTTCAGAGCTGGTAAAAACAGCCCTCTCCCTTTCTCTGAGCTCATTAGACAAAGGATGCAATTAGAGTCATTAATTGGAATGGGGGGCGTACTGAGAAAGAAATGAACACCTGGAGGCAAACGGGAGAGTGGGTGGGATTTTTGAGAGTGCAGGGGTGATTGGACAAAGCCGTGTGTGTGTGGATGTCTGCATCTCTGATAACTCTCAGCATCCTAATGAAGCATGCAGATGCAGCTCTGTTTAACTGCATAATATCGCTGGTAGACTTTCTTTTTTGTTTTTGTCCTCATTTGCCCTTGCAGACTGTCTGTCTGTGGATTCTGTGTATGAGATGTGTCATCTGACCGATTTTATTCTCCTCAGGTCAGATCTCTAGGGGCAGAGGTTATTTCTCAGAATTTGTGCCAACTGTATCACTAACCATTTATTTGAAGCTATTCAAGTCTCTTAAGTGTCCTCAGCTGACCTTTCAGCCATGTCTTCTGTTTGAGAATGGGAATTACTTCTTTTATAGCTCTCTGTGTGTGGGGGTCAGGTTTTGCTATCTTTGTAGAGAACAAATGTCCCCAAAAGGATAGTAAAACCTGAAATCATCAGAGCTAAGGCATAGATGACAGTTGAGTCTGGCCTGGGTCATTTACCTGAACCCAAAAAAATAAAAAAATAAAATAAAATAAAATAGTAGATCTCAGAATAATATATATATATATATATATATATATATATATAATCGTTTGCTAAGCTGAACAGCCAGAGTTCTCTCTCTCACCGACAGCCCGATGCTGATAAAAAAAAAAAATATATATATATATATATATATATAAACATAAAATAAAATATAAAATAAATCATTTATAAAATAAGATAAAACATTTAAAATACAATATATAAAATTAAACAAAAAAACAATAGACATCAAAGGAAAGTTCCCGTCATGATATAAAATTAAACATAAGTGTTGGTAAATTCAGGTCTCAGAATAATGCTGTGGTTAGTCTATCAAAAACTGTCAATCTGGCTTTATTTATTGAAGGCTGGGCCTAGATCAGCACCTCTAGGTACATCTTTAGGACAAACAAGCTGGTAAGGGTGTATACATTTGCTTACTCAGCTACTGTTTGTGTGTGTGTGTGTGTGTGTGTGTGTGTGGTACTGGAGAACTCTGTGGGTGGTAAAACTGCAGGCTGTCCATTTAAGGGAAGGATTATTCTTTTTTTTTTTCTTTCCTTTGGGACAGGACATCAGTCTGAGAGGAATTTTTACCTTCTGATGTTTTAATCCCCCCCGTTTCTCTCCATCTCTCCCTACTTATGCCCCTTTTCTGCTATCCTCATCAAAATGACGGTTAAGCATCTCTTCAACACTAAGAAGTTTTGAAGGGATTTCAGCTGCCCTGTATTATGTGGGTTTGGGTGCCTGTGAGAGTGTTTATCTGTGTTTATTATTATGTTCAAAACTCAATTTACAGCTTTCACATACAGTAATGAGAATGTATGTTCTTGTGTAAAAGTGTACAATTCAGAATATATGTATAGATGACATTTAAACTTTGATTATTATGATGTAATTCATACCTCAAAAATTCCGCATTTTAATTCTGCTTCCTTAAATTCAAATTACATCCTTTTTGCTTCCGCATTTCATTTTTGAATTTCATTTAAAAGGCATTCATAATTTAAATATGTGCCTGAGTGAGAATTTCACACACATTTCATCCAGTTAACGAGACAAGCAGAACTATAAGAAAGGAATTAGAGACAGATCACAGCCTTTCTGCCTGACCTGGAAATAAGAGATTCACATTATGGAATGAAAGAGAGAAAGTGAGTGAGGGCAGTAGAGAAAAGGGAAGTGAGAGAGATGCCAGGGGCGGATGCTCCAGCGCTGCTGCATTACTTTTGATTTGCATGCTCTATATCTCTGAGCACTTGTATTTGTGTTTTGTGTTGAAACTAGAGCAGAGCTATTGTTCCAGTAACAATGATGAAAGATGATGAGAAAGATGCTTGGATAAATGTACAATCTTGGCTAGACTCTCAGATAGATTCTACTTAAGTTACAAGTCCTCTGTTTGAATACCATCAGGCTGATTTCAAAGAGAAATCGGATGAATCTGCAAAAGGAAAACATACAAAAGGATCTGTATGGATAGGGGTTGTGAGTTTAAAAGTGTATTCTGTAAGTTTAGGAACTACTTGCTATAATTAAAATATTCATTATCCACAGAAGTTGGCGAAATCTTAAAAAAAAAAAAGAGAAAAAGATGATACATATTCAAGATGGCCTGAAATGTCTTTATTCACTTCTTAAAACATTAAAAGTTCAGTGTTATGGTTTGGGACAGGCTTGAAGTTTTCATTTAGACAGCTAAACATTTGTCATTGTGATACACTGCCCATATCATAACCCCAGCAGCTCTAGATTTACTGATTATTATTAAACCACAACTTTTTCTACCTTCTTCAGTCATGACTCTTCAACTCAACGCACATGCGCGAGTGTTCAGAAGAGCATCAAAACGCATGCGTTTTGTGTTCACGTGAGAGCTGGCATTGTTGCGTAAACACGCTTTGGATAATATTATTTTAAAAAATAAAGTGGTAAATTCTGTTTTTTTTTTTTTTTTTTCCACAAACAAAGTACTCATGTTGCTTCATAACATTGAGTTTAAGCCTCTGGAGTCACATGGAGTTCTTTTATGATGTCTTTTTCCTACCTTTCTGGACCTTGGAGCGGTAGTTGCGTTGGATCTCTATGGAGAGACAGAAACCTCTCAGACTTCATCAAAAATATCTTAATCTGTGTTCCGAAGATGAACAAAGGTCTTACAGATGTGGAACGACATGAGGGTGAGTAATTAATGACAGAATTTTCATTTTTAGGTGAACTAACCCTTTAATGAAACAGACTGAATTTACATATTCATACATTGATTTACGTATTCATTCAGATTAGCTTTATTCACAGGTTGGTCAGATTTTGATCTGATACATTACTGTTAAAAAGTCTCTTATGCTCACCAACACTAAATTTATTTGATCAAAAATACATGTTAAAAAAAAGTCATTTATTCCTGTGATGCAAAGCTGAATTTTCAGCATCATTACTCTGTCTTCAGTATCACATGATCATTCATAAATCATTCTAATATGATAATTTGGGGCTCAAGAAACATTTCTTATTATCGATGTCAAAAACAGTTGTGCTGCTTTATTTTTTTGAGGAAACAGTAATACATTTTTTTCAGGATTCTTTGATGAATAGAAAGTTCAAGAGAACAGCATTTATTGTAAATTTGAAATCGTTTGTAACATGAATAAATTTGTCACTTTTGATCAATTTAATGCATCAAACAATCAAAACAAAATACAGGATGACCCCAGACCTTTGAACAGTAGTGTATATGTTATTCTATATTAAGTTGAGCTTGCATCTTGCCTTAGGCACTAAAATCATTCTAATGAACACCGCAGTCTTCCTTTGTGCATTTCCATGTGTACAGTCATGTATTTACATCCCACAATGTTGACAAACAACCTTTGTGTGTAACTAATGAATCACATCACATCAGGATCATAAGACATGAAGTAGTGAACATGTACTATTCCTACACTCCATAAAAAAGTCCATAAAACTACACCCAATGTACTGTTAATACAAGAGAATTTTTTCGTATTGGTTTCTCACAGGTGTTATACCTGTATTTTAAATTGCACGTTGCATTGTGTTGTGTTTTAGGGTTGAAGGAAATGTCCGTAAATGTAACGGAAAAGTACTGCTAATTTTCTGCCAGGACATTATCCATTCTTCTACAGATTTTTTTCTTAGTGTAAAGAACCCTCGTATTACAGGATATTGCATATAAAATTCCATAATCCATCCATCATCCAGTAAGCTGTCAGTATGCAAAATACAAGACTCCTACATGAAGCAGACAGTGAGCGTATACACAACATTTCCCTCAGATTAACAGACGTCACATTGAAGACCTCAATCAAAGTCGACCCGGCCCTGTTCCTTTCCCTCATATTCATTTTTATTAGATTTGCATATTTCAATTTTAGAACATAAATTGCTCCATGATGTTGTTTGGTCAAGTCCCACAAGCCCATCTTGGCGTGTGTGTTCTCAGAATTAATTTCTTCTCAACCCCAGTTGGCCAGACCTCTCTTTTTCTGCATCGCTTGAACGTTTGACTCGATTTGGAGCCTGGTCTTGTGTCCCAGGGGCTTTGATGTAAATTGGAGGGAATCTCAGCACTTGGACACTCCGTCTGGGCATCCAGCCTAATGAGTGTGGCCCGGGTCACCTCCGCACCTCTCTCTGCCTTTTTTCTCTCTTTCTCTCTGCCAGCCCTCCCTGCCCTTCTACTCCATTATCCACCTCACTGTCTCTTCTCTCCCTGAACTTCATTTTTCATCCTCCACAGTCTTTCTGTTTTTCGTCTTCCACATCTAAACACACATTCCATCCATCCCTTTGTTCATTGTCATACTCATCCCATTCATAATACATCTCCCAGAGAAGGAAGAACCATGAAACCAGTGGTTTCCTGCCCTCAATAGACTTGGCCCACATTTTCAGCTTACTGTCAAATGTAATAATGTAGCAGTGTTCTTGCATTAGCTCGTCTGGTTAGAAGATGCCCATCAGCTTTACTGAGCTTAACTGGGGTTTGTGTAATTCATGAGGAACCACTCTGTGTATAAAGCTGCATCTAATATGCAGTAAAATGAGGGAATGTACAGTTTGTTTATGAATATTATTCTTGCATCTTCACTACAACACCTCAACACAATCATATTAGAAATGTGTAGTTTGAAGATACGATTATATGAAATATTATTACTGTAATATTTGTCTCTCTTGGCATAGTTTCCATCTTGCTTTGCTGTTGTCAGATTTCAACAGAATTAACCCTGAATTTTCACACTGCTGTTCATGATCAAAAAAAGTTTTGATTGAAAGGATTATGCTTAAAGCTGCAGTCTGTAAGTTTTGCCTCTTTGTCGCCATCTCTGTTCGAAACCTGCAATTGCAGTTATTTGCGGAATTATCATCTTTACGTGGATTGTGCATTGGCATGGCTCCTCAGCGCTGATTAATCTAATGCTTTGAGGATTATGTGTGGCTGTCAGGCACTGCACTGGTGGATACTGTACTGGTACTTCGGAATCACAGATTTTAGTCTTGGAAGTATGACAAAATAAGAATTTTCCCCGGAAAATGTCATCTGAACAAGTAACAAATCTGCCACTTTTGTTCTGACCAACTGAGAAAACCGTGCAAATTGTTATTGTTATACTTTGTTCTCAAATTGTTAATGTTAACATCAGCATTGCGTTACTACGTGTATTTAGTGTGTATTAGAGTTATTATGGATTTTTGAAAATTTCCTTTCATGTAGTGTGTAACATAGCTCTAAGTGAATGAAAACATCCTGCAAAGTTTTAAATCTGAAAGTGCACCGTATATAAAGTTATTTCTGTACAGCCTAATCTCTAATTGTCCAGTTGTCATACCATACAATCTGCCATCAAAATGTTTAATTATTCCAGCTGCTGTGAGAAAAGGCTATAAATGATCCGCCTCACATGCCATATAGCCTAGTTGAGACTCCTTCTTTAAGTAAACAGACGTGACGTAATGACGCAAAGATGAACGGCGGCATGCTCTAATTTCCCGCATAAACCTATCTGTACCACTCGAATTAGAAAACATTATTACAAGCTTACCGTTGTGAATCGGGCTAAGGTGAGGAAATACTTTTGAACACTGGCTGGTTATGTACTTGCTCAAAAATTGATTTTGGATTATTTTTAACCAAAAAAGTTACAGACTGCAGCTTTAAATTAATTATTTTATTCAGCAAGGATGAAATAAATCAAAAGTGACAGTAAAAATGAACATTGAACATTCTATTTTTTTTTTAAGTCAGAAAAAAAAGATAACTGTTTCCACAAAACTGTATCAGCATTTATAATATTAATAAATGTTTCTTAAGCACCAAATCAGCATATTAGAATGATTTCTAAAAGATGATGTGACACTGAAGACTGGAGTGATGATGCTGAAAATTCAGCTTTGCCAATAAATAACAATTTAAAATACATTCAAATAAAATAATTTTAAAAAACAGTTGTTGTTTTAAATTGTAATAATATTTCACAGTATTACTGGTTTACTGTATTTTTTAATAAAATAAATGCCACCTTGGTGAACATAATATACTTCTTTCAGAAACATTAAAAAATCTTACCCCAAACTTTTTAATGATAATGTATATTATTTTGGACTGATAGTAAATGAAAACTCTTTCAAGTACTGTTTAAAAAGCATCCCAAGGGTGACAACACAATATTGACATTCATAGAACCACATAAAAAGTTCCAAAATGTATTTTTTTGTATTATGAGTTGTTGTTTTTTTCCAGATGTATATATGTCACAGAGGGTTTGTTTGTGCAAAAAACATTTACGGGTAAGATAACGAGTCATTATTCCTCTCTCTCTGTTCTTATATCATAGATTATTTTTCGTAATGTTCTGTGCACCTCATAACACATACGTCTGCTAAACTTTGTTTGCACACACAGAGATCGTTTTTATCAGTTGATAAGTCACATCCTGGGACATTACGCTCTGTCTTTTATCAAAGAAAGAAATGTCCATTTGCGTTTGTATATTTTCCTCATCTTTACTATCTAACAGATGCCAAAATTTGATGTTAAGTTCCTTTTTTCACTGGAAAGTAAGATACTTACAGGCCTGTGTTATGTAATATAATAGTGTCATACCCATAAACAAAGAGGAGGAAATGCCAAATGGCCAAATGTTCCTGTCATGTTTCATGTTCTTTGCAAAGATAAACTCTTTTTAATAAGTTGTTTCTGTTTTTAGAATTCATGCTGTGATTCAGACTCCCTGTAGCTGCTCTGTGGCTGCGGTCACAGGTGTTGTTGAGGTGATTTATTCATTTGTTTATCCAGGTGGCCTCTGTAGCCACTGGCTGACCGTGCCAACCTTGCTGCGGGCAGAGCAAGGAGACAGAGTTTATCCCACGGCGTGCTCTACCGTTGTGTTCGGCCTGTGTAATTGTAAAGAGAGACGCTGACAGGTTTGGAGTGTCCTCGAGCAGTTTAATTGAGAGACTTTGTATGCAGGTTCATTGAGTTTGTTGGCTTGTATTTGTGTTTTTGTGTGGTTTATCAAGGAGTTGGGCCATGCTAAGGTGCTTGCTGAAGTATATATGTCCCATATTTAAGTGTGACCTCACTTCCACGCTGTGGAATCTGTTAGAGATAAGAGAGCTGATAATGTCAGCAGGTGTGTGGCTTACCGGAAAGATAGGCCTGGGATGGGTGAATGAGGAACTAGATATAGAATTAGATCCAGATATGGATCTACAAATCTCCTTTTTACATAAAGGTCTGTGTGTTACATAATGCAGCATGGATCATATGTATGGTGGGTCCAAAAGTCAAATTATGGAAATATCTTTATATTGTATGCCTTAAAAAAAGAAACATCATGATGTATATGTATTTTTCTTTTTTCTGTCTGTAGAGTGTTTGCGCTGGTGGTGATACAACTGTACACCACCAGAGAGTTGCAGCCCAAATGAATAATCTATGTCAATGAGAAGCGTTAAGTCAGTGAAAGAGAAAAAGGGACAAAGAAGTGGGGATGTTCTTTTCTCATTCCCTCTTTCCTTTCACCATTTTTCTCTTTAACTCTCTCAATCTCTACCCGTCATCTTAAACTGATTCTTAATGTAGTTTCTCTATCCCCCTCAGCCACCTGCTCCCTTTTTCAGTCTCTTTTATCAGAGTTTGAGTCAGTTAAGATCAGAGAATGGCAGTCTTACTTGCTCTATTGTATGTGACGTTCTTCTTATAGAAGCTTCTTTTCTTTCTGGTTGTGAATTCTGATTAAAACCTTCTGACGGGAAGCCTCAGCCTACCTGTCTGTGGAAAAAAAGAGATTTGTTATCAGATGTAAGTCTTGCATTGGAAGTTTAGAGCACATCCAGCACACTTTAGTAGTGCATGCCATATTTAATGTGATATGAACAAAAACAAGCCTTTGGGGTCTGAAGTATCTGCACTACAGTATATCTTGTAAAGGTTGTAGGTAATTTTTTCACAACCTATGTTTTTTTGTCCACTGAAAATTAGTGGAAGGAATTTTTGTAATGATTTTATTGAGTGAACAACATATTGAATAGCCTAATTTTGATATGCTAATTATTTAATACTATTATTAACAATAAGAATAATAATATAGCAATAACAAGAGCAACAACAATAAGAATACCTTTAGAAATAAGTTTTTTTAAAGAAGTCTCTTATGCTCACCAAGGCTAAATTTATTTGCTAAAAAAAGTAATATTGTATCATTTAAAACAAGTGGTTTCTACTGAAATGTTTTTTAAAATGTAATTTATTCCTATGATGGCAAAACTGAATTATCAGCATCATTATGCCAGTCTTCAGTGTCACATGATCATTCAGAAATCATTTTAATATCATGATGCATTTTTTCAGAATTTTTTGATGAATAGAAAGATAAAAAAACAGCATTTAATTGAAATAGAAATAACAGTATAAATTAGTTTAATGCATTGCTTAAAGTCCCCTTGTAATCAATAATTGATCATCTTTGATCACCAAAATGACATCTTTAAATGTTTTTTCCTGTGAAAAAAATTCTTCATCCCTTAAAATAGCTTGAATGTAACTACACCCTTGCCTCATTTATTATACACAAACCCATGAATATGCTAATTAGCCCCGTCTCCACTCACACAGAGATCCACTCGGTCAACTTACTGAGGTAAACGATGCACAATGGTATCACTTTTTACAACGTCGGACACATAACGGTAATTAATATGATTAGCCTTTTGCTTGACTACATTATCAAACAGCTAATAATGTGTTGCTAATGTTACATAAACCATGTTCCCATTCACCATCTTAAAGTCAGACAGCTGCCTTCTAAAAATCAATATCCTTAGAAACGCTTTGAACAACTCAGAACGTCAGTGCAGAAAGGCATATAGTTCATCATAGCATCGTAATATACATCATACACCCGCTATATTGCTAAATCTATACCCGATTTTTTATATCAACAGAAAAATATACCGGGATAACCTTTCTTCTTTTGAGACTCCCTTGTGCGGTCAGTTAATAATATGCTAAAGCCCACCGGCACGTTGACGTGATTGGTTACAAGGTAGTTTGTGAGGTAAACTGTCTTTAGATCACTGCAGTTTTAAATAGAAAATACTCAGCAATGGTGTTGACTTATGAATTTGCACATGGTTTGTCTTAAAGCATATTAAAAACATCTCATAGACATATAAACAACATTAAAAACGTGATTTTCACCACAGTGGGACTTTAACAAAAGTATTAATTTCTTTAAACAAAATCTTACTGACCTCAGTATGTTATATTGAGCATAGCATATCATGTTGTTTCTTGATCAAGAATAGATTTGTTTGTGCAGGAAGTTATGGTAACAATTACGTATATGTTTATTTGAGAATCTGACTGACAATGTGCTAGACACTGGAGAACAGAATACAGGTGGAGCATCTCACACCTTGACTCGTTATTCTGCGTACTTGTCTAAACACGTTCATGGCAGCTTTATTCAAATTATTCTAGGGTGGCAGTCAGCCAGTCAGCAGTGTATGATATTTAGCCAATGGATTAGCAGAACTCTACACATAAAGATCTATGCCATCATACGGTAGGGAAAAACTTGTGTTTGTGGGTAAATCATCACCGAACGTAAATCCTAGATACAAACGTCATTGTGATTCCTTGGAGCCTGTTTGTTGTGTGAATGTCACCAACACCCCGAGGAGTGAAGGTGTGTCGGCTTTGTTCTGAGAGGAAGGTTAGTTGGTAAAGAAAGGCCGTACAGGACATCATCTATTTCTCCACGCCCTTCTCCGTGCACAGACATGTTCGGCTCTCACGGTCTGTGAAGTACTGAACCAGTTCTAAGATGCATTTCAGGAGAATTCACTTGATATTTCTCCTTAAGACCATTAGGTGTCATGTGATGCATGTCCCTTTAAAATCTCTTAAAACTTAAATATATTGTAATGTCCAACCTATAGTCGCTCTTTTCCATGCATTTTCAATAAATGGAGACTGAAGGGTTCACGCTTCAAAAAAAGATGATGAACATCTGAAGCTATACGATAGCTTTGTGTGAGGAACAAACTGAGTCTGTTCCTCAATCTGGTTCTTGAGCCATATCTGGTTGGAGCAGTTAACAGCACATTAGAGGGGAAGTGAATAACGACTGTAGATCAGTACATTTCATTAAAGGGTTAGTTCACCCAAAAAAAATTCTGTCATTACTCACCCTCATGTCGTTCTAAACCCATAAAACTTTCGTGCATCTTTGGAACACAAATGTAGATCTTTTTGATGAAATCTGAGAGCTTTCTGTCCTTCCATAGACAGCTACGCGACTACCACTTTGACACTTCAAAAAGTTCATTAAGAGATCATAAAATTAATCCAAATGAATATAGCGATTTAGTCCAAATTTTCTGAAGAGACGATTGCTTTATATGATGAACACATTGAATTTAGGCTTTTATTTACATATAAACATTCATCAACTCACACATCAGTTGTGGTAAATGTTTGCTTGACGTGTGCAAAAACCAATGAGTTTCATTCTCGTGTGTTACGCAACATGTTTGAGCTTCAGCAAGAGGTTTGTTCTCACACGTCAAGCAGGTTCGATTGAGCTTTTGTTTATGTTTGCTGATCAATGTTTATGTGTGAATAAAAGCCTAAATTAAATCTTTTCATCACATAAAGCGATCGAGACAATTCAGAAAATTTGGACTAAAACACTCAATTCATATGGATTAGTTTTACGATCTCTTTATGAACTTTTTGAAGGGTCAAAGTGGTAGTTGCGTAGCTGTCTATGGAGGGACAGAAAGCTCTCAGATTTCATCAAAAAGATACTAATTTGTGTTCCAAAGATGAATGAAAGTCTTGTGGGTGTGGAACGACATGAGGATGAGTAATTAATGACAGAATTTTCATTTTTGGGTGAACTAACCCTTTTAGGAATCATTCAGACTGGTTTTGTGAAGTGATTCAAAATTCAAAAGAAAAGATACATTTCTAAAGAATGATTTGTTCACTAATAAAAAATTATTTATTCTCATGAGCTAGCGCAGATATTAACACTTTCAGTGAATAACAATTTTTTGTAGAATTTCTGTTACTCAAACAAAACTATAATTCTATTTTTTTGCCTTGGCTCAAAGACATGCTTTGTATACATTAAAACATATATAGAGATCTGTCTTTCTTTCTTTACACTTTCTTTCTCAGTAGCAGTCCTCCCCCATCATTCACTACAGACGCAGGTTTTGTCATAGTCACTGATCTGTGTGAAATGCTCTAAATCTGTCCCTCATAATCATGAGAATCCTGGCCCACACTGCCACCCTCATCTTAAGCCTGACCCAGAGACACTTTACCAGAGTGACAACCAGCCTAATGCCTCTGTTTGTCACTGTTTACTTGTCTCTAAGCCCTGTGACCGTGTATGTATGCATATCTGCTTGTGATTGTGCATGTAAGGGTTTGTGTAAATCTATATCTAAACTAGTTTGAAACCCAGACACAGGATATAAAACTTTTTTCTTTGTCCAGGCTGATGATTTTATCTGATCATTAGTGTCCACCTAATCTCCAACTCTCATTGTACTGTGGCACAACAGCATAAAGGAGTTAGTTCTGTGGCAACCTGTAGAGGAAACACTCAAGGAATGCACATGCATACATACTCCTATGGTTTCTATTCAGTAGGTTTGTAAGCCCTAGTTACTCATTGACCACCATTTACAGTGGGGTCTCTGAAATAATAATACTAGTTCTTTGTGCATTGGCGGCTCCCAGCAGTTTGCCGTGGGTTAAATCCCTGATCTCCACAACTAGGATCAGTGTGGAGTTTCCCACGCCCCATTCTCCCTCTGATATACTAGCCAGAGGCGGATATGACCCGCAGCATTGCACAATATGTCTGTTTTCAGCCATAAATCCAGAGAAAAAACAAGCAAGCTTCTCTCTATAGGCCTGTATATAGGCGTGATATGTAATGTATGTTATGGACTTTGGTCAGTCTAGACACCGTATTTAATTTTACACAAATGGGGTTGTGGGGAAGAAGTACAGTTTGTTCAATAGATTGTTTTGTTGTATATCTTAGTGTTGATAGTTCAATCAATGCAACATTGAAAATACTTACTTTCCAAAATCTGACAAAAAGCATTGGTTGTAAATTAGACATGACATGGGAATAATTTATTGGCATGATTTTTTTTTACATTACATTTTCCAAAAGTATCAGTACACGCAAAACTTTTTAAACTATAATTTGTTTTAACCATAACCTTATTAATTGTGTTGTAATAAAAATATATTAGAAAAAAATGTTTGACTTATTTTATTTATTTCATTTTATTTTATTATTTTTATTTTATTTTATTTTATTTTTCTCACATAATACCACAACATAATGCGTGTATATTTAATTAGATTTTTTATTATTTTATTTTATTATTTTTATTTTATTTTGCTCACATAATACCACAACATAAAGCATGTATATAGTACATTTTCATGTATTTTTATTACTATAGTGAAAACCTTGTTTATTTTATTTTTTAATAATTCCATTTTTTGTTACTTTATAGTAAAATAATTAAAATGTATCATACATGTATTATGTGTGTATGTGCTTGTGTGGGTCTTGTGTACACAAGTGTGTTATCTTAGGGGCTCACAGGCTAGCAATTTAAAAGGAAACGGGGTGTCTCAAAGCTTAGGGGCAAAGACCCAGGCTGCGTGCTGGCAGATACTGTTGATCCAGAGGAGGTGAAATGAGAAAGAGAGAGAGAAAGAGGGGGGGAGGTGAGAAGGAGAGGGGGAGGAGAAGCAAATGGAGGAACGGGGAGGGTTGAGCAAATGGGTGAGAAAGAAAGCGAGAGAGAGCGCACACACACCCCTTTCTGCGCTCTCAGTGGACAGACTCATCCTCACATGGTTGGAGTGAGTGTGTTGTGGAGTTCTAGTAGATGAGAAACACAGAGACACGCAGGATTACGTCCAGTATTTGGAGGAGACATTACCTGTATGAACTGAGCTAGGAGACATTCAAATTGCTGATGTTAGGATACTTTACTGAGTAACAACAAAAAAAAAAGGACCTAGGATTTACCCGTGAGGTATGCCACACTACCAACTGTATTTCCATGCTGTTTTGCTGTCTTTCAGAGATGTCTTTGCAATTGGACATTGGTGTCTGTCTGTTGGACTGTCTCTGGGTCCCATGTGCCTGTGCTCGAGTGGACGGCTGACAGTGATAAATGCCACACTGCTAGGTTAATAAGGTTTACTCGCCATAGAGGCTTTGAAAGTCTGTTTTGTGTGCCTTTGTTGGACAATCAATAAGCTGTGTGTTTAAGTGTGTATGTGGGGTTTGCTTTGAGAGGTCTCTAAAACAAATGGTTTTGTGGTCGTAAAACCCCACATTCAGACAGAAATGTTTGGAAGCCAAGGAGGAGGATCCGTCAGTGTATATTCTCTCTCACACATGCTGCCTTTGTGTGTGCGTGTGAATTTTCTCACTGGACGGAGTAAACCTCCTAGTTTGCTTTCTATTTTTGCGGTTCTGTCACAAATTGTCTTTAGTATTAACATTTTTTTGTAAGTAGAAAGCTCAAGTGACAGTATGCTTTAGTTCTGAATGTATTGTATGTGCAGATCTGTCAATATAGCCTACTCAGAGATTTTGTGTGTCAGAGTCTCTCTGAAATGTTTTGCAGCCTTGTCAAGTTCTGCTGTGTTACCTTATGAATAAAATGCCTCATTTTAAAGTTTTACTGTAAACCACCAGAGTAGCTCCAGGATAGTTCAGTGTGTGTTTTTGTGTAGGAGTGTGTTTGTGTGTGTGGTCTACAGTTCTGTGGAATGTGATCCATTGTGATGAGATGACTGAAAAAGCAGCTGAGCTGAGTTTCTGAGGAAAGATACAAGAGAAAACACTTAAAAGACAGTAAAGTGAAATAAAAATAAGAGAAAAGATAATATATAGTCAGCTTGAATGTGTTCAAGTAAACTTAGAGACAAGCAGACCTGAAAGAAAGACCTAGAAGCATTGGACCACTAACATTTATTCCGGTTTGTCTGGGCTCATATCACTGTTGCGGGTCTCAGCTGTTTGCAGTCAGACAGAGATGGCACACGGGGTGCCAGATTCCTTGGTCGCCTGAGGTCTCCCAGCAGTCTAGTGTCTTTATGAATGAATTAACTGAAAGTGCGCTGTGAAGGAACTCAGACGGGCCAAACAAAGACTCCTGCATACTTCACTCTAGGAGCAAACATAGCAAACAATGAACCACACTCTTCCTACACCACCATATCACTGGCTTCGCCCTCGGAAACAGGCTGGACAGAGACTACCTGTCTCTTTTAAGAGCTCATATCTGGACTTTATCATGTGTCTTGCTCCTGTCATATGCTGTTTAATCTATGGATTAGACTCAATAAACACACTCCTTCCTTTAAAACGGGCTGCTATCACACAGATTGATTTCCAAGCGCAATAGCTTTGTGCTTCAGGTCAACAAGTAGCAGGCGAGATTGTTTCTGAAATACTGAACATATAAATCAAGATCCTGAAATGTAAAAACAGTACATTAACATGTAAAATATGGGAGATTCTTTGGGAAATGCAGACCTTGTGGTAGTTTCTGGTTATTCAAGTGAAATGGGGCATGTGTGTTTAAGCATGAGTGTGTGTCAGTATGCATGTGCTTGTATTTTAAACACTTTATTGGTCTGATGATATACTATATTTGTATAGAAATGTGTTTGTGTGTATATATGAAGGCTTAAGAAGGCAATCATGTTGTTTTGCTTTGCTCTGTAAGTGTGTTAAATGGAACTAAGTAACAGAATGGCTTCTCTGACCCTCAGGGCATTTCTTCCTTCTTCTGCCCCACTGGAGCAGAGGGCATCAGGGTGAAACGTGGGGGGTAGAGAAGCTGTGTGCGTGTGGGGGGTAGGAAATATGGCTTAAATGGGTCACAGCATGTTTAAAGTATACATTAACGAAGCTAATGAAATAGATGAGGAGATAAGAGGGAAAGGAAAGGTTTTATGTTCATTAAATTTGTTTGAAGGAGAGATGTATGCAATTTTTTAAAGGTGTGGATTGATTTTTTTTTTTTTTTTAAAGAAATTAATATTTTTATTTAGCAAGGATGCATCAAATTGATCAAAATAACAGTAATTACATTTATGAAAGATTTCTTTTTTTAAAAAATACTGTTCTTTTGAACTTTCTGTTCAAAGAAAATGCATCAATATATTATGCAGCACAACTGTTTTTAACATTGGTAATAATTTAAAGAAATGTTTTTGATCATCAGTTCAGCATTAGACTGATTTCTGAAAGATAATGTGACACTGAAGACTGGAGTAATGATGCTGAAAATTCAGCTTTGCCATCACAGGAATAAATTACATTTTAAAATATTTATTTTAACTGTAATAATATTTCCCAATATTACTGTTTTATTGTATTTTTGATCAAATAAGTTCATCCTTGGTGAACTCCTTCAAAAACATTGGACCAACCCCAAACTTTTTAACAATAGTGTGTATTGTTTAAATATAGACTAAGTTTTATCCTGTTACATTTTAAGTTCTTTTATTGGCATTGTTGTTTTAGATAATCAAAATAGTGACAGGTAAGAAAAGTTAAATAAATAAATAAATATTAATTGCATTATATTCTTGTACAGACAATGAATGAACTAGTGAGTATGAAGATCAGAGCAGTGACTGGTTACTATAGAACCTGCATTTTAAAAAGTTATAGGTTAGGAAGTTGTTTTGAGAGTTTTTCCAAGGTATTTATCTCTTGTGTATCTCTAAACTTGTTACAGATAATCTAAAATAGTTTCATGCTGTTTTTTCAAGCAGCGATAAAACAAACGCTCAGCCATTGATTTCACTGACAGCTTATGAATACTTGAACCTAGAAATCCAATGATATTATGGATGAAACAAAAAATGCATAAAACCCTTATGGATTATCTGTGATGCTGTGGCCTCTGTAAACCCATCAGGAACATTCAGTGTTGTATGAGGTATTATAATCCTCATGTTAGATGTGTATGTGCGAGACCTGACAGATATCCCCCATTGTCTCCTGCTAATGTGTGTTTCTTAATGCAGCGTGTCCTCCATTCATTCAGCGTGTCCTCCTCTTTCAATATTAGCACTTGACAGTGGTTGTTTAAGCGTAGACCCCCATGAGGAGATGAGGAGGGGGTAGTGGGAGAAAAAAATGAATTAGAAACATATATTTGTGGCTTTGTTACACAAATTCTGTTCTGTGTTTGTGTGTGGACAGCTTTTGCTATTCGTGTAGGGTTGAAATTTTATGGTTTAACATTTATGGTGTTACCATCTTTCTTCTAAGGTCACAATGTCTGAGCTTTCCCCTTTAACCTCTATTAAAGGCAGGAGAGTTTTTCCACGTACTGTACTTTTGTGTATAAGAACATGCCTACAGTAAGGGTGTGTGTGAATGTGTCTTTCTGTCATTCGTATATGTCATGTTCATTCGTAATGGATGCAATACAAAAGGCATTTTTGCTTCTTTAAATCCCGTAGAACCAGAAAAATGACATTTCTAACCCGAAGGCAGGAAGACACACGCACACTGCACTGTTTCAGAAGTCCCGCTCCATGAGGAAGGGATTCCTTCAAAACCAAAAGACAAACAAAGTGGTGGTGCACATGTGGATATAGGAAGTAATTTTGCATGTGTGTGTTTAAACACTAGTAAGGTGATCTGTGTGTGCATGAGAGGGGGCACAGAAAGTTGTGAATAGACTGCTTACATCTAGATCAAGCATCTTTAGGTCAACAAAAGATGAAATTATTTTAGCCTCACCATTTATTGAGTAAAATCCACAACCATTTTAATATTTAAATTTACCTGTCACTACAAAGGCCTTGATCTGACACATTTCGGATCACTTTAATCTTTGAAGATCTTTAGACCTCAAGCCTGTTGAAACGGGCCACACACCTGCAGGCAAACCACAGATTACTTGCTCATTCACTTAACAACTTTAGCAAGACGATTGACAAGAATAATGTTGAAGAAAGAGAGTAGGGAGAGCAGCAAAGCTAAAATTGTGTCTCAAAGAAAAGAGAAAAATCATTCACTTACTCTGATGTCATTCCAAAACCTGCATGACTTTCTTTCTTCCGCAGAGCACAAAAGAAGATATTTTGAAAAATGTTCCAATTTTGGAAAGTTTATTGGGTCTAAAACAACATTGGAACCCAATTAACTTTATTGTATGGGAAAAAAACTTGTATATTTAACTGAGTTTAATTTAATTTTATATTATATATATATATATATATACTTTCTGGTTTTTAACTTGCTTTTAACTTGTTGTTTTCATTCATATTGAAGCATTATTAATAATGTTTTTTAATTAATTCAATTAAACATTTTTATTTTCTCACTCTAAACTTTTGTGATTCAAAAGACCACTTTTATGATACCTTTATAGTTTTTTTTGTTGTCATTTTTGAGCTTGACAGCCTCAGTCTTCCTTAACTTACACTGTATTAAAAAGAAGGACTGGGATTATCTTCAAAATTTGTGTTCCATGTAAATGTTGACAGAATTTACATTTTTAGGTGAACTATCCCTCTAATGCTACTTGATCCAACTTGTTCCTGTCTCTATCTGTAACTAACATCCTTTCAGTCGAAGCACAAAAGAGACTCCTCTTCAGCACGGGTCATTGGGGGAGAAAAGATTGGCTCTCTCAATATCCTCTACTGACCTGGAAAAGATCTGATCTCGGGCTGAAAGGAGCGACTGCTGTTGCATGCTGGTCTATTTTACTTTCTAAATTAGCTTTCTTTTAAGAAGAGACTTGAGTGTCTTCATTCTTGCCTTGTGGCGTGCGATGCAGGTTTTGTTGAGCCTCTTTCGCTTGTTTGGCACAGAGGAGAGGTTGTGTGGATAAAAGCAGCCTCTTGCTTTCAACGAAAGCTTTTTCTGTGGTTCCAGCGCCATGCAGCACAAATGCACAGGCTGTGAAGCTTCAACTAGGCTTTTACATACAGTAGGGTCAGAGGATTGCAGTAATATAAAGTCACACAAACTTGGTGCCTGGGGGCACTGTGGTCCCATTTGAGAAACATTAGACTCTTTATAGTGAAATGCACGTTTTCTTTTTGTAAGCTTGCTGGTGAAAGACCTCCAGGCAGGGTAACATTAAAAATATCACAGATGTAGTCTCAGAATCCTGGCTTTTGTGTTTATATTTAACTACACTAGAACTTACAGTAATAGTTTGTATAACCTGTGGCATTCAGTGCTATAGTGATTTATCATATGGGAATTGTTAATTTTGTTTTTAAAGTTGCCATATTCTACTATAAAGTTGAATTTGTTTTTCCCCATGCTGTTCGCTTATAATGTTAGTCAAGGTTGTTGACCAAAAGTCAAGTTACAGTTATTTCTATAGCACATTTAAAAACAACAAATGTTTGCTAAAGTGCTGTACAAAATAAAAATAGTAGGTTGTGACTCATTATCACCTGCGGGGTACCTCAAGGCTCTGTTGTGGGCCTTTTTTGTTTTCTTTATGCAAAAGCATCTGTTGTTTAGCGCCATAACATCTATTGTTATGTAAACAATAATTAGCTCTAGCTTCTGCAAAAAGCAAGAGTTACAATCTCTGTTTGACTGCTTTAAAAACATTAAAACGTTGGGTGGCTAGCTAAGATGTTTCAGTTTATGTCATTTTGACTTTATACTGAATGGGTGTTCATAAATGTGGGCAGTCATATATTAATGTGCTCATGCGTGTGACATCAATACTATGGCAATATTTAAATTTTGTAGATTAGTTTCCACAAATGGTTTGTGTTGACTGAGAAGAGAACGTTTAGTTTTTAAACGTTACATACAGTTGACCTTCTGTTGAATATGAAATGCTTAACTGCTAATGCTAATCATGAATCGCAGGATTTTGGCAGAATGAGCAGCCTTCTCATTAGCAGTCTGGTAAAGTGTGTTCACTGCTGACGCACTTTGATGAGACACCTTCTGTGGGACATGACAGCCTGCTGAGTGGGAGATGGTGAGAACTACAGTGTATATGGTTGGGTATATGAGTGTGAGTGTTTTTTGGCCGTGCATTGGCGGTATGTGTGTTAGATGGAGATGGTTTTTAAAAGACAGGTTGGTCAGCAGTAAGTCTCACTCTGAATTGAGCCTAAATAGTGTCTGGCACTGATGTGGTAATGGGGTATTGATTTGTAGTGGTTTGGCCGATGGTGCGCGCACGTGTGTGTGTGCGTGCGCCATAGAAACAGCTCTATTGTGTCTCTGTGGTAAAAGGCTGAGTATCACTAGCACGCACACACACAAAATACCATGACGAAGAGATAAGATTCATTGCCTTCCCACCATAAAGAAATCATCCAGCACTGAATAAAATCTAGTCTTGCTTCACCCATAACCACAAACCAGCCTAGGTTCATGAAGGGCAGGGACACTTCTTGTAAAGTTAGTTCCACTTCTTGTAAAGTTCAAATAAGAGAATGCCACAGTGTTGCAAAATAAACCTTATTTTTTTATATATATTGCAGTATTTTATTTTATTTTAATTATTTTGTCTCAAAATTATTTTTATTTTTATTATGTTGTAATGAACAGATATTTTATTTTATTTTTACTTTATTTTATTTTTTATTGTATCACTCATTATAAATTTAACCTTATATTTATTGTTTCAATGAACCAATATTTTGTTTTTATTTTATTTTATCTCTCATTACAAAATTAATCTTATTTTTGTGTTGCAGTGAACCAATTTTTTATCTTTTTATTTTATCCCTCTTTACAAAATTAATCTTATTTAAACTTTTTTTTTATTGTTTTTTCAGATCTCTTGACTTTATCCAGCATTACTAATTAGCCTCTGACTTTTGATTTCTCTTTAAAATTAAAGAGACATGAAGCCTTTATAAATGAAAAAAGCAAGAAATGAATGAATAGTCTGAAAGCTATTCTTCTCAAGAGCTTTCTGTCGGTCTTTGCTTTTGTAGCTTGTCTGTCTCTCTGCTGTTTGCGTGTGACATTCCTGCCCTTTCAGGGCTTGAGTCTTTCAACTCCCTACCCTTTTTCTCTTTAGTTTCTTAAAGAAGCACTTTGTTTGTGAGGTTCTGCTTGTTGACGCAGGTGCAAAAAAAGAAGCAAGAGAATAAGAGTCAAAGAATGAGAGAATGACGGAATCCCGGCACTCACGATTATCCCTCCTACTCAAATGAAGTCTCTTAAGGCCTTAAAAGATGGCTTGAGGCCTTATGAACACACTCATTTCCCCTCTCTCTGGACCTGTCAGGGCTTGTAGGTTGTTCTCATCAGCTGTGGAAGTTTCTGTCCGTTGGTCTCAGGTGTGCTGAAGAAGGGCTGTAATACCGGTGTGGCTTTCATGGCTTCCTTCCTTTCCATTGGGGCTTCCTGCCAGACGAGAAAAGCCGTGGGCTTCGAGCCAAAGCATGATCCTGCCTCTCATTCACTGTCAGCACCAGGAATCCCAGAGCTATGAGTGCGTGTACTCGTTCTGGATGTGTGAACTGTCAGCATTAGTGGCCATTCTCTCATACAACACTGACACAAGCTGTGCGTTGAGAGTTTGTTCAGCCTGAGTTTGCCACAGTGTTACAGTGTCTTGGCCTGTTGTACTGGGGTGCTTATATGGAAAATGTAGGTTCGAATCTGGCCCACAACATCCCTCTCTATTGTCTCTATAATAAAATGCATCAAAGGATTTATTAAGACAAGCAGCTAAAATCAGATTTTTTTTGTCACTCAGTCTCCAACTCAGATCCATTTAGTTGTTTGTAGTCCAAAAAACAAACCAGAAGATCCATTTGGATGTGGTTTGAAGTCTGATTAAAACTGCAATTCTTATGTATTGCAATGAATCAACATAAAAATAACTGTTTTATTTTATTATTTTGTTTTCTATTTTGTTTTATTTTTTTTATTTCTCACTGTAAAATTAACCTTATTTATATAAGGTTATATATATATATATATATATATATATATATATATATATATATTTATTAACCTTATTTTTTATCATGTTGCAATGAACAGACATGTTCTCTTCTTTTATTTGAGAAATGCACTTCAGTCTGAACGATCTCAAGAAGTTTTTTTTTGTCAATCAGGACTTGACGTGTAAGTGTCTACAGCTGTCTGAATCCACAATTTTTACTCCCTCTTTCCCCATATAATGAATTATGTGAATAATGTAGGAAATACTGATTGACTGGCGCAGCACATTGCAGTGTAAGATCAGATTTGGCAAACAAATAGGACATTTGGGTGCTGTTTCCAAGATGACCTCAACACAAGTTTTTAAAGTTGTCTCTTTTTATTTTGTTATTTTAGCTTTGTATGAGAGAAGAGAACACACCAGCATCCAGACAGACTTATCCGCATTCATCCTTTTGTCTCTTACCCTCCCCATTTCTCCCGCTCCCTCTCTCTTTCCCCCAGACTGGCACTCTTTGTTCAAGCGTGTCATTGGAAGTGTGTAAATCGTGAGCCCCTCAGCCAAACATTTCTCCTCTCTGATCAGTGAGAGGACCCATCTGCAGTCCTCCTCCTCCTCCTCTTCTCTTCCTGCATGTCATCACTCCATTTTCCCCAGACAGAGGACACAAATTAGCCCCATTTACACTCCATTTCCCCCAACTTCACTGCCTCTAACCTGATAATGACTGGTGCATCTAGATGAATTAGGATGATGGCGATGAATTGTGTGTGGGTTTGTAACATCAGGATATAGACATGAGTCTGGCCATGTTGATGAATCTGGTGAACACGCACCTGAAAAAATAAAGCAATAAGCTATGAGAGGCCTTGTGTTACAGTGATTTCACCATGGGTAAGAGGTGGTCTTTAGCTTGATTTGAAGTATGGAGGTAAAACCACTGTAACACATGGTTTCAAGGGCTTATTGCTTTGTATGAAATGGCAGCAATAGCAAAATGATTGAAAAAACACAGATGTTCCCCACATAGTTACAATTATTATTACTGTTTACTGTTCAACATAGCAACTCACATTAATTAGGAATGTGTTGTCACAGGTGTGTTTATTTGCATATTACAATGCCTTCAAATCTGACTCAACCAATCAGAATTTAGTAAATAAGTCATTATTTTCCAATAATATACAATATAATAAAGGATAACTGAATAGAATAAAAATAAAATAAATGGTTGTCATGAATCTCAGCACTTTGCATGTGACTTTACTAAGGCACTATCAACACAAGTACATATCAGAATTGTGGACATAATAATAGAATAGAATAGAATAGAATAGAATAGAATAGAATAGAATAGAATGGTTATCATGAATATCTCATAAACTTTGCTTAAGTTTTGCACACAACCTTTGTACTAAGGCGCTATCAACACAAGTACAGATCAGAATTGTGGACATAAATAATAGAACAGAACAGAATAGAATAGAATAGAATAGTTATCATGAATATCCCATGAAACTTTGCTTGAAAGCTTCACACATGACATTTGTACTAAGGCACTATCAACACAAGTACAGATCAGAATTGTGGACATGAGAATAGAATAGAATAGAATAGAATAGAATAGAATAGAATAGAATAGAATAGAATGGTTATCATGAATATCTCAAACTTTGCTTGAAAGTTTTGCACACAACCTTTGTACTAAGGCACTATCAACACAAGTACAGATCATAATGGTGGACATAATATTATAAAAGAATAGAATATAATAGAATAGTTATCATGAATATCTCAAACTTTACTTGAAAGGTTTGTACATGACCTTTGTACTAAGGCACTATCAACACAATTACAGATCAGGGTGATGAATGTAAGAATGTAATAGAGGAAAATAGAATAGAATAAAATAGAATAGAATAAAAAAGGAATTTAAATTGAAATGTTTGTCATGAATATCTCAAAGTTTTGTGCATGACTTTTTTATAAAAGAACTGTCAACAAAAGCACAGATCAGAGTGATGAACGTGACTTCAGACATTGAGAGAAAGCGTTTTTGGTCCCCTGAGAGTCTATATGTACTCCCCACAGCCAGCTTTACTGGCGTAATTATGGAACAGCAGAGTTTGTCTGCCCCTCCGAGAGGTTTAAATGTGTTGAATGAGAGCAGCAGACAAGATATGCTAAGCTCTGTGTTGGAGATGGAAAAGCCTTTGAGGGGCATACAGTATGGCCACTGCACTCCATAGAGGGGTTGATTTGAGACTTGTTAGTCTCTCGGCAGGACTAGTCCTGATCCAACTTCATCCTCAGGTCAGCAGACTTCTGAAAGAGAGGAATTTGAATGGTCCCCCCAAGGATTTTGAGAAAAAAAAATCAAACACAAATCTACTATTACTTGATGTCAACCTATGGCTAACATTACTGTATGCATGGCATGATTGGATTAGAGTGTAACTTCATGCTTTGTTCGATCCCTGAACCATTTTTTCATACAGACTTTGATGTCAAACATCAAAAAACACATGAAATCTGTGAAATTTTTACACACCTCTTTGATGTCAAAAAAGACTGCCATAAGTTCTAGTGCAAAATCACCCTTAATTTTTGCTTCTTAATTTATCAAACAGATCACCATGGGATGTCACCCTGGTGTATTATCAATCTCTCCTCTTTGTTCTTTCATCATCACTAACACGTCTGCAAAGACTTAGATAACACGGCATTCCAGGTCATGGTGCGTTATTGAACAAAAGAGAGGAAACTGCTCTGGTGGTCCCAGAGGAAATAGCCACAATCCTCCTCCACTTTGACCGGTGGCAAACGGACTGCCTATAAAATCGCATTATAGATTGAAAGCTATGAACAAATTGGCTTTGTTATAGTATTTTTAGCACTAGCACTACTCACTGCAGGATGTTAAGTGTGAAAAATGAGTCACACTTTTAGTTTGGCCATATTTGTTCATGTACTCTAATAAAAAAAGCAACTGAATACGAACATAAATGATGATAACGCCACACTAGAAACCAAGACAGGCTGTCTCAGGTTGATGGGGGGTCAGACGCACCGGTGGTCTGCGTTTAAAGCATCATCCTCTCATTACCGGCTCATTGAGCTTTGCCGAGCACAGACACGGTCAGGAGCCCGGAGACATGAGGGAGGAGTCCTGTCGCTTCATTTGGATTAATGGACAGTTAATATCTCCTGCCCTTTGAAGATCTTCAGAACTAGTCCTACAGAAATGGTCACCCATGCCGTCATGCTGTGTATATGATAGGACTTTCTTTTGTCTCTCACTGGAGAATCATTTAACTTTTTTTGTAGTTTGACATGAATGATTGAGCTATTGTAGTTTAAATATGAGATGGGTGTTTAAAATAAGAAATAAATGAATGGGGGGGGGTATGTGACACTGTTATGGATAGGACAGAGGTAACAGGAAAGGGGCGGAGAGGGGGATGGGATCGGGAAATGACCCCTGCTGGACTCGGTACAGTCAAAAAACATGCTTTTAGGATTTCATTATTTTTATTGTATAATCAGTGTAAATATTTACCACTTTTCAATTATATTATATATATATATACAGTAAAATCAACATTATTTTCCTGTCGATGAAATGGACCCTTGTCAGTATTTTCATGTTCCAGTGACTCTTTCTAGGTGCTTGTTTTTCTGCCTCCTTTCTTTGGAAAAGATGTTAATCTTTCCATCCTGGTGTGCATAACGTTTTCATGCAGTGATCCATCATACGAATAACAAAAACATGCGAATACTTCAGTACCTGTGGTGATAAGCTTCTTATGAAGTCTCCTCTTTAAACTCTTCTTAACCCCTCTCACTGTCGGTCTCTCTCTTGTTCTCTGTCACTCCCTGCTCTTTTCCATTATTCCCAAGGGCGTTCGTCACAGCTTTCAAGTCCCTCTCATCTCAAGCTAAGTTGGTCATTCCCTGTCGGGAATCCATAGAAGAATGCGAGAAATAGGGAGAGATGCCTGTGGGCAGGGTGGGTTTCACGGGGTTCAGGACTTAGGGTATTGTTTAAAGGGACATGCGCCAATTAGCAGTGAATATAGATGGACTATAAAAGAGATCTTAAATTAGTGTCACAGGCACAAAGAAAAAGGTCAACGCTATTACAGTGGAGCTCCTGTGACACACTCAAGGAGTTTTTACCATCAGCACTGTTTGGAAAATGACCTGCTGTGTTTTCATCTCAAGTTCAGTTCAGCACTTTTTTTTAGTAAAATAGTTCCTAGGTGTGTTGACTAAGCAGAATTACACTTGTTATGAAGAGAAAACAGAGCAGAGGAGAAAAGATAGAATGTTCTTCCCTTGTTCAAACAAGGTGGTTGATGAATAAAAGACAAAGAATAAAAGAAGTGAGCCTATAGATCACACCGAACAAAAGAAAAAGAAAAAAGATGTCAGAGCAGAGAGAGAGGACTTGAGGGAGGGAGTCATTATTATCTGATACCTGAGAAGTTTTTGTGTGTGTGTGTGTGTGTGTGTGTGTGTGGTTGGGTGTTGGAGGGAAGTGTGACTAGGTGGGGACTGTGTTAAAAGTGTAAAATATTTGGTGGCCGTTGTGGCAGGAAAAAACAAGTTTTTTTCTTTTCTACTGCATGTCAGTCTGAAGACACAGTGAATGCAAACAGAAACCAGTTCATTATTATTAAAGTGATATTCTATACTATTTTGTTATTGACTCTACTCATGATTCCATGACAACATTTATATAGAATCTGTGATTTCTGCAGAATTCTGTTACAGCTATCTGTCAGGACTGGGTGAAACAAAAAGCCATTACTTCCATTTTCAGTCTGATTTGATCTTCAGAAATCATTCTAATATGCTGGTTTGGTGATCAAGTTAGATTTCTTATTATATTATAATATATATATTATATCATCAATGTTGAAAACAGTTGTGCTGCTTAATATTTTTATGATTAATAAAAAAGCTCAAAAGAACAGCATTCATTTGAAATAGAAATCTTCAGTGTCACTTGATAAATTTAATGTCAAAAAGTTTTTAAAAAATTGAAAACGCAAACTTTTTTTATTAGTATTAGTTATTGAATTTATATGCATAATATGCAAAATGGCACACAGAGAGTTCAGTGTACATTTTTGATCTGATTCATAGAAACACAGCATATTAAAATTGTTGCAATATTCACAATTTTTTTTTATTTTTATATCATTAATACAAAATGATATAGTATATATTGTAAATATTTGATACTATATGGCCCAGCTCTAGTATCTATTTGGTAATCAGTCAGCAGAGACAGACACAGACAGTGTGGGCAGTGATTATTCTTGTGTCTTTGTCTGCGCTCTCTCAATTATACTAACAAGAGTAGATTGTGCACATGCAAAATTATAGATTCCATCTGAGGGAACAATGGAGCATTTCTAATCCAGTCTCTCCTGTGCTCACTCTCTCTCTCTGTCTGTCTGTCTGGGTGTGCAGTTAAAAGCCCTGTAGTCTTCCTCAACTCAGTGCAGCAGTTCTGGGCTTTGGAGAGATTTTAAACCTTGCTCTATGCCCCAGGCCTTAAAGACAAGCAGCAGAAACAAAAGGACTATGTATTGGACTAATGGGAGCAAGTTTAGGGAACGAGAATAATGCATTTGTGTTTGCTTCCCCCTCACTTACAGCAGTCATCACTCATTGTGTTTCTTTGTCTAGTGAATATCTATCTTCTCTTCCATCATTAATGACTAATATGAGTCTCCCAGTGCTTTTTTATATCTGACTGAATTAAGTTTGCAGACTTATCAGAGTCTATTTGTGGGTTCAGTTTTGCAATATTTATTCTCAAGCAGGCCTGTCTGTGCTTTATAATGTGATAAATGGAGACATTTCAGATGATTACGCTTCAGTAATGATGTTTGTTGACTCGTCGCTCCACTTTTGAATTTAGTATTAAAGAGCTTCACACCCCCCTCCATATCTGTTTGCTCAGTTTTGAGAGATCTAAAGGAAATAAAGTGAAGTTACTGAGTGCCACAGAACTATAAAGAGTTTTACTATATACCTTATAATGGATTTTTAAAAGATTAAGATTGTTTTGTGCTACCTGTAAGGATGTATTAAAGGGTTAGTTCACCCAAAAATGAGAACTCTGTCATTAATTACTCACCCTCATGCCGTTCCACACCCATAAGACCTTCGTTCATGTTCAGAACACAAATTAAGATATTTTTCATAAAATCCAATGGCTCAGTTAGGCCTCCATTTCCAGCAAGAAAATTAACACTTTCAGTGCCTAGAAAGCTACTAAAAACATATTTAAAACAGTTCATGTGACTACAGTGGTTCAACCTTAATGTTATGAAGCGATGAGAATACTTTTTGTGCGGCAAAAAAACAAAGTAACAACTTTATTCAACAATATCTAGTAATGGGCAATTTCAAAACACCGCTTCATGAAGCTTCAAAGCTTTACGAATCTTTTGTTTCGAATCAGTGGTTTGGCTCTCGTATCGAACTGCCAAAGTCACGTGATTTCAGTAAACGAGGCTTCGTTACGTCATAGGTGTTTCGAAATTTCAATGGTTCACCACTGGGGGGCGTGACTTTGGCAGTTTGATACATGCTCCGAACCACTAATTCGAAACAAAAGATTCGTAAAGCTTCGAAGCTTCATGAAGCAGTGTTTTGAAACCGCCCATCACTAGATATTGTTGAATATAGTCGTTATAAAGTCGTTAGTTTTTTTGGCATGCAAAAAGTATTCTCGTTGCTTCATAAAATTAAGGTTGAATCACTGTAGTCACATGAACTGTTTTAAATATATCTTTAGTAGCTTTCTGGGCATTGAAAGTGTTAATTGTCTTGCTGGCAATGAAGGCCTCACTGAGCCATCAGATTTTATGAAAAATATCTTGGATATTGGATATATAACATGAGGGTGAGTAATTAATGACAGAATTTTCATTTTTGGGTGAACTAACCCTTCAATGTGAACTAGCTGGAGGAAGCTATTGAAAGCTAAGCCGTGACAACTTCCCTTTTAACACTCGACTTGTGCTGGTGATCTATTGCACAGCCGCTCTTTTTCCTCAAACAAAAGAGTATCAGAGGGAGGGAGCGGGATGTTCAGTAGAGTCAGTCCGTTTCATTATTTCATTACAATGCACACCCTCCTCACGGCCAAACATTAGCTTTATTCTGCAGATGGGACGAGGAGAGAAAACATTCATCAGAGAGGGGGGACAGGAAAGAAAGAAAGAGGATGACAGAAAGAAATGCGACATATGAAAAGAGGAAAGGGTATGATGTTAAAGACATAGTAGGAAAGAAAAAAGATTAGATAGATAGATAGATAGATAGATAGATAGATAGATAGCAATAAAACAAACAAAAAAGGGAATAAGCAGTGTGGAAGCTGAGGTAAGATCAGAGTGTGTGTGCTGCTGGGTGTGTGTGGTTTAATAACGGAGCTCAGGCTAGCACATCCTTCACAGTGAGGGAAGTGAAGTGGAGGAGGTGTCCTCCTAAGTGCCTGTGATTAAAGTTTCACAGTGAGACTGTACAAGGCTCAGCAGGCTATTCCACCACCACACACCCTTCCTCCATCCTCTCCACCTGCCTCTACCCTGCAGGAGATGTCCGGCTCCAAGATGACAAAACATCTAGCACATTCACAAACAACAAGAATATATATATATATATATATATATATATGAGTGTCATAAGTCAGATATATCGAGTTTTACATATAGCAATTAAAATTTTGCGTTTGGGGTCTGTTATCATCATGCTGAGATTTATCACACATTACTATTGCTGAATCCCAGTATCATGTAGGTGAGGAGTAGGAGGGAAGGAGAGAGTGGGCAGAAGGTCACTCAGTTCATTCGCTGACTCACGTTTGCCGCTCTGCTCATCGGGATCACAGTTTCTCTCATCGATTTTCGCTAACCTTTTGGTTATGACTGCAGTGACATTTTAACTGTAGATCCCCGCTGAGATATTCCATCTGGAGTATTTTTTCGAAGCAGAAGATTTGATATTTAATGGGATCAGATCAGATGGTAACAGATCTGTGTTTGATTAGCGCACATATGCTTATATACAGCTCACATTAAGATAGGAAACAGACAGTGGAAAGTCCATTTAAGGCAAATTGGCGGCCATCTTGGCAGGCTATTTCCTGTTATTTAAGTACATCTTATTTTCTTGAAAGACTGCAGTCTACAGAATAGTTTGCTAATGGTGCATTCATGTCAAAGAGATTATATTTATGAGTTTAACACATCATAATGTCCTAATTAAATAATTCAGAACATTTTCTGTGAGCCCAGAGTTTCCGAGTTGGGGCATGTCAGTGAAAAAATATGGTGAATGTATCTATAGTTAATGGTAAATATGTTGAAAAGTATGAAATTACTATTTTAACAATAAAACTAGCTAAGTTGTTAGTATTATACAATTACAATAGAATATATAACAATTCTATTTACAGCACCTTCATACATTGAATAAAAACATAAAAAGCAAAAACACACCTGATGCACATTCTTTATTCATCATTTAATAGAAGTAGAGTTTATATTAGGAAAAGTACATTGCCATTTTGCTCTGACCAAAGTGATTTAAACGCACCTGATCTAGTAATTACGACTTCCCAATAGCGTGAAATGGGAACTCAAAATATCTATTGCAATAGTGGCTAATCAGAAATCGGAATACTACTGGAGATGCTTTTTTTTTCACAGCAGGGATTGTTCCTCTGTTCCACCCCCCAGTGAACATCACACTTGAATTGCTGATATAAAAGCCTAAATATCTTGTGGAGGATGAATCTAATGGTAGTAGTATAAAGGAGGGGACATGGACAGGAAGGAGGAGCAGAGATATAGAGGGGGAGGGCAGAGCTGCGAAAACAAGTGAAATGGGTCAACTCTAGTTTATGTAAGTCTACAGCATGGTTGAGTAGATTTACTGCAGTGCAGAGTTTTTCTATCACTTCTCTTATGTATATGAACAAACACATACACACAACACCGACTGTCGTCCTGAGAATAGAGAGTGTCAGATGGGTCTCTATCTCTCACTTTATTGGCCTTAAGGTTTTGTTGACCCTTACAACTGAAGCTGGACATGATCCAGAAAAATACACACTGACCCCAACAAACACATGCACACACACGCTTCTGTTACACACACTGTTTGTGTGCACAAACCCTCTGGCAGCGAGAAACAACACAGGCACACAAGAAGACAAAATTTTTAAAATAAAAATTAGGTTTGTGTGATTCTTATCTACGTAAACTCGCCAGCACAATGCTAGGTTTTTTTGGGTGACTTCTAAGATGGTCTGAGGGGGTTGCTAGGTGTTTAATTTTCTGGTCCAACTCAAAAGATCCCATCCGAAGTCTCAATGAAATTCTGGTTTCTAGATATGACAGAAGACTACCTCTTTCTGTATAAGTTTAAATGGATCCAAATTTTACTCTTTCTCTTTTCTTTTTCTTTATCCTCTTCCTCTGTTTCTATCTCCTGGTTACTGGAGCAGTGACCGTGTCATTCTGAAGCTAATCCATAAAGTGCAGCATGTAGTCTGAACCTTCTCATATTGAATCTTCTAATATTTATACCTGCTGCAGTATGGAGATGAGGCTTTCTCTCTGCTCTTCTCTCTGGATTAGTAGAAATTAGGTCAGATTGGCATGGAAGAACATATAACTGGGTTCAGCTTTAAGACTACTGCTGGGTAGCCTTGATCTTCTGCCATAATTACTGTATTGTTGGCTTCTTAAGGAACTGAGACGAATCTCAGAAAATACTTCCTCTTGTGCAGCAGGGAGGGTGTGTGAAGTTTTGTTGTATAAGTGTTGTGTGTGTTTTTGTGACCGCACCTTCGAACAGGTGTGCTGTCATGTTCTCATATGTCTTGAAATCCACCCAAACCCAAAAACTCCTGAATGTCTTATTTATGAACAGCTATCCAACTATCCTTGTGTCTGAAATGAATCTCCCTCTGTTCCTTTGTTTAAAATGTGTGTTATATTTCTTTTTCAGGGAAAATTGCTGTAGCGCTGATCAGGACCATGAGGTCAATAAATAAGAGCATTGCCGCCTGGAAATGCATCTGATCCACTGTTTCTGCCTCAGGTACTGCGGCTGATTTTATTTATATATGATGCCATGTGATTAAACAATAGAATTGTGGTTTTTAGACAGCTCAAAACCTAGTAAGCTGCCTTTCTGCCAATTGCAGCAATTAAGTTCAACAAAGTTTGCCATTAGCATGTAAATTTTATAAAAACACAAAGCACACACAAATAAATGGGTAAAATTATCCATTTTATTTTCTTTCAGTAGAATAAATTGAATAAAATAATATTGAATCAAACACATTTATGTTTATAATAAACATTTCTTTCACCTAGCCCAGCGTCTTGAATTTAGTTTTTCCCAAAGCTTGTCAAAATGGAAATTAGAATGGGAACATTATGGGATTGGCTGTAATTGCTTGTGCAAACTAAGTTTCACAAGCAATTATAAGGCAGCATTACTTACCTTCTACTTAGCATTAACTTACCTTCTGGGATAGCCTACATGTTGGGAGTGTCTATGATGCCTTAAAATGCTGCTTCTATAAGTTTTTGAACAGAACAAATATCTCTCATGATTATTATTTTTTTTCACTTACCAAAGTGATTCCATAAAAAAATCCTTAAACTGTAAATAATGGATTCTTATAACTAATTCCTTTTCTTTCTTAAAACTAATCTATCTGAATTTTACCCTAATTGAACCGTTCCAGCAATTTCAAGAGGTTATAACTGAGATACACATACCCTGAACTCTCTAATGGGGGTCATTGTAAAAATATTCACTGATGTTCCCACCACAGGGGGTTGAAAGGTTTCACATCCCACTCCTTCGCTCACTCTCTTGCTTTGAGTCTTTGTGTGCGTCAGAGATATTTCTGGTGTTAGGCTCTGATCACATGCTATTCAGCTCTCACGTTTAGAGATGGTGAGAGTGAATTTCAGTTCTGTAGGTACATCCTCTTTGATTCTGTTGCTTTCTCTTTCTGCACTGTAAAAATTCTTAAAACTTACTGCCTTACATAAGAGTTGGATCTAGCAGGTATGCTGCTTTGGGTCTCCAGTGACTCTTTTATGGTCTCTTTTTATGGTGTTTGCAGGTCAGTCAGGTTTTAAAGCCCCAAATACCTGCAAATCTATCTTTGAAATGTCACACAGGCAAATACAGACATCTTGCTAGCACTTCATCAGTAGGTAATGACATGTCCTATATTTAATCCCTGTTGTGTCTTTCACAGACGTTAAACCATGGGAAATGTGGAGAGCCAAAATGGAGGCCACGCCTACTACAGTGAGGGGCAGGGCCACCTCTCACGAAAGCATATGACCCGATCACTTCGCATCTCTAACAAGCAGTCTCGAAGATCACGTCACGCCTCGTCCAGCAAGGCTGAACACCGCAACTCTGAGACCAGCACAAAATCTAGCAGCACACCTTCCATCCCACAGTCCTTAAGTGAAAATGGCCTGGAACCCTTCAATGAGACAGATGCTTTGGAGGGCTATGGGGGCACCATTTGGGTGGACCGGATGGCCATGAACTTGCGACCGATGTCTTTCCACGACAACATGGGTGATCCAACCACCACGCCTGGCTCTGAAGACGGAGTTGAGATGAACACAGTGGTAGGGGACGGTTGTGATGATGATGGACTTTTCACAGCTGAGGACACATACCTGCAGAGGACCAGAGATGGTCCTCGGGAAGGTGGCAGCTTCAAGAAGAAGCGCTCTAAATCTGCAGACATGTGGAGAGAGGATTCAATGGAGTTCTCCCTATCGGATCTAAGCCAAGAGCATCTGACAAGCACAGAGGAGATTATAGGGACAAATGAGGATGAGGACAAAGGCTTTGCCAACTGTGGAGGACGGCGTCGCACCTCCAGCCCGCGGACTCTCGAGTCTCACTCAGGAGAGAGAGCCAACTCTTTAGACGAACTTTGCACACAGAGGCTACCTCTTCTTCGTGGCTCCCACCATCACTATAATGGTCACAATCCCGAGAGGATGGAGGAAGGCGGAATGAATGGCGAGATCTTGACTCCTGCGGAGGAGGAAGGGAACGGATATGGAGCATACACTCTTCCTTGTCGTCGTTCTCACTGCCTGTCGGAAGGACTGTCCAATCATAAGGCTACCATCTGCTCACGTATGCAGGGGCGGCGTGCACAAACAACACATGTAAGTTACGCCTCCGACAAATGGTTTTTCACATCCTCTCAAAACAAAGACTGTTATGAATCATGTGCACTTTGCCTACTTCCAAGCCTCCCGAATAGTGTCATCCATTTATTAAGTGCATGACCCAAGAACTGGATAAAGAGCTTATGGGATTCTCTGAGGAAATTTTACATTTAAATCTCCATCTACTTTTAGGTCTAGTAAAATTTGTTAGATAAAAACACTCCAGGGTCTTTAAAACCAAATTCTGATTTTGACTTTGTGCATATTTGATGTGATCGGAACTGTCTTTGCTTGTCAAAGAGCTTCCAATTTTGAAAGGTCTCAGGGGACACTTCAAACACAATTTTCCCTGAGTCATGTTCAAGCCTTTGACAGCTACTTTAGACACCAGTGTTTTTGAAACATGATATTTCTCATGATCTACCCGCGAGGAACTGCAGTGTTTTTGTGTTGCAAAGGGAAGCTGCACCTTCTGCATGTCTTCCTCTTTCTGTTCCTCTTTCATGCGCAGGTAAACAAGTTGAGAACAAGTACAGATTAGTCTCTTCCTTTTGTGTCAGTCAAAAGAGGAAAGAAAGAAGAGCCATTTAGCAGCTCAATGGAAGTTAGTTTCCATTACATTGTCAAACTATTATTTGGGGTGAAATTCTGAGAAGGAATTCTTGTTTGGAGGATGTCCCATATGAAGTGCTGTCACTGTAGTGGGAGTGTCATCTATATTAACCTGTTCTGTTTGTGTAAAGGATATCACGGCTGGTGAGGGCAGCGAATATGGAGACAGTGGTATCGACGGTGGTGCAGCTGAAGTCGAGCACTCTTCGCGTCGTTGCAAGGCCATGTCTGCGTCCTTCTCCGTCTACTCCACTGCTAGCGGAAGCATCTTCGCGGGAAGCGACAGTGGCAGTAGCAGCGGAGGTGGAGGAGACCGTGAACGTCAAACAGGTGGAGATCAAGGCGTATATGAAAATTTCCGTCACGAGCTGGACTTGAACTCCAGACAGACGCGTGAATGCCTCGAGGAGGCCGGTTCGGCTGCCAGCGATGAAAGGAGCAGTGGAACGCTAAGCTCCGTTTACCCCTCAGACATTCTACTTAGCACGGTGCAGGGCACTGTGCGGAAGGCCGGCATACTGGCTGTAAAGAACTTCCTAGTGCACAAAAAGAATAAGAGGGTGGAGCCAGCAGCAAAAAGGAAGTGGAAGCAGTACTGGGTGTCACTTAAAGGTGAGATACAAGCTATGTTTGGAATAGCATATTGCTCTTACTATTTCTGCACTACAGTATATTGTGTGTATACTGTGCATTGTATACCTGGATGTCCTCCTACATTTGATCAAATGTACAGTATACAACAGAGCGCACTTCACTCGGTATTCTGTTTCACAATGCAAATCGTTCTACTTGATCTTTTGTTTTTAAACTCGTTGACGCTGCTCCAGTTAAAAAATATCATGCACCTGCTGTTTCACATCAGGCTTATTACACCAAACCCTAATACATTTATTTTTTAACTCTGAGCTTTTGATTCTGGCTGTTTGATGTTTGTACCTTTGCCACAACTATTCAATCACAATCTAATTTCATGTTCAGGGCCATTTCTTTCAGCAAATGCAATTGTAAAGGAACACAAAATAGTATCTGAGACATTACAGGTCATCCTTTGTGTCAGAAACATAATCAAGTCATCTGAAGAGTTTTCTACAAACTTTGTGCTATCTATTAAATCTAATGCAGCTTGTCCCATATGCTTCAAATATAATTATCACAGACAGCATCCTTTAGACAGCTGTTCATCCTCTTATGACAATTGTGGTGAACAAATACCCCATTCTGCTTCATGAAAAATGTTCATTTATTGATTTATTCTTGTAGATGAATCAAATCCTGAAACTTGTATTTCATTTCAAGTTACATAATTTCTGATCTTCCTTCTCACCTTTTTCTCCCAGGATGCACTCTGTTTTTCTATGAAACGGATGGGCGTTCAGGGATTGACCACAACAGCATTCACAAACATGCAGTCTGGGTGGAGAACAGCATTGTCCAGGCTGTACCAGAACATCCCAAGAAAGACTTTGTGTTTTGTCTGAGCAATGCACTGGGGGATGCCTTTCTCTTCCAGGTAAGTCTGAAAAATCTCAAAAGACTGATATTAATGTGATTCCAGTTACTCCTAAAATTTTGAATTATTCAGGCTAGCATTTAAAGCCCTTGGCGAGGTAGAGATAGAATTGTCCCACTTCAATACTCATGGTCCACTGTTTCATTCAAAACTGCTGAATGATATTTCTAAATCTCAGTGGCATTTTATTCCGTGACAGTTGACAGCATCCTACTTACCAGGTGACACTCTTAAAGGTTAAGTAGTCAGGTTTGACAGTCAAATCTATGTGACTGTTGTTTGGTTAATATTATTTTTTTTTAGTGCTGAAAGTATCTCGGTGTTGCTTTGGTGATAAAAAGATATTATGCCAATAATGATGTTAAACCTTATATATCTGGAGTGCCAATTTTTTAGATACTGTGCCTTAAGTTTTTCCTATTGTAGCCCAAATGCCAGTGGGCATCCTATAGTGAGGATGTAATGATCTGATCCACTTCATTTTAGACATCAGGTCAAACGGAGCTGGAAAACTGGATAACCGCAATCCACTCAGCCTGCGCCGCGGTTGTCGCCCGTCAGCACCACCGCGAGGACACGGTACGATTGCTGCGTTCTGAGATCAAGAAGCTTGAACAGAAGATTGACATGGATGAGAAAATGAAGAAGATGGGTGAAATGCAGCTCTCTGCCGTCACTGATGGGAAGAAAAGGAAGACTATCCTGGAGCAGGTATACATAGGCCACATATGCTAATTTTTTCTTTTCTGATGATTTTAAATTGTGCTTGTTATTGGAAAGTCGGTGGCATCTCTAGGATTTGGTTTAGGTACTGCTGAGTCCCATTTGCCAGTGGTTGCACAAAGAGATATTTCCAAACATTGGTTGAGCCAGTTAAAAAAAATGTTTAAACAATAAATAAAATTCAAGCTTCACCTTAAGACTTTTACTCCTGGTTTCACAGACACGGCTTAGATTAAGCCAGGAGAAGGCCTTACTTAAATTAGGATTATTTAAGTAGCTTTTATAAACATGGCTTAAAAAATACATTACTGGTGTGCAAAACAGTGGCATTGACATTTTAAGATATGTCAGTGCAAGTTGCTTTTAGTTAAGACAGCTCAAACATGCATTTTAGTCTGGGACTAGGCTTAAGCCTTGTCTGTGGAACCGGGCACTAACCTATTAACCTTAACTTACTCCGCTGAAATTATCCTTCAACAGTGCTTTACTTTGTCACACACAGATTGTGAGTTTTTGTGATGCTACTGTATATTTGTGCGAGTATATGTATGTTTTTTATGTGGCTTTGAAACGAATCTCTGACTGACATGTGATTCAATTGTACTTACATAAAAGATGAATGTGTAAATGCGTGTCTATTCACTTATTTGTGTGTGTGATGTACTTGTCTGTTGGTGTGGAGGTGGGCATACTCCTCCATGGTCTCTGAATAGACTCAGGTCATGCTGGCTTGGAGGAGGCCTGCTGACTAATGATTTATCCCAGCATCCTCCTCCAGTAAACAAAACCCTATTAAAAACACTGCCCACACTCTAATAGTCAGCAGCTTAAGGGCCCTCATCAGTGTGCGAATGCAGAAAATAAAAAGTGCAGAGCATTTTAAAGTACTAATAAAGAAGAAAAATTTAAATCTTTCTTTCTTTTTGTTCAGATATTCCTCTGGGAGCAGAATTTGGAGCAGTTTCATATGGACTTGTTCCGGTATCGCTGTTACCTGTCCAGCCTGCAGGGCGGCGAGCTTCCAAATCCAAAACGCCTACTTGCTGTTGCTTCCCGCCCCACCAAACTGTCCATGGGTCGTCTTGGCATTTTTTCAGTATCATCCTTTCATGCCCTGGTATGAAATACACACATATATACAAACCTCCACGCTCACAACACACTCTGTATCAGTGCATTATTCTCTCTTTCTCTGTTTCGCGCTCATCCTCTTCTCATTCACACGTTTAGTTAACATCCACTTCATTTTAATCCACTCCACAAGAGCCCAGTGATCTCTGAGCTGCCTGCCAGCCTGTTCTTGGCCTAAGTCCTAACAGAAACTGCATAACAAAACATGCTGTCATCATCGTGTTTTTGTCATTCCTGTGGTTCAGCAGAGAACGTACAGAATGGCGTAACATGCAGCTGGAGGACCGCAACTGTCACCTCAGAAGAGTCATAGAAACGCAACTCCCATTTCATTGCGTAACTCATTGAGTTCCTTGAAAACTAAAGCAAGTTTGACAGAAAATCGTTGACATTTTACGTAATGAAAAAGGGAGCAGTTTTCGTTAATAGCACCCAAGGGCTAGATCAATAACTGTCTTTGCGTACTATCCTTTTAGCTATTTTCCCACTTAAAAGCATGTTTTTAAAAGCATCATCTCTAACCACTGCCTTAAACCTTAAATGCCTCTATACAATTTCCTTTTTTGTTTCTTCTCTCTTCTAAAATATAAAACAAGCCACACGGTTTGGTCTTTAAACACTGTCACCTAAACTACCAAGGTTTTATTATTACTGAGGAAATCCTTTATGGTTTCTGTGGCACTAACATTTATTATCCCAGAAATGTCAGTGTGGTTTCGAGTCCGGGTGTGTGAACAGGACATCTCCACACCATGGCAGTTTATGTGTGTACTGCTTCTGAAATGAGTCATGGTGTCAGATTTTTTCCCATCACTGATCTTTATTTGAAGCCTAAAGGCAAAGGGATGTTTTTTTCCCCTCCCTTTCCTGAAAATTTCTCACAGTGTCACTGTGTTTGTAAAACCTCTAGGCAGAGTAAAGGCCTGTTCACACCAAGAATGATAAAATAGTTATTTTTATAAACTATAAAAATAACTATATTAGCATCAACACCAACAGATGTTAACATTCTATTCATTACAAGTAGTTACGTTGCCTGTCGCTTTAAATGCTCGATCTCTGTAAAGACGGGTGGATTCTGACTGGCTGTCAATGTTTTTATTGTTTATCAGCTAGAAAAAAAAAACATTCTGAAAGTGATTCCACCAATATTGTCCTCTGTGTCGTTATCATTATAATTGTGGTGTGGAGGTTGCTATTCTCATAGAATTAGACTGATTATTAAAACTTTACAGTTATAGTTATTGTTCTTGGTGTGAACGACCCTTAAGAGTTATTTCCTATAAATAAAACTGTTTTATGTGTTGCTTAAATGTTTGATACTAATTTTAGATCTCACTAATCATGGGATTGGTGAAACATTTAACCAATTCCACTTGCTCATTTACACAAAAGGAGACATTTTGAAAAATGATTATGCTGCATTTTCCCATACAATATTATTTTTGGGGTGATCTACCCCTTTAAAGATTTCTGCCATATTATTAAATGCTACATGGTTAAAATCGCATGTGCTTGATACTCTCTTAGATGTTTATTGCCTTTCTGTATGCGTGTTTGTGTTGCACAGGTGGCGGCGAGGACGGATGGGGGAATTCGGAGACGTACCCAAGCCCTGTCTCGTTCCTCCAGTAAACGAAAGAGCCGTTTCTCCTCTCTATGGGGTCTGGACACTACCTCAAAAAAGAAAACCAAAGGCAGACCCAGCATTAACCAGGTTCACATCTGTTACACATCTGCTACAGTCTGTTTATGACACATTTTACATGTGTTCAATAGAACGAATCACTGTTTATTTAGCATATAGCCTGCAAATGTAAGTTTGTATGTGATATAAGTGCATTAAAATACCTTCAAATGATCTCACATATTTATAGTGGAACCCAATTAAAGGTTCATGATCTCATCCTCCCTTGAATCATATATAACATGCTATTCCACAGATAATCGTCTCAACTAGTTGTTTTGTCTCAACCCTAAGGTGTTCGTAGACGGTGAAGAGTCAGTTAAGAGGAATCTCGAGCACATGTTTGAGGACACTGGAAAGGAGACACTGGTGAGGAGGACACTAATAATTCTCAGCATGCTTTACATAATTAAAACTGTCAAAGAGAATGCTGTCAAAGGCAGAATGCATAAAAACTGAGATGTTAATGCTGTGTGCATCTCCCAATGGGACCTGGAAAGAGCTAGAGAGAGTTAAGACACCCAAGCTGGGCTGTAGGGCCTCGGAGAGAAGCGGCTCCTCTCCCACCCGGCACGTCCATTAACAGCCAGGAGAGGACACAGATGGCGGGTGTTTTGGGAGGGGAGTGCGCGTGTGTGAGTTGAATGAGTGACAGAATGTTGGAGTGTTTAATGTATTGTCTGCATGTGTCTGCCAGTATGTGAGTGTGTTTAAGTCCCTCTGACCCATTTCCCGCTCTCCTTCACCATGTGTGGGCTTGCTGTCTCTCTATGATGGGGGACCACCATCGCAGCTACTCTGTGGGCAGATTGTTGAGGGGAAGGGGAGGGTGCTAGGCTGTCACCCGATAGTGTGGGATAAGCTATCTGAGCCAGGCAGCATGCCGTCACTGACAACAGGCCAGACCCGCTGACAGACCCAAGAGCCCCCAAAAGACCCACAATGCACATCCCAGCCGGTACACGTCAGCCCATCGATCACTCGCCAGACATCTAACAGCGCCGTTGTCAGACAGAGGCGCTGAGTATTGCACGGGGCTTGCCTTGCACATTGCTGTGCTTGGATGCCAAGTTAATTAGTATCAGATTAGATATCATCACATTGTCTGCTGCATCGATCCAGACAGCCCTGCTTAAGTGTGATAAGCCTGATTTGTGCAAATATAACCTGAAAACTGACACCTCAGTAAATCTACATTCAGAGGTTTTCTGATATTGTCTTGTGGTAATCACCTTTCTAATGCATTTTAGTATTCATCAACATGAAATTGAAACTGTTTACTTTTTTAATACACATTTCTGGTGTTATTGTGCACAAATTATCAGTAAAAATAAAAGAAAAAAATAGTTTTCTTCATCGCAGATTTTTCTGATCATTTAAGATGTGTAGGCTATTGGTTAATGTTAAAGGGATAGCTCACCCAAAAATGAAAATTATCCCACGATTTACTCACCCTCAAGACATCCTAGGTGTATATGACTATCTTCTTTCAGACGAACACAATCAGAGTTATATTATATCCTGGCTCTTCCAAGCTTTATAATGGTAGTGAATGGCACTCACGATTTTGAAGCCCAAAAAAGTTCATCCATCCATCATAAAAGTAATCCATACGGCTCCAGGGGGTTAATAGAGGCTTTCTGAAGTGAAGCGAGGGGGTTTTGTAAGAAAAATATCCATATTTAAAACTATAAACTAGCTTCTGACAGACGGCCGTGCACATCTGACATGACGTATGATGTAGGAATAGCGTAAACTTAGACTCCTCTCGCGGTTCAAACAAATTCTCGTTTTAGATTTCTAATTTGTGACCGGTGTTTTGTTTTGCTCTATCCTCTGTGCTTCCGCGTTCATCATTGCATCATGCTCTTCCGCCGTAACTCGATGCGTACGGCTGTGTGCTGGAAGCTAGTTATTATAGTTTATAAAGTTTTAAATATGGATATTTTTCTTACAAAAACCTATCGCTTCACTTCAGAAGGCCTTTATTAACCCCGTGGAGCTGTATAGATTACTTTTATGATGGATAGATGCACTTTTTTGGTCTTTAAAATCTCGCCCCCCATTCACTACCATTATAAAGCTTGGAAGACCTGATTGTGTTGGTCTGAAAGAAGATAGTCATATACACAATTTCTACAAAAATGTAAAATATAATTACAGATAGTTGAAATCAAGTCCTGTCCTACTTTTTTTTAGGATTGCACAATATGTCAGCAGACATTTTGGTATCAATAAAGTAAAATAGGTCATAACACATAACATATATATATAATTTGTTTTTGGCAGAAGCACCAAAAGGGTTCAGTGAAAAGTCTCCCCCAACACAAGACGGACAATGAAGTTTGGGTACCCGACTACCTCACGCCATCCTGGGTCTCTTTACCTGACGATCGGCCCGTGTTGGCTATCATACAACCGGGGGAGACAGCCATGGAGGCCCTGGAGGCACTGTGCCGGGTAAATGTCATGTGTACTCGCAAACAAAACTTTTCAAATCAAATAGATTAGCTTGAATCCTGTCAAACTGAAGTTTCCAGAGGCAGGTGACTAGATGCTGTGTCCTCATCTTACCCATTTTAACCATGCTTTCTTCTAACATAATTCCTTTCATAGTTTCATGTCGAACAGCAAGTTTCAATCTGTCGCATCAGCCTACATTATTGTGACAAGATTAGCATATATTGCCACACCTACTTAAACTTTCCCTCCAAAAAGATTATTTTGGTTTCCTCACAGAAATTGAATATATGATTATTGAAAAAGTAGTTCACACATTTTGAACCAATATAAAAATATTCATCAAAAAATCTGAAACCTATTGATTGGTGGTTGTTTGTCATCCTGCACGTGTCATCTTTTGTCATGAGGTGTTAGCTACAGATATGTCAGCTGTGACATTTGTTTCTTTCACAAACAAGATCACAGTTTCACTATGCCGTCATCTTGCAGCCCATCTGCAACAATGAAGAGGAAATGTAATACCTAAAACACACTTCAATATCATCAAAGCAGGTCTTATGGTTCATCCATGGTAAACATCTCAAGTAACACATTTCCTGAAAACACTTGCCCACCCCTCCTTTGATGCTGGAGTTGTTGAGAAAGTGCTAGAACTTTCCATTTCCCAAGGCAAACTGCTAAAGTGTTAGTGGATTATTTCTTCTTGCAGTTATCTTCCTGTTATCATTCTGCTGTAGTAGCTCTCTGCCTCTTTCCTTGTCCATTCTCAGCCTCTATCACCACAGAGTGTTCTAGAACGCTCTTATCCACACTTCTCGTAAATATGTCTTCAAACTTGAATGCCAGGGAAGCAATCACACTATAGTTACTCTGTCCAATTTTTAAATTTATTATTCATCTACATGCATCTTTTTAGACAGCAGAGTAGCATGAAACAAGAATTATAAACAAATTATCCTGCGATGGAGGAAAGTGGCCACACTAAATCCCAGAAATGGTTTTCTGTCAAGCCCTGAAATAAAATATTAACCAATTCACACTGGTGAACATAAAGTTAACATCCTCTGTCATGGACAATTTTTTAAAGCATTTTAAGAAGGTCGTAAGTAACAGCACAGATTAAATGCTGACTTTTATTGCTGAATGTAAATAGTTTCTCGATATTTATTTAGACTTCCTCATTTGTTAATCTTTTCTTTTTATACAGCTCTCTGGAATATGTTATTCTAATGGTCCTTTCACTTTTCAATAAGTGGGATAATGTACAGTCTTTTGCAGTTTATGTATTTATTATATATTTGTATTTAGTGTTACATAAATAATATAATATAATAAAAAATATTTTTCCTGTTTCTCCTCAAACTTCAGACTTTGACTATGATAGCATGTTATGAACCGATAAACAGCTGCAAATGCATGTCCTTTCTGGACCATTGGGACAAAGAGAACGTTTTTTGATGAGGTTATTGTGTTCAGTACTTCTATATGAAGGGCACAGGGGTCTGAACGAGGCTCATAACCTCAGATGTCTCTTGAGGGCTTGAGCCATGTTATCCATCCCCCATCTTTCCTGCTGAGTGATCACACAGACCATAGTGAGCCACCATATAAGGATTATTAATGTGCAATCCGTGCAGCCAATGCTCTATAAACACAATGCATAATTTTTTTTAACAGAATGCCAACTACTTAGTCTAAACAAGTTTCATTTTTACACAATTTTTATTTTTAGTGTAAAACAAGACACAAATACTAATACGAAAGTGATTACAACCATACAAACTTGTGTTTTTTCACTTCACAGGCTCACAAACTGGATCTTTCCAAGCACTATATACGGTTGAAGTTCCTCTTTGACAATCAGTTGCAGTTGTATGTCCCCAAACCCGAGGAGGACCTCTGTGACCTGGTGAGTCCAACGAAAAGAGCCTGTCAGCGGCCACAGCGTGTCCTGGACAGCTAAGAGCGTTTAGCGGTCACAGACACAGCGTGGGGTGAATTTATTAGACTGTGACGGGCTCTGCAATGTGCCGCAGATATTATAAAGTTTTGAAAAGTTCTGACTGTGATGTAGGTTAAAGCGAGTCTAAACTCTCCGAGAGCATTGAGGAGAGGCTGCTGCATATGTTATGAATTATGTAGAAGATGCATGTACTGCATAATGCACTCTGAATAGTTCTTCTATTCCCGTAGCTTAGCTGTGTGTGTGTGTGTGTGTGTGTGTGTGTGTGTGTGTGTGTGTGTGTGTGTGTGTGTGTGTGTGTGTGTTTGTGGAGTCTGGGGAAAACCACCTCTGCAAAGACTATGCAACCTCAAAAGCTAATTTACTTTGCTCTTTTTTTCATGGTTGTTCTTCTAAGATGACAAAGAATCTTTGTGTTTTCCATGTCTCCTCTCATCTTTTCACTTTCTCTCTGTAGAGACTTGACTTTCTCTTACTTTTATTCTCCCTGAAATGATCAAAGCCTCAGTTTTGTCTCAGGATCTCTTGAGAACGGGCTGAATTTTATTTAGCGTATCTACGCCATGAATTTCAGCAGACTAAGACATTTTCCATGATGTATATGAGCTCTTTCTGAAGTCGTACTGTAAATGAACTGTACATCCTAAGTGCGCAATATGATCAATGACTCTCTCTCTCTTCCTTTGTTCAGCTGTACAAAGAAATTGAAATTTGTGCCAAGACAACCAAAGTCATCCAGTTTGACAGAGATGAGTCCTGTGCCATAGGCTTCGGTAACAATGCTGTTCAGTTTATTTCTGTTTTTATTCCTGTTGTTTGTTCCTTTTTCAGTGATTTATCTCTCGTTCTATCTTTTCCAGGTTTCTCAGTGGTGGTAGTAGAGGAGGATGGAGCCCAGCAGCTTCATATCACTGATGTGAAAGCCGGAGGTCTGGCATTCGCCAAAGGTGTGTGATGAAACTCAGCAGATAGCTGTTCTTCATTACAGCCAAGCCATATACAGTGTTGGGAAACTGTAGCTTGACATAATTATAACATGTTATATAAAAATATTTTAAAATGTTATGTAATTATATTAGTATTTTATAAAATATTTTCACCTCACAGCTACCCACAACAGTCATTCTGCGACGGAATTAAACGCATCGTCTGATTGCTAAAAATAAGAATTTACTTCAAAGAGATTAGAATCTAGTCTGGAAATGGATTTCACTTTTGTTTATGGGATGCTTAATCATGAAAACTCTTAGATTATCTTACTGCCTCTATTTGGCAGCCGTTCCAGGTCCAAATCAAAACCTTATGCCGTCCTCCCCACTGTAAATGCCTCACCTGCAGTAGTCTGTAAAACTGCTGAGAAATTAGCAGGGGAATATGGAGGAGTCTGAACTGTGAGAACTGACCCAAATCTCCACTGGACTGGAGGAAAATCATTTAAAAAGCTTTCACATGAGCACAGGATTACTAAGAGGAGCAAATTAAAACCATTACACACTGCCAGTGATATCTGTGCCAAACGAATGCGTTCGTTAAGAGCAACCTTCAGAACGGGTTAAGACATTCTCTGTTCCAGTAAGTCCAGTTATTCAGTGTCAGAGTATTTTAATTAGTGGCACTTGCTAAGATAAGCATCGCTATTATTATTGCTCATACTAAGGGTCAGGGATTTGTGCTAAACCCCCAACCAAGTATTAAACCTGTGTGACTGAATGTGACTGAATGCACGGTATACAACACGCTTGAACTTTATCTGCTGCAAAAAACAAAAACAAAAAAATATTTAAACTGAGTCTTAGCTTAGGCCTGACCCATTTGGTTTTCAGCTGGTTTAGCTGTCTGGTCTTCGAGCCTAACTAGCTGAAAATTACCTAAACTCAAAGCGTAGACTAGCAAACTAGGTAAGGCTGGTTTAAAACATTTTTTCAGCAGAGTTTTGTTTCAGTATCGTTAGTAATTCTACCCAGAAGGCCTTGCAAAAGTGGCAGTGTACAAGAAAATGCTTGTCTGGATGAATAGTAAGGCAGATTGATGCAAACCCAAGTGGACAGTGTCTAGTGCGGGAATCAATTCTTTTTTTTCCCTTTTTCTTGGAAGAATATGCCCCAACAAAGCATTGGCTCATTAGGACCATGTGCTGTCCAGACTGAATGAAGTGTGTGTGCGTGTGTGTGCGTGTGTGTGTGTGTGTGTGTGTGTGTGTGTGTGTGTGTGTGTGTAAAATACACACAGACAAATTTGCTGGAGGTAATACTCAAATTCAGAGCAGTTTGAATGCACAGCACTGGGGGCGCTTGTTGATGACATCACCCCAACATTCATCATCACTCTACTGCCTGGGGCAGAGCCGAGCCATCCAATGAAAAACCTTTATTACAGCTGACATTTTGCTTCATGTAAAACTGGGTCACACTTCAGGCAATGTGTGCATGCATGCATGTATGTGTGTAAATCCATACAGCATTCATAAAAGCTCAGGAACAGAGGGGAAAATTCAGCTCCTGCGAGGGTTGGGAGGCTGGACATGGACGTCAATAATCAATTAAAGTGGCAGTCCCGCCTAAAGAGTGTTAACTGAGCTATTGGAAGCTAATTGAGCAGCTGATGTGTTGGTTATTGATAATTAAGAAAGGGGGAGGAGCAGACAAGGTTTTTCTTTGTTCTCATCCTGTTATGTGTAACATAGACAGTAAATCTACAGTACTTTTTAATAGAATGTAATAATTTTTTAACATGGTTATATGAATAATTAACTTTTTGCATTAATAGTTAACCTCTGACAGTGTGGAGTTTTGTACTTTTGTAAAGAAAACAAGGTCTTTTTTAAATGTTTTAAAAGGACTTCATGAACATTTTTGTCTGCCTCTGTGTTTGAGTAATGTAATAAAATTTTGAGGGGTTACAAACTTGATTTAATTTTTGTACAACATTGTGTGTGTTCAGGTCTGCGAGCAGGTGATGAGATTCTGAAATTGAACAGTAAGCCGGCGAGTGCTTTGGAGCTGGCAGACATGCAGGCTGCGTTTTCTCTGCCCTCTCTCACCCTGACTGTCAGCACGCTGCCTACTACCGATTCACACCAGCTGTGCCAGCTGCCTCCCCGCCGGTCGGACGGGGCGCAGGACCTCTGCACTGACATCTTTTCCCAGAGTCAGGGTAAACCTCATCACCACTGTCTTATTTTTTTCATATATTTCCATATTTTATTGTCGTTATCAATTCCATTTGGTCACGCTAGTTGATGATGAGACATTACTCCAACTGTTAAGTCATTTTGTTTTATAGTTTGTGACTTTGAAATCATAAAAATCAGTACTAAAATTTAACCGTACATCAACATATAATACTACTAGAGATATTAATTCTTTTTTTTTTTCTTTCTTTCTTTCTTTCTTTCTTTCTTGGCAACATTTATTTAATTAAAAATACAGTTAAACAATATAAAGATATAATTTAAAATAACTGTTTTCTGTTTTAATACATTTAAACATGTAGTTTATTCCTGTGATGGCAAAGCTGAATTTTGAGACAGTCTTTAGTATTATTTTAGTATAATTGATAAATTTTTTTTGTTTTTCAAATTTTAATTAGATTTTTTTTTCTCATTTCCTGTTTTAATTTAAGTTTTAGTAATTTTATTGTGTTTTTGTCATATATATATATATTTTTTTTTTTTTTTTTTTTTTTTTTAAATTTGTCTATATATTTATTTTAGTACTTCAACTTAAAACTTAACAAAAATGAGAAATAACAACTAGCTGAAATAAAATAATTTTCAATTAAATGTTTTATAGAAATATTATATTTCAAGTAATAAAAAATGTTTTTATGGTTTTAGTTTGAGCAAACAATAATAACCCTGCTTCAGTATCACATGATCCTCTATCATTCTAATATGCTGATTTGGTGCTCAAGAAATATTTTTTATTATTAATGTTAAAAACAGTTGCTGCTTAATATTTTTGCTGAAATCTTGATACATTTTTTGGGATACTTGGATGAATAGAAAGTTCAAAAGAACAGCATTTATTTGAAATCTTTTATAACATTATAAATGTCATTTTTGACTGTCATTTTTGATCAGTTTAATGTGTCCTTGCTGGAAAAAAAAGTATTAAAAGTTATTTCTTTAAAAAAAAAATTTTACCATCTGTAACTGTGGCTGGTCGTGGTACAGACTTGCTCAGGGGTTCTCAACTCTGGACTTTCCTGCAGAGTTTAGCTCCAACCCTAATCAAACACACCTGTACAAGCTAATCAAGGTCTTCATGATTACTAGAAAGCTACAGGCAGATGGGTTTGAAACTCTGCAGAAAAGTGGATTTTGAGGGCCAGAGTTGCCCAGCCCAGGTCTTGTTGCTCACCCAGTCCATGTCTGTCTATATTGCTCCCCCTAGAGGACATTCTGGATGAAGGTCTTGGCCTGGTTCTCCACAGCCCCGATGACACAGTGGAAGACAGGATAAACCTAATGGCTGAGAGCCCCGCCGACAGCCTGGAGGATGAAATAGACTCGGCACACAAGGTTAGAGACCACCTGCCATGAAGATTCATCAAAAAATTTGTACTCAAACCACCAACCGTCTGTCTGGCTGAATTGTACTAGATTGAGCTTCTGGTTTTGATTCACAGAGCATGTCACCCCAGTTTCTTTTGTGTCAGGGCCATCATGTATTTACGTTCTGTGGCCTCTGCTGTTATTTGGGGTGGGTAAATATAGACTCTATTTTCTGATATGAAGGGTGTCATCTGGGGTCAGAGGCTGACGGAAATCAGATGGCTGGTTAAGAGCTTTGTGTCATGTGATCTAAGTGACCTTTGATTTTAGAGACTGCAGCAGATGGGAAGACAGGTTGTCTTGCCTTGCGGATCTTCACATGTACACACACTCATACTCTCACACAGAGTGTTAGTGATGACATAGTCCGCTTGATGGAGGTCAAGATCAGAGATGACAGTGTAACCACTTACACAAGGATGGATAAAACTTGTCAACACAGATTCATACTTAAAGATCCACAAGTCTGAGACCACTAGTGAATGTGCTCCTATGGACCCTTTAAACAGACTGTAATGGCTCATTTCTACAGTTGTTAACATCGCAAATCTAGCAAAGTTTGTTTTAAAAAAAAATGTAATGTGCATTTACAATTTTTCTTTGTGTTTTAAGTAGCAAAGTTTTGGCTAACACTGCTGCGTAAGTGTTTTTAAAGGGATAGTTCACCCAAAAATGAAAATTCTGTCATCATTTACTCACCCTCATGTTGTTCCAAACCTGTATGAATTTCTTTTTTTTCTGCTGAACACAAAAGATGACATTTTGTAAAATGTCGGAAACCAAACAGTAGATGGACCCCATTGACTTCCATAGTTTTTTTTTTTGTTTGTTTGTTTTGTTTTTCATACTGTGGAAGTCAATGGGGTCCATCAACTGTTTTCTTACCCATATTCTTCAAAATATCTTCTTTTGTGTTCAGCAGAAGACAGAAATTGAAACAGGTTTGGAACAACTTGAGGGTGAGTAAATGATGACAGAATTTTCTTTTTTGGGTGAACTATCCCTTTAATACAACAGCTGAGGGAGTGACCACAAATTTGACATTATTCTATCTTCTGACCAGTGTGATCAATCTCTCAATACTTTTTTCATCTTTTGGAAAGTCATAAGGGAATGCAAAAATTATATGTTAGAAGTTTACCTAACTATGACAACGTCTGCTTCTGAGAACCCTGGAAATATAAAAAGAGTCCATTTGATCATTTTTGTAGTTTTATATTGTTACATAATTACAAATAATTTTATCAGCAGAAAAATTTGAGTGAAAAGTTGAACTGAAAAAATGAACATGATTTGGTTTGTCCCTATTTTTATATAATAACATTAGCACTCGCACTGCATGAACTCCTCAAGTATGTGTAAAATCTGATGATCATGGGATACAGCTTGATCTGAAAATGACCCAAAGACCATCTTGTTCTTCAATGGATGAGTAACTGACTGTTTGTATGAAGAGTCACAATGATCAAAGTCACAAATTTGCTTAATTAGTGATCTAGAAATAGTCCAGAATCATTTCTTTATCATTTTCATTTTATCATTTTAATTTTGATTTTGAGTCCCAGATTTTCAGTGTGGTCTCAGAGGTTTGGACTACACTGTATACAAAAACACACACTCTGCAACTTCCACTTCACACTGCAATGTTTTTCTCAGGGTAAATGTCATAAAGTCAGTCTCAGGATTGATTAGTCTCTCATGACGGTGCAAACTTTCTTCTTTTCCCTTCTGTGTTTGCTCTGTAGGTCAGTGTGATTGTTTTTCTCTGTTTATTGACCTGATGTCTGGCTTCCTTTTTTTTTTTTTTTTTTTTTTTTTTTTTTTTTTTCCTTTGGTCCTCTTTTGTTTCTCTTTGTATGTTTTCTCTCTCTCTCTTTCTCTTCGCGTCCTTGTCTGTCATACCGACACTGCCAGCCGGCCACAGTCTCCCTGGCCTGTTTTCATGCACACCATCTGTTGCAGGAACACATTTAGCCCTAATAATTCACCCACAGCAATACCACATTCTGTCAGAGCGTGTGTGTTTGTCTTGTCCTGTCCCCTCTGTCCCACCCAAGTGTCATGTTGTTGAATGAGTTAGTAGGATGTGAGTTTTGTGCTGGTAACTGAGATTTTGACACATGAAGTCACATGACTACACCACATACTGTAGATAGACTGTCATGAGTGCTCTTTTTGGACACTGTCAAACCAGGGCAGGGAGAGTCTAATTCTGGTTTACTGCTTCTCACTCAGTTGTGGCAATGGTTCTCACACGCACGTGATGCGAAAGGAACACTGTACTAAACTACTAACAGTTTCCTGCAATACTTATTCTGCTGCGGTGCAGTACTGCTACTGAATGTACAGTGAAACACACAGCGCGATCAGTGTTGTCCGATTCCTGAATGAAAGGCTCTTATGAGCCTGTTCTATTTAGAGAGTGAAAAACACACAGTGTAACCAGTGTGGTAATGATTCCCTAACAAATGACTCTTATGATCTGATTCTTTAAAGTGAATCAAAAAAACACAGTGTAACCAGTGTAGCCTGATTTCCAAACAAGCTACTCTTGATTTACTACTAAGTCTATCAAACAGATACCGTGCAATTAGTATAGTCAGATTGCTGAACAAATGACTCTTATGAGCTGTTTTTTTTTTAAAGTGAATCAAGAACACGCAGTGCAGTCGCTGTAGCAAAATTCCTGAACAAATGACTCTTATGAACCAGTTCTTTTTTTTTTAGAAAATCAAAAACATACAGCGTAACCAGTGTAGTTCAACTCCTGAAGGAATGACTCTAATAAAACATATCTTTCAGTGAATCAAGCACACACAGATTACAACTAATTATGAGACTTAAATGTTTAGTTACTGGCTGATCCACATTGTTTTGTCACAGGTATTTTAAAAAGATACATTTAATAATATTTGTTAAATATTTAAGGCCAGTTATTGGATTACATTTATGCCACCTCTAAAACGTAATTAAAAGCCTTTGTATAAACCTTTTGCAAGAATCATTTTAAATTGATTTACTGAACATATCTCGTATATAATTTGGCAATGCAGTGTCATTTAAAAAAATAATATTGTGTGTGTATGTGCTGGTTTGACCTACATTGTGAGGACCCTAGTCTCGCATAGCCAGACCTTCAGACTGACAGCAGAAGGTCTGGACTCCATAGCAGCTTTTGTTGGCTACGAGCTGCCCAGAGGCCGTCTGACTGACATGTAAAACAACCAATCAGTGATCTTTTTGTTCCGCATCATGTTTAGGGGCTTGAAAATGTAACGAAATGTCCCTACAATAACAGTCTATGCTGCAAACTTTACATACTTCACATACTTTTGAAAATCCAACGTTTAGTTGATCCTGATAAGCGCTCATTGTCACAGTTGTAAACACAATGGCGTTCTTTTTCCATGAGGGGGTTTGGCATCAAGGCATCTTTGTTTACAGGCGGCAGGAAATCCTGTAGAATTCAACCAACCAGATGATGGCTTCAGAACTCCTGAAGTGTTTCCAGTGTTGTGTGCCATATGCCTCAGATGTTCAGCCAACGGTCCATGGCCGTGACGTCTGAGGCTGAGACTATGAGGACCCTAATGCTGCCTTCATGTGCTGTCGGGGGGGGGAACACTGTAACAGCAGTATTTCTCCCCTCTACCATGTGTAAATTTTATGGCACGTCCATCTCGGGAATTTGGGTAACAAAATTATTTCCGAACTTCCTAGTGGTAGACATCAGAGGGCGTTCCTGTGCAATTTTTACATAGGAAACTCATATTTACGATAATTCTGATAGCACGTGAAGGCAGCATTAGTCCTTATTGTAGCGTGTATTCAGGTTTTAGACCACGCCCCCTACATAATGAGGACATGCCAATGTCCTTTTAATTCAACTGCCAAATAAACATACTAAACAATTTTTTTTTAATTAAAAATGTAAAGTTAAGTTTTCTATGATGAGTAGGTTTAGGGGCTAGAAAATGTCATTAGTTCAGTATAAAAACCACTACGGCTATGGAATGTTCTCATAATGATAGGTGTACCAATGTGTGTGTTCCTTAAACAACTATGGGGATCAAAGGAAAACAGAATTAGATTTTTTTTAGCTCTCTATTCAGGCAATTGGGCTTAACTTTACCAAGTTTACACGTTTTCTCATGTCTATTCAGTTTTTGAGTTCTTAAAAGTACAACTGAAAGCTTTCTCTAACACTGTACTGTCTATTGTTCTGTCAGAAATGTGTATTTGTATGTGGTTTTGACAGAAAGATGGGCAGGGAGAAGCTGATTCAGCTGGGCATAATTTATGAGATTCATTTTCTCTCATTCTTTCTCTTCCCATATTAATCACACGGCTGGTTATCGTTATTATCTCACGTCACTTATGTTTTCTTTTCTCGCTTTGAGACGAGGGAGAACGAGAGGGGGACATCTCCTTTAATTAGCTCTGCATTCTAATTGCTTGATTATGCACATCAATTCGAATCGCTTAACGCTGATAAATTATGGAGAAACCCGCCGGAGGAAACAGACAACCTAGAAGACAAAGGACAGGAGGACTTCATTATTTTTCCAAGCTTGATAATGACTGCATGTATCTCGCAGAGGGTGGTGCAACATCCTGCTAAACCCAAAAAGTTCTTCCCCTGCCAGTCTCTAGACTTATTTACAATGCAAGTTCAGCCAGCCGAGCAGTTCTGCCCTCGAGTTATCACTCTTGAGAGAAATACGTATGCATGTTCATGGGTTTAGGCGGTTAAGTGTCTAAATATTGACTTTTCACATCTCTCTCTGTGTGTGTGTGTGTGGGAGGGGGAAGGAGAAGAGGTTTGTACTGCAGGATTCTTTTAATCGTGATTGGTTTGAGGATGCACATGATGTGGAGCTTTATGCTTGTTACAACCTGCATCCCATGAAATCTCTTGAGAAATTTATGGATTTGCATGTTTTTCCAGTCGGAAATGCTCAGAGGCGCTGCAAAGCCTTAAGTTTGTGTGTAAGGTGAGTTGTGAGAGAAAGAGAGAGAATTTGGATAAGCAAAGAAGTTTCTTGACTTGGGTATGCAAACCAATGCTGTTCTGCCATTAAAGCAGAGCTGTACTTTCATATTTGAGTCCATGAGCTTCAATAGCATGCTTGCTAAATGTTAAACTTGTCTGAAAATACAGTGATGTTTAGATAACCATGGATATAATTCGACGCACAGTTTTGAAAGTGAAAGCTCCTTCAAACTGAACACTGTTTTGTGTGCTGGGAAGTCTGTTTCAGAGCCTGATAAGGTCATTTCTCTGCTTTCCAGAGAAGGAAACATTCCTCTTCCTGACTTCTATGAGTCTGCGCGTTGATAAGATGAGTTAACAAGCCAATAAAGGCTCATGACAATGTGTGACTGTCTGTCTGCTAACTTTCTCTGAAAGATAGACATTAGCTATTCAAATAAAGCGAGCAGGTCGGAACTCGTGATGCACTGGCTGAATGAGTGGAGTTTTGATTGTCATTTAGCAGTATCTATGATTTCCAATTTGGGTTTTGGTGTTTTTGTTGTTGCTTGGTAACTTTTTGAGCCGTTTCCCTAAAATATATATATAATAATATAATATAATTTTTGACTTTTTTTTCTTAGAATTGCAAGATATGTCGCAATTGCGAGTTATAAAAACAGAATTGTGTGATATAGTCACAGTTTCGTGTTATAAAATCAGAATTGCAAGATATAAACTCGTAATTCTGACTTTTTTTTTCGCAATTCTGACTTTTCTCAGAATTGTGAGATATAAACTCGCAATTGTGAGATATAAAGTCCAATTCTGAGAAGAAAAAGACTTTTCTCAGAATTGTGAGATATAAACTCGCAATTGTGAGATATAAAGTCCAATTCTGAGAAGAAAAAGACTTCACAATTCTGACTTTATAACATGCAATTGCTCGTTATAAAGTCAGAATTGGAAGATATAAACAATTCTGAGAAAAAGTCAGAATTGCGAGTTTATATCACGCAAATTTATATCATGAGTTTATTTCTGACTTTATAACGCACAATTCTGACTTTATAATGAGCAATTGCAAGACGTAAAATCGTAATTCGTAAATCGTAAAGTTGCAAAGTCGCTTTTTAATTTTTTTTTATTCAGTGGCGGAAACAAGCTTCCATAGATTTCAGTACAATAAACATTCAGATTTTATATTTTCAAAGAAAGTGTTTGTTTTATTGTTTTATTTATGTAGATAACTGGTATCACTTGCATAATATAGAATACAGTGTATGTGTATATGTGTGTGTATATAAAATGTATGTGTGTGTATATACTGTAGAGAATGACAGGAAACGACTAAGGAAAAAGGGGAGAATTTTAGATTAGAAGATGTTTCAAGCCAGACTCGAACCTGTACCACCTGCATGAGCACCTAAGATCAACCTCAAGAGCCTGTTCACTAATGGTTCTGGCACGTTCACCACGGTTCTGGCAAAACCATCTCTGCCTATGGTTGTTCTTTTCTATACTTTCATCATAAAGGCAAACATTGTGCCACACCTGTCCTCTTTGTTCTCTGCATGTTGATGTTTTCACCTGAGAAAGCTGTGCTTTTCCCAGCTGTGTTATGATGTGAAGCTTGTGTCCCAGTGTTCCCCTCCCCTTCTGTCGTCTTCATCCTGTTGCCGACAAGATTATTATTATTTTCTCTCTCTCTCTCTCGTTTTCTCCCTCTCTCTGTGTGTTTATTGTACCACCACAGCTGTCAGATCCCCATTCCATCCATCCGGCTAGAAACCAGCTCAGACAAGCAGAGACATAGGGAGAAATTCTAGGAAAGGAGGGAGGAGGCTGTGTTGGACAGGGAATCTATCGTGAATTGTAGAGTTGGTAAGGAAGAAGACGCATTCGCTGTATCCGTTTCTGGTTGGAGAAGCTCGGTTCTTGCTCTCACGGTCTGGTAGTGACACGTTTTGGACGCAAAGATAAGCTGGAGGTGGAGGTGCTTCCTGTGTTGATTACGGGTCGCCCTGCTGTGACATCTGTGACCTTTGAGGGGCAGAATGTCTGTGCTGTGGAGATACAGGAGCTCCAAACGCTCCTCAGAGTCCATCTATGAAATGCTGCAATTGGTGAGCCTGAGTGTGTTTGCTTTTGTGTACGTGATACTTAATCAGCATTACATAACAGTTCATGGGCTCCATTTTCTAACACACTGTGTATATTATGTCAGATTTAGAGGCTTAGTATGTCAAGTGTAGATGTATAGTGTTGTGCAGGACAGTTTGAGCATTTAAAGGAATGTTCTAGGTTAAATACAATAATAAGTTCTATAATGCAGCTAAGTACCTCATAAATAATGACAATTTGTAGCAGCACTAAAAACTATCACAGTGTTTTAATAGTATAACTGTAGCACGTAGGGGCTGGTGTGGTGTTTTTTTTTTTTGTTTTTTTTTTTTTTTTTACCAAGCCAGTCTTTGCAAAGTTATATCTAATCTTTCAAATCGTCATTACTAACTGAAAAGGTATTCTTGATTGCTTTCGCTTGGTTTTTGTTTGAAAAGACATGAGGTAACTATCCATAAAGTACTGTTTACATGGAGCAGATTCCAACCATAGTAATTACATCAGTAGAACATAAACAAATTCATCTACCTAGAAAAGTAGTCCCTCTTCAAAAGAGCGCTTTAGGAGATATGAGAACATTTCTGCTTTTAAACCTGCAGGAACGCCCCATAGACTTCCATTGTAAGCAGGGTTTGACATTAACTTTTTTTGCTCACCAGCCACTGTGGCTAGTGGTCTTCCAAAGTTACTAGCCACTCAGCATTTTCACTGGCCATGATTTTGACATCAATACCATGGGGAAAAACTGCCATATAGATATTTTTAATATTATCTCATAATTTGGCAGCAGGTATATTAGGCTGCTGTCACTTTAAGACCTGAAGCACGGATCCATTATACTGTTACATGTGCGTTTTCTTTCTCTTGGTTGCATTCGAAATCGCATATTTCCCTACTATATAGTAGGTGAAAAACAGTATGTTACAAAAGTATGTCTGAATTTACAGTAATTAAAAGAGTTGGCAGAAAGTACCCGTATGGCCCACTTACTCGAGAGTGTGCAATTTCGGATGCAGCCCTACTGTTTACGTTCGTTTACTTGCCAAGTATTGCAATTGCCATTTTGCCATTATTTTGTGTATATTTGACTGTTTAAGCGTAATGAGCAGTGAAAAAGAACTCAATTTAGTACTGAGAGGCGGCTTTATGTGTGTGCACTTTGGGAATGAGCACAAGATCTGCGGGAATGAGTGAAATTATGCACAATAGGCGCAATCCTATGCCGAAATTCAGAGTGATTTAGATCATTTTACAGCTCATGTAGCATAATATTTTACTAAATTCATGTTAGTGCCTAGGAAAACATTTCTTCTTTTACACCTGAATGCTTGCCCCAAAGACTTTAATTGTAGGTGCATTACTTTACATGTTTTGTTGTTGTTGTTGTTGTTGTTGTTTGTTGTTGTTTTCACAGACCAAGGAAAGACTCTATTTTCCATGTTAATCAACAGCATACCAGAAGTTGTGGATAAGGTTTCAGGTTTTATTTAACCCGGAAAAACGATAGCGCTCCTCACTCATATCTCCCTACATCGCTCCACCTCTCTCCAGGCTGTCCAGGCTGGTTAAGGCATGCTGGGGTGTGCGGGCTTTTTGTCAGTCCGTCACTATGTGTTTATCAGGGAGGAATTCATTCTGCTGGAAGCCCCATCTGTCCTCCGTATCTCCTGTCTTTGTGATTCTGTTCCACCTCTTTCTGAACATCACCCTGAGCCTGAGCTCTTGCAATAGTGCTGGCTTTAAACTTCATTCTCTGAAATACGAGATGTGACACTGGTTGAAGATTTTTTTGGATCGAAATCTGTCTTTTTGGATAGGTTTGTTTCGTTTAGGCGGATTTTATTTGTTTTCTTTCAGGTATTTGGAAGTTATATGATGTGTATGAATATGTATTATGTAATATTTGTGATATCTCTGTATTTTCTTTTTTTTTTTTAATTGCATTACATTCAGTAAGTAGTACGTTTTTAGATGTACTTTTTGTGTATTGATGTGTGTGAGAGGAAAAAAAGGGTGCTTTGAATGGTGGGAAGCTGAAATAATCTTGGCTAAGGGCAGTGTGTAGCCTACTCTTTGTTGACATGTTCTTCAATGGAAAATCCACCCAGTGCCAGATTTCCCACGGAGACGAATTGTTCAGTACTAAATTAACTAGTACTAAAGTCCTTTCAGAGTGCTGACATAGACCCTCTTAAAGTTATTTACCACACAGACACTTCTAATTACACTTTACCCAAGCATTCATAAGGCATGATGTGCCTTGTCTTTGGAGTTAAGCCAGAAACTCGCTGAATGCGTGTTTGGAACTGGAAATGCTTCTTTCTGACTCCTAAATGCTACGAATACCTGTGTGGGTGTGTGCCTGTTACTGGTGAACATTTTAGAGGCATATGGATTTTTTTATTTATTTATTTTTTAATCAAAACTTTTCCAATTCAAAGAGTTTGTTACTTGAGTCATTGTAGCATTTCTTGCATTGTGTTTGTGATTTATATACGTTTTGTGCTATATATATATATATATATATATATATATATATATATATATATATATATATATATATATATAATAATAATAATAATAATAATAATAATAATAATAATAATAATAATAATTATATATATATATATATATATATATATATATATATATATATATATATATATATATATATATATATATATATAATAATAATAATAATAATAATAATAATAATAATATATATATATATATATATATATATATATATATATAATAATATATATATATATATATATATATAGTTTATATATATACTTCAAACTATATACTATAACTTTTATACATTTTTATTTTTTTTTCTCCTGGTGTTTAAATTTAAATTGTTTCCCTCCACAGAGTACCGAGCAGGTGACTGCTTTCTGCCGCAATCTTCATGATATGAATTCCACTGAGGGTCCCATTTCTTGTTCCTCATCTTCCTCCACATCTTCCTCTTCATCCTGTGTGCCCAGCCCCATCTCACCCATGCCTGTTCTCTTCACGCCCCGCCAGCTCTCCGATGCTTATAAACTCCGTAAAGTCATCAGTGAGCTGGTGGACACTGAGAGGACCTATGTTAAGGTCAGTATCTTCTGATGTGTTTTCAAAGCATGCTGTGGTGCTAAAACTTTGATCAAACTTTTTTTTTTTTTTTTTTTTTAAGTCCTGAATGTCCACACAGAATAAACATAACTGCTACATTAAAATCACTCCTGATTACACGGAAGCCAAACATGAAAAAGTCTCTCTCTCTACAGGACCTGAACATTTTGATAGAGCGCTACCTGAACCCCCTGCAGAAGGAGAGCTTCCTTTCACAAGATGAGGTGAAACAATATTTCCTTTTTTATTTATTTATTATTATTTTTAAATATTCTTTCTTATGTAATTATGAATAATATTATTAACTTATGAAAATATTATTGGTAAATTGTCCTTAATATTCTCTTATTCTCTCTATATTCCTAGCTGGATGTGCTTTTTGGAAACTTAGTGGAGATGGTGGAATTCCAAGTGGAGTTTCTGAAAACTCTGGAAGATGGAACCAGATTAGTTCCAGATTTAGACAAACTAGAGAGAGTGGATCAATTTAAGGTGCAGTTATATTAGTCAAATCTGAGTAGATGCTAAATATGATTAGCACCATAACAAGGTCACTATCTACTAATTGCATTGCACATTTTCTTTGTTTTCTAATTCATTCTCTTATAACTTCCAGAAAGTTCTGTTTTCTCTTGGCGGATCCTTCCTGTACTATGCGGACCGTTTTAAGATCTACAGTGCATTTTGTGCCAGCCACACAAAGGTCCCCAAGGTCCTTACCAAAGGTAACACCACTTCACTCTCACAGACTGATTTACTTTAGAATGAGCACATTTAGCACTGATTTAAAGTGCAAGGAAGCCTTTAGGTCCTTCAGGTATCTTGTTATTTTAGCGTCATGTTCAGTGACTGGATAGTTAAAGTGCTTACACGCTTTCTAAGTTTGCTTAGTTCTTGTTCCGAACCCTTACCACCAGTTTTCTGAATTTATTCAAAGCTAGAGGATGTTTTTTACTCCTCACATGGAAATGATGTACCCCAAAGCATTTTTTTTTTTACTGAAGAATGATGACCCCTTTTAGGGGTCTACTGTAAAAAAAAATTGCCATTTCCCAAGGCACCAAGCTTTTTCACTGATCTATATGAATGTAGATGGTTCCTGTGGGAAAAGTGGACCAAGTTTTAAAGACAATGAGAGACTAACTAATATTTGTATAGTTAAATGTGTTTGAGTGTAAAATGTGAGGCTAACATTCTGGCAGTTGAGAAAGCTAAGAAGTTGAATTACTTGAATGTGTAGGTCTTGAACACCGTGAGTTGAGTATATTAAGATAAATCAAAGTCTAGTTTGAGGATACAAATTTCTGTGCCATCCCATAATTTCTCCTCTCTTTTGATGCAGCTAAAACAGACCCGGAGTTCAAGGCGTTCCTGGCTGAGAGGAACCCCAGGCAGCAGCATTCCTCCACGCTGGAGTCCTACCTGATCAAACCCATTCAAAGAGTCTTAAAATACCCACTACTCCTGAGGGAGCTTCACTCTCTCACCGACCCCGACAGCGAGGAACACTACCACCTGGATGGTAAATATGGAGATTCAGATACTAACTCAGCATAATGTTAGGATCTATTTTTAGAATAAAATGATGCAGCTCCTATTCTGAGAAAGGTGAGCAGGTTTTTAAGACTTTTAAAGGGACCACATTATTAAAAATCCAGTTTTGCTAGCTCTTTTAAAAATTGCCTGCTCTTCCCAGTTCACTCAGACTGTTTATCAATGCCCAGCCAGTGTAAACTATACTAGCTTCTACGTGTAAAATATTAGCCAATCAGTAGGGCTGTGCAATAAATTGAAATAAAACCATAACTTACATTTAGGAAAGCAACATGCACCAACCGTCTTCACAAGCTTGTAATGAGAAGCGCTTATAAACTGGCTGTTGTCAACAAAAGGGAAGCTTTGAGGGGTCCCCATAAATATTAGTATTTTACAGTTGTACTGTAAAATTTATTTTTCATACTTGATATTACCGTTACAGTGAAATATTACAATAGTAATATTTCTTATTCTCATACTACTACTTATTATTATTATTATTATTATTATTATTATTCAGTCATTTTGACATAAATTTTGACCAAACAAGCAAATCATTTTACATTTTAACCCACCACTCCATTTGCACAGATTTTTTTTTAAAGCTACAGTAACAAACAAAAAAAATTTAAAAAGTCCTGAACCTTTACCAACAGTAAAACAAAATGAATCAAAATGTCAAGTATGGCAAAAGATTCAGATGAATCCAGTGCCAAATGGGTGTTGTAGCCTGCAATTCTCGCTATAATTGACTTTAGTTGTCGTTTACTGAGTCTCTTATCTTCTTGTAGTTGCTATGAAAGCCATGAACAAAGTGGCCAGTCACATAAACGAGATGCAGAAGATTCACGAGGAGTATGGAGCTGTGTTTGACCAACTCATCAGCGAGCAGAGCTCTGAGAAGAAAGAGGTACAATTCCACTATAACAAGTCTCCCATAGGTCTTTGTGACTTAAATATTTGAGCAAGAAGCATCAACAAATAATTTAATGCCACCACCAAATGTCTCCCTAATAACTCCCTAAAAGTGAGAAGATTTGGCTTTACAGCTGTTTACTTGCATCCCAGGTTGCTGATCTGTCAATGGGCGACCTCTTGCTGCATGACACTGTGGTCTGGATCAACCCACCCTCTTCTCTCATGAAGGGGAAGAGAGACCCAGAGCTGGCTGCGTTCGGTGAGTGCTCGTGAAGCGCTTCTTCCCGAAATAGAATTCTGTTCTCTTATTCATTAGTCTGTTCCCTACAGTAATGGTTTCCTACATCAGCAAATGCCAGCTGTGTCTTTGGGCACAATGGCATTAGAGGAACCACCTTGTCCTGTGGCTCTTAAGACATTAAAGTTGTATTTATATTTTTTTCCCTCTGGCTGAGACATTTTAGAAGAAGAAACCCTTCAGATACTTTAAAAATGGGTCAGTTTGCCATTGAAGTTTGCAGTGTTTCACCGGGTCATGTTTTTACTCTGAATATTCTGAAGAGCCCCAAGCATCTCTATTGTGAATGTTTAGAGTTGTATGGTTTTGTGTCTTGATTTTTTTTTTTTTTTTTTTTTTCTCCTTCAGTTTTCAGAACGGCAGTTGTTTTTGTGTATAAAGACTGCTCCAAGCACAAGAAAAAAATCGTAAGTGCTTTTTCCCTTTCATTATTCATTAATGGAGACGTGACATAGGCTTGCAGAGCTAGTTTAAGTGCCCGCAGACTAGCGCTTTTAAGAGGTGTAGTTTTTGTTTTTTATTGAAGGGCACATTGTTGAGTGTGAAACAGGAATGCCCTTCTCTCGTTCTTGACTAATTTCTGCTATCTCTTCGGCTTATTTCACATGGCCAACAAAACTCTGTTACCATGGACTCAGAGATATTTCACTTGTTTGTGATATATAAAACTATAATGTGGTTTGGAGAATATATCACTTCCCTAACTTCCTGTTTTCAGTGTGTCAGGTGGTTGAAATGTATTTTAAGTGTGCTCTTAGTCCTCACAAACATTTTTTGGTGTTATTTTGTCTCAGGGTGGATCTCACAGAGCGTCAGTACTTGATGAGAGAGACCCGTTTCGTTTTAGACACATGATCTCTACAGATGCTCTCCAAGTTCGCAACCTCCCTAGTAAGTATTTGTCTAGTAGTCTTATTCTTTTCCCACGGACCTATTGAGAATTGTGTGGTAGATTCGCTTCAAGCTGTAGATTCACTTTAACAATGCGAGTAATGTATTTTACATCCCATGAACTCTTAGTAAAGGCTGCTTTTGGCTCAGTGGAACTTTTATGGGCTCAGGCCAGAATGTTGTTATTCCCTATTGATAGGGGAGGGGTCAAAGGTCATCCTACAGGAATTTGGGGTCTGCACTCTTGTTCATTGTCCCAGGGTCCATGTCTTCGTTGAGGTTCATTAACCCTGCCCTGATCTCATGGGTTTTTAATGTTTTTCATTGCACTACCACTGAAGATGTCTTACACAAGGCATGCAAAAGATTTTTATGGGTTTCCCACAGTCCTTTTAGTATCATATAGTTAACCGGATGTTTCTTTCATCTCAGATTCAGAAGGATCTGCATTGTGTGAGATTGTTCACATGAGGTCAGAATCTGAAGGGAGACCCGAGAGGACCTTCCACATCTGCTGCAGGTGAGATGCGGTCCAGAACGCCATGCACACCTAAGCCCTGAAAACTGACAGATAGAACAAGATCATATTTCCTCTAAGTCAAAATAAAGCAAAGAAAATCTAAACGCACAAGGAACTTATAGTTCACCCAAAAATGAAAAATTCTGTCATCAATTACTCATGTTGTTCCAAAACCATAAGACTTTCGTTCATCTTTGAAACACAAATGAAGATATTTTTATTGAAACCTGAGAGATTTCTGTTCCTCTATTGAAAGTCAATGCAACCAATATTTTGATGCTTCAAATAGTTCATAAAGAGATCGGAGAAGAAATCCACATAAATTGAGTGGTGTAATTGAAGTCTTTATAAGATTGCGTCATATGATGAACATTTACTTTAGGCTTTTATTCACATAAACAATGACCGACACACAAACATATAGAGCACATCAAATATGGTAAATAGAAGCTCAAACATGCTTGGGGGGGGTTAATTCATTTTCAAAGGAGAGACATCTTTCAAGATTCATTAAAAATATCTTCATTTGTGTTTCAAAGATGAAGTGAAGTCTTATAGGTTTGAATTGACATGAGGGTGAGTAAATGACATGCTCTTCATTTTTGGGTGAACTATCCCCTTAATAAGGATCGCATTGCTCTAGTCCTTCAACTAAAAGTTATTTCTAAGAGAGAAAATGTGTAATATTTGTGGAAATTAAGGCCAACACATTTAATTCCTTTTAGTAATACAAAAAATATTTAACTATAATGGCCCCAAACGTATTTGGACACTCTTACAAATGTTTGAATATTGCATTGATTAGGAAAATATCCAACCAAGTGGCATCTGATAACAAATGTTGCTGGAGCTTTTACTGAGACATTAAAAAAAAATCATCAAACTTCTTTTTGTGAAACGTTTTGTTTGAGAAGTGTTTGTGCTATCTTTCTTTAAATAAAAATAAACGCCACTTGATATTTTGTTATATATTTTTTGTTATGCCTTAGCATCCATTCATATATTTAAGGGTGGCTTAAAGGGATAGTTCACCCCAAAATGAAAATCCTGTCATCATTTACTCACCCTCATGTTGTTCCAAACTTGTATGAGTTCCTTTCTTCTGCTGAAAAAAGGAGAAAAAAAAAAAACTATGGAAGTCAATGGGTCCCATCAACTGTTCATACAGGTTAATACCAGGTTAATTCATACAGGTTTGGAACAACTTAAAGGTGAGTAAATGATGACAGATTTTTCATTTTTGGGTGAACTATTTAATTATACTTTTGGGGCCACTGTAAAACTGTATATTTCTATTCTGTTCCTCAGTAAAAGATCTGAATGTGCTTTTGTTGTTTGTTTAGCTCCCCAGAGAGTAAAAAAGACTTCCTAAAGACTGTTCATTCCATCCTGAGGGACAAACAACGACGTCAGTTAATGAAGACAGAGAGTTTACCTCCAAATCAACAGTACATTCCCTTTGGAGGGAAGCGGCTTTGTGCGCTAAAGGGTTCACGACCCACCGTAAACAGAACGGGTAGGCTTGGGATGTCTGACGCAAACTGAACATTGATTACTTTTCTCTGCAACACTTCCCTTCTCTCTGCTCCTTTTCTATACCCCTGCTAACACTCCAACCGTAATGCTCTCCGTCTTTCTCTCGCTAACATGATTAAAGCTGCAGTTTTTGCCTCAGGCTTTAGGGTGAGCTAATTATTATGTAACTAATTTAAATCCTAGTGTCCACCAGATTATATTGCTGTTTTTCTTTCCTATTTGGAAAAAAATGGTCTACTGAATAAAAAGCAAAAGTATAGTTAGCGTTTACGCCATCTCTTTCTGCTTATCCACAGTTTCAGCCCCATCTCGAACCCTCGGCCGCCGGAAACTGATCCGTAATCGTTTCACCATAGACACAGGTGTGGTTTTCGATGACGGCTCGTCACAGGACCTGTCACCCGTCACCCCGACAGAGCCCCTGCTATCGTTTTCACTCCAGAAACCCCAGCAGCCCCAGCAGCCCATTCAGGACACAGACCGCTGGGTGGATAATCAGTTTGACCTGCAGCACTACGAAAACCAGGATGACGTGAAGGAGACGGACATCCTCAGCGATGACGACGAGTACTGCCAGTCCGTCCGGGCCCCTTCCTCTGAGCCGAGCCTGGAGGAATCCTTCGAGGCCCTTTCAGTGGAAGGAGAGGAAGTCAAGGGTCTTAACGGACTCTCGGAGGACAAATCTCCAAAATCCCAAGCCCCCCCGAAGTTGACCCTCCTGAAAAAACAGTGCGCAGTGGAGGGCGTCGCTTCAGAGAGGGACTGTGAGGTTATTTGGGTTCGCAGGGAAGATTTTAAAAACAGCTGCAACAGCGACATCTTCTGAGCGGAGAGAGAATATGCGAGCTGTGTGCAAGAATAAGGCAGAAACCTGCTGAGTCCAAGCCTTTACAGACACGTTGCACTGACAATCCTACTGAAAGCCAGAACTTGAAGAACTTGCACCACAAAAACTTTGAGATGCTTCAAGCCACCCTTAACGCAGGCTTCCTGTCATTTGAGTCCAGACATCACAAGGAACATTCAAAGATGCCAACTGTACAGCCAGTGTATTTATAGAGGCTTCATACTGACAGACAACAGGCAGCTACATGTTCTTTTAGTTGATCTTGTTGTATTTTTGTTGTTGTTTTGTTTCAAACGCAAGATCGTGGTCAATCTGTTCAGTTGTGCTTCATATCCTCTTTTTTTTATTCAGGGATTTGTGACCTAACGCTTCGTATAACCTCGCTAGTTCTTTGTAATAGCCATACGCAGGTAATTTTGTCGAGCGTGGCAACATACCCTGGAAGTGTCACAGCAGTTTCGACTAGCTGTTGAATGCCGTTCCTGTTACAAACAGTTCCTCGCTTGCTGTCTTTGTTCCCTTTTTATTTATAGGTCACCAGCAACCCAGTATTAAAGATCACTGTACACGCAGAGAAATGTTCTTCTACTTGAATATTGAAGTAAGAACTGCAATAATGTAATTTGTTTTTCGGTTATGAAATCCCCATAGTCTTCTCTCAATAGGCTTTGGTGTGCTTGTAAATTCAACAGCCAGACATTTAGATGCATAAACAAGGCATTATAATTCAAAGCACCCCTACAAAGTGGTAAATGTAGCAGATTTGTCCTGTTCATACTTGGTGAGAATGAGTTTTTAAAGAGTTTGAGACTTTTATGGTATTTTGTACAATGAAAAAGATAAAGATGGACACGTTACACACTGCAAGTGTATTTTAAACATGAGAGATGCCCTTCCACATGAAATGCAATCACTGCACCTTCAGCCATGGATCCTTTTATAGTGAAACTATTTAAGACAAAAGTGTAAAAACTCCTTGCTTTTACCCTCTGCCTTTTTTAGACTGTGTATGTTCATACTGTGGAAATAATTATCAACCTAAAATAAATTTTCCTAATTTATATTTGCAGTTTTATCCAAATAACTTTGTATGTGGTCTGTTTTTTGTCAACACGGCACCCATTTGCAGTGTTTTAAATAAAGTTTGGTGTGATTTTTAAACATTGGCTTGTCTTGTTAAAGAATATGATGACCAAAAAAAAAACCCCGTTGAGGTTATGACTAAATGTAAACAAACTAAAAAAGGCTTCGTGTTTCACGCAATGGCCAGTGTTGTACTGAAATCTTCCCTGTGAAAATTTAACTCCCCTGCTTCTGATTGGTTAATTCAGTGAAGAGGCTGCTACCTGATTGGGCCCTATCTCTAATTCTTACTCAAACACTCATAGGGAGAAGCAGGCAAGCAGGGGACATATAACCACAAGGTGGCAGTAAAGCGCCAACTTTTCAATTTCTGTGTAATTGTTTTCCCTCATGAAAATACGTACGAAACGAAATGACTTTACCGAATACGAAACATAAGTTTAATAATACCTTTTCTGCATTTTTTCCACCCGCACAAGGGGTGCAAATGAGTCATATTTAATGGGCCCTGAGCCAGGCCCAGCATTTCCTCATCTCTACTGCGGGTTATTTTTGTTCTTGTATTTTTGATGTGGCAACAGTGTGTTCAAGCACAGCCACTTTTATATCTAGTTGAAACGTCATTAGTAGTTCTTGTTCTTGATAGGCTACATTAATATATCAAGAAGTTTGAATATTCAGTTCTTAGTGTGAAAACTTAACCATACCACAAAACCTGTGCCTAACCTTAACCATATCCCGGCTCAATAGCAGAAAAAGTGTTTTAGCAGTTTAAACATGAAATGCACCATAACATTGGGAAATCATTTTCTGTTCTGCTGTAGAGAAAAACATTTTTATTTAGAAAATGAAACAGCAAGTGTTTACTGAAAATAAAACACTAATATAACCAGTTCTCTAGCATGAAACCCATCAAAGGAAAAATAAATAAGATGTGCCATTTGATAAATAGCACATCACATTTCTATTTCAGGTAGCTATCAGACCATGAGAGCCTGAAGGAAGAAAAATGTTACCAAAACAACAAACTAAGGGACAGTTGTTCCACATAATGAATTTACGCTGATAAACTAACATTTCTAACACTCCCATGGCCCTTCTCAGTCCAGCTCTGATTTCATGCAGCATCTTGGAGAAATGTTATCCACCGGCAAGTAAGTACAATGAGTTTTAAATGATGTTTAGTAAGCTAAAATACTGAATGTGTTGGAATTAATTATGGGTTGCTGCAAAATGATTTGTGGCGGTCGAACTGGCTTATAGACTGTGATTTGATTTTACTTTTTTTTTCAATCGCTAGGACCCATTTATCAATACTTAGGTCACTTTTTCAAAACTCTTCACACAATGATCACAACAGCATTCTATGTGGGCTAAACTTTTTATCATTTATCACTGCTTTGACACAAAATGCATTATACATCTTTCAAATTACATGAATACATTTCTCACTTAAGACACAAACACCACCAAAACTCTACATATACAGGCCAATTTGTATGTTTACATACTGTTAAACTAAAGTTCAAAACCTAGCACAACACAAAAATGAATAAGATAGAAACTGGAACATTTCTAGAGTAAAAAATTATGTGATCAATAAGTTATGACAACATAAGTTTTTACATTGCTTTAACTCATCAAAATAAATTATACAAGAAACTATTAAACTATTAAACTCATTTTTAAAAGTCAGTTTAATGTAATTTAAGTTGAAATGACTTAAACATCCAAGTTGATTGTACTTAAAAATGTAAAGCAGCAACTTTTTTACAGTGTAATATTGAAATATATTCTGAATCTAAAAAAAATCAAATATTATCAAAGCAATTAGATGTAACTGAACACCTACACAAGTTTTAGTCTTTCAATTTTATTACCATCCATTCAAAAGGGGAAAACTTAGGAATAATTTTGTACTGTAATGTAAACATGGGCTATGTAACATATACTGCGGTATATTATATAAGCAGTAGAGAGTGTCATTCTTGTTTTGTAAAGAAATTTTACAAATGAAAACATTGTATAATGCTACCTGATGTTAGTGTTTTTTAGGTCTGTGTTTTATGATTGACAAAGTGTGTTTGTTGGGTGAAAACCTTTAGTATTATGGAAGAAAGAGTTGATTTGAGACATGTATGAAGTGTTTTGGTAGTTTTAGTACGTTTTAATTGTGAAATAAACTGCTGGGCCAAGTTGAAAGTTGATTAGGAGAACTGTGTAAAAACTTTTGAAAAAGTTATCTAAATATTGAAAAATGTGTCCTAGCAACTGTAAAAAAAAAAAATTGTAATGCATTTCTATTCTTTCCGCACACTGCTGCCTGCTGACTAGTCAATTATAATGAATAATAAATCATAAATCAGATGAAGATGCGACCGTGCATTATTTGAAATGCTCCAGGATTAAAATTGAAATTCAACTTTACTTCTCTCCTACCAGCCACAACTGACCATCAATATTAGCTTTGCCACTTGTGGACACCATCATCGAAAGGCTGAAAAAAAAGAAAAAAAAAAAAGAAAGAAATCATGGATGAGTCGGTGAATCGCACAGATGAAACATTCATCAGACTGAGGAGAGGAAGAATCCTTTGTGTTGATATAGTAGCTTTGATTTGTGCTTTTTTTGGCTTTGCCTGTGTAGCCGTGATCACAGGACTACCGAGGTGGAAACTGACTATACGCTCTGGATCATGTGCGGAATATGAAGGACTATGGACTAAATGTTCTTTTAGCCATGATACCAGTTCATTAACATGCAAAGCCTATTTAGATCCAGCCCCGTGGTCAGCTCGTTACTTTATAACTCTCTCTTTGGGTCTGGCTGCGGCTGCATGGATCACTTCACTCGTGAGCATTCAGTGCGTCCGTCCCGACAGTGCCAGGTGCTGCCTGGTTGGAGCAGCCTGTTTGCACCTGCTCGCTTCACTCACTACTCTCATCCCTGTGTCCTGGATGGCACTCAGCATCTTCCATGCCGATCGTAGTCTGAGCTCCATTCAGTTCCACATGGGAGAGGCTCTGTTTGTAGGCTGGCTGGCCTCGTGTTTGCTATGCACGGCTGGGTTGTTGCAGTGCTGTTCTGGCCCCCTCAGCAGGGCAAGAGAAGAAACCACCAACGCTGAGTCCTCCAGCCACAGCGACATCAGTATGGACACACTGTTTAGCTCAGCCAGCCTAGACTCTCATGCAAATGCATGCATTAGTCAGCTGTAAAAATGAGTTGGTGACAGTAATGATTGTCTTTTTTAAATTCACTTATAAATAAGAAAAATAAAAACATTAATGTGTGCCACAAGCCCATAACTGAAGACTTCGCATCATAATAAGGAGCCTTTCGTGTTTAGTCAAATAACATTTGTTTTCTATCTGCTGCTTCTTCCTTTGCCATAGGGGCTGTTATAAGATTTGCCCAAAAGGTGGCGTTGTGTTCCACCATTTGTCAAAAAGCAAGTCAGCTTTTTAATTCACTGTGGCGTTGTTAAATCCGATTCAATTTAACGAATCGGTTCGTTCCAATGAATAAGACCAAATTCATGTCATCACTCAAAAATGTTTTCAGATGTATTACGTTTGAGTTTTGATAATTGGTGATTATCACTATGTTTTTATTGTTATTAAGAAGAAGAAGATCATAATAGTAATTATAAATATTATTAATATGATTTACATAACAATATGTACTATTCCATATTTCATAGTATGACTCCTAAATAAAGTCGTCCCTTTCAGCCGAGTAAACGCTTTTCGAATCGTTTCGACTGAGTCAATCAAGAATCGGTTCAAAACATTTCATGTGAACAAGACAACACTATAATTCTGAGGACTCTCCTATTCATACTTTGAACATTAACTGAAAGCTTGCAGTAACTTCCCAAGACAGCATTCAGCTAACTTTACCTCAAACGGATTGTCTCAGTGTGGCTAGTTTGGGAGAAGAAAAAAATTAGTGCTTATTGTACAACTTCACTAAAAAGAATTTAAGACCCTGGGGAAAAAAAAGTCTGCGGTTTAAAAAAAAATGAAGATAACATCGTGAAGAAAGCCAAACGCTGAGCAGATTTTGCTTTAATCCTGCGTCTGGATCATGTGTCGGTCAGTGGCACGCGCTCTTTACTGTCCTCGCAGTGCGCGTGCGGTGTGCTACAAGTATTTGAAGCGATGAACTGGGGATATCAGCTCAACATATTACCTGAAATATCTTGAAGACTCCATTACATCGTGGATTTACCCGGCAAAGGATGGTAATGTGTTGTTTTTGAGGCAATATCTGGCTTTTTGAGGAGCTGTTTCCATTACACGCGATGGGAGGTGAATGGAAGTTGATGAGCGCGCGCTATGGTTCCCTAAATCCAGTTTTATGACATGAAGTTTTTTATTTTTACCTATTTTGATTACAGAGCCATGGATAAGTGCAAAAGACTGTTATTTTTCCTTTTTTACTTGATGTCAAAGTTTTACCTTAGTGACCAGCAGGTCATACGAATCGGTAAGTGATCGTCTATTATGACTCCTTCAGTGTTGTCACCTGCAGTTACTTGTTAATTTATAAACTTTAAGTATTCGGCACCGTTGTTCTTTGTTGTCACGTCAGTGTTTTGTGAGGGTTTTTTGTTATGCTTGTTTCAAAATAGACAATCTTCCATTTATTTTTGTGACCTCTAAAAGCATTCTGTGCAGTTGTTGTATCTGCATATGCAAGCATATAGAATATAGCCTACAAATACATTGAAATTATCAGCATTGTCATTGATATAGCTAGCTACTATAATAATGTTTTGTTCAGAACTCAAACTAAGGGTTAAAACTTTCTACAAATTGGGATGAAATCATTAACAAAGGATAGGTCTCTCAAAATCCATTGTTCTGAATGTGATGGTTTGACATTGACCTTACATAAGAAGTCTCTTTGATGGGCCATCTTGAAAGTAAACAAACAATAAATTCATTCCTCACTTCATATTAGACCATCAGCATCATCATCACCAAAATGAGATTTGATCACTGGCTTGTCCTCTGTGTGTTATTGAGATAAAGCCTGCTGTAGTCACATAGAGAACAGTACTGTATAATGATTGCTGCTGTCTGACTTTGGCATCACGGTAAATCCCCAAAGCAGTTTTAACAACCTACATTAATCCTCTTTCCTACCCAAGACTTGATTTGATGTTCCTCTCCAAAAGATGGGACTTCAGTTGAAACAGAAAGCTTGGCGTATTGCTTCTGTGGGATGGATTGTGAAACATAGAGCTGGAATACTGTTTTATTGAATACATTTCTTAAGAGACCACTGCAAAATTAGAAGTTTCTCTGGATTTACTATTTATATGTATGTGTTTGAGTAAAATTAACATTTTTATTCTTTATTCTATAAGCTACTGACAACACTTCTTCTAAATTTCAAGTAAAAACATTGTCTTTATGAAGGACGCATGACTCAAGCCACGTCCAAGGTTATCCTCGAAGAAAAAAAATAGCTTCCTTCTGCTCTGACAATGTTCCCCAACTCGAAGGATTGGTTTTTCCCGCAGGACAATGCTCCAATCCACACAGCCAGGCCAGGTGTGGATGCAGGACCACCAGATCAAGACCTTATCTTGGCCATTGCAGTCTCTAGTCCAGAACCCCACTGAAAACCTCTGGAATGGGATCAAGAGAACGATGGAAGGTCATAAGCCATCAAACAAAGCTTAGCTGCTTGAATATTTGTGCCAGAAGTGGCATAAAGTCACCAAACAGCAATGTGCAAGACTGGTAGAGCATGCAAAGACACATGAAAGCTGTGATTGAAAATCAGGTTTATTCCACCAAATACTGATTTCTTAACTCTTCCGAAGTTAAATTATTAGTATCGTGTTGTTTAAAAATGAATATAAACTTTTCTTTGCATTATTCAAGGTCTGAAAACATGGCATCTTTTTTGTGTTTTTGACCAGTTGCCATTTTCTGCAAATAAATGCTCTAAGTGACAGTTTTGTTTTTTTCTTGAAATTTGGAAGAAATGTTGTCAGTAGTTAATAGAATAAAACAAAAATGTTCATTTTACTCAAACACATACATATAAATAGTATTAGGCTATTAATTATTATTAGACTATTCACTTTTAGAGAACAGTCTGTTCAAACTGCAGTCTGATTGTTGAAAACAGAGCTGATAAAGGCACATTTCCTGACCATTTAAAATTAATTTGTTAAAACAAAAGGTTTACAATGCACACTTTCTCTTTCTACAATGCTGATGTTTATAAATGTAAAACAAAACAATGCATCATCCATCCATCCATATATAAACTACAATGAAATTATCTAAATTTAGGTTTACTGCAAAGATCCACTCTTAATGTTAGTCATTTTTCTTAGGATGTGTACTTGTGTGTAGAGCAGAATGAAAGAGTACTTTAGCCCCCGATGTAACCTCCTAACTGCCCTATTGATTCCACAGGTATTTCATCGGTTCTGTCCTGAGGGGACTTGTTTAGAGCACACCATGTGTGGACCCTCTTTATCGGAGACATTTGTCAAAGTTTATCAGATATTGTAGGTTTACAGATGTTCTGTCATCTTGAACACACAGTGATCTGTCTTTAAGATGGATGTGCATTGGAGCAATGAATCATATTATTAGATATACACACACCCTTACACATACACATGAATTTGATAGGACATTGTATATCAGCCTTGAGACACAGGAGACTGTCCCTATGTGCTCTAAAAAAACCGGTGCATCCACCTGCAATCTGTCATCCGAATGTTATGATTGGCATGTTGCAAAGCGCACGTCACTGGAGACATGCTATAATGGTGGGATTAGTTTGCATAACAGTAAGCTATAATGGATACACTGACATTCCTTGGCTTTTCACAAATGTTCACGTCAACATTGCATGGCAGGTACAGCTATAGTTTCTGTTTCACAGATGATGAGCAAAAATTGGACTAAAAATAGATGTTGGATGAGACAGAAGGAAACAAAATGTAAAGGTTTGCTTATTAAAACTACTCATTTTAATTTTTATTTGACTCTATATTAATTGTATCCCTCTATTCAGGGAAGAAATATCTGTAAATGTAAAAAAAACTGAGTAGCTTAGACTTAAAGTACTTTTTCTAAACACTTAACACAGCAACACACCTACATCATCCAATTAACCAAATAGTTCATTTTCAGCCCAAAATCATATTTTGTTAAATAAATACAAACTCTACCTTTCAAAATGCTAAAAACTTTTTTCTACATACAGTATACTAACTCTAGCAAACCTGATTCAAAATCGAGTAATTCTGTCAAAACACTAGCACTAGTTTTCTATCCAACATGGACATATAGTCAATCATTGTGCAATGACTGTCAAAATACTAACAGTTGATGACATTACAAAAACTGCATTACTTGTCATGTTTCATTTCTGCCCTGCAGAAAATATTACAGTTTTTTACAATCGCTAGGACACATTTTTCAATACTTAGGTCACTTTTTCAAAACTCTTCACACAGTTCTCCTAACCAACTTTCATCTTGGCACAGAGGTTAACTTCACATTCAAAATGCACCAAATCTACCAAAACACTTCATACATGTCTCAAATCAACTCATTCTTCCATAATACTAAAGATTTTCACCCAACAAACACACTTTGTCACTCATAAAACATCGACCTAAAAACACTAACATCAGTTAGCATTATACAATGTTTTCTTTTTTAAATTTCTTTACAAAACAAGAATGACACTCTCTACTGCTTATAATTCACTGCAGTTTATGTTACGTGGTCCATGTTTACATTACAGAACAAAATTATTCCTAAGTTTCCCCTTTTGAATTGATGGTAATGAAATTGAAAGACTAATGCTTGTGTAGGTGTTCAGTTTCATCTAATTGTTTTGATAGTATTTGATTTTTTAGATTCAGAATATATTTCATAACTATATTACTGTAGAAATGTAGCAAATTTCTGTCTTATTCAGTTTTGTATTATGTTATTGTTTTGAACTTAAGTTTAACAGTTTTGAAAACAGTATGTAAGCATGTGCAAATTGGCCTGTACGTACAAAGAATTTTGGCAGTTGTTGTGTCTGAGTGAGAAAAGAATTCATGAAATTTGAGAGATGTAGTCAATGAATGCATTTTGTGCCAAAGCAATGATAATTGATCCTCAGTTTAGCCCACATAGACTTCTGTTGTGCTCACTGTGTGAAGAGTTTTGCAAAAGTGACTTAAGTATTGAGAAATGTGTCCTAGCGTCTGTAAAAAAAACTAAATCCATTGTTTTTATTCAGTTTCCTTTTACTGCAGTAAAAGTAGAATGCTTACATGTAAGCCATTCTACATTTTTGGTTGAGTGTTGAATGTGTGCATTCTTGGCCACATACTGTCTAAAAGTGAATGAGGCGTTACTTTATAGAATGTACAGTAGAAAAAAAGAAGACGAAAGTAACAGAATTGCTCGGGGCAGCCACTGGTCAAATGGGTCCCCTATGCAGAACTTCAGTTGCCCCCTTGGTTGAAATTGCTTTCTGAGTGTGTGGTGTTGATGGTGCCCCCATAGAGGGTGGGATGGTTTCCCTTTGTTAGTCGGTGCCTTACGCAGATTGCTTATTCTGCGTAAATGGAACAGTGATACTGGAATCGTTGTTGTAAAAGCTTTACATGAAGCTTTTACTGAAATGAAAACATGAAATTGCTGCTGCCAACAACAACAACAAATCCAACATACATGGCCTTTGGTTACTATGGAAGATTTTTTTCATATAAACTAGGAATTGAGAGAAAGAAATCAGAATTGTGAGATAAAAAGTCATAATTATCTTTTTTATTTTCTATTCATGGCAGAAATAAGCTTTCATAGGTTCCACATGTGTGAGGGTTTTTAGAGATGCACAATCAAGCACACATTCTTCCTCCTCTCCCCTAACTCTTCTTCTCCTGATCCAGCTACTTCTCTCCTCCTTCAACTATTCCTCTCACCCAGAAATTTTTTAACTTCTCTGAGTTGTTTTGCATCCACACTGAACAAACCCTATTCAAAGAGTTCTGTTTTACTGTATGTCCATGTAATGAAAAGAACTTCAACACCTGACTATGCCTCCAACTGAGATTGGAATCTGCTATTTCTCAATATCTCAGGGATCTGCTAATTAAAAAATGCTTACCATTTGTTTCAGTATTTGTTTTATATATTTTTCAAAATACTTTTGAGCTGCTGTTGTTGCAGAAATAGAGGTTTTATACTATATTTAAAGATTGGAACATTAGGTCTTCATTTCTGACATGCTGTGTTTATGCATTTGCAAATAAGATCTGAAAGATCCATGATTTTGGTATTGGGTAAGCTTGTGTGAAAAGAAAATTTAATCATTTTAGAAACATGTTAATTGACTGCATTTTGTGTGAAAATGACATGAATTGTGTTAATGGTATGGTCACAACAGACAGATGTTGTGCTAATTGTGTTTAGAGTTTTGAAAATGTGACTACAGATTGGACAAAAGTATGATAGCAATTGAAAAAAAACTGTAAAAAAAAATGTTTGGTAATACTTTACTTAAAGCGTTTATGTATAATGCACTATATAGGTATTCAAAATACATGTTCTAATGCATTAAAATATTTGCAGATTCCTTGCATTATACTTCCTAAAGGTGTAATATTGAATATATACGTATTATAATGCATTATAACTGGTTACAGTTATTCATGAGACCATACAAGGTATTACAATTCTTTTATAATGCATTATATATAAAAAATTTAAGTAAAGTGTTAACAAAAGTTTTAAACATAAATAAATTATTTCTTTAAATAAAAAAATCTCCATATCAGTGACCTCCCAGGTGAAAAAAAAGTACATTTCAATACTTAAAGTGCTCTATTTTCACACATTCATTTTATACCAAAAATTCTTCTTTAGTACTTCTTAAGATAATCTTAAGAACATCTAAGTGTACTCAACTGTGCTATTTTGAGACACCATGAAATATGAACTAAAATGTGCTTTTAATATACTATCTCCGTATTTAAAAAATATGTAAACTATGGGTTCAAATGTACTATAAGTAGTATCTAAATACATTTTTTAAATACAGAGATAGTATATTAAAAGCACATTTTAGTTCATATTTCATGGTGTCTCAAAATAGCACAGTTGAGTACACTTAGATGTTCTTAAGATTATCTTAAGAAGTACTAAAGAAGAATTTTTAGTATAAAATGAGTGTGAAAATAGAGCAAAGAAGAATTTTTAGTATATTAAGTACAAAATTAGTGCACGAAAGAGCACTTTAAGTACATTATAGAAATGTACTTTTTTTTCACCTGGGCTAATAAAAGATCTCATGGCAACTGCCATTTTGAGATCACATGACCAGCTGAATGCTTCTTGCTTTATTTAAGTAACCCATATGGTAACACTTTAGTATAGGGAATATGTATTCACTATTAACTATGACTTTTCCCTCAATGAACTCCTAATTTACTGCTTATTAATAGTTAGTAAGGTAGTTAAGTCTAGGTATTGGGTAGGATTAAGAATGTAGAATATGGTATATATAAGGCATTAATAAGGCATTAATATGTGCTTTATAATTACTAATAACCAGCCAGTTTTCTAGTAATATGCATGCTAATAAGCAACTAGTTAAAAGACCGTAAAATAAAGTGTTACCACCCATATGTTATCATACATTTTTGGTAATATATTTTCTATCATTAAAACAATTTATGCCTCAAGAAATTATTATTAGATTTTTAAAAATATAACTTTATTTTAAATATCTTCATATCAATGATCTAATAAAAGCTGTTTTAATTTACATGGAGCGAGTCCATCTCATGGCAGCGGCCATTCTGAGATCACATGACCAGCTGAATACTACTTAGGTGCGCCCCAGTTCGCATACTTATGCACTATACTATGACGTTTTTAAGTATAAAAAGTGGTGTGTTCACACTGAAAAAGTACATAGTGTATAAGTGCATAGTTTATAGTGCGTCATTTGGGATGCGACTCTTGGTTTATTGGTAATCCATATTTTAACAGACATTTGGTAACTGAATATATTTATTCTAATAAAAGCTGTTTGAATTCACATGGAGTGGGTCCATCTCATGGCAGCTGCCATTTTGAGATCATATGACAAGCTGAATACTATTTGCTTTATCTATGTAACCCTATATTATCAGACACTTTTGATCACGAAATAAATCATGGCTTTATTAATCATTGCATTTTTACATCATAAAATGGAAACTTTTTCGTGATGCAATCAATTTGTTTACTCATCTCCTCAAAAATGAAATCATAAATGTGTCCTATATAGGATGTCTGCTAATCCCATTTATCATCCCATTGGTTACTAGCACAGACTTTATGACCACATAACAGCATTTTTTTAGTGTTCATCAGAAATATTACACACACATTCTTGTTTAAGATCTCAATAAATCTTATAATTAATGTCCAATCCTGTATGAATTACTGTTTTTAAAATCTTGTGAATATCAAGCTGCATCAGCTTATGGTTTAAAATAATCTCTGCACTCTGGAAGTATCACAGTGTTGACTGAGGGAATGTGCAGTTCTGGTGGAAATATTTCACAGGCCATGAGTGAAAATTAATCCTTTTAGATTTGGATCCACGTTGCCTCAGATGTATGTTCAGGACTGTGAAATGGCACTGCTCTTTGACCATCAGCAGAATTTCCCTAAAAGTCTGTACGGGTATGGTGAATTAGGAACTGGTTTGTATGCCTCTGTGCATCTATTTGAACACTCTGCAAAGTATTTGTTTAATAGTTAACAAATAACATTGGTTGTAAACCTTTGCATCAGAACATACTCACTGTTATTGAACCTCCCATAGATTGAGCTTGAAATAACAATGAACGAATTTGAGCGTTTAGGATGATCCCCAAGAGAAAATCAAAGAGTTCGATCACAGTGGCGGAGAGAGTGGAGAATAACTAATGTCTCTCGCTCTTTCTCTGCTATAGCATTGGTATGCATGCTGACTCCTTATCCCTTTGTGTTTTCTTGTGTTTGTCAGAAGGGATGTGTTTGAACAAGATTTCATGAATTTGAATGAGAGAGAAGGTTTTTTCTTTGATGATGCATTTGGCCTGTGTGTTTGCAGAAATCATTGTGATGTCTTTATGAGGAGTGTGTGGAATACATCATAGACAGTGACAGAAATGTTGAAAAGAAGGTCAGAGACAGAAAGACAAAGACCGTGTCCTGAGATGACCTGAGTATTCAGCAGTCGCTTATGTGCAGGTTTGTGTATGTGTTTGTTCGTGTGCATGCTTGCGTTGGTTGTTGTTCCTTTGTGCATTAGAAGATTCTAGACTCATGACCTTTTTGATTAATCAAGAACTGTGTACATTATTAATTTATTTATTTATCAGATGCTTTTATCCAAAGTGAATTACAAATGAGGAACATAAGCTTTTCATCTTAAGAGCCGCAGTATGCAGCAAATTGTTGAATGTTGAAAGTAATATGACAGAAATTATTATATAAATTAGGTCATTTAAAGGTGCACTCAACAGCTTTTTTTTTTCTCAACATAGCTTCATGGGTACTTACATGGATGTTCTTTGAAAATGTAACATTTCAGGGGGAAAAAACAGTTTCCTTAATCAGTTACCAGCACTATATTAAAGAGGATCTATTATGCCCCTTTTTACAAGATGCAATATAAGTCTTAGGTGTCTCCAGAATGTATCTGTGAAATTTCAGCTCAAAATAACCCATGTATCATTTATTATACCATGTTGTAAATGCCCATTTTTGAGTAGAAGGAAAAACATGCTGTTTTTGTGCATGTGTCTTCAAATGCAAATGAGCTGCTGCTCCCCACCCTGCTTTCCAAAAGAGGGAGGAGCCTTTACAGCTCTTGCCTTGGAATAATACTCTGCTAAAAACTAAAACATCTGTTTGGTTTTGATTGAGTATTAAACTAAGTTCTCTTTCACGTGTTATTGTGCTTAAACTGTCAAAGTTAGGTGTCAAATATGCACACAGTTCACATAAACAGTTATGTCTGTGAACGTAAACAGCAAGTAAAACAATCACATGTGTATGTTAGATCTGTGTATTAAAGTGAAAGCAGTGCGATATACAGTACCTACTGCTGTCTGCATTTTGTGATGTCACAAAAGGTAGAATCTGCAAACGGCTTGTTCTGAGACATTGCTTATGATTTATGGGGATTAAAAAAAGAGGAATGGGTGGATTTTTACCATTATAGGGTGTAGGGCTGCACAATTTATCGCACGATACGAAAAATAACATTGAACTTAAACTCGATTATCGCTTAAACGCAATTCTTAGTGTGATTATTTTTTTTATGCGCAGCTTGTCAATGAAGTATGGCTCCAAATGCTAATCTATCTGAAAGCACTGCGAGTTTGAATCGCTTATGTACATTTAAAAAAGCAACACGTGTCAAACATCTTTCCAGACATGAGAAGCATTTGTTAAAATCTTGTCCAACAAAAGACAACATTTAATAACATGTTTTTACTCCAAACTCACTTCATAACGACAGTTGAGCATCCTTCTGTGAGACGATGTGGCTTCTTACACAGAATAAGGCAGTCGTGTGTTTATTAGTCATGTTTAATCAATCAAAACGTTTAAATCTGTTTATTCAGCTACAGCGATATGATGCATGTCATCTTCTTCTAAGGCAGGGCATATTTTGAGTTTCTGCGCAAGAGCGCCCTCTGGCTTTCAGATAGAGAAGCATTTACTACTGATCACAGAGCCATACAGCTCTGACAAGCTGCGCATTAAATAATCGCAGCCTATCCCAAATCGCCTGCCGAACACGCACTGCCGACACACATTTATGTTTAAACTCCATGTAAAAGTGAATTTTGCATAATAAGTCCCCTTTAAAGAAATCCTTGAGTAGAAGGAAGTCAACAGGCTATGATGTAAACATATATACTGTACATGTGTAGATGCACATAGACATACATACATACACACATCACATGCATTCATATACACATACTTTTATGCTACTCTAAAGTAATATTTACATGTGTTTTGCACTCAACGACTTTTAATTAAAAAGTTTTACATATAAAGAAACTAATATTTTTTGCAAAATATTATTTATATTTTGCGAAATATTCACATGTACAAATGTGTATTTTAATATCAACATGAAATAGAAATGAACCCTATCTACAAAGTAAAAAAAAAAATAAAGTTGTAAATAAAGATTATTAAAGGACAGTGTTTTAAAAGAAAATAATATTTCAGACTTCCTACTTAAAAATTTCATGTTTGATTCGATGTTACTTGCCTTTTCTTATTTGTAACATTTACAAGCAATTTCTGGTTCAAAGTAAATCCATCAAATTTTCACCAGTTTTTTTTCCAGTGTATTTTGTTATTGATCGTATTATGAGCTATTCATCCATGCATGTTCCATTTTTTTTTCTTCCCATAAATCTTACTGTGAAACGTCAAACTCCTCTCTGGTCATTCGGATCTGCCTCCATCTAATCAATAACTGATGGCTAGAACCAAGTTCCTGTCCTACATTTTTTCTTCTTCAATAATCCATTTCAGTTGGATGTACACCACAATATAGAACAAAATATCTGTCTCTGTTTCATCGTGAATTTAGCATAAAGATTTAAGTCATAACAATAGAAAATCCTGTTTTATTTTACTCCCTCATGGGCCCTGCCATGTAAAGGATTGGTTCACTTTAAAATGAAAATTACCCCAAGATTTACTCACCCTCAAGCCATTCTAGGTGTATATGATTTTCTTCTTTCTGATGAACAAAAAGTGTAAGAAAGTGTAATGCCTCTCACAGTTCAAAACACTTACGCTACGTCAGTTATGTTGTTTTTGTTTTGTAAACTGAATACAGAAGGCGGTCTGGCGGAAGCTAGATATTTTGCTTCATAACTTGTTAAATATGGATATTTTTCTTACACAAAAACATTGCTTCACTTCAGAAGGCCTTTATTAACCCCCCGGAGCCATGTGGAGTACATTTATGATGTATGGATGCACTTTTTTGAACTTCATACTCATTGGTCCCATTCACTGCCATTATAAAGCTTGGATGTGTCAGGATATTTAATATAACTCTGATTGTGTTCATCAGAAAGAAGAAAGTCATATACACCTAGAATGGCATGAGCGTAAGTAAATCTTGGGGTAATTTTAATTTTAAAGTGAACTAATCCTTTAAGATCACGAGTCATGTCATGTAATTTACAAGTTAGTTCTTTCATTATAAACCATAACACACAAATTCCTCTGTGATCATCCAAGACGCAGCGCGACAGCAAGACGACTAGCGGTCACAGTGCAATGCAGCATGACAGAATGAAAAGGATCAAAGACAAACAGTTTCATTTAGCTGTTAGTTAACAAACTTCATGCATCCAGGCCACCAGGTGTCCAGTACAACTGTGGTGTTAAAATTGAACAAAAACGTACTGAGTGCACCTTTAATTTGAGCTCACCATGATTAATTATACTTGTCTGACTCAAATTTGAATAATTACACTGAGTGGAGCAAAGGGAAACTCATCAACATTAAATATTGATTTTAATCATACAACAGTACATTATATTAATCAGCCCAGTTCTGCCCTCTGCATTTGTGAAATATTTGCTTTTATAAACTGTTCAAATTGGTTGTTCTTTTGAGGAAAAAAAAAATGCTGGATGAAAAATCTTACACATCCATCCTGAGCATTCAGTTTGTTCTTACTGTAATGTTTCATTCTAAGACTGGTCGTTGAGCAGAGCGTTCTGTCAGAATAAAAGCAGCGTGGTTGATGACAATGATATATAGTTAGAGCTGACAGATATGTAACATTGAAAACTGAACTGAACATCTCCCGGAATGATCCGGGGGAAAATGAAAAACAGTACCTGACTGAAACCGCAGAGCAAAGTTTGAGATCCTTCATGGAATTATAAGGTCAGATGCACTCAAAAACAGTCACCAAAGACTGATGCATGCACAATCATCTTCTTATTGTGCATCGAAAGACTGCATCCAAATATTCATACTTCACTACCATATAATATGGGAAAAGAGTATGTCCGAATTCACAGTATTCATAAAACAGTAGGAGAGGATTTGTAAATGGCAGTGAAGCAACATAACTGACGCTGTAGGTCACATGACAATGACAACATGACAAATTGTGACAGGATTACATTCATACTACACACATTCATACTATATAGAACATACGTTTTTAATAGTCATAAAGTAGTACTCATTTAAATTTCAGAGAGTGTTTCTGGATGCAGCCTTGGAGTCACTTTCAGTGCCATTTTGTTTTATTTCATGTCTCAGAGTTTAATCTTCTAAAGTTCATTGAGCTCAATATTTGGAGAAAAAAATTAAAGACCAGCGGCATTTCAGGTCTGCATTCAGACATAATCTTCAAAAGGCCTTTGAGATGTTAATTTTGGTAAAATGTTAAGAAAAGTTGAGAAATCTTAGCAATTGATTGTAATTGCACACATGCTTCATCAGGGTATATATTACAGCTATTAGTTAAAAATCTCCACTATTTTATGAATGAAAAGGCTCACTGTTTCCTTCATCATAAAGTTCCTGAGGGAAATGAGAATGAATAAATGTGCAAAAATAAGAAAGAGACACAAAGGGTTTGTGAGCTAAAAAGCAAAAAGACAATACATCCAGTAACTCAGTCTGGGAATGGCGACAATTACCCGTAATTCAGCTAATTTACATCAATTTAAATGCAAAAACTGCCTAACCTCTGCACCATTATTGTTCATGTGTGCAGAATTTTAATAAAAAACTCTGAAGCACATATTTCCACCCAAGGGTTTGTTGACAGTCAAATTAGGCATTTAAAAGTTTATTTTAGTCTTTCTGTACTTTGATACCTGTGGTCTGCACTCTGTTGTTTATAGCAGGGGGTTTTAAATGGGTCTGTGGAGAAAATTTAGGGAAAAAATGAATAGTGTAAAAAATGCAAAAATAAAAATGAAGATTAAACTTAATAAAGCAATTGATTAAAATAAATACAATTATTAAAACATTGATTAAAGTTAAAAAAATAAATAACTACATCTACCAATACAATACTATAGTGAGTAGAAAAATGTAATAATATAATGTAATAGAAACTAAATATTTTCCAAATATTATTGTACACATATTTCTAATATTAATATTAGAAATATGTTTTTTAATATTATAAATTTTTCACAGTATAAATTGGGTCCTTATACATGAACTTATATAGCTGCCTTTTAAAGGCAACATGAAACGAAAAAGAAAAAAGAAGTTAGAAAAAGAAGTTGCGGTAGTTTCTCAAAAAACTTAGGGCAGGACTTGATTTTGTTCATCATGAATTGATTGGATTTTTGTGGTTTGCCAATGCTGTGATCTGATGTGAGTGACAGGTTGTCCCGCCCTCACAGTAAACACATCAACCGAGAGGTTGCTGCAAGAGGGAGGGGGAGTTATTTTGATTAAAAATGACAAGGGAACATGAAATAAAATAAGGATAGATAAATAATTTATAATAAATATGGCAATATTCCATAAAAAATAAAAATTGTCAATTTTGATTTTTGACTTTAAATTTTAGGATGCAGGTCCCTTGCACATAGACTATTTGGGGATCTGTAGTAAAAGATTGAAAACCCCTGGTCTATAGCAGCAACTACTACTTGTAGTCCATAATTTCAGCCAGCCACTGGAGTTTGTGTTGCCTGCTAAAACATCCCAATTGCTAGGACAAACACGGGGATCCTTTGAACTGTCTGTTGATCAAAGCTAGAGAGGCACTGCATACTGCGTAAGTCACCTGTCACCCACCTAAGTTCTGGGAGGAGACAGGACATGTTCTACATTAAACTTCCATGAACTGCATAAAAGAATTGTCCACTGGGAATATTTTCAGCTGTTGTGGAGGGTTTGCTGTATACTGTGTGCAAGACTATAGATTGAACTAGGGCAGTGATAAAATATCGATGAGACTGCTGGCCTAAAACTGCTGTCACATATGGCGTTGTGGGTCTGCAGCTGAATCCAACTTATTTTTCAAAGTGGAAGTAATGTGTTTTCAGTGAATGTGTGACACTTCCGATTTATTAGCCGCTATAGGGAAATAATGAGAAGAATATCAAAGTGCAGTAAACTGTAAAACTGTTTGCGCTACAAGAGTGTTAAGACAATACATTAAAATAATATGGTAAGAAATACCAGTTTGCAATATCAAGCAGCATAACAAGCTGTTTTGTACAGCTAAAAATAACTGGAAGAGAATGACACCAGATACATTAAATTTAAAAATGGTTGCACCCATGCTTTCATAAAAAAAATAAGGTGCAAATAGCAGTGAGTGAAAATAGCATATTTTCTTAGCAATATATGCTATTTACACTAAGTGCAAATAGCTGTAGATGCTATTTACACTAGGTGAAAATAGCATTTTCTTAGCGATATGCTATTTACACTAGGGGAAAATAGCATAGATTCTATAAAAGTATCAGTTATTTGCAATAAGAGTAAATAGTAATTAGATGCTGTCTTACTTTATATTGGCAGATACTGTTTGCACCTCTGTATTTTTGTATATTAACAGAATGCAATAATATCATAAAGTGTAAATGATTATAATTATTAAAATTATTAAATGGATGCTGCCTTATTGGGAGAATAAAAACTCTCCCTACACACTCGATCACCTACTGTCCCCCTGAAGCGAGGTGTTCCCCAGGGAGCCGTTCTCGGGCGTTTATTATTCATAATTTACATAATACCACTTGGTCAGATTTTACAACGTCATGGTCTTAACTATCACTTTTACGCAGATGACATTCAATTATACTCTATCTGCACACCTGCTCTACCTCCCCAAACAGACAAAATCTCTGCTTGTGTGAAAGACATAAAAGATTTGCTTAATTCAAATTTTCTGAAACTTAACATGGACAAAACTGAGATTATTTTCATTGGAACTCTCTCACTTACCAGCAATATTTCTACCAATTTCACCTGTGAGATTGCTGGTTTCCACATCAAAACATCTAATACTGTTAAAAATTTAGGTGTAATCTTTGACTCCACCCTTTCCTTTCAGTCTCATATTACCTCTATTACCAAATCTGCATTCTTTCATCTACGTCGCATTGCCCAACTCCGTCCCTTCATCAGTACCAAAGACGCTGAAACTGTCGTCCATGTATTTGTCTCATCACGCCTTGATTACTGTAATGCCCTTTTCATTGGTCTACCTGCCAGCTCCATTTCCAGATTACAATACATTCAAAACTCTGCTGCTAGAATACTCACCCATACTAAGTGTTCTGCTCATATCACTCCAATTTTGTATGATCTGAACTGGCTTCCAGTTGCCTACCATATTAAATTCAAAATTCTCCTGCTCGCTTTTAAATCTTTGCATGGCTTGGCTCCCCCTTATCTTTGTAATATGCTCATCCCCTACACCCCGACTCGCTCACTACGTTCCTCTGACTCTGGCCTTCTCGTTGTCCCTCGGCATCACCTCTCTTCAAAGGGGGGCAGATCATTCAGTACTTTCGCACCCAAACTCTGGAATTCTCTCCCCCGCTCACTCTGTTGTGTTAATAATATCTCTGAGTTTAAACTCAAAACTCACTTGTTTTCTGAATGTTATACCTCTGATTTCATGGATTGATGGCTCAGCTTAATTAACTAATAGTTCTCTGAATGTTATCTTATGTCTCTTAAGTCCTGTTTTGTATTTTATTGTGCTTGACTCTATTCTTCTGTATGCTTCCCTGTCCATTATTGTTTTTCATCATTGTCTACTCGTATTATCTCTTCCTTGATAATTGTACATTGTAAAGCGTCCTTAAGCCCTGGAAAGGCGCTATATAAATAAAACGTATTATTATTATTATTATTATCTTCCCCTAACACTACCCAATAAACACTTAACCCTTTAAAACCGGATGTGTCGTCGGCGACACATCCAACCAAGCTGTATTCATGTTACCGTAACTCTTGAACCGTTTGCGCCATCGTAATAATTCAAATTGCTACAGATAGTAGACAACATGGGCTTTTCGGCAATATAAGGGTTATTACGGTAATTTCGTTCCTTCCGTCAGCAAATGGCAGCCGTTTTCGGGGAGAGCGGGTGGAAGGAGGATTTGAACGTAGAGATATGGAGAGCGGCAGTTTAGGGAGTTTTGGATCGCATAAATAATAGAAGAAACAAACAAAAACATGGCGAAGGAGTACACAGTCAATTGGGATGATTTTTTATAAGACTTGGGAGGAGGCTAAGTGAGACTCGCATTTCGCATTTGGTGTGTGCATCTGTATAATGTGTCCGTGCAGTAAATGTATGCGTGCTGATGCGTGCATATGTAGTATATGTATGCGTGTATGAAAAAAAATTCTCCTGAATGAACTGTGCAACCAAGTGTCACAAAATGACTTGTATATATGTAATATAGTTGAATTTTCAAGTTTGAAGTGTTAGATTCTTTCGATCATCATTTTTCTCTTTTTTTTCTAAATAAAAAGCCAAAAATTTATTATTATTTTTTTTATTTTCGTCTATTTAAATTCTATTTACAAACTCACCATATACATTAATGGTCAATAACTGTAATTTATTGAAAGCCAGTTGTTTTCTGAAAAAAATGACACCTTGCACTTGAAGATATACATTGTTAGAGAATTTTATAATAAAAAAAAACATAATATTTGAAAACGGGCTATTTTAGCTTTAGGTTCTAAAGGGTTAATATTATTAACCACTTGTTTGCAGTTTATTACCACTTTTAGAACATTATTTTCATTTTTATTGAAAATAAACGCAAGCTCGGCAAAAGGTGGATTCAAACCCATGTCGAACGCTTTAAAAGCCAGGTCTGCAAGCCTTACTCGCTGCTGCTGCGCCACTGAAGATGTTAAATTCTACTTGTCTTTTTTAAAACTTGAGTGGCCCAACCAGACATTGGTGGGCAGAGCTAGTATAAATAGTATTTGCCAACAAGGGACGGTATTTGCGCTTAGTGTAAATAGACACTCCGTAATGGGCAACGAATTTCATGACCGATTATTCGGGTCTGTACAGATAAACAGTAAGGCCACTTTAAAGTAGTGGGAAAACGCATTTCAGTAGAAAAAAAAAACGCATTCGAAAAATGTAGGAAATAACAGAGTGGGTGGCTGCTGGAAGCACCACCCAAAGCATTAAAAGCAGGTATTAAACCCATCAAAGATGCTCTGACAGGTGTTTTTCCCTAGAGCATAACTTACTTTTGACAGTTGCATTCTTATCTGTAACTGTTATAAATTCACACAAGTGTTTACATTTTGCAAAAAAGGCTCATCTTGACAGCAAGCAAAACAACATTAAACAAACTTCACGTAGTTCAAATAAAGGAAGACGGGGCGTAACGGAGAAAGCAGTGCAATAATCTTCACTAAAATATTAATTTTATTGAAATATTTGGTTTTGAATGTTAAATTTAATTGACAATATTTGTGAAATGAAGCATATAACTCAAATAATGTTATTTCTATGAGAATAGTAACTGTAATGGGATTTAAATGTATGAAGTTCCTTATTTACAAGACAAACAAATGATAGTAACACGTTACTTATGTCAGTTACACAGTTTTGCAGAAATCGCCAACAAATGCAGAAATCGGAGGCAAATCAGTGCTCGTTCATGTGAGTGACAATCGCGTAGTGTGTATTATAAAAGACATGATCTGAGAGAAGCGCCGATGCTGGTGAGATATTTAGCATGCTGGTCTACAAACAGATATGTTAAATATCTGGACCTGTCTGCAACTCAGAGTCCTGCAGTGTGAAATGTGTTTTGACTGGAAATTACTATGGAAATTATTTGCTGATGACCTACAGCCAATGAGAAAGCAAGATGCAGAGCAAGGGAAAGTTCAGGGGGAGGAGTCATAACCGCAACATCAGCAAGCATGGCTTCTGCAAGAAACCATTCTCTCCTTCATATTCTTTTTTTTCCACTGCAAATCACCGCACAAACAACTTGGATCGCAAGCTTCTTGCATGCTATAATTTTAACAGAACGAAATCCAGTCTTGTCTGAAAACTCCTGTCTCATGCGTTTATTTTTACAAACCCGATTCCAAAAAAGTTGGGACACTGTACAAATTGTGAATAAAAAAGTAATGCAATAATTTACAAATTTCATAAACTTATATTTTATACACAATAGAATATAGATAACATATCAAATGTTGAAAGTGAGACATTTTGAAATGGATTTGAATTTCATGAGAGCTACACATTCCAAAAAAGTTGGGACAGGTAGCAATAAGAGGCCGGAAAAGTTAAATGTACATTTAAAATGGACTGTGGCAAAGTGGAAAACTGTTCTGTGGTCAGACGAATCAAAATTTGAAGTTCTTTTTGGAAAACTGGGACGCCATGTCATCCGGACTAAAGAGGACAAGGACAACCCAAGTTGTTATCAGCGCTCAGTTCAGAAGCCCGCATCTCTGATGGTATGGGGTAGCATGAGTGCGTGTGGCATGGGCAGCTTACACATCTGGAAAGGCACCATCAATGCTGAAAGGTATATCCAAGTTCTAGAACAACATATGCTCCCATCCAGACGTCGTCTCTTTCAGGGAAGACCTTGCATTTTCCAACATGACAATGCCAGACCACATACTGCATCAATTACAACATCACGGCTGCGTAGAAGAAGGATCCAGGTACTGAAATGGCCAGCCTGCAGTCCAGATCTTTCACCCATAGAAAACATTTGGTGCATCGTAAAGAGGAAGATGCGACAAAGAAGACCTAAGACAGTTGAGCAACTAGAAGCCTGTATTAGACAAGAATGGGACAACATTCCTATTCCTAAACTTGAGCAACTTGTCTCCTCAGTCCCCAGACGTTTGCAGACTGTTATAAAAAGAAGAGGGGATGCCACACAGTGGTAAACATGGCCTTGTCCCAACTTTTTTGAGATGTGTTGATGCCATGAAATTTAAAATCAACTTATTTTTCCCTTAAAATGATACATTTTCTCAGTTTAAACATTTGATATGTCATCTATGTTGTATTCTGAATAAAATATTGAAATTTGAAACTTCCACATCATTGCATTTCTTTTTTATTCACAATTTGTACAGTGTCCCAACTTTTTTGGAATCGGGTTTGTAGTTAGTTAAACTTTTTGACACATTTTGAGTAAAAGGTACTTTCCATTATAAGTTAGTTATACTGTTTTGGTTTACAGCGTGCTATATAGTAGGGAAGTATGCGATTTAAGACACAGCCAGAGTGTCTGCAACTCTTCCTTACTGAAATGTTTTATAATGTGTGTTGCTGATCCGTCGTGTAATTTGCACAAAACAGCAACTAAAAGGTACCCCAGACAGTCGTGTAGCATAAGAAGAACAGTGATCTGACGACTTTGAAAATCAAGCAGTGTGTTCATTTGTAGTGAAGACTGAGTTTGTGCTTTTGCATTTCTTTAGTAAGATTCATAAATGAGTGATTTGGATTGTCCTGCTTTCAAACTGTGTACAAACATGTTTTGTTTTATATTGTAACTTTTATATTTTAACACTTTTTAAAGTACATAATGTATAACAGACAATAAAAATGTTTTTTTTTTCTCCCCGATTAATCAAAAAAATATGCAAAGCTCTACTCCTAAGTACAAGCATATAGATCCAAAACTTTCTTTTTAACTTGTAATGTTTATTGCAAGGGCAAAATGCATGTAATGACACAAACATCATGATAGAAAAAGGGATTCATTAACGTTGTGGTCTCCAAGGTGAGCTGCAGAGGCTTTGGACATCCCTAGGGGACCATTTTCCAATGAATAGAAATAAAGCATTAAGCATGCTCAAGTAACCATCACGGTGCCTGCCTACACACACGTACACAAGTGTCTATATACCACTCTGTCAGCTTTTCCATTCCACTCTAATGCTACCTGATGTCTTAAAGACACTGTAAATCTATTTGGTTCCAAATGGCTGACTCTTAACGTGCCAATTAAAGGAAAAGTAAAGCTAGATTGATTTGGTGTTTTCAGGAAACAAAAGATCAATGAGGGATCAGACTTTTTAGTCATAGTTGAAATAGCCTGAGTAAATAAACATAGAAAAAAGTAGATCCAATACTTCCTCAAAAACAAACCCAGACTTGTTTGCTGCTAGACTCATTGTTATCAACTCTGCTTCATGTTAGTGCATCTGCCTCATCTAGAAAAGCTTCAGGCTTCATTCTCATCTCCAGCCTCCAAATCGGACCCAGTTCTGACCATCTCCCTCTATATGAAAGCAATCAGTTTTTCACAGACGAAATCTCCTCTCCTTTCTCCCTGTGTGGAGCTCTCTGTCCGTGCTTTCCCCGAGGGACTATCTGAACATCAGACAGTGTTATCCGCAGCAGGACTTTTTGGCTTTGCTTTAAGTCCTGCTCATTCTAATTCAGCTTTCAAAAAGCCAAAACAAGCCACTGAGACCAGGTTTCGCAGAAGCTGGTATCTGCACTCTGATGAGCTTCATCTCACACACATTAACATTTCCATTTAATTATTCTTATCTTCATTCACAGTCTTTTCATTAAAGAGCCAATCTGTCACTTTCACTGTTGGAGGTTGGCTGTTTATTGGTGAGTTAATGGCCCATTATTTCCTGCTGAGACCTGTTTGTTGGCCGTCTCTGAATAAAGCCCGATCTCAGGTGGATGTCTTCCAGACGGATCTCACCGTTCTGCATTGTATTTGCATCTTGTGTAGTTTTAGTATCTCCAGCATTACAAGTAATATGTCATGACAATGCGCTTGGTAACAGATGCTCATGCATAATTCTGAAGATACACTCCAATGCAAGTCTTGGCCACTTAGTCCAGACATTTACGCAATGTTGACTTTGCACCCTGCCAAGTTAAATCGAGTCTTGATTGGCATATTCAGTAACAAATCTGTTGTTTTGATCATGATTATTTGCTGATTCAGGTGTGAACAGTGTATTTTGATTTTGATGATTGTCTGATTTGCATATGATCATTGAGAAGAGTTGATGTTGATTAACCTTATGCAGTAAGGGAAGTGATTTAAAAATGGCATGTTAAAGGTCAAATGTGGTGCTGGCCAATTAGTCCAAATTTCTTAAGCAGCTAAATCTGCATGATTTGCCATTTTCTAAATGTTATGAAATTGCTGAATGACCTGGTGTAACCTGTTTAGTGAATTAAATCACATACTTGGTATTGACATTTAGATACATCATATCAGACTGGGAATTATTCAAGAGCAGAAGTAAAACAGCCATTGTACTCTGCTTTTTCTTTTCAATTTTTTTATGAATCATTAAGATTATGCATTCATAAAGGATTATTATTTTAATTTCTTACATGAGCAGTAGACCTGTCACTGACTTTTATGTTCTTAATAATAATCAAACAGCAACATTGACAAGAAAAGCTCACTGCTTTTGTAATTTTAATAATCCTCTAGAATTAGATAATGAAAAACTTTAAACACTCTTTGTTTGTTTACTTGTAATTGATTTCTTTGCTCTTCATTTTATTACTGACTGTTTACTGATGATGTTTACTTAATTGAAAAATACTCAAAGGCTGCATAACATATTTTTGAATAGTGTCCATTACTCAAAGGAAGTTAATACAGAGCAGTCCAGCAAGACTTCTGCCTGGATCCTCAGTTTACAATCCTAAATTGTCAATGTGTGTCAAGTGTCAGTGTGGTCTGGATGGGAAAAAATCTACAGAGCAGACTATGAACTTCATCAGCTGTTTGTCAAACCATTGGCTATACCATTCATGAACAGTGATCAGCTGTTCAGAACAACCTTCATATATTCTTAATCTTCACGTGTCTTAGTATTGTTGTACCATTTCCTAGTGTATATTCATATCATATATAATTTTTTTTTCCACAAAAGGAAGAAGTCAAACCCATTTCTTGGTTCAAAGGCTCATCTTGGCAAGATAATGTAAAAATAATCAAGTTATATCTTGAATGTTAACAGACAGGACAAAAATCTGATGTGTCAAAATAAATGTCTGCATTAGCCTGTTTTAGACAACATTTGTTGGGATGTGCTTGGATGGGTACTTTTTGGGAATGTTAATTTTGTCTAAATGGGTATCTAACTGCTGGCTTTAAATATATTTCTGTCATGACGATTCTCTGAGGTTTTTTTTCATGGTAATGGATATGACAATGTTGATAAATTTGGTCTTGGCGGAATAGATCTGCTTACACTGCTGCTGCTGTAGGTTATTGCTGCTGCTTCAGAGCAAGTACGGGACTTGCTACTGCTAATACATAAACGACATGCTGCTGTGAGCAAGTAAGACATGCTGCTGCTGTACAATATAGCATACATGAATTACCTGTAGCAGATCTATACAGGTGGAACTGGGGAAGGTGGAGGGTTTCTGAAAGCGCGCTGCAACTGCTACAGCAAATGCTGACCAAGTATTTGAAGGTTGAGCAGCGAGCTCACTGGCTACTGATACTGCAGGAACCAATAAGCTGTGCCCTATAGAGAATGATGTGATTGCAAGCAGATTGAGTTACGGACATTACATGATGGATTGAGTTCAGCCTGCGCCATCTAGAGTTTCAAAAGCTGGACTCAGTATGCTTTATCATTAACTTGGATCTAATTTGTGTTTAACGTTAGCTTGTCACTATTGTTTTTAACTGTTTTTAAATTAGTATGGACCTGAAATTTATCCATTTCCAGGGCACTGGCTAGACACTGATTTTTAAATGTGTTTTTAAGTAACTTTAACAAAAGCTGGATTCTGCTTTTTTAGCAGGCCTGTGCTTTAGAATGAACTTGGATTTGATTTGTATTTAGCATTAGCTTGGCACTATTGTTTGTAACTGCTTTTGAATTAGTGTGGAACTGGAATTAATCCATTACCTGAACACTAATTTTAATTTTATTTCATTTAGATAGGCTCTGTTTTTTTAAATGTGTTTTTAAATAACTTTTAAAATAACTGAATCTGCTTGGATCTGTTTTGGTTTGTATTTAGCATTAGTTTGGCACTAGTGCTTTGAAAAAGATTTTAATGAGATTTATGCATTACCAGGACATTAATTTTAAATGTATTCATACATTGTACTGATTTTTAAATGTGTTTTACTTTTAAAGCACATGTTTAGACATCTGCAGTACAAGTGAGATGTATCAGACTGCATACTTACTGATTTGAAAGTGCAATTTTGCTCTCTTGTTGCTTAACACTCTTTATTTTGGTTGAAGGGGGAATCTTTGAGACGCGGGAGAATGAACCCGTCAGTATGGATGAACTCGCCTTTAAATTTGCTGTTACAAGTATCAACCGAAACAGAACCTTGATGCCAAACACCACGTTGACCTACGACATCCAGAGAGTAAACCTCTTTGACAGCTTTGAAGCCTCCCGAAGGGGTATGACTGTTTATTTCTATTTTGATTGATTTTGAATTTATTTTACAATTTTATTCTTTGAAATTTGTTAAGTAGAATATATTTTGTATACATGTATAATTTTTTGTTGGTTTGTAATTATTTATTAAACTTAGAGTTATTGTATTTTATTATTAATTGAATATCAGTTCAATATATTATGTCATAATTATTTCAGATTGCTGGATACAGTTGAGAAGGTCAATACCTCTGATGAAGGACAGGCCAAATTTACAATTTTAAGGGGCGGATGTGTAAAATTAGCTACTTTGTTAATTTTATGCATTTAATCTGATACAACATAAACATGGTATTTGTGCCTCTAATGCTTAAATATAGAAATTATACACCAACCATTTCCATGGAAATTGCCATTATAAGATAATTTAATGAAAACTTAGCAGAACTGAAAAGCCCAGACTATTGCTTTTATTATGTAGATGCTTTGTTCTTTGCTGTCCTCTTCTGTTTCTACTGGATGTTTTCTCATGTCACCTGTTTTTCTTCCCCTGTCTGTTTTCTCTCTCTCCATTTTTCTTCTCTCAGTATGTGACCAGTTGGCCCTGGGGGTTGCGGCGGTCTTCGGTCCCTCTCACAGCTCCTCGGTCAGTGCCGTCCAATCCATTTGCAATGCTCTAGAGGTGCCACACATCCAGACACGCTGGAAACACCCATCTGTGGACAATAAAGACAATTTTTACATTAACCTATACCCTGAGTACACCTCCATAAGCAGGGCTATCCTCGACATTGTCATTTTCTACAAATGGAAGTCTGTTACTGTGGTTTATGAGGATAGCACAGGTGAGTGACAGTTATGGTTTAGAAAGGGAAGACAAAGGGATATTTGAAGGGCAGCTCAATGTGCTTTTTTGAGGTTTTGTTGAGAGGCTCTTTTGAAATGGGATCTTCACAGCTTTGTGCTTTAAAATGGGACACTGCAGCCCACAACATTTATACCGAAATCCTGTTTTCTGCTGGAAAGAGTGACTGATGTCCACATATATTTACATTTTATTATATTTAAAACAAATGAGGATTCAAATTGAATTCAGCAGTAACCCCAGCAGTGTTTATCGCCATCATATGTTTTGAATGCTGGTTCCCTAGCGTGGTATCCCCTTCAGGCCATGCTGGTCAAGTTTTGTTGGTGAACTAGTGTTTTCAGGTTACTGGAATTTCCAACTTCGATACGATACCTTTAAAAATATATCAATATTTGATACCATTTTCGATACCACAGGGAAAATTGCAATATATACAGCCATACAGATAATTTATGAATTATCTCATAATTTTTTAGATAATTTTGGCAATTTTGTTGCAATAGCTTACAGAGCAGGGAGGCTTTATTTGAACCGTTGAACTAAATTAAAAAAAAGTAAACAGTCTGTAATAAAATAAGAACAAATAAACAAATTGCAAATGATAGCACAAATAAATCAATAGGATAAAGAGACAAAAGAAAAAAACATGACTAAGTTTTTCAGGTGGATTTAACAGTAGTATTCAGGTAAATACTACAGAAATTAAAGTAAACATGTAAAATAACACTGTATAGTCTTCATTGTAAAAAATGATTTCAGATTAATGCTTACAATTAAAGTTACAAAAGTTATTCAGGCAAGGGCAGCGAGTGATTTTCTCTTTTTCTTTTGTTCTTTGATTAACTGACAGAAAGCAGTAGGTTTATTAGGCTGCTGTCACTTTAAGAGCTTATGCAAGGATCCAATATACTGTTACACAACATGCACTTTCTTTACATTCCAAAACTTACTGTATTTACCTGAATACCCGGCAAGATGGGCATTTGGACATCATCTTTGTATGTATTTGACCGATTGAGTGCAATAAGCCACGAAAAAGAAGTCAATTTGGTACTCGCGAGCTATTTGAGAGGCGGCTTTATGAGAAATCCACTTAGATTAGTGGTGCGCACACTTTTGATGTGAGCGTGAAACCTGTGGGAATGAGTAAAATTATGCGCAATGCAAGCACTATTCAACTGGAACGAGTGAGAGGAGGCAGGTGTGTCAATTCACTGTCGGAGAGAAGAGAGCAAGAATGCGCAGTTGGTATCAGTGTATCGATACTCCAGAAAAGGAGTATTTGGAAGCATTTCCGATATTTCAGTATCGATACATAACACACGAAATATTAATATTTTATTTATATTTATATTAATATCACACTATGGTGAACAAGCATAAACCAATATGAAACCAGCATAAACCAGTTTGGAAATGCATGGTGGTCTAAGCTTGTCTTTTCAGTAGGGATCCCCTCATGAATTTTATACATTTTTGTGTCAACTTACAATTTTTTTACATAAGGAGTTTTCTATTCTGTTAATGTTAGTGTAATATTTTTATGTCAATGAACAGTTCTGTTACTGGTTCGTATCTGCAAATTTAGAGGCGAGACACACAGCGGGGCAGCTCGTAAGTGTATAAATGTTGGTTTTACTTTTAATTGGCAGGGCACTGTCACTCACAGCATTTACATTTAATTTCTTGGCTTTACAGTGCCCTTATTATGGTTTTTCAGATATTACCTTTCACACATAGCTGTTTGTGAATGTAAAAGGTCTGCAAAGTTTCAAAGATCAAAATGCATGATAAAAGGAGTTATTGTCTCCTAAAAGAAAGAGCCTATTCTGAACTGCCTGAAACGAATTGTCAGTAATTCAAGTCTTACTTTCTGCTCGAACCTACATAAGTTTGTAAAAAAAAAAAAAAATTGCATAATGCCAGCCTGTCTTCATTGGCTGCCCGTGAACAACGTCTACTTTGACCAGTCCATAAACACTCTAGTTGTAGCTGAGGCCTGAAAGAGTTTGGTTCGTGTTGTCAGCATGTCAAGAAGACGAATGTTTTCTGTGCTATGAAAGCAAATCGACTTTGCAAGCACTTTAAAAGGATGAGATTAATACGGTAAAACCAACGCCATCGTTACTGTTCGTACCACTGTATATCAAGTGCTGAGGAAGCTTCTGGAGCTGAAATTCAGATATGGTAAATGGTGTTCTGTTTCCGACACTCGCTGTAAGCGAGTAATGCTGTAATGTATATTATGATTGTTTTTTGACCTTGGGTGCATGTAAACCTATTGTAGGAGACCTTCAAAACTAAATTAGGTTACTTTAAAATAGCACAATATGGGCACTTTAAATTCCTGCATTGAAATGCACTGTGGTGAAACGTTTCAGATGTGGCATTGGCAAGTTTAATGCATGATTTCAGGTGGGAAGTGTTCATTTGTTTTTCTAGGTCAGTTTGGTTTAACTCGCCCTTGCCCTTATCAGTTTATTTCCTTTTGACAGCATTATTTCAATACCATATTTCATTTTCTATATATTTTGACTTTTGTGACCTTTTCTAAACTAAAATGGTTTTGAAAACGAAATATTGACTGAATATTGAGCATCTCCTCCCACCTTGTTTACTTGTGATTACAGGCATGTATTTCATAGGTCTTGGCTCATGTGTCAGCAGACTGAAGAAATGTAAGGATTGGAATGTTTATTCAGATTCATAATTATTATTATTTCTCTCAAAGAGTTGATAAAATGTGTTGATTACTCACACTCTGAGAATCTCACTCAAGAATCAAACAATAACTGTAGATATAAAACACTTGAAATCAACATGACATCAAGTGTGACTCTGACTACATTTTTAATAAATTGTCTCTGGTCAATATTGTACATAATTTATCAGTGTGAATTGTTCAAAAGAAAAAAGTTTTCATCAAATCAAAATGTAATAACTTTCTTTGCCTCTGAGATTACTTCTGTTTTGATGTAATCAAGCACACGCAGATGGGGAAATACTAACCAATAAAAATATGATAGCACCAATATCACAACAAAATCAAGTTACTCCTTACATTTAAGTCCAACTAAATAGTCTTTTGAATATGTTGAAGATATTGTTTTATAATATCTTTTTAAAAGTTTTTATGTTGCTATAATGTGAACTAAATAATAATTCTGGCCTGTGTCACGTTCTGATCCAACTGTTTCCCCCTCTCATGACAATTAAAAAAGCAAAAAAAAAAAAAAAAAAAAATACCAACACACTCTATCAAAGTAATCATAATATATGCAAATTACACATTATGCGGTAGTTCACCAACACACTTCAAGTGTTCCCCTGATGGCATCAAACTAATCTGGAGAGCAAATCAAATGCAGATAAACTAGAGTTTAATAACCACAAGTCAAAGAAATGGAAAATTGCCATTTAATGCTTCTATTTCTACAGCTTAAAATGAACATGCTGACACTGAAGCCAATGTCTTTGTAACAACTTGCTTGCAACAGACAGAATTTGTGTCAGATTGACCAGTTTCAAAATGATTAGTGTGTCTGATTCATAGCCAGCGACTTGGATCGAAATCATTAGGGGAGCTCAGGGAACAGATGCCAGCTCAAATTTACCCTAGTATTTACACATCACACCGTCTCAGCTGTAGTGTGATTTGTCTTGGATTCCTGTGTGCCATCTGTTTGAAAACACAAATTACACACAACTTTCTGTGTTTATGTCCAGAAATCCCTACTTTGAAAGCATGATTTATGATATTACCATTGCTTGGAAGTAGACCTACATCATTATATGGCCAAGACTAAATCAAGGCAAATAAGTTGCCTGGAAAAAGGGGTTTCATACCTTTTTTTTTTTTTTTTTTTTAACTGAGTATCAAAGCAATTTTGTTGCCCAAACCTGTGTGTTTGTTATTGGGCTTTATTACGACAGACATATTTCTTTATCCATGTCAATTACACTGAATTTGTGTAGTTGCACTGCCTTTATAAGAAATTCACGTCCCTAATATTAGTCTGCCACTACTTTTATTGAAATTCCCCCTAAGCCTACATAAGAAATATTTTCTTCAAAGTATTTAAAAATGTAAGAAATGTGGGTTTTAATTTTTAATCCAATTTGGATCCTTTTACGTTTTGGTTACCACAGAAATGAATAATTAAAGATTTTTTTAAGGATGAAACAAACACTGTGATGACCAAATAAAGCCATCATGAGATTATAGACTAAAATACGAACAATACCAGCATCATTAGAAATTAAATCAGGTAGTTTAGACAGGTCCAAAACTAGGACAAAATGTGGTTTATATTGCCATGACATTGGGAATAGAAACAATATAGAAGCTTGTATTTTAACCTTGTGACTCCCAGGGGCCCTTACAGCCCAATATGTATCCGTATCAGAGTCTCATCCAAGAGCACAGGGAGCCCTGAACTTGAGAGATGAACCCCTGAATCTGAGCTTGTCTGGTTATTAATGTACTACATTAATTTAAATCTGTCTTTAACAACCTGTATTCATTCACTGCTGTCACATTTTATTGCACAAGCATTACACTTACAAAGGGTTAGTTCACCCAAAAATGAAAATTCTGTCATTAATTACTCACCCTCATGTCGTTCCAAACCCGTAAGACCTTCATTCATCTTCGGAACACAAATTAGGATATTTTTGATGAAATTTGAGAGCTTTCTGTCCCTCCATAGACAGCTACGCAACTACAACTTTGACACTTCAAAAAGTTCATTAAAAGATAGCAAAACTAATCCATATGAATTGAGCAGTTTAGTCAAATTTTCTGAAGATACACAATTGCTTTATATGATGAACAGATTAAATTTAGGCTTTTATTCACATGTAAACATTCCTCAACGCACACATCAGTTACCGGAAACGGAAGACGGAAGCTCAAGCATGTTTGATTGACGTGTGCGAGAACCAATGAAGTTCATTGTCGTGTGTTACACAGCACGTTTGAGCTTCCGGAAGAAGTGGTAGTCACGTAGCTGTCTCTGGAGGGACAGAAAACTCTTAGATTTCATCAAAAAGATCTTCATTTGTGTTCCAAAGATGAACAAAAGTCTTACGGGTTTGGAACAACATGAGGATGAGTAATTAATGACAGAATTTTCATTTTTGAGTGAACTAACCCTTTAATTAATTGATCTGCAAGATTGCCTCTTAATAGAGTTTGCTCCTCTGTATCAGTGTTGTTATTGTTAACTAAAACTATTAATTGTAATAAAGCTGAAATAAAATATAAAAATTAGATGAAAATTTTAAACTTCAAGAAACTTTAGAAACTTGTATTTAAAATGACTAAAACTGTAATGAAAATCATTTAAAACTAAATAAATATAAAAAACTAAACTAAAATGAAAATGGAAAATATAAAAAAGCTAATTAAATGTATTAAATATTTCCACTACTAATTTTTATTCAAGACATCAATGTTACTTAAACCCCTATATACATTATATTAAAAACTTATCTGTGTATTTTATATACTAGATATCAAATTTCAATGCCTAACAAGAAATTACAAACTGCCTACATATAAAACATTGACTTTTAGGCATTTTTCAGGATTTAATTGCACAACAATTGCTATTAGACCTCTCGAAGTGTTGATACAAATGATCAGCACCTCATCAAAGTCTAAACAGTCTAAAAGTAGTATAAAAGTGATTAGGTTGTGTACAATATGGAACAGTTGCAGTTTCTGTAGTGTGCAGACATAATTAAATGTGGCTTATGGTTGAGATTGTGTGTTTATGGAGGTCATTGCATCACTTCACTTTGTTGGCGGTTGTACCCCAGAGCCCCATGGTCGTTTGATCCGGCCTAGACAAAACCATTAGGCTTTCACCATGTTACATTTAAAATAATTTTTTTCTGGATTTCCTCTATAGCCTTTACTATTATTACAAAGTCTGTTGGAAGTATTAGAGAGATTTAGAGCTGTATGCAATCATAGCAAAAAGTATCATAGGTGAACCTTATTATCTAGTAACGCTGACTGAATCAGTAATTTTCTGCTAAGGCCCTTGGTAATGCCTTTCCCGGTTCTGTTCAACCTTTAGATAACATTTTGACCTGCTGCAGTTTAATGCAATACTTTTCGCTACTATAGACTGAGTCCTTTGATTACAGAGAAGCCCCAAAAAATGCATCTGATTGTTATGTATGAACAGAATAGATGAGTCCCAATTTATGGTCCCTGTAAACATCTGCTATCACACTAGGGAAATCAAAAGCGTAATTACTGCTGCTCGTGATGAGTTTGTTTCTCTTCCATTGCTCCCCACCTCCGATCACTCTTGTGTTCTGTTGTTTCAAGGATTAATGCGTATGCAAGAACTGATCAAAGCTCCGTCCAAAAACAACCTGAAGATCCGTATCCGCCAGCTGCCTTCGGGAGGAGGTGACAGTCGCCCCCTGCTGAAGGAGATGAAGAAAGAACAAGAGTTTTATGTCATCTTCGACTGCTCCTACCAAGTAGCCGCCGAGCTTCTCAAACAGGTGCGGCATCCTTTCAATAGATTCTCATTCTGAACTTTAGTTGAACTTGTAACGTTGCGCAGATTGAAATGGATTGAAAATGAGAGTGAAGTGCTCTTGCATGCTGTGACCCAGCAGGATTTCTGAGCTGTACTTTAAGCAAATAGATGTAACTCAGTATGTGCTGCCTTTATTTCTGAATACTGCTGAAACCATCTTATTTCATACTCAACCCATCGTTGCTTTCTTTTCTTTTTGGATTCTTCACAAAAATGTTTTGTTGTCTTTGTTCCCCGCAGCTGATGTCGATGGGTATGATGACCGAGTACTATCATTTTTTCTTCACTACTTTGGTGAGTCTGAAAAGCTCCCTGCTTGCTATTAATAAGAGCTCTTTTTATAACATTAGATGATAAGCAGGCGAAGTGATTTTCTGCTGTTTCTTACAATTGTTGATTGTCAGATTATATGATGCCACCCCGTTGACATCTTGAGACATAAAAACCTTATACACCATGGGAGACATCAACTGTCTTATGTCAGGCTGTACAATATTCATTCTAGTTTATGTTTGACAGTGTTTACTGATTTCATTCATTGACACATGAAACTGAAATGGTAGCGCACAATCCTAAGCTTTTGTATTGGAAAAGTTTAAAAAAAATTCAGAGTGAAATTGAATTTAGGGAAGTAGAATGATATGAAAGACAGACTAGATAGACAAACTTTGAATTATGGCTTGGCAACCTTATCAGAAAGTTTAATTAAGTCACCTAAAAATTAACTTTCTGTCATTAAGTACTCACCCTTGTGTCATTCCAAACCCGTAAGACTTTTGTTCATCTTCAGAACACAAATTAAGATATTTCTGATGAAATCTGAGAGTTTTTTTATCCCCCATAGCAGGGGTTCCCAACCACATTCCTGGAGGCCCCCCAACACTGCATGCTTTCCATGTCTCCTTAATCAAACACACCTGATTCATATCATCAGCTCATTAGTAGAGACTCCAAGACTAGAAATGGGTGTGTCAGACAAAGGAGAGATACAAAATATGCAGTGTTACGGGGCCTCCAGGGACATGGGAACCACTGCCCCATAGAAAGCAACATAATTCAAGGTCCAGAAAGGTACTAAAGACATTGTTAAAACAGTCGACGTGACTACAATGGTTCAACCTTAATGTTATGAAGCGACGAGAATACTTTTTGTTTGCAAAAACAAAACAAAAATAACAACTTTATTTAACAATTTGTCTCTCCCCTGTCATTCTCCTACGCTGTTTATATTGTAGACATACTTTTACCAGAAAGCATTACCTGTTGAATTCAGTAATTTAGTAAATTCTGCTTTCTGCCAATTCAATCCAAATCTCAATTTATGAATTTAAAGGGAGACAATTCTTGAAATCTGAGTTTTGCACAACTATGAATTGTCTTCTGCTAACAAGAGCTTAAGGCTGCACCACAATCAAAATGGACCATTTGATCTCTTATAGCAAAGAAACACATGGCATGAAGATGTTATATCTTGTGCAAAGTTTGCACAGCTCTTAAAGCTAAATCTGAACAAACTCTTGTTGCCTTGCAGGATCTGTTTGCTTTGGATCTTGAGCCGTACCGCTACAGTGGAGTCAACATGACTGCCTTCCGCCTCCTGAATTTAGATGATCCATATGTGGCTTCCGTGATCCAGAAGTGGTCCATGGAGCGCCAGCTGTCACCGCCCAAACCTGAGAGTGGATTGATGAGCGGCATTATGACTGTAAGTATTGTCTGCTGTCATGCTCAGTCCTGTTTATTACTGCTTATTAATAGTTAGTAAGGTAGTTGATAAGTTTAGGTATTGGGTAGGATTAAGGGATGTAGAATATAGTCATGCAGAATAAGGCATTAATATGTATTTTATAAGTACTATTAAACAGCCAATAATATGCCAGTAATAAGCATGCTAATAAGCAACTAGTTAAAGGGATAGTTCACCCAAAAATGAAAATTCTGTCATCATTTTCTTACCTTCATGTTTTTTTTTAAAATCTGTATGAGTTTCTTTGTTCTGTTGAACGCAAAAGAATATATTTTGAAGAATGTTGGTAACTAAACAGTTGCTGGTCACCATTGATTTCCATAGTATGAAAAAAAAATACTATGGAAGTCAATGGAGACCATAAACCATTTGGTTACCAACATTCTTCAAAATATATTCTTTATTCTTATTTTTTGGGTAAACTATCCCTTTAATAGTGAGAATTGGACCCTAAACTAAAGTGTTACTAAAAAGTCTTGTCTTGACTTCAGTTATGTGTTCATACAGACCGAATTTGATCTGCTCCTGTAAGATATTGCATGAACAGGACATTTCGGAGTCACACCTCTTACACTGTAAAACTCAATAAGTTCAGAATATTCAAAATGTATTACCTCAAAACATTTAAGTAAACAAACTCATTTTTTTTAAGTTAATAGAAGCTAAAACTTTTTTGACAAGTGGGACGGGGCTGAGAGCAGTGGAAGCAGAGCAAGGCCAGTATGGTGCACAGGTGTCTCTGACCTCAATCACGTCACTGGCCTCCCTTTGCTCCTACAGTTCACAGATCTTGTTTAAATGTTAGATAGCAAATAACACATGCTATTATAACTATCAAAGAGACTGTCATTATATATTTGCATATAATCAAACATCATACAGTATATGTGGTCTTAAAAGTTTTGCAGCCCATCCTCAACCTAACCACAGGCTCTACTCTTCACCACAATGGTAACCCTATAACATAACAGAACCCAACATAAAACAACATTAAACACTAACTCATGTCTCCCTATGTTAATCTTGTGCAAAAACACACAAAATAGCACTTAATTTCAACATTTATTTATACAGTCTGATGCAAAGCATGCTGGGAATTAGAAATCTGCTGCAACTCAGTCATATTAAGTTCAGCTTACTACAATGAAATTTTGAGTTCACACAATTTTTTTTCTATTAAGTACAATGAACTTTCATTATAATTTGAGTGAAACAAACTCATTTCTTTTCATTAATTTTACTGATCGGTTTTACAGTGAATATGGTTGTCCATCCCACATACTGACTGTCTGAACGCACAGTAAAACGAGCCAATCCTGCTGCTCAAAATCTTTATTTGCATATAGACCAGAACTAAAACCAGTACCTAACTTCTCCCTATAAGCCCTTCCTTCACAGTTAGAATAACTGGGATTAAGTCTTACCGCAGTTGACTAATCTACCCGTCCTCCAGAAGGCAGTGTAGATACTGCTAGCACACTCAGCCTCATTAGACATGCATGAGGGGCTTAAAGCAGAAAGCATCGGGAGATTTATTCAAATCTATTTTTACCATCCAGGTCACATTTTAGCACTGAATAACACCCAGAGAAACATAAGGTGTGTGCGGCAGGGGACGGGGGAGGGGCTCTCTTCCTGTGATCTGATGGAAAAGAAATTAAACTTAAATGCCATTACGTAACATCCAATATTGTGCGAATGGTAAACAAAAACAACTTCTGTGTGTATATTAATGCATTAATGTGAAGTTTGATTATATTTAGAGGATGTTTTGTGGGTAAATTCTTCCCTCCTTCTGCAGACCGAGGCTGCTCTCATGTATGACGCAGTGTTCATGGTTGCTGTTGCGTCTCAGCGGGCCACGCAGATGACAGTGAGCTCCCTGCAGTGCCACAGACACAAACCCTGGAGGTACGGCCCGCGCTTCATGAACTTGTTTAAAGAGGTGAGGATATTGTCCTTTATGTTGCAAAACACATTCAATTGATTTCAATTATAAACTTGATTTTAATTGTAAGCTATTTTAGACCTTTTATTTTTAACTTTAAAACAATTTATTACAATTAAATCAAGTTAAAATGATACAGATGAAGTTTTATTTTGACAAGGAATATGTTTTCTTGCCGCTAAAATGATATTTTGCAGGTAAACGCATACATGACCATTTAAAAGTTTGGGGTCAGTAGGATTTTTTTTTTTCTCATCAAGGACACTTTAAATTTATCAATAGTGACAGTAAACACATAATGTTACAAAAGATTTCAATGACCAAAAAAAGCTGTTTTTAACTTTGCATTCATCAAAGAATCCTGAAAAAAAATTGTAGTGGCACAACTGTTTCAACATTGATAATCATAAGAAATGTTTCACTAAATCAGCACACTAGAATGATTTCTGAAGGATCATGTGACACTGAAGACTGCAGTAATGCCAGTTTTGCCATTACAGAAATAAATTACATTTTAAAATATTAATAAATAGAAAAGTTATTTTAAAGTGGACATATTATGAAAATCTGAATTTTTCCATGTTTAAGTGCTATAATCAGGTCCCCGTGCAACTACCAACCAAGAAAACAGCCCAGTAACTTTGTTTTGGCAAGCCTTTCTCTGCAAGCATGTGGAAATACAAGCTGCTCAGATTTCGCTCCCCCAGTGACGTAGCAGGGGGATCTTATTATAGTATTACCGCCCCTTAATCTACATATTTCCACCCATGGCGCCGTCATTTTGCTTTCGCAAGCGAAAACGGTGTACCAGTTCTAAGGCCATGTCAAAAGTTCGAGCAAAGCATGCTAACTGTTCTGTCGTTGGCTCCACTGACAAACACAACACTATTTAGAGCAGTGGTTCCCAAACTTTTTAGAGTGGAGTAGCCCCTGAGGCATTTACCATCCCTCTGCGTACCCCCTCTCTTCCACTTAGACTGCACCTTTTCCATTAAGGGACAATATTTGCCCCCTAAATTGCCTTTACAGTGCATGTATTATCTTTATAATAAATATTTAAATATATAAATACCTTTACATCATTAATAATGTTTTTAAAAATAAATAAATAAATGGTAAAATATGCAATGATGATAAAAACGTGAAAAATTATTCTTTTACATACTAAAACCACCAGTAGGTGGCGATAAGTCTTAATGCTTGAGTCACGTTCATTCAGTAACAAAGCAAGTGGCTGTATTTATTGAATCAAGACTTTAACAAACGATTCGTTCAAAGCCACATATTCGTTCACAAAACACCGCTGTGTCTGTTGTAGTTCTGCTGTGGCTTTCGTTGGAACTATTATTTCGTTGCAAAATAGAGTAAATACTGACAATATTGTGAAGAACATCATTTAATATAACCCGTTTGTTTGCTGAACTGTTCTATAAAATCAATGTGACATTTGCAAACGTGTAGATATTTGGATGTGCATTCTTGCTCGTATAATATTATCAACATTAAAAACAAGAACTCACAAAAGGTATGTTTTGTATCAAGAGTTTGAATCTTGAATTGATGTCTATGCACCTTCTGTGCCAGGTTATATGTTTTTCATGCTAGTAAGTGTTAAATCTACAGGTACATTGTCGAGAATGGCAGTAAAGTAGCGCGAACTGCTAAGGCAGCAGACTCGCTCCATATGCTTATATGGAAATGGATTTAGTCAGTTTGACTGCAAAAGATGTGGTATTTTGATTGGATGTCATGTATTTATGGCATTCTGCCCCGAAATACATGCTCGGTTTTAATGTTATTTTAAGATGGGGAATAATTAAATGAACGACAAAACTTTGTGTACCCCCTCTGTCACATCACGTACCCCCAGGGGTACTCGTACCCCAGTTTGGGAACCACTGATTTAGAGTGTCATTAGCTTGGATAGCCTGCAAGTTGACCCTGGCAAGCTTGATTGCTAAATAAGGAGCGTTTCTGTCTGAGCGATATTTTGGAAAAAATATTAGACCATTCACAGCATTTGATAGCAATCATAAACTTTAGCCTGGTGTGTATGGCTCTGTTTAGCAAACAGGTACGCTATGTATAGTGGGTATCCATACGGGTTTTGCACAAAAGATTAACATGACGGCACATGCTAGTCGATGAGTTAAATCAACTCCACAGCAACTACATAAATTTATCCACTAACCATTCAGAAACGTCCAGATGCATTCTAAAAGTTGTAACTTCTTCCTGAGTCTCTCCATCAGTGTCCGACTCCGGTTTGAACAATGTAAGGCTGAACACCGTTACTGACGATCGTCATTTTGGCTGCATGTGAGATTGTCCAGCTTTATTGTTGTTATAGTTTTATTAATGTTATTGGAACCCGAAGCGCGAGCAGTTAAAGCTCCGCCCTCTTTTGGAAAGCGGGCAGGGAGCAGCAGCTCATTTGCATTTAAAGGGACACACAAAAATGGCATGTTTTTGCTCACATCCAAATAGGGGCAAATTTGACAAGCTATAATAAATGATCTGTAGGGTATTTTTAGCTGAAACTTCACAGACACATTCTGGGGAGACCAGATAGTTATATTACATCTTGTGAAAAGGGGCATAATTGGTCTCCTTTAAATTATAATAATATTCCACAACATGTTTTACTGTATATTTGATCAAATAAATACAGCTTTAGTGAGCAAAACAGACTTTCAAAAACATTAAAAAATCTTACTGACTCCAGAAGTGTATATAAATTGCAGCAGTGTATGATGCATCATATAATTAAGAAGATGAGCAATTATCAATGAATCAAACTCTGAATTATCACAGTTTCTGATATGGTTTACATGCATCATTTGTTTCATGTAGTTAGAAATAAATCATACTGAATGGTTAAAAATAAATATCTCAAAGGGGACAAATTGCAAGAGCTTCTGCGGTCACATTGCGTTGTTGCTCATTTGTATGAAGTTAAACCTTTAGTTGCATCGATGGACATGCCCATATCTTATCTGCAACAGTCACTGCCCCACATGTTGAAAATGAGTTTCATTTCATGATCACTAAATGTGTAAATGCTTCTTGACACGTTGTGGAATATTTATCAGACAGTCTTTTTGTACTCTTTTAGAATTTAAACAACTTTCTTTCAGATTTTTGACCCGTAGGTTACATAAAGATGCTTTTGTAGATGAAACATATTTTTCAGGGCAGAGGTGCCTGAAAATGGTACCTCTGCATTTTGATCTTTTTTAAGTCCCAGATCACTGCTGGATGCTCTCACTGCCTTTGAACCGAGGGGTCATAACACTCCTTCATGTCTGAGTGTGGGGTGTGTGTCCATACACTCTGAGAACTCAAAAAGCGATGCCTGTGATATAGCACAAAATGGCTGTCTAGGGGAATGAAAGTTTGTTCTGAATAGGCCTTTCAGTATCATTTTTAGATGTGCTTTCAATTCCACTTGCATAGTGTCTCGGCAGTCTGAGTGTTCCTGGGTTTAGAAATGGAAGAGGCTTTATGGCTGTTTTTAAAAATGAATAGTGCCACAGTGCATTAGAGAAGGGGCGGCCTGCATGGCTTAGCGGTACAGAGAGTGAATTCGTTTCCCTGTTTTAGTCTGCTATGTGTGTTTGAACTAGAAGCCCTTGGTGCTCACTTTGCACTTTATTCACAGAGCACCAATACCAGAGAAAGAAAAAATACAGGACTTAAAGCTGCTGTTAACTATTTTTGATTACCTACACTACTACCTGACAGATATCACTGTAATAGGTTTCATGAGGAATCACTGTCTCTGTGACAGCCTAGACTCTGTAAACAACAGAAAAGCTTCTGTGCATGTTAGCTTATCAGAAAGCTTGGCACTACTCTGCCTGTCATTCATTTTGTACATTTGGATTTGCTGATATCTGGTTTGTTGACATGTCTTTGGAGGGATTTAAAGAGATGTGTGGTTTTAGTCATGAGAAGGTGGTCTGATTCGGTGGCACAAGTTAGCAATGCGGCTAACATTGCTTACAACGTTTTTAAAGCTGAAGTGTGTCATTTTTGCACCATTAGCATCACCAAATGAAATTGTAAACCTAATGGCGTTTTTCATAACAGGCTTTCGGAACATTTTCTCCATCTTCCAGAAATACAGGTAGCCCCACCCTCAAACTCATGCCACTGGTTGAAGTATGTCAGTTCTGCCCTATAGAGTGCAACAGTGCTCACCAACTGTTCCAGTTACAGTTCCAAGACTGTGTATTTAACAGCGTTATTGAGGGAAATTAAAAACAAATTATTGCAAAATAAAAATGGGAGATATATAAAAGTAACAGGTAACACTAATAAGGATTCCACTTTTTAATTAACATGAACTAAGAATTAACAATGTGTAGGGAGTGTAGGGAGACAGACTCGATTAAGTCTTTCACAGCTCAATTTTCTGATTGGTTGAGATTTCTTTGCAGAATCATGGGTAATGAAGTTTTTCACCAGAAATTCCACTGCTGAAAATGATTATTTAGAAAATAAGTGAAATAATGCAGGCTGATGGCTTCAGCAGAAGCAAATACCATCTATTAACAACCTCATACCTCACAGTTGTTCTGTCTTTAACAGTTTATATCGTAAGTTATCGTTAAAAATCAATTCCCCTATCTTAGGCATACCAGAAACTTCCAAGCAGGTGTGTTGAGGCAAGTTGGAACTATACTCTGCAGGACAGTGACCCTCAAGGACAAGGTTTGGACACCCCTGCCCTATAAAGATAATGAATGGGTTTCCAGTATTTTTTCGCCATCTTTTGTTGATCAAAATACAGGTAGCTCCACCCCCAAACTCATGCCATTGGCTGAGCCAGTGTTGCTCCACAGAGCTACAGTGTTTACACTTTTGAGGGAAATGAACCTTTAAATGGCTTACTTATAGTCATTTCCGCATGTTAAACTGGGAATCAAGAAAGTATTGAGCATATGAAAAATTATGCACTTTGACTTTAAGTGTAAGTGTCTAATTGGGCTTGTTTTGAGTTGAGCAAGTGTAGAGTTAGTTTTCTGTTCATGCCAACACCGAGACGAACTGCTAATGAGTCCAGATGCTATATTTTAACGACCCATAAACTCTGTATTACAACACCATTAAAGCCATAAAACACTGTGTTGTAAGAGGCCTCTCTACAGACACTGAGCTAGAAAATTCTTAATTTTCGATATGTTGTAGGGTACAAAAACACATCACTATGTGCTGTATAGCCATTGAAATTCTTCACTTTAACAGCAGAAGCAGCAATGCTGGAGAGCTTTAAATAGATTGCCAGGACAAATAAAAAACCCTGTTCATTTCATTTATTCTTTTTCTTGCTTGTCCTGTCCATTTAAATCATTTTCCCTCACTTAAGTGCTGTAATGGGAATTTTGGTGCAACTAATCAACTGTGACAGAAGGCTGAACATGTAGTATTTGTTTATGTTGACCCATTGGGCAGGAGATGCTGATCAGTGCGGTTTTGCTTATGGGGACTGCCTTTTATAAGGAATAACCTACAGAAAGTATTATGTGCCATATAATTTTAAATTATGTAGCTCCTGTACTGTAGCAAAAAAAAAAAAGGACTCCATTTAAGGAGCTTTGATTATATTACACTGCATACGACTTGGCAAAGCCATTCTGACGAAACTGCACTGCATATAAGACCCACGGCTCTAGTCACACATTTAGGGGAGGTTTTCACAGTATTTATCCCTGCTTGGGGCCAAATTCTAGGGTTGAAGTGAAAAATAAGTATTATTATGTTATTTTTGGCACCAAAAATTTTTGTGATCCCACATATTAGGGTCACCACCCTCTGCTTCTCAGAACCAATAAGGAAAATAAGTGTTGTCATTATGAAATTATACAATACATGTTAGATATTTTTTGCTTCTAGAAAGAGCTGAAATGTTGTAGCAATCACAGTTTAACTGTAACTTTAAAGATACACTGATTAAAGTAAGTTTATAAGTTTATAAGGTATTCACAATCCTGGTCTTATATTGTGAACAGTCACTGCTCATATTCCAAAGAAAAAAAATGTTTTTGTATTCAAAATCTTTTATTTTATTCAAATTATATTATCAACAGAACAATTTGAGTAAATTAATACGTGTTGTAAAAATGTAATTTCAGAATTTCTTAGTATTTGTTTTGTTCCGAAGTGACAAACTTGCATATTTGGTTGTTTAGTGGCCTAGAAATATAAAGTTGTGTCATTTCTTTGTTTTTAAATGTCTCAAAATCCTAAACCTTGTTTTATTTCCAGGTTTAAAAATGACTAAAAATACATTTACTGACATTAAATTATTTTATGCTATGCTATGTTGCAATGCAGATAATCTAGTGGTTGAAGATGTGTGCTGGTAACCCAAAAGGTTGCGGATTCAAATCCCACAAGAGTTGCTCCATGATCTGTCACTGGTTTGACCTTGAGCGAGCCGCTTTCGTTGCTACAGGGTGTTTTTGGACAAGTTTCAGCTAAATGGTAAATTAGTAACAAGTGAATTCCTATTGTCATTTTAAAAACTACGACTATTTTAAAAAATAAAATAAATTCCTGGCATAAGTGAACATGTTAGAATACAGTGCACCCCTTGTCTCCAGTGGCTTCATTATAATTCCCTGCAGTGGTGGAAATGGTTCACATCGAGGTCAGCATCAAGTCTCCAAAGTGTCCTGCAGAATAGTAAGCTGTATCCACCTGAACAAGTCTGGTGACATGTTGAAGGCTAGCCTCTTGTTTTGAGATGTGCTCTGAGAAACACTGCAACCTTGATAATAGAAGTGTTTTTTCCTGATATCCCACTCACTTATCAAAGGTAGAGAAGGTCTGAACAGGGCTATTACTCTTCCTTAGTTGCCTCAGCTGATTGAATTCTGGGATTGTTTGCTCTCATTTTTGGTACAAAAAAAGCTAGGGGAAATGAAATGACGGTACACTAGCTTGATGTTTTTGCTTTTTGGGAAAAAAACGACCACGCAGGAAAGAGCACTTGTCATTTATTCAGAAAATGTAGCCTAAAGCTTTGAAATTTTGCCTCAAACAGCTTCTGTGTGAATTAAATTTATTTTTAAACTTAATCGAGAACTATGCCTTTAAACTAGAATTATAAGTCTTATCTTACATTCATAATGCCCGTAATTGTTGTGGTGGCATGTGATTAAATGTAACAGTAAATTAAAAAGTTCTGTAACACTTGCTAAAGTCGATACAAAACATCCTCAAACATCTTAAGATTATTAAAAATGGTCTTTACTAGTGATGTCACTTTAAACCAGTGATGTAAACTTTAAACCAAGTGACATCAAGTGTAAAATCTACACTTACGTGTTTTAAATCATCCACACTTTAATATTGCACTTTAATATTGCAAATACATGCATGGGTTGCCCTGCATTTTAATTTCCACTGGACTAGAAGCAGCTGTTACATTTATTCAGATAGGAACAACGCAGATGTTTTGTAATTCTGCTACCAAATTCAGACGAAAAACGTCAAAAAAGCATATTTAACTTTTGACAGAGACAATGATTTTATATGATGCACACTACTGTTCAAAAGTTTTCGTTTTAAATTAATACTCTTTAAATTAATACTTTTATTCAGGGTGGATGCATTAAATTGTTCAAAAATACCAGTAAAGTCAAACAGTTCAACAGTTCAATGTTACAGTTTTTACTGTATTTATGTAAATAAATGGTGACCATAAGAGACTTCTTTCAAAAACATAAAAAAAAATCTTACAGACTATAAACGTTTGAATGGTAGTGTATGATTTGATTTATTATTAATAAAATTACAAAAGGAAGACATAGTTACTGTCACGATCTTTGTGTGTTCTAGTCAACACACATGAGGAAGTACTAATTCAAAAGTCTTTAATAAGCAAACCAAGAATGCAGGAGAGCACAGGAGAATACACAGGAAAACAAACCAGCATAAGCACACTGAAAGTAAAGACGATAACTGACAGTGAACTGAACAAAACAGGAAGTATAAATACACAGAAGCAAACAAGGGAACTAAATAAGACACAGATGTAATTAATCAGAAACCAAGGAAACTAACAAGGGGATTAACAAGATTAAACTGAAAAGAAACACAAGAAACATAGGCACATGAATGAAAATATAACATAACCCTGACATTTACTTGACTTGATATGGCCATTTGAATTAAAGGGTTAGTTCACCCAAAAATGAAAATTCTGTAATTTATTACTCACCCTCATGTCGTTCCACACCCGTAAGATCTTCGTTCATCTTCGGAACATAAATTAAGATATTTTTGATGAAATCCGATGGCTCAGTGAGGTCTCTATTGCCAGCAATGCCACTGAACTTCTCAAGATCCAGAAAGGTACTCAAAACATATTTAAAACATTTCATGTGAGTATAGTGGTTCAACCTTAATATTATAAAGCGACGAGAATACTTTTTGTGTGCCAAAAAAAACAAAACAAATTTTTTAACGATATCTAGTGATGGCCGATTTCAAAGCACTGCTTTGAATCTTTTGTTTCGAATCAGTGATTCGGCTCGTGTGTCAAAATGCCAAACTGCTGAAATTACGTGACTTTGGCACTCTGAATCACTGATTCGAAACAAAAGATTCGAAGCAGTGTTTTGAAATTGGCAATCACTAGATATCGTTGAAAAGTCGTTATTTTGGGGGGTTTTTTGGCACACAAAAAGAACCACTGAACTCACATGAACTGTTTTAAATATGTTTTGAGTACCTTTCGGGATCTTGAGAAGTTCAGTGGCATTGCTGGCAATAGAGACCTCACTGAGCCATCGGATTTTATCAAAAATAACTTAATTTGTGTTCCGAAGATGAACGAAGGCCTTACGTGTGTAGAACGACATGAGGGTGAGTAATAAATGACATTATTCTCATTTTTGGGTGAACTAACCCTTTAAGTGGCACAGTGGCTCAGTGAGTAGCACTGTCGCCTGGTTCAAGTCCCAGCTGAGCCATGAGGCCTTTCTGTGTGGAGTTTGCATATGCTGCGTGCATTTCCTCTGGGTGTTCCGGTTTCCCCCAATATCCAAAAACATGCAGTATAGGTGAATTAGAGAATTGTCTGGGGGGTGTGAATGCGTGTGAGTGAGTCCCAGGCCATGTAATGAGGAGAGTTGGGGTAAGACCTGACAACCTACCCCGGAAAAATCATTGCCAAGAAAAATCATGTCTCTTGCATATGGCAAGAGATGGCCCATAGAATCACCAAGAGTCGAATACAACTGAAATGGTTAATGAATGAATTAATTACCGATGCTACTTTTAAATATTGTTGTTTTCCCATACATTAGAGCAAGTGCTACTTTTTCCCCATTTTATATTATTGCAATTTTATTGCAAGTAAAAAAATAAGTGGTATGACTTGTAATACAGTAATGTACTGTTTTATTCACCATTTAGGCAAACCTGAAGCACATGATCCAAGTGTTTCCGTTCAGACTCTGCACAATAGTCCATTCAACTAAAATTTAATTGACCAGCAAAATGTTTAGTTGAAACTCTTGGGGGTTTTGTGTTAACAGATGCACATGCCCTAAGGATGCATAATATTCCATTACCGCTATGATTGAAAGACACAGCAGTAAAACCAATGTTGTGCATCATTCTCATTGTATACTGTTTTTGTGCCTCAGGCCCAATGGGATGGTTTGACAGGACGGATAGTCCTTAACAAGACTGATGGTCTGCGGAAAGAGTTCAACTTAGATCTCATCAGCCTCAAGGAGGACGGCACGGCGAAGGTGAGTCAGCTCAGCTGGACACTGAAGAGATGTTCAATCTCTGCTGCTATTCATATGATTTCTGCAGCATAGTGAATGAAAACCTTGAGCCAAGTGTCTTAATGTATTCCCTGTATGGATTAAATTAAGTGGACTCTTGAATATGTTGTTTTGAAGATATTTTATTAGATATTTTATTAGCCAGATCATTTGTTTTGACCTTGTTGCTCCTATGCTGATTACACAACTCTTCAATTCTTCCTAAAAGCGAGTGGCTGATGGTCCATCACGACCTACTAAGTTATGGACAAAGGTTTGTTCTAGTCTTGGTTTCATTCCCTGAGTTTGTGATTAAGACCTGTGGAGAGCTTGGATTCCCTTTCCTTCAGTAAACCTGGTGCCCTTTCATCGACTTCCCTTTCCCTGCAGAAATCCCTTCACTTCCTTATGGAAAGACATCGCTGCCAGTCACTTTCTGCCAGAATGTCTTGCTGAGATGCATAATGTGTGCCAGTTATAGTTATGACAGTTAAATCACCATCTTTAATATTCAGCACTGTAAAATAGGCCTTTTTTCCACAATGTTTCGTGCCTCAGTAAGTAACACATCTCCATAAAAGGCTGCTCAGGCGTGCAGAAAAATGTGCATGAATCCACAGGCAGATATTTAGAGAGCAGCTCTAATCTACTTTTAAAGTTCATTTGAATAAGTCGCTCATTTCAGACTCATATGAGCTGTGTGACAAGTGCCATACATAAACATAGACTAGATTAGGCCTGTGTTAACAAAGGGTTTATCGAACAGAGAAAGGCAAGCCGTCCGTCAAGGGGTTTAAATCTCTTACTGCTGACATCCTGTTTTAAAGGAGGCTGTCGTAGTTTTCTTTTCTGTTATTATTTTATTTTTTCAAGATCCTGTATAATGTTAGACAAATTGGTTCAAATGAGATTTTCAAACCACTTTCTACTATCTCTCTAATCATTAGAATTAAATGGGCTGCTTTTATTGAACATTATTTATTAAATAATACATTTCTTGATGATTTCTATAACTTTTATCTCATAAGATCAAGGATAATTTGATTCCTGCAACATATTTTCTAGTCTAAATAAAAGTTATGCTGTTAGGTAATCAGGTAATACCTTCTATCTATCTATCTATCTATCTATCTATCATCTATCTATCTATCGTCTGTCTGTCTGTCTGTCTGTAATAACAACAATAACAGTTATATAAAATCTTTCAGTTTGATAAAAATTGTAATATTTTCCCAGGATAAACTTAAACAAAATCTCCATTAATTTATGTTCTGATTATTTATTGTAAAAAATAGTTCCATTTAAAATACAACAAATTACCCTGATGACATTCGTGTCATTTTTATAAAGCTGTGACGCCTCAAAAGATTAAACCTCGCTGAGGCTCCGTAATCTTCGCATCTTTACACATTTTCCATCTTCTTGTGCTTCTTGTGTTCATATTTCATATTCATATTTGAAGTCCATTAACCAGAATAGCAGTGGAGATAACAGAAAAGCTTCATCAATTGTAGAAATGCTGGAAAGAACTTTTTCTGCTTCAATGACCTGGAGAAATAGAGCAGTATAAACCTACTTGTCCTCAACTTGAAAATTATAATGAATATACTAAAGCTCTATATATGCATAGATACAAACACACATACATAGACAGTATATATATTTGGTTATCAAGTAGATTATTAAATGCTCAGTTTTATTTCAAGAGAACTATTTAACCTTCTGATCCTGTGCACATATCTTTACAAGCCATTTGAGCCATTTATGGTCTGATGACCATTGACCTTTTCTCATACTTGTTTTGACCTCCATCTTTATGTAGGTTTTTCTATTTATGACAACATCAATTCAATATGGCTGCCAAAAGTGAAATGTGATGCACTTAAGATGGTATATTTACAAGCTTCTCTTTTGTTGGGGAAAAAATAAATCAGTGAAAAAAAAAATACTAATAATTTTTGAGGAAAAATAATGAATGAATAAAGAATGATAATATTATTTTTTAAGATTAAAAAAAAAAAGATTTTTGTTCTTTTGTGTTTTAATAATTCATGTATTCATTCATAATTTTTAGAGTATGCATTAAATAGGGAAGCGTTTTACTGGGTTTTATTGAGCAGGGAAAGAGTGTTTTACAATCAAATGGATTCAGTGAATTAGGACTAGATTTTTACATTTTCTTTCATTAAGTTTTTTCCTTTCCTTTCCTGACCTATTTTATGAGTCTGCAGTGATAAATTCTGTCCCTCATTCATCTCTCAGAAACAGAGACTCATGTGCTTCATGACTTGTCATTTTTAACTGTATTGCTAGATTGGAGTGTGGAACTCTTACACGGGCCTCAACCTGACTGAGATAAAAGACAATAAAAACATCACAGACTCTCTGGCTAACAGAACGCTTATCGTCACCACAATCCTGGTAAGAATCCAGTCAGTTTCAATATGTTATAATTTCACTCCCCTCATTTATGTTAAAAATTCTGTTCAGGGATCACAGTTATTTTTAGTAGTTCAGATTTGTATTTGCCTTGTGAATAGCTTCACTGGTCCACCAAACAAGAAAGAAATATATACTATTATATAATTTCCATTTAATTGCAGCTATGACAGCTATAAATTCACTCAAACACTCTAAAAATTACATCTCATACATTAGACAGCAGTTCATCTCAACTCATCTTGCCTTGGTGACATATTTAAATTGAATGTAATACAATTGACCAACATGTGAATTTATCTTGTGAACAGGAAAATCCCTACGTTATGTATAAGAAGTCTGACAAGGTGCTATATGGGAACGATCGCTTTGAGGGCTACTGTCTAGACCTGCTAAAGGAGCTCTCCAACATCCTGGGATTCACCTATGAGGTCAAGCTGGTTTCTGATGGCAAATATGGAGCTCAGAATGACAAAGGCGAATGGAACGGCATGGTTCGGGAACTAATCGACCATGTGAGTGATCTCCCATGATGCTACACAAAGGGTCTTTTGATCATATCATCCAAATGCAGTTTTTATAGATGACCTTCTGCCTTTTCACTCCATTATATTTCATCCCATTTCACCCCATTATATTTTATATTTCACTATTTAGAGAGTAAAACCAGATTGTCTATACTCTTTGACAACTGATTAACCAAGATATTTCAGTTTGTAATGGATGTTTTTGTAACTTGGCTCCTCTCAGGCAGTTTAGCAGAGCTGAGAATTATGTTTATTTTCAGCAAGTGTAAGTAGTCCAGAGTTTTTATAGCAAGACTACAATTGTGTATACAAAACACCAAGGTGCAAGTTTCATTAAAAAAACTTCTACTTTAATGAGAAATAAAACTGATTAGGTTTTTTCCAAGGAAAACGGCATTTGTGCTTTCATCTGATTGTAAAAAGTCAGTTTTTTTAATTGATAATAAATATCTTTATACTTCTACATCAATTTTTATTCTTTATACTTTATCAACCCCCAGCTTCTTCATAACTCATTTATTTGTCAGTATGGTAGAAGTACAAAGTCTGGCAATCTACAAAAGAGCCTTTTTGCACATCTTTAGTTTAAATGAACTTCATAAAACAACAGGAAGCTTCAAACAGCCAGTCATTTTTTATCAAAGCCCTGTTGTGGGATCCATCTCCGCGGGCGTCACTTGTTTTTATCTCAGTGAGTGAACTCCAATATTAACTGCATCTATCTGCATTTCTTCCAGCAGTCAAAACAAGCTCCCATCGCCTTGTAAACCTCTTCTTGTCCCCTTAACCAGATAGCTGATCTGGCTGTGGCTCCGCTGACCATCACTTATGTCAGAGAGAAAGTTATCGACTTCTCCAAACCCTTCATGACCCTGGGCATCAGCATACTGTACCGCAAACCAAATGGCACCAATCCAGGGGTGTTCTCCTTCCTCAACCCCCTCACCCCGGATATCTGGATGTACGTGCTGCTGGCCTGTCTTGGAGTGAGCTGTGTGCTTTTTGTGATAGCCAGGTATGGATGAAGGTCTCGGTTTAACACGAACAACACTTCTACATCTTGGAAATATAGCAAAGCAAATGTGCAGATTGGGTTTTAGAACTAGGAACACTGACCCAATTGTTCAAAAATGTCTTTCAGATGTTTTATAGTTTGACATAACTTGTGGAGACACATTATCAGGCTGTCATTTGAAGAATATTGCTGTTATCTGCAGCTTAAGGGAACATCGTACATCTCCCTTTGAAGCTTTCAAGAAGTTTTTGCACTCTCGACTTCAGTCTGATTTAAAATTTAAAGCTGTTTTGCACAGCATGCCTATAGATATCACATTTCTTTGTGGGAATGCATTTAAAGCAGTGTATTTTTCTCATGTTATATAATTGCGCTTGTGAGATGTCAGAATCAAAATGCTGATTTGGTCTTGAAATAGATCAATAAGTAATAAACACAGTGCCCAGATTTTATTATATTGCTGTTGGATAATGAATTTCAGTCATGAATGTCTAGATTCCCCTTTTTCCCAGTAAATGCATAATGCACTTTCTCAGTCAGTAATGTTTTGTATTTTGTATGAGCTTGCACAAGGTTGCGTCTGTATTGAAGTCCAGTTCATAAGCTTTAGCCCCGGGCAGATGTCCAGATCTACCTAAAAAGAATATCAAGAGAGTTACGCTACCTCATCAGAGCCAGATGATTGGTTGCTTCAATTAAAATGCAAAGGGGCAATGAAAATGCTGTCCAATCAGACTTGGTTAATGGACATCTGGTGGGGACTCAGTGTTAGTGTGGGTTCATGTGCACTGGGTGACCCATTTGTTCACAGATACAATCTGCTGAAGGTCTGTGATCTTGAAATTTGGCAGGTTTGATAGCAGACGTACAGCAGTTTATAAGAGTGAGCGTCTACACACCGTGAGGCATGACAAATGAGTCTTGTGACATGTTCTGATCAGGCATCGATTCACCATGGGAGCTTTATAAATGACCCAATTATTGAGTGGTAAAATGGAGGCTGTGTCTTTCAGATGCTCTTGTGTAAACATAATCTCTTTCAAACTGAAATTTCCGCCAGTTGTTTCCTTTTCTGGTTTCAGCACTGTAAAAAGTGAATGTCCAATTATACTGTATAGACACTTTTATTGGTTAGTCTAGTATAGTCAGGTTAATCTGGTTATATTAAATAATAAGGGTTGTCAGTTGATAAAAAATGTTATACATTATGTGATTTGGTGATTAATTAATTAATCGAGGAAGGCAAAAACAATGAATAAGCATTACAAAAAATGTGTTTACAAAAGGTACTTGATTTGTTATTTTTTAATGGAGTTATTTAGTTTTATATTTTTAATAATGAACATTATCATTGTAATAATTAATACAATTTTATTATTAATCACTCTAAATTTAATTATTAAATTGGCAGCCCTATAAATAATATTTTCTGTGAATTTTCACAGAAAATATAAACAGTTATTTAACATTAAGTCTGTCAATATAGAAGTAGACAAAAGTAGTACTTCAGGATTGAATTGATAATTCTTTTATGAAATTAATTATGGAATTATATATTTAATAATTAAGTTTATAATTTGAATCATTTTATAATTAATCACACCAAGTTGACATTAAATTGACAGACCTATAAATAATATTTTTGTGTACTGAATTAAATAAAAGCCATTAAGGATTAGTTCACTTTCAAATGAAAATTAGCCCAAGCTTTACTCACCCTCAAGCCATCCTAGGTGTATGACTTTCTTCTTTCTGATGAACACAATCGCAGATATTTTGTGTTAACCCTATCCTGATACGTCAGAGCTTTATAATGGCAGTGAACAGGGGTCACGAGTATGAGCTGAAGAAAGTACTTCCATCCACATCCATCCATCTTAAACATACTCCACACGGCTCCGGGGGGTTAAGTCCTTCTGAAGTGAAGTGATGCGTTTGTGTATAAAAATATCCATATTTAACAAGTTATAAAGTAAAATATCTAGCTTCCGCCAGACCTCCTTCCGTATTCAACTTACGAAGAAAGTGTAAATCTCTTGCAGTTCAAAAAGCTTACGCTACGTCCTACACCTTCCCTATTCAACTTACGGAAAAAGCTTAACTGTCGCGACACCAGTTTACACTTTCTTCGTAACTTGAATACGGAAGGCGGTCTGGCAGAAGCTAGATATTTTACTTCATAACTTGTTAAATATTGATTGATTTTTTTTTTTTTCACACAAAGGCATTGCTTTGCTTCAGAAGGCCTTTATTAACCCCCCAGAGCCATGTGGAGTATGTTTATAATGGATGGAAGCACTTTCTTCAGGTCATACTCGTGACCCCTGTTCACCATTATAAAGCTTGGATGCGTCAGGATATTTATTAAAATATCTGCGATTGTGTTCATCAGAAAGAAGAAAGTCATATACACCTAAGATGGCTTGAGAGTGAGTAAAGCTTTGGCTAATTTTCATTTGAAAGTGAACTAATCCTTTAAATCTGTTCATCTAGAAACACAGAAGTTTCTTTTCCAGCTCTCCCCTCATTTTGCTAACCGGACAGATTAGAACACTGGAAAGTTTTCTCATAAAATGAGATGTTTAATAATCTTCGGTCGTAGCAGTTATTGATAGCCTGTAGCAAGAAGAAAACATTTTTAGCTGTTCTTGCCAAACATGCAGCCTCTCAAGCACAGTATTAATACTTAGTCTTCTGTGTTGTCTGCATTTTTTTCTGTGTAAAGCCAGTTTTCTTTGACTCTCTGCAGGTTCACACCGTATGAATGGTATAACCCTCACCCCTGCAACCCCTCATCTGAAGTGGTTGAGAACAACTTCACACTGTTGAATAGTTTATGGTTTGGTGTCGCAGCTCTAATGCGTCAAGGTATGTTACACACAACGTTGTAAAAGTGCTGCATGCTGACAAAAAACACTGAACCAAGTGGCATTTATTTAGATAAAGAAAAATGTCACAAGCACTGTGGTTGCTCTGCTACATCTGTGTGAGCTTGAGGGTAGTTGACTATACATTCACGAAAAAATCACCTTGAGACCAGCTGGTTGAAATGAATAGAAAAATAATTGTTCAGAAAAGTGAATGTGTGTGTGTGTGTGTGTGTGTGTGTGTGTGTGTTTTGGTTTGGTTTGAGATTTTACGCAATGACATTCATACAGTAGGGACTTGTAGTGGTATAAAGATGACAACACACCTCTGGCACAGTTATAAGTCACAACCAGTTATTAAATAGTTTTTTGTTCTGACTTGCAAACTTTTAGCTGGGTTTCCCCTGGCGTACTGGATGCTAGTGAGGAGAGGTTTGTAGGTTCCGCTACAGAAGGCATGAAACAAAATGGATGACCTGTCAGGTGTGCAGAAATGTGTGAAACGCCAAGAGCGGCTTTAATGAGCACGGGAGAACCAGACAAATCATTATGCAGCATAGTCTGACCTTACATTACAGAGAGTTTTTTTCTGAAATATTAGATAAATCTTATTTACATCAGAGGGACCATTCAGCCATAAAGAAGGAATTTTACAGAAAAGCGGAGTGCAGTTGCGGGCATTTCATGTCACTGGTGGATTTTAGGGTATTCCATTATGGTTAAAGCAGGTCGTATCATGAAATAACTTTCAAATTTTCCCTTTTTTGTGAATTATGACATTTAAATGTATCATGCAAACATATGTTAATTTTCAGTCCTGTAGTTTCTTGTTAGACAGAAAATAACAAACTTTTGATCCCAAGGATTTCAAATGTGATGATCCACTTTCAAATATAAAAATATTTATACTATGTGAGAAAAATGCTAAAGTCAGCATGAAATGAAAATTGACCCTATTTTGTATTTTTTTTTTCTACTTTTTTTTTCTCAACCTCAACCTCTCAACCAATTGACTGCAAACTCAAGTTTTTGAGTGCAACACCTACTGTACATCTCTAAATCCAATCACCAACTGATGTATTTAACCAAGTTCTGCTCTTCATTTCTTCTTTTCTGATCACTCAGATGAATGTCGCTACATGGAAGAAAAGATCTGTTACTACTGCCGTTTCATCACAGCTTATCTTATAAAGACAGCAAAATTAAATAATTGCTTGCAAAACAAAATAGTTACCTTTTACATTTTAATTATATTAAATCAGATTGTTAAAATATTATCTGAAAAATATTTACTTGTTATAAAGTTGACAGCATATCTGAGATTATTTCTGAAAACATGACTTACACCTATTTTTAAAAAAAACAGAAAAGAAAGTAATATTACTAAATATTTGATGAATGTGAATGGTATAAAAACTGTTAAATTGATTTCTATTAATAATAATAAGAATATTTACAAATTTCAGTTGGTAAATAATGCTGATGTGGAAGAGAGTGTTTACATAGAAAGCAGCAAATAACAGGTTTGTTTTAATTCAGGGTGAGAGACTGAGTGGAAAATTATCATCTAAAACTAGATTCGATTTGCTGGTGCAAGAAACCTTGACTATGATCAAAAAAGTGATAAAAATTAATGAAATTACCTCTTTAATAGCATCAACAAGCTTTTTGAAACCCACACACATACCGTGTTAATTGGGCTGATTTAGTTTGTATTCATCTTGTGTGGATGTTAGTGTGTTGTGCATGTGTGTTCGCATTATTACCTACCACAGCTAAACCTCCTACATGAGGTTACTGAAATAACCTTGTCATCTTTTTTATCTCATCAATTAAAGCATGCAGGGTTTTTACCAATTAGCCAACGATACAACATAAAATGTTCTGCCGTTTTATGTTCTCAGTGAGAACATGAAATGACAAAAAACTATTTTTGTCCTTAATTTGACAGAGCAATATTTTAAGAGGGTCATTCAACGCTTCGCCTATGCAGTTCTGTTTGGGTTTTCATCAACTGTCCAGATGATTTTCCTCTTTGTTTGCTTCAATAAATAGATTTATACTCTTGTCTTACATTGTGATAATATCAGGGCTATGATTGACAGTTGTGTCCTCCCCATGCCATTTAAGAGTAGGACATAGGTCAGTGGTTAGCATTTAGCCATGCTAATTGTCTGAGATTAGCAACACAGCATTTTCAAAGGAACAAACACACCTCATGGTGTCTGTCAATGAGCCGTTGCTCCCCAGGTGGCTCATGTAAAAGTGTTGGGTATCTTTCAAAAGGATTTATTAGCATTAACGTTACTGAAAGGTCAAGATCATGCATTAGCCCATCTTAAAAAATATATATATCCAAGCCTTGGATAGTTTTTGCTGGGTTTACCCTGTTAAAAAAAACAGCATATGCTGGTTTGGTATGTTTTGAAGCATGGAAGCTGGTTTGAGCTGGTTTATGCTGGTCCTTTGCTGGTTTGAGCTGGTCGAGTGCTGGTCCTAAGCTGGTGCTATGCAACTAGCTCCAGCTCAGGACCAGCACTTGACCAGCTTAAACTAGCTCATGACCAGCTAAGGACCAGCATAAAACAGCTCAAACCAGCTGCCATGCTTCAAAACATACCTAACCAGCATATTCTGTTTTTTTTTTCAACAGGGTAGCTAGCCTGATCAAGCCCAAAACACCACTAAAAACTTAAAAACAGACCAGCCTGACCATCTTAAAAACACTAAACTGGGTTAAACTGCTTCTTTGGTCTTGTCTTTTAAGTTAGCTACACTAATGCTAATAGAACCATTTTAAAGATAGTAAACACTATCTTTTATATTTACCCCTTTTTTCTCCGTTTGTATTTAAAAGAAATATGCAACATAATACATAACTATTATTGACTCTTTACTCATGGTTGACTATTAAAGTACTACTTTTCTGCTGACTGCTTTGGTGGGTAATCGGGTTGTTAGATGTATATTGCTTGGATCAAAGATAGTAATTTATCTGGCAATTTTAAAGTTGTGCTCAACATGACGCTCAAAGCATACAAATGCACAGTACACACACTGTGAATTTGTGCTATCTTTCCAACTTCCAGCCACCTCACCTGGGCATCCATGCATGAAAGACAATCACTGCTTCTTCAGTATCATACATCAGACTTAGACTTACTGGTCTGTCTTTCTAACTACAAAATGAACATATATTAATCAGTTAATAGGATGTTCTCCTCCCATATATCTTAATAGCACACCTAGTTTATCAGAATAGTGACTTTGCTTATAAGGACAGATTCATTTAAGAAAAGAATATTCTGTTTTCTTGGCTTTTTGCAAAGATAAAGTACAGTTCTTATGATGGTTTCATTTTCTAGCGATGTATCAAAGCCCTGAGTCATCCAGCCATAGTGAAAACCCTCAGTTAGAAAAAACACACTAGACTTATCATTAAGCTGAAGGTTAAAATCTAGAGTCAGTGTGATGAGAGCAAACATATGAGACTTTGATAAAAAATAAACCCATTTAGGTTGTCACAGCGAGCTTCACGCTGCTCATGGTGTCCTGGGTGACTCTCAGTCTCTTGTGTATGAGATTGTTTGAGGATGTGTGTATGCATGCTTGTGTATCAGAGTTGTTTTCTCAGAAGAGGCAGTGCCTTGAAATATCAGAAGAAAAAGTCTTCAACTGTACAGAAGTAAAACAAAACAAATATTGTGAAATAGTTGATGAAATGGTGTGTAAACCACTTTTGTTCAACAGCAACATCAGCAGATAAAGATTCAGAGGCAGCAGCATCTCTTTTCCTTAAGCATATTTTGGTTATGGAAAAAATAATGGAAATAACTGCCTGAAATCCAATCTGACCATTAGAAACCTAACGGAATTTTATGGCTTTATAAAAATGTTAGGAAAGTTCTCAAGGTGAATTCTAAGAATTTCAAAAATGTGCAATTCTTGAAATTTCTCATATTTTCTTTAAAACTTCTAAAAGAATTTAAGAATAAAGTGGCAGGTTTTGGTGTGATCTGATTCATGGCAGTTCTTCCTGAAAACTGTTTTTTAATGCATCATGTCAAGTTATTTTTATATTATCTCAAGATGCAGCAGTCTGTTGCATTCATTTGTGCTCTCTCGAGTTATTTACGATGACTTTTAAAAAGCAGTGAATGCAGTGCGGCTCAGTATTGGCCGACGCTGTTCACACGAGTACCACAATGCATGCGTGTGATGCTGACGCAGGGGCCGGCCAATACTGAGACGGCGTTCTGACATAAACACTCGTTGCTTCATAACATTAAGGTTGAACCACTGTAGTCACGTTGACTATTTTAACAATGTCTTTACTTCTCTGGACCTTGAGTGTGGTAATTTCGTTGCTTTCTTTGGGAGATAAAAAACCTCTCGGATTTCATCAAAAATATCTTAATTTGTGTTCCGAAGATGAACGAAGGTCTTATGGGTTTGGAACGACATGATGGTGAGTAATTAATGACAGAAATTTCATTTTTGGGTGAACTAACCCTTTTAACTCTTTCACCACCATTAATGAAATTTTCCGGCAATCCATGTTTTCATTGTTATGGAGGCGCTATTACGCATCTTCTGAAAGAGTACAGAATCTTCGGATCAAAACACAGGCGAAGAAGAAGCAGAAACAAGCAATTGAAGTATTGCTTACACTGTAAGACAACATGAACATCAAACATTAAACACTGTATAAATCAAAACTGCCAAACGTTACCGAATGACATGTCAAACCCACGAAAAGGGAAGGGACTGTGCATGCTTTGGGGGTGTTGATGGACGCGATCTACTCAATCTATGTTTTGATTATCATTCTGAACCCAATCCGGATTAAGTCTTTGACAAAAACGTGATTTTCTCAGCTTTTTGTTTAAAATGTTGCTCCGTTTTTATATATGTAAAACTTACTCGCATTCAAGTGTTAATTAAAAAAAAAGAATGTATAAAATGTGTTTGTTTGTTTAAAAGCAGAGACTCTTTTGGTATATTGTATGTTTAGATATTCATACAACAAAATATTCTGGGGGCCATGAAAGTTTTGTGAAAATAAAAAAAAATGCTGAAAGTGAGAAAAAAAAATAGCAGTAAAGAAGAATTTTTCCTTAATCCTTGTGCTGCGTTGAAAATCCTTTACCTAATTTGGTGCCTTTTAAATTGCTTGTAAATCTCTCATTATGCAATAATATCACCAAATATTGGATTCAATCTTTTTATCAACTTGTTTTCTTTCAGTTAGGGCAGGTTTTGTATGTGTTTTTGGAACTGATTGATCGTAGACCTCATTGATCTGAGCTTATGCACCTCAGTGTTTGAGTGAAAAAATTCACTCAAACTTATTAACCTCAAAAAAAATAACTAAAAGACGCATAAGCTCAGGTCGATGAGGCCTATGATTAATCAGTTCAAAAAAAAAAAAATAAAAATGCAAAACCTGCCCTAACTGAAAGAAAACAAGTTGATAAAAAGATTGAATACATAACAAGTGATTTATAAGCAATTTTTTGTAGGCCGGTCTTTTTTGACCAGGAACACCACAGGTTGTAACAAGGTCGAGAAAAAAATGCACAAAATTTTTCAAAAATTATTGGGCAAGTTGTTATACCCTGTGTGCACGAAGTCAATAAGTTTTAGACCAATGTTATAACATTAACTAGCATTTTCTGGGAAAAGAAAATCCTCTCCGGAATGTAAGGGTTAAGAATGTTTTGTGAATCCGGGCCCTGGTTTCACATTTCATGTTGTTGTTTGCACTTCAGACTCCAAAAAACTAACAGATTTGGGCCAAATACACCAAAAATGGAGGGAAAGGGGGTTGCTGTCTGTGTGAACAAAGATAATAATTTATAGTGGATGTAAGAATCAGTTCCTAGCAGAGTAACTACAGGTGTCAAATGTGTACATCACATTTGAACAGTATATTTATTGTTATTTAATTGAAAACCAACCAAACTTTTTTGTTGTTGTTGTTGTTAAATGTCATTTGCTTGTAAAGCTGTCTTTGCTTAAATGTCACTTGGTTATGTATTTTGTTATCTATTGCAATGACATTCAAACATTTTTCAGCATGGCTTAAGTGTCCAAGTACTTTTTGGTGCCAGTGTTTTGCTAAGCTTTTGTTTATTTCAGGATCTGAGCTGATGCCTAAAGCTCTGTCCACCAGAATCGTGGGAGGGATTTGGTGGTTCTTCACTTTAATCATCATATCTTCCTACACGGCCAACCTGGCTGCTTTCCTCACAGTGGAGAGAATGGACTCCCCAATCGATTCAGCTGACGATTTAGCCAAGCAGACTAGAATTGAATATGGTGCAGTGAGAGATGGCTCTACAATGACTTTCTTTAAGGTAACATGTTCTCATCTTACATGCAGGATCGATGTGCCTTAACACACTGTTCACATAAAAGCTACTGAAATACAGAAGGAACAGCCAGCTACAATCCAAACACTCAGCAAATTATCAATTTTACAAGAGGCCGCCTGCACAGAAGGAGCTGGAGCTTTTAGGAGTAAGTTTATTGGATTTCTGCTAGGAAGTAAAAAAAGGAGATCAATCTTGTGCGTCTGTCTCATGAAAAGATAAAGACTAATAAAGCGGATGCAGAGTCACACACAGATGAGTTTTGAATTTTGTGAAAATATCACATTCAATAAATGTCCCCGCATACTGAGAGGGGAATTCCACAAATAAATTGCACTAGGCAATTGTGCAGTTTATTTGCACGTGAAGTCAAAAATTTGTGCTAGATGGAATTCTGTTTTCAATCTTGCTGATTTAGTGTTTTGTTCAAAAAAACGAGTACATATTGTGTAAGTATTTACACCATACCGTTCAAAAGAATGCATTTATTTGATTAAAAACACAGTGAAAACAGTAATATTGTGATTGAAAAAGTTGTGCTACTTAATATTTTTGTGGAAACTATTAGGGATGCTCCGACGGGTCGGCTGCAGATCGGTATCGGATGATAATCACATTCTATGAATCAATCATTAGTCACTAAATTTGGCCAATCTCATGCACCAACTTTCTGCTTTGTAAGTTTTGGGCATTCATTTTTAGTCCATCCCCCATCCTGAAAAGTCAGTTTTGCAGAGATGGACTAAAAATGAATGCCCAAAACTTACTTCCAGATTCTGGAAGATAAATTCTTCAAACAGTGGTATAAGAGGATGTTAACATGTCTTTTCTTCTCCACCTGTTTTGTCTGCCAAAATATTAAAGATGGCTGCACGCTTGTTTCTCTGGCACACAAGGTCTATGGGACTTCTAGGAAACGGTCACGTCACGATCATAACTCAGTGTTTTATGTTACGACTAATGTTGTTAATTAATGTTTACTGCATTTTTTAATGTCATGTGTGTACCATGATGGTACCTTCTATACAGTATATAACTTCTCAGCTTGTGGAAAAGCTGCTTGTGATGAGCTTTGAATCATCATGCGACTTTCTCATCACCATTTGTTATTGTGGTTGTCAGTGTATTACAAAGGCACAAAACAGATGTTAGTACTTCATTAGGTTGGTAAATTAACATCATATCAGTTAATGAAATACATTTTTTTACTGTAAATGTCTGTAAAACCTAAAATGTAGCTACAATATGTTTCACGGTAAATTTATGGCAACCACAGCTTTTACAGCTGTTTTAGAGATCTATGACTGTATTCTAACAATTAATGTATGTTAAAAGTAAAATATTTTATGGGATTATAAGAAGATTTTGTGCAGAATTACAGTAATGAACAGTAATTACTGGGTTTTTTTGTTTGTTTTTGTTTTACAGTTTATCTATGTTTTTTTCTGACAGTATTTTTTGGTTTTTAAACAGACATTTTCTTACAGTTTTTTATTTATTTATTTATTTTTTTACAGTGTAGGGATGATGTGTCAAGACCAATCGGAAACTGTTTTACAGCTTGAGCATGAATTGATCGCTTAGATTGACAGGTCTTGATTTACTGTCACCATAGAATAGGAAACACTGCTGAAAGATGCCTTCAGGGTGTAAGGGGTTAACAGTGACAGTAAACAGAGAGCTTACATATCACTTATATAAAGCCCGAATGATCGGGATTGGTATCGGCCGATCATGATGACAAGAAATCGGTAGTCGGTATTGGCTGCAAAAATCCTGATGGGAGCATCCCTAGAAACTATGATACATTTTTTAATATATCATTTTTTAATGTAATAGAAAGTACAGTATAAAATTGGATATTCATTTTAAGATTTGCTAAATATTATATTTAACAGTGTTATTTTAATTTGATTTAAAGTGTTATCGTGTTTTAAAAATGAACTTTACGTAAGCTTTAGATAACAGCAGATGTAAGATAAAAGTATTAAATAAGGGAAATGAGCATGGACAATCGAATATAATAAATTAAAAGAAATAATATCATATCTAAGATAAATATTGGATGCAGGTTTTTGCACTAAAATATTATACGTGCAGTATAACCAATAAATGAATCTTTTCAGTCATTTATTCGGTGGTGACAAAGGTCTGATTCTTTTCATTTTATAGGAAGACATGAGAGTCCTTGCTAATACCTCAAGCGTACACGTTCACAAATCCGCCTGAATCCTCCTGAACTCTTATTTACCTCCACCAATCCAGCCATCTAAAATGCCAGTAATTCCAATAATCCAGTGATCTATCTTATGAGTAGGAGCCACACATATGCACCATTCATCATTTAGAGAGAGAGAGAATGACAAACAAGTGACAGATAAAGCACAGAAGAGGCCGGTGAGGGCTTTATCCACTGAGATTGTAGAGTATGATTACATCCGCATGTATCTGGAAAAATACAGGCCTGTGGAGAACCAAGACAAATCGAATCAGCTGTTGAGAGATTTAGCACACAGCTGCCCCATTTCCCCCTGCTGTCCTCTGACACACTCAGAAACAAAATTTTACAACTTGTCCCCTTTTGACTCAGCCTAATGAGAGATCAGGGTGAACTTATCAGACTTGAAAAGCCTATACTAGTAGCTGATGAAAGAAAAAGATCTGAAGACAAGAACTTTCTAGAATGAAAAGAAATATCGATCCAGGTGGTGCGACTCATGTCTTTAATGTGTCTTTAGTGCTTTTTGAAGACTGAATCAACTCTTTGAAAGTCTTTATTTGCTCTCAGAAATCAAAAATCTCAACGTACGAGAAGATGTGGGCGTTCATGAGCAGCAGGAAGAACACAGCCCTGGTGAAGAACAACAAGGAAGGGATTACAAGAGTCCTGACCACCGACTATGCCCTCCTCATGGAGTCCACCAGCATAGAGTACATCACCCAGAGAAACTGCAACCTCACCCAGGTTGGAGGCCTGATCGACTCTAAGGGCTATGGAGTTGGCACGCCAATAGGTAATGGTGCCCCACATATTGCCTGACAGGCTGTTGAGCCCCCTAACCATGAACTTACTAGCCTCAGGCAATAAACGTGCCATCTTTTTTCAATATGTACTGTTGGGAATTTGCTATAAAAGAAAAGACACTTCACAACCAATTGAGTTTGAGTTGCTTTGAGTTGATTTAGTTCTGGACTGCTCATTTGCTGTTTTTCATTCAAAGTTGAATGTTGGATGTCTCCGATACGTGTGAGGAAATATTATTTATTAATGATTGGAAATTTGCATTGACTTTTTTCATTTCCCATGCATTTTGAAATATGTTGAATGTTGTTCTAAAAAATACTAATTTAAATATATTAATTTTGTTATATTTATAAAATATATTTTTTCTATATACTATATTTCTATAAAGATTATTTATTAATTATTGAAATTGCATATAGAATTTCAATTTCATATAGAATACATAAAATATACTATATATAAAATTTATAAATATATTTGTTAATTATAGTTATATTAATTTAATAAATTATATATATATATATATATATATATATATATATATATATATTGCAGAATATATTGTATACAGAAATTCCTATATAAAATATAATTTGGAACTTTTATTGAATTACTTGCTTTAAAATAGGTATGCACCAACAATGATAAACTGATTGTTATTAGAATTTTATGATATTAATAAAATAGTAATAAAATGTTTTAAAGTTAATTCAGGGATAAAAACAATATACAGTATGAAAACTGGATATTCATTTTGAGAATTGCTAAAGATTACATTTAACAGTGTTATTAAATATTCATGTTTTTAAATTTAATAAGTACCACTAAAGGTAACACTTTATTTTGCAGTGACCTGTACTTACTTATTATAGTTTATTACTATAGTAAATTGTGATACTATAATGCTTACTATAATCACACTGTAACGACACTTTAATATAAAGTGTAACCTCACTAAATTAAAAAAAATACTGATATATTGTGCATCCCTACTTAAAAATTACTGAAGTTGGATGTTTAGCTTCAAGTGCCATTTTATTGCACTTATGTAGGACTCTAAACTCTCCTGTGTGGTTTCTTTTGGCCACACCTGAACAACTGTGGTTGTCTGCAGGCTCACCCTACCGCGACAAGGTGACCATCGCCATCCTGCAGCTTCAGGAAGAGGGAAAGCTGCACATGATGAAGGAAAAATGGTGGCGAGGCAACGGATGCCCTGAGGAGGACAATAAAGAAGCCAGTGCCCTGGGTGTGGAAAACATAGGGGGCATCTTCATCGTGCTGGCTGCCGGTCTCGTTCTATCCGTGTTTGTGGCCATCGGAGAGTTCATCTACAAGTCGCGCAAAAACAGCGATATTGAAGAGGTGAGTGGGAGGCTGGTAGAACAGCCCCGTGGGGTCTGAATCTTACAGGAGCTAATTACAGTACCTCACCGCTGTCACAGCCGAAATGAGCCATGTAAACACAAATGAGACACTTGCGGGATGTTTTTGCAGCAGCCCACTGGTCAGGAACTTGTCACAGACTTAAAGCACATGCTGTTTATCATGCAGGTGTTCTACTTCTACATTTATGAGACTATTTTGGTTAGCTTGCTTGTTTTGCATGAAATACATAGTGTTTTGCGAAAGTACCAAAGTGACAAAAACTTACTGTAGTAAAATATCATCCTCTTGCAAATTTTATTACCTGATCTGGATGACAAAGTGCTGCTATTCAGTGTGATGTGAAGTGTAAAATGCATTAATGCAAAACAGTCATTAAATATGTCTGTAATGCATTGACATTTTAATTGTTTAATTTGATCTATAGATCAAATCCAGATGGGATGCACTCTGTCTTTAAATAGCAGCATTTAGTTATCATTGAAATTCGACAAGTATGAAATATCATATTTTCAGACTTTAAAAAGAGGGCCATCAGACAGCTACAGTAATGTTGATAATGTAAGTAAAGTTTGGGGAAAGATTATTTATTAATTACTGCGAAGTAAATTGGTTTGGCTTTGGTTTCATTTAGAATATATAAAATATATAAATATATTATAAATAAAATGTATAAATATATTGTAAAATATAAATGTATTTCTAAATATAATTATATAATATAAAATATATCATTATAATATATATATATATATATAATATTTATTTCTATATAAAATATGCACATACATTTATGTGTGTATTTATATAGAGTATTTATTAATTAATGCAGATTAAATTGCATTGACATATATATATATATATCTGCATAATATGTTTAATTTAATTTTATATATATATATATATATATCTGCATAATATGTTTAATTTAATTTTATATATATATATATATATCTGCATAATATGTTTAATTTAATTTTATATATATATATATATATATATATACACACATTCCTCTATAAATACAAAAATAGCTGATAAAATGTATTGTTAAAAGTTGCTTAAAGTATTATTTGCGTATAAGAAGTTACAACATTTTGGTACGGATCCAATGCTAATGTACATTTGTTAAGTGAATGCATATTTTAGCATGATTTTTATTTTTGTTGCATGTGAAGGCTGCTTATATTTTGTTATCATATTGATCATTTGCATGTTACTGATCTTGTCCTGCTTTTTGTCTTTCTGTTCTATTTTTATCATTGATCTGCATGCACAAGGCCTTCTGTTTCTTTTACGGAGTCCAATCCCGGCAGCTGCAAAGAAGCGATTCCATCTCCTCCACTGGCACGTCCTTATCAACAGATTTAGAGAGCGGGCGGCTCCTCGGGGATGACATATGTTCTTCGCGTTAGCCACACACTCTCGTATCTGTAAGGGCTGTGCGTTATTTAAAGAAATATAAACTCCTTTCCCTCATTCGCCTATCTACTGGTTACTTCCAAACCATCTGCCCAAACCCTTGACCTCAATCCAGCACCGATGCGGCTCAGAAATTTAGTAAGGTTTTCAAGGAGATCAAGAACACTTTCATTTCTTGTTGCACACCCTGACTGCGGACAGATAAGAAATGGAGTGCTCTCAGAAACTTTTATATACTGGTAGAAGCCATTCAATTATGGCCATTTGAGGCAAAATTTTAAGTGTGAACTTTCTACATTTGATGTCCTAAATTCTGTCTCTCATATTCTCAGTGCGTTCTCAGAAGATTGGCCCACACAGTCAGGGTAATGATAATTATAATGCGGGTTATGATAATAATTATGTTAAGCTATAGCCCACTGATTCTTGAGTACAGAGACTAAACAGGCTACAAAACAGAAAAAAGGAATTATTTTAGATTAATCTGTAACGTTCCAGTGTCCATACAAAATGTGTGCTTGCCATTTACTCAAGATTGGTTAAGATAGAATATTTGTTATAATTATTGACCAATCTAGCATTCACTTTAATAAATGAGACTAGATGAGAGATGGTTTCAGCTCCTTCTATTAAAGTAAAACAGATATTACTGTGTCAACAAAATAATCATAATTTTATGTACTAAATGCAGCATTTATTTTTCTAGTTTTGCTAGCTGCTAATGGGACCTGAAAATTAAAATTGAGTTGGCATTTCATGGTCTTAATATTTAAAGGAATAGTTAGCCCAAAAATGAAAATTCTGTCATCATTTACTCACCCTCAAGTTGTTCCAAACCTGTACAAATTTCTTTGTTCTGCTGAACACAAAGGAAGATATTTTGAAGAAAGTTTGTAACCAGGCCACTTTGGGGCACCATTGACTTACATAGTAGAAAAAAAAATACTATGGAAGTCAATGGTGCCCCAGAACTGTTCAGTTCCCCACATTCTTCAAAATATCTTCTTTTGTGTTCAACAGAACAAAGAAATTCATACGGGTTTGGATCAACCTGGGGGTGAGTAAATGATGACAGAATTTCCATTTTTGGGTGAACTATCCCTTTAATATATTTTAGGGATGCACTGAAATTTCGGCTACCAAAAATCTTCAGCCGAAACAGCTATTTTTGGTTTTGGGCCAAAATGGTTTTTGAGGGCTGAAATCAGTGAATGAAACAGACGTTTAATTAGCGCTTCTCCGATGGCATGTTTTGGCTGTGTTCAGCATCTATTTCGTGCACACAATGTGGATAAGCTAAAACAGATAAACATGTCAGCTGTGGACAGTAGCTCTGGATTGACATTAATTTCTTGATTTTAATTGGTAATGATATGGTTATTTAAAAGTTGATATAAAAAAAGCCTTATGTGCAATTTAAATGTTTGTACAACTCTGTTTTAGCTATTAAGTGTTCGATTATTAAATAAGTTTGAAAAATTAAGTTTCGGTTTTTGGCCAAGTGCATCCTGATTTTTTGTTTCATGTCCTAATATATTTAACTATAGACATTTTAATAGTATTTTTTAATATAATTCTGAAGAATATAAATAATGTATTATTATTAGTGGTATATATTATTATTAATATATCAATGTGTTTGTGTGTGTATGTATATATATATAAATATATATATATATATATAATGCATTGATATAATTATTGTTGATGTTAAAGATAATCATAATATAATTAAAACATCAATGCATTAATTATATTTTTATAATTATATTAAATATTATTATAAATATGTCTGTATGAAAAATTTAGTTTTATTGCTCTGAAGGCAGGTGATTTTAGGGTAGTAAGTGTAATATCATAATGTTGATTATGAAATAATAATAATGCAAAAAGTACAAACAGAAACTAACAACAGGTAAAGTGTGGGAACAACAAGGAAATGTTTTGTCCTGTCTCAAGAATCAGTGAACTCCACTCATTCACTTCTTTTTTTATATAAAAACCTGACTGAGAATACAGTCATGGAACACCGATATCAGTCTCTGGAATGTAATTAACTTTAGCTGTATTTAGAAAAGAAAAGACATCAAGAGGTAAGTCTTCATAACGACTTGATTAAATATTGATGCACTCAAAAAGAAAGAACAATTAAAAAGTCTAAGATTACCGTGTCTGAAATTAGCCCACAGGATAACCATAATCAGCCGGGAGCTAATTCACCGCTCACACTGATGTGGCTTTATCTGCCTCCCACATCCCCAGCGGTATTTCTAGAGCTGTGGCCTTCATGCCTTGAGCATCTCATGACAGACAAGACCAGGACATGCAGAATCACTCGTAAACAAAGAAATCTGCATTATCACAATGGAAAACTACACAACCCAGTCATGTCTATTGTGTGTCCTTGCAATACAAACCAGATCTTTCTTCCAAAGTTGATGTCAAACTCATGAGAGTTTCATAGCATGAAAGTCACCATGTAGCCCCGACCCTGTTCTCCACATCATTTCCTGTTGTTTCTACACTATCCTTATGACTAAAGGCCCCGATATACTTCAAGCGAAATTGAAGAACAAATTGGTGTGATGTAATTTCGAACAAAATCGGGCTAAAACGAAGTTTGTTTGAAGTTCGTTACTGGAGTATGAAACAGCTTGCCAAGCGAACATTCACTCCAGCTGGTAAACACCTTCGTACTACCATTGGTTTGTGGTGATTAGGTGTGCGCTGAGGCTCCGCCATCTTTGACATGGAAATCTTCTTCTGCTCATTTCTTCTGTTCAGTCTGTCAAGGTCAGATGGGAGTAAAATCATGAACACACCGGAGAGATGCTTTATAGTAGAAATTGAAGTTGTAATTCTAATCGTAAGAGACACTGACACTGTTTTTCATGTTTAAAGGAATAGTTCACCCAAGAATTTAAATTATCCCATAATTTACTCACCCTCAAGCCATCCAAGGTGTATAGGACTTTCTTCTTTCAGCTGAACACAATCAGAGTTATATTAAACAATATTCTGGCTGTTCCTAGCTTTGGAATGGCATTGAATAGTGTCTAAGTTTTTAACCCCTGAGCATTCCTGTAAAATTTGCCTAAAATGCCTAAAAAGTATGGAATGCCAAACCTGCCAATATTAAAAAAAAACATCACTTTTCTTCAGAAGGCATTTATTATCCACTGGAGTCGTATAGATTACTTTTATGATTGATGAATGCGCTTTTTTGGAGTGTTAGCATTCCACTGTACTACTGCCTGTGGTACATAGCTTTCAAAAGAGACCAAAACCATGCATATTCTGCAAATGGTTCAAGAACAGCATGCAATTTACTTTGGGTATTCCTTTTTCTACTATGGAATGCCAAACCTGGCAATATTAAAAATAAATAAATACATAAATAAATAAATAAATATACAAAGAAATGTAAAAAAGCAAAAAAGCAAAAATAAATATATAAATAAATATACAAAGAAAAGAAAAAAAAAATTATTTATACATTTATTTCCTTATTTATGCATATATTTTTTTCCACATTTATTTATTTATTTTTTCTTTTATTTATTTATACATTTAATTTCGACTTTTATTTATTTCCAAATTTGTTCATTTCCACATGTGTTCATTTCTACATTTCTTTATTTCTACATTTCTTTATTTTCACATTTATGTATTTTTACATTTCTTTGTCCGTAGGGTAATGAGGAGGGCGTGGTTTACCTCAGACATAGTAACTGAGCTCAGAGTAGGCGAGAGCGAAGCGTTGAGGCCACAATGACACCTTGTGGTGTGCCCGAAATACAAGAAGTGTAGCCTACTGACAAGCCTGTTGGGATGAATGACTTGGATTGGCTATATGGCCAAAATCTTATATCACGGGTTAAGTCATATAATATCATCCTAACCATACTGTGTGACATGGATAGGCTACACTTTACACTTTACCGCAGGCAGTAGTACAGTGGAATGCTAACAGGTTAAAGCTCCAAAAAAGCACATTCATCAATCATAAAAGTAATCCATGCGACTCCAGTGGTTAATAAATGCCTTCTGAAGAGAGGTGATGGGTTTTTGTAAGAAAAACATCCTTATTTTAAACTTTATAAACTATAATTGATGGCGCCCGACAACGGCATACGCGCGTTCATGAGAGAGTCGAGTTCTGGTGACCTCTGACCCGACATATGACGTAGGCGTAGCATAAGCAGAGGATAGAGCAAAAGAAACCGCCGGTCACGAATTAGAAGTCTAAAAGGAGAAGTTTTAAAGAAAAATGACAGAGGATTTCAATATAAGACAAGAGGAGCTATGTTATATGTTGGGTCAAGAGGTCACCCTTCCACCAGAACTCGACTCTCTCGTGAACGTGCGTACAGGCGTTGCCGGAAACGAGTGATTATAGTTTATAAAGTTTTAAATATGGATATTTGTCTTTAAAAAAAAAACATTGCTTTGCTTCTGAAGGCATTTATTAACCCACTGAAGTCGAATGGATTACCTTTATGATGGATGGATGTGCTTTTTGGAGCTTAAAAAACTCGGGCACTATTCAATGCCATTACAAAGCTGGGAAGAGCCAGGATATTATTTAATATAACTCCAATTGTGTTTGGCTGAAAGAAGAAAGTCATATACACCTGGCTTGAGGGTGAGTAAATTATGAGAACTATTCCTTTAATACTGTAAAAGCTGCTAGTTTCAAAGTAATCTATTGTATAAAGTGCTATCGACATCACTGTTATCAGATGCTTTCTTAACTGCTGTTTTCTCACCACTGTCATTTTTGGTGTTGTGTTTATTTCATTATTGAGCGGAAAGCTCGCAGCACATATTTATTTACATATTCATCTAAAGCCGCTCACAGCAGTGTGGGCGTCGTCGGATGTTTGCCTAACAGTATACTGCTGAAAAGGTAATTAAAACTTCTTTTTACCCCTAAGTGAAGAATGAAAAAGAACTTGGCTGTGAGTATATCGGGGCCTTAAAAGTGGCAAAGACACAGCTGTTTTGCAGTGAAATGACACTATAAGCATCAAATCAATTTGAAGAGCTGAACTGGACACTGTGAGGTTGTGTGTGTATGTGTGTATGCAAGTGTGCCTGTGTGCATGCATGTGTGTGTAGAGACTCACGCAAGCCCTCGTGTTCTTTTTTTGACAGTGTGTCTCTTTCAGTGCTGTGATGGAAGACCTGGGCATATCCCTCAGGTGCCACAAGGCGTTGAGGAAGAGAGGCAGACACAGAGGAAGAGCAGGCCTGTCTGGAGTCTTATGTAACCCCAAACGCATCTCAAGGAAAGAGACAATGGCCTAGATCCACCTCAAACAGTCGCACGGGGAGCAACTCTGCTTTTGACATACATGCCGGTGAAATGAATCTCTGAGGCTGTTTGGTTTTTTTCATTGAATTTTGTTTATGTGCTTTTTATTCATGAATTTGCAAGTTTTTATATGAGTATTTTGTGTATTGTGTTGGTTTTGTGTCAACTACACAGATCTTGGTAATATCTTGAGTTGATTGAATAGAAAATGAAAGGAATAATTTATTTTGAGATATTTATTAACGTACAAGCACATTGCATAAACAGTAGCATTTTCTTGTGCTGTCCTTGATTTAATAAATAAAAGTGTACATTTTACACAAACTTGAAGAATTTATCTTCTAGCGGTTCTTTAATCAGTGACGCAGGTTCTAGTAATTGCAACGTTATATAACAACATGCTTCTAATGCGTGACGGTTCCAAAGGGAATGTAAGGCATGAATGTTTCTCCATTACTTTGTTCCCATTTTGACCCTAACAATTCAAGACGTTCTGCCTGCTACACACAAACCACAAGCCTCGAGGGACTGACCAAAGTATTCTCTCTCAAACTGAGGCACAATCAAATCGAGTTCAAAGGTCAAACTCTGCTTCAAGAGCTACCTGCTCCATGACCCAGACAAATTACTAACTGAAGATTAAACGCCTTTTCTTCAAAAATACATCAGACATGTCTTAATGCATATCAGAAAATGTACAGAAAGATAAGACACTGAGATACAGGCGATCTTCTTGATTAGATTTTTGTGCTACGGATGAATTTTCTCAAAACAAAGTGTGCCTGAACCTATGTAAATCAGGTTATACATATATAGGACAGCCATGTCCAGACCAGAAAGACAATACAATTTCTAGCTCAGTTTTGGCCTTGGGGAAATTTAGACATGAAAGATGTTTTGTCGTGTTTGTGAGTCTGTACATGCGAGGGGAAGCTTGTGGGCTATTGGCAAACGTATAGAAATGATAGAGCTTCAGAGAGACAGAGGGCCATTCACACTTAAGAAGATAAGGACTGCTCAGAGCTATTTGGGCCTGGCAGTTGGTTTCAAAGGCCTCAGACTTCACTGAACACATGTGAGGGCCATTGAAAATGACTTTTGTGGAGTCCTTGCTTTAAAACCTGGAGCTATTATCATATAGAAGTGTGGTCAAATGCTCATTTCAATTTTATTTTATTTAAATTATATTATCAACAACAATTTCAGTAAAATATCTATCTATCTATCTATCTGTCTGTCTATCTGTTTATCTGTCTATCTATTTATCTATCTATCTATCTATCTATCAATCAAATGGTTTATCTATCTGCCTTTCTGTCTATCAGCACTGAACACTGGAGTAATGACTCCTGAAAATTCAGCTTTTCCATCACAGAAATAAAAATATATATATATATATATATTTTGTTTTTCTGTATAACCAAATGTATATATATATATATATATATATATATATATATATTTGGTTTGGTTTGTCTTAGTTTTCATGGACTTTTAGTTTGTTTTCATTCATCACATGTTCCTTTGTTTGAGTTTCCTGCCACTCATCTGTTACTATGGACTTTAACACTAATCATCACAGCTGTTCGTCTTTTAGTTCATCGCCATTATGTATTTAAGTTCCTCCTGTTCACTCAGTGTTTGCCTGGTCACCGTTACATTTAGGGTACGTTTACACGACAACGATATGGTTAAAACTGAGAAGTTTTTCCTTTGAGTTTTCCACATACAGACGACACCATTGTCAAAACGATCCCCATTCATACAAATCTGTGAAAATGACTAAAAACGATGTATTCTGCTGGCAGGCCATTAGATGGCGATGAAAAACACTATAGACTGAACATGTAATACGCATGTGCATGACGTCATCATTTTCACAGATTCGCGTTTTTGTTGTTTACATGCAGATGTTTGCGTTTTCAGGCCAGCAAAACGCCGGTATCGTGTAAATGAACGGCTAAATGCATAAAAAGTTTTCAGTTTTTAGTTGAAAACGATGTCGTTTAACCTTATTGTGAACACTAATCCGAGCATATGTTTGTTTGTTTGTTTGTTTGTTTTGTTGTCTCTGTTGTTGTTGTTTTTTTCAAATCAAAATGTCATGGCTGGATCTTTGAGTGAATACGCCAGACTTCTCTTTGGTGACATATGCAGGACTTCTCCAATCATTTATTCTGCTTAAACCCCTTCACTGCAAACTCACACTAATCTGCCTCCACCTAAATAATAAATAAATACAAAAATAATTAATTTGAATAAATAATACAATTGATTTTAATAACTCCGCTATATGTTAATGTTATGTAAATGTTTTCCTCCCCCAAAAATCACATGGCTATGAAGAGAATCACCTTAACCTCATGAATAATTTGTTTGCTATAGATGTAGATCAAGTATTTGATATCACTACAGCGTAACAACATCTGTCATAGCTGAGGGTCAGATTGATGTCCCCCGATAACAGATGCGATCAGTTTTAATAAACAAACCTTGCAGATCTGATCCGAGTGCTACTAAGTGCTTCTGTGATGATTAATAGGAGCATCACATGAGAACAGAGACTGTCTGTCTGTCAGAGTATGGTGTCACTTTCACACTAATGACAGATCAGTCTTGTGGTTTATGTTTTTATGTTAATGGATGCCATTTGGGACAACAGCAGTGCTTTTATTATTTTAAGCTGTCTTTTTTTCTTTGTTTCTGTCATGTGAAGCCTGCATTTGGAATCGTATAATCTGACAAACACCTTAAATTCATTTTGAAAGCTTTAGTTTAAAAGAGAAGGGGAAACTTCTGTTTCACATTCACCTGTTACTTCACAGACAGGTCTGCTCTGTTGGACCTATGAGACGGTATATGTCAAAGCAAACACACTGAACATGTTTTTTTCAAGCAAGGTTGAGAGAAAGCAATGGAGAGAGAGAAAGAAAGAGAGAAAAAAAGACATCAGGTTGTTCCCCAGCGTCACGCGTAAACTCAGTATGCTGGCTGAACTCTAATTCAAAGCCAGATAATGGGGCACATTCACTAAATCATTGAGTTAACATTTGGCCTGTGTCAATACCCACACTTGTGACATATTTCCTGTATTTGGCCCAAGTATGCGTATAATTTTTGATTACCCATTGAGCCACACAACATAGTGTTGTAAAAATGCAATAGCTTTATTTACACATTTTTCTAGACATGTCGTGAAAATTGGGCACACAAGTTTCTAAACATAATGAATGACTGGATACACCCAGCCTCAAATACCACTCCGAAACAGTATTAGAAAAAGTGTGGATTTAGGTTGCATCCGAAAGCAGAAAAATGCTGCCTTTGGAGGATGCATTTCAAGGTAGGAAGGCATCAAGGCACATCCGAATCCAATGTTAGCTTTACTTCCTGTCTCCTGAGATACCTTCATCTGATCGATTTTTGAAGGCAGCACAGATGTATCCGTCGCTGCCTTTGAAATCCCACAATCCTGTGCATGCCATTCCATGACAGTTGAGCTAAAAAAGAAATATGGCATCTGAAAGTTGCGATTGGTGGTTAGTTTGTATGTAAATGTATGTTTTTGACCAACTTTTTCCACTTTTGGTGTTATTTCTAGCAAGAAATTACAATTATAGTATCCGCTTAGTATCACTAAAGCGCTCAATATTTTGTTGTAGACCATTAAACTGTTATGCTGCCTCTTGAGGTACCTTTGTGTGCCTGCAAATTAATTGCCTGACAAGGCAGTGAGGCAACAAGTCAGCTACCTAAGCTTTCAGACGCAGCCTTAGGGCTCGTTTACACAGAATGCGATTTGCTTTAAAAAAAAAACGTGAGACGCGGGCAGTGGAATGGGGAAAAAACGCAAGGTCTTGAGACGTTTTTTAAAAGTTGAACTGATTTTGACTTGAGCGCCGCGTGTTTAGAACGCTGTGTCAATCGCGAGACACTGCAAAAGACGCAATACGTGAGCGCAACGGTCATACATGTACGTCTAGTGCGTGTTTACATAGAAAAACAATGGAAAAGTAGCACATTGGAAAGGAAAAACGCATTTTGTGTGTTTTAAAGTGGCCTTTGATTGATTGATTGATTGATCGATCAACTGACTGACTGACTGACTGACTGATTGATTGATTGATTGATTGATTGATTGATTGATTGATTGATTGTATACAAGACCAGTATAAGCTCAATTTTGATTTCATGTTGAATTTATCCAGAGCAGACCAACATAAAACTACTTCTACTACTGCTACTAACCAACATAAACCAACATAAAAAAATCATAGGCTGGTACTAGCAGGGTACCTCAATGACAGATTACCCCAATGATTCAGACAGTAATTTTCATTAAAGTACCAATGTTAAAGGTTAACACCTGCTGTCTGACATTACGCCACATGCATGCAGTATGCTGTTGGGTTGTTTTATCTCAGCATGAGATGTCCATTTAAGCCTTTATAATGCACTGTCCCTGTTACCCAGAACTCAGCACACACACATACCCTAAACCATTTGGCTGTGATAAAGCCATTCTGTCTGTGGGTGTGACAAAGACTTTGAATGAGGGCTGCAGGTGCAGGGTTTCTCTAACGCTCTCAAGAGAACCTTCAAATGCACATTAAGCCATGGGAGATGACATGCAAAAGTCCAAGTCCTCTATTAGAGCTAATGACTGTCCTCTTATGCCAAATAACAGTCACCTCTGTGTGAGAGGCAAGCCTGTACACTGATTAGAAAGCAGTGTTAATAGTGAGGTCTTTGTATTATGGGACGTCAACCACATAGATTCACACTGTGTAGTTGATGGGCAGTTAGTTAGAATCTTAATGTTTTTCTTGTAATTAGGTGAGTTGAATCAGAGTGTTTTGTCTTTTTTTATCATCATATACCCTTTTGCTTTCTAAATCTGGATGGCTGGCAGTGTTGCAGTATTTGATGTTCCTTCATGTTCATTTTGTTGTGGTTGTGTTCTTTTGTCTGCATCACAGGGATTTAGTGACCATGGGCTGCTCCAAAGCAGAGAAAATAGCACAATATAGGCTATGTTTCTTACAACTTGTCATTATTTGTTAAAAATCATCTCAGCTCAGGTCCCGTTAGAGCATGAGTATATTCAATCTTGGTCCTGTCAGGTTTATCAAGTCTTCAAATACATGAGTCACAGAAAGATTTTACTTTTTGTCGTTTTTTTTTTTTTAAAGCTTGATAGCCCCTCGTAATGGTCTGCTCTCATTTTATCAACATCTCTTCTTGTGTTTCACTGAATGTCAGACATGTTTAGAACAATGAAGTAGCCTAAATTATGACTCAATTTTCTTTTTGGTTAAACTTTCCTTAACTACTTGTGTCCATATTTTTTTTAAGTATTGTGACATTTATTGTGGAACTTTTTAATATTAAGTTTCTTCTTATTATTATTATTTATTTAGCTTCTTTTTGTTGATATTTAGCAAAAACAGACCTTTTCAAGTCACCCAGCCTGCAAAGTCATAAGAGAAAAGTCAGAAGTTGTGTAGTGTTATCTAACTAACCTTTAGATATTCAGAATCCTGGTAAATTATTCCCTCAGTCTTGAACAAGGTGTTTCATAAGATCAGGTTCCTAACGCCCATTTCTGTCAGTGATGCAACATGGGTTGAGTTTGTGTGTAGCTGAGGTGATATTCTGAAAAACATGGAAATTAAGCAAATTTAAAAACACAGTGAAGTATCAGTGACTCATATACCGAGTGAATATCATCATATCTCTGCACTTGTGTAGTGCATCAGTGATTAAGAGCTTTTATTCAAATCCACACAGATGGCATTATATTACTGTGCTGCTGAATGTGATGATGTTTACTGCCAGCTTAAGGTTTTTTTTTTCCTTTTTTAGTATTTTGATTAATTCTGGGATTCAGTTTAGGCCGCGGTAATACTGTTTTCCCTGTCCCTAATCTGCTAACCTCATAACTCTTAATCAAAACCTCCAAGCCGTTTTTTTGTTTTCTATATTGTAATCTTGAATGAATGAGGTCACAGATAATGTGCATGTGACATCCTTCTTATCACCGCTGTTCTTACCTGAAACTCATCTCAGAACAGAGAGGGACTTCATGCTCCCCAAGGCACAATAAAATAAATCTATGGCACCTGGACGTACAGTAAAGGAAAGCCACATCCAGTGATCATCCACCAAATCAATTTGTTTCACAGAAGGATGCGACTGTGTCCTTCTCTGAAGACCCAGCTTCTTTCTTTGATGTCTTATCATAAGCTTCATGACCACAACCCTGGCGCAAAGCATCTGTTGTCTTTTTGAAACAGACCAACAGCATGAAATTTTGACCTTCACAATTTACTCACCCTCATGTCTTTACAAACCTGTTTGACTTTTTCTTCCAAGATTACAAAAGGAGATTTTTTCCATATACAGTGCCTGTTCCTGTCTAATCTAAAGAACTGCCTGACATTCTACTAAACATCGTTTGTGTTCCACAGCAGAAACTAAGTCAAATGGATTTAGGTTCTTTTTATTTATTTTATTTTTGGAAGATGAACTGTCGCTTTAAGAAAGAGACGATTTCAATCTCCGAGGGATTTGTGTTTGTATGTTGAATACATACATTTCCAAAATCACACATCCGGTAGCAGAGCTCACCTATTTCACTCGGTTTTTAATCTTTGATTAGTAGGATATCATGTTTTAAGCAATTATGTTGCTTTTCTCACTATAATGTGACAATTAATATGCTGTTTATTGCTAAATGAATAACCTACTTTGTTTGCATAGTGAGATACCAAAAAAGAATCCGTTTTCTGATGGTCCTTTGTCAAATGAAGATCAATTATATCCGATGGCTGTCTGGGTGCAGAAACTGATGATCATGCCAGATTAACCCAAGGGAACAGAACACACAAACATGAACATACTGTTCTGTGGCTGACAGTCGGACAGAATATCCATCAAAGTGATTGAAATGATGAAAAATGCCTCAAAGCCTGTCATTATCCCGCGCCCATTCTTAGTTCTGAAAGAACACAAATTGTTATATGAAATAATTTCACGAATTTATCTTCAAGCTGTCCTTGTTTAGACTGGAGCGTGTTTACATATTGCAGACGCAACTACAGGTGCTGTAATTATGATAGTTTATCAAGCATGAAGGGATGCAAATACGAAACTTTGTCTGGGTGGGTGCTGCCATCTGTTGGTACAAATGTATAAACTCGAGGATTCTCAAACTTTTGTCTCAGACAAACCCGTTTGACCTAAAATATTTACTTTGAAATAAAAGTTAATATTTTAATATATTAATATTTATAAAAAAATATTTAAAACATTTAATTATTTTTAGTAAGTGTTTTTGTTTTTATTTTGAAAATCATTGACTTTTTATTAATACGTGTTATTTTAGTATACTATTATAGTATTTAATATTTTGACTTGGTTTTAATTTTTAGTTTTCTTTTTTATTTTAGTTGACATTTTGTGCTGTTCTTTTTACATTTTTATTAGTTTTTGTTTTTTTAAATATATCTATTTTAGTCATTTTAGTACTTCAACTAATTTTATTTCAGTAATTGCAACATTTAAATTTTAATTTAAGTATTTTACATTTACATTTTTCCATCTAATATTAATATTTTATTTTATTTCAGCTTTATTTCAATTAATAGAAATGATTTGTAATATTTTAATAGTTTTAATTAACAATAACAACACAGGATTTAATTATTAATTTTTTTTTTAATTTTTTTTTTTTTTTTTTTAATCAACTCACGAAACCCAGTTTGGGGAACTCTAATGTAGCTCATCCTTTAAGATAAAACATTGAACAATAAACTAATTAGAAGGAAAACAAGTCTATTTCAAATATACACATTTTCATAATTTATTAAGCTTTCAGTTTCTTAAGAGAGAATAATTTGGTCCCAAGCAAGATTAATCAAAATATAATCACATTAAATTTAAACAGAAAAATGATCAGACATTTTATTTAAGGCAACATATACAGTGCAACCGCTTTTTGCTTACAATTGACCGTTGGGTTTTGGAACTGATGGAAAAAAGTTCAATTACATAAAATCAGCATTAGTGAAACTACAGTATGTGCAGTTCTGAACACCTGAGAGTCTGATCCCAGATTCACTGGTCTCTTTTCTAAAGTTTAAATGAGTCGCACAGTTTCAGCAAAAACATACTACAGCACAGTATAGTCCAATAGCATTATGTCCCCTGAGAAGAAGAAAAGGTTTTATTGAGCTGCGAGATGAGGTTTGTTGTGTTGTGAGTCCAAAAATGATCCTGGCTGATTGATTCTATGAGGGTGTGAGGACATTCAGGGACACGCATGTTAAAACTAGATATGATCATTTTAGGTAAAGGAATACTTCATTGAACACTGACCAATACAAACTGAATGCTAATGCTTAAAGGGTTTGAGTAAAAAAAAAAAAATATATATATATATATATATACACAACCTACGTACGACCTACAATCAGACGAGGACAGTAGTGATGTCAAGTTTGTTAAATGCACCTTCAGTGAGTCATTTTAAGTTCGGAAAAATCCTTCAGCAATTTTCTGTGGTCCTTCCTTCAACCAACACATCTAATTTTGCTATTTGTCTGTTTCATGCTTGCTGATAAGAAGATCTGTGCTGAGTTTCACCATTGAACTACACTCACTTTTCTCAAAAGCAGAGGCGTCAGGTGGACAGGTACGTGACTGAACTTCTACGACCCCAAGAGGTAACGGGTTCTGTGAGCTTGATTGTGCAACGGTGTTTTCCATTGAGGAATTAACTGGTGGTTTGGCTCCAGGGTAAGAGGTGTGCGTGGAAAGGTCTGAAGCCTGGGACAGGTGTGCATCGGTGCTCTGAGAGTCTGTGGAGGGGCACAGGAAAGCAGACAGCGGACAGTCTGGAGAGGAATATTTGGCCAGCACCTGTAGCTGCTCGGGTTTGAGGGCGGCTTCAGCACAGACCCTCTCATACAGGCCTGAGTAACTCTGCCAGGCCTTCAGCTTCATCTGATTCAGCTTCATCCTTTCAGCTGTGAGCTTCTCTCGCTCGCTCCTCTGCAGATAACAAAAAAACAAAACAAGATATATCCATTAAAAAAAAATATTTTAAGATTTATGTATTTGAATCGCATATAACATGAACAAAACAATTAACTTAATGTAATGCATATTTGTCAGTCATTCATAAATGAAACGGGTCAGATTTCTGCACTCAAAAAAATCATAGCATAGTTTCTCATTAACTATTTGCATCTATTTGATCTTATTTAAATAAACATATTTTCATAAATGCATTTATTCAAATGGATTACAATCAGTATAAATCTGTTCATTTTGAAAACAATTACATTTATTCAGTTAAAAAGTATGAACATGTGGAACAAGCAATATTCAGTTTAGTTCAAATCTATGAAATTTAAACAAATTGGATTTATTTATGATAAATGTGCACTGCCCGTCGCTGTTTGGGTTTAAATTGGCAAATACTTAAGAGTCTATGACTGGATCATTATTGCTGTTATTATTATGTTTTTAGCATGTTATATTTTTAGGAACAGATCTTTTAACCCTAATTGATGGAGTGTGTAGCTTTTCATTTCTTAAACAGCCATGTAGGAAGACACATCATGGCTATATTTCAGGATGACAAAGCCAAGATCATCAGGCTCAAATTGTGAAAGAATGGTTGGGAGGGAACATGAGGAATCATTTTCAAACATGAATTGGCACAGTCCCAGACCTTAAAGGGATAGTTCACCCAAAAATGAAAATTATCCCATGATTTACTCACCCTCAAGCCATCCTAGGTGTATATGACCATCTTCTTTCAGACGAACACAATCGGAGATATATTTAAAAATATCCTTACTCCTCAAAGGTTTATAATGGTTGTGAAATGCATCCATCTATAATCAGAGTAATACATATGGCTCCAGAGGGTTAATAAAGGCTTTTTGAAGTGAAGCGATGCATTTTTCTAAGAAAAATATCCATATTTAAAACTTTATAAATTCAAATAACTAGCTTCCGGCGGATGACCCTACGCAGAATGCGCGAGTTGACTTGCGCCAAATGAGTAATCCTCTGAAGCAATGTATGACGCAGAATGTAGGAGTATCGTAAGCTTAGACGCCTCTCGCAGTTCAAACAAATAGGGCTGGGCAACAAACTCAAACTCCTCTTCTCTTATATCAAAATCCTTCAACATTTCTCTTTAAAATTTCTCATTTTAGACTTCTGATTTGTGATGGTTTTTTGTTTTGCTCTATCCTCTGTGCTTCCATGTTCATCATTGCATCTTGAGTCGAGTCAGAGGTTGCTCTTCTGCCGCAAATCGTCAGCGAAAAGCATGAAAGCTAGTTATTATAGTTAATAAAGTTTTAAAGTTTCTTACAAAAACCCATCGCTTCACTTCAGAAGTTCTTTATTAACCCACTGGAGCTGTATGGATTACTTTTATTATGGATGGATGCATTTCTTTTTGCTTCAAAATGTGGCCCCCCATTTACTGCCATTATAAAGCTTGGAGGATTAAGAATATTGACGTCTTGAACATTTCATTCATTAACACAGTTTATTCACTATAGTTTAAAAAAAGCTGTTTGAAAGTTGGTCGGACTGACACAACCAGACACAACAACAAACGTTTAGCCAATCAGCATTAGGGGGCGCAAGACTGTGGAGGAGAGAGAACGAGCAAGAGGGAGATTTGAAGAAAGACTGTAGAAAGAGAGATGACTGAGAGACATTACAAAAGAGAAAAGCTCATAAGAATATCATCTTTGTTTTATTGTTCGTAAAGCATTATTTTGTTGTGCTTCTGCTATGATAAAAAGACATCCACTCTTGCATTGCATGTGTAACGGATACCAGCTAGTGAGAGTTGTGCAGGCTGATGCAGCAGGGCGGCTGATGACTGCTAGAGAAGTGTTGTGCAGTGTTGTTTACTGTTTAGCATCCTTGTTAGTTCACCCGCCTCGCATTGCCAGCGATCGCGGTTAGGATTGAAGGGTAAACTTTGGAGGCGGAGCAATGAAGAGGGGTGTGTGTTTGTTTTGGTTGATTTCAAAATATCAAAAATGTTCAGCAACGACTTTTAGAAATAACTTACTGCACCTTTAAATTCATTGAAAGTCTTTGGGATGTGCTGGAGGAGACTTTAAAGAGTGCTCACCTCTTGTATTGTCAATACAAGATCTTGACCAAAAATGATGCACCTCTTGATGGAAATAACATCACAAATGTTGTGATGTTATTTCCATCAAGAGGTGCATCAATTTTCAAAAACCTGTCCGGGTCATATTTCACCCAAAAATCAAATAATAACAAATCACGATTTTTCTTAAAGAAAATAAGATATATATGTATTAATTACATTTAAGCACATTTTCCCATAAATTATCATTACCATAATAAAAAATTGTGAATAAATAAAATACTATTTCAAATAATTATACATTATCATTGTATTTTGGTATTGTCTTTATTTAAAAAAAAAAAAAAAATAAAAATCATTTTTAATATAACTAATGAAAACCATAATTGAAAAAAATATTTATCTTATAAATCATGTTTAAAAAAAAAATAATTATCCTTAAAATAGTTTTGTATTTTCTTTAATAACAATAAAATCCCTAATTTTTCTTTTTTGATTTTGATTTGTGAAATTCACTGAAAGAGCAGCTGTAGATCAAAACTTTCGTCCTGAATGAGTTATTTGAGTACAGTTACGACCTTTGAACCTTTGGGGATTACTCAGGCTAAAAGGATCTTTCAAATGCTCACCAGTTTCTCAATTTCACACTCCAGGTTTTGTATGCAGTCAAGTTTCCGCTTGCGGCAGCGACGGGCTGCAATACGGTTTTTGCTTCGTCTGCGGATGTCATGCACAACATCGAGCTGCTCCCGTGTCAAGCACTGCTGCTTCAGCATCTGCTGGAAATCGTTCCTGCTCAGAGACACGATCTGATCCACAGAGAGCGGCAGCGCCATCTGGAGTGAAAGAACGGAAATGTTTCACTACTGTAGTCAACATGTCTTTCATCACCTAAACAAATATGTCAGATTCCTGCTGCTTAGTCATGGCAGGAGGTCTGTTTATATTTTAAACACTATAATGCCAATTTTGCTCTATACTAAATGAGTAAAAGATTAATGGGTTAATGCTTTCATTAAGGCCCTCATGCAGGACGTCTGTGGACTTTCGACCTCACTGCGAGTCTGACTAGTCATTATCAGGTGTGCAAAGTAGGTACATTCCAGCGTGCTCAAAAGGCACTGAACAGTGCAAAGTCCAACAAACATTAACAAATTGAAAAACTCTTACCACAGGTGCCAGGTTTTTGCTTACTGATCCACCCAACTGTTCTTTTTTCTTTCAATTACTGGTTTCACCAATATTTTTTCTAATATTGACTTAATAACAGGTCTGCTGATAAATGGCAACATTTGGAGGGTCTCTAAAGAAACTTACCCAACAACACTATTAACAGGAAAAGTAACTAATTTCATGTGTAGCTGGATAATTACTCAAATTTAATAATAAAAAAAAAATAACAGCAACTCATTCTTAAGAAATGTAAAGCTTAACAAAAAGAACACAAAAATTAAAACAAAAAACTAAAATAAATTTGCAACCAATTAGATTCCAAAACAACTTTGGATAAATATAATGGCATTAATAATAATTATTATTATTATTTTAAAATTATATTTATATTAATATAATTCATATAATTGTATTTATTAATTATATCAATATTAATAACTATTATAATCATTATTGTTAAAATGCTGAAACAAAATATTAATAATTATTATTATTATATTAATAATATAATTGTATTTGCATAAAATATTCATATTTATCATATTGGACATAATAAAGCAATATCCATCGATCTCTATTCATGTTTGGTCTATAAAGTAAGTCAGATTTTTTTTTTTTTTTTTTGCTCATTTTATTGTCCATCAGGACTATTAGAAGTTTGATCACTTAATGTAATGCACACCTTTCCTCAACAAATTGCACAATTATGTATCATTCAAGCACAAACACTTAGGGATACGGGTTTGTTCAGATCAATGACGCACCACTAATAAAAACAACCAGTGCTCACCTCACACACTCGTTCGCTGCTGTAAGACTCACTGTCCCCCTCTGTGTCAAAACTATCAGAGTCCTCCCCTGATTGGTTGGAGGGTAAGTACGGACTGCCCTGCGAGGTGGATCCTCCCTCTCCATCATGTAGTTGAGCACCCACTGCGCCAAAGTTCTGCATAAATGGACACTCTAATGCTCTGGGATCCAGGTACCAGCTTTTCAGACAATTTGAGGCCTTCGCCACCAAGCCCAGGCCAGAGGGAGACGCCTGACAAGAATCTGGCCAGAACGTAAGCTGCTTGGCCACCTCTATTTCCTCTGTGGTCCTCTGTTCATTGCTTTGGTCATCTCTAAACTCCATGTATGTTCTCTCAGCATCATCTATTCCTGAGTGAGGGGACATTCCCCGTTTAGCCTGGTCTCCCGAGTCACAAATGGAATGTGCCGACTCATTACAGGTTGGAAATGATGGCTGGCCTGTGCAAGGACCAGAATTCAGAGGACAACATTCAGGCAGAAGAGAATCTTCATCGTCAGTGGGAGGTGTTTTATTGCACGAAAATGTCTCCTTGCAGTCTTCATTGCTTGAGCAAGGAAGGCAACTTAAAGGACAGTAGTCATCTGTCTTGTCAAGGGACATAGGTGTCGAGTCGCAGACATCCAGACAGGATCGCTCCTTCCCGCAAGCTATTTGAAACTTCCGGTACTTCGGGCACAGGAGGGAGTAATCTGTGTCTTTTCCACTATAACAGCCTTTTGCGACATCCTCAATGGCCACTGATGGAGGGCAAGATGTCTCTTTGGCTTTAAGCTGAAGCTGTGAGGGTTGAAGTAATGATTTATCTTCATCAATAACATCATCCTTGTTAACCGAGCTCAATTCAGCCTCTCGTGATTTGCAGCATTTGGTTTTACAGCACTTCTTCTGGACTTTTGATGTGTTTCGGCTGCTGTCAAAGAACTTGGGGAGAAGGAAGTCGAAGCAGGCTTTGTCCAAGTTCTTGAAACCAAGAACAGAAGCACAGCTACGGATTTCCAGCACATTCTCTTTGGTAAAGATGAGTTTTGAGGTGTATGCAAAATCCAGCAAGGGTTCAAACCCCTCTGAAGTAACCTTAAAAAGGAAAAAAACAAAACAATAGATTTTAAATCAAATGCATAAAAATCTGACTTTTCTTTGCATCATATTTCATATAAACATTGAAGAATAAAATATTTCTGTCACAATGTTGGGCCAAAGATATCTCATTAACTTCCTGCTTGATCAGTTCAGACCTTTAATTATGTTGTTACCTCATCAGGAAGGTTGATGACAATTCCTTCAGGTGTATGACTGGACACACGAGCGCTGAAGTAATCACTGCAGGACGCCAGAACTGCCCGGTGGGCCCGGAAACTCTGAGTCTCCGCCACAATAGTCACATCACACAGAAGATCTTTCTTCCTCTGCTCATTCAGACATTGCAGAACATGGGAACTGTGCACAGATGACTGGAAGGTGAACTTAAATGACTTTGAGCTTTCCATCGACATGTTGAGTTAATCTGTATGGTAAAAACATAAAGAATACATTTGCATGTGCTCAATTCAAGGAAACTGTCAAGTGTATACTAAAATAATTCACAAATAGTCAAATAGACTGAGATATTTGTCTATGGAACTCATTCATTAGGCATATAAAGCAGGCATCACAGTTCCTACACAGTTTGACCAATATATTTCAATTTCCTATTACTGGATAAAGATTTTTCAAAATCATTTTATGGATGTTGCATGCAGCATTTTTTCTTACCAATTAAATATTTTAGTGCTGAGCATAAATTAATATATATATATATATATATATATATATATTCACTATAGAGATTTTCATGTTGTGAACACAATTTTAAAATCCCCTATGAGTGCAACAGTTGCCCATCCACTTTTTTAGCAACTTTGGTTCCAGAAATATTTTCATTAAAGGATTATAAGACATGATCCAAAACCAACCAACCAGCTAAAGGTTGGATCACAACATTAAAAAACTTTATTTAAGCAAAAAAAAAAAAAAAAATAAATTAAAATTGAAAATCGGACAGAAATACAAAGGTCCAAGACAAGACTGAGGAAAAGAACTACAATCCCATGAAGCACTGCGAATGACAATCTAATTTTAAAAATTGTATAAATGTAAAACTATTGATCTAAACATGTATTATGTATTTAGAATCAATATTTTATTGCAAAATATGCATACAAATATTTAAGTAGGCCTAGTTTGAGAGCATAGGGATTGGTTTGGCGCTAAAGAGTATTTTTGTTGGCGCAATTTGCTTGTTTCGATTCCCTGATTGGTGGATATTTTTTGCAGAATAATGGTAATGTAGTTTTCAACCAGAATTATACTGTTGAACACTTAAGTTAAGTTAAGCTAAATAATGTGGACTGTTAAGTTTAAATAATGTGGACTGTTGGCTTCAACATAAGCATATGCCATCGACACACTCGCTCTAGAACAGAAGCGCCTCGGGGAAAAATGCTTTTTGAAACACTTAAAACGTACCTTTACCCTCGGGAACTCCTTATCTCAACGGTGCACTACTGATAATTTGACCTAGTCAAGTCATGAGTGTGTGTATGCGCGCGTGCGTGTGTGGCGCAAGAGTGTCAGTGTGCGCGCTCTCTGCTGACTCATTGGGTTTTGCTGATAAAGGATGAGCAAGCATTTTCCCCGTCTGTCCCTTTCCACAAAACTCATCGACTGTATAAGAACTTAGGGACCAGTTGCCTCATACAGTTCATCTGGAGTATTTTATGTTGTTAAACGGAAACATTTTAACTAATTTCAATAAAATAGTGTCGAGTAAAAACAACAGACGCGCCTTTATTGTAATAAAAACCGAACATTACGATTGTGTTACAAAACCTAGTGAGCCGCCTACCTAGACCGCATTTAAGGTATCTCGGGCGCTTTAAATGTTCGAATGGAACCAGCGAAGCGCGGATATGATGCCCAAAAATCCTGTCTAGGTAGGAAGCTCATTATGTTTTGAGACAGCCTGCGTCCAACGAAAAAAATAACATCTGTATTCTGTATAGGAGAATATTATCGCTTCCACGATCGTGATAATTGAAAAACTCACACCAGTATGGCGTGAAACAGAACAAGAACTAAACTATTTCATAAGTATTAACATTTAAATTAGGCATTTCAAACTTTAACTATAAAGTTTTCCATGTCTTTCTGGTGTCTCTCGACATACATAAACTAACAAAACCACAAGCGTTTGTATATACTCACCTGTCATATCACCGGAGAGTGAGAGTAAAAGTTGAATTTGACACTACATACTAACTCGGCTTGCTTAAAGCGATCACTTGTAACTATGAAAACAAGGAGGCGCTTGTGTTTCACTCTGGTGTCATGTGATTTCTGCCCAAAATTGTTTTTGTCCCGCCTTCTCAAACACAGCCCCCTTTCATTGGCTCTCTGTCCTGTCAATCATTAACGTCACGACTTCCTTAGTTTTCTCCAGACCTGACAGACACATACATCATTTAACCTCGTCAGTCCCGAGTTGGGAAACTTTACAAGCAAACAATCTTTGTAAATAAGTGAAAACGGCATTTTAAATAGCAAAATGCAATAGGCTAATTATGTAATATTCAATGTATTGACCATTTGGACTTAAACACATGAAATCTGATGTTATTCTGCTTTATTTTCACCAATATTACTAGACACAAGCACAACACTGCATGTAAAAAAAAAAAAAAAAAAAATTACATTTGTTAGATGAAAATATTAATAGTAATTAGTAATTAATTAATGCTTAAAATCATGAATGTTATAGTGTCATTATAAGTAGTGAGTTATACTAATAAAAAAGAATGTATTTAACTATTTCCTGGAGCAGCTTACATTTTGTGGTTAGTCCTAGTAATTACATGAACATGTGTTGTGGTGTGTAAACACTGTTGTGTAAAATCCTACTCACTGAGTATACTACTAGACATCAGATTTCCAAAATTGTTGTATGAAAAATAACAATATGCCATTTCATTGTTGACATTAATGGACTTTCATCAGTTTTTCAAAGAAAATGAAACTGCACCTAAACAAAAATCTAGACTGCCTAAAATTCCACTGAATCTGGAGGAAGCAAATGTTTCATGCCACTAAACTGGTTTGCGGACGTACACCGCTGGTATTTCAGCTGTGTGGGATGGGGGTGTCAGCCATTGATATTTTTGAAGGGTTTCACAATCCTAAAATGAGCAGATCACATTTCGAAACCCAAGTTCCCTATTGCCGAGTGACTAAACAATGGTGTGTAGTCATACGCCTATCGTCACCTTGCCTGAACTCAAATAGCTGAACAGAAATGTAATTCCTTAATTCCTTTTTTATGCAACTGACAGACAGTAAACAGTAAAAACTTTTACTGAGAGTAACATTTACTCTTTCTGAGCAGAGCATTTTACATCATAAAACACTGATACAATTTCAACTGTACAATATAGGCAAGTTAATCAACAAACACGCCCTTAAATCACACAAAGAAGTAGTATATATTCAGAATACAAATTCAGAGATATATGAGTGAGGTGACCCCCTCACCTCAAGTTTGGGCCACAAGACCATCCGCTCTGAAAAGGACCCATAATAGCTCAAAATATTATATATATATATATATATATATATATATATATATATATATACACATTGATTAAGTGTCTCAGTCTAAGCACATTGATTCAAGATCAGCTTTCCGCTTCAGTACATGACCATAACCACTAAAGGAACGCTGAGATGTTTATAAGCAGTAGTAAAGACCCAGAAGAGAAAGATCTTTCGCATTGGTGTTAAAGGTCAGGAGGAGCCCTGCCTCTTTTGACTGACCACTCGGAGCGTCTCGAGCTGCTGTGCTCGTTCGCTGTGGACTGTTATCAGGTTCTGGTTCTCTTCCGTAAGGATCCTGTATTCCTCCTCCAGTCGGGAAAACTCCATCGAAGCCTCTTCGTCCTCTAGCAGCTCAGCCATGAGCTCTTTCCTGAGAATGACACACATATATAATAACATGTTATTTATAATCTTTCATTACATAGCTTTTCTTAATGACTGTATTTAATTTAATGATGATATTAAAGGTGTGTGCCAAAATAACACATTATGTGGCCTGGGTGTCGCACAGATGACTACAGGTGGCTGTTCTGTGCCCGAAACTAATTTATAGGAAGTGAACCTGTTGACGCCATAGCTTTTGGTAGCTGGGTTGATATAATAAACTCAATAGAAAAAAAAAAAAAACCACATCATTTTTATTATAGACAGGACCGCAGAAGTCTAGATTACTTGCCTGTGCTTTGTAATGTTTCACTAGCTCACAATGACACGGAGTCAGCAGGTGATCTCTTCTGCATATGCCCTTTGGACCAAGTTCATCGTTTGAGCAGTGTGGTGACAGGCGTGCTTCTGTGTCTAGTGTTTAACATGTATGTTTAAAATGTAATGTTTAAAACCCAAAGGGTTAAAAGTGTCTATAACCACACAAGGATGAATCAGACACATACTGTATCTGTACACCACTAGGGAACATCAGCAAACGGTTATGAGTCATAAATCTGCAGAAAACGTACAGAACTGATTTTTATATATTTCTATATTCCTGAACAGCTGAGCTTGGCTCTTTATCCGAACTCAGTGTATCTGAAAAAGTTCACGTGTTTTCCTCGAAAACAAAAAGAAAATGAGAAAGAGAACAAACAATGGAAATTTTTTTTCATTTACAGTAGATGCCATTTAGAAAGTACTTGTGTTTCCCTCCATAAACAATTCAGCTGGATAATTGGATAATAAAATATATATATATATATATATATTATATAAAATTACCACATTATTACTATGCACGTACACCTTGCTAGTACTGGGTTGGACCCACTTTTGCCTTCAGAACTGTATTAATTTTTCATGGCATAGATTTGAGATTTCATGAGATTTTGGTCCATATTGACATGATAGCATCACACAGTTGTTGTAGATTTGTTGGCTGTACATCCATGGTACGAATCTCCTGATCTATCAAATCCCAAATGTGCTCTAATGGACTGAGATCTGGTGACTGTGGAGACCATTTGAGTATATTGAACTTATAGAACTCATTGTCATGTTCAAGAAACCAGTTTGAGATGATTTGAGCTTTGTGACATGGCGCGTTATCCTGCTGAAAGTAGTCATCAGAAGATGGGCACATTGTGATCATAAATGGATGGACACGATCAGCAGCAACACTCAGGTAGGCTGTGGCATTTAAACAATGCTCAATTGGTACTAAGGGGCCCAAAGTGTGCCAAGAAAATATCTCCCACACCATTACACCACCACCACCAGCCTGATACAAGGGAGGATGGATCCATGCTTTCAATTTCTAACCCTAATGCTTCGCCAATTTCTAACCCTACCATCTGAATGTCGCAGCAGAAATCGAGACTCATCAGACAGGCAATGTTTTTCCAATCTTCTATTGTCCAATTTTAATGAGTCTTTCCGAATTGTAGCTTCAGTTTTCTGTTCTTAGCTGACAGGAGTGGCACCTGGTGTGGTCTTCTGCTGCTGTAGCCCATCTGCTTCAAGGATCGATGTGTTGTGCGTTCAGAGATGCTCTTCTGCACATCTTGGTTGTAATGAATGGTTATGTTGCATTTTCACCCACAGAACTGCCACTTACTGGATATTTTCTCTTTTTCAGACTATTCTCTGTAAACCCTAGAGATGGTTGTGTGTGAAAATCCCAGTAGATCAGCAGATTCTGAAATACTCAGACCAACCAACCAATGACCATACCATGTTCAAAGTCACTTAAATCACTTTTCTTCCCCATTCTGATGCTCAGTTTGAACTTCAGCAGATCGTTTTGACCATGTCTACATGGCAAAATGCGCTGAGATGCTGCCAGAGGCATCACTAGGCCCACTGTAGGAGGGCTTCAGCCCCCTAAATTTCCACCCAGCCCCCCTGAAAAATTTGCGATTAACTCCCAAATCTGTACACGAATTCATGATTGCCTCATTCTCCTTTAAAACTCCCATGAAAACGGCTCCTCCCTGTCTTTTAGTCTGCGTTATTTTCTATGATATCTCTATGAATGGAAATTAGAAATGTAGATCTTCTTTTAAGATAAATTTGCTGCACAGCTGTAGTTAAAAAAATAATAATAAAATGCTTAAAATATTACATGTATTTAAAAAAAAATATTGAATTTTTTTTTTTTTTTACCTTTTTCACCTCTGATGAGTTTGCATCTCTGCTTTTAAACTGCATATCAGAGTCAATGACAAAGACAGAGAAACATCATGTGAGTTATTTCCTTCTACTAAATAATGACCCAGCAGATGATTGTTACAAACATTTATTAGCATTAGGGTAAAGCCATTTGTGGTTTTTGATGTAACTTTGAATTATAAAAGTGTCAGACTGATAGATTCATGTGCTGTTATATTTTTTAATAAATAGAAATGATTTAATATAGGACAGATTAAACATATTGCCAGTCTAGACAATTACAGTAATGTAAGGTTTGTCTATATTCCTAATGAATATTAATGAATATGGTTAGTTACAATTATTTGAAATGAAATTAATATAACCTAACCTACTGCATTGTTTATTCCTAACCTATATACACACAATATATTAAATATATATATGTTTAATCATACCCTCATTGGAGGCTGAGCCCCCGCCTAATACTGAAATCCTAGAATCACCCCAACTTGCTACCGTGTGATTGGCTGATTAGAAATTAGTAGTTATGTTTACAAACCGTACTACTATGTGGTTTGAAAATACAACTGTACTTTTTATAAAAACAACAAGACCTTTAAAAAAACAACCTTAAAATTAACTTGGTGCTTAGTGCACTTTCATTTTGCTCAAAGTGTGGTTTTACTATGTGGATGTTAAAAAAACAAAAAGCCCTGCATACCACAATACAGTGTCAACTCTTGTCATGATTACACAGACACAGAGCATGACTATTAAGGAAACTCCACGAAGGCAGACAAAGGCAGCTCTTATCAATGATCTGTCTGTTCATACTTAAAAAGATGTGTGTTTATACGTATACATACGGTTTCAGGATATATTTATTTTAGGATATTTATTAATAGGGTGGTTGACAGCTCTGAATCTCAATAATATCATGAATACATGTATTGAGATTGTGTTTTGAGTTATTTATAAAGCTTACTTTCTGTCTTCCAGCCTAGCGATTTCATGTTTGACCTGGTTGAACTCATTGGCCATCTTGCAGTGGTCTTTGTACACTTCTATGGACTCCTTTAGAGACCGACACGGCAGCACCGGCTGTTAAAGAGAGGAAGATGATGACATATTACATTAAATTATTTTATTAGTGAAACTGTAGGCCTAAGTGTTTTATATTTCCTAATATGTCAAACCACAATCGCTCTTTTTAAAAAGTGAATTGAAAAAAGATTACATATAGTATGTTAAAATCATATACTGTAGCTACAACAGTGACTGGTGATAAATTCAGGAACTTCATTTTTTTTCTTTATGTTATATTTAGATTGTCTGCTACATCCTGGAATATACACAAAATCGTCATACAGCCTGACAAGTAGGTTTCAATCAACAGATGAAACACAATATGTGGAAACATTAGTGAGACGCTTGACTTTTTTATTCCTTTTGTGTCAGGAACTTCTTCTTTCGCAATGACTCACGGCACAGTCCTACAGAATATCATCCACAACAAAGCTTTTTAACTTCTCCCAGTTTTTTCCCTCATGTGTGGGTGTATCTGTGCATTTGTATGTATGTTAACCTAGTGGGTTTTTTTTTCAGGTAGAACAATTTCAGGTTTCAGAAAGGGACACTTTTATGAGGAATATTCCTTAAATAGTCCTTATCACACTGAGCAGAACTGATATTCTAAACACCACATGGCATTGATAATCAATAATTATATCATATCATATAACCAAAGCAAATTTGAATTAAAACACAATAATTAAAAAAAAAAAAAAAAAAAAAGATTTATAGATTGATAAAGAATTGTTGATAGATAGCGCTTAGAGATTTATTAATATCTACACACTACTCAGTGCAGTTCATGCCTTCTAATGTAAGCTCTCAGAGTTTGCTCCCTTTAGCCTGGGACTTTTTGTCTAAAAAAAAACTGTCTCAAATTAGTGACAGAGACTTTTTTGTATCAATTATGTGCTAGTTATGAGGAAATGTCAAAACCAACCATCAGCATGAAACAGCTTTCTCAACCTATTTTACTTTCGTAACGTAACATCTATTTGAGTTAGGCTATATTTATAGAAGAAAAAATAATAGTCCAGGACATTTTATCTGTCAGGAATTGATTAAAAAGTTGGAGGACATCACCCGAAAAAGAAGAGCAAGTTATCACATTTTAAAGAGTGATTATGTAGAGAAGGATTTATTTTTTGTAAGTGACACATATTTATGGGCCTCTAGTGGCACTTTAAAAAAAAAAAAAAAAAATTAATAATAATATATATATATATATATATATATATATATATATATATATATATTATAAATAAATTATCATTATAAAATAATGATAACAACAATTACAGTTATACAATTAAAAATTACATCAATACCTTTAAGAATGTAAATAAATTCAACTGATTTTCTGTTGACTGTTTTGAGAGCTTTAAAAGTAACCGGTGCCATCTTGTGGTCTTACAGAAGCATTGCCCTCTAAGAAAATTTGATCCATGAAATAAACCGAATAATAAGTTGTGTAACAATATGTGAAAATAGTCAAAGAAGGAACAAATGTCCTCAGCCAAGGAAGAGAAATCAATAAACCGTTTAAGGCAGCAGTAGCCTATATTACTCTATTTCCATGACCATAATGTTGTTTATAATGTTGTCTGGGTGGAGAGACGTTACTCTCTGATTAGTTTCTTTCCTCATGAATCGTACATGCAGGAATTTCACTGCACCCTGCCATACAAACCCACCACTGGTGTTCAGAGCACAGAGCTAACATTAGTACAGCGGATTTAGCCTTTTCTTGAGTTTTTTCTACACAACTGTCACACCATATGATCCCAACCCGTTATCATATACAGTATTAGTTGTGAAATTTAGTCAGATAGCCTACATAATATCTGCTTATTTTGCATTCTCCATGCAGCAGACTCTGTAATTGTATTCAAAGCATACAGCATGCCGTCATACTTTAAATAGATTATTAATAACTTTACCTGCAGGCGTTGCTCAAGGTCGGGGAATGATGGAAGAGGATCCTCTGCATCTTTCAACTCTGAGAGGAAAAGACATCCAGAGGAACATGTCTGGTATGAGAATGCTAATGTTTGAGATCTTTACTCCAAGGCCTTAGTGGTGACATCTACATCCATCTAATCAACTTAATCATACCACAGTGCACATGACACCGAAACATGTCCAGTTAGCTGTTTACACTGATCTAGGTCCAGTTTCTTTAGTGTAAACATACACGTTGTTATTCGCCTAGAAACTGATTCCAGATCATTGCGAGAAGCCAAATTCGAACACCACCTGTTCGGCCATGGACTTTAAATCCTAAACGGACAGATTGAAAGCAACTATCTCCCAGGTTCTTAATAATAACAATAACTTGTTTGTAACGAGCACTCTGACAGACAACTTGTCTGCCCTGATTCCCGCCATGCCAGCTATGTCCAAGCGGGGCTCACTCACTCACGCCGAGAATCCTCTGATGCAACCAGCTAAAAACAGGCCTGTTTACAGTCATGCATCAGCCAGATGGCCAATTAAAAGATATATATACATTAAAATTTGCAAGGGTATTATCTGAAACATGATATGCACATTTTTCCTGCAGAATGTGGCCAGGTGGGGATGAACATGACAGTTTAATGTAATTTTGGCTTATTGATTGCATAGATATTATTTTGAATTTTGAATTTATTTATTTATTTATTTTTAATTTAGTTTCTGTTTTATTTTCATTTAGTCTTCAATTTAGTGTATGTATATGTATGTGTGTGTATATATATATATATATATATATATATATAATTTTAAATGATCACATATTTGTTATATTATTGTTTAGTTTAGGTTGGTTTTTAATTTTGGGGTTTATTTTATTTTGATTAAAATTTAAATTTACAATTAAATAACATTTATTTTAGTTTCAGTTTTCCCTAGTTATAGTCATCATTATTTTATATATTTAATTATTATTTATTATTTTGCTATTATTTTCAGCTTCTTTTACTTTAGTTTTGGAGTCATGACAATTTATTTTAGTTTATTTTATTTTGATTTAATTTTAAGTTATAATTAAAATTAAATAAATTTAGTTTAGCTTCAGTTTTTCCTAGTTAATTATCATTATTTTATATATCAAATTATTATTTATTATTTTGCTATTATTTTAGTTTTGGAGTCATGATTATTTATGTTATTTTTTATTTATTTATTTCAGTTAAACTAAATTTATTTTAGTTTTCATTTTATAATTTAATTAAAGCATTAGTTCACTTCAGATTTAAAATTTCCTGATAATTTACTCACCCCCATGTCATTTAAGATGTTTATGTCTTTCTTTCTTCAGTCAAAAAGAAATTAAGATTTTTGAGGAAAATATTCCAGGATTTTCTCCATATAGTGGACTTCACTGGGGTACAACAGGTTGAAGGGTCGAAATTACTTATCCAGTGTCTACAAAGCAAACGTGCAAAGATTAAGGGATAGTTCACCCAAAAATGAAAATACTGTCATCATTTACTCACTCCCAAGTTGTTCCAAATCTGTATAAATTTCTTTGTTCTGCTGAACACAAAGGAAGATATTTTGAAGAAAGGGTGTAACCAGGCTGCTTTGGGGCACCATTGACTTCCATAGTAGGAAAAAAAAATACTATGGAAGTCAATGGTGCCCCAGAACTGTTCAGCTTCTTATCTTCCTTTCTGTTCAACAGAACAAAGAAATTTATACAGGTTTGGAACAACCAGAGGGTGAGTAAATGATGACAGAATTTTCATTAGGGGTGAACTATCCCTTTAAGTCAAACGGCCTTTACAAAAAAAAAGGTAAAACAGCGATGTCGGAAGATTTTGAAGTTGGAGGAGAAAATGAGATGGAGTTTTTTGCCCTACCGCGGTACTTCCGCCTTCGTCATGCATGACCTTTCCAATGTGATTACAAAATGTGTGGCGGATCGCAGAGCAGTTCAGGACGAGCATTTGTGGTTAAATAGTATATAAGTTTTTTTTTTTTTTTAGAAAATGACCAATCGTTTCGCTAGATAAGACCCTTATTCCTCGGCTGGGATCATGTAGAGCCCTTTGAAGCGGCACTGAAACTGCAATTTGGACCTTCAAACTGTCCACTATGTGGAGAAAAATCCTGGAATGTTTTCCTCAAAAACCTTAATTTCATTTCGAAAGCATCTTGGATGACATGGAGGTAAGTAAATTATCTGAAAAAATTGAACTAATCCTTTAACAAGTGACTGTTAATTACACAGAAGTTTTGTCTACATGGTTCAAAACAAGTTTGTAGGGAATTATGGGAAAGACAGATAAGTATAGTGTGTTTATGTGTTGGGTTCTATTTGTGTTCCACTTTTGGGAAAGAAAGAAAAGGACGCAGGGCGAAGTAGCGGCAAAGCGTGAAGCATTAAATGCTTTTAAATTTAGGCCAGTGTTCTAAAAGCAAATGAGTGAATCATGCAGCAGTGAGGTATTAAAACAGAAACCTGATGCTGCAATGCCCAGGCAGCAGCTGCCATCAAAGCATTTGCCTGAATAGCTGTAAAACACTTTGACAGCACTGTTGACTTTGTGGCTAGGTAGATATTTTGTTTTTAAGATGCCAGAGATCAACTAAAATAGAGGGGCACCTGTTTCTTTGTAAAGGATGGCAAAAGTTGAATTGATCCCACATGAGAGGCTTTGAGTGGGTTTTGCTTGTTGCCATTTTGGTAGAAGTCATGCATCGCATGGACCGTGCAGAGCGAGGGGACACAACTCTATTTTAGTCTCTCATTCACAGTGACAAACACATCTAAAACAATATTTTTCACATTCTTAATAGTAGATGCCTTGCCTGAGGTTTCGTCGAGGCTGAAAGCAATTTGTACTTCAGGTTTATCTGCAGAGACTCGTCTAGTTGAGGTGATCATTTATTCCTAGAAAAAGAGCAGATTTGGATTAAACAAGGGTGGATGTAAACCATATGGTTAATCTCGGAAGTATGAGATCAGCAGCCTTTCAGGGAGTCATGAAAAGGTGTCATCATGTGCCCAAAGTTGCATCAGGGATTAAACAATTGGAGATAAATCCTCTCCCAGCCAGCAAATGAGATCATACTTCTGAATTGGTTGCACACTGTTCCTTGGTGTTGCTTATGAAGTCATATTTGTGTATGTTACTCTATTTATTTCTATATATTTACTATATTTTATGTGCTAATACATATGTGCTATATTTTACGACTGAACATTAAAGAACACACAAGTCCAATGTTAATGTCAAAAAAGTGTGAAAGAGACCACAAGCATAACTCGCACTGTAACTTTACTTTGTTAAAACTAAAAGAAGCTTTTTAAGAGGTTTAATTTGTTTCATATGATTAAATGAGACAATAAAACCCCTTACCTGACAACAGAAACGTATTTACAGAAAACTCTCTTATAAAAATCTTAAAAGAGCCTCAAGAGTCGCTCAGCAAAAGACACAGAGCTGAAGACACTCCATTGAGAAGCCTGTAGATCTTCTTCACTGTTTATACTGTAAAAGTCACATTTAATCAGTCATAATCCTCGTAGTGTACACTGAGAAGCCAAAAGCAGGTTCACAAAACACAGCCAAAGCAATGACAGCTCTTCAGCAGGAGGCAGTGTGATTCTGTATGTGCTAGACGGACACCAATTAAATGGCTCAGATGGCATGACTTTACACTACAACAATGTCCACCTCTCCAATCAGCTTTGAGTGACCCACACATTGACAAGAACAATGCAAAAGTTTGATTTTCATTGTAATTTTGTCCTTTCTGTTGAAGGCGGTTAGAGTTTGTGATTTATAGGGTTTTTTTTTTTGTGTTGTTGCATTGTTAGGTTATTTTTTATTGCAGAACAATAATCATCAGTGGAATCATTTAGAGTCAAATTGTTAAAAAACAGTCGCACAGGAAGGAAATATAAAGAATATAGCCTTAAGATATTTTCGTATCTTTATGTAGCTTTATTTTGGCTATATATTAAATATATTAATGGCTATATAATGTTAAACAAACAACAACAACAGGGGAAAAACAGTTTGTATCTGTAGCTTTATGTTGTATTCATTTGTCCTATTGTCATTCACTTCTTTGTTCTTATTTTATTACTGACTGTTTACATGATTTCTTAATTACTTGAGAACGTTTTACTTATATTAGGCAAGTATTTGGTTTGCTTTGGTTTGCTTATAGATTTTGGACATATTGCCAAATCATCTTATTAAAGGGACAGTTCACCCAAAAATTTAAATTATTTTACTCACTAATTTACTCATGCTCAAATTGTTCCAAACCTGTATGAATTACTTTCTTCTGCTGAACACAAAAGAAGATAATAAGAATATGGATAACCCCAAACAGTTGATGCAAAAAAAACAAACAAAAAAAAAAAAATATATATATATGGTTACCACCTGTTTTTTTTTTTCAAAATATATTCTTGTGTGTTCAGCAGAAGAAAGAAATTCATACAGGTTTGGAACAACGTGCTTGCTTGCTTGAACAATCCCTTTAAATCTAGATAGCATTCACCACTAGCCTATCTAGCTATCTAGAAATGTAGGAATAATATCTAATAAAAAAAGCTATCTAATAAGATTTTTTGTTTGTCCTTTGTGTCATGTATTACTATTGTGCATCTAACATAATACATAATATGGTAAATGTGGTATTTTAATTTCAAAAAAGCTTCGCAAATATCAAAAATACTACCACCAAAAATCAGCCATTTTGTTCGCAAAAATTATTTTTAAAAAAACACTGCCAAATCCTTGTGGGACTGACATATTAATAAATATTAAATAGCTTGCTTTTTCTGATTTTTTTTCTGGGTGTGCACTCAATCGGTGCTCCACTATCTCGCCTATCTGAATCAGTAATCCGTGTTTCTGCTCTCTGCAGCAGCGCCTGTTCTTTCTTAGCTGCATGCTTTCAGTGCGCTGCAGCCTCATCCAGCATCAGTCTAATTTCCACCTTTTCTGATCAAAATGGCTCTTCACGTCCCCAAAGCCCCGGGCTTTGCTCAGATGTTAAAGGATGGTGCGAAGGTAGGGCTGTTGAAAACGTGTTTTGCTCGTATTGTGTTGTTTTTAAGAGCACACCCAGTGACTTCCCATAGAGGTTTCTAGAACATGGGCCTCATGCCGTCAAACTACCGGTAAAACTAACAGATGCTTGAGACTTCAAATGAATATTAACGTTTTGTTCAAGGCCGTCATTACCATTAGGTCTTAATTAAATATCGAAGGTTAGACAGTAAATAGATTCCGTTAGAAAGTAACGGATGAATGAAGTTAGCATGTTAGCTGAAGACATGTGCCACTGACAGACAGACAGACACTGCCCACACCTCCATCACTTAAACAACTGTCTTAAAATCATACAGTATTAGGAAGGAAAATGCTTTTGTTAAACGTCAGAATTACAACATGTACAGTTTTATTTCACTTCTATAAAAATGCCGTGTTGGGCTGTTCCCCATTCTCAATCTCTGCATATTCGTTTGTTGATATGCTGATCAGATCATTTAATAATTGCATTTAACAATATAACTATTTGTTGTTAAAGATTCAGCGTTTGCAATTAATTTATTTTGTGAAGATTTTAAACATTTAGCTTTTGAGATTTTTGTTTTGTTGTAGATTTTCACAACTATAGCTCTGACATTTTTTTTTTTTTTTTTTTTTTTTTGATAAGCATCATGTCAGCAGATATCATAAAATACTATTTTTTTCTGATCATTTCAAAATTGGAAAAAATTACCCCGTTTTTTTTTCTCAGTGCTATACATTATGAAAATGTCATCTTGAATTGCTGATCTCTCACTGCCTAGTATTTAATTTGAAATACTTGTAAATAAATAAATAAGGATGTGTGTTACACAACCACTAACAAACTCCACATTTTTTATGTTTTCAAAACATAAAATGACTTTTGTCTTATTTGTTCTCCACAATCAGCACTATTCGGGTCTTGAAGAGGCTGTTTACAGGAACATCCAGGCATGCAAGGAACTGGCACAGACCACAAGAACTGCATATGGACCCAATGGTGAAGATTACTTGTTTACTGTGATGTCGTAGACCTTATTTAAGTGATACCACTGGACTCTGACTGGACTGTGCATGTTCATTTAATTCTGTACAGGTATGAACAAAATGGTCATCAACCACTTGGAGAAGCTTTTTGTCACAAATGACGCTGCCACTATTCTGAGAGAGCTGGAGGTAAATATTAATAATTATGATACACACATTAATTGAAGGTGTGGTTAGCGATTTCTGAGAAACGCTGTTGAAAGTGGATCGGACAGGGAGCCACAACAAAGTTGTAGCCAATCAGCTGTAGGGGGCGTAAACACTCATGATAGGGTAGGAGAGAGAGTGAGCAAGAGGGAGCCTTAAAGAAGGATTGAAGAAAGAGAGATAGCTGAGAGACATTACAAAAAAAAGAAAAGGTCACTGGAAAAGGAAGAGTTATGATCAGGCAAGAGCTTTAGGACCTGTGTTAATATTAGAAAAGCTTTCTTTCATAGCGTTTTGCTATGTTTCACAGAACTAAGATATGCTGTTGTTGTAATGTTAGCTATAGTAAGAAGACAGTTTTGAGTCCGTGTCATTGTTTGTCTGAAGCTGGTATGCTGCTGGCGACTAACAAACTTTTGCTTGTATTTACTTTTGTGCACTGTATGTTAATTTTTTGTTCTTCCTTGTCATTCTTTTATCATCTTTGCTTTATTTTTCACAAAACATTGCTTTGCTTCGCTACGATAATGAGACATCCACTCTTGCATTGCGTGATTGTGCATTTTGGGGGCGGAGCAATGAAGGGAGGGGTGTGTTTGTTTGGGTTGATTTCAAATTACAATAGTGTTACTCAGAAATCACTTACTACACCTTTAATGCTTATGATTTGGAGGAATATCTCCATTTATTGTATGTCTTTTTTTTTTTTTTTTTTTTCCTCCAAGGTTCAGCACCCGGCAGCCAAAATGATCGTGATGGCATCCCACATGCAAGAGCAGGAAGTAGGTGATGGCACAAACTTTGTGCTGGTGTTTGCTGGTGCTCTGCTGGAGCTTGCCGAGGAGCTGCTGAGGATGGGCCTGTCCGTTTCAGAGGTCAGTTAACAACAGCTCATATCGTTAATCAGAATAAATCCAATTTATATGAACAAAAACAAACGGTTCATATAAACAAAATCCTGTTTATATGAACCGTAAACATTGCAATCCGATTCACATGTTAGTTTACATGTGTATTACATGAATTCCAAAAAGAACTTCCACAAAAACAAAAGCAAATATTTAGTAAATATCAACTGGTCAGTGGATGAGACTTAATAAGACATAAGACCTAATAAACATACACATTTTCATATCACATTAAACATACGTAAACATACATATCACGGTGCTGCACATGTGCACAAGGTATTTTTGAATCTGATTGAGAAAATAGTCAGATTTAAGCATTTACATTATTAATGTTGTCCTTTTGATTGGATTAATCCCAGGTCTATACAACCCCCTTCAATCCAATTAAACATTTTTTTTTAATTTTTTTTTTATTTTTATTTTTTTTAGATCCAGCTCAATCAGATCGATTTGTGTTTACAAGAAAGATTATCAGTCTGATTGACCCATCAATCTGATTATAAAAGGGATTATTTGGGTGCATGTAAACATAGCTACTGTACAGGATAGAGGTTTCCATTATCTCTTAAACAATTTTAAGAAATCTTTTAAAAATTAAATCAAGTGTATTTTGATAATCCAAAGTTTCCAACGTTTTTTTTTTTTTTTTTTTTTTTTTTTATAAAGAAATTATGTGTCTATTTGTGATTAATTCATAAAGTTTTGACCTTGCAAGTTTATGCTAAGTTGAGAACTAATAGATAGTTTATTTACTTGAGCTGATGATTTTTTTTTATTTTTTATCCCAGGTGATTGAGGGCTATGAGCTGGCATGTAAGAAAACTCTGGAAATTCTGCCCGATTGCGTCTGCTCATCTGCTAAGAACCTGCATGATCTGGAAGAGGCCACAGCCATGATCCGCCCAGCCGTCATGAGCAAACAATACGGCAATGAGGACTTCCTGGCCAAGCTCATTGCACAGGCCTGTGGTAAGGCATGAATTCTTTGGGGTAATCAGGAAAAGTTAATTTCAAATGTTCGAAAGTTTTTGTGAAAATTTTGTGATAATCTTAGGGGTCATTTTAATTTATTATTTGTTTTACAGTCTCTATATTCCCTGAGTCTGGCAACTTCAATGTCGATAATGTCAGAGTGTGCAAGATTTTGGTAAGTATAAAGTACTATTGAATTTAAGCATTGCTTTAAACTAAATGATTTCTAGAGTGTCTGTGGGTCAGTTACATTTTTTTTTAATTTATTTTTTTGTAGGGCTGTGGACTGAACTCTTCTACGGTGCTTCATGGCATGGTATTTAAGAAAGAGACAGAAGGAGACCTCACATCAGTGAAAGATGCAAAGATAGCAGTGTTCTCCTGTCCATTTGACTGCATGGTTACTGAAACCAAGGTAGAAAAAAGCTCAGTGAATTGGATTAATTGTCTTTATGCTGTCGCAATGGGTTGACATAGTATTTCCTTTGTATGATGTTCAATAAATCACATTCTCCATTCGATTTATAGCTGTTCATGCTTTCTTCCTTCAATACTTATTTCTGACGTTTCATAGGGAACAGTACTTATAAAGAACGCAGAGGAGCTCATGAATTTCAGTAAAGGAGAAGAGGACCTGATGGAGGTCCAGGTGAAGTCTATCGCTGATTCAGGGGCCAATGTGATTGTGACAGGGGGCAAAATTGCTGATATGGCCCTTCATTATGCCAACAAGTACAAGCTCATGGTGGTCAGGTGAGAGAGAGGAAGATCCCTTCCTTCTTTATGCAGCTTGATTCAGCATTTTTTGTCAGTGTTTTTTCTGTGTTGGCTTTTTAAATGAGAATTTAGCTATGTGTCTGATATTTATGAATGCTGTTTGTTTTTCACCAAGGCTGAATTCAAAATGGGACCTCAGAAGACTATGCAAAACTCTCGGAGCCACGGCGTTGCCCAGATTGGTGAGTTGATCTTGATTTTCCAGATTAGAGTTCTACTTCACTAGTGCTACTTTGTGTAAAGCTGGTGTTGGTGATAAGCCAGTTTGCATCATTATGGTCTCTCTGTGTCAGCTTCTATGTTGTTTATTTTTCCTCTGGACGAACAGACTCCCCCTACTCCAGAAGAGATGGGACACTGTGACAGTGTTTACCTGTCCGAGGTTGGAGATACGCAGGTTGTGGTCTTCAAACATGGTAAGGAATTTCCAATACTCAATTCTTGTATATTTGCATGTTATACATGCATAATATATGTGTGCATGTACACTACCTTTCAAAAGTTTGTGGTCATTAAGATTTGTTTAAAAGAAATTAATACTTTTATTCAGCATTAAATTTGTCAAAAGTTACAGTAAAGACTTTTCTTTTTTCAACATTGATAAATGATTTTTTGGGCAGCAAATCAGCATATTACAATGATTTCTGAAGGATCATGTGATAATGAAGACGAGTAATGACTGCTGGAAATTCAGCTTTACCATCACAGGAATAAATTGCATTTTAACATATATTAAAATAGAGAACAGTAAATTTTACTGTATATATGATCAAATAAATGCAGACTTGGTGATCATTGGGTTGAAATGTGGCTGAGTCACTCACTTAACACACCACTTGTCTTTGTTACTTGTTTTCCTGACATCCTGTAGCAAACTGTGCTTTGTAAATATTGTTTAGTCTGGCAGTGATATATCCAGACAGCTCATGTCATCTCACTCCTATTTCTAGATAAAGAGGATGGCGCCATCTCTACTTTAGTAATTCGTGGGTCCACAGACAACCTGATGGATGACATTGAGCGTGCCATCGATGATGGAGTTAACACCTTTAAAGTCCTTGTCAGGGTGAGCTAGTTTAAAAATCCACCACTTCTCAAAAAATCCACTTCTAATTAAATCATGAAAAAATGTGACTCTAACAAAACTATGTCCCCTCAGGACGCACGCCTTTGTCCAGGTGCCGGTGCCACTGAAATTGAGCTTGCGAAACACATCACCTCTTATGGCGAAGTAAGTATATAAATCTAATTTCCTTTTGCTGTTGGCAAAACTTGAACAGTATAAATAATTCGAAAACGTCCTCTAAAGTCTTGCCCAGGCCTGGAGCAGTACGCCATCAAGAAGTTCGCGGAGGCGTTTGAAGCAGTGCCCCGTGCTCTGGCTGAAAACTCTGGCGTGAAGGGCAATGAGCTGATCTCTAAACTGTATGCCGCACACCACGAAGGCAACAAGAATTACGGCTTTGATATTGAGGTGAGAAAAGGCCCGTGGCAAACGCTTGCTTTGTAAGGGCTTCAAGTATAAAAAGGGGGAAGAGAAGCTATTTTTAATTTGGAGGCAGCAAACCTGAAATAAATAGAAAAGGACCCTAAATCATGCATAAATAGGGTCCCTGTGGGTCTTTAAATGGTTAGTTCACCTCAAAATAAAAATTATCCCATGATTTACTCACCCTTAAGCCATCCTAGGTGTATATAACTTTCTTCTTTCAGACAAACACAATTGGAGTTGCATTAAAAAAACATCCTGGCTCTTCCAAGCATTATAATGGTAGTGAATGGGGCTCAAGATTTTGAAGCCCAAAAAAGTGCATCGATCCATCATAAAAGTAATCCATACAGCTCCAGGGGGTTAAACGCCTTTTGAAGTGAAGCGATGGGTTTTTGTAAGAAAAAATATCCATATTTAAAACTTTATAAACTAATCTGCAATGGCCGTATGCAAGTCTAGTTCTGGCGCAAGAGTGGCCTCTGAAAAACGCAAATCGCCCTATAGTTTAATTTGAATATTGAACTTCAAAAGGCAATGATTTAATTGTGAGCGCTGCACGTTTCAAAGTAAAAATGAAGTGCTGCTATGCATTTTACAGGCTCTTTAGTTTCACAGCAATTCGCAATCAATGAATACCACACATATATGCCAGGCGGTTGCTTACGATCTACTGTTGATAAATTATGGCAATGTTTACTTTATGGTGTTTGTAATGGTGTTTTTATCATTCTTGCAAACTTGTCACATTTGTAAAAAGTGCAGCTGTTTTTTGCCGTTCCATAAGCGACGCCTACTGTCAGAGAATTAAATAGAATTTTCATTCAGCTGGTGGATCGAAAAGAAGCTAATATGCATTCTAAAACTCTAAACAATTTGGATAAGATAATCACAAGATGAAAAAAATCATACAAATATAATTTACATTTTGACTCATCCCTTTTCATTATAAAATGGTTTAAAGGCTGAAAAGTGAGGTTTATCATTAAAAAAAAAAAAAAAAAAATTTTATTATTTGAACTTATGTTACCATAGATGTTGTTCTACCCCACCCATATAGTGGTAATTTGATTTTTGCAGGTATTATGTTCTTAAGCCTTTAATTAAATTTAAAAACTTTTAAAAACTGTTAAGGTGTTATTGATGGCTATGTGCCTTTTTAAACCATTTAGGGTGAAGGGCCTGCGTTGAAGGACATGTTGGAGGTTGGTATCCTCGACCCATACCTGGTTAAGCACTGGGGCATCAAATTGGCCACAAACGCAGCCATCACTGTCCTCCGCGTGGATCAGGTTAGTGCTTCACTTTACAACTATTTGCATGTCATTCATTTTCTTTTTCCATCCATATTTATCAATTTAAGTGCTTTGTTAGCCTGTTTTTTTTTCTGGATTATAATGTGATGTGTATATGCCAGATCATTATGGCAAAGCCAGCAGGGGGACCCAAAGCCCCCAAACAGCAAGGACACTGGGACAAGGACGGTTGGGATGATGAACCAGACAAATTTGATACACATCATTGATAAGAAATCCAAAATAATAGCAAAGGTGCACAAGCAAAAGCCACTGTTTGGAGTGCTTAACCACTGGAGTGAACCGGGGTGCATGAACACTGTGTGGAAATTCACCTTGAATTTGTTGATGAAATAAGTCTAGCCTGACTGCAGTTGTTACATCACAGATAACACAGTTGTGCGGTTTTATTTTACCCGAGAAGCATTGCTTAACAGTCTACATTATTTGAGTTTGCATTAACACATTGAGAAATATTAATTCAGATGGTTTTTAATTGGATAATTTCATCCTGAAAACCAAGAGATCGGACTGAGTATAATGGTTGTTTCATAACTGTTTTGCACTTCACAAGCATCACTAACTTCAGTCATTGTGACACTTTGAATGTCATCTGGGGATTTTGTTGTAGTTTACTTGCATGCCGCATGTACTAAAAGCACTTTTTCATCACAGGATTTTCCCCTGCTAACATTTGCACTGCACGAAATTGGCTTTTACTCTGTGAGTGTCTGATTATGTATGCTTCTCCTCCACAGATTATAATGGCCAAGCCGGCTGGTGGACCCAAAGCTCCACAAGGAAAGAAGGACTGGGATGATGATGAATGATGTCACTAGCCTGTGTGTCTCCGTCACCGTCTTAGCTTTTCAAGTGTTGTGTATTTAATATCTAGCCCCATTCTTTTTGTATTTTTTTTTTTTTTTGTTTTTTTTTAGGAGAAGCCATCCACATTAACAATGAGTGGCTCTGAGCTGTTTTTCTGGTCCCAATAAAGGCACTTGAGCTGTCAACATCTTTGTCATTTCTTTTAAATAGTTCTTGGTGTATAACAAAATGCAGCATAATTGCAACAGTATATAATTCTTGAAAACATAACTTAGTAAAACTCCTTGAATTGCCACATTTTGGAGTACACTAACACATAAATGATCTCAAGTGTCTTTAAGATGAGCTTTTATGGAATGGAACTGCAATTTCTCTTCCATAAAATCTGTATAATTGCAGTAGTTTGCACAATTATAGCTATTATTTTCATCCAGTTACTTAAACGCCATCACTCTATTATAGTGATGGAAGTCCTTGCAGCATTATTTTTGTGCAGATTTGATCATTATTGGATTATTATTGTGCCCCCAACCCCCCCAAAAATTAAAGTGTCTGTTAGATCTATCAAGTGTTGACTTTTTTTTGTTTTTATACAGTGATTTTAGTAATCTTTAGTAACTGAATGACAGCTGCTTGCACCATTCATCGCCCTCTGCCATTGTTCTTGGAACAATGCAGCTCCAATATCTACTAATTTTAATTTAAAAAAAAAAATGCACTAGTGTGAATTATGAGTGGTTCGTGGAGGTCTGATTACGTAATTATTTTTTAAATATATTAGCTTTATGTTATGTATACAGATGTATTTGCTAATTCTTAAAGGATATTAATATTTTGTTGAATTTCAAAAGATTGCGCATACTAATAGACCTATTTTGTGTTTGCAAACAGCGATGACATTTTTTGTGGGTGGAGCCGATCTGGTGGCAGAAAATGACAATTCTGCAGTAGCAGTCTGTGGAAGCCACGAAATAAAAAAAAAAGTTAATTTCGAGTTTATATCTCACAATTCTGACTTTTTTCTCGCAAATTCAAATTTATGTCTCACAATTATTAGAAGGAAAAACAGAATTGTGAAATATACTAGTTATTCTGTTTTTTTCCCCTCAGAATTATAAGTTCGTATACCACAATTCTGACTTTGTATCACAATTCTGAGGAGGAAAACTCACAATTGCAAGTTATAAAGTCTGAACTGAAACACGCAAATGCAAGAGAAAAAAGAAATTGAGAATTGTGAGATAAAAATGCATTTTATAGGCTATGTTTAAAAGTTATCTATGTAAAATGTTATAGGTTTAAATATAGTCATGCTATTTCATCTCTTATAAACTGCATATGTGGATATTATGTAGACTAAGGCCAAGACTCCAAGGCCTACTCTCGCCCCTGCTGGCAAGACGTTCACCATCTTCCTCTGTGTCTTTCTCTACTCTGGCTCATTCAGTCATCCCTACCATAGAGAAATGGACAGTTAAGGGGTTAAGACAAGCCCTGATTAATTTAGACATTCAATTTTCACACTAAAGTTTTAGATTCCATCCCAGCCAGCTCTTAATCTCCACCCTGTCTGCTCAGCCCCACAAGAGCACAGCTCAAATCCTTCTTGTGTTCTGTCCCTGGTTGAATTTTGCATTTCTTTCGGTTGCTACACCAAAATATTTCGCTTAGCATTCCCCATAGATGGCGCAAATTAAGCAATTATTTTTTATACTATTTAAACTTATGTGTTTATTCCCTCTTCTCCTGAGACTACATTATTGATCACCTATAGATCGAGCAAGAGCCAAAGGGCCCTGAACACTGTCTTCCTCCTGTGCAAGACTGGGCCCTCTTTGAGTGTTGGGTTGTGGTGGTAGGCCTTCAGCAAAGTCTGGGCCACACCTCAGATCCTGCCACCGCCAAGCCCCACTTTTCTCCACCCCCAGCAGCAAACGCTAGCGCAAGGCCAGTCCGCACTATCCATTCTTCCCGTTATTTCTAACTCTGTTCCCTACCCTTGGGCTCCAGCTCCGGCAGCAAATGCTAGTGTGAGGCTGCCTCCACAAGTGTTGCAGGCCCAGTCCTCACTGCCTTTCCTCCCCGCTATCTTTAACTCTCTTCCCTACCTGTGGCCTACAGCTCCAACAGCAGACCCTAGCGTGAGGATGTCTCGATTGTCTCGCCCAGGACATCTTATTTTCCTTCCTTCCCTACCCTCCCTGTTCCTCCCCGGTCTCAGGGGCCGACCCAATCGTGAGGCTGCCTCCACAAACATCCTCAGTCTTGGCCCTTCTCGCTCCTAACTCTCTCCCCCAAGCTAGATCTTCGTTCTCTCTGTTCTCTGTATGGGGAGAGCAGAGCACAACCTAACGCTTTTTGACTTTCTCAGTTGTGTAAATCTACTTAGAGTTCAGAGAATTTCTTTTGTTCCATGTTAATTTCACACATGTCTGGTACAAATATGTGGCTTTATTTCATTAATACAGTGTATACTTTTTTCTTTTTTTTCCCAGAAGGAAGGGAAGTGAAATATGACAACATGCCCCATAGGTGGGACACGTTGTAACATGACCATATAACAGATTAAAATGTTATCTGATCTAATCAAAAATATACATACAAACTAAAATATTTTGTCAATAAAAGACAATTGTTTTTTTCATATAAAATAATAGCATTTTTTTAGAAATTCAAAATTAAAGAATTTTGTAGTTTGACAATGAACACTGCAAAACACAACTATACAGCATAGGTCAAAACAATACACCCAAACAGATGAAGAAACATATTCAGATAAAAAAACACAGAACTGAACAAAAACACTTCCTCAGCTCTCACAGAACACGAGATAAATAGACGAGACAGTACAAATGCTGTAAATTTCTTGAAATAATATTTTCCAAATGTTCAGGTTCTTCCTCTCAGTCTTTATTCATCTTTTTTCCAATGGTTTCTCAACAGAAATTCATAAAAGTTAATTATGCCAGTTGTACTGGAGCTGTACATAATAGCATAGTTCTAATAGCGAGGGACATTGTAACACAGTGTTACAACGAACCCTATCTGTGCAACTGGAATTTAAACCTGACACGTAAACCTAGTGTCTTCTGCTAGTTAGTGAAGCATTAAAGAACTAAACTGCTAAAAACAGATTGGAGATTAAAATAACCGATTTTTAGTCTAATTTTAAATAAACAAAAAATATAGATGAAAAATTAACTTAAGTAAAAAAATGTACTTTTGCTATTGTTAAATAAATGTTCAGTGATATCTTCCAAAGATTTCTCAATTTTGGCACATTTTTTTCTCTATATTGTTTATATGGCCACATTCTCAGTAAGAGTAAGATCTGGACTGCAGGCAGGCAGTCAGGCACATCCACTCTACGGTGTATAGTGTCTAGAAACCACTCTGATGTATCACGTGCAGAATGGGGCCTGACATTGTCTTGCTACCCAGGAAAGATGTCATCTTGATGGCAGTTTACGTCTCTGTACAATCCAGATATATGCCTCCATATCAATGGTACCTTCACACAAATGCAAGTGACTCATGCCGTTTGCACTGATGCGCCCCCATTCCATGAATGATGTTTGCTTTTGCACCTGTCACTAATGAAAGTCTGGATGGTCCCTTTCGTCTTTGGGACTGAGAACTCAGTCACTTTTTTCCCAAAAAAAAGGCTGAAACAGTGACTCATTTGACCACAGCACACATTTCCACTGTCTTTTAGACTATCTGAGATGAGTTGGGGCCTAGAGAATCAGCAGCATCTCTGCATAGTACAGATGTATAACTTTCTCCTTGTGTAACAGAGATTCGAGTTGCATTTCTTGATGCAGTGTCAGACTGTTGAATGACAACTGTTTTCCAAAGTACTCCCGAGTCCATGTGGCTTTATTTAACACAGTAGCATGGTGGTTTCTAATGAAATGCCATCTGAGGGTTCAAAGGTCATGCACATTCAACTGAGGTCTCCTGCCTTCCCCTATTCAGACTGAGATTTCTCTTGATTCCCTGAATCTTTTTACAATATTATGTATGGTAGATGGTGAAGGACATAAATTCTTTGCAATCTTACATTGAGAAACATGATTTTTGAATTGTTTGACAATTCTCTCATGACATTTGGCACAAAGTGGTGAGCCATGACCCATCTTTTCTTGCAAAGACTGAGAAGCTCTTTTACACCCAAACATAATACACTCACCTATTACCAATTCACCTGCTAATTGTTGACTGTTTAAAAACAGTTTAACTTGGATATTATATCATCTTTTCACTTTTATTTTGCTTCTGTCCCAACTTTTTTGGAGTGTGTTGCAGCCATCAAAATAAAAATTTGTTTATATTCACAAAATATAATTATGTTGGTCAGTGAAAACATTGGAAATATTTTCTTTGTACATTTGTCAGTTAAACAAAAGTTCAAGAGAATGAACAAATCACAGATTGTGGTTTTAATCACATTTTACAAAATGTCCCAACTCTTCTGGAATTGGGGTTGTATACACATATGTTCTCTTCCACAGTAAAATTTATGGTAACACTTTACTTAAAGTCTTTATGTATACTGCATTATAAAGGTGTTCATAATCTATGTTATAATGTATTATATCTTTTCAATAATTGTAACCAAAGTTAAAATTCAATTATAATAATTGTAGATTCCGTGTTACATCTAAAAATTGTTTGTTTGTCATGTGTTTAACTAGACAATGAACAGACAGAAACTGAGGGCTTAAATACATGAAAGCAAACATAGGAGCTGATGATATTCATGAGGTCATACAATGCGGTGCATTACAAGGAATAATTAATGCATTAAAAATATAAGACATTATATATAAATATTTTAAGTGTTACCAAATTTATATTCAATTAATCACTAGTGTCGCTATAATAAATAAATCTGTTTTATAAATACTCTTATTTGTATTAGATTATTATTTTGTTCTGTGTTTGAGTGTCTGTATCTGATGTTGTCCATCAATGTGTATAATACAGAGGAAGTAGAATACTGTGATCATTTAACATTTAATCCTTTAGAAGATGCTTTTGTCTGGGATGACCCTGTAAATTTGAGCAATTTTAGTCTATAAAACACAAACTAGCACAAGTGTAAAAGAGCAAGTGTTGGAATAGTTTACAGGTGTTTGTCTGCATCTGTGTTACTGATGAGAGTATAGAGACTCATTCTGAACTTCATGTTTGTTTGTCATCAGGAAGTGATTCTGAAAGATGCTGTACTTTATACGTCTTTCTTAGTTCAGCCACTTCCTCCTGTAGCTGCTTCAGTATCTTCATCCACTCTGCCTCTCTTTTAACATTTAACACTTATTTTACCCAGTGCTGTGTGGTCTGTCACATCTGAAGTTCTTCAGTTCACTTCATTCACTTTAACCTCTTCACCACACTGCCACTTTTGCTGTCTGTACCACTTATAATTCAATGCCACATTTATCTTGTCTATCAGGTCTTCATCAGTAACATTTCATTCATCTAAGTAGATTTTCGCCTCTCACAATTGTCCAAGACTTACTGATTTTTCTGAATGTTTTCTGTGAGGGTTGTGTTTAGGATTTGGGGATAGAATATACAGTCTGTACAGTATAAAAATCATTATGTCTATGGAAAGTGTGTGTGTGTGTGTGTGTGTGTGTGCTTGCTTTGGATGGATGTGAAAGTATGTGTGAAGTCAATTGAAGTTTATCATTATGAGATTACCATATAATTGTTCTTCTCAGGATTTTGTTAAGAAAATATCTGATGGTACTGCAGTCTGGATTGTATGGAAGCCCATTTCCTCCACTAAATAAAAAAAATAAAAACTTTTTATCTCAGAATTCTGACTTTTTTTCTCGCACTTCTGACTTTATAACTCGCAATTGTGAGAAAAAAAGTCAGAATTCTGAGATATAAACTCGCAATTGTGATATAGTCACAATTCTGACTTTTTTCTCACAATTGCGAGTTTATATCTCAGAATTGTGACTTTATATCATGCAATTGCGAGAATTGTGAGAAAAAAAGTCAGAATTGTGAGATATAAACTTGCAATTGCAAGATAAAAAGTCGCAATTACTGTTTTTATTTTTTTATTTAGTGGCGGAAACAGGCTTCTATAGGATTGGCCTGACTGACAGTGATGTGGAGGGCAGATGGAAATGGGTTGATGACATTAAAATGACCTCTGGGTGAGAAATCACTGAATTGAACTGATTTTATCTAATAATGATTCTCACAGTCAGTATCATATCACACAGAAAGCAGCACTGAACATCTAATGCTGATCTGTACTTTCAGCTTCTGGAAGTCTGGAGAGCCAAATGGACGTACACGAGAGAACTGTGTTCTAACTGATTCATCAGGATGGGCTGATTATCCATGTCATGGTCATTATCAATGGATCTGTGAGAAAACCATTAAAACAAGTCATTAAATCACATACTTGTTTATGATGTAAATTACGGACAGACGTAAAGGTCTTTCTCTCTTTAAGACAATCTAAGTAATAAACACACATAGGTTGTCTTCCACAGTCAAATTTATGGTAAAAAGAGAAGTTGTGAAAGTTGTCCCCCGTCCCCCTAAACTGAATGACATGTCTATACACCACCCACCAAGTTATAGCAAAAACGAAGAAAACTTGCACTTTCCCCACGGTCCATAACTTACAGCTCAGCCAAGAGCGAGCCTTCTCGGTGCAGCTCACATTGTGACGGCTTTTGCGGACCAGTGCTCATTAGATCGAGCGAAAATAATGAAAAGAAAGCTTGTGAAACACTATTAGCTTTGCCCTTTTAGCGGTAATACTATTTAGACTTTTTTGGGGGGCATGTCGTTGGAGTTATTGCCATTTATCGCTGAATATGTGACGAATATCAAAAATAAGACTAACTCAACCCCGCTCATATTTATAAAGAGTGTGAGCAGGACTGAGCTTCAGGACCTTGCAGTGGAGTTCAGGAAAGTGAATGTCTTTAGAAATCACAGCCTAACTGAACTTATTGTTATATAAATGATTCTCACAGTCAGTTTCATTTCACACAGAAAGCAGCACTGAACATCTAATGCTGATCTGTTTATAGATCATTTGTAAATTCTAACATGTTCATGTTCTTAAAAACAGCTTTAAAAATACTTAATAGTTTTATCACGTGATCTTGAGCTTCACACAATTTGGCGATGATAAAAGCAGAAACGCAGCAGAGACGGGCAGAGCTAATGGCAGAAAGAACATTCAACATTATCACAGAATAATAGCAGAAATGTCTGATGGTATTTATGACAATGTGATCAGGACTGAGTCTGCGGGAATGAACAGAGAGAGAGTTGAGATGACGGTGGAAATCTATGAGAGTGCAGATTGTGTGAGAGATCATGACTTCAGGACAGAGACAAACACACACCAACCACTGCAGCGTACAGGTAAACACATTCATAACTGTGATGAAAACATCACAGTCTGCACATGTTCAGTCATTTCTTTTAATATCTGTGGTGTTCAGGAAGTGATCGTGTGAAGATCAGAAGCTCCAGAGCAGCTCCAGTGTGTTTGGTGCTGCTGTGTGTTCTTCTGCTGACTGCCTTCATAGTGCTGTGTGTCTACATCCATACAAAGAGCACAAAAGAGAGAGATCTACTAACCAAGATTACCAGCCTCACAGAAGAGAGAGGTCAGCTACAAATCATAGCTTTCAAAACAGAGAAAGATTTATTATCCAAGAATGATCTAATAAAACGTCTTCATGAAATGGGTAATCATGACCACAACTATACAAACATTCAACATTAACAACATAAAATACATAATCTTTGGGTACAAAAGATAAGCTGTGTAGTTCAGTGTGATGGGAATGAAGAGCTGATACTTTAACTGGTTGTGTTTACAGATGGAAGGATTTACAATCAATCCAGTTTTTACTACATTTCATCTGAGAAGAAGAGCTGGACTGAGAGCAGAAAATACTGTACAGAGAGAGGAGCAGATCTGATCATCATAAACAACAAAGAGGAACAAGTGAGTGAAATATAGTGTCTGTGTGGTCCTGGTAAACCCTACATTTTGTTCCTACAAGGGTAATAATACTAGAAATGTTTGACCATGTGAGAGACATTTTGCTGAATGTTTTCTGTGAGTGTTGTGTTTAGATTTTGGAGATAAAATATACAGTTTGTACAGTATAAAAATCATTATGTCTATGAAAAGTGTGTGTGTGTAGTTTGGGTGGATGTTAAAGTATGTGTATGTGAAGTCAATTGAAGTTTGTCATTATCAGATTACAATATAATTGTTCTCCTCAGGATTTTGTTAAGAAAATGTCTGATGGTGCTCTAGTCTGGATTGGTCTGACTGACAGTGATGTGGAGGGCAGATGGAAATGGGTTGATGGCAGCACACTGACCTCTGGGTGAGAAATCACTGAATTGAACTGATTTGATCTAATAATGATTCTCACAGTCAGTATCATATCACACAGAAAGCAGCACTGAACATCTAATGCTGATCTGTACTTTCAGCTTCTGGGGGTCTGGAGAGCCAAATGGACGTACAGGAGAGAACTGTGTTCTAACTGATTCATCAGGATGGGCTGATTATCCATGTCATGGTCATTATCAATGGATCTGTGAGAAAACCATTAAAACAAGTCATTAAATCACATACTTGTTTATGATGTAAATTACGAACAGACATAAAGGTCTTTCTCTCTAAAAGACAATCTAAGCAAGATATATACATACTGTATGTTCTCTTCCGTGAAAATTTATGGTAACACTTTACTTAAAGCCTTTATAATGCATTAAAAAAGGTATTTGTAATGTACGTTATAATTCATTACATCTTTTCAATAATTGTAATCAATGTTAAAATGCATTATAATAATTACAGATTCCTTGTTGCATCTGAAATTGTTTGTGATGTGTTTTAATGCATTATACATTCTAAAGGTGTACCATAAGTATTAAATGTATTTTAACTGTGGTTAAAAATTATTCATGAGGTCATACAATGCAGTGCATTACAAAGAATAATTAATGCATTAAAAAATAAAAAGGCATTATACATAAATATTTTAAGTGTTACAAAAGTTATATTCAATTAATCACTAGTGACACTATAATAAATACATAAATACTCTTATTTATATTAGATTATTATTTTGTCCTGTGTTTGAGTGTCTGTATCTGATGTTGTCCATCAATGTGTCTAATACAGAGGAAGTAGAGTACTGTGATCATTTAACATTTAATCCTTTAGAAGATGCTTTTGTCTGGGATGACCTTGTAAATTTGAGCAATTTCAGTCTATAAAACACAAACTAGCACAAGTGTAAAAGAGCAAGTGTTGGAGTAGTTTACAGGTGTTTGTCTGCATCTGTGTTACTGATGAGAGTATAGAGACTCATTCTGAACTTCATGTCTGTTTGTCATCAGGAAGTGATTCTGAAAGATGATGCTGCAATTTATACGTCTTTCTTAGTTCAGCCACTTCCTCCTGTAGCTGCTTCAGTATCTTCATCCACTCTGCCTCTCTTTTAACATTTAACACTTATTTTACCCAGTGCTGTGTGGTCTGTCACATCTGAAGTTCTTCAGTTCACTTCATTCACTTTAACCTCTTCACCACACTGCCACTTTTGCTGTCTGTACCACTTATAACTCGATGCCACATTTATCTTGTCTATCAGGTCTTCATCAGTCCGAGACTTACTGATTTCAAAACTTTTTGTATTAACCCAAAACTCTACTGGCCCGAACATCTGACTTTCCTTTAATTCAGCTGCCATGAACAGGAAGCCCTGAGCAGATTCCTGAGCATCTTGGGTGATATTTATGAGTCTGTGGTATGAATTATTCAAACTATATAATCTACTAAAGTGTTTTCTGTCATCACTTGTTCTTATTCTAAACTTGTACATCAGAATGTTATGTGATGTTTGAGTTCACACATTTCTCTTATCCCAGTTCCATTGTTTAAGTGTTGATAAAAGCAGAACCAGACGGCAGAGATACGGAGAGCAGCCGAACTAAACGCAACATTCAGTGTTATAATGTCTGACTATAAAAGACTAGAGATATCTGAGGTCATTTATGAGTGTGTGAGCAGGACTGAGCTTCAGGACATGTACAGAGAGAGAGTGGAGATGATGCTGGATATCTGTGACAGTATGAAAGATCATGACTTCAGGACAGAGACAAAAACACACACCAACCACTGCAGAGTAAAGGTAATCATGTTAATCACATAATCTTTGGGTACAAAAGATAAGCTGTGTAGTTCAGTGTAATGGGAACGAAGAGCTGATACTTTAACTGGTTGTGTTTACAGATTGAGGGATTTACTTTCAATCCAGTTTTTACTACATTTCATCTAATTAATCACTATAGTGACACTATCATTAATAAATCTGTTGTTATAAATACTATTTGTATTAGATTATTATTTTGTTCTGTGTTTGAGTGTCTGTATCTGATGTTTTCCATCAATGTGTCTAATACAGAGGAAGTAGAATACTGTGATCATTTAACATTTAATCCTTTAGAAGATGCTTTTGTCTGGGACGACCCTGTACATTTGAGCAGTTTTAGTCTGTATAACACAAACTAGCACAAGTAAGTGTAAAAGAGCAAGTGTTGGAGTAGTTTACTGGTGTACATTTGTGTTACTGATGAGCACATGATCTTCATGTCTGTTGTCATGTGATTCTGAAAGATGGAGCTGCAATTAAAAGACCTACTTTTGTGTTTGCAAACAGCGATGACGTTTTTGTGGGCGGAGCCTACCTGGTGGCAGAAAATGACAGCTTTGCTGTAGCAGTCTGTGGAAGCCACGGAATAAAAGAATAATAAAAAAAAGGTAATTTCGAGTTTTTATCTCACAATTCTTATAAGAAACAACAGAATTGTGAGATATACTCGTTATTCTGTCTCCCCCCCCCCCCTTTTCATTCTGTAACTGCTATGTAGCCTATGTCCTTTATGAACTGCATATGTTAATATTATGTAGACTGTTTACTTTAAATTCATGCTTTAATAGTAGACTAATCATCGCAGGTTTCATCAGTCCAGTCTGTGACTTGCAACATAAACGTGTGCGTTTAGCTTCGAAAGGGCGTCTTCAACAATAATATTCTATAAAGTTGAAGACTTAAGTAAAGTTGGCCGCATATTCACAGATTCGAATTTCCCGAGTCAATAACTCCTGAGCTAAACGCTGTTACTACACAAATAACACCTCTTTTTTATCGTAGTAATGTAGAGAGGCAGCTACAACCCAATTTTCCTCAAAATCAGCTTTCCTCCGCGGTGGACAAAATACATAAGTCTCTATGTGCGGACGACTGAGAGACAGATTCCAAGGGACCGTCTGCAAAGTGCAAAACCCGAAAAGCGAATACTACAAAAACAGTCAATAACTTCACTGTAATACACTGTACTGTCACCAAATTCAGCTCACGCATCACTGATGTCCTGATAGTTATACTACAACACTTATTTTGAGAAACCTTGCTTTTTGATTATTTTTATTGTTTGCATTATGAACAATATACAACAATATACATTTTGCTGTGATGTAAACTTCAATGTGTAAATCAGCTTTTGTCAAACACATGTAATCCTGCTGCTTATATAAGAGCTATTACAGATATTGTTAAACTCTATGGTCTTTGTACTTGCTTTAGCTCAATGCACAATGCACAATACCAAGGGATATGTCCGCTCGGTATTTGTGCTTCTGTCATCCCAAGGCATTTTATGTGGAACCATCTTGTGCAGGTTCCACACTGAATCTATAAGGGGGAAAATATGTACATTTGTGCTACAAATTTGGGTAATAAAAGATAGATTATGGAAAATAGGTGAAATATATTAATGAGGCAAAAGTAAATGATAAATCACTATAATTTTATATTTTAGAGAGTATTTCAAGATGCGTAGAAACCGACTCGGAAAGGAGGACTGGGTGGACATCAGGTGGAAGCCTGGAAAGATTGTCCACACCTTTCAAAAAGATACCACCAACTGTGGAGTCTTTGTAATGGAGGTAATTCTAAGAAACATATTAAAATTAAGATAGATGTGACAACATGCACTGTATTTTTACTCTATAAGAGACAGTACATGTGTTATGCCATCCGTACAGATGGCCAAGAGGACAGCGAAAGAATTCCCAAACATTCCACAAATGTTTGAAATTGACCCGTCACAAGAATCACTTAATAAGCAAAGAAGAGACATGGCTGAAGTCATTCTAAAAGGATCAGGTATTATTGTATTTAAAATTTCCGTATACTTCCTGCAAACTTAACAGGTTGTGTGTGAGCGTCTGTGTATATACTGTATATACTATATATACAGTCAAACCCACATTTATTTGGGCACCTTATACATTTTATTCATTATTACAGTTTATTCACTATAGTTTAAAAAAATGTTAATAAAATATGACAAGATCTCAGAGTTAAACTGTGTCAGAAAAAATATCTTAATTATGTCAGATAACACTAAAGCAAAACATGTTCAGGTTCAGGTTTTTTTTTTTTTTTTTCCAGTTCCAAACACAGATTGCTGCTCCTTTTGTGGAAACAAGGACCTACTCAAAGCTGTGCTGCTGTTTGGGTGAGATTTATACTTTAATTGTATAAAACTGTACAGTAGACATTGTAGTGGATAATTTGAAAGTTGAAGTTATCTATGGATAAATTTAAAGTAATTAAATATTTCAATATGTTTATGCATTACAGGATTCCTAAAGCAAATATTTTATAGATATAATTACATATTTTCCCCCTTATAGATTCAGTGTGGAACCTGCACAAGATGGTTCCACATAAAATGCCTTGGGATGACAGAAGCACAAATACCGAGCGGACATATCCCTTGGTATTGTGCATTGTGCATTGAGCTAAAGCAAGTACAGAGACCATACAGGTGCTGGTCATATAATTAGAATATCATCAAAAAGTTGATTTATTTCACTAATTCCATTCAAAAAGTGAAACTTGTATATTATATTAATTCATTACACACAGACTGATATTTAAAATGTTTATTTCTTTTAATTTTGATAATTATAACTGACAACTAAGGAAAATCCCAAATTCAGTATCTCAGAAAATTAGAATATTACTTAAGACCAATACAAAGAAAGGATTTTTAGAAATCTTGGCCAACTGAAAAGTATGAACATGAAAAGTATGAGCATGTACAGCACTCAATACTTAGTTGGGGCTCCTTTTGTCTGAATTACTGCAGCAATGCGGCGTGGCATGGAGTCGATCAGTCTGTGGCACTGCTCAGGTGTTATAAGAGCCCAGGTTGCTCTGATAGTGGCCTTCAGCTCTTCTGCGTTGTTGGGTCTGGCATATCGCATCTTCCTCTTCACAATACCCCATAGATTTTCTATGGGGTTAAGGTCAGGCGAGTTTGCTGGCCAATTAAGAACAGGGATACCATGGCCTTAAACCAGGTACTGGTAGCTTTGGCACTGTGTGCAGGTGCCAAGTCCTGTTGGAAAATGAAATCGGCATCTCCATAAAGTTGGTCAGCAGCAGGAAGCATGAAGTGCTCTAAAACGTCCTGGTATACAGCTGCGTTGACCTTGGACCTCAGAAAACACAGTGGACCAACACCAGTAGATGACATGGCACCCCAAACCATCACTGACTGTGGAAACTTTACACTGGACCTCAAGCAACGTGGATTGTGTGCCTCTCCTCTCTTCCTCCAGACTCTGGGACCCTGATTTCCAAAGGAAATGCAAAATTTACTTTCATCGGAGAACATAACTTTGGACCACTCAGCAGCAGTCCAGTCCTTTTTGTCTTTAGCCCAGGCGAGATGCTTCTGACGCTGTCTGTTGTTCAAGAGTGGCTTGACACAAGGAATGCGACAGCTGAAACCCATGTCTTGCATACGTCTGTGCGTAGTGGTTCTTGAAGCACTGACTCCAGCTGCAGTCCACTCTTTGTGAATCTCCCCCACATTTTTGAATGGGTTTTGTTTCACAATCCTCTCCAGGGTGCGGTTATCCCTATTGCTTATACACTTTTTTCTATCACATCTTTTCCTTCCCTTCGCCTCTCTATTAATGTGCTTGGACACAGAGCTCTGTGAACAGCCAGCCTCTTTTGCAATAACCTTTTGTGTCTTCCCCTCCATGTGCAAGGTGTCAATGGTCGTCTTTTGGACAACTGTCAAGTCAGCAGTCTTCCCCATGATTGTGTAGCCTACAGAACTAGACTGAGAGACCATTTAAAGGCCTTTGCAGGTGTTTTGAGTTAATTAGCTGATTAGAGTGTGGCACCAGGTGTCTTCAATATTGAACCTTTTCACAATATTCTAATTTTCTGAGATACTGAATTTGGGATTTTCCTTAGTTGTCAGTTATAATCATCAAAATTAAAAGAAATAAACATTTGAAATATATCAGTCTGTGTGTAATGAATGAATATAATATACAAGTTTCACTTTTTGAATGGAATTAGTGAAAGAAATCAACTTTTTGATGATATTCTAATTATATGACCAGCACCTGTAGAGTTTAACAATATCTGTAATAGCTCTTATATAAGCAGCAGGATTACATGTGTTTGACAAAAGCTGATTTACACATTGAAGTTTACATCACAGCGAAATGTATATTGTTGTATATTGTTCATAATGCAAACAATAAAAATAATCAAAAAGCAAGGTTTCTCAAAATAAGTGTTGTAGTATAACTATCAGGACATCAGTGATGCGTGAGCTGAATTTGGTGACAGTACAGTGTATTACAGTGAAGTTATTGACTGTTTTTGTAGTATTCGCTTTTCGGGTTTTGCACTTTGCAGACGGTCCCTTGGAATCTGTCTCTCAGTCGTCCGCACATAGAGACTTATGTATTTTGTCCACCGCGGAGGAAAGCTGATTTTGAGGAAATTTGGGTTGTAGCTGCCTCTCTACATTACTACGATAGAAAAGAGGTGTTGTTTGTGTAGTAACAGCGTTTAGCTCAGGAGTTATTGACTCGGGAAATTCGAATCTGTGAATATGCGGCCAACTTTACTTAAGTAAAATGAAGACTATATCTTTTGCATTCCGATTCTGACATCCAAAGGCACAACAAAAAAGTGTTTCTCTTATTCTGTGGATTTTGCCCACTTTTCTCCACTTGTTAGGTCTACCACTATTTTTCTGCCACCACTATGTGCGCGCAGCTGCAAGTGACGTAACTGTGACTGACGTCTAATGGTCATTTGTTTCGTTTTATGACCTTTTATAGGCTATTTATAATAAATTAAAGTTTTATATGTAATTTATAGATATGAGATGAATTTCAAAAGAAACACTAATTATATTGCGCACACTAATTATAGCAATAAAAGCTAATTTCAAAGCCAATATCATTCTAAAATTATTATACATCACATCACACTCTCCAGCTACAAAATACAACAGAAATTTTCCGAATCTTTCTGAAATTAATTAACTACGTGTAATGTGTGCTAGACTAATTGGACTGTACTTCACAGTACTTGCATATTGTTGCCCTATGGTTGGTTTGATTGCTTCTAGTCTCCTCATTTGTAAGTCGCTTTGGATAAAAGCGTCTGCTAAATGACTAATGTAAATTATTAATATCATTACAATTCTTAAATTATAATATAACTATTAATTCATTATTCCATAATAAATTAATAAATGTAATTACTGTGGAAACAATAACTGTGGCAGTTATGGTATCTGGTTATTTCTAATGTTCTGCCCTCCCTGGGTGCGCGCGTCCGTCCATCGGGAGCGCTCTTGCAAGAAACAGTGGACGAGCGCTCCTGTAATGCAGTGCTAAACATGGCTGCTCTCAGCAAGTCCATACCGCATAGCTGCTATGAGATAGGACACACATGGAGTCCCTCATGTACGACCTCCACCCTCCAGGTGACAGCTGGTGCTCTGGAAGTCTCATTCAAGATATATGCTCCTCTGTATCTGGTGAGTGTAATTGCGCGGATCTAACCGTTAATTCGCCCTGGCAAGGGCGCAGTTAGCCTGGCAGCTACATCTGAGTTCTGCAGGACGATACGAGGGCCCGTAACAGTTGCTAAGTTATTTAGAAATAAAAACGCAAAAGTGTGTCTCAACCTGTCGTGTTTTATATTTACTAGCATTTAAAGTGTTCGGGAAAGGTCGTTAGAGTGGTGTCATACTCAGATTAACATGGATGAAAGAGAGAGCTGCTGAATGATACTGATCAAACTGTCAAATGCTTGTTGCGGAACTTTGTGCAAAACTTAAGCACTTTCGCTTTTGTTTTCGCATTTCAGTGTTCTTTAAATTATGGTCTTGAATTTAAATGATGCATGCCTCACTTCATTTAATGAGAAACTTCCTGGTGTGTCTATTGGCTTTGCACAATCATTCTCATTAAACTGAAACTGCAGATTTAAGATGGACTATTACTGTTTACCAAAGCAAAGTTTAGGTTGAGATGTTTTATTTGGCAAGGATGTTCACTGGCTCGCATTAAAACTTACCAATATTTATGTCAGATTCGTGAACGAATCGTTTTTGGAGTTTTGGATCTTTTCAATGAATCGGTTGAATCGTTCTAGTGAATTTCTTACTCCACGTGAAATTTTGACTCCCTTACTTCTGATTGGTTCATTCAGTGGGGAGGCTGCTACCTATTGGTCCCTATCTCTAAAGACCACACTTAATCCTAACTCTCATAGGGAGAAGCAGGGAGTCATAATCTCAATATCACACCGACTTGAACAATTCGTTCATGAATCATCTGAACGATTTGTTCATGAATTTCTCCTCATTAAATAAACTGGTAGTTAGCAACCATTGGTGCTCAGGCCCTAATAATTATGTGCACGGACAAATCATTTATACTAAATACTGCAATATTCCATAAAAAGAATTGTCTATTTTGATTTCATGGTGACTTTAACTTCAGGTTGTTGGTATATTAGTATATTTATATTAGTATTATTATATTAGTATATTTATTCTCCATCAGGGAATGTTTTCTTGTATTTACTTGCATGTGATGACTTGGCATAACTGGCTGTCAGTCTTTGTTGATCTGACAGAGGGATCATCATTGTGTCAACTTTGGATGTGTCATTTGCTTCCATTGCAAAACTTCAGTTCATAGTGGCGCAACAACTGAACTGTAGGGTTGCAGTGCTGGCATTCGAGTCAGTTTCGCAAAAACTATGGCTCAGTCTATCGTTAGACAGTAGGACAGTGGTATTTGGGTGACAAACCACAGAGTGTCAGCATGTTACAGAAACCAATGTGTTTGTTTAGTGCTCCCACATATGTAACAGTTAATGTCATTGAATCTGTAGTCTATTGTGTCACATAAGCTCTCTGTTGTGTCACATAAGCTCTTATTTTTTTTTTAAAGTTGGCATGAAACAGAAGTTGCCAACTTCTCAAACAAGAAAGAATGTAGGGCGAAACTTGATTTTGTCCATGAAGAATTGATTGAATGGTTGGATCATTGTTGTTTGCTATTGGTCGATCTCATGTGAGTGACAAGTTGTCCCGCCCTTGCACCAGGAAACACGTCATCAGAAAAGAGATGTTGCTGCAAGAGGAAGGGAAAGTTATTTTGATTAAAGATTATGAGGGCATGTGAATTAAAATAAAAATAATGATGTGCATGCATAAGTCATTTATAATAAATATTCCAATATTCTATAAAAAAATAAGAATTGTCCATTTTAGTTTTATGGTGACTTTAAAAGCTCAGAGTAAAATCAGAAATGGATTTCTTTGAATAACAGAACATTTCCTTTGTATGCAATAGAATTTTTTTTTCTGTGTTCCAGATTGCAGCCATTTTAAGAAGAAGGAAAAAGGATTATTACAAGAAAAGGCTGCTTCCTGAGATCCTGCAATCCACGTCTTTCCTGACCGCAAATGGAGGCCTTTACATTGCGTTTTTCTGCATTCTCCGGTAATCTTAACAAAATTCTGCTAACAAGCAATACTTGGAAACGTTTGCTGTCCCACGTGTACTGTTGTTGGAAGAAGAGCTGTAAAGCAACCTTTGAATCCCTCTCCTTATCAGCTGTTCAGAGTCTACACACATATTCGTCCAAATAGGATTGTTAAGACCATTGACACATCAAATAAATTATGCAGTGAGATAAACTTTTGGATTTATGACCATTATTCTGCATGACCGGTCAGCTTAATGAAATGTAGTTCACTTGATTGTGTCAATAAATTTAAATGAGACAAATATTCAGCAGCGATATTATCCTCGGTTGAAAGCACTGTTGTGTAGTTTATAATCACAAATGACCTGCTGTCCTTTCCATTGTTTCTTTTTTTTCTTCTATTCAGTAAGCTGTTGGGACGTTTCTACTCCTGGTCAGCAGGCTTTGGGGCCGCACTGCCGGCCTCATACATCGCCATACTAATAGAGCGGAAAAGCAGGTTAGCCCTGACGTTTTCCTTACATGCTGATCAGATTTCCTTTGGCCTTTTTTTGTACAAATTTCATGCAAAGTTTAAACCACATTTACACTGAACTTGCATATGGAAATTTTCTCTGATGGAGAAGATTAAAGACCCATTCACACAATGGATGGTAAATATAAAGAAAACTATATTATCATCCACACCAATTGAGCTCTTTAACTTTTCCATCATTTATGAGACAACGCTTGTTCTGAAAGTGATTCCAACAATATTGTTCGTCTTTGTCAGTATTGTTATAGTTGTGGTGTGGATGTTTTTATTCTCATATAATCAGAATGATTATTAAAAATTTATTGTTATCGTCCTTGGTGTGACTGGGCCTTAAGATCTCTTTATATATGACTAATTGAGTTTTTGTGACATTGTTTTGTGTTATTACAAGTTCACTGTGTGCAGATGTTATGTAATTTGTCTGTCGTCTTATGCAGGAGAGGACTTCTAACAATTTACATGGCAAACCTGGTAAGACAATTCAGCATCGCTTCTTTTCAGTTCCACTGTGTTAAGTCTTCCTGACAGTTCTTTCATACTTGCATGACCATTTCCTGGCAGTAGTCAACAATGCATCTGTTATCTGTCACTTATGTTACTTTTTCTGGAAAGCTGTGATTAAAAATGGTCTGTTTCAAGGAACCCTCAGCTGATTTTGATCTTAAGTGCTCTGTGTCATTTCCAGGCAACGGAGACGATTTTTCGGATGGCTGTCACAAGGGGTCTTGTTAAGCCTATGAAACATGGAGAGGTACGTTACAGTTTACTCTACCGAGGTTAGTAAGATTTTTTTTTTTTTTTTTTTTTTTGAAAGAAATTAATACTTTTATTCAGCAAGGATGCATTCAATTGATTAAAAGCAACAGTAAAGACATTTATAGTGTTAGAAACATTTCTATTTCAAATAAATGTTCTTTTGAACTTTCCATTCATCAATGAATCCTAAAACAATGTATCACGGTTTTCACAAAACTTTTAAACAGCACAACTGTTTTCAACATTGATAATTATAAATACTTCTAAAGCAGCAAATCAGCATATTAGAATGATTTCTCAAGGATCATGTGACACTGAAGACTGGAGTAATGATGTTGAAAATTCAGCTTTGCCATCACAGGAATAAATGACATTAAAAAAAACCTTTTCTATTTTAATAGATTTTATTTTGTAATATTTCACAATATTAGTGTTTTTACTGTATAAATGCAGCCTTGGTGAGCATAAGAGACTTTTGAAAATCTTACCAACCCCAAACCACTGAACGGCAGTGTATCTGGATTTTTATTACATCATGCAGTGAGATCATTTAGTGCTGTTGATATAACACCACTTTACATGCTTGCAAAAGCATTGTTGCTTTGATCTAGCCCTGACCTGATCATAAAGTTTCATGTGATGTCTCTCTCATATTTTCCATTTTTTTCCCCCCAGGTTCTTCTCTTCTGTTTGACTGCATCTCTCTACATGTTTTTCTTCAGGTCAGTTGGTCAGCTTATTGGTTATCTCATTTATTTAACACATCATCTCATTAGAAGAGGCTCCAAGACTTGCTGAGGTCCTCCAGGACCAGCATTACAGGGATAGTTCACCCAGAAATGAAAATTCTGTCATCATTTACTCACCCTCAAGTTGTTCCAAACCTGTATGAATTTCTTTCTTCTGCTGAACACAAAAGAAGATATTTTGTAGAATGTCGGTAACCAAAGAGTTGATGGACCCCATTGACTTCCTTAGTATTTTTTTTTTTAAGTCGATGAGGTCCATCAATTCTTTGCTTAACCATATTCTTCAAAATATCTTCTTTTGTGTTCAGCAAAAGAAAGAAATTCATACAGGTTTTGAATAACTTCATTTTTGGGTGAACTATCCCTTTAAGATGGAAAAGCACACTCTTCAGAACATATAAAAACCTAGTTGTTCGATTACAAACGTTGACCCTTTCAATTTCTGGTTTTATCTTCAGATGTAAAGACGGACTGAATGGCTTTGCTTTCTCTGCCTTAAAGTAAGTTTATTTATCGATTTATATGTCTTCTGTACATACATCTTAAATTCCCAAGGATTTTCTGTTAATCCTAAGGCCCCCTAGGAAACACCCTGTTCAGAGTATAAAGTCAGACTGTTAAAGGCGATTATGTGTCTGGCTGTGGCAGATTTATAGTTGGGAAGGAGGAGATCCCGACACACTCTTGCCTGGCTGAGCATGCGTACACACAGGGCTCAGAGAGAGACGCGCAGCCACCGGAGGAGAGACCAGAGCACACGCCTGCCTCCAGGGGGAGCTGCATCAGAGCATTTACACGCAAACTCCTAGACTCTATGTGAGTGTGAGATGGATACCATAGAAATCATTTCAAAGTTGACAGAAAATTTAATTGAATTCTATCTGATACCAAAAAATGATATAATGAAGCATTAAAACAGTTAAGAACAGTTAAGAATTTTCTTAGACATAATTACTTAAAGACATTTAAAGAATATTTAATTCATGAAAATTAAGAGAAAAATATATTTTAAAAAAAAGTATTTTTAGAACTGTCAAAGTATGAAAAATTAAATAAAAAATTAATTAATTAAAAAAAAAATTCATTGTAAATTAAGTTACTCTTTTATCAAATGTGATGTTATTCATTTTTCTTTTTGTGAGATCAATTTTATTGTATTGACCACAGTAATAAAATACAAATTAAAAAAACATTAGCACATATATACGAGGAAATATATATTATATAAATAAACTACACATACACAATACCATTTAAAAGTTTTTTCTTGTCAATATGACTTTTTTAAAATCTATTATTCTCACCAAGGCTGCAATGATATCAAAGATACATTAAAAACGGTATTGTGAAATATTTATAACAATTTGAAATTACTTAATGTCTTAATATATATTTTAAAAATGTAATTTATTCCTGTGATGCAAAGCTGAATTTTCAGCATCATTACTCTAGTCTTAAGTGTCACATGATCCTTCAGAAATCATTCTAATATGTTCATTTTGAGCTCAGGAAATATTTCTTACTATTATCAAAGTTGCAATAAGTTGTGCTGCTTAATATTTTTGTGGAAAACGTGAGACATTTCTTCAGGATTGTTCAAAAGAACAGCATTTATTTGAAATGGAAATCTTTTTAACATTATAAAAGTCTTTACTGTCACTTTTGATCAATTTAATGTGTCCTTGCTGAATACAAGTATTAATTTCTTTAAAAAATCTTTAAAATTTAATTTCTTTTAAAAATTCTCTAAAAAATCTTACTGACCACAAATGTAATACTGGGCAAAAAAAGGGTTTTACTTGCATTTGCCACTTTGTGAGATAATTTTCATTCCTGGTTGTTCAACAGTCAGCTTCATTGTCATGTGCGAATGTTCCCCTGCTTCATAACGTATTGTGCATTTGCATTCATTGTGTATGTGTTGTCCCTTTTAGATGCAAACATGGACCCAGGCATAGATGTTGCAAACACTATCAAGACAACTGCTTCTCCTACTGTGTTAAAGTAAGAGTCTGAGACCTCCTAACCCGCTGTCTTTCAAACCATTCATCTGTTTGTTCTGAGCACATGTGTTTGAACGGGAGAGAGACAGAATGTGAATGCATAAACGTGTAGCGTTTATCTGGGTGAAAGGCTCTGTCGATATAGCAGTGCCCTTTGCTCACTGACTGTGACAGTTGATGAAAAGTTGTTGGATGTTTTCTGGAGAGCAGCTTCTGAGATGTTTGCTTTATGACTTTGTGTTTTTAAAGGGTTTCATCCGGATGTTCAGCGTGGGTTACCTCATTCAGTGCTGTTTGAAGGTTCCATCAGCATTCAGACAGGCCTTCACCAAACCCTCTCGTCTGCTCTGGCTGCTCTACAACAAAGAGAACTTCCAGCTAGGAGCTTTCTTGGGATCTTTTGTCAGTATATACAAGGTACTTCATCTCCACTAAGATCCAGGACTGGTTTTTCCTATGAGACAGCAAGTTTCTCTGCAACTCTGTTTCCTTCACCTTTCTTAGTAACGCTTTTTCAGATGTGATATTTCATCTCACTTCCATTTTATGAAAGGGCACAAGCTGTTTATTGAGATGGATGCGGAACCTGGACGACGAGCTCCACGCTCTCATAGCAGGTAAACTGTGTTTTGAACCCTTTTTTGTTTTCTTTTGCACAGGTATTAGATGTTCTCAGCTCACCTTTTTCTCCATTTATCTTTTCAGGTTTTCTTGCTGGCACGTCAATGTTCTTCTACAAGAGCACCACCATCTCCATGTACCTCTTCTCCAAACTAGTGGAGGTAACGATTCTCTTGCTTTTTAGTGGTTTCAAATGAGTAGGGCTTCTCAATCATGCCAATCATTCTCAATCCACTTCATCAAGATACGATTTGGTCAATCAGATCACAAGTGGACGATGCTAAATCCAAGTGTAAAATGTTTTGAGCTTGTCCACTTTCGACCACTTCCAGAGGTAGTCAAAAACACATTATACTGGATTGCTTTCGTAGTGGAAACACTCATGTGGACGAATGTGTTCGAACAGCCACTAAAGACGCCTACTCTCCGACCTAATGCGTTTACATTATGGAAAGTGTGCTAGCCAGGCAGGATTTAAACTTTGTTGGCTGTTGACCCAAGTTTGGTTTGAAGACGAAAAATGTACCAAGCACAATGTTCTCTTACCATTCCAGATTTTTAACACGCACTCACCGCATTCGGCCAGTCTTGCAGCTGTCAGAGTAGAAACGAAAGCTGCTGCTCTCCGTATGTTTTTTCGTCATCTCTGGGCGCATTCATATGTAAAATACCATGTGTAAACGGGTATGTGTCCCCCTCGTGTCTTAATACCAGGTGGAAACAGGGCCTATTTATGTCTATTTATGCAGCAGCAGTTTGTTTGCCTTCCTCAAAGCAAATATTCCTTTGTATTTTCTTTCTGAAAGACAAATATGTTTGTCAATAAATTATTATGCAATTAATGAAAGCATTATGTATTAACTATGATGTGCTGTATGTATTTGCTGACGTGCAAAAACACAAAAAAATATATAACCAGGTTTAATCCTTTGTCAGCACTGAACGTTATTTCAACATCCTCAAAGCAAAATAAACATTTCCTTTATGATCATAGAAATAGAAATGCTTTTAAAAATGTATTTATATATTTTTATGTCAATAAATTACCATAAAAACTTTATATATTAAATATGATTCATAAACAACCATGAAAAAGCACAAATCATATTTTATACAGGTCATATAAAGGTTCAAGAGATATTTTTGGATTTCAAAAATAGTTTATATACTATTTATAATATAAAATATTTACATATACAGTATATGTATGTGTTTACTCTGTTAATAATCTATTGACTGTCTTTTAGACATTGTATTTCAAAGGGATCGAGGCAGGCAGGTTTCCGTACTTCCCTGAGGCTGACACAGTAATCTATGCCATCTCCACCGCCATCTGTTTTCAAGCGGTGAGTTTAAAATATTTTTTTTCAGATCTACCTAAAAGCACCTTCTGGATACCCAAGGACAGTTTTACACCAAGGGAAAATACAAACTACATTAAAATGCAGGAGCCGTTTGTGACCATGTGACTTATTGATGACTCAGTCATGAACTGAATGAGAATTACGGCAAGTGTGGTTTCAGTTAAGCAAAGACAAAAATAGGGTTGTGAGGTTTTAAATTACAAGGCAATAAATTTTAAAAACCTTTTGGTAACATGCCCATAGTTCATGTGATTTATTTTAAAATAATTTTGTTTAATATGCCCTGGGTGGATCTGATCAGGCGGTTATGGAAGTGCAAAATCTGAGACCATCATACTGGAAGTTTCTACTGCGGTTGACAAAGGGCAGGTGTGTATTAGTGGAAAATATGATTGATTAATATGTCTCATTATGCATATAAATTCTTGAACACATAAAGTTATTGATTTCTTTGTCCAGGTTTGCTCTGATGAACAGAAAAGTGCTTGATGTTTTCGGGACCGATGCTTCCAGACACTTTGGTGACTTCACGCCTAAACTTGACCCCAGATACGTGCTGTATCCCATGGACATGGACGTGCAGCTGGGCTGACAGACCCATGGGCACCTGTGAGATGTCTTCCCATAGACCAACAATGACACAAAGGCACGGAAAGCTCTTGCACACGATCTCTCTATCTTACATTCTCTCGGCCTGGCGCTCAATGTCATTAAATGTGAAGTGAAAGTGTGAAAGCAGTTATATGTTTACGTTGATGTGGATCTGAAACATTTTGCAATGTAATTACCGCAGGCAAGATGTGACTTCTATGTACGCACAATATCATCTCAATATCGGTTCATCTGAAGATGATTTGAGGTTCATAGGATAATGGTTGCTTTTTGGATTCTCAAGGGCAGAACGACAGAGTAGGAATGTGTTCACACTAACTCAGCAATTCCTGAACTCTTTGGGATTTTGACCTGCTGTTTTATAGTTTGCAGCATTAACTGATTGGCTTTGAGAACATAAAATGTTTTTAATTAGATTTTTGTTTTGTTTTTAATCTTATTTGTTAAGTTAGGAAAATTCAGACAGTCGTTTATAGCACAACGTCGGCCATCTCAGAAGGTGATGCTGGATTATTTTTGGTTACTGTCATTTCAAATCCTACCAAAAACAATCAAATCTGTAATTAACTGTCTGCCATAGTCAGGATATGCGGGTTCAGCCATGTAAAAAGATCTCACTGACATCAGGGTTGTGTATGGTCTCTTCTCTGTCTTTAGTGTGCCCTTTTGTTTTTGTACAGATAGGAATAAATTGAGACCTTCTCATAAGTAGAGGCTTTTATGGAAAGTGATTAGTACAGAACTTAACATTTACTACCCACCTTTTATTCCAGATTTAATATTCACAAATATTCTTTCACGAGAGAAAAGCAGATTAAAACTCATCTTAATGGACTTTCACCTTCATTTTCAGTAGCAGATTTTTTTTTAATTAACAACAATATAGTGTAAAATCTGACAATATAATCGCAGTATTGCTGTGTATTTGAAATGTAATTTATGTAAAAAGAAAAAAAGAAAGCCTTATGTCTTTGATGTTTGTATAAAAGCAAAAGCTTTATATTAAAAAAGTTCAGATGAAATAAGGTTCTAAGAGTGTTTTTTAACTATACTGTATGTATATATTTTAAGATTTTTAAGCCCTATTATGTTTATGTATATATATCTTATGTTGACCACTGCATTTATTTAATCAAAAATACAGTAAAAATAGTAATATTGTGAAATATTATTGCAGTTTAAAATAGTTTTCTATTTAAATAAATGTGACCCTGGACCACAAAACCAGCCATAAGGGTCCATTTTTTTTTTTTTTTTTTTTTTTTTTTTTTAATTGAGATTTACATATAATCTGAAAGCTGAATAAATAACCTTTCAATTGCATTGATGTATGGTTTGTTATGACAGGACAATATATGGTCGAGACACAACTATTTGAAAATCTGGAATCTGAGGGTGCAAAAAAATCAAAGTTGTCCAAATGAAGTCCTTAGCAATGCATATCCACTCACAAAAATAGGAAATTAAAAAAAATATATCTTCATGGAACATGATCTTTACTTAATATCCTAATGATTTTTGGCATAAAAGAAAAATCGATAATTTTGACCCATACGAACGTATTGTTGGGTATTGCTACTAATATACCTGTGAGCTTATGACTGGTTTCGTGATCCAGGGTTACAAATGTAAAATGTAATTTATTCTGGTGATGACAAAACTGAATTTTCAGCATCATTGCTGAAATTAAGGATTGTAAGGAAATTGTGACACCAATAATTAGTTTTTCTTTTACAAAATGTTGTCATTTTGTCCCCCTAAATCTTGATTTGGATTAGTTTGATAGTATGACAGAGATACTATTTAGACAAGTGATACATTGGAGAAATATATAAAAACGTTTTATTCAAACGTCCACTTGAGGGCGATGTTGTACTCCGTTTAAATCGCTAGTCATCCAATATTTGAATTCATGAGTGCACTCAGTAGTTTACAAACATTTGCAAGGCTATTATAGGTGCTTATTTGTAAACAGAGATTAAAATAGTAGTGTCTTTATTTCTAGTAGTAGACCAACTCAATACCTAAACTTCTGTTTATTTGCATCCAAAGACAGACTTTTTAAAATACATATCTTAAATTATGGCCATAGAGGACCAAATTCAGTAATTGTCCATCGAGGAGAGGCTTCTTCTCATTGTTGCACTTTGTATTCAGTTCACATGATCCTGACGCAGCACAAATTGTCTGCGAAATGGCTTCTCGCTTTCTCATTGTCTTTGTTTACAGACAAGCATTTGTATCAATGTTTCTCAGACTTTAACTTTCTGTCCAGTCTCCGTCCCTCTGAGAGACCCAGTGTGATATAGAGTCATGTCTAGTCCTGAGAGAGGATCTGTTCATGGAACAACGCGTACAAGGGAGTGAACAATGATTCATTTGAACTGGCAGTGAAGTGAAAACTCAGAATGCTCAAAAAAGACATTTGACCTCTACATTTATATATTTGCCAGACTATACTGCAACTTACTGATAAAATGTGCACCCTGAATGCACTGTACGTTTTGGAATCAAACCAATGACCTTGACATTGCTGATGTCGTGCTTAGAAGTTGAGCTATAAAATGGCATTCTTGTTTGATAAATGAAGAATATTTTCAGCTCCGTTCTGTTGATGGAAAAGGGGTGGAATTAAATGTGAGATGCCTTTATGACTGTCCTTGCCGCATCTCCAAGGAGAAATATTAATTTGATCTCTGATTTCTCATGATGATTCTTATTTTCACAGTTATTTCTTCAGCTGAAGGACAGATATCCATCCAAAACCGTGCCAGCACAAACTTCTAGTGCAAATCTACGCTTTAACGTGTGACGCAAATGGAAGAGCCGTCTTTAATTGTGCCAGTATTTTTGCAGTGACCTTCAGTGTAGATGTAGCAAACTTTCTCTTGATTCACGTCCTTCATGCTGAGATTTCCCATAGGGCCTTTAAAAATAACCAGTTGATCTAGAAGTTTCGGTGAGCACTTTTCAGGTGCTGGCCAATCAATCACTTTCAGCTGTCTCCATGGCAACTGAATCTCATCAAACAGTCTGAAGTACCTCCGAGGATGAGAGTGTGAATGTGTGCGGCCAGAGTGTGTATTTATTGAAAATCATCCCTATACTGTATGTGCAGCAGCTGAGCATTACTCAAAAATGTGCAAAAGCTGCAACGTTTCACCTTACAAGGTTAGTAGAAGGGCTGCAAACTCTCTTTGTCTCAGTTCCCGTGCTGTCTCTCTTCTTCACACTTGTCTGGGACCTGATCCAGATGAATCGAACCCAGGTGCAATGTCAAGCTGTCATGTTTGTTAGAAACCGGCGAGAGGTGTGCGTGTGTGTGGTTAGCCTCAGATGCGCACCTAATCATGGCATGTCCTTTCTTGCCTCTGCCTCCAGGTTGTCAGGATCCATGGCAGAATGAGGCCACACAAACGCTCTGATCAAAGTGATGCGGTTATGTCTGCTTGCTGTTGTATTGATGTCAGTGAAGTCGTCTTGTGTTGTCGCTACACTTTGGATTGATTCGGCTTGAGAATATTTTACCAGCTATTACAGTCGCAGAAAACCGTATTGAGTGGGAAGGCTGACCTGCAGGGGCTTTAATATATGGTGGCAGACAAAATCTATAATAAAATCTAATCTACTTAAGCCTATTTTAACACATTTATTAAATGAGACCCGGGATGTTAATGAGTCTGGCAGGTATCGAGTGAAGAATACTCCAGGCAGACTGCTGAGAAGATTAATACTACTCACCACATTCATTAACTCATAATCCCTTCCTCATTGAAAGTCTGTTTTGTAAAAAGTAATGGGGCATTTTGCATTGCAGCTTATTTGATTTTAAAATCATGCAGAGGAAAGCCAATGTTATACGGTAGCCCCTAGCAGTATTTGGAGATCGATCATTATATACAGTTCCCTCCATAAGTATTGGGACATTAAAGACAAAATTGCTGCGTTTGCTGTGGTGTCTAGAAATATGTAAATATGATTTAAACATGAAGCCAAAAGTGCAGAATGCGTCATTTTACTATCGGCTGTTTCAACACATAGACCCACGTTTTACCAACTAAAAAGAACAGCACTTTTAGGGCCGGTTCACTGGTCGATGGAACGGAAAAAAGGAGCAACAATGTATAGAGATGCATTTTTTTAAAAGTTGAACTTCTTTTAACTTGAGCCCCACATTTTCAGAACGCTGTCCGTGCGCGAGAAGCTGCAAAAGACGCGAGACCCGAGCGTCCGTTGTCATGTCATGTCCTTTAGCACCTAGGCGGTAATGCCTGATCAAAAGTTGTTATTGTGATGTCTTAACTAATTATAACCTATTTCACTATTGTATGATGTTTATTACATAAAGTGCACAAACAACATGCTTGAAATATAAAATGAATGCCTATGTATTGCATATTGGAAGCAAAAACATACCTAATAAAATATAAACGTAGCTAGCAGGATAATCGTGTAGATGTATGCTATGCTAGTACATAAGCTAACGAAAAACAGTAAGAACGAGAAATGTTTGATTTCACAACCTATAGACCTTATTTACCAGAGAAACAAGCGTGCCGCCATCTTTAGAATATTCTTTGAACTTCAGTTTTTGCGGTAGCCCTGTATATTTCTATGGCATCGTTGTTGAAGAATAATTAGCTGGTGAAGTGGATTTACCTGTTGTAGAGTTAATGAAAGTTATCATGAGCATTGTTATGTTTAAAGCAGATGTCTTAACAAATGTCAGTAGACCGGGAAGATTTTAAAATGAGCAGTTCATTCATAAATACATAAGATCGCTGTGGGAATACAAGCCGGAAGTCAAAAGACAAAGAGCACAGCGCTGAAAAGGGGCGGGGCTACATAAGGTCTATAGCTTCAGTTATATGCTAGTATATGAACCATGTGATTTAAAAGACATATAAGTAAGCAATAAGGCATGAGGGGCTGTGCTGTATTGTGAATAAGTCACGGCTGAAGGGCGTTGTTAGGCACGACGCCAGAGTCCCTTTAAGACCAGTCATTTCACTCGGCGGCCATCTTTGAAACGTCTCTCGGGCATCCTGGGCATCATGCAGCTCCTATCTCTTTGAATGGGGAAACATCAAATTCTCCAAAGCTGTTTGCCAAGCTTTCGATTAAATTTCATATTTGAAATCACCAATGAAATCTGACAACAACTGTCTCATAAATTTTTTTGAGAAAAAAATGCGCGTCTCTTGTGCCTTATTTCGGAGGCGCGCGTCTGACTGTTTCTATAGAAACCGGTGCTTCTAACGGCCGCTGCAGTGACGCGATGACTTTACAGGTCGGCGATTGGCTCTTATTTTGAAGGCGGGACTTATTCCGCCATAATGAGCGTTACACTTTCTCCCATTCAAAACAATACGAGTGACATGTCTTGTGTTATTCTATAGTCTTTGACGACACAAAGCGGAGTGCAGTGACCTTCAGTGAACCGTTTTATAAAATAGTTACCACACAATACAAATATTAAAGCCTAAAATATGTATCAATGCAACTTTCATGAAGTAAACTTTTACTAAAAGCCTTCCTTCTGCCAGAAAAAATAGTCCCTGACTGTGAACAGCAACAGAAGTCACATTGTTACGCCATTAGATGGCGGCAAAGACTCTCTTTATGAGTGTGTCAGTCAGTAGGGAAGACTTTTATATTGAAAAGATTGAATTGTTGTGAACGCGGAACAAGATGCAACTGACAGATGCTTAGCGCTGTCAGTCACGGGAAAACCCCTTAACGGTTAAAAGGACAAGATAACGCAGGGGACATTTAAAGAGATTTTTTATTATGAACATAGGACTGACCTGAAGGAAAATGCTAAATCTGAATGCAGGTAATAAACTCGCTCACTCGATCTCTATCTCACAATACTCTTCTACATAATACAGTAAGCTTCAATGAACAATATCAATTGAGAACATACAGTTTACATTGCTAAGAGTGGTTGCTAAGGGTGTTGTGTAGTGATACGCAGAACTGTTGGGTGAATCAGTCATAGCCGTGTTTTATCGTGAATAATATGATTTATACGTTATATAAATCATAACGCGATTTTGTAGGAATGGGTGCCATGACAGGTATGAAAGCGAGGCTGTGAGGGATAGACTTACCGTATTTTCCATGGCATCCGCCATACAAAAAAGCTATATAAATCTCCTAGATCACTATATTTTTCCACAGCCTGTGTTGTCTGAAGTTTTTTTTTTTTTGTCTAATACTGACATTTCTTGGATATTTTTGCAGTTTCGTCAGCAGAACAATCCAAAAACACATTAAATAACAGTACAACATCACTGAAGAGATGTCTGTTTATCCCTCACAGCCCCGCTGTCATTCCCGTTAAAAATCAAAGATGGCGCTGCTGTGAATAAGGTCTAGCGCGTGTTTGAAAAACAATGGAAAATAGCGCAGTGGAATGGAAAAACGCATTTGGTGTGAACGGCCCCTTAGAGTTTCAGCCCTCTATCTAATGTGAGCATAAGTATTGGGACAATTTAACTTAAAGGAAATGTATACGTTTAAAAGCTAGTATTTGGTTGCAAATCCCTTGCATGCAATCACAGCAGTGAGTCTGCGACCCATAGACATCACCAGACTTTTGGCTTTATCCTTTGAAATGCTTTTTCAAGCCTTTAATGCAGCCATTTGCTTGTTTTGGGGAATTTCTGCTTTAGTCTCCTCTTCAGCTGGTGAAATGCATGCCATGTTCAGTAGGATTTAAATCTGAAGATTGACTTGGCCAATGTAAGACCTTCCATTTCTTTCCCCAGATAAACTCCTTGATTGAGTTGGCCATTTGTTTTGGGTTTTGTTTTGGGTTTTATATATCCTGCCATGATGCCGCCATCATTCATTTAGTCATCAATAAAGATGAGTGAGCCATGCATGCCCATGCCATGACACTACCTCCAACATGCATGCTATACTGATGAGGTTGTATGCTTTGGATCATTTGCAGTACCTCTTTTTCTCCACACTTTTGCTTTCCCGTCACTTTGATAAAAGTTAATCTTTGTCTCATCTGTCCATAAAACTCTGTTCCAGAACTCTACAGGCTCATCTCTGTGCTTTTTTTGCAAACTCTAATCTGGCCTTTCTATTTTTAGTGCTGATCAGAGGTTTGCATCTTGCTGTGTATCCTCTGTAATTCTGCTGTCGAAGTCTCCTGTGAACAGTAGATTGTGAGACCATCACCCCAGCTTTCTGGCAGTTGTTGGTGATTTTACTGACACTTATTTTAGGGTTCTTTTTCTCAGCTTTTACGATTTGTCTGTCATCAACTGTTGTTGTTTTTCTCGGCCGACCTTGATGTCGATTGCTGAAGTCGCCGGTGGTTTCTTTCTTTTTCTTGACATTCTGAACTGTTGATTTGGCTATGCCCAATGTTTGTGCTATAGCTCTAATTGATTTCCCCTTTTCTTTTAGCATCGAAGTCAGCTCCCTCGTCTTCATCCTGGCTTAAATGTGTTTTGTCACCAAACACAAGACTCAGAATGCAGAAGGAATGGATATAACTGATACTACACATTCCCTGCTTTTAATGTGTGAACAATTAATGCAACAGGACACAGTTGGTCACTAGAAACACCTGTAAGCCAATTGTCCCAATAGAGGGATGAAACTCTAAAAGTGCTGTTCTTCTTAGGGGCCGTTTACACGACACCGTTTTCAACTAAAAATGGAAAACTTTTTATGCGTTTTGGCCATTCATTTACAATGCACATTTTTGAAAATGGATTTCAAAGTGCAAGTTTCTGATAACGATAACAATACCGTTATTGTCTCCAGGTAAACTGCAAAAATGAGAATTTGTGAAAATGGTGGTTCATGCGCATTACGTGTTCAGTCTACAGAAATATAGTTTTTCTACATTTTTTTTACAAGTGACATAACCAACTACTGGTCGGGCATGAATAATACATCGTTTTCACGGATTTGCTTGAAAAATATAATATATAATAATATAATATTTCATTGCACCAGATAACAAAATATCAAAACATGTGGCATTTATATTAAAGCAATCACAGTTGCTTATTTAAAAAAAATCACAAAGTTAGTTAGGCATTAAGTTATTTTTAAAAGTATATATAGTCTGTTTAAAATTAAGATAACTGTATGGACACTGGCATGTTGTCAAACGTTCTTATTGGGGATTTTGAAATTTTTCATTTCGATCTCTTTGAATCTGTTTATCAAAAAGATTAGTTTAGTGCTCCTTTCAGGTTGCACATCATAATGTCCGTAAGTGTTGACAAGTGTCTTTTTGTGTTATGAACAACTTACTGAATTATTCATTCAACCGATTCGTTAAATATCACAGAGTCATTTGGGTCATTCCTACAGTTTGGTGGATTTTATGTCTCCTTAAAACAATACTGCATATTTTACATTAAATATTAATCAACTTTAATGGCACATGGATTTCCATGCATAGATGTACCCCAATTAACAAAAAATCATCATAATTAGAATAACAGGCAAACTCCCATGACACCAATTATGTTTTTTCAACTTTACTTTGAAACAAAGGTTACATAATATATATTTCTAAATTGGCAATTTTAAGTTTTAAATAGATACATGTACTGTGTATAAATTTACTTATTCTCTGTGAAATAAAATACAGTTTATTGTGATACATATATTATAATGTGAAAATAATATAATGCGTATATGTCCCACAAACTCCAGTCCACCCTGTTACATTGGTACTAATTGCCCTTTAAAATTTTAAGAGTATGCCTTAAATCACATGACTTGCTAGAAGTGACATCAATTCTTGGAGGGAAAGCAACTCCAAGAACAAAGTATAAATTATAAACTTTTCTCTCTTTCCCCCATTTTTATGACTTATCTAGTTGCATAAAACATAACCACCCTGTCCACCCTATTGTACCAAATTATACTGGATATGAAAATGTTTGTTTATTTTGTAAAACAGATTTATATATTTATTAAAATTCTTCTTAGATGTTAATCTTCTGCTAGCATGTTGTTCTTTCCTAGCTAGCCTTCATTTGCTTAAATCGTTATGGTCCACCCTGTTACACACTGCACTGTAAATATGTCACGTAACAGGAGTGGACAAGTTCCATAATGTGAATGTGAAATGTAAAATATTTGGTCAGGATTATTAGGCTATACTAGCCTGAGCTTGACCAGTGTGTTTTTATGATAGACAGATATTTTCTCCCTTTTTGACAAGACTAAAAAATGATGGAATTTTAAATATATTTTCAACAAACCTGCTCATTCCAAAATCAACCAAACTGTAGGAATTACCCAACTATCATTATACATTATTCAAATGTGCATGTCAACAAATCTGCTATAAGTCACCAGAGAGAGTGGTAAAAAACACTTTTAGGTGCTAGTTTTACTATATCTCTTTCCTTCTATGAAAATATTGTGAACGAATCAAATCCAAACGCTTTCAATCACTGCTCACCTCATCACTGCTAAATATTCGATCAGCCCTCTGCAGCTCATTCATCTTGGAGACATCCAAATTCATTCTTTCTCTCTTTTAATTAAACTTTCTTCCTATTAGACATGTCTGGAGGGCAAGGCCCAAGAGTGCCAAACAGAACAGAACGGGACACATTATGTCCTCTCTCATTCACTTGTGTTCTCTCTAATTACAGGAAAGAGCTGATTACTACACCTCTGCTCTACACGGACTATATACAGAATCCCCTGAAATGCAAACCAAACTGCAGACAGTTCTTGTTCTCTCATAATGTTTTGGATGCAGACTGACTGTCAAGACATTTTAGCTGTCTTATGATCCCTCTGCGAACTAAACTGAGTTAAACATTACACATTACTGCTGTGTGGTCTTCATAAACCTGCAACATAACCATAAAATCTGGGACAGAATGTCACCCCCTTTGACTTTGTCTGGTGCCATAGAGTGGATGTAGAGGCCAAGGCAGACAGAAATGAGCTTACTGGAGCCAGTGAGTCACTAGACCAGCCAATATAGGGCATTATCTCCGGCCGTGACACTGTCCTTGTGTTTTATGGAAAAAAACAGGTCTTTTCTTGGTCACTTGGGTCTGATTGTAGTCTCGCTGTCTCTGTTTCACAATTGTGGACATAGGCTGGTTTTGCTTCAGGACCAAGATTTTACACTGAGCATTAACCTAAATGGCTAACCTCAGAGCTGTTGTAATTCTCAACAGGCAGCCTGGATTGGACAGATGTGCTCTCTAGCTCTGATGGGGTGTGCAGGCATATACTGTACGGTCTGTACCTCATTTAACATGAATCTATATTCTATATTGAGCACTGGCTGCTCTTGATTCACTCTAGTCCGTTGAGAGTCCACTCTGGGGTCTATTTCAAATGTCCCACTTATTGATGGAAGGAGGTGAGCTAGTCTTGCCTAAAGATAATGGCAGACCTGTCATTTGAGCAAAATGGCACGCAATGAACCCTGCAACTTTGTGAATTGAAAATGATCAATGACGTGCAAAACATATTAACGCATAATTTCAAAACCAAATCTGTCTTTTTACTGGACTAACAAAGGATTTATAATCTCTGAAGTGAATTTTGAAGGGCTTACTTAGCGCTGTTAGATCTCATTCAGGAAAACAGAAGCACGTCACATACCTGAGCAGTGAAGAATTCAGTCTTGTGTTCTCAGCGCTTGACTTCACCACACATCCTCCTCCAGCGCTGCACTTTAAGTGTTTTGAGTGACATACATTTAGAAGGCTGTCAAATGCTTGTCACTTCAGACAGCAGAGACAAAATGTGTTCATTGTTTCCTGAAATACTCCTGAGAGTTGATCCAGTAACAGGCACAACCTGCATACAGCATCATGACTCCGTCTATTATCTTTAAACAGAAAACTAAACTACGGTACTTTCTACAATAGGGATGACTCACCGACCTTATTAGATTGACACATTTGCAGATTGTACATTTTGACATTTTATGAAGAAATTGTGAATAGCACTTGCCCATGCAATCAAATCTTGTTGCCACATGCTAAGGTGTTGTGAGTGGTTGCCAGGGCATTGCACTGTGGTTGTTAAGGTTTTGAGAGTGTTTTTGGGCACCTTGTAATGTGGATGCTAGGGTTGCTATGCAGTTGCTAGGGTGTTCTGCATGGTTGGTAGGGTTGCTATGTGTTTGCTAGGATGTTCTGAGTGATTGCTAGGATTGCAATCCATTTTCTGTGGTGTTTTGAGTGGTTGCTAGGGTTTCTGTTTGGTTGCTAGGATGTTCTGGATGGATGTTAGGGTTGCTATGCAGTTGATAGGGTGTTCTGAGTAGTTGCTAGCGTTGCTATACGGTTGCTAGGATGTTCTGAGTGGATGCTAGGGTTGCTATGCAGTTGCTAGGGTGTTTTGAATGGTTGCTAAGGTTGCTATGTGGTCGTTAGAATGTTCTGGGTGAGTGCTGGGGTTGTTATGCACTTGCTAGGGTGTATTGAATGGTTGCTAGGGTTGTCATGCAGTTCTTAGGGTGTTCTAAATGGTTGCCATGTGGTTGCTATGCGATTGTTAGGATGTTCTGAGTGGTTGCTAGGGTTACTATGCAGTTGTTAGGGTTTTCTGAGTGGTTGCTATATGGTTGCTAGGATGTACTAGGTGGATGCTAGGGTTGCTATGCAGTTGCTAGGGTGTTCTGAGTGATTGCTAGGGTTACTGTGCGGATGCTAGGGTTTTATGAGTGGTTGCTAGGATGTTCTGGGTAGATGCTAGGGCTCTTATACACTTGTTAGGGTGTTTTATAATAATGGTTGCTATGCGGTTGCTAGGGTGTTTTGAGCTGTTGCTAGGGTTACTGTGCAGTTGCTAGGTTTGCTATGTGGTTGCTAGGGTGTTCTGAGGGATTGCTATGGTTTCTGTTTGGTTGCTAGGATGTTCTGGGTGGTTGTTAGGGTTGCTATCCAGTTGCTAGGGTGTTTTGAATGGTTGCTAGGGTTGTTATGTGGTTGCTAGGGTGTTTTAAATGGTTGTGTGGTTGCTAGGGTGTTCAGAGTGGTTGCTAGGGTTGCTATGCAGTTGCTAGGGTGTTCTAAATAGTTGCTATGTGGTTGCTATGGTTACTGTGCATTGCTAGGTTTGCTATGTGGTTGCTAGGGTGTTTTAAATGGTTGTGTGGTTGCTAGGGTTGCTATGCAGTTGCTAGGGTGTTCTAAATGGTTGCTATGTGGTTGCTATGGTTACTGTGCATTGCTAGGTTTGCTATGCGGTTGCTGGGGTGTTCTGAGCGGTTGCTATGGTTTCTTTGTGGTTGCTAGGATGTTCTGGATGGTTGCTATCCAGTTGCTAGGGTGTTTTGAATGGTTGCTAGGGTTACTATGTGGTTGCTAGGGTGTTCAGAGTGGTTGCTAGGGTTGCTATGCGGTTGCTAGGGTGTTCTAAATGGTTGCTATGTGGTTGCTGTTTTAAATGGTTGTGTGGTTGCTAGGATGTACTAGGTGGATGCTAGGGTTGCTATGCAGTTGCTAGGGTGTTCTAAATGATTGCTATGTGGTTGCTAGGGTGTTTTGAGTTGTTGCTAGGGTTACTGTGCAGTTGCTAGGTTTGCTATGTGGTTGCTATGGTGTTCTGAGCGATTGCTATGGTTTCTATTTGGTTGCTAGGATGTTCTGGGTGGTTGCTATCCAGTTGCTAGGGTGTTTTGAATAGTTGCTAGGGTTACTATATGGTTGCTAGGGTGTTCAGAGTGGTTGCTATGCGGTTGCTAGGGTGTTCTAAATGGTTGCTGTGTGGTTGCTAGGGTGTTCTAAATGGTTGCTGTGTGGTTGCTAGGGTGTTCTAAATGGTTGCTGTGTGGTTGCTAGGGTGTTCTAAATGGTTGTTGTGTGGTTGCTAGGGTTGCTGCTTATTGACTCAAGTACAAGAAAATATTCTGATCTCAATATATATATTTTTCATTTTATCATCTGGCAGTTCAAAAATCATTAGTCTGATTGCTTAGAAAAGCATCTTATAAGAAAATAATCTCATTATAGGCGCCACACTTTAATTATAAACTTTAAAGGGATGTGACATCATTTTTTTACTGTACCCACCAACAAATACATTTTAAAATATAACATTTATAATATTAGTATATTATATTACTGTATTATAATATAATTTTTATAATGTTAGTCATTTCAAATTCTGTTAAAGACCCTGATAATGGCTTTACATTCTAACAAACTGAATGAATGAATCTCTTTTTATTTATTTATTTATTTTTTTTTTAAAAGCATTTTAAAGGCATCAGCCCTGCTCACACTCACCCACTAACTAGGTCAGTGTTTTGTCTTGCTAATAATACCAGTCAAAATGATTTGCTCTTTTAGCTACAGACATGAGAATCAGTCTGAGAAAAGAAACAAATGGACAATATCTGGCTTTTTAAACACTTAAACCCACACAGGTCTCTATGTTTGGAAAGAGAAGTGTCAAAGCTTTTGATTAGAGGTAAATGAGCTCTTGTGTCTGTTATGATTTAAATACAGTTGATCCAACAAAATCCAGTGATCATTTATCACATTCTTAAGAAGCTGGTTGTGTCTAGAATGGAAGAGAACTGCATAATGGACAGTATATATTACCAAAGTCCCTTCAAGACAAGTCATTTCACTCGGAGGCCATCTTTGAAACGACTCTCGGGCATGCAAGTGCAGCTCCTATCTCTTTGAATGGGGAAACATCAAATTCTCTAAAGCTGTTTGCCAAGCTTTTGATTAAATTTAATATTTGAAATCACCAATGAAATCTGACAACAACTGTCTCATAAATTTTGTTTCTGAACACTTGAATCATGACAAAAAAAGGCATTTTTTCAGGCTAGATCAAGCTGATGTGCATGCGCAGTCCTAACTGCGCATCTCTATAGGAAGCGCGCATCTGACTGTTTCTATAGGAACCGGAGCTTCTAACGGCCACTGCAGTGACACGATGACTTTACCAATCGGCGACTGGCTCTTATTTAGAAGGCGGGACTTATTCCGCCATATTGCACGTTGCACTTTCTCCCATTCAAAACAATACGAGTGACATGTCTTGTGTTATTCTATAGTCTTTGATATTACACACTGCCTATTGTATATAGAAATGTAGTACATACTGCATGCTGTAAAAATAGTGTGAATAGTGTGATGGAAAGCTATTCTAATCGCATCTGATATCTTTCTATACAGTTTCTCACACACAAAGTTGCTCGAAACCTCGCGTGAAACTGGCCATTTTCTCACGTTTGGTGTGATACTGACTGATAAGATCAAGATATAGTTATACAGTGTACTGTATCCAGCTGGATATGTTCTTTTTCTGTAAGTTTTAGTCTTTTATCTCTCTTTATCTCTCTGTCACAATATTTCTTTTGCCTGTGTGCCTACAGGGTTTGAATTGCTGTACTGACTACCAGATGGATGGCACTCCAGATATAAATGTAGCTCAAGACGTGAAAAAGACATTTTAGAAACTGCAGTGTCCATGAACATATTGCCATTTTCATATGCAATACATCTCTACAGTATATTTTAACACATATATTTAGTAGTAGTATTATTAACAACAACATCAACTATTATTATTAGGGGCCAAGCACTGAAGAACCTATTGTATCCGTTGGCCTTCTTCTTCTTCTTCCGTTCCTTCCACTCTGGAAGTCTATGGCAGCCCATAGAACCACTTACAGGAAAGTTATGAAATCTGGCACACTGATAGAAACCTCTCTAAACTGTCACCATAGCAAATTTGGAGTCTCTAACTCAATCCCTTTAGCGCCACCAACTGTCCAAACTTGCACTTATATTTATGCTAATAACTTTTGCACCATAAGGGCTAGAACATTTTTTCTGATTCCTTGACTCAAGACGATTCGATTGCACCCACGACGTCATTTTCCGTCATGAAAATTTTCCCGCAATATAGAATTTTCCAAAAAAAACATACTTTTACATACTGAACTCCTCCTTCACGAAAATTGAACCGGATAATCTTTAGACCATGTCAACAAAAAGTTGTGGAATCCAGGTTGATTTGTCAAACCGTTTTAGAAAAACGTGCGAACGAATTATACGTAGCGCTTGTGAAAATAGACTTAAGGCTCTATCTCCTCAACGCTTTATCGTATTCAGACCAAACTTGGTCCATGCCATCACAAGCATGACCTAACATTACAGGCTGCATTTTGGCACAGCGCCACCTACTGGTCCGGAGATACAAAAAAAATGACCCATATCAGCCATTTCGGGCGTTGACCATTTTGAATTTTGTAGTAAAAAGCTGTATTTTACGAACGCATGAACGTATCATTACGAAATTCGGTATGGGTCATCGTCACGATGCCCTGAAGGAGTCTGAGAAGTTTCAGACCAGCGCCACCCAGTGGTGAAAAAAATTATTTATATGATTTTAACTTTGGATGTGGTTGGCTTATTTCAGGAGTTCATCTCTTTGGATTACTGAATCATTGCCGAGTCTAACGATACCAAACATGCTTGGTTTTGCCTTATGGTTAGTGCAACATTGTGATTTAGCATTTAAACAACATTCTCGAATATCTTACAAACCGTTAGTCCGATCGAGACAAAACCACCGTAGGAAAATCAGAAACATAGGTCATTGACTAAATTCGCATGGCCAAATGTCAAAATTTTGATAGTGGCAAAAAAATGCAATTAAAGTCAAGTGTGGGTAATTTTATGTGTTCATACATATAAATGTCTAAAATAATAAAACTACTACTAATAATACAAATAACAATAATAATAATAGCAATGTTTATTATTATTATTGTTGTTGTTGTTGTTGTTTCTCAGGAAGTGAAAGCCATTTTAGAAACTTCAGTGTCCATGAACATACTGCTATTTTTAAATGTGAGATATCTCTTCAGTATATTTTACACATATTTCTTAATATAATAATAATAATAATAATAAATCATTATTATTATATGTTAGATATCTCTATACTGTATATTTTATTATTTGATTATAAGTATTATTATTTGTTTAATTTATTATCTTATTTTTATTATTGTTTGATTTATTATCTTATTTTGTGAGACACATTTAGATATTTTATTTATTATTTAATTAATATATATTCTTTTTTTATCTACACACAAAACTTGCATTTTAAAGCAATTCATGATTTTCTACATGGAAAATCTTGCCTGATATTTGGTCTGATCCAATATGCAGTAATCTGCTTTGATCTAAGCTGTTCCTTATAAGCATATGAAAATCTTGTTGGAGCACTATTTAAATGCAGAGAAATGAGACAAACAAAACACAAACAACAACACTAGTGCCATGGTATCATGGTTTTTTTGTTTTGTTTTGCCATCATAATGCCATGGGGTTTTTTTTAGGACAAACCATAGCAGTGCAATATTTTGGACATATCATGGCAGTACCATCATAATTCTTGAAGTGTACATCATGTACTGTACATGGTACTGCCACAGTATGAGGAAAATAGGAAAGCAAGAGCGATTTCTATCTCTATAAGTCTGAACAATGCAAAGTATGTGAGTGGGAGGATGTTTATGTGTGCTCATCTCCGTCTAACTGTGTGTGTGTGTGTGTGTGTGTGTGTGTGTGTGTCTATATGAGAGAGAGAATCAGTGGCTGTGTCAGGCTGTGTGGGTGTCTGTGTGTGGGATGCTCTCTCCAGCACAGCTAATGTGAAGTGTTCGGAGAGCACAAGAGAAGCGCATAGAGCTTTTAATAAACATAGGTAGCCATGCAAATGTCCACTCCCCCATAAACGCCACATTTAAAGCTCTTCTATTCTATTTCAATGGCACCACCTGAACTGCAATTATGTCATTAAGCATCTTGTTTGATCTAAAAACGTCCTCTTGGCATCCTGTGCAGGATGTGCAAAATCCCCCTTCCAACTCAATTTTCTGCTTTCATCTTTATCTTCTGCGTATCTCTGAGAGTTGCAGAAATCGACAAAGGCATGGGGATGTTTCAGCAAATTAATAAGACTGTTTTTGATAAAGCGCTGAGGAGGAATCTGCTCCTGATGCAGCTGGTATCTGTCACAGTTAGAGAGGAGTAACACCCTCACTCTCTCCATCACATTCACTTGTTTTCTCTCACCCACTAGCCTGCTCATTCGCTCACTCGCTGGAATCCGAGACTTATTACGAGCAGTCTGCCTCCAAAGCTAGTTCCTGTGCATAAATTATTTTAGCATGTTTATATTCTGCTCTTGAAATCACTGTAAAAATGAAGGGAACAATTTGCATTGCTTTTTTTTTTTTAGTTGAATTAATACTTAATTATTTTAAGTAGCCTGGACTTAAAGGACTTTCAAATGAAAATTACACCAAGCTTTACTCACCCTCAAGCCATCCTAGATGTATATGACTTTCTTCTTTCTGATGAACACAGTCAGAGATATATTAATAAATATACTGACGCATCTGAGCTTTATAATGGTAATGAGCGATACCAGTGAGTATGAGCTGAAGAAAGTGTTTCCATCCACATCCATCCATCATGTACTTCACATGGCTCCGGGGGGTTAATAAAGGTCGATAGCGATGCTTTATGTAAAAAAAAAATATATCCATATTTAACAAGTTATGAAGTAAAATATCTAGCTTCCACCAGACTGCCTTCCTTATTCAACTTACGAAGAAAGTGTAAACTGGTGTAGCGTCAGTTAAGCTTTTTCCATAAGTTGAATAGGGAAGGCGTAGGACGTAGCGTAGGCTTTTTGAACTGCAAGAGTTTTACACTTTCTTCGTAAGTTGAATACGGAAAGCAGTCTGCCGGAAGCTAGATATTTTACCTCATAACTTGTTAAATATGCTCATACTCGTTGGTATCACTCACTGCCATTATAAAGCTCGGATGCGTCAGGATATTTATTAATATTACTCAGATTGTGTTCATCAGAATGAAGAAAGTCATATACACCTAGGATGGCTTGAGGGTAAGTAAAGCTTGGGGTAATTTTCATTTGAAAGTGAACTAATCCTTTAAATGTTGCCAGGACTTAAAATGTTCCATCATTATTATGGTTTAGAAGATGAGGATTTCCTCAGCATCGCCTTAAAAAGAGCTATATGCAAATTGTTACACTTTTTTTATTATTTAATATTATTTTATCTCATATTTACTAGAAGAAATGTACAACTAAATGTTATGGAAAGCAAAGTGTTCGTTTTCGTAGACAATTGATAACCATATAAACACTCATGAGACAAAAAACAGTGGTGATACATGAACGAAATAGTTTTTGAGCGGATGAATCGTTCGTTCAACTGTCCCTTTTAACTGGGTGACCGCTTTCTCGCTTTCAAAGACTGATGATTGAGCCAATAGCATACGTATGAATGAGATTCGGAGTGGCACTAAACGAGATATTCTTCATAGAAAAAAATGTGTAAAAAAATGGTAAATGCATAAAACAACTGGTCATTCAATCAGCGAATGATTCAATGACTCGTTAATTACACATAAAAGACACACTCGAATTGCCTTATACATCTCACATACACATACAAACAAATCAGTAAACAAATTAATCTTTTTGGTGAATGGATTAAAATATTCAAGTCATTCGAACGACTCAAAATTCCCACCTTACATCCAACTCACCTGTTATGCTTGTTGGTTCGACTTAAAATATAAAAACTTAAAAGTTTTGTGTTCTTGAAAGTTGTGAGTTGTAGAACTTTAGAACAGTAAGTAAACTGTAAAATATAATTAATTACCTAATCTAAGAATCATCATACACTGTCATTTTGCAAGTTATGTCCAGTGAATTCTGTTCAGCTCAACTACATTTCTTTTTTAATGCCCAGTTTCAGTTCGACATTACTTTTAGAATAACTGCATCATTGTGACTAACAGAAATAATAATAGATACCAAGTAACTCGTCAGCTTGGAGAGTCTTTGCAAAAATTATGTTTAGAATATCTCAAGCTAGTTTGAAGAGTCATTGAGAATAATAGTACCTTACTTTTCATCTCTCATCTTCCGTACGCTCTTATGTACTAACTAAGTAATGGCACTCATGTGACTGAGCAAGTCTGTGTGATTTCCAGAAACCTGTGGTAGTCAAATCCAATTCCTGTGAGAAAAGCAGATGCAGTCATGAGGTCCATTAAGAGGACACAAAGGTTCTCAGAGTGCTGGTGTCCTCACCCATCAACATCTTGCTTGCATGGCAAATAAATGAACTCAACACTCGCTACAATCCTCATTCTGAACAAAACTTGGTGAACTATAGAAAAACTGAGTGCTTGGTCCATTATCAATTGAGTCTGTGTGCTCTGAGTGAATTCTCTGAATTTTGGGCATTCGTAAGGATTTCCAGGAACCTGGTATGAAGTACCTTCTCATTCTCTATAAAGAATCAAAACACAAAAGTACAGCCTTCAGAGGCTTGGATGCAAAAAAAAAAAAAAAAAGCATGCAGTTGTCATGGTGATAACACTAGAGTTGAATATAGGTGGGAAAATAACTACAAGGCTGTAATTTGTCTAGCCTTCCCTCAGCTAGTTATTCCACCTGAGAGATCACGTTTATGTTGTTGTACATGCACTTAAATATAATTGGTGATGATAACTCTTATGTTAATAATGCTAATCCTGTAAGAATGAAAATTCAGTCAACAAAACAAGAGATTTTATTTCACTCTACAGACATTATACCACACATTTTTCATGTGAATATTTGACATAGCATAAAAAATGTTTGTTACATTATACTGCAAAACCTTACAAAACAGACTTTCATAATTCAGTGTTTCTTTATACTTTGAAAAAACTAACAACGTCTCGACAAAATGGCTCACAAACACTTATTTAATGATACAATACAATCCCTAATAATACAACACCTCCCACATAGACAAATACTATCTGAGAATAAAAACTGTGTTTGCAGCAGGTGCAGATGGATATGGAAAGGCTGTAGATCAATATACACATTAAAGGATTTGAATAAAGCACAGTGATGTAGGGAATCATGGGAGATTTATATAATGTCAATGAGTCATACACTGAATCACTGCAAAGGAAATGTGAGATGCAGAGAGTGAAAAAGGAGTGAAAAAGGGATGAAATGGAAGGATGGCAGTAGAAGGGCCAGGGTATTTAAGGCGATACAGTTTGAAATAGCTACTCTAAACATTTAATAGACATTTAGCTTTATTATAAACACTCTAGACATGGTATTACAGGATGCAAGTTCAGATCCCATAAATTAAAACAATAAAAATCTCATAAAATAGTATTTATCTTAGCATGCCAGTCCATTAACAGTGTCAATATAAAGGATGGTAAAATAAGCATACTACAGAATATCATAGTGAACTGGTCTAAACACCCCACATAAATATAAAAAATTTAAGCTCTAAGTCCATGTTTCCAGCTTATATGGTAGTGAACTCCTAAACATTCAAGTTGAGATAAAACGGAAGACAGATCTTTTTTTCTGTATTGTGATGTATATTATCCAAGTGTAACAGATTATTTAAAAAGAAAAAGAAGGTAGGGCGGGGACTTGGTTCTATCCATTGGTTGTTGATTGGATGGAGGCAGATCTGAATGCAAGTGTGCAATCAATTGTAAGAAAGGGGCGGGGTTTAAGCTGGGTAAACGATTGAAAAAAGTCTGGCATACATCACCAGAAAGAAGTATGTCGTTTCACCGGAAGATCGTGCTATGACATTTTGATAAAAATTACGATGTCATTGAAACACGCATGGATGAATTGTTAAGAATAAGATGAATACCATGCATTTAGAAAATAAATATGGTGAATTTTAACAAAACCAACTTTTAGCTTTTGAAATGAGCAGTTGCCTCTGATGAGAAATCTGAAGCAAAAAATGTATGACTCATCCTGCGCTACACAGATTTTTGTCCAATCAAATGCTCTCTAGAGTGAGAATGTACCTCCCACAAATACCACCTGCCACCAACTAGCAAGTAGTAAATCCTGATTCATTACTGTGACATAACTACATATGGAGAAGCGCATAGAGCCATTATTTATATTTGCTTTTTTTTTTTTTTTTTTAAGTGAAAGAAAAACTAAAATGTCTTTAAAACTTTTTAGTGAGTTTAGTCAGGAATTTAGACTGAAATGCAGATGCAAATCGGTTCTGAAAATATCTTGATGGGGTTTTGCACGTTTTCATTTGACGCTGGGGTTATTAAAACAGTCCACAAGAACCAGAAACAACAACTATATTATGGTGCACATACTGATGAAACACTCCTGTTTCTGAAAGCATAATCAGCCATCTGTCTGTCTGACAGAAATAAGTTCTCCTCTCTCACCTTGTGCAGTCAAGCATGCTAGTCCAGAACTCCCCAGGTTTTTGTTAGACAGAACACAAAAAGACTCACTTAATTCACTCACAAAAAACATAAGGTGCAGCTTCAAACATGAATACATTTACTTTGTGTGCAAGCTCAAAGTGTCTGTAGTTTAATGCTGTAGACAGGTGTAACTAACAGACAGATCTTTCTAGTGGTTGCGACTTTCGTTGGTCGACCATAGTGCTGGAATCAGAGGGATTCTGATGTTTAGATCTACATCCTCTTCAGTCCAATGCTGCTGCCATACTTTGTTGCCACCTCCTCTCAAGGTTTGAAACATGCAGAACAGGTCATTTCTTTATCAGAGTTGAGCTGAGGAGAGATGGTATCTGGAACCACTGATTTCAGGATATCGTTCTCACTGGCAATTATGTGTTTCACTAGGAAGTTGGAAGCTTCGGTAATGTTGAGGTTTTCCTTACATTTGGAGAGAGAGAAAGAACATACATTAAACTTTTTTTTGACGACCAGTTTTCAAAATGTTCGGTTTGATATTTCGGGAAGGAGATTGTGTTTGATCTCATCTCCCATTGAACTTGACCTGGGAACAGTAATGAATTATTAAAACCCATGAAAATGCTCATAGCTGGAGGTTAATTTAAGACTGGTTGGACTCTTCATTAAGGATGAATGGATAGAGGTGCTAAAATAAACGAAATAAATAAATATATATATGCCTTTGAAACATCTCAATTGGATTTAATGAGATGGCCCCAGTGTACCAAAAGTCCATTCTCCCGTTTCCCTCAGCAACTGCTCTGCATGTGAGTGGCAGGTGTAATTAGCGTGCAAATATTAATAAGCTTCAATCAGAGCTTTAATCAAGCACTAAAGGTTCTGACAATACAAGTTCTGTCAAAAGATATTTGTTAGTCTGCTGTCAGCAGGCTAGAAAAGCTATTTTATTGTACATAAAGGTGGTCTCGGCTAATGGTGGCTGCCATGTCGACATCACGTGGCAACCTAAAAAAAATCTCTTTGTGTGTTGGTAACCCTCCTGACATCTTCAAAAGTGGAATACATGTATTGTTGGTGACAAATACACCTGCAAATACAAAACCGTGCTTTTGCGTGCTATTCGCACCAAAAGGACCAATATAAATTCTAACATTTCTATTGAATTGAAAAAGTGAAACGCTGTTACTGTGGCGGTACCCTGGTACCGTGGTGTAAACAGATGGTAAAACCATGGTATTTGATATTTAACATTGTAGAGAATGATTCATATATTCATAAACCATGGTATTTACATGGCACTCCAAAGAATACATGCAAAACAGTATTGATACCATGTCCAAAAACGTCTCTTGAAAACATGAATATAGTACAATGGCATATATACAATTACCATGGTATTAGCATCTAAAACCATCACTATACCATGGTTCTCTACATTTTTTTGTAAATGTAAACAAAAACATTCTCTGTCATTGCTGTTGCTCTATCTAAAATCATAGCAAAATGCTACACCTTACCTTAGCAGATGTCTCAAACCAGCCCACAAATCCATTCTCCTTGCAGTACTGGTCCATTTTCAGGCCGTTGTTAGTCAGAAAGTCTCTATTTTGGTCGCACTTATTGGCCAGGAGTACTGTGGCGACACTCTGGCCATTTGAAAGTATTAATTTTGAGTCCAGATCCTCCTTCCATTTGGAGACTGCCTCAAATGTGGTGGGTCTGGTAACATCAAAAACAATGAACGCCCCCATGGCCTCCCGGTAATAAACCCGCGTCATGTTCCCGAACCTCTCCTGACCTTCCAGTGCAGATGGAGAGGGAAAAAAAAAAGGTACAGAACAATTGGGAAAAGTACAACACAACAAGCCAAATGCAACACAGATATACAGTCCTGTTCAAAAGTTTGGGGTCGGTAAGATTATTTAATGTTAAAGTCTCACCAAGACTACATTTATGTGATCAAAAATACAGCAAAAACAGTTAGTTTGTAAAATAATTATTTACAGTTCAAAATACCTGTTTTATATTTTAATATATTTGAAATGTAATTTATTCCTGTGATGCAAAGCTTACTGACCCCAAACGTTTGAACACAGTAAAATATTTTAGCACTACTTGCCAGACACTCTCAAATTCTAAGAAAAACCCTGTGCCAAGATAAATTTGGCATGATTATGTTTAGTATATTGAATCTACTGAACAAAAACACATGACTTTATACAATTCATTGTGTAATTTCCAGCAATGTGTATCGTTCTGAGCAGTATCCACAGCAAACTTTCCAGTTCTTCTTATTCAGTCGAATATGCTCATTACTACTTATTTTTCCAGCTAATGGCACATTCCATCTGCGCGCCTTTCTCTTGTCTGACTCTGAATGCAGCCACTCTTCTCCGCTGCCAACATTACACAACATTCCCTAGGACAGCTGTTTCTTTCAGTTTGTTCTGTTATTTATTCAAAATTAGAATCAGGAGGTGCGTGTTGATCTCCATGGGTTTGACAGCAGTCTGCTTCACACTTGATGGACCACAAAATACAAGATGCTGTATTGGTTTTGTTAATCCATATGGGCTTTTGAGATATTACACAGGTGTTATACAACAATAGCAGTGAATTATGAACAATGGAATTTTTTACTTAATGTGTTTATGAAGTCATTTGCACTTGAAAATTTGAGTTTTCAGACGTGCTGGTCTTACTGCTATCACTGATTGAAATTTGATGAAACAGTGCGAAATTCCCATTAATAAATTGTTACGGTCACCTAACCTGACAACTTGACAAAATGTGTGTGCTTTCAGAGAAAGCTATTAGTCACTAACAATGACCTCAGCATGTTTCACTTCATGAAATTGTATGTCTGATGACTTCCTGGGCAGCAATGAGGAGTTTATGAAGCTCACAAGGAGTTTATGACTGTATGTATGACTGCTGAGTCATGTCAGGAAGATCACTATAACCTACTGCGACATTAATAATGAAGAACAAACCTTTAAATTCATCTAGTTTAGAATGAGTTTAATCTATTAGTTTAACAATGCATTGTCAATTACTGTGCTGCTGTTACTGCTATTAATTATCTTAAGTAAGGCAGACTTTCTCACAAAAGTGTTTGTTGTTGTTTTGGATAAGTGTGCTATTTTATTTACAAAAATGTACCATGAAAATACCATTGTTACTATGGTTATTGTTACTACAACTAGAGTGGTGCAAACAAACACAATGACAGAGTTGTAAAAGCTTCATATACTGATTGACTTGTTAATATATTATGGTTTAACAGTAATAAGAATAATTGTACCATGGTATTTTGGCGGAAACTAATAAATTAGGACTGTTAAACTTTTTTTTGTAAACGTCTACATTGGGTTTCCATGTTTGATTCTCATCTCATCTCTCAACAGTAGCCTAAGTGATGGAAGTACACCTACCCGTGGTTTGCTTACAGAGATTTTCCCACAATGTCATCCGCGTGCTTTATCTCTCAATCTCTCTCACATGAGACCTTTCCATGCGGGCACGCGGAAAACGAGTTCTTTAAGCTGCGCGTGCTTGGCACGTGAGGAGGACGATAAACATAGAAGGGAACATAGACTTCTGGTTTGGGTAGGCTACGCATTTTGCTGCAGAATAAGATCAACTAACATTAAATTTAACGTCGTTAAGCCGTAATGGACTAATCTGATATTGAAATTGAGCTGCACTAAGGTTTTACGGATCAGTATTCCACGTAACCACAACCACAGGCAAAATAACTAATTTATTTACGGTAAAACTATAGGCCTACATTTTAGTGGATTTATTTTAAAGTTCCTAATTGTACAGGCTGTTAACAAAATATCAAATTGTATATTTAAGCTATTAAACAACGAAAAAAGTGAAAGTTTTAGGCTATACATTCTAAACAAGTGGAATTGTCACGCAGGGAATTTTTCTATCAATTATAGGCGCCTTGCCCATGCCTACTTATAAAATACTTAAACAATAGTTTAAAATTATGCTTAATAAATAAATATTATAAATAATATTTAAAAAAAATATATATATATTTTATCCAATAAGTGTACTCAATACAAAAACTATTAAATTATTTTCCATTAAAATTACTAATAGCCTAGTATTGCAGTGTACAATTTTACGTAGAGTCGCTTTCATAGTATGTATGTGTGTATTTATTTATTTATTTACAGAGAGTTAACCTAAAGACAGGCTCTCAAAGTTTTATTAACAGTAACTATTTTGAAGGACATTATGTTACATTAATATTTAGGCTAGTGAGTAAACGGAATAAACTCCATCACTTGAGTTAAGTTGTTAGGTACTTCAAAACAATGCACTTTGTTCATTCTCGCATTTCAGCATGTTTAATAATGCTGACACGATTGTGTCTCCTTAGCTTTGACACACTGCTGTAGCCTACTTTCTCTTACCTGCGATGTCCCACAGCTGCAGCCGGACCGTCTCTGAGTCCCAGTTGAGAACTTTGAGCGCAAAATCCACCCCGATAGTCGCTCTGTAGTTAGTGGAGTACGTCTGATGCACATACCGTTTGATGATGCTGGTCTTCCCTACTCCCAAATCACCGATGACAAGGATTTTGAATAAATGCTCTTTCTGATTGCTATGCATCGCTGAGGACGTGTGTGTCCGGAGATTATCACACTACCTAGTCATCTGTCATTGAACTTAAACTGGCACCGCCCAGGGCGTGGAGAAACTTGTGACCAGCTGTCAGACAAGCTCTGTTTGCTCATGTGGGCACGATTTCCTGTCATTCAACGTTTACTCAAGAGGAAATAAATCTGTCTGTCTGTCTGTCTGTTTATCTATCTATCTGTCTGTCTATGTCTGTCTGTCTGTCTATCTATCTATCTATCTATCTGTTTATCCATCTGCCTGTCTATCTATCTATCTATCTATCTATCTATCTATCTGTTTATCCATCTGCCTGTCTATCTATCTATCTATCTATCTATCTATCTATCTATCTATCTATCTATCTATCTATCTATCTATCTATCTGTTTATCAATCAGCCTGTCTGTCTGTCTATCTATCTATCATGTATGTACTGTCCACATAAAGAGAGAGAGCGAGAGAAGTTCATAAAGGAAGAGACGAAAGAGGGGGTGGAACTGCATTCCACACTTAATCATGGAAACTGTGAAAATAACACAACCACGCAAACTCCAGCCTTGGAGCACAGCATCTCCAAATACCTCAATACTCCAAGTATTCACCCTGATTATTTTTTTTTAAATGATTAAATTAAAAAGAGAGAAACATTTGTAATTGAGCCCCCTTTAATAACACTCAGGTAAAATCAATATTTTTACACACTTTGAAGAGAAATAAAAAAGACTTATCCACATCATAAATAAAACCTCCAAGTAACAGAAATATTGCAAGCTACATTCGTCCCACTGTCACAAAGCTTAATCCACTATGACCATCATATTGAATCAGCACAAATATTTAGTAGAAAAATACATCACACACGGTCGAAATCTACATTCTATGAACATCTTGTCAGAAAAGGCAAAGAGCGAAAAATGCAAAAGACTTTTAGAAAACGTACAAAAGTTCTCAAAAGAACATTAAGCACTTATTTTAGCTAATGGCACTGTTCTGCATGCAAACATGACCTTATTACATTACACCTATTCAAGAAGAATATTGCACATTGATTAAAAGAATAGTCTGTTGGTAGGTACAATGTGCGTTCCTACTAAGTCTGAGCATTTTAGCTTAAATTAGTTCATAAAGTTCATACAAAAAATCTTATCTTTAATGGGAGACTTTAATATGGTTTATCAACAAAAACTGTAATGCCCTGTGTAAGAATCATGTCCACAGTGTAATGACAATTTGTTTTTGGCTCATCTACTGTATTTATGTATTTAGAACAAAAGCCTGAGTGGATTAAAAAAAGGAAATGATTTGTAAATCATATAATTATATTTGTTGTAATAGGCCTTGCATTCTTATATATTGCTTTATGTATAAATCACTTGTTAACTTACATTACTGTTCAAAATTTGGGGTCAGTAAGAATTTTTTAATGCTTTTAAAAGAAGTCTCTTGTGCTCACCAAGGCTGCATTTATCTAATCAAAAATACAGTAATATTGTGAAATATTATTACAATTTAAAATAATAATATATTTTAAAATGCAATTTATACTCTGTAAAAAAATTGTTGGTTTAACTTAAAAAAGTAAGTTACCTGGTTGCCCTAAAAATTTGAGTTCACTGAAATTAAAAAATTTAGTTAATACAATGAAGGCAGTGTACATGTGATGCCAAAGCTGAATTTTCAGCAGGAATTATTCCAGTCTTCAGTGTCACATGACCCTTCGTTCCGATAAGCATTTCTTCTTATTATTAATGTTGAAAACAGTTGTGCTGCTTCATATTTATGAAACCAAGATCTTTTTTTTCAGGACAGAAAGCTCAAAATAACAGCATTTATTTAAAACAGATTTATTTTGCAACAATGTAAAAGTCTTTACTGTCACTTTAGATTTAATGCATCCTTGCAGAATAAAAGTATTAATTTCTTTAAAGGAAACCCATACTGACCCCAAACCCTTTAATGGTCGTGTAAATAGTTGAGTTTTCTTGTATCTCCTCTTAGTTTAAATAATTTCCTCAAATTTCAAATTCCATGTCTCAAATTAAAGTGATTATTCACTAAATACTTCAAGTAATACTGGGACATGTTTATATAAATTAATAAATCCAGTCATCTGAAAGACAATACTATGTTAAAGTGTCAGATTTCTTCAGTATCTAAATAAACTTGCCCTTACATTCCTTCTATTTGATTTATTATGAAAAATATAATAATAGATATTATTTTTATGAGTTCTATAAAGTGGCACAACATGCAACCTCTAAGCTAGGGTAATAAAGAAAATGACCAATATTTAAACAAACTGCTTTGCGCTCAAAGGCTCAACTTGGTCCTATATTCAAACACTTGTACTTCCGTTGTATGTGAAGAACCGTGCAAGACGTTCAGGCATCTTGCTGACAGGCAACAGGAGAGATAAAAATGACATCAATTGGAGCAGGAGTTTTGTTATTTTACACACCTGTGTAGATTGACGTCATTGGAATGTAATTAAATCTTCCAGTCTACAGACTGACCAACATCAGTAACTTCTTGCCAAGAAGGATCATAAACTTTGTCAGAGCGCTTTGGTGCACGAGAGCATATCAAGTACATCCTTAATTATCTGAAAAGCAGTTTGGTGAAGTGCCTTTCCCTACGCAGTTCGGGATTTTGAGGACAGGCTGGATTCCAAGCACCATAAAACGTCCTCAGCGAGTGCTTCTATATTAAGAGTTTACACTTCTTGACATTTACAGCTGGGTTTTGCAATCTAAGCAGATGCACGCTCTCAGTAGTTGCCTCTCAGTCTCCTTCCTGTGCTCCAAATAATCTCTCAGAGTGAAGAGGAGCTCTGGCTGTAGTGCCGAAGCATCAGCTGGTCGTATATCGGGGAGCAGGGCTCACACAACGGCAGCTCTGAGGCTGGCGATGTGGGAGACTCGCTGACCGAGTCCACGGAGGAGTCTCTGAATGGAGAAGGTGGTGTCAAGGCGCCCAGATCCTCAAAATCAGTGGTCCTGACCGCACACGAGGAGTCGTAGGTGCTGTCAAAAAGGCTGGCCGGTGAAGCCCTGCTACTCCCACCGGCGATGATGCCTCCGGTGATGCCGACCGCGGAACGAGGGTTGGTGTTTGCTACGGCCACCACATCTGCGTAGGTGGTGACGGTGGTGGGATGCGGCCTTTCTTGCGGGTGGAGACGGAAAGAGGGGGAGCAGGGTCTAGGGACCGGGGCGGTGGTATTCACGGCTGCTCCCGGCGGTGACCCGGGCAGCATCATGCTGTTGAGCTCACTGATGTTCGCGGTGAACCGACTGACCACACAGCTGATCTGATCCATGATGGAGGTCTGGGGCGGGCCGCCATGATGCAAGCGCTCCGTCAGATATGAGGGTATAGTCACCACTGCCGTACGCTCTTCATCACGCTCTTCCACTTCGCATCGCTGCAGCGGAGGTCGCTGACACACGGTCGGCAGCGGAGAAGGGGTCCGGGGGTGGTAGGCTACAGGGTAGCGCTGGTTTTTCTGAGACCCGTCGTATGCCAGCTTCACCCCGGTGTCTGGCGGCCGATCACAGCCCTTTGAGAAGGGCTTAATAATGGCCGTCTGGTTGGCCTCTTCCTTTTTCTTAATGTGGATTGAGATCCGCTTCCACAGGTTTGGCCTGTAAGTTCTCTCGTTCTGTGCCCAGGTCACGGTTTTGCCATTGGAACTGTGGAAAGAAAACAGCAATGAGTATTTGAGTGATTAATTATACATAAATACACATTACATACAAAATGTTTATTTTTCACCGTAATTAAATGTTTTTTAATATATATATATATATATATATATATACACATATATACACACACACACACACACACACATATACATACAGGTGCTGGTCATATAATTAGACTATCATCAAAAAGTTGATTTATTTCACTAATTCCATTCAAAAAGTGAAACTTGTATATTATATTCATTCATTACACACAGACTGATATATTTCAAATGTTTATTTCTTTTAATTTTGATGATTATAACTGACAACTAAGGAAAATCCCAAATTCAGTATCTCAAAAAATTAGAATATTGTGAAAAGGTTCAATATTGAAGACACCTGGTGCCACACTCTAATCAGCTAATTAACTCAAAACACCTGCAAGGCCTTTAAACGGTCTCTCAGTCTAGTTCTGTAGGCTACACAATCATGGGGAAGACTGCTGACTTGACAGTTGTCCAAAAGACGACCATTGACACCTTGCACAAAGAGGGCAAGACACAAAAGGTCATTGCAAAAGAGGCTGGCTGTTCACAGAGCTCTGTGTCCAAGCACATTAATAGAGAGGCGAAGGGAAGGAAAAGATGTGGTAGAAAAAAGTGTACAAGCAATAGGGATAACCACACCCTGGAGAGGATTGTGAAACAAAACCCATTCAAAAATGTGGGGGAGATTCACAAAGAGTGGACTGCAGCTGGAGTCAGTGCTTCAAGAACCACTACGCACAGACGTATGCAAGACATGGGTTTCAGCTGTCGCATTCCTTGTGTCAAGCCACTCTTGAGCAACAGACAGCGTCAGAAGCGTCTCGCCTGGGCTAAAGACAAAAAGGACTGGACTGCTGCTGAGTGGTCCAAAGTTATGTTCTCTGATGAAAGTAAATTTTGCATTTTCTTTGGAAATCAGGGTCCCAGAGTCTGAAGGGAGAGAGGAGAGGCACACAATCCACGTTGCTTGAGGTCCAGTGTAAAGTTTCCACAGTCAGTGATGGTTTGGGGTGCCATGTCATCTGCTGGTGTTGGTCCACTGTGTTTTCTGAGGTCCAAGGTCAACGCAGCCGTATAACAGGAAGTTTTAGAGCACTTCATGCTTCCTGCTGCTGACCAACTTTATGGAGATGCAGATTTCATTTTCCAACAGGACTTGGCACCTGCACACAGTGCCAAAGCTACCAGTACCTGGTTTAAGGACCATGGTATCCCTGTTCTTAATTGGCCAGTAAACTCGCCTGACCTTAACCCCATAGAAAATCTATGGGGTATTGTGAAGAGGAAGATGCGATATGCCAGACCCAACAATGCAGAAGAGCTGAAGGCCACAATCAGAGCAACCTGGGCTCTTATAACACCTGAGCAGTGCCACAGAATGATCGACTCCATGCCACGCCGCATTGCTGCAGTAATTCAGGCAAAAGGAGCCCCAACTAAGTATTGAGTGCTGTACATGCTCATACTTTTCATGTTCATACTTTTCAGTTGGCCAAGATTTCTAAAAATCCTTTCTTTGTATTGGTCTTAAGTAATATTCTAATTTTCTGAGATAATGAATTTGGGATTTTCCTTAGTTGTCAGTTATAATCATCAAAATTAAAAGAAATAAACATTTGAAATATATCAGTCTGTGTGTAATGAATGAATATAATATACAAGTTTCACTTTTTGAATGGAATTAGTGAAATAAATCAACTTTTTGATGATATTCTAATTGTATGACCAGCACCTGTATGTATGTATGTATGTATATATGTATATATGTGTATATATATAAATAATATATATATATATATATATATATATTTATATATATAAAATCAAAATAATATATTTGATCAAATCTGCAAATAAAAATAATATACAGTATCTCACAGAAGTGAGTACACCCCTCACATTTTTGTAAATATTTTATTATAACTTTTCATGTGACAACACTGAAGAAATGACACTTTGCTACAATGTAAAGTAGTGAGTGTACAGCTTGTATAACAGTGTAAATTTGCTGTCCCCTCAAAATAACTCAACACACAGCCATTAATGTCTAAACCGCTGACCACAAAAGTGAGTACACCCCTAAGTGAAAATGTCCAAATTGGGCCCAAAGTGTCAATATTTTGTGTGGCCACCATTATTTTCCAGCACTGCCTTAACCCTCTTGGGCATGCAGTTCACCAGAGCTTCACAGGTTGCCACTGGAGTCCTCTTCCACTCCTCCACGACGACATCACGGAGCTGGTGGATGTTAGAGTCCTTGCGCTCCTCCACCTTCTGTTTGAGGATGCCCCACAGATGCTCAATAGGGTCTGGAGACATTCTTTAGCAAGGCAGTGGTCGTCTTGGAGGTGTGTTTGGGGTCGTTATCATGTTGGAATACTGCCCTGCGGGATGTACTCACTTTTGTCTGTGTGATGATCGTAGGTGACTTACTGTAATTGTCATAGAAAAAATGCTACAGGACAAGCTAGCATATATCATGTTAAGCAACTAATGACCTTCCCAAAACTGAGAAATTGAGACTGAATTTATGGACTCTTTGGTATGGATTTATGCAGGGCACAGAATCACCAAGAAACGAAGAGGGACTCTCCCCCCCTACACACACACGGCTGCTACGCCCTTGTTAGTGTGTAACATTACAGCTAAAGGCAAGAGAGAACTGACCCTACCATTATCCATCCAAATCCATCCATTCCAAGTGCAATTACCACCCTCATCCAGTCCTGTATGTCAGACAGGAAATCTCTAACTTCAGTTCTCCTAATTCACCTGGGGACCCATCGACCCACATGCACGAAACTCCGAAGTTGCTCCAGGAATGATTCACAGGCAGACAGGGTAATTGGTTGGGGCTCTTTTTCTCTTTCGAGGGGAATATTGGCTTTTTTTTAATGTGCTCTAAAATATGCTCAGTTGGGGAGTTGATTCATTTTCAGTCTAAACTCATTTTCATCCTCAAAAGCAAACCTTTGGCAGGCATTACTGAGAGATAAACAGATTTAATGTGAGCTTTATTTATATATTTATTTTGTCAGAAGCGGCTTCTGCATTTGAGAGCAGTGACTGCACATCATCTCATTATAAAGAGGAAAAAATAGGGATTTTCAAAACTGACATAAAAAAATAATTGACACGTCATGCCTCATTATCCCTAAATTCATTCTGTGTAAATCCAATTACACCAAAGAGTTTCAAAACATAAAGGAAAAAGATGTCAATACTCACTTTAGAGAGCTGAATAATAATAATAATAATAATAATAATAATAATAATAATAATAATATCATTATGACCAAGAATTCTTTGTAACCTGCAGGATTATTAATAACTAAAACTATTCACAACATTTTTGGTAAAAAAATAATAATAAAATAAAATAAAATAAAATAAAATATTAGACGAAAAACATAAACTAGAAATATTGCCTTGGCTACTAGCTGAAAGTTGTAGGTTGAATCATTAAAATTACTAACAGGAAATAAATAAAAACTAAGTTTAAAACTGAAATAAAAACACCTAAATAGTAATATATATAAAACATAAAAATAACAAATGCATATAACAAAAAAAGAAAATGAGAACTGAAAAAATATATAAAAATCCATATATTAATAAAACTACAATAATATATAAATAATACTAAAATAACACTGCTCCAACACTGACCTGACTGTGTCTGTGCCAGAACCTCGCCGTCTGAACAGGTTAGCCAAGCTGCTAGACCGGCTAGCGGCCGAGGCAGCTTTCCCGTCACCCACGTGCATCCTCACAACTGTCGACGTAGTGAAAGCGCTGCGTACGTTCCTCTCAGGTTTGGCCAACATGATGTAGACTTTGGGCACAAACATGCAGCACAGCGCAGTAGTGGCGCTGAGGCTAACGGAGAAACACATGGTGATTATCTTGTAGTTTGAACCGAAATAAATTGGCACGAAAGCCAGCCAGATAATGCAGGTGGTGTACATGGTGAACGCGATGTATTTGGCCTCGTTGAAATTGGCGGGGACGTTACGGGTCTTAAAGGCGTAGAAGGTGCAGCTGAGGATGAGCAGCCCGTTATAGCCCAACGGCGCCACCACTCCGAGCGTGGTGGTGTTGCAGATGAGGTGCACCTCGCGTATGGACGGATAGTCGTAGATCACTTGTGGAGGTTCCATGATGAAGAGTGCCACGATGATGCCCAGCTGAATCAGGATCAAGATGAAGGCGATGACCAGTTGGGCACAGGCGCTCATGAAACGAGGCTTCTTGGTGCAGATCTTCTTCTTGCTGCCCGCAAGGATGCGAGCGATGCGGTTGGTCTTAGTGACCAGGGCTGAGTAGCTCATGGCAGGTGAGAGCCCGATGCCTAACCTTTGCAAATAGCAGTAGGCCACGTGCGGCTTGGCGATGAGGCAGAACGTACAGAGATACCCCAAACAGATGCCAGCCAGGATGATGAAGCACAGCTCCCTGCTGGAGGACTTCACCACCGGTGTATCGTGGAACCTGATGAAGACTAAAGTGACGAAGATGGTGGCGAGCAGGCCAAGGCAGGCGAAGACCACGGCGGCGATAGGCTCAGGATCTCCCCACAGAAGGTACTGCACCGGGATTGGCTCACAGCCTGAGGGACATGAATTTCAGAAGACTTAATTAGACACTACTACAAGTTGCCCCTGGAACTTCAAATAAAATATTTTCACTTCAGGGTTGCAATTATACCGCACAAAGATCTATACGCAGTGCAAACACTATTTTTCATAAGTGAGCTAGTTGGTTTTGTTTGTTGATGCATTTAGATTTGTGTACACTGTGTATATCTGATGGGGGGGGGGGGGGAATGGGGACAACATGTTTTACTATCCTCCTGTATCTTTATCCTGTTAGTATTGTAAAAGGTCTTTAAACAGCTTAAGCAAAAAAGAAAAGAAAAGAAAAAAAGCAAGTTGGTATAATGCCAGTGTCTATGATTATTCAGAATCACTGATGTGTGACATTTAAACTCATATGGAGAACATCCATCATTATGCAGATAACACAGTAAAACTTAACGTACAACTTTATAAACAACAACAACAAAAAATGTGCAAAAACAAACAAAACCATCCGTTCAACCAAGCGTCATGCATTATGCATTACAGGCTGACATCAACAAGCGCTGATATATTTAGCATGTGCGATTTGCATCAAGAGACAGTGAATGAGTCTTGATTTGGATAGCGTTTAATGAGGTTGATCAGATGAGACTGTGAAGGTTTGGTTTGTTTTTTACAGGTCAGATACACTGTCATTCTCAAACTAGTCACACCAAAGAGCTACTCTGGAAAGTTATGGTCATGATTATCAAAGGCTTTTGTGAAAGTCCCTTTAGGGCAAGTCAATGAAATCCGCAGCCATATTTGTATTGCCCCCGGGCAGCTATTCATGCTTCAAAATCTCTGTAAATGTTTGTCGAAGGTACACTTTAATAATGTTTCAAATCAGGAATAAAATATGACACCAATTTCATCGGAAATTGTGCTTCCTAATCTTAAATTAGGCTAAAAACTGACTGGTCCAGTTAAAGCACATGCACTAATGCTTATATTCAAGTATAAACAGTAACACTTTACAGTAAGGTTTCATTACTTATGTTGTTCCAAACCCATAAAACTTTTGTTCATCTTCGGAACATAAATGAAGATCTTTTTGATGACAAACAAACGCAAAAACAAACTCCGGAAGCTCAAACGTACTGAGTAACACACGAGAATGAACCTCATTGGTTCTCAAATGTCAAGCAAACATGCTTGAGCTTCCGTTTACCACAACTGATGTGTGAGTTGATGAATGTTTATATGTGAATAAAAGCCTGTATTTAAAATGTTCATCATATTAAGCAGTCGTGTCTCTTCAGAAATTTTGGACTAAACCGCTCAATTCATATGGATTAGTTTTACGATCTCTTTATGAATTTTTCTAAGCGTCAAAGTGGTAGTTGCGTAGCTGTCTATGGAGCTCTCAGATTTCATCAAAAAGATCTTCATTTGTGTTCTGAAGATGAACGAAAGTCTCAAGCTTAAAATATTTTGAGCTTAAAAAGATTTGAGCTTAAAAAGGTGATTGGTTGTTTTAATTTTAAGTGGGACTATGGCCACCGCATTGAACACTTCATATTTATATATTTACATGTGCACCATCTTTGCTACAGAGTCTTTGTACAGTGCATAAACTATATTGAAGATCCTTGTAAAAAAAAATATGTTATAAAATCTAAAAATACAAAATCACAGGTAGTCAAATTGAAAATCAACTGCTACTAAATGTTGAAAATTGGCACTCAGGCTCTCGCATGAATAGCAGAGCGGCCTCGGCTCTCAGTAATGTACTACATGCTGAGAGACTGCTGCTTCGGGGCTTACGCTTGACAGCAATTCTGGAACATTCTGACGGGGACCCCCGCCAAGTCCAAATCTCTGTTTTTGGCATTAAGTTGCCATGGTCCAGATTCTCAAATAACGCTCTAAGAGATAAATGGGTCTCCTATGTTATTCCGTGACCCAGATACTTATATCACTCACTGTTGTACAAGATGATAAGCTTATGTGGCTGGTCTAAGAGTTTTAGAATCATGGGTAAAAGATGGCTGTGACTTCTAAATGAAATACAAGAAGAACATTTTGCTCTCAAAGTGGATGTAGAATCACCTGTGAGGTCATCTGTAGGCCAGGATCCAAGCTCACATGCACGGCAGGTGTATTCATCAAACACAAACTCGTTTTCTTTACACGGAGTGCAGGTCCAGCAGCAGCTCACCTCACCCTTACGGATAACCTGAGGTGGTCAGAACAGACCGGTCAAAACATAGTTATAGATTTTTGTGAAGAAAATGCTTGCTCTCAAGGGCCGCCACCACAATGGTGTTGAGCTTCTATGTTGTTGATAAAGTGTTCTAAGTGGTTTTTAGAGCATTGCTATGTGGTTACTAAGGTGTTTTGAGTGGTGGTCACCGTGATTTTGCCAAGTAAGACATGTTCCTGGATCAACGTATTTTGTTGATCCTGCAACAACATTACAGTCTGAAAATTTAGTCTTAACCCTATTCCTACCCCTAAACCTAATCCTACCCCTAAAATCAGAGGGGAAAGATAGGTGAATAACATTGATGTAGAAGCACCTAACCCTGGTTGCAAGCCTAAACTTGACAAACGGTAAACTTGTCCCTCAAATCTGATTGGTTGATTGGAATGTTGTTCCAGGATCAACAAAATATGTTGATCCAGGAACATGTCTTACTTGGCAAAATCACGGTGACCTCTGAGTGGTTGCCATACAGTTGCTAGGGTGTTGTCGGTGCTTAAAGTTCCACATCCAAATTTAGATGATAATAGTGAAATAGTGAATATTGACATTTGCAATTATAGGAAGGATTTTTTCACGCTTAAGTTTGTATGTCTAGCATTCAAATTTTGATTGCTTAGAAAACTAGAAAACACCTTTCCTATTAAACCACATGATTTAAGATCAGGTTAAAACCTATGGTTTAAGTTTCTTTAAAAAAAAAAGAAAGATACATTACATCTGAATATTTAAAATATATACAATATACATCTTAATATTTAAAACATCATATATATTGTACATCTTATATATTAAAATAAGATACACATCTTGTATATTAATATATACTATATATACACATCTTATTTATTAATTTATACTATATATCTTAATATTTAAAATATACCATTCAAAAGTTTGGGTCAGTATGACTTTAGAAATTAATACTTTTATTCAGCAAGGACGCATTACATTGATCAAAAGTGTCAGTAAAGACATTTATAATGTTACTAAAGATTTCTTTTTGAAAAATAAATGCTGTTCTTTCTAACTTTCTATTCATCAAAGAACATACTACGATTTTCACAAAAATATTGTGGAAATAATGTTTTCAACATTGATAGTAATTAAAAAAAGTTTCTTGAGCACCAAATCAGCATATTAGAAAAATTTCTGAAGACTGGAGTAATGATGCTGAAAATTCAGCTTTGCCATCACAGGGATAAATTACATTTTAAAACATATTAAAACAGAAAAAAGTTATTTGAAGTTGTCATAATATTTCACTATATTACTGATTTACTGTATTTTTTATTTAATAAATGCAGCCTTGGTGAGCATAAGAGACTTCTTTCAAAAACATCTTATAGAATCCAAACTTTTGAATGGTAGTGTATAACAAATAAGCACATATACTCTTAAAGGCACAATATATAAGATTTTTGGATTAAAATATCCAAAAACCACTAGAACAATGTAGCATGTTTTACAAAACAATGTTTTGTAGAAACCATGGAAACACTAAAGAGGCTTTAATATATATGTTATATTAGACAGGTGAGCAACTGTTTGGATACATTCATCAACAGAAAACTAATCATTGTTATAGCTCAACACAGTAAGTCTTATTGTTTAAATCTTGTTTTCTTGATTTACCGCGAGTACCATGTTTTACCGTGCCTAATATCGATCTAGGTTACTGCAGTGTGCAACAAGTGTCTCATAGTAGCCGATCGCACAGAGTAGCATTATAACAACTTTCAACACACAAATGTATCAAATATGATAAAACAGCGCTGCTTTACCCCACATACTCATGACCAGAAGAACCAGAAGCGGTCATCTTTTCCACCAGCTGTAGACATGAAGACAACACCTCCCATGATCCCGCAAAATCAAGGCGTCATCAAGCTATGCCTTTGTTTTGAATAAGCAACCTCTAGCAACGAAAAACTACATATTGTGCCTTTAAACAAAACAAATAAAAAAAAAAAAAAAAAAAAAACATACACTGACATACATTTTCTCTTCAAAATATTCCTTCACTGCTTTTTTCACCTTTATCTGAGCTTTTTCACAGGGATCACTGCACACTGATCTGATGATGGCACTGCTGTTGGCCCAAATCTCCTCGTCATCCATCTTCAGCCCACTGTTGTCCCAGCTGCCCACGTGGATGTAGCTATAGTCCTCCTCACTCATCTGTTTAAAGTTCATAATCTCATACCTAGAAAAGCACATGTAAAAGCAATGTAATGGATTTGAAAACAGAGTCATTCTTAAAATCATCAACATGGTTTCCCCATATATCCATTCAGTCTGAAGGAAGATATTTTTGAAAAGGACTTCACAATGACATCAATGAGAGATTGTTTTCATTCTATTTGAAAGGAGTTTAGAAGCACATTCTTACTTATGAATGGAGCAGAATATGAAAGATTCCTACCTCCCTGGGGAGTCTCCGTTCTCATCAAACAGCACCACTTCTCCCGAGACACCGCTGAAGTTTGTCCTCATGAGGAATTCTAAGAGTTTACCTCCATCAATCGGCCGCATGGCTTCACAGAGGCCTGCATAGCCGGGACACAGAGACTTCTGCATGGCGTGCAAGCCGTAAGCCATAGAGTAGATGGCATTGATCACAAAGCCCATCTTTGTGTCCTGAGCATACTGGTGTCGGAGCGACTCTTTCTCTATGAAATGCCATAGTGAAAACAAACAATATATTGAGTTCTAAAGTCACCCTTACTTTTTTTTTTATTAATATCTATTCAGTGCTTTCATCTGCAACAGTAATGCCTGTCTTCATTTGGGGGCTTTTCTCAGCATATACTGATATTATGTAGTTCATTTCGAAGGTTCTTTAGTAGATGGATAGATGAATAAATGGACAGATGGATGAATAGATGAAGTAGTGAAAGGACATAGGTGGATGGATAGATGGATGAAGGATAGTTGAATGAATAGATAAATTGATAGAATGAAAGACTGATGTACAGATAAATGAATTGTTGGACAGATGGATTATGTATGGTTGATGAATGGATGGATAATGAATAGTTCAATGAACAGATGGAATGAAAGACAGCTACATGAATGGATGGATGGATGGATGGATGGATGGATAATGAATAGTTGAATGAACAGATGGAATGAAAGACTGCTACATAGATGATGGATGGATGGATGGATGGATGAACGATAGATGAAGGATCATGGATGGATGAATGAATAGATGGAATTAAAGATGGGTGGATGGACGACTGGACGAATACACAACTGGATGGATGATGAATAGCTGAATTAATTGATTGAATAAAATACTAATTTATAGATGGGTGGATGGATGGATGTATAGATGGATGGATGGATGTATGGATGGATGAATGGATGGACAACTTGGATGGATGATGGATGGACGGACAGACAGACAGACGTATGGATGGATGAATGGATAGTGAATATTTGAATGAATAGATGGAATGAAAGATGGGTGGGTGGATGGATGGATGGATGAATTAACTGAATGAATAGAATGAAAGATGGGTGGATGGATGGATGACTGGATTGATGAATAATCGACAACTGCATGGATGATGAATAGCTGAATGAATTGATTGAATAAAATACTAATGTATAGATGGGTGGATGGATGGATGGATGTTATAGATAGATGGATGGATGAATGAATGATGAATAGTTGAACAGATGGAATGAAAGATGGATGGATGGACAACTTGGATGGATAATGGATGGATGGATGGATGGATGGACGACCAGACGAACGGATGTATGTATGTATGGATGGATGGATGGATGGATGAATGGATAGTGAATATTTGAATGAAGAGATGGAATGAAAGATGGATGGATGGATGGATGAATGAATTGAATGAATAGATGGAATGAAAGGTGGGTGGATGGATGGAGGGATGAATGGACGACTTCATAGATTTACAGACTGATGGATGGAAGATGGTGTATGGATGGATGGGTGGACGACCAGACGGACGGATGTATGTATGTATGGATGGATGGATGGATGGATGGATGAATGGATAGTGAATATTTGAATGAAGAGATGGAATGAAAGATGGATGGATGGATGGATGGATGAATGAATTGAATGAATAGATAGAATGAAAGATGTGTGGATGGATGGATGACTAGATTGATGAATAATCGACAACTGCATGGATGATGAATAGCTGAAGGAATTGATTGAATAAAATACTAATTTATAGATGGGTGGATGGATGGATGTTATAGATGGATGGATGGATGGATGAATGAATGATGAATAGTTGAACAGATGAAATGAAAGATGGATGGATGGATGGATGGACAACTTGGATGGATGAATGGATAGTGAATATTTGAATGAATAGATGGACTGAAAGATGGGTGGGTGGGTGGATGGATGGATGGACGGACAACTTGGATGGATGAATGGATAGTGAATATTTGAATGAATAGATGGAATGAAAGGTGGGTGGATGGATGGAGGGATGAATGGACGACTTCATAGATTTATAGACTGATGGATGGAAGATGGTGTATGGATGGATGGGTGGACAGACGGGTGGAATAATGAACAGGCAGACAAATGGAAGGTGATATATAATATATATGGATGTATACAGTATATGGTTGGTTGGTTGGTTGGATGGATGGATGGATTGACAGACAGATGGAAGGAAGGATGGATGGATGCATGCATGCATGGATGGATGAACTGATGGAAAGTCATAGAGATAAAATGTCCTAAAATCATGTAAGCTGTGTGTCTGTCATGGGATCAGAGATCATTTTCCACTCACTGGTGCAGGTCCTGTTGTATTTGGCACTTTCTTGAGGATGACCCTTAAGCCGGCACTGGAAGCGGTGCTGCCAGAACTCAGGGAACCAAGGGTTTCGGAGGTTCGTGTCCGGCTGTAGGTTCAGGTAGTAATCATCAAACCATGTGACGTAAGCAGACTGCAGCTTGATAGTGATTCCCCCTGCTGCCTCCCTCTGGAAGCCATCAGTGACGTCATAGCGGTCGGCCCAACCATCGCTGAAAAGTGTGCAACAGACAAGTGAGTAATGAATGGCTTTTTTATAGAACAAACTCCATTGAGACACAGTCAGGGAGGCTCCCAGTCCAAACTGACCCACATAACAGCCAAAGCCCAGTAGTTATGACCAGGTTATACTAGGAATTAGGTCTTGAGGACACAACTGGCCAGTATTTCATACTGACAGTACTGTCACAGACTCTGGCAGGCATAATAAACCTCTTCATGAGACGTATATGCTCCAAGGCTTCACTATTAAGCATCAAAGGGATCTTTGGATGGCAAAAGATGAGTCTATCCGTTTTCTTCCTCCTCTTTCATACAAACACAAAAAATAAACTATACTTTTCAATGTCCTCTCCATCTATATGTTCTCTAACACTTCCTAAACTCACAGTGCTAAATGTTACACAACTCAGCAGTGTGTGGGAGGTATCATTTTTGTTCTCATGGTAGGTAAGAAGAGGCTTTCATAACTTGTCCTTGGAGGCAAAAGCAATGGGAGTGAAAGCATAGAGGAGCATATAAGCAGAAGCTTGAATCATCTCATGGAAAAGAGCTGAACAGCTCAGTAAACCCACACACTGACCCCAGCGGGTCAGCCTCCCTCTGCCCACTGCTGCTGCAGGAAAACTTACAAAGACAACAAAAAATGCCTAAGCAAAGGCGCCACAGTCTTTACAAAGATGTCTGACAGCATTTACAGCACATTAAAGCACATACTTGTACATACTGCAAAATGATGCTGGGGTGATTTATTGAATATTTATTTTATGCATTTGATGTTATTTTGGTGGCAAAGTAATATTAATCAACAAATAGGACATTTCCGTAACACTTTAGTATGGGGAATACATATTCACTATTAATTATGACTCAATAAACTCCTAATGTACTGCTTATTAATAGATAGTAAGGTAGTTGTTGTAGTGGTTAAGTTCAGGTATTGGGTAGGATTTAGAGATGTAGAATATGGTCATGCAGAATAAGGCATTAATATGTGCTTTATAAGTACTAATAAACAGCCAATATGCAGGCTAATAAGCAACTAGTTAAAAGAGATAATTGTTTCCCATACTGAAGTGTTACCAACATTTCTTGTGTTACAACTTAAGTATGAGAGAATTTTTATAGCATTAAAAAAAAAAAAAAAACTAAATCTGGATTTAGTGAGGATTTAAAAAAAAGAAAAAGAAAAGTTATATGCTTTATACGTCAATGTTTCAGGAAAAATATGTCTGTGGGTGTTTCATGTTTTGGAATCTACACGAATCACAGGTTTAATCTGTTAACAATTAGCCCACAGAGGAATGACACAAACACGCTTATGTGGGAAGCTGCTGTATTAAGGACAGAAAATAATCACCAACAAATGCTGCAAATAAGCTGCAAAGTGAAACTAATGATTAAATTAGGTTACATATTTATCCATCCCCGGGGTGGAGTCAGATCAGCCCTCATCAGCTATGGATCAGCTCTTATGCACACTTCACTGATAAACAATTCGACAGATAATACAACACAATACAATACAGTGTCCTCACGCTCACTAGAAACAGATGGCTCGGCACAGTCTGCAAACTGCTCGTTAGTAAATAATTGAAAGCCATTCAGTTGTGAAACGGCAGAGCTTGGACATCACTGCTTTCGTGGCTGTCAATAGGCTGCTGAGAGCAGATGTTGTCAGACAGCCTTTCGTAACAATTGTTTTACCAATAGGGACGATTTTTGAAGGATGAACAAAAAATGTTTTTGGTCATCACAATAAAAATAACATTTAAATTGGGTAATATTCAGACTTTTAAACTTTAATGTGCAGGAAAAAGTTCTTGAAAAGATAACAATGGTCTATAACTGTCTAAATTGCTGGGTTATAATCAAAGCTGTAAGCGATTCATCTTTGGACGCACCAGATGCACACTTGTCGTATTTTACTTGTCGTAGGGTTAGTTCAAAATGAAAAATTCTGTCATTAACAGCTCAGCTTCATGTCGTTCCAAACCAGTAAGACCTTCGTTCATCTTCGGAACACAAATTAAGATATTTTGATGAAATCCGAGACTATTTTAACGATGTCTTTACTACCTTTCTGGGCCTTGAAAGTGGTAATTAAATTGCTGTCTATGAAGGGGTCAGAAAGCTCTCGGATTTCATTAAAATATCTTAATTTGTGTTCCGAAGATCTTACGGGTTTGGAACGACAGTTAATGACAGAATTTTCATTTTTGGGTGAACTAAGCCTTCAAGGTTGGTGCTGTTGTCAACAGCATTTTGGTTGTTTTCGCTATTGCAATATCTTTGCATGAATTTCAATTTCATGCATTTCAATTTGTCAAATGGCTTCAATATGTGTAAATGCGGCAGGATATACAGGGTTAGGAATGAAAGCAAAATATGTGGGACATTTGATGAGGTCATCAGAGTTTGCCATACCTTGGCTTTTGGTGAATTGATGCCACTTGCGTGTAGGGTCAATGAATGAATGCCAATGAAGCAAACGTGCAAATGCAGGACATTATGTCAATGAATGAAATCAGAAAGCAACCGAGATACCAAAGAAAGTACGTGGAGCTTTTTTAAACGTCTTGAGACACTTTATCACTTTAGCAGCCACATAGAGATCAGGTAACTGGAACAGAGACACAGTGGCCATATTCTCATTGAATCAAAGAAAAAAAACCCCAACACTCAACTACCTTCCCTGGAGCTGGTGTCTGACACCTCATCAAACAAACACACACACAAACTCGGTCATCCGCTCATGCACACACAAACACACATCACCCACGCATACACATGCACACACACAGTCACTGGCACCCCCATAAACATGGCATCTTCTCTCAGCCCATCCAGGCTGTCTGGAATGCCCAGAGGCCCAGAATAAAGACCATGACACCATTTTCTGAAATAGATCCTCTTCAAATATTCACAAATGACATAAATAAGCAAAATATAGGCCCTTACCACAGAACAAAGCCTGTTCAACTTCACCAAAACAAAGATTTTCCAGATGCATGCAGTTTGATATCATCTAATTATAAAGCTATTAAAGGAGCTGGAGTTTGTTTGTAATTTGAAATATTATGGGCATTGAAAAAATGGCAATGCAAATTATATATTGGATATTAAATCCGGATTAAATCAAAAATTTTACAAAAATATTTCTTTAGATAAGAGGTGAAAAATATTCAAAAATATGCAAATCTCCTTTTCCCAAACATTGGCGATTTTAAGAGATTTTAAGTAACTTGCATTTGTTACCTTAAAGGGTTAGTTCATCCAAAATGAAAATAATGTCATTAATTACTCACCCTCATGTCGTTCTACACCCAAAAGACCTTCGTTCATCTTCAGAAAACAAATTAGGATATTTTTGATGAAATTCGATGGCTCAGTGAGGCCTCCATTGCCAGCAATGTCAATGTACCTCTCAAGATCCAGAAAGTTACTCAAAACATATTTAAAACAGTTCATGTGAGTACAGTGGTTCTACCTTAATATTATAAAGCGATGAGAATACTTTTTGTGCGCCAAAAATACAAAAAAAACCAAAATAACGAGTGATGGCCGATTTCAAAACACTGCTTTGAATCTTTTGTTTCGAATCAGTGGTTCGGATCGCGTGTCAAACTGCAAAAACTGCTGAAATCACGTGACTTTGGCACTCTGAATAACTGATCTGAATCAAATGATTCATAAAGCTTCGAAGCAGTGTTTTGAAATCGGCCATCACTAGATATTGTTGAAAAGTCATTATTTTGTTTTTTTTTTGGCGCACAAAAAGTATTCTCGTCACTTTATAATATTAAGGTAGAACCACTGTACTCACATGAACTGTTTTAAATATGTTTTGAGTACCTTTCTGGGCATTGAAAAAGGAAACGATCTTGCTGGCAATAAAGGCCTCACTGAGCCATCGGATTTGTTCCGAAGATGAACAAAGGACTTACGGGTGTAGAACGACATGAGGGTGAGTAATAAATGACATTATTTTCATTTTTGGGTGAACTAACCCTTTAAAGAGCTGTTTTTGGTAAATAAAAATTAGCTGATATAAAATAGATGGAAAACTAAAAAAAATTAAGCAACTTAAAACAAAAATTAGAAATGTTGCCTTGGCAACTAACTGAAATAAATAAGTACCAAAAATTACTAAAACTGAAATTGAAGTGAAAATAAATTAAAGCTAAATAGAACTATTAAAAAGCAAACAAAACATAATAAAAGTGAATGCTTTGAAAAATGAGACCTAATTCAAATTATTACTAAAATACCAAATACCAAACCCAAGAGCTCCTGAACAGAAGCAGAAATTGGAGGGATTATTCTTAGTTTAATATCTCAAAGACATAATACATTATTTCAGTCCTTAATATCCATAAGCGATTTATTAATGGAACAGAGAGAACTGAATTGGGGGTGAAGCTAAAAATAGGTCATTTAGATGTCATACTCCAGGAGATTAAAAATGAGAAGAATAATTTCTTACTTCATTTGACACTATGAATAGCACGTGCACATATTTCAAGATGTCGATACCAAGTCAAACTTAAAATACTCTTTTCACAGGATCTGTCATATACGTTTATCTTTTTATAAGTCATTGAATGGTAAATTAGTAATCTTTTACAAATAGCTGAAGCACCTCTGATGCGTTTGTTAGGTAAAGTTGAAATTTAAGAGCGTTTAAGAGGCAATCTGTCCTTGTTGAAACAGATACAGCATTACAGAATTAGTTCTGTGTCATTGCACCTCTCAAGTCGTGAGTGCAGAATCAATAGGCTCACTCAAGAGGAGTTGTTATCATAACAGGAATAAAGTGCCTATCACTAAAACAATCATAAATCACATACCTTGCTTCAGTAGTGGATGATTGTTCACTATAATGGTGATGATGATGGTGATGGCAACATTTGTGGTGATAACAGACAGAAAGATGAGCCTTGCTTCCATGTTTTGATCCATCTTGATTTTGTCTCTCACACATACACACAAGCAAAGAGTTGCAGATGATGATCAACAGGCGTGGGTGGACATTCAAAAGGTGTAAACAGTCTCTTTGAGATACCTTCAGAACTGCCTGATGGTGTGGCCCTATCTGACCCACAATATCTGTGGAAAAGCACTAAATGAACACAAGATAAGGATAACAGGCAGTAAAGAAGATACAGAAGATAGGGGTCACCGGGGCTGGTTGTCACATTCACTGTATCTACATCCAAATACAGAAATGTATGTTTACTCTAGGCTTCTCAGTGTGTTGTCTAAGCAAGTTTGCATATGTGTATTATTTTATACGATTGATGAATTATAATAAATGTTAGCTGAAACAATAGTTGCTATTTTTTCTGTTTATATTCTCTCTCTTTTAGTACTTTGTTTTACGCATTTTTGGTGTTTATTGAATAATTTTTTGCTTTATAATAGTTTTACTGTTCACATTTTTGTGGAGAAACCTATGGAGCCCCTAAAGGGACATGGTGTTGGAAAAAATGAGATGGGAGGAAAAATTATAAGTCAATGTTTTGCGTTCCCTCAAGAAACTTTGCGTTCACTCGCAAACCTTTTGAGCTCTTTGCGAGTGAACGCAAAGTTTCTCAAGGGAACGGAAAAGTTTTTTGAGAGAATACAAAAGCATTGAATTTTTTTCCCCTCCCATCTCATATTTTGTCCATCACCATGTCCTGTAGAAACCATTAGACTTTTAGTTTAGTATATATACCCTACAGTTCAAAAGTTTGCTGTTTGTTACTCACCCTCATGTCATTCCACACCCGTAAGTCCTTCGTTCATCTTCGGAACACAAATTAAGATATTTTTGATAAAATCCAATGGCTCAATGAGGCCTTTATTGCCAGCAAGATCGTTTCCTTTTCCAGATGCCCAGAAAGGTACTAAAAACATTTAAAACAGTTCATGTGAGTACAGTGGTTCAACCTTAATATTATAAAGTGACGAGAATACTTTTTGTGTGCCAAAAAAAAACAACAAAATAACGACTTTATTCAACAATATCTAGTGATGGGTGATTTCAAAACACTGCTTCATGAAGCTTCGAAGCTTTACGAATCTTTTGTTTCAAATCAGTGGTTCAGAGCAAAAAAAAAAAAAAAAAAACATGATTTCAGTAAACAAGGCTTTGTTACATCATAAGTGTTTTGAAACTTTGATAGTTCACGTGACTTCGGTAGTTTGATACACGCTCCGAACCACTGATTCGAAAGAAAAAAAAAATTCGTAAAGCTTCATTTTGAAATCGCCCATCACTAGATATTGTTGAATAAAGTAGCTATTTTTTTTTTTTTTTTTTTTGGCGCACAAAATGTATTCTCGTCACTTAATATTAAGGTTGAACCACTGTATGAACTGTTTTAAATATGTTTTTAGTTTCTGAGCATTGAAAAAGTAAATGATCTTTCTGGCGATGCACGCCTCACTGAGCCATCAGATTTTATCAAAAATATCTTAATTTGTGTTCCGAAGATGAATGAAGGTCTTACGGGTGTGGAACGACATGAGGGTGAGTAATAAATGATATAATTTTCATTTTTGGGTGAACTAACCCTTTAAACTGAGATTTGTGACCAAATATTTGTATTTCAAATATAAATGCTGCTCTTTTGAATTTTTTTTTTATCATGTTTCCGCAACAACATTAAGCAGCACGTTTGTTTTTAACATTGATAATAATAAGAAATTTCTTGAGCACTAAATCATCACATTAGAATGATTTCTGAAGGATCGTGTGACACTGAAGAATAGATTAATGATGCTGAAAATTCAGCTTTGCCATCACAGCAATATATTACATTTTAAAATATTAAAATATAAAACAGTTACTTTGAACTGTAATATTATTTCACAATATTATTGTTTTTACTGTAATTTTGATCAAATAAATGCAGCATTTGTGAGCATAATAAACTGTACCGACCTCAAAATGGTAGTGTATTTGATATATATCAAAAGTCCAAATGTAAATTAGATGGATTATATTTTGAAAACTTACCCCATATGATAACATGCCCCAATAGACTTTATTCAGAGCAGTGCCATGACAGGTATAAAAGCGAGGATGTGAGGGATAGACTTACCTTGTTTTCAATGCATCATATTGTTGGGAGTTTTTTGTCTACTGAAATTTCTTGGAAAGATATTTTTGCAGTGTTTTAATCCAAAACACATTAAATAACAGTGCAAGCCACTGAAGAGATGCTCACAGCCTCACTTTCATTCCTGTTAAAAATTAAAGCTGGCGCTGCTGTAAATAAAGTCTATAGCGGAAAACTTTTCCTGCGCAGTAACAGTGGAAATGTTTAATAACGTTGGGTAGTAATGACTACCCAACTATGGTATGTGTCTAAACAGAAAACACAAATCTACTCAAAAACAAATACTCTGAGAAATATTTACTGCAGTAAAACATGTGGCAACTAGCCCCGGTCTCTCCTACAATCTTTCTCAAGTGTGCTGCTTAGTTTTTTCTGCAGCAGTATGTGTTATAGATGTACAGTAATCTTTTCTAATACACCACATACACTTTGAGAAAAAAAACAAGATTTGTTTTCCAAAACTGCCAAGAGTGCTTGCCACAGCTCACAGGCACAATTTCAGGAGTGTTTTCTAGCCATTTCTTTAAGAAGAAAGCATCTGCCAAGAATAAATCCATGTATATGGAGTACATGTGTTGGATTACTCACCTGCCAACCAACAGGAACTCTCCAACTAGGCGGCGCCGTCTCATGGCCATGAGGATGCCACGTACGGTCATGCCCTCGCAGAAGCACGCCACCACACGAGCTTTGGGCAGGTGGCTCCTGAGCTTATCGAGAAGACGGTCAAAACTCTGTTCTCCAGCATTGCTGTAGATCTTGTCAGAGTGGGCGATACAGATGCCCTCCTTTGCTGCCATGTCTTTGAAGGCCTCCATTCCACTCTCACCATAGTTCCCTGAAGATTGAGAAATTGAATGAGTTTTAAGCTTGAAACATGCTCTGTACTGTATATGTATATAATTATGCATTACATTATATTACAGTAGTGGCCAAAAGTGATGTCCAGAGGAGATATTTGGTTTTAATGACCTACAAGTTCTACAAGTTTACCTATTAAGCCATTAAAATGTGAGGAAAATTTATAATTTTTAAATATTTTAAATATGAGGGAAGAACAAAACACTAAACTTATGTATCATCGCAAAATAATTTGGCAAAAAAAGCAGCTGACACACTGGAGTTGAGGAGGAAGATGAAGGAGGTGATGAAACAGATAGCTTTCCACTTAAAGATATTTATTTAACACAACAAAATAAAGAAGGGTTATTCAAACAAGAGAAAATCCAGGCAACAACGAAACAGCTTACATGCACAGGGTGAGAACACCGAAAAAGAAACTGAACAAACTGAGGCCTTAAATACAAGAGATCATGAGCAACTCAACAAGAACCAGGTGTGTAACAATCTGTAATTATGACAACTGATGAGTGATGGTAAGGTAAACTAACAATTAACTAGAACACAGGCAAAACAATGACAAAGAAAACCATGGCTAGAAATGAAACAGAAGACAATGAAACTAAACATGACAAGACTGGGACACATTGACTACAACATAATCACTACAACATAATCATTTTGTTGAATCTCTCTTGTTTTTTCATGTGTTCATAATTTCTTTGTATGACAGCCTGGCCAAAAACTATGTCCGCAAAATTTGTTTCATTGCATGTTTCATTGCGTTTTAACAAATAAAACAATTGACTCTAAGCACAATCTACCCAATATCCTTACAAAATCTTTCACAATTTTTTAATAATATTTGAATAAAGGGTGAAGATGACAATTTTACTAGGCTGGACATCACTTTTGGCCACTATATTATATTATATTATATTATATTATATTATATTATAAATATTATATTTTATATAAAACGGTTAGTTCCTGTCTTTGATTCTGATTGGTCAATAGCTGTGTTTTATTCACGATAAAACATGACTATGACCGCTTCATCCAACGGTTCTGTGTGTCACTACACAACACCCTTAGCAACCACTCTTAGCAATGTAAACTGTTTGTTCTCAAGTGATATTGTTCATTGAAGCTTACTGTATTATGTAGAAGAGTATTGTGAGAAAGAGATCGAGTGAGCGAGTTTATTACCTGCATTCAGATTTAGCATTTTCCTTCAGGTCAGTCCTATGTTCATTATAAAAAAATATGTTTAAATGTCCGCTGCAATATCTTGCCCTTTTAACAGTTAAGGGGTTTTCCCGTGACTGATAGCGCTAGTCAAAGCATTTGTCAGTTGCGTCTTGTTCTGTGTTCACAACAATTCAGTCTTTTCAATGTAAAAGTCTTTGCTACTGAGTGACACACTCATACAGACAGTCTTTGCCGCCAACTAATGGAGTAATAATGAAACTTCTGTTGCTGTTCACGGTCAGGGACTATTTTTTCCGAAGGAAGGAAGGCTTTTAGTGATTTTACTTCATGAAAGTTGCATTGATACATATTTTTTGGCTTTAACATTTGTATTGTGTGGCAACCGTTTTATAAAAGCAATAAGGTACTCGAGGCTAGTGCTGTATCGTGAATAAATCACGACTGAAGGGGAACTTCGCTTTGCATCGTGCCCGACAACGCCCTTCAGCCGTGACTTATTCACGATACAGCACAGCCTCTCGTACCTTATTGCTTACATATTATATTATATTATATTATGAATAAAATAATAAATATATAAAATGCATTAATTTATGTTGTTTATAAGTGTGAAAAAAAAAAAAATATATATATATATATATATATATATATATATATTTACACATTAGAATTTCGATTAAACGATTCAATACAATATTTATATCAAATAATTAATTGTTTTTAATATAAAATAGCTTGAAATTGTACAGCTATAATGTAACTCTGTGACAGCAATAGATGTCACAAACATGTTGATGCACAAAACAATCCACACTAAAATGTGATGCTCAACCTGTCAAAATCATGCTGAAATGATTTGGTTAAAATCTTCAGGAGGAAATGAAGAGTTGTAGGTGCTACACACACACGCAGTTTCATTCTCATCATTAGTTCTGCCAGTGTTTAGGAATAATATCCATCCTACTTCTTCCTTATTACCACAAAATGATGAGTGGGCTAGTAGAGGAAAGATTTTTTGGGTAATTGAAATTACCCTTTCAAGCAGTTTGTTCTATTGAACTAAAAAGTAATGTAATGTCAGATTTGCTGCAAAGACTCCAAAATAACCATTATATTCTACAAGAGGGTCCATGTTCTGTGCTTTGCTTCCTGGATATATTTAGTAAGAAACATAAATAGATTTCAGTTTTTCACGCTTAGAAAAACTAATGAAAAACAGGCCATGGTGCCCCTCTTCCACAAAGCGTCAGGGGTAAACTCCCCCAATTTACATAAAAATCAGGTCACCTACTTTTGTGTGAGGAATGTTCCCAGTCTTCACACATTTTATGAGGTGTGAATTTGATATAATTGCAGAGATGGCTTGATAAAAAGCAAACAGCTTCATTTCACCCAAATAAATCCTTTCACCGTTTCTTCCAAATCAATGCACAAAAATCTTAATTATACCCAAGATTATGAGCACTGGTAATGAAGATTACCAGTGATTGAGCTTTGCTAGAAAAAAAAAAAAAAAACAGTACATCAGCAGTGAGCCTAGTGGTTAACAGTCTGGACCTGTAACCTAAAGATTCAACAGGTTTACAGGTTCAAATTTGGTAGGAGTGATATGTGAACTGTAAAGTCACTGAGATCCCCTATCACCACTGCGTCCCGGAGGAAAGCATTTAACCCCAGGTTGCTATTAGCATTCCAGTGAGTGCACTGTGTTTGCAAGAGGAAAAATGTCCATTGCTATTCATCCTGACATGAGAGTTTCGAGAAACCGTACCAAGACAATATAGAGGGTATTTGCTAAAAATGCAGCAGACATTGGTTATTACTGTTATGCAGTACATTTTAATGCTCCATCCGTAATGTCTCAATATATTAATAATGTACACTACCATTCAAACGCTTGGGGTCAGTAAGAGAAAAAAAATAATATTTTGGCAATTAACTGGAATTAAATTGCATTAAATTGATAAAAAATGACAGTAAAGCCAGTTATAATGTTTTATTGTTAAATGCTATTTCAAAATAAATGCTGTTCTTTTGAACTTTCTGTTCATCAACAAATCATGGTTTCCTCAAAAATATTAAGCAGAATGACTGTTTTCAACACTGAAAAAAATACATGTTTCTTGAGCTCCAAATCAGCATATTAGAATGATTTAATGATGTAATGATGCTGAAAATTCAGCTTTGCCATCACAAGAATACATTACATTTTAAAATATACTCAAATAGAAATCAGTCATTTTAAATAATAATAATAACAACAATAATATTTGTAATACTATTTCACAGTATTACTTTTTACTGTATTTAATAAATGAAGCCTTGGTAGGCATAAGAGACTAAGAGATTGCCAATTAATGACATTATACTGGAAATGAAACAACAACAAAACAAACAACAATGCAAGTATCAGTACATATTAGTAATGAATTTGATGGATTCTGTGATGTTTTGGAGTTTGTCTCACTCTAAAACATTCTAAACTGTTTGCTAAAATGACAGAAATCGGTATAATATTAAAATTAAAAAAAAAAAAAAAAAAATTAAAAACAAGAAAATGAAGTCTCAATCCCTCACTAATGACTTAGGTTATCTAGCACCAGACATTCTGTTCACTTTATTGCCATTGTGTAAATAATCAAGGTGTGTAAATAATGTAAGTGTGTCACCCATGTATAACTTCATATCTATCAAATGCATATCATTCTTCCTCACTGTGATGTCTTAGATTTGAGAACTGTACTTCCAAATGCGCATGACTCTATCTCTAATCTCTCTCCTCAGGGAAGAACTTCAAATCTTTCACTCCATTCCTCTGTGCCAGTTCGGTGAATTAATTCTCTTGATGCGCTCAAACTTCACTAGAACCTTCTGTCTCAGATAAAAATGGATATATAATTAAAAAAATCTGAGTTACATAATATTTTCCAGGCATTGCATCGATAAAGCGCAGAAAACAAGTGATCTCCTGATCCAAATGGCTGGTCACAAGAAGCAATAGCAAATGGCTAAAATGACCTCTGCACACAGTAACAAGAGATATTTTGATGACCTCAACTGTCTCTTTCCCTCCTACAGAGAGACAGACACTGCAGAATAGACAAGTCTTTAAACATTATGTTCACTCAAACAGGAAAACTCATTAAACGCCCACAGACAGTGAAAACAGAACTAAAGATGTAAATGATCATCATGGTCGCCTTTCAGTTAATGATTTCTGTTTGTTCAATGATCTGTCATGAGGCCAAAAAAGGCCAAAACAGAAGCACAGCAGCAACACAATACATGAACGTGTCTATTAATTCTTTCTATGTACGCTGTATGCAAAGCATCATGGGGTGTTTTCAAACATCAAAGACACTCTTGAACATGATGAAACAATACTATCTATTGATATGATTCTGCTTGGCACATCATCTGAATGGTCTTTGTTTTAAATGAAACGTCTGCATTTCATTATCTCCTGTAAATTACTTTTTTAAATAAAAAGACAGTAAATCTCACTTTTATACACACAGCTTTCATTAACATACATTTAAAAAAGGAATTTCAAGAGTTATTCTCATCTAAAACAAGGCAAAATGCCTATTTTCCATTGGTGCTCAGCAGGTTGATTGACAAGCTGGTTAAAAACCATGCAGTCAAATCAAATGTGACTTCAAACATTTGATCTATTTCATCAATAGAGCCAACAAATGAGCCAACAAACTGCAGATGTCAAAGTATGATATAATACAAATGGAGCTACAGAATATGCAAGCAAATGAATCAACATCATGGAGCTTTTCACAGCTCCTTGTTCTGTATGTGGGTGAAAACTGGGGTGGGCTCCACACTTAACTACCCGCTGGCAATTAACACCTGTCTGTGAGGTCATCTATCTTCCAGCCAAACTGCTTGAGTTTGTAATATACAGTAAAAAAACTGAAATAAAAAGGATTAAAAGCTATATAGATATATTAAAACAAACAAATAAATGAATAAATAAAATTACAAAAACGCAAAACAAATTACTAGAACTTAAAATGAAAACAAAACTAAATAAAATTTTTTTTTGAAAATAGTAATAAAAACTACAATAGTATGATGCTTAATTAACACTGTTATGCACATCCAAGATATGGAGTTTGACTTAATGCAGTTTAAATGGTGTTAAATCTTTTCTAACCAAGTATAATTTAAAGGGTTAGTTCACCCAAAAATGAAAACTTGAAAACATATAAACATTCATGAGTGAACATAAACAGAAGCTCAACCGAACCTGTTTCAAGCGTAAGAACTTCTTCCGGAAGCTCAAACGTGCTGCGTAACACAAGAACGAACCTCATTGGTTCTTGCACTCGTCAAGCAAACATGCTTGAGCTTCCGTTTACCACAACTGATGTGTAAGTTGATGAATGTTTATATGTGAATAAAAGCCTAAATTCAATCTGTTCACCATATAAAGTGATCGAGTCTCTTCAGAAAATTTGGACTAAACCGCTCAATTCACATGGATTAGTTTTACGATCTCTTTATGAACTTTTTGAAGCGTCTAAGTGTCAGTTGCGTAGCTGTCTATGGAGGGACAGAAAGCTCTCAAATTTCATCAAAAAGATCTTAATTTGTGTTCTAAAGATGAACGAAAGTCTTACAGGTTTGGAACAACATTAGGGTGAGTAATTGACTCTTCGGCAGGAGTTTGATTGACAGGCGATCTAACCAATCATATTGCCAAATCTGCCGTTTTGTCCAACAAAGCAGTCAGAGGAATTAGTAGATTAACATCGGTGGATTTGAATTTAAAAAATGGTGTGTACTGACATCTTTCCGCAGTTGAAACAACATTCCTTCTGATGTTCATTCATGTTTATTTGATGCTATAAATGAACTATTAGGAAGAGATGATCGGTTCATGAGCCACTTGAACTGAGGTGCTACAGCGTTTGAGACTTTGAGACTTTTAGAAATTTGAGACTTTGTTTCATATCAAAAGTAATCTGCTCTGTCTTGTCTGTTGATGCGTTGTCAGTGTCCACATCTCTCTGCAATGTATTTTTCACTGCTTGAGAACATGATGCATGGCGTGAGAGCAGCATGGCTTGTCAGATGTAGCAACAGTAACTAAAGGGGGTGGGTCTTTGCGAACGGTCAATTAATGACAGAATTTTTATTTTTGGGTGAACTAACCCTTTAAGAAACAAGTACATAAAAATGATTAACAGATTCCTGGAACTTGACTATGTGTGGCCCATACTGTATCTGAGAGATAAACACTTTATAAGAACCCCTTAAAAGATTTGACATTTCCCTCTATGAATAATAAAGAAATTTTGCTGTTTAGGCCCATAAACGTGAACCACAACGGACAGAGTGATACATTATCACCTAATAAAATCCCTCTGGAAATCTCTCGCATTGAGAATGTGGAAGATTTAGCACTTTAAATAATAGTGTTACGGGCTGGTGGAGATCTGCGTTTCTCACTGGAAGACTTTTGTGAAATACTAATGCGAGGAAGAAATTAACCTTCCAGAACTAAAAAATAAATTCTGCTCAAAAGGAGAAAGAGTTTCAGGGCAGATTTAGTTCTTCTAAGAGGCGTTTCTTTTCTAACGGTGGAAAATCTCATAATAACCATGAAGAAAAATGCTTCCCTAAGGAGAGAGATCACGTACCTTCAGTGTGAATGGCAGAGACGTAGGTCCAGTTGTATTTTTTGACGATGTCCACCATCGCTCTAGCTTGCTGGGCATCAGAGGGCACCACCCTCATAAAGTACTTGTACAAAGACTTATCGCTGAGATCCATACTGGTTGCCGAATACGCAATCTGGGGAATGTTGAACAGCTGAAGGAGATTCTGAACCTGGATAGCCACAGAACTGGACCCCGGCCCGATCAGCCCCACAATGGGCTTCTTCCCTTTCATGGGAGTCCCTCCACCTTCAGTTGAACACTTGGTTATCCCCTCCTCCTCCTCAGCCGACACCAGGGTGTCACGGATGAACTCGATGCTCTGCTCCAGAGCCACGGCCGAATGCCAGCAGGAGTCTCTGATCTCGCAGCCCAGCGTGATGTTGGGTAGGATGTGTGGGTCCGCATTGATGCGGTCCAGGGTGTGCATCATGGCCTCCACCCGCTGGATGCCATACTGCTCGCGTACGGCTCCACACTTACGCTCGTGAACCTTGTCGGCTGGCGGCTGATGATGGACGGAGAAGAGCGCCCCAATGATGATGTCGCCGGGAATGTGGGCCAAGACGCGTCGCTCGCTGGCCTGGGCCTTCGCTAAATTATCCGGCCGTGTAGGACCCAATCTGTCTCCGATCAGCATAAACAACAGTAAATGTAAAATCCCCATTTCCTCTGCCCTCTCAGATCAGAGTGTAGAATACAGGTAGTTCCCTCAGGGCATCTGAAAGAGACACAAGAAGCAAAAATCTTCAGAGCAATATCCCTAGAGATCATCAACCTCCCACTGAATCACAGAGGTGCATATTTGTGAGAGTCGTGATAAGGATGAGCTGTCGCCAGGGCAACGTCTTATTCTAAAGAGTGAGGATTTTTCTGCCTTCCTCTAAATATCTCGAGATCAGGAGGAAAACAAAGTTGAAACTGGTCTGGAAACATGAAGAAGTTCAGGGATGCATAATTAACACCTGTTAAAAACAATAAGCATGTAAATCTTAAAATATGTATTGATTCAGATTCATGTATTCGTTCAGAATCATAACCTCAGAGATTTTCCATAACACTGAGACCCCAAAGATAATGATCTTATGCAGATTTGCAGCCACTGAATATTTATACTGCCTCTTTACCCTTAACCTTTTTCATTACTCTAAATGAATTATTAATTTCAGTTAAAAGCAGTTACACAGCTTAGAGAGATAAATAGATAATTCTCCTGAATGATTGTTGGTTACTTACAAGTAAGCCATTATATCATAAAATATATATGATTTGCTGTATCCTTTATAGTTTACTGGCTCTGAGGGCAATATCTCATACTTATACAGATCACTTGAAGAAATCATTCCACATGTCATTTCAAGAAAACATGGGAGAGGGATTTGGGGACTAATATTGATGAATGTGACTGGGCTAAATGTCTATCCACAATTTATACTACTTTTTGTTGCAAGAGACTGATAGAAACCCACTGTATGAACACAGAACCCCATGTATACTTAATAAGATTGATCCTTCATACTCAACTCTGTGCTCAAAATACAGAGTTGGTATTGGTACATAGATGCACTATTTATGTTCTTCCATTGCTATGTTTTGCTCTCTAACTTCAAAGGAACTACGATTAATTTTTAAACAGCCAGGACTGTATATCTTAAGTTTTCCAACTCGTCAGAAAACCCTGAATTCCTTTAACACAGAATTGTTGGACAAAGTGCATTCCGTTAAACTGAATTCGTGACAAACAGTTACTCAACAGTACAGAGAAATCCATACTGTATAGAGAGCTTGCTATGGTGGATTTTCTTTTATTTTTTGTAGCTGTTGTACATTATTTTGTTTATGTAATAGTTCGTTTAAAAAAGACGTTAAACATTAGCAAGAAAATAATTACTTTATTAATTAAGAAGGTGCCAGACACAAAAGTTGCAAGTTACAAGATGCATTAGCTGTTGTCTGAGCTGTCCGTGGTGCTGAAATACAGTCTGAAGAATCAACCATAAACCAGTGAATCTGAATCAATGAATGCCAATGAAAATCAAACTGTGTGGCGAAATACCACTTCATATGTTGCCATAACACATAATTAAGAACTCACATGAAAAACTCACTAAGAAAACACATGAGACCGTTCAAATCATCAGAAACGTGACCATGAACTTAAGCGTGAGGTATTAGACCTATATGGAAAAAGTGTTAAATACCAACGCTAATGATAATAAAAACGCCAATGAGAATAAAACTTACCGTTCGGTCGTTATTTTGGTCCAAATGCTCGTGTTCTCACAATCGGAGTGTCTCTGGGAGTATGAGCGCGTGCGATGCGCGTTCACTTCAGCGACAACTCTCGCGCGCGTCACGTGACATATATTTTTCTAAATATTTACATCTTGTTCTCACAGTCCGTGAAGATAAAAACCATACAGAAATTAAATACTCCAATCTGTTAGTAGAAGAAAAGTCAAAAACTATTTTTTAAAAAATTAGTCATGTGATCTTTTATTATTATGTATAGGCTACCCATAAACTTCTCTGTTTTACAAACTACAAAGGTATTTATTTTTCCTAGAAAGGTATTTATAATATCCGCTCTATGTGTTTTGAGGTTTAACTTTTTCTGAACATCTCAACCAGTTGTTGGGGGTAAATATTTTTGGAATTAAAAGTCAGAATAAAACGTTGTAAATGTTAAAAAATTCAGGTAATTCCCTTACTAGAGAACGTATTAATTAGATTTTTTCACCTTGAGAATTTTTTCAGAACAGCACTGATGCAGAACTTATCTTAGTCATACGGGCACAGTGCCATCATCTGGTGACTCAAAAAATTATATCATTTATTAAATATCAGTGCTATTTCTCACCTTATTGTCTTACAACCACATAATCCCATTAGATATTCTCAAGTAAGTACCCGTGCCCAGACCAGAAATAACTCATAACTTACAAGTTATCATTAATATTATTCATTTGCCCACTATTACAATGCACTTTCTCAGTTGCTGCCTCTAAGTTGTGGAATGGTTTTCAAGGTGCATTAAAAATAAATTTGGATTTGATTTGATTCACTTAAAAAAAAAAAAAAAAAAACCATGATGCACACCCTGGACCGCATCAATGCGGACCCACACATCCTACCCAACATCACGCTGGGCTGCGAGATCAGAGACTCCTGCTGGCATTCGGCCGTGGCTCTGGACTCACCAAGTGCCTCCTTTTAATGAGGAAGTTTTGACAGTTTTGCGGTTGCGTCCAGTCCATCTGAAATCGTTTGGCTGTAAAGAAGAGTGTAACCATTTTTTACATATTCATTTTGAACCCCTGGTTGGGAATTACTGATATAAATCACATTCATATAACTAGTCATGCTATACAGAGCTACAGTTATAGCAATAAAACATTTAATTGTAAAATATGTAATGCTTTCAAAGATGTTTTTTTCTGGAGCAAATCCAAGTGAGACTATGAATAGTTCAGACATTTTATTATTAATAAAATTGAATCTATATAAATGTTTTATTTAAAAAAATCTAGATTTATTTTTATGCTAAATTTAAAATGAATATTTTCCATATTTTCTATAAAACATCTTTTATATAAATGTTTTATATAATGTTTATAATTATTGTTGGGATTTAATGGATTCAAAGATAGATTGCACAAAAGTTTAATCAAAAGCAAGTCTTTGGGAACAACTAGAAACTATTTGGAAGTCAATAACAACAGCAACTGTGGAAAAGTACATAAAAACAATGCCAGCAAGAATGCAAGCTGTTTTCAAGGCCATACAAATATATAGGCTTATACATTGGTTATTATGTGTGAATAAAGACTATTTAGTTGTTTCAGTTTGTTTTATATATATATATTAACCTGTAATGGCTGAAAGGGATTTTTAAGAAAGGACATTCATTCAAAAAGACAGCAGCACAAGCATACACAGCTTCTTTGTAACTTATTATATCACTATTGGCCTCTAGATGGCAATAATATCCTTTTTATTTCACAGGCACACATTAAAAAAAAAAAAATCTAAATCATATTTTGCTGAGATTGTCGCATTAATCGGTTATTGATTGCTTTTTTTTTTTTTTTTTTTTTAATTATTATACTGTAGTTGCGTGATCCAAAACGTGAATCAACATCTTATACACACCAAACAAAGTGTTAATCCTCTGATCCGAGGCGTCTCAAGGCTATATTAATATCACCTGATTCTAATTGTTATTGTCTATTTAATCCTCTTTGCAGCTTGTTACTTGTTATTGCAGTTGAGTCTAGCGCCGAGAGACCTGTTTTGTATGTAAACTCCTGCTGTCAGTTCTGTTTTATAAGTTATTGTAACGTTTGATCTTAAAACCTCGTGTAAAAGTTTATTTATTAGTGATTAGCCTTTGGCTAGTGCATTGAGCGTTAAAATGCCTACAGAAAACCTGTCTGATAAACGCATGTCCAAGTTCAAAAACAAGGGCAAGGAGCCAACGGTAAGCTGTGCATCCATTCTGGCTATTTTTTTCCACTTCTAACTGTTTGCTCCTTAATATCTTTTGATGGATTCACACCCTATCTCTGCTTGCAGAAAATGCGTGACCGCAGAATTGCAGAATGCGTTGAGCTTCGAAAAGCTCAAAGGGTTGAAAGTATTTTGAAGAGGAGAAATATTTCATCCTTGGGAGATGAGGAACCTCTGTCACCAGAGTTTAACACTGACAACGAACAGGTGTTTAGTAGTTCTACCCCTTTTTTCTTTTTTTTTCTTTTTTAAAACAATACTCCTACATCTTACTGTTCTCATTTTGTTAAGGTCATATCTGCAACGATTCAAGAGATTGTTGCAAATGTGAACAGTGACTGCCCAGAGAAGCAGAGACAAGGTTGTCAAGCAGCTAGGTACAGTAACCAATCTTAAATTGACTATCATCTCAAATCATGTTACGGCGCATTACCAACCTTCAAATTGATCCCTACAGGAAGCTGCTTTCTCGGGAGAGGAATCCTCCCCTTAAGGAGATTGTAGAAGCAGGACTTCTGACTCGTTTTGTGGAGTTTCTAGGGAGGCATGATGACCCCACGCTGCAGTTTGAGGCTGCCTGGTCTCTTACTAATGTTGCATCTGGCACCTCCTGGCACACACAGCAGGTGGTAGAGCATGGAGCGGTGCCAGCCTTCATCGCCCTGCTCGCTTCTCCAATGTTGAACATCAGTGAACAGGCTGTCTGGGCTTTGGGCAACATTGCAGGTGAGGATACTTTGAACTTCAGGGGGCCTCTGCATCCTAAAAAAACATGGAGGAAGAATACTTGTACTGTAATGTTTGGTGAAACCTGGGCATTTTGTTCATAAAAAGATGAAAGGTGCCAGTTGTACTACTCTGAGGTTTTGGAACCATTTGCCAAGGTGTTCATTCCATTTAGGTGATGGTCCATCATATAGAGATGCCCTGATTGACTGTGGCGTCATCCCTGCGTTGTTGGCACGGCTCACACCAGATGCTCCTGTGAGTTTCTTCTGGACATCCCACACCTCTGAAATAGCAATTGTAAACAAAAATGCAGAATGTAAACCACACAATGTTTTGCAGGTGGGATACCTTCGCAACCTTACATGGACCCTATCGAACCTTTGTAGGAACAAGAATCCCTTCCCTCGTTTCAGTGCTGTTCAACAAATGCTTCCCTCCATAATCCAACTGCTCCACCACAGTGACAAATCCATCCTGTCTGATGCATGCTGGGCCATTTCGTACCTCACTGATGGACCCAATGAACGGATTGATGTGGTCATCAAGACTGGAATCCTTCCTCGGTTGGTTGAGCTTTTGGGCTTTGAGGAACTGGCTGTGGTGGTAAGTACCCCAGTGTTATTACCTTTTTGGTCTTGATCTTTGGACCACTTAAAAGGAAATTCTCCAATATTTTCTAGACACCAGCCCTACGTTCAATTGGGAACATTGTCAGCGGCTCAGACCTGCAGACTCAAGCGGCCATTGATGCAGGCGTATTGAGTGCCTTGCCACAACTGATGCGACACCCTAAGTCCAGTGTACAGAAGGAGGCAGCTTGGGCAGTGTCCAACATTGCAGCTGGACCCTGCCAACAGATTCAACAGCTCATCACATGTGGATTGTTGGCTCCTCTAGTGGATCTCCTAAGGAATGTATGTCATAACTGATGCCTTGCTTTTATGTTGAGTGTTTTCTGCCTCCGCAGAGTTGCCTATAAAACGTTCTGGCTTTAACATGCTTCTCCTAAAGCTGGGCATAAAATGAGACCAATTATACAAATAGTCCCTCCTGGGGCCCTTTGAAATGTGGTTTCATTTCCAATTGTGAAAAGTGTACCATAACATGCATTGTCGTTTTATTTTTTTTATTTTTTAGGTAATTATATGGAAAGAGCAGACTTGCACAAGCAACTGGCTACAATGAATTTGGTCTTGCGCAAGAACTTCTGTTTTTTAATGTTTGCAGTTGTATAATGAATTCACTAACCAAAGCCTTTTTGGGCTGCAGTGGTAGTCTTTTGATTTGTGCACTTGTATGCCAATATTTGTAGTAAATGCTTCTAATTGGGATTCATAAATGGATGTCTAATTTGCAGATAAAATGGATTATGTACCAAATTACAGCATGTGCTTTTTCAGTGTTTGTTTGGACAGTATTTGACACTATGGAATACTCTGTAACTTTTCAAATTGCTTTGCAGGGTGACTTTAAAACCCAGCGAGAGGCAGTATGGGCAGTGACTAACTACACAAGTGGTGGGACTGTGGACCAAGTTGTTCATCTGGTCAAGTGTGGAGCTTTAGAGGCCATCTTGAACTTGCTTCAAGTTAAAGACACCAAGACTGTCCTGGTCATCCTAGATGCCATAAATAACATTTTCTTGGTGAGTTCACTGTGTGTGGCTTTACAAAAACATGCAAAACCCTCCTGCAACTCCCAGTGCTTGACATTGTGAGGGATATGCTAAAATATTAACTGTGTACCTTCTGCAGGCTGCTGAGAAACTTGGAGAGGTGGATAAGCTTTGCTTGCTGGTGGAGGAAGTAGGAGGGCTGGATCGAATTGAGTTGCTTCAAAACCATGAGAACAATGCTGTTTATAGAGCGGCTCAAGCTCTCATTGAGAAGTATTTCAGTGAGGTGGGTGCTGCTGGAAGTAACTTTTGTTGGAATAGGATGATTTCTTGTCAAATGTTGTTTTTTCCAAATGCACTTCATACAAAACTGAAGATGACGTGTTTTTTTTTTTTTTTTTTTTTTTTTTTTTTTTTCTTCCTTCCTTCCTAGGATGGTGAAGATCAGTGCCTGACAACTGAAGCCACAGACACAAACTTTGTCTTTGGAGCATCTGAAGTCCAAAAAAAATTTGACTTTTGATAAATTATTAAAGCTTCAATTAAATAAAAGGATTAATTTTTGCAGTATGTTCTGGCTTTTTTTTTTTTTTTTTTTTTTTTTTTTCTCTCTATGAAACTGTGCTTGCAAAGTTTTAGACTTGTTCTTTTAGCCATTTGTCATGAAACTCAACACATTAAGTGGCATAAGTCTTGTTGCTGGCTGTATGTGCATCAATGTTAACCACTGTAACATTGGTTTTGTGCCACTGTTACAGCGTAAACTAACACCAGTCACAATTTAGTACGTGACTATTTCCAGGATGACCTGAACATCACTATAATATTGATGTTAACATGCTTGTTAATCTAGAAGACAATGATTCAAATTAAACTTTGGATACTTCAGCAGCTTTTTTTTTTTTTTTTTTTTTGGGAAAAATTATCAAGCACTTAACACACTTATCCTTTGCAAAAATCCTGGTCTAATTCAGTTTTTAAATTTGCAAATTAACAGTTTCACAGCATTTAGAATTTTGAATAGCAAATTTTTCACAAGAAAAATGTGCACTTTCACCTTGATGCATCAAGTGTGAACTCTTGCTCCAAATAAACCAGTATTAATGAATGCAGCTTCAACAACTTTGCTTCAGCCAAAATAAAGTGGACTGAAGTGCTCCATTTACAGGATTGGACATATTTTAGTCTGAATAAGTGTTGGTTGGTTCTTAAAAACAAAAACCCTCCAAACATGTCTTGTACAATAAATCTATAATTTGACCTTGGACAAAGCTTTCAGAATATACATAACATTCATGCTTCATTATGCATCAAACCTTAGAATCAGAAAATTGTTCCCACTCAGAGCTGATAATGGTGGTCCTCTTACAGTCTTTTCATTTAATCACACTCATCCTCACTGTCAACATCTTTTACATTCTCTTTTTCTTTTGGAGGAGCTGCAGGTGGAAGATCCAGTCGGGCCCATGACATTGGCTCTGCCTTCTTCAACACAACCTCAATTTTGGCAGCCATCATGTTCACCAAACTTTTACTTGCATCAATTACCTTAAGGGAAAAGCAAATAGACAATCTCAGAATTATTAAAGTCATGCTTTGTTTTCATTGTGGTGCTGAAATTTATATTAATGCAATAAACCTCAAAAAGTCATGGTTTACAGTGATTTAGAACAGTTAAGTGTTAGGCATGATGTGGAGTGGAAAATCCTTTAGGACCAGAACTATCCACTTGCTAATAAAATATTGAATATTAAAATATTGTAAAATTAAAATACTTGGTCATATCCCAGTTAAATATGCAGAGGCAACTTTGGGAAACCTATTTTTAGATTTTATTTTATTTTTTATTTTTTTACTCTATCCGGTAATGCTAGTGCCACAAAATGTATACACTTCAAGCTTTAATGAACAAAAAAAAGTTTGACGTAAGCTCTTTACAATTAAATACTGTGCTGGAATTTTTAATTAATCATAACTAACATTTCTTTTTCTTGCAGGAATAGCACTTATATGGTTTTGAAACCTAAATGTCCGCAAACCTTGGGCCAAAGTCAGAGTGTCTGAATCATATCTGAATATAACAAAAGGGGAAATGAAACTTAGGGACAGCAAGACAACTATCTAAATATGATAGCCCCATGATATTGAGTAACCAATGAACTAATAAACACATGATTTGGGCAGATCTTGCTTTACCTAGTAACAGAAGCATTTGACATATGAAGAACCAATCATGTTGTAGAATGCTTTGCCATGTAGAATTGATTTTGCCATCCTATCCTATATAAGCTGTTGTATTCTTTTTGTTGGTGGGATTCTCTGTGATTGATACGAGGTCCTCTGGCCGTGATTAAAGCATATTCTAAGGCATAGTCTGGAGTCTGTCTGGTTATTGCTGCGGAGCAGGTTAGGGAACACAAGAGACCTTATTCCCAAGTGATAGTGTTCAAAAGGGTCAAGACATTGACCAACTCAAAGTCAGTTGTCGACTAGTAGATGCAGTGCTAGAGTATAAATATTTTTGAGTGTCAAAAGTAGACGCTCGGGTGTCAACTAGGAGACGACCCAGGTAAACCCAAAAATGAAATTATCCCATGATTTACTCACCCTCAAGCCATCCTAGGTGTATATGACTATCTTCATTTAGATTAACACAATCGGTGATATATTTAAAAATATATCAGCCCCCCATTTACAATCATTATAAACCTCGGAGGACTAAGGATATTTTTAAATATATCTCAGATTGCGTTAGTCTGAAAAAGATAGTCATATACACCTAGGATGGCTTGAGGGTGAGTAAATCATAGGATAATTTTCATTTTTGGGTGAACTATCCCTTTAAGTCAGGTGTGTAGAGAAAAATCTACCACAATACTCACCCCCCACAAACTGATCTGCTGTTCAAATTCTTTCTCTCCTTCAAATATAATGTGGATTTTGAGCTGCAAGAATAAAGATGCACATTTGCACATTTTAAATTACCAGTATACAGAATTTTGCAAATAAATGTACAATTATACAGTAAAATATTGAGCACAGGAATTAGTTTAAAAACAAAAGCACCTATGACATTTTCTATGTAATGACAGCATAAAAACAGATGTGACGTTGATGTCTTACCACAGTGCTGTTCCCCTCCACTAAACTCAGCTCTGGTACTGAATTTTTGGCATAAATGGAAATGATGACCTGACTTCCTGTTTGGTGCCAATCAAACCTGCATGGTACAACCTTTTTTCCCTGTACACACATTTAAAAAAAATGTCATCCTCCACTTCAAACAAAATTCACATGTAAAAGTATTCAATATTTTGGTCTTCAACAAATTATTTGTACATTTGGGAGTTGCATATGGACTTACTAGAGTGTTACACTGTTTTATTAGATTGTATGTGAAAATACTGTATCATTGCGGTCTTAAAAATGCAGGGAAAAAATCCAATACACGTAATATAGTGCCTTGACTTTTAAAACTCATGGTAGGCACTTACTGTATCTTTCGCATTCCACTGATGCTTTCCTCGGGTACAGCCCTCCTGAGACAGAAACGTGTTGAAGTCTGAGGTTTTTCTCTTACAGCAGCTCCAATATTTCATACTTTTATGAGGAAAGAAAAAAAGAAGACTTAGGGGCAGTTTACATAGCATCATTTTCAACTAAAAACAGAAAACTTTTTATGCATTTTGTCCGTTCATTTACACGACAACAGCATTTTGGGGGCCTGAAAACGCAAACTTTGAAAATGGACTTCAAAGTGTAACCAAATGTGACATTCGTGTGTGTTTAATGTTTGTAAACGACGAAAACATGTAAAAACGGTGATGTCATGTGTATGCGTATTACGTGTTCAGTCTATAGGCGTGTAATGTGTCTAATGACATCACTGGCCTGGCATCCATAATACAGCATTTTTGGTCATTTTCACGGAACCGTGTGAAAGGGGATTGTTTTGGCAACATTGTCGTCTGTACGAAAAAAAAAAAAAAAAAAAAAAAAAACTTTTCCGTTGTTAATACATCATTGTCGTGCAAACATACCCTACACTGCAGAATCCATGGATATATCTGAGATTTCTCCATCTACACTTTTCTAGTAGTTTCTAGTAGTCATTTTCAGTTTTGATTGGATGCTAATTTACCCTTCATGGAAGATAGGTACACCAGCATGATACAAACACGTCTCGTCATCACTGGCTTGTCCGCTGAATGTCTTAAAAAAGAGAATAATGAGAATCCATTGTTTATATGATGGACTAAAGAAACCCTATGTGCCTTGATTTCTAATCGGAGAAGCAGACAGAGCGAACCGTACCTTACTGCAGCCTCCATTCTTACAGGACGTCCCTATCTTAATTTCATCACTATCCTCCTCTATAATACAATAAAGAGAATAAAATGCATCAGATTAAAAGACAAATATAAAAAGGTAGGGAAAAGGAGGGTTGGCTATTCTTACCTTTTATCTCCGGTGCATTTTCCTCAGTTAGTTTCAGCTTTTCTAAAGCCTGTTTGAGTGAAGGAGAGATCTTCTGTTGTAGAATGGAGAAAGGCTCATCTGGACTACAAAGACAATTAAAAACGGATGTTTTCAGTCATTTATCCTTAAGAGGTTGTAACATCAATGTGGGTTTCGGCTGGGTGGACTGTTAATGAGAAGAACTTGTTCTCTTTAGTAGATTTAATGCTGCATTACTTTATCTTCTGAACATCTGAACTAATGAGCCGGAAAATATAAACGAGGAAGACTGTCCTTTTCGAGAGTTTTTACCTTGGTCGCTGAATAGACTCCAGAGGCTTTGGTGCTTGGGTGATGCATTCATCAAACTTTGGCTTCATGTCATTCAGGTTCTTGTCTGCAGAGGACTTCACCTCTGGTTTAACAGGCTCAGAGGGCTTCTCCTGATTATGAGGGCCTTTTGTGCAACCCTAAGAGATTCATAAATACAGACAAACATTTCAAGACTTAGCCATTTCAATATAATTAGATATTTTTAATCTATATGAGCAAATACACAACTCTGTCTATGAAGATGATCATTCGGTCTCATCACAGATGAGTTGTAGCACTCACAACAATACTGAGGAAATCTGAAAAGTCAGTTGTCCGCCTCTTGCAGCAAGACCAACCCTGGGAAGCAATACAAGACACAATTTAATAGGTTTAACTCTGAGAAACAGTAACAATGGCACGATTATGTTTTCCAATAATAAGTAAACTGATCTTTTTGCATGTCCACACCTTTAATGCATCATGAAACACTGGCACTCCGGGGTGGTATGTGCATGCATCTATGATAAGAAGAGAGTGATTATGAAATGTGACGTCACAGGAATATGGTCATATATCTGTCTGTGCAGCTTATAGTCAGTTAGTAACTCCAACAACTAACTGCTCAGCTACAGGATTCTTCGTTAAGCCGTTTATATAACTCGCTTGTATTCTAGCCATCTATAAAACAAGTAAATATTAACTTACGAAGTCTGTGTTATTGATTAAACATCATTCAAACGTTAATGACCAGCTCATTGTAGATGCTTCACTAAATTAACATGCTAAATAACGTTCAAATAATATTAATATGTGACCCATTTAAGAGGCAGTCATGTTTTGTTAATACATGTATATGAATAAATGTTGTTAAAAACAAGTGATTTTCTTTCCAAATTTACCCTGCTATCTGCCATAGCAATTCGGCTATCGTTTGTTATCTTAAGTCTTACCATCTGAATTCTTGTCGGGATCAAAACGTTGTCCACATCCCTTATTATAACACAGTACAGACATAATTGACAGAAATGCAAACGTATGTTGTAAAACGTGGTCAAGAGGGAATGATCCGAAGTCTTAACTAGCTCGCTACTGCTGCAGCTTCCCGTCGCGAGGTCCCTTCCGGAATCTTTCGCGGATTTCCGTAATTTGTCGTTCTGCGCTTCGGCTACAATCGTGAATTTTCGGAATGTTTCGGAATTGGAATGATGGGATCGCAGAGTGGGAGAAGGGATGCACCGCATAACGGAGTTTACATTAAAAACACAGACAAGGCTGTGCATGAAAACGAACCTTGTCCATTACTATTTCACTCCGTCACATTAAAATTATTATTAATATTTGTTTGCATGCCATGAATCTGTAATTTTATATTAAAATAACCATAAATATGTTTTATCGATATTCTAAAGAACATAAACTGTTTTCTGCGCTCTATGTTGCATAAACACATTAATCGAATTATCTAAGGTTTGTTTGAGATAAGATTTAGATCCTATTGTTGCTATGGGACAGCAGCAACACCACCAACTCCGGTTTCGTTTGCGCATTCACGGGATAACGTGCACTCGTGAGCGCGCTTTAGAGGTGCGCGCTCCACTGCTTACAGTCAACTGTGAGTGGCAGTGAGTCCTGTATGGCAAAGAAGTGAAGGATGTAGTTTCATGGAGCGGGCTCTTGGACGTCTGCAGCGCAGAGATTTCTTTCTCCCTAAGCCAGAGGTAAGAGCTCATTCACATATTTTTGATGCACTCATTATCGGAGAACAAGTGACTGCTCGCTCTCGGTAACAAACATCTTTTACTTGGCTCCCCAGCGTTGAAAGTTTCCTTTGATTACAATCCTATTTTAATGGAGAGTCGTGCGTTCATCAGAGAGGATTGGTTTTGTTTGACATGATCAAAGTTATTTACTTTAAATGCAATACAAATAATGTCAAACTGTAGATAATATGTAATTTAGCTAAAATGTCTCTTGTTGCACATTTCTTTCAAGACTATTTTAATATTATTTGCTGTGTGTTTCAAATTTTTGGTGGTTAATCGTAATTTGTGCTCTTCGTTGCTGTTATCAATCTTGCAATGAGATTACCATTTAACTGGCTTGTCAGTGTTTTGTAAAAGGGTATTACTGAGTCCAATGAGAACAGGGTCAGGTATTTATTATCATTATTATTTTTTTTGACAATTTAATCCAAACCAAGGGCTTCTGAATAAATAACTGCCATCACATCTATTTGAGCAATAGGGCTATGTCTTTTTGAGATAAATGCCCTAGATGAAATGGTTTACTGCATATATCTCTTATTTGCAGGGTGATGGCATGGCTATAAACAGCTGCCCTGGGGGCAGTATGAGGATCCGTCTCACCCGTTTCTTCTTATTGCTCCTCCACCTGCTTCCTTGTTTGGGGCAACTGCAGGAGCGAGGGTCCTTCTCCTTTCAGTTTACCGCCTCCATCTACAATGCCACCATTTATGAGAACTCTGCAGCTCGGACATACATTAGGACTGAGGTTAAAATGGGGATTGCTCTATCTAAGTTGGGCTCTTTGGACATCAAATATTTAATTGAATCTGGAGACGATGAGGGGCTGTTTCAGGCTGAGGAATTTGTGTTGGGGGACTTTTGCTTTCTCCGCATACGGACTAACAGTGGGAGTGCTGCCATCCTAAATCGTGAAGTGCAGGATAATTATACATTAACAGTTAGGGCAACTGGCAAAGGCATGCTGCAGGCTTCTGTGATAGTTAATGTTCAAATTATGGATATGAATGACCTCCGACCTTTGTTTTCTCCCACTTCCTATGCCATTGATATTCCAGAAAGTACTCCATTGGGAGCAAGTGTGGCTCAGGTGTTCGCCACTGATGCAGACATCGGCTCCAATGGCGAGTTTTACTATTTCTTCAAAGAAGATGTGGAGGAGTTTGCTGTTCACCCAACCAGTGGGGTGGTATCGCTCACAGCCAAGCTCAATGCAGATAAGAAAAGCAGATTTGCCCTTGAAGTTTTAGCAGTGGATCGTGGAATGAAGGTTTATGGGAACAGTGGTATTAGCAGTACAGCCAAACTAGTGATCAGTGTTGTGCGTATCAATGAGTTCGCACCAACACTGAATGCAATCGCACTTTACCCTTTAATATCAGACAAAGAGCCAGTATACGCCATTGTTACTGTTGAAGATTTGGACGAGGGACCCAATGGAGAAATTGAGTGGGTTGCCATCATCGCAGGTGACCCGCAGGAGCAGTTTTTCTTTGACAGAGCTCCACTTGGAAATGAGTACAAGCTAAAGATGTCTGAACCAGTCAACTGGGATAAATTTCCTTACGGTTGCAATCTCACTTTTCAAGCCAAAGACAGAGGCACACCACCAAGGCTCTCCAATACTCAGACTGTTCAGCTCTTGGTGAAAAAACCACAGTCTGTGAAGGTGAGTTTTGAAAAGAAGATTTACAAAACCTCAATTATCGAGATTGCACCACCAGGGACCATTATAGAGACTGTGAGGATATCTCCAAGACCACCGGTCATCAGCTACGCCCTAAGCCTGACCTCAGATTCGATTTATTTTATCATTAATCCACTCACTGGTGTCATCTCAACAGCGCAACAGTTTACCACATTAAGCCAGGAGCTCTTTGATTTGGAAGTGATGGAGAGAGTGAGTGGCATGACGACAAAGGTGCAAATCACAATTGAGGATGCTAACAACAACTCCCCGATGTTTACCAGCACATCTTACGAAGTCTCTGTCAATGAGAGCATCCCCATTGGCACTGTCATTCTCACTGTAACAGCGGTGGATGATGATAAAGGTGACAATGGATGCATAACATACAGCATAGCCAGCCTTCAGCCCCTCCCGTTCATCATCAACCAAAATACTGGAGAGCTGACAACATCCAAAGAACTGGATTTTGAATCTTCTTTGGAGACATACGTGTTTGCTGTCCGAGCCTCAGACTGGGGCTCTCCTTACAGGCGAGAAAGTGAAGTCAATGTCACGGTACGAGTGTTGAACATTAATGACAACCAACCCCTTTTTGAGCGTGTGTCATGTAAAGGTTCAATAGGACGTGATTTTCCTGTGGGCCAGACGATCATCATCATGTCTGCCATTGATATTGATGAGCTTGGGCTGGTTAAATATGAGATTCTGTCTGGAAATGAGCAAGATATCTTCAGTCTTAACCCAAACTCTGGAATGTTGTCATTGCAAAGACCCCTCACTGCACTAAGTGTAAAGAATGAACAGTTCAACTTGATAATAGCTGCGTCAGATGGCGAGCTGCTTTCCGAACCCACCTTTGTAAATATATCATTGGTCAGAGGCAGAATGGCAGCAAGGAGTTTCAATTGTCGAGACACAAAAGTTGCACAAAAGTTGGCTGAGAAACTTCTGAAAAGAGCCTCCGCTATTAGCAAATCCAAAGTGGATGAAGGCTACACAGATCTTTTTTCTGTCAACAGACAGACACCTCAATTTGAATCCTTTCCATCAGATATTGTAGTTCGTGAGGACATGCCTGTGGGTGCCAGTGTCCTTCAAGTGAACACGAATGATGGTGACACAGGCTTCAATGGTCGCGTCCTGCATGCCATATCAGATGGGAACATCGACAGCTGCTTCAATATTGACATGGAAAGCGGCCTAATTTACATTTATCAGCCTTTGGACCGTGAGCGATCAGACCGGTACCTCCTTAACATAACTGTATATGACTTGGGCCTTCCACAGAAATCCAGCTGGAGATTGCTGACAGTTAACATTGATGATGTGAATGATAACAGCCCAAAGTTCTCCCTCAAGAGCTATACTGCTGTTGTACCAGAGAATGCAGCCATCGGCACAGAAGTGATCCAGGTCACAGCCTCAGATGATGATCTCGGTCAGAACGGTGAAATCTCATACACCTTGTTAACAAACACCCCTCTGTTTGCCATAAACAGTGAGACCGGCTCTGTTTATGTGTCTAGTCAGTTGGACAGGGAGTCCATCTCGGAAATCACCCTAAAAATTCAGGCTAGAGATAAGGCAGAAAGAGGGAATCAGATGTTCTCAGAGACAACCCTGAGAGTGTACCTCGAGGATGTAAATGACTGCGCCCCTATGTTTATTCCCAGGAGTTACAGTTGCCGTGTGTTGGAGGACCTTCCTATAGGTGCAGTTGTAGCTTGGCTGCAAACGCAAGACCCAGACATTGGATCTGGTGGATGGGTGAGATACTCCCTGTCCAATGACTTCAATGGGACATTTAAGATCCATGCTGAAAGTGGCGCCATTAAGGTGGCCAAGGACCTGGACTATGAGAAGCAACAATTCTACAATCTCTCAGTGGTTGCAGAGGACTTGGGTTTTCCAGTGAAGCTTCGCTCCGAGTCTTATCTTGAAGTGGAAGTCATTGATGTCAATGAGAACCTCAACGAGCCATACTTCTCAGAATTTGCAGTGAGGGGCACTGTGAAGGAAAACTCTCGACATGGAACAAGTGTCCTCCAGGTGACTGCTCAAGATGATGACAAGGGCAGAGATGGAGTGATCAGATACTCTATCAAAGCTAGAAGTGGTCTTGGAAGGTTCTCCATTGATGAAGAAACAGGTATCTATAATTTGATTCTTTATGTGCTTTTTGGTTGTGTTGTCTGCTATGTTTTATCTCCTTTAAAGACTAACAAGTCCTGAGTCGATGCTTGCACAATAAAACAAAACCTGTGAAAATGGTTATGAATTTATGCCCTAACATTTTACTGCCGTGTGCTGACTGAATGGTATTAAAAGGTCACTGTGATGTTATTTCTCTTGGCAATGAATTTGTGCTCTGAGTCTACAATTGCCTCTGAAATTGCTGCCACTGGAGAAGACCACTGACCTAGAAAGGTAGGACTTAACCTCAGTGTGGTTTGAATCCTGTGATTTCAAACACAGTCTGTGTTTCAAAATCTGTTATGTGAGATCTGATATTTGCAATACTGAAGAAAAAAAAACAGCTTAGTTACTTGCACAGCTTGTTGTGTGGTGCCAGCTTCACTATTAATTACAACTAATGACTATTGATTAGAGAACTACAACGGGCAGTGGGATGTAACTGTGGTCCTCCATTCACATGTCAGCTAATTAGGCTGAGCCTGTTAATCAGGCCCCTGTTTAAAGTAAGCGAGTGGTGCACGCTTGTGCCAGAACCTCAAATGAGCATGGATTTTCCACAGAGAATTGAATGCCCTACCAGCAGCAACAGACAAGTTGTAGGGGAAGCGGATACATGAGAACAAGAGTTGTCTTTTATCTTCAAAGTAAAACCTCTGGGACAAGGAAGGACAGTGGCATTGGCACAGCACGCCCGCTACATATCCGCCTTCCAACATTCATTTAGCTGCCATCTTGTGTGGTGTGTTACAAGTCCTTGACATTGTCACTAGACTTTTGAGATGATTGAAAGTGGGCAGGTTATGCAATACACTTCCAAACAAGCAGAAATCAAAGCCACTTGATTTTGGTCACCACATGAGATGTGTTGGGTTGAAGTTGTTTGTATGTAGAGTGATTCCGATATAAGAAGTCTCTTTGCGCAGATGCAAGAGTGAACTAAAAAGGCTGGTGGGATTTATGAAGGCCTTATCGGCAGAGCGCTCTGCTTCTTTGAGCAGGCATTGGTATTCCTGCCCACACTTTGGGAAATAAATCAGAGTGCACTCTCACTCAGACGCCTGTCGAGAAACAAGTTCAGCTCTAATTTGCCTCTGAGATTTGGCCTCTTTTTCTCCAGAGTCAGGTTAAGTCCTTTATGTCAAAATCTCTTAGACACCTGAGCAAAGGGCCGCTTGTGCTGCACATCCCCACACACTGCACAAGACTGATGTATTCTGTTTAGCTTTTTGAACGATAACATATTTTTGGAGCGTATGGGAGTCGAGGATCTTTACCACAAGCCCACTTCCTCTTACACACTTCTTGAACTTGGATTGTTATTCAGGTGAGATATCAAGGGTTTTCCTTTTGATGCCTGCATGGCACAAAGGAAATGTCTCTCTCACCGTAACAAAGATGCAGATTTGGAGTAGAATGAAAGGGACAGGGAAAAGATTTATGTGAAAGAGTAAAATGCTTTTTCAGCATGTTTAGTTGTGATGCTTGTGAACTCCTTACAATTCAAGATACCTTGCATGAAAACAGCTGCCCTTGATCTTGTTTGTAGACATGAAGGATGAATTGATGGCTTAGTTCTGCCTGATTATGTTCCAAATTCTGACAAATTATGAATATTTGATTGTTTACGTCTTAAAATATTAACTATAATTTCTTTTCAGGGAATTTGAAATTAAAATGGTGACACCAAATGTAATGAATATTACGAAATTACATTATGGCTACCATTTTATTTGCAGCAAAACATCTGCTATTAAACTAAATAGCATGTGCGTCAACGTGTTTTGCATTTTAAACGGTTATTTCTGTAATTTGTGAGTTCTATAGAGAATAATTTGGACCTATTTGTGATATTGCTAACCACAAAACACATAATCATCTTTTTAAGTCTGTTCCAGTTGAAGGACACGGCACCGATTTTCTGCCTTCTAGCTCCATATGCAGTCCTTGATGCTTATAATACACACCTGTTGGTTGACTTTCATGAATAATGATAAATGCTAAAAGCAATGGCTTGTAAAGCAAAAGAAGCAGATGGAATTAGTGCTGTTTTCAATGACATGATCTGTGGAGATTCACAATCAGCTGAATGGCAATTGCATCGTGTCAAATAATTTGCATAGCTCTAGTCGCTTTTGCGACTACAAATTAGCATCTCGTGTTCAAATGCTTTACAAAATCAGGCACTTAGTGTAAATCTGTGTTTAATTTGAGCTGGGACAGGCCTCGTGTTTTGTAGAATTTCTGATCCTCAGCATCAGAACCTGTGGGAATCCATCAAAACATCCTCAGCTTCAAAGCTAGAGTCTTTGAATCAAAACTGTGGAAAACATGACTGAGTCTGTAGAGTCCTGTTCCAGACAGCACTGAAACTTTGTGTCATTTTTTTTTATGCCATCTGTCATATTTCTGACTCGACTGATGTTGTTTATCAGTATATGAATGTATAGAAGCAGAGCGAGAGTGAGCATTATTTGCTTGTGTGGCTTATGAATTTACTGCAGTTTGGCTGAAAGGTTTCTGAATATGATGAAAGTATGTAATGTGATATATCAATGAACTTTTTTTTTTGTTTTGTTTTCCCCACACTGAAGTTATATAGTTATCTCATGTGAAGGGTTTTGTGCATACTAAAAAGCAAACTTCATATACATTTTTAACATCTTTGCAAATTTAAAAAGTTGTTTACTCCTGGAAAACTCTGGCTATGTTAGGGCAAGCTGTTTCCTATATTCCCTGAGTTGCAAGACGTGTATGTAATAAGAGTACATTTGGCTGAATTTCAGTCTGAATTGCTCCTCAATTGACTCCTATTGCAGGATAACAAATCTAGCATGCTTAAAAGCAGAAGAAACGGCTCATTAGTGAACCTTCTCTCCATCCATCAAATTCACTTTTGCTGCAATATCTAGATGAATTGGTACACTTTTCATTTCTCTGTTTGGGGGTAAATCACTCCTATTTGTAGCTCAAAATGCTTCTCATTTAAGTGTCAGGTTGATATGTATTGACTTTTGCTAATCGTATGAGAAATGGTCATAAACAAATCTTTCAGCTTGATAACCTGCTATTTGTCTTAAAGTCTTTATATATTAACATTATGTATGTCCTAAAAAGTTTTAATAATTTGTTTCTGATGGTTTTAATTATTCAAAGGAGGACTGAAGGGTGAATAAGGGTTTAATTTCAATTATTATTTTTTACATTGACTCCAGATGTAATATTAGGCAGAATTTGGAGGAGCATACTAACATACCACTCATACTATTTCTGATATATGCTAGTATGCTTACAGCATTGGCGTAATTTACTATAACTCATGTGTAAAATCTCTATACAAACATTTTCACGCAGAAATCATGATCATACATTAAAACTAAAAATGATTCACTTTTTTTTTTTTAATCTTTTTGTAAAAGTAGTTTTCCATTTTTTTTTTTCTTCCATTTATTATTGGAAATGTAATGAGTAACTTTACTTCACAAAAGTTTATTTTATGTAATTGTTTCTGAGTATACAGTAGATAAAATACATAACAAATAGCAACCTTTAGCACAGACAACATAATATTTAGAATTTCTGTTGATTAAACCAATCTCTTTCTTTGTATTAAATCAAATTTTTAGTTTCAATGAACTCAATTTTAAGGCAACCAGGTTGCTTACTTTAAGTTAAACCAACAATCATTTTTAATAAAACCATTTAATGTGTTTTAAACTGGTTTTGAGAATGGCATACATTTCACTACTCAAAGATCTTGCGCATGCTCTCAGAAAAGGTGAGGTTGTGCGGAAAGCCCTTAAATGGCCAATTACCAGATGTGGGCATGCGCTCCTTCATTAATATCCGCAATCATCGATTAGAACATGGGTAAGAACAAGTTTGTGTGCACAATGCACCATCCACTCAGAAATATGCAAATTGTATGAAATTATTAGTGAACGAGTCCAAAGTACTTTTTAAGATAATGTTTGTCTGCTCCATCTACAGTAGATTTTGTGTGGTCTTTTGCTCTTTTTAAAAGGTTGATTGAAAAGTCAAATAAGGGGAACTGGCTTTGTTTTCTTTGAAGGTGTGTATTGTGAATATAGCAGATTTCCTTTAGGCAAACTGACCTGTCACACTTTGTTAGCTCACTGAAGAACCCTTCAGTCAGCTTCAGATGTCCCTGTATCCTTTGTGTCTTTTGTCCCCTTGGGTGTCCTACTTTTAACTGCTTTTAAGGTTTTAGTAAGTATCAGGGACCTGTCTGCTGTGTGAGTACTCCTCTTTTTTTCAGCTTCCAGTAACTGTGAGGCTCGGAATCCCCTCGGCTGAATCACTGCGCGCATGAGTGGTTTTGTTCTGTGCCATGGTTGACCGATCGACTCACAGCGTTGCATTGCACAGCCACGAAATGGGTCATTCTGTCAGTGATGCCCCTTCCTATCAGTGATCGTATTTGCATGTGCCCGTGATGCAATGTCGAAGCGCTCCTAATCATAGAATGGCAGAGCCAGCACTTTGGTCAGGAATGATTAGATGTGCCGTGCTGAAGACCTGAAGGTCATATAGTCTCTGAGTGGAGCCGTTGTACCCTGCGGTGGGATTCCCAGCCCATCTAAAGTTAGTGGAATGTCCAAGATGTCAGTTTAGATTGGACACCACCAGCTAAAAATCTGTCCGCTCAGCAAGCATGTCCCCTAAAGTGTTACTATTGCACCCAAAGTGTAAACAGACTGTTTGACACAATGTTATATAGAGGAGACTGGGGCTAGTTGTCACACTTTTTACTTCAGGAAATTTTCTGTATACCTGCATACCTTAAAATCTAAGCTATTGAACATTTTTGTAATTGCACTGGAAAAAGATACAGTTCATCAAACTTACATTGATCTTTTCAGGGTATGTTGTCATGGTTCAGTTGGTATGTTGGCATCTCATGTATCACATCACCACGGTATTTTTTTCTTATGAAGAAATGAAAAATTGAATAATTTATTGAAGATTCTTTTATATGCGTCTAATCTTTTCACAGTTTAGTTGTAGGCAATGGACTGGACTGTAGTAAGAGAATGAAGCTCTGTCCCTCAAAAAAGAGGCATTTTCTCTGAATTGCTTTAGGTTGGACTCAGGTATCGTTGACAGTTGAGTAAATTTCCCCAGAGAAAATCTGAAGAGAAATTACACTTTTAGGCAGACCACACCAGCTCTTGTATTGAAACACTCTGCTGAACTGACTTTAGTTTCTGGGAGAGTGTGTCTAAAAACATTAATCTTTCAGCCTGACTCTAATCTCCTCAAAATGTTAGGCACATTACAGTTTAATAAAGTTTGACACCAAAGTTTGACTCATGGTAGGGTTTTTGATGTGTGGTTGAATCACAAACCAAGTTATGAATAGCTTGAAAAATAAGTGAATGTTCCCATCTCACTCTGGCTAGAGTACTGATATCGGCTGATGTGCCATAAAAAGAATTTGTCATAAAAGCTCACAATCTGTGTGAAGTAGTTCTTGTTGAATTTATCAAAAAGGTGATCGATATTAAATATGTTTTTCCTCTGTTCTTACAGGAATGATTTACACCACTGGCACCCTAGATTGTGAGACTCAGGATTCCTACTGGCTAACGATATATGCGACAGACCGAGGTGTGGTGCCTCTCTCTGCCTCTGTTGAGGTGTTTATCCAGGTGGAGGATGTGAATGATAATGCACCTTTGACCTCTGAACCCATCTACCACCCGTACGTCATGGAGAACTCTCCCAAAGATGTGTCTGTTGTCCGTATCCAAGCCCGGGACCCTGACGTTACCGCTTCAGTTAGCCGTCTCACGTATCGTATCACTGCCGGAAATCCTCAGAACTTCTTTTCCATAGATTCCAACACAGGTTAGAATTTTTTTTTTCATTATGAAGAAACAAACTAAAAAAAACAAAAAAACATAAAAGCTAAATTAGGCACATTAATCACAGTTAATTGCAAATAGCCTATCAATGATTGCTGAGAATTTATAAGGATTATAATATTATAGACGTATATTAATTATCATATTTATTATTTCTTTGAAGTAATCAAAAAAATTAAAGGATTAGTTCACTCCAGAAATAAAATTTCTTGATAATTTACTAACCCCCATGTCATCCAAGATGTTTATGTATTTCTTTCTTTAGTTGAAAAGAAAATAAGGTTTTTGAGGAAACATTTCAGGATTTTTCTCCATATAGTGGACTTCAGTGGGATACAACGGGTTGAAGGTCCAACTTGCAGTTTCAATGCAGCTTCAAAGGGCTCTACATGATCCCAGACAAGGAATAAGGGTCTTATCTAGCGAAATGATTAGCATTTTTAAAAAAACAAAACAAAAATGTATATACTTTTTAACCACAAATGCTCGTCTTGCACTGCTCTGCGATGCGCAACGCTTTACGTAATCATGTTGGAAAGGTCACGTGTGATGTAGGCGGAAATAGTGCGATAGGGCGAAAAACTCCATCTCATTTTCTCCTCTAACTTCAAAATCATCCAACATCGTTGTTTCACCTTTTTTTTTTTTTGTAAAGGGCATATGATGTTCACTTTGTAGACACTGGATCCGTACTTTCACCTACGTCACATGTGACCTTTCCAATTTGATTATGTAATGCATGGCGGATCGCAGAGCAGTGCAATACGAGCATTTGTGGTTAAAGTATATACATTTTTATTATTATTTTTTTTTTCTTTTGAAAATGACCAATCGTTTTGCTAGACAAGACCCTTATTCCTCGGCTGGGATCGTGTAGAGCCTTTTGAAGCTGCACTAAAACTGCAATTTGGACCTTCAACCCGTTGTACCCTAGTGAAGTCCACTATATGGAGAAAAATCCTGGAATGTTTTCCTCAAAAACCTTAATTTCTTTTCGATTGACGAAAGAAAGACATAAACATCTTAGATGACATGGGTAAATTATCAGGAAATTTAAATTCTGAATTAATCATTTAACAAAAAACATTTACACTAGTAATTAATAAGTGATCTATACAATTATACTGCATAGACATATGCAAATTACATTTTAAGTAATTTACATTTTTATTATAGAAATAAAAAATAGTAATATATAAGGGTATATTGCATAAAATTATGTAATTTACATTTAATGTCATTTACATTTTTAAATATAAAAATTTTGTTATATATATATATATATATATATATATATATATATATATATATATACACACTCACTCACTCTCTCTCTCTCTCTCTCTCTCATATATATATATATATATATTATATAATGTATGTGTGTGTATGTGTATATATATATATATATATATATATATATATATATATATATATATATATATATATGTATGTATATGTGTGTGTGTGTGTGTGTATATATAACATTATAATATATATATTGTGTGTGTGTGATTTGCATTTTGTGTCATTTGCCTTTGTAATCTACAGGAAATAAACAATCTACAGGAAAAACTGTATTAATAACATCATTTATTTCCTTCTGTATTTGCAAGGAAACTAATCTTTGATCACATTTTCCTTTGAAATTTGAGTGCAGTGTCTCCAACCTCCTATTGCTTTCACAGATCATTTCACAAGTACTACTAAACAAACTGAGCAGCAGAAGCTGTAATCTGCATCAGTGTCAGAACATTCTAGTGTGAAGAGTTAACACACATGCAGAGTTCTGATCCCATGGCATGCTGGGTGCATGCTGCACTGCTGATTACACCGGGGTGCTGCTTTCCTTGTCATTTAAGTAGTGAGTCATGGGAGCTTATGTATGCAGCAGTAGTCAGTGAATTAATTAAACAAGGTTTGGTGCCAGCAGGAAAGCTTTTCATTCTACTATCGGCAAATCCCTTCAAGGCAGCATGTGGCAGCACATATTTACACTGGAATACAGAGGTTTAAACTCAATAAATCTAACTCAATATATATAATGAGATGTGAGCGAGTGTGTGCATGCATTGATATGTGGAGAGGAGAGAAGTAATGCTGTATATCTCCATGACATATGAAAGCCTTTGGACCAGTATGAGTGCTCAAGGATGAAATATATGAAAAACAAAAACTGGAAGGAAATGAAATTATGGTTGAATCAACCCAAAGGTATCAAACCTTGAATGTTTTATAGTTTGACCCTGGACTGCAGTCATAGATTCTACTTTAGCTTCAGCCACTGCTGGGAAAAGCCGTTGTAATTGCTCCCCACTTATCTAGCTCTCTTTTTGTGATTGCCTGTTGAACTCAGCCTAAGTGTTCAGATAAATTGCATTGTGAGCTCTTTTATAAAAACAAATGTGCTGTGACTAAGCCAGCAACCAATTACTGCACCCTGAAAATAGAGAGTGCTTGTTTGATTATTAGTTTAGAGCGTTTGCTTCTAATACAGTCATATCTTTTACAATTTCTTTTAGTTACAAATGCCCTGCCGAGAATATCTTTACAGCATATTTAATTGCATGGCATATGAGGAAAAAATCCTTTTCCTATACACTTTCCTCACAACCATTGTGTTCGTCATCGGCTCTGTGAGTTCATAGCTTCTCTAATTTCTCTAATTGAGTCTCTCTGGATGACACACATTAGGGAATACTGTGGATTCCAGCAGTGCGATTCAACCTGTGCCATCAGGAGTTCTTTGTTGCCATGGTTATATTTCACTGAGAATCATTGGCTCAGAAATCACATACAATAGATTTATTTCAGGTAAATAATGGGAATATGTGCTAAAATGGTCACAGTGTTCTTTAAAATGTTGTATTTCACATTTGTGCGTGGTGTATATACAGTATATTTTAAAAAAACGGTCTCTCAGAGAATCTTCTGAATCACTTTGTTCTGTGGAACTCAAAAGGGGAAATTCACAGAAAATGGGGACCAAAGCTCTCAAGCTTCAAAAAGATGAAAAAGCACCAAAAATGTATTTTTATCCATACAACTGATGTGTGCTATAATCCAAGCTCTGGATGAGAAACTGACTGAAATTTAAGTACATTGTTCAAAATGTATCCTTTTTTTGTTCCACGGAAGAAGAAGAAAGTCATACGGGCTTTATATGACATGAGGGTGGGTATATAATATTTTCCCCCCTATTTCTTTAAGCCCTCTTTTCTCCAGCTTGTCCACAGCAGGAATTGTTGTCAATCCCATAGACCCACTTAAAGTTATTTACCTTCAGACTCCAGCATCCAGATGTCTTGTGCCTTAAGGAAGCATTCATATTCAGGAATGTCTTCCTGTTCTCAATCTCTGTCTGTCTTTCTGCACTGAAGTGTTTTTAAAGCTTAGTTACAGCCACCGGGGGGTTGGAAAATAATGCATTTACTAGATGCCATCTGTGGGTTTACTTTAGGCCCTTCTGTCTTGAGCTGCTATTTTTTTCTGAAATAAACAAACAATATTTTGTAAATTTATGCACCCTTGCTGACATGTTATTAATCATTGTCGAGTGGGGCGGCTCTCCTCGCTGATTGTTGCAGCCCTTACATGGCACAATTGTCATGATAGTTCATTGCTTATTCAATTTTGTAAAAAATGTTTTAAAATGTTTTTTAGGACTCATCACTACCACATCAAGGAAACTGGACAGAGAGCAACAAGCAGAGCACTTCCTAGAGGTACTTATACCTTACCTATCTGATTGTACCTTAAAATAAGTAATTCATTCAAAAATAAAAAAACAAATATTAATGCTGCATTCTATTCAAAATTCTCGGTGGAATATTCCTACTCGATATTGGCTTTTTAATGTATCTTACATTGATGGCAAAGCTGAATTTTCAGCATCATTACTCCAGTCTTCAGTGTCACATGATCCTTCTATCATTCTAATATGCTGATTTGGTGCTCAAGAAACATTTTAATGTTGAAAACAGTTGTGTTGCTTAATATTTTGGTATTCAACGCAAAGTTGAAAAGAACAGTGTTTATTTGAAATAGAAATCTTTTGTAACATTATAAATGTTTTTACTGTCATTTTTGATCAATTTAATGCATTCCTGGCTGAATAAAAATATTAATTTCTTAAACAAACAAAACTTATTGGCCCCAGACTATTGAACGGTAGTGTAAGTAAACAAAATGGCAACGGTACTGCTTTACAGGTGTTTGATTTTCAAAAACATAACTTAGCAATCAAATTGTAGAGCATAGCTTATATACGAGGATAGCAGTTGTTTTGCAGGTCTAATAGAGATGATGATTTACTGTGTTTTAGACACCTGTCTCTAAGCGTTTGATTTATTGACTTGTATTATATGAAATTTTACTCTTTGATGCATTTTAGTTCATTAAAATGAAATGTTTATTGTTAATTGTGTGCATCTCCCTGCCTGGGTATTACCTTGTTTGTGTCCTTTCTGCAAAATCAGAGAGTTCCAAGTTGGAAGTCTGACTTCCAAATGACATTCTATTGCTTTTTTGAAAGTACAGTAGTAAAGTTGAATGGAACACTGTGTTACTCATTCCAGAATTCATGCTGTTATTTTTTCTGTGGAATTCAGGAGTAATTTTAAAGAATGCATATGCTTCTCTTTTCAAAACTTATCTAATTCATTGTGACCATGGCTTTCAAGCTCCAAAAAAACAAAAAAACTTTAGGCTCTAATCAAATGATATGCTACTTCAAAACATAAGACAAATATTTGAATTGGATATGAACGTGAATGAGTTTGTGAGCTCCAATGGAGGAAAAGATTTTCAGTAGTAAATCACTGAAATAGTGATGTTAATAGGAATCTAGTGCACATCATACTACTTTTATTATATTTTGCAGTTTTTTTTTTTTTTTTTTTGTGAGCTTGCCATGAACTATTGTTGTATGGAAAAGAGGAGCATGTCCATTCATTAAAAATTCCCCTTTTTTTAATTACACTGAACAAATAAGAACATAAAGTTTTAGATTTACATAACTGGAAGAAAATTTGATTGCTGTGTGAACTATCCTTTTAAGAGCAAAACATGCAGTTTGTCATTGATTCTCAAGGGCGGTTAATGGTGAAATCATGTAATTCCATGAATAGTCACAAGTACTGAAACTATGATATAACTACAGAGCAAGTTAAAATGATCACTTTTCAATAGCCTCAAGTATTTTATTGATTATCATATAGGATACACATTGACTTATTTATTATCTATTTTAGAGACACATTTATCTGTTGAACAAAATAGGGAGATGCTACCAGTGAACTATTGAATTCATTGGAACATAAGGGGAAGCAGTTGTAGTATCGAGTGAGGAATGGCTTTACACATCCAGGATGTAAAGGCAACAATGTTTCCATGTGATTTTTAATTTCTAATGTCTTATAATGTGCAGTACAGCAAATGACTTGCCTAAATCTGCAATATGAGTGACAGAAAGGATAAAGCCAGCGCATACTGACCAAGGACTCTTATTTAACACCAAAACACGTGCAGATGTGCAAATTTTCATACAGTCTGGTGAGCAGCCCTTAAATTACTGATCCGTCAATGAGGGCAGTACAGTAGCGCTGATCAATGGGATGGGTGTGGCTCCCCGTGATCCCTGCCCTACATGGACAGAGTGGAATGAGGGCCATTGATTTCTGTGTTCACTAAATGATGATTCACTCTGCAGAAGGCTTCTAGTTTCAAAGTTCACATCTTACATCTAGCGCCTCAAGGTGCCTGCTTTGAGAGAGCAGCACAGGCATCAGTGTCTCCAGTGTGTCCGCGCTGACGGCGGACGGTCCCCATTAAAGATTTAGTCCATAGAGGCTTTCATGATCTGTTGCTTGTGAGTTTGCAGTGGTGTACTTTGCCCCAGCCTCTTTTTTGTGACCAGTCTCTGATCAAGCTCTGGGAATATCCAGTGGAGCTCTATGTAGAGTGAGATCAGTTGGCTCATTGCATTCTTTTTTGAAGAATGCGCCTGAGTTGATCTATTTTTCTGTTCATTTATTTTAAAATAGATTTTGAGTAGAGAGAGCCAGTTTTGTTTATTTTATTTATAGGCTTTTTTTGTTAGCCTTTTTATGTCTTTTGACAACAAAGAGTTGCTATGAGGTTGCTATGTGTTCGAATGGTTTTTGGCACATTGCTGTGGGGTTGCTAGGGTGTTCTAGGTAGTTGCTAAGTGGTCACTTACTGGCCCCAAAAGAGACCATACTCGAGTCCCTATACAGTATATGGCTCAGGTTCCTCCTTCATTGTGAGTCTGGAAATTTTTTTTTGCCTGTTTTAATGTCTGTACGTCAAAAATCGGATTGCTTAATTTGAGGTTTCATTTTTGTGCATGTTTTCATCTTTATAGTACAAATGAAATGGGATGAGTTGCAGGACAGAAATAAAATACACTCTTAAATGTGCAGTGTTATTGCAAAATATTTTGTAGTGCAAAGATTGTGCAGAAATGAAAAGGTTTTTGTGCAGATGCTGTAAAGAATAAGCAGGGGGAAATGGATATATATACTAATGATATACATACTACTTGGGGTTTGGGGTCGGTAAGATTTTTGTAATGTTTTTGAAAGAAAATTCAATTTTGAATTTGAATTTATTACAAGGATAACATCTCGTTTTCAAGGGGGTCCTAAAATCTCTTATGTTTAAGGCTGCATTTATTTGAAGAAAAATACAGTAAAAACTGTAATATTGTGAAATATTATTACATTTTAACATAACTGTTTTCTATTTTAATATATTTTAAAATGTAATCTATTCCTTTGATGCCAAATGAATTTTCAGCATCATTACCTCAGTCTTCAGTGTCACATGACCCATCAGAAATCATTCTAATATGCTGATTTGATGCTCAAGAAACATTTTATGAATGTATGAAGAGACAATGAGTGAACATACCAATCAGAAACTGTACTTGCAGCTACCTGGACCTGTTAATATCGGATAATATTTGAAGTTCAAACGCACTTTATCTTCACAAGCTGTGCATTTTCATCATAATTTTGTTTATATGTGTTTATCTAGGTTACAGTTATGGATGGAGGAGGGATTTTCAGGCAGTCCACCGTCTGGGTGATAGTGCATGTTCAGGATGAGAATGACAATACGCCTGAATTCAAAGAGTCGGTGTACCGCATCCTCCTTCCGGAGCGGGACCGCAACAAACGCGGTGACCCCGTCTACAGAGTCTTCGCCTACGATCGAGATGAAGGGTCCAATGCAGATCTCACATACAGCATTGTGGATGGAAATGATGATGGCAAATTCGTCATCGATGCTAAGACAGCCATGGTGTCTTCCAAGAAGATGGTCACGGCTGGTGGCTATGATATTCTCACGGTATAGTACCAGACAGATGGGTATTTCAGTACATATTGAAGCTTTTTTCATATGCAGCTTTAGCAGCATAAAGTTTTCAGCCTTTTCTACTTCATATTTTGTATGCCCTCCTCAGATAAAAGCCATTGACAATGGGACCCCTCAGAAGTGGTCGACCACCCGTTTGCATGTTGAATGGATTCGGAAGCCTGTGCCTTCGCCACTAGCCTTGCGATTTACCGCAGCCATTTACAACTTCACAGTGACAGAAAACGCCAAAGTGTATGAGTCAGTTGGAGTGGTCTCGGTTTGGCAGACAGCAACTCCTTTATGGTTCGACATTATTGGTGAGCATCAATAATGCAGCAGTTCCAGTCATAAATTAAGTCTGGTTGCAAACTTTAATGTCTGTAATATTACTGATGTTACTGTCTGCTTAGGATGAATCGCTTGTGTTGTAGCATTCCTCAGTTGCTTCGGATAAAACCGTGCGGATAAATGAATAAATGTAAATGTAATTTAAAGGTGTGGACATCTGTGGTAAACTACGCTGACAATGATTTACTCCTCGTACATATTTATCATTTGCACCTATATTTTCTGCTCATAGTTGGGCAACAGAAGATGTACGGATGGTGAAGTTAGTCAACTAAAATATTCAAAGAGGCATCTTGAATATGCATCTTGATTAAACCCTCTCAATATTTGGGATTTTGCTGAGCACTGCAGATGTTGTACCACGTGGGGGCATTGCTTGTGTAAATTAAGTTGGAAAAATCCCAAATGAATAAGCATTTAAAAAGTTGTTTAGCTTAATCTGAGCTCTTGACATCCATGTCAATTTTCTGTTTTCTTTTTCTTTCCATTCATCTGGATCTGTCTCTGAGAAGGTGGAAGGACGTCACGGGAGATGTTTTATATCCCACAGAGCTCCTGTGGTGGAAACTGTTCATCTGACAGTGGTAGGCTAACTGTCAGTATTTTGTAGTTATTTTCCTGTGTGTGAAGGGTTGGCTAGTTTATCTGATACTTTTAGATACTCGCTTTTAAAAACTCCATTTGCCGCAGGGCAAACGTGAAGCGCTCAATCCTGTAAACACTTTGAGTGCTGAGATACCTTCCAGACTTTGGGTCTTCTGATCTCATTTAAGTGCAGTGGAAATTGAGTGGAATTGGAACAGATGCATGCAATGAATACTAAAGATGCTCAGAAAGTTTGCCCTTATCCGTCAGAATGGACCTGAATTAATGATTTGAGAATCTGCCGGGAAGAGGCTTGTACCTAACACAGATGTTTGTGGGAGTCGAAGATAAGACACCCCAGGCTGATGGGAAAGATCCCAACATAAAGCTGATGTTTCGAATGCCGTGAAACTTTGATGAATCGCTGTGAAACATAAAAAATTTATTTCTCACAGAAGCGCAAAACTGCATGACAGTTTGATTGGTAGAGTGTTCACCTTGATCCTTTTCTGCTAAACCTTTACCTCTTCGTTGAATAAATAAATGCACTTTTAATTTTTCAGGTCATGCTAACTGTGATTTCTTGGTGTAATAGGAAACTATGATGGTCCATTTGATATTCAGAGAGGGTTGGGGAACATAGTAATAGCCAGACCTCTAGACGCAGAGACACAATCTCTATACAACATGACGGTACAGGTGACAGATGGGACAACCACCACCACTACACAGGTATATTTTTAGTTGTATAAACATCCTGGAAACTTTTTCTAACAGAATCAGGACTGGTAACTTTGCAAGAAACTAGCAAAAATAGTATTCCTGGCAGCTGTTGGTTGAAATAACCAAGAGACAAACATCTCTAAGATGTCAAGCAGTGTGCCAGCTTTTATCTAATTTTATCAATGTAAGTTTGCTGTGTGAAAGAGATATCTATATAATCTTCACTGAATATGTCTTCAGATATGCCAGGGGCTGCTGAGTATTCCAATGTCCCAGAAACCCACATCGTATTGTCACTCTAGCATGTGCATTTTCTATTTCTTATTTAAGCTGTTTTGACATCAGTGCATATTGCAACAGTGTAGATTACTTGTTATAGGTATCTGTTTAAATGAGACGAATTTCTATGTGAAAAGCTAAAAATGACTATATGTCTCCTGTATCTACAGGTTTACATAAAGGTTTTGGACAGCAATGACAACACTCCCATTTTCTCTGAGCGCACATATGAAGTCGTGGTGTCTGAGGATACGCCAGCCGACACTGAAGTCTTGCGCGTTCGGGCTAGGGACAAGGATGAACGGGCAAAGTTGAGCTACTCCATCCATGGCAGTGTTGATCCGGCAAGCATGCGGATGTTTAGGATCAATCCTGGTACTGGTGTCATGTACACAGCAGATCGACTGGACTATGAGGTCCGCACTCGGCACATCCTTACTATTATGGTAAGAAACAAGATTTGTATTATGCAACCATACTGAGGTTGCAATGTACTGGTAGATTAGTTGATGATGAGTGATTTCAAAGCTGAAACAGACCATTTCACATGTGACAGTGGGGTCCAAAAGTCTGAGATCACTAATGAAAATGCTTCACTATTTGCATTTTTTTTTTAATTTAAAAATTCTAAGAATTATAATTTTTTTTTTTTTTTTATATTAAATTATATTACCATTAATTGATATATAAATAGATAAAAAAAAATATCAAGATTTTCTTGTTAAATTTTCCCCCTTTGCTGACAGAATCATGCTGGAATGGGCTCCACAAGTGTGTGTAAAACCTGATGTATCCGATTCAGAAAATATTTAAATGTTTTACATGTTTTTTTTATTGTTCAAAATTAAAAATGTTCTATTTGTTTCCTGGTTTTAGTTACATTTTTAATCAGTGTGGACTCTTGAAACCCACTGTAAATGATCTTTACAGTATGTAGTAATTTAGATAATCCTAAATATAGTTCAGCATACCAGATTTTATATTTGGACAATTTGCATTTTTAACTGTTCCTTTCTGTCTGCTGTCTTTTTTACTTCTTTTTTCTCTTTTTGCTTGTTTCCTCACAAATCTTTTCCATGCAAAAACTATTAGTTTTTCTCCTCAGGTCTGTCGCCCTGTCTCTCCTCCTTTTTTTTTTTTTTTTTTTTTTTAGGTGAAAGATCAAGAGTTTCCTTATTACAGAGACCTGGCACGGATTATTGTGACTTTGGAGGATGCCAATGACCAGCCACCGTTTTTTACTCGCACTATTTATGACAGTACGGTGTTTGAGTCAGCCCCACCAGGAACGTCAGCTTTGCAGGTGATCGCACTAGACAGAGACTCAGGGAGAAACGGGGAGATAGTTTACTCAATTGATGCAGGTAAACACTGTGTTCTCTGCTCTTGAATTTATTACACTCCCTGATTTCCATTGTTCAGCTGTTTTGAATAAAACTGATTGTCTATGCCGCTGAGTGTGATGCATTAGCTCGTTCTTTTAACATGTCATAAATCTTAAGATTTATCTTTGATATATCCTTTACCTGAAATGCCTCTTTTCATGATGAAGTGACAAGCATGTGTCATTTTTTTTTTTCCTTTCTCAGGCAACACTGGTGGCTTATTTGGAATAGATCCACTATCTGGCATCATTTCAGTAGCCAGAGAGCTAGACCTTGCAACTGTGGGTTTTTATACTCTTACTGTGAGAGCCACAGATGGAGGTACACCAGCATTAAGTAGCACCACTACTGCTAGGATCGCCATCTCTCTGTCTGATTTCTCCAGTCCAAAGTTTGCCCAACAAGAATACCAGGCTGAGATTACGGAGAATGTTGCTGTCGGGACTTTTGTCATAATGGTCTGTGCAATTAGTCGATCCACATTGATTTATGACATTAAACAAGGGAATGATGAAAAGAGGTTTAAAATAAATCGTTACACAGGTGTCATCACAACACAAAGGGATTTTGACTTCGAGATGACCTCCTCATATATGCTGACCATTCAGGCTGTCAACATGGCTGGGATTGCCTCCAGTGTCACTGTCTGCATCCAGGTTGTTGATGAAAATGATAATCCTCCAGTTTTTCAGGAGCTCACATATACAGGGACCATCAGTGAGGCAGCCCCCATCAATAGTGTGGTGATGAGTGAGGATGGAAAGCCCTTGGTAATTGAAGCCACAGATGCTGACAAGAATCGCAATGCCCTCCTTGTCTTCCAGATTGTGGAGGACACAGCTAAATTGTTCTTTACTGTGGACTCGGGAACAGGCTCAGTCAGAACTATAGCCCAGCTGGACTATGAAACATTTAGTACTTTTTATTTTTCTGTTAATGTGAGGGACAGTGGCAGGCCTCAGCTAACAGCTGAGAAGCCAGCCAAGGTCCTAATCAGGGTTGTGAACATCAATGACTCTCCACCTCAGTTCTCACAAGAAGCTTATGACACTGTGTTGCTTCTTCCAACATATGTTGGGGTTGAGGTTCTGAGAGTAGAAGCCACTGATCCAGACATGACCACTGATCTGATGTATTCTTTGGCTGATAGCAACTTGGAGCACTTTGAAATGGATCCATCATCAGGTGTCCTCACGGTCAAAAACAATAAACTCTCCAAAGACCGTTATCGTTTCAATGTCAGAGTGTCAGATGGGCGGTACTTTTGCACAGCACTTGTGACGGTGTTGGTCAGGGAGGCTATGGACAGTGGCCTCCTTTTCAGTCAAACCTCATACTCCTCCTCTGTACTGGAGAACAGTGTGAACATTACCACAGTGAGCATTGTAAATGCTGTAGGAAACCGTTTAAATGAACCACTAAAGTACACTCTTTTGAATGCAGGGACACGCTTTACAATTCGTCCCACATCAGGGGTCATTCAAACCACAGGAGTCCTTTTCGATCGAGAACAACAGGAATTGTATGAGCTGGTGGTAGAGGTGAGTAGAGAATACGACCAACTGCGAGTTGCTAGAGTAACCGTCAGAGTAGAAGTTGAGGATGTTAACGACAATGCCCCTGAGTTTCTAGGCCTTCCATATTATGCTGCTGTGCAGGTTGATGCCGAACCTGGCTCATCCATCTTCCAGGTGTCTGCGACAGATTTGGACAAAGGGATAAATGGAGCTGTGTATTACGAGCTTAAGGAGGACCATCCACATTTTGAGGTGAACAAGCTCACTGGGGAACTTACTCTTAAAAGGGCCTTTGATGCAGACTTGTCCAATGTTGAATATCCACTTGTCGTCCTTGCCCGTGATGCAGGCTACCCCTCCTTGTTCACTGTTGTTGAGCTTCCAGTCACAGTTGTGAACAAGGCCATGCCTGTGTTTGACAAGTCTTTTTATGGCATATCAGTAAGAGAGGACATTGCAGTGTCCACTCCTATTTTATGCATAAATGCCACCAGTCCAGAGGGCCAAAACATTATATATACAATTGTGGAAGGGGATCCCTCCTTTCAATTTGACATTGGCTTCAACAGTGGCGTGATTAATGTCATATATCCTTTAGACTATGAGACCACACCTTACTACAGACTAACCATCAGGTCTACGGACACTCTCACTGGAGCCAGATCTGAAGTAGATGTGGACATAGTTGTGGTGGATGTAAATGACAATGCCCCTGCATTTCGCAATGCCTCATACACCACCACTTTGTCAGAAAACTCAATGATCGGGTCTAGCGTGATACAGCTCTTGGCAACAGACAAGGACTCTGACAAAAACAATGTGATTAGCTATCAGATCCTCTCTGATGGATTTAACAGCACAGATTACTTCCACATTGACAGAACTAGTGGACTTGTGTTAACAGGCCGTCTTCTGGACTACGAACTTACACCAAGCTTCAGCTTTATCGTTAGGGCAACAGACAACGGTTCCCCGTCCCAGAGCAGTGAGGCTACCGTCACTGTCTTGGTGAGTGACGTGAATGACAACCCACCATCCTTCAGCCAACCACTTTATGAAGCTTTTGTGAGCGAACTGGCTCCCAGAGGGCACATTGTGGCATGTGTCCAAGCTTCTGATGCAGACAGCTCAGATGCTGAGAGTTTGAGATACAGCATACTTTCTGGAGATGAGAAAATGAACTTCATAATAGACTCCCAGACAGGTGTCATTTCCTTGTCAAGTCAGCGCAGACAGGGGATGCGGACATCATACAACCTCAATGTGTCTGTATCGGATGGGGTGTTCACCAACACTGCACAGGTGAACATTCGAGTCATGGGGGCTAACCTTTACAGCCCTGTCTTTAGTCGAAGGTTCTACTTGGCGGAGGTCCGCGAGAATGCCCCTGCAGGTACCAGAGTCATTCAGGTGCGTGCCACAGATGAGGACTCAGGGATTTTTGGTCAGATCACATTTTCTTTTATCAATGACCTTGGAAAGACTCAGTTTTACATTGGAGCCGATGGCCTAATAACGACAGCTCAGAAACTGGACAGAGAGAACCCAGTGAACCGAGACATTGTGCTAACTGTAATGGCACTTGATGGTGGGGGAAGAGCATCCTTCTGCACCGTTAGGGTAATTCTTGCTGACGAGAATGATAATGCTCCACGTTTTAGGGCTATGGAGTATAGAGTTAGCATAAAGGCTAACATGCCTATGGGATCACTGGTGACTCAGATCCAGGCTCAGGACCCAGATGCCGGCGACAACGGCAGAGTTAGCTACTCGCTGTACAGTGAGGCGAGGCTTCCTCTGGTAGATGTGCTGGAGATTGAGCCTGACAGTGGCTGGATGGTCACAAAGGGAAGCATGGCACATCTCAGAGGAACGGTCCTCTCCTTTTTTGTCAAAGCTACTGATGGCGGGGTCCCAGCCAAACATTCCCTTGTGTCTGCATTTATTCATGTCTTACCACCTGATGCAAATGTGCCCTCCTTCACCCAGCCCCAGTACTCTTACACGATCCCAGAGGACACACCTGTTGGAACAGCCTTGGGATCAGTGTACTTAAGTCCTGGTCAGACTGCCTCATTTTCTGTAGTAAATGGAGAGACTGGGGAGAGTAACCAGGGTGGGACATTTTTGGTTGAGAGAGAAACTGGACTTCTAAGGCTTGTTAACCCCCTTGACTATGAACTTATCAACATTTACCGTTTCAAAGTTGCTGCCACCATGAGGCAGGCGCTGGTTGAATCTATGTCTGTAGTAGATGTAGAAGTGAAGGTGCTGGATGTGAATGACAACAAACCATTATTCGAAACCAGTTCTTATGTGGCCATGGTTATGGAGGGCATGCCTAGGGGTACACGAGTTATCCAGGTACGAGCACTTGACCCTGATTGGGGCTCTAACGGACAGGTTAATTACAGCCTTGGCCCAACCCTAAACCAAGAGCAGGACAAAGCGAGTGGATCTAAATCTGTCTCCGGGGCTATGTTTGTTATTGACAGCAAGACTGGTTGGATCACCACTCTCGGTGACCTGGACCATGAGATGTGCCCATCTTACACCTTCAATGTGGTGGCGTCTGATCTAGGTGAAGGTGTCTCACTATCCTCCACAGCTGTAGTGACCGTTGCAATAGCAGATGTCAATGACAACCCCCCTACCTTCGAGAGGGAGTACTACAGAGGTGCTGTGCGAGAGAGTGACCCACCGGGGGAGGTGGTTTCAGTGCTGAGCACTCGTGACGGGGACAGCTCTGATCAGAATCGGCTTGTCAGCTTCCATATCACAGGTGCGTATTAAAGTAGGCCACTGGAGGATGATTTATGGCTCACGGAGGCTCTCCGGGAAAGATAATCACATTGAAAGGGTTTAATTTAATGAACTAAGTGTGCAAAAGCTATATGAGTAAAGAGCCATCTGCTTTGTGTGTCACATTACTTTGTTTAAAGACCATGTGGGGATGTGAACAGATTGTTAGAATTAAGCTTAGTTTATTGTTTCCAATAACTCGGGATACTTTATATACCCTCTCCAAAAGTGTTCCTAAGTGTTTTGGTTCACTTAGCATGCTCTTAGAGTTATTTTGATGGGTGTTAGCACACAATTTAATTTGATGTGTTTAATAAAGTTTATGAAATATTATATGTTTTGTTTTATTTTAAATAAAGAAAAATAACACCTTACAGCATATAAACATTGCAATGTGTTTATGTAAATTAAATACGTGATAGTTTGGTTTCTGTGCAGGCCATCACAGAGTTTTACAAATCTACCTTGCTCATTTATCTCAATTCTGTGGCCATCTTTTTGACTCAGGAGGAAATCCCAAGGGAGTGTTTGGGCTGGCTCCTGTTCAGGGGGAGTGGAAGGTCTTCGTGAAACGGCCTTTGGACAGAGAGGAGCAGGATCGATACCTGCTCAATATCACAGCCAGTGACGGCCTGTTTGTAACCCGCATAGGCGTAGAGGTCACTGTCATGGATGCCAATGACAACAGCCCCATCTGCAATCAGGTCTGAGCAATTGATTTAGGCTGGCATTTGTCATCTCATACAGCCCAAGTTAACAACTATCATGTTTAATGCTTGCATACTGATGTAAATGAAGTCTTGTTACACAAATGTATTTTGTATACACAGTTTTAATAGCTTTTCATCATTATTTTTAGGCTCAATATGAGGCCTTATTTCCAGAAGATGTGGCTGTTAATACTGTTATTCTGACAATTGGAGCAACAGACTTGGACACTGGTGTCAATGCAGAAATGCAGTACTCTCTGTTTGGGATTGGAGTTGAAGATTTTTACATGGATGCAAATACTGGTATTTCTGTACAAACTTTTTTCACATTTGCTTTTATACTTTTGACACTTTTAATTTTTCAGTATCTTAATGCTTGAATATACTACATGATTTTTTCCCTGATTTGTACTGGAGGAGTCAACACTAGTTGAGTAAAGTGTGCAGATGTCTGCAGTCCATGATGTCCGTGTCTGCAGATTTTGGGCAGTCAGAGTTGACTGGTTTCACAAAATATCTTTTTTTTTTTTTTTTTTTTTTTTTTTAGCTTCAGACTATGATTCCTTCCAGTCTGATGATATCAAACATGTTTGACATTTTTGAGTCAATTTTAGAACACAGTTGTTTTCATTTGTCATGCATCTCTTAGCAACGAGGCACATGTTTCTGTGTGAGTTTGTGTTCAGAACGATTCAAGAAGTCTGGTAGTGTGTGATCATTAGTGGTTTAGTGGCTGTTTTTTTTCATTAACCACTTACAAATTTGGCAAGTGTATTATGCTTATTGTTTTAAAAATCTGTTCAAATTTTAAAAGTTGTGAAGTGCATTTCAGTCTTTAGATTACTTTAATTAATTGGGTATTTTTTTAAGATGTTCAGATGCTCTTAATACAATTTTGCCTGCTATCCCAGATTGACTGAGAAGTTTAAAGCAACGTTAGATAGCATTGATTTAGTAATTACTTCATTGACGTCATTAGGCTTGATTAAATGAAACATTTATGACACACAAAAATATTTAGCACCATCATCCATCATTTAGAGTATCTTTTATTCATCTCACTGAAGTTTTCACTTAATGCAGCTCTGGCCCATGGTTCTGAAATCCATCCTGTGAGGCTTTGCACTTTTCTTATGTCTCTCTGTTTTTGTGCCAGGTGAACTGAAGACAGCCTCTCTGTTGGACCGTGAGAGAACTGCAAGTTATAAGTTGATAGCGCAGGCTACAGATGGAGGAGGGCTGTTCTGTCGCTCTGAAATTTCTCTGACCATTCTGGACGTTAATGATAATGCACCATCATTTGACTTCACACGGTTCATGGCGAGCGTATATGAGAGCGCGGCGCCCAAGGCCTTGCTCACACGCCTTCAGGCTAATGATCCAGATGAAGGTGAGTATTTCGTACGTGTAACATTTAGTAACTTTATATGAACGTACAGTATAAGGAGTCCTGGGACTGATCACCATCTATTTTTTTCCAAACCATTTCAAACTGCTATGTGAATTTTAAAACTAAAAGCATAAGCTTCTAAAATTGTTTTAGATGAGGTACAGCATATCACATTGCAAGCCCTTGCAAGTTATTTTTTTGGATCATAAATCCTCTATAGGGAAACATTGTCATTGCATGTTTGATGTTTTTTTTTTTTTTTTTTTTTTTTAGTAAAATTATGGTAAAAAAATATGCCTTCTTCCAGGTCTGAACAGGAAGATTGTGTACTCACTTGTTGACTCTGCTGATGGCATGTTCTCCACTGACCCATCCTCTGGTGTGGTGATCCTGGAAAAGTCTCTAGACAGAGAGGCGCAAGACACGTATCAGATCAGGATCAAGGCTACTGACCGAGCAGGAGCCGATGGCTCGCTTTCCACCGAAGTGGACATCACCATCGTGGTTCTGGATGTGAACGACAACCCACCTGTGTTTCAAAAGCAAGATTACGCGGTCACAGTGCCTGAAGATGTTACTGTTGGAACAGAAGTGCTGCGTGTCTTTGCCACGAGTGCTGATATTGGAGTGAATGCAGAAATCTACTATAGATTCTTGTCTGGAAATGAGCTGGGAAAGTTTTCCATTGATGATTCAACAGGCAAGGCGGGAGATGCACATTTTCTTTGTTTTGTGGTTTTTAGTTAGAATTCTTCCAAGAGCTCACTTGTAACTAACACAGACAAAAGCTTATTGTCAGGTCATTCATATTTCCTTTCTTCACAAATCATTTGAAAGAAATGTAAGAAAGTCTATTGACTCTAGACAGGACATTATGATTTGACAAATTGTGTCTGTTAAAACAGCACAATAAGTGCAGCGATTGGGAAAATTAGTTATGAATGCTCCACAAAACTCGTATAGTCGTGCTTAACATGCAGAAAACATGGGAACAGTTACTGAGAGCGCTCTTTGTCTCTTAAAAAGACGTAGGCAGTCAGTGGAAACCATGAATTATAGCAACATTTTTGTAGTTATATCACTTCTCATGCATTCACATTTGACAAAAGAATAAAGTGCTTTAGGTTAAACCTGCACTTTAAAAGAATTAAGCTTTTAAAGTTGCAAGGAAGTACATTCTTTTAGCTATTGTGTGTGAGCTGGAAAATATTCTGGATTTTCATGCATCCAAAGGAGCCTTTGTATTGCAAATTATATAACTGTGATGTCTATCATATTCATATAAATTAATTGGCTTTCCTCTGACTCATATCTCTTATGATTCCAGGCATCATTTCTGTGGTGGATGATCTTGACTATGAGCTCTGCAAGGACTTTTTCCTAAATGTCGAGGCCTTTGATGGTGGATCACCTCCCTTGAGAGCCACAACCATAGTGACCATAGAGCTACTGGATGTCAATGACAACTCGCCTTCATTCAGCGAGGACATGTACAATGTTCTGATCAGCGAGGACGTAGCCATCGGAGAGACCGTCACAAGGGTAAAGTTCTCTCATTAGCCGAGCCGCTTCATTGGCATTTAATTAGCCACAGACATAATTTCAATTTCACAGCTAGCATATAATTAAGCTTATTGCGCACATAAATCCCCTTAATGAATTGCATTAGTTATTCATTTGTACTGTGTACTTGAGCTGTAATATAATTTACCGTAAGAGGGTGTAATTTGCTTCATGATCTGAATAAATTCAGGGAGTTTTTGCCTCTTTGCTCTTGAATATGCTAGAATCTATGGGCTTGTTATTTGCGTTTGTTATGTGCAGCTGTTTGCAGAGGACCTGGACAGTCAGATCAACGGGCGAATAACTTATTCCATTCTGAAGGGGGACCGTGACAACCAGTTTTGGATCGACCCTGTCACTGGGCTTCTGAAAGTTAACAAGGCACTGGATAGAGAGACGGTTAGTCCTTGGAATGAGCTCGGTTACTTTGGCTAATGAATCTTGACATCTCTTCGAGACACTCTCCTGAGACATTGCATGATTTCGGCCAATTATCTTTAAATCAGCCATAAAGTCTTTAATTAGGCTGTATAGGATTGAAATGGAGGCTTTTGGGTGACTCTGGGTGAGGGACAGACCTGTTCTTTAAAATAAGACATCTATTGAGAGTTGAGTCATTCTGAACTGTTTTTGCCTGACATTTATCCTCCTGTCTCACTTGCTTAAGGTCTCCAGCTACGCATTGTCTGTGCAAGCGTTTGACAGCGGGTCACCTGCCAAGTCAACCACTGTGAATGTCAATATCGAGATTGCTGATGTGAACGACAACCCGCCGATCTTCTCTCCCGCTAATGCTTCAGCTGTGATTCAGGTGTGAGCCACAGTTTTAACTCTTTTATTTGCAGAAATAGTCACATACCTACAATATATGCGACATGTGACTGTTGCTAAGGCAAGTACTGTTGCTTAGGGATTTCAGCAAACCCTGAACTAGGACTGGATGATTTATTGAATATTCACAATATATTTACAATGCTTTTAATGTATTTTTTTTTTTACCATAAAACATGTGTCATTAGATTAGTTTTGTGCTGTTACAACATGCATGCTAGGAAGGAAATGTTTTAAAGTTAAGTTTAGAATTTCTGAGTTTACAAATTCAGTTGTGAATCATTTGAAACTGTCTGTTTCAATTAATTGATTCAGAACTCGAAATGTTCCTTGTGTGACATTTTAAATGTATTTAAATGTTTTAGTAAAATACACACTACCGTTTAAAAGTTTGGGTTTGGTAAGATATTTTAATGCTTTTGAAAGAAGCGTCTTATTCTCATCAAGGCTGGATTTTGATCAGTAATAGAGTAAGAACTGTAATATTGTGAAATATTATTACAATTTAAAATAACTGTTTTCTATTTTAATACATTTAAAAACTGAATTTATTCCTGTGATGGCAAAACTGAATTTTAAGCAGCCATTATTGCAGTCTTCAGTGTCACACGATTCTTCAGAAATCATTCTAATATTCTGATTTGATTATTATCAATGTTGAAATGTGATACTTAATATTTTCGTGGAAACCGTGATACATTTTTGATTTTGTTTGAAATAAAAATATTTTGTAATGTTTATAAATGTCTTTACTGTCACTTTTGATCAATTTAAAGTGTCCTTGTTGAATAAAAGTATTAATAAAAATAAAAAAAACCTAACCTTAAGCTTTTGATTGGTAGTGTATGTTGGTCAATATTGCAGTTTTTGACTATAATATTATGTCTAATATTGTTCTGTAATATTGGTGCATATAAATGGAAAATATTTCAAAAATTCTTCTTTGTTCCTTTAGTTTTAAACAGGGCTTTATTGTTTCTAAGATTTTTGCTGTATTTTACGTTTAGCATTTATTTGGTTGAAATTACGGTTCCTTTAACAAAAAAAATCAGCCTTTCAAGCCATTTCAGAGCAAATACATAAATAAATATTTAGATATATTGTAAGAAGGCATAAAAAACGGATATAAAGTATTAAAGTTCGCACATAACTCATCTTCCTATGGAAATGAATTATATACTGCTTCTTGAGGAGAGGTGTGCTGTGTCTTATGATCTTCCTGCCTGATGATAAAGTGTCTAGAAATCTCCTAGATTTACACTAAAAGAGCTACCTGAGCCATATCTATGGGCTAGAATAGCATGTAACTTTAGGGTCGGTGTTCTTGACTAGATCTAAGAACCTAGTTACCCAGGACACCCTAGAAAACTCATACCAACAGCTGGGCAACCACCCACAGCACACTAGAATTGAAGACATTTGTGTGGTCAAGCACCACTTAAAGTTTCTTCAGAACATATAAAAACCTTATAATTAGACCTTTTTTGAATTTCAAAATTAACATCTTATTTCTGTTTTTTGTTTTTCTTGAAGTTGAACAAGCCTGCAGGAACTACCATCCTCACACTGTCAGTTTCTGATAAGGACTCCTCTAGAAATGGCGCACCTTTTGAATTTCGCATCGTGTCTGGAAATGAGGGCAATGCCTTTAGTTTGGACCAGAATGGACAATTACGGACGAGCCGAGTATTTGGTCCAGATGCAACGCGGGAGTATACGCTTGAGATACAGGTTAGTGCAACTCCAGAAAACAGCTTAAAAAAAAAAGTAAAGACTGTAAACTGTCTGTTAACGTTGACATGAAACGGAAGTTGCGATAGTCTTTTCTTCCCTATTGTGATGTATATCTGAGTGAAACGGCTTCTCGAACAAGAAAAAATGCAGGGCGAAACTTCAGGGAATTGATTGGATGGTTGTGGTTTGCTATTACTGTGATGCCATGTGAGTGACAGGTTGTCCTGCCCTCATGTCAGTGAACACGGCATCAGAGAAGAGAAGAGATGTTGCTGCAAAAGAGAGGGAAAGTCATTTTGATTAAAGATTATAAGAGCACATGAATTAAAAAAAAAAAAGATGTGCAAAGATAAATCATTTATAATAAGTACTTTACTATTCCATAAAAAAATAAGAATGGTCAATTTTAATTTCATGGTGACTTTAAAAGTGAATTCAGAATTAAAGAATTCACATGTGGGTGTTTCTTCAACTATGAGCACTTTTCTTGAAGGAATTGCCGGACTTTTCTAAGGCTAATTTCATAACTCATTTTATATACTAAACCAAATAATAAATTACAAAAAAATTATATAACAAAAAAAAAAAAAAAAAAATCTACTTTTAAAATTATTTGACCAAATTATAATTTTATTAGGAATGACACAATTAAAAGTTATATTTACTCTTATTTCTCTATTTTTTTCCCCACATATCACAAGTTTCATATTTCATATTAAGTTTGCTCTTCAAAGACACTGTTAGTATTATGAAATATAAATAGAAATGGTTTATATTTATTTAACTCTTGTTTAGGTTATCGTAGTTTTAAATGTAATTAATATTTTTATGATGGATTGTAATATTTTAAGACAAAAGTCTGGGTTTAAGACAAGGATTTAAAACAATAAAATCTGTATATAATGATGGATGGATGGAAAAAAAAAGGTACTGTACCTAGACAATTTAAATGTGACCTTCATTTATCAGAAAGAAAAATCAACCTCTGAAACATAAAAGCTGCAGTGATATTTCTAAGAAACTGAATACATTTCTTTTTGTTTGATGAAACTTTAAATGTAAGAATTGTACAATGTGTTCTTGTCCTTGTCAACAAGGTGCGTGACTCTGGGAAGCCTCGTCTGTCCTCCACATCCTTTGTGTTTGTGCGTGTCATCGGAGACAGCCTCTTCAAACCTGTGGCCTTCCCACTGGAAATCAACATTGTCATGGCAGCAGATGTGTTTCCTGGCGGGATTATAGGGAAGATCTATGCCACAGACCGAGACGAGAATGATGTTCTTTCTTTCAGTCAGAGACCACAAACAAAGAGTCTTTTCAAAATCAACAGACAGGATGGGAAGATTGTGGCACTAAATGGCCTGGAGCCTGGAAGGTAAATTAAACGCAACCTTAATTTGAAACAACCTTAGATCAAATGTGTTTTTCTTTAGTGGCCTGTTGATCTTGATGTAAAAATCTACTCTCTTAAAACACTTTTCACACTCACACGTTTATTTCATTTAAAGTTTAATTTGTCTTCTAATGTCCTGCATGTCCTCAAACATGACTAGCTAATGCAAATCTTGCAGCTTTATAGCTATCATTTATAAAGATAGTTAATTAATTATTAATATTTTTCAAGCTTGTTGCATTATTTGACAAAATTACAGCTTGATTGTAAATGAAGAAAATAATTTGGTAACATTTTACAATAAGGTTTGTTAACTTTAGTTAACTACATTCGTTATCATGATAAAGAACAATACTTATACAGCATCTTAATGTTAATCTCAACATTTACTAAAACATTTTTTAAGGTAAAAAGTTTTATCTGTTAACATTAGTTAATGCATTGTTAACTAACTTGAACATGAACACTTTTATTAACCAACATTAATTGCTAATAAATGCTGTAAAAATATATTGCTCATTGTTAGTTCATGTTAGTTAATGCATTAACTAATGTTAACAAATGAGACCTTATTGTAAAGTGTTTCCAACGATTCTATTGGAAAGCTATTGGTTGAAAAATTGTTGATCCCCAACAAACCGTTTCCATACCAGCATGATGAATCCGATCTTCAACCAGATGGAACCGGATTAATTATTTTGACTGTTGCGATCCCAATCGGACTTATGACCTGTAATGCTGCCTGAATCATAAACATGCTCTGTTCGTTGTTGGTCAGAGGAGAACTGGCCCCCTGACTGAGCCTGGTTTCTCCCAGGTTTTTTTCCTCCATTTTTGTCACCTGATGGAGTTTGGGTTCCTTGCCGCTGTGGGCTATGGCTTGCTTAGTTGGGGACACTTGATATTCAGCAGTGTTTTTAATCTGCCTCCATTGACACCATTGTATGCGAACTTTACTGAGCTGGACGATGACATCATGATTTCTCCAGAGCCGATTAAGAGCTTAATAACTATTGATTTTTACAAAGGAATGAATCAGTACTTAAGCTGGACAATGACACCATTTTATTTACCAAAATTATTTTCCTGTTATCACTGCTTTGGCTTGAATGTGGCGGAAATGACAGCTGTGGCACAGTCAGTATTTGTGTAATTTGATATAGATCATTTTCACATTAAAATGTTTCAGAATTTCATGGTTGTTTTTTTTTTTTTTTTTTTAAAGTAATATTCTCGGACAAGCATAGAACAACCAAATCTAGACATAACATTTTTTGAAAAATAGCCTCATACTATTTGTGAAATTGTATATAACAAAAAGAAACTTAGTTTTTATAAGAATAAACCCACACAAAAGTGGTGGTAGTTAGAGAAACACCTATTTAAATGAATAGCTTGAATATCTCTCTTTTTTCAGTGCAATGTATTGATTAATTAGCAGATTCAGATATAAATTGAAGTTTTAATATTATTGGCTAATTAATATGTATTTCTATATATGTTTTTGTGCATATTTGCTTCATAATAATCAGTAGCCAGCATTATTTTAGGCTTTTTGTTTTATTATAGTTGTATTAATATTTTGAATTAGATTTTATTTTCATATTTTTAGTTTTCATGTTAATTTTACTTTAATTTTTAGTAATTTCATTATGTGCTTTTGTCATTTTATTAATTCATTTATTTTAAAATATTACTATTTAGGTTTAAATTATTTTTATTTCAGTTTTTGTTATAGTTTTTTATTTATTTCCAGTTAATAATTTTAGTGCTTCAGCTTTAAATTATTAGAGTTTATAGCTAATGCTAACATTTCTAATTTTAATTTAGTTTAAGTTTTTCAGCTCTTTTTTTATTTCAGCTTTATTTCAATTAAGAGAAATGTTTTTAATAGTGTCAGAGCTGATAGCCTCATAAGTAATGCATGTTGCGAAATTGCGCTTTGACGATAATAACCCTGTCTGTAATGTTTTTCTCCAGATACTCCCTGAACGCTACAGTCAGTGACGGGCGGTTTTCTGTGACGGTGGCTGTTAGTGTCCAGGTGGAGCAAGCCACAGATGAGATGGTGCAGAACGCAGTGACTCTCCGTTTCCAAGACCTGTCCCCTGAGGATTTTGTGGGTGTTTACATGGAAGACCTGAAGAAGGTGCTCCGTAGCTCACTGGTCAGTGATGGGATGGGTGTTATCGACGGGCCAGACCCCATCCACATTTTAGGAGTGCAGCCATTGAGTCGCTCCAGTCAGCTGGAGGTGCTCCTTGCCGTGGAGACTCCAGATGGGGGTTTTGTGGGCCCAGGGGAACTGGCTCTCAAGCTGGAAGAGGCGAAGGGTTTACTAAAAGGAGCACTGCGGGTGGTTAACATCCTGGATCAGAGCTGCTCAGGGGAGCTTGAGTGCGGGGAGAGAGTCTGTGAGCTCACCCTCAGTCTCGACCCCATCGGCTTGGTCACCTACACCACCTCCAGATTGAGCTTTGTGTCTCCACGCTTCAGCAGGAAAGAGATGTGCACATGCCCGGGTTAGCGCTCATCTGCCGTCTCAAATTCTAATTCAAATATTTATTCTAGGATGCATTTCATAGTATGCATTATTTATCCTGGATGATTAAATTCAAACAGTTGCTTGACTCGCAAAATTTCCATTTGCTTGCTTTTTAACTTTTTTTTTTTTTTTTGCCCACTGCAGGAGGAATATGTCCATCTTCTCTAGAGCTTTGTGATGGCCAAACGTGTCCGTCAGACATGCAGTGTGTGCGCAGCGGCCCCACAGCGCCCTCTCTCTGTCAGTGTCTGCCTGACACGCTGGACAAATGCGCAGGTTAGACTGCTTCTCACGCTGCTCCTTTTTAAACTCTGACCCAAGGCCACTTTTAACCCCGGGTAAAGCAGCATTTCATATTTCAAAAAGGGGGTTAGTAACACTTTTAACACATAGAATGTGACAGTGAGTTTTGAGATGGTAAACATTAAAGTGTTTGTCGTGTTAAAGGTTGTAGTTAAAATAGTGATGGCAAATGCATTAACAGCATTGGAAAAGCTGTTTTTATAAAGCTGTCCTGGAAATATTACAAATAAATAGAACAAATATGTCTTATTTATATACATGTAATATATACATATATTTATTTGCTACTGTATTAATTTGGTTCATAACTGTAAAGGGAATAGCTTTACCTGATAAATATTTTTCTTAAAATTCATGTGCATTTATTTAAATACTAGATTTTACTAGTCCATACTTTTTTAAACAAAAGTTTTAAATTTTACAAAAAAGAAAATAAACTGCTTTTCTTTGTTACTGCATAATGTACTGCATAATGTTACTGCATACTGTATATGTATACATGCAATATATGTATACATGCAATCATTGTATATAATGCAAATATGTTGAAACCACTGTCTACAGACATTTTGCTCTAATTAAAACATTCTTTTTCTTTGGGGATAGTGTGATATAATGCAAATGATACCATATATAAATGTTCATTTTAAGCCCCTCAAGCAGTTCCAAGTTAGAATCTGTGTCATTACAAATACATTACAAATTCATTACAAAGTCATTACAAATATTTCTGAATGTGTATTCATTTAGCTTGATATAGCTGGCAAAACTTGTACTGTAAAACGTTAAAGGGTACATAACACACACAGTTTCCGCCAATCTCATGTTAATCTTGAGTACCTATAGAGTAGTATAGCATCCTTCATATCTCTGAAGAGTCTTTAGTTTGATCATATTTATAAAAGATATATACGTTGTACCGAGTCTTTCCGAAAACAGCCGAGCTCCTGGAGGCCTGCCGTGAGCGGAGCTAAAGAGTGACGAGCACGCACAGCTTTTGCATAGCGATTGTCTGCAAGCTATCGATGGTCAGCTAAACAAATGTATTTAAACACACACAATACACAATCGCATTATCCCTGGATAG